>NC_054059.1:83278290-84498290 GCF_017639655.2 Falco naumanni | reverse complement strand
ATGGGTTGAAAAGTGTCATACAGTAGAAAGACATCCTAATGTTAAATCCATTAGGCAAGAGAAAGGAAAATATGTTAGACCATGTCTATGTCACAGTTTTGTGATGGTATGCAAACATGGCAAATAACAGCACTCTGGCCAGATAGCAGAAAGGCACGATACTGTTACTGGAATGCCAGCAAATTTGCCCTCAACCCTACACTATCTTATACCAGAAGTCTTTTCAGTGGGACAAAATTATGTAGCACAGACATCCCAGTTTGGGTTCTGTAAAGTTTTGTGACATGCTGTTTTCTGTTGTTCCTTTAATTTATTTGGTGAAGCAGCTATTGGATTGAAATTTCAGTAGTCCTATAGAGCACTTTGATTCAAAGAAAAAGACTTAAAGGAAACAACAGGTAAAGAACAGTCTAGCAGGCTAAGATATGAGTTAAAAAGATAAGAAATAAAGTAACGAGAGCATCTTTTCAAACTTAATGCTTACCTGATACAACAGTGTATATGCACAGAAAAATAGCTTACCACTCTCATAAGGGCAGTTTTCATTAGAAGGACTAACAGAATTCTCTGACTGGTAAGTCATTGATAAATCATGTCCTGCTTGGCAAAAAAACCAAACCAAAACAAACAAACAAACAAAAACCAAAAAACAAACCCAAAAAACAAAACCCAACAACAAAGTCAAAGATAACTTCTCAGTACTTACATCAAACGTGGGTGTACTTTGCTGGGCACCCTGATTACATGGTTCTCTGAAGCAGTCAGTGAATGGAAGCAAAAGACCCATTGCAATAATGCGAGAACACAGTTTTTCAGCTTCTTCTTGTGGTGCATTTTCCTGCTGGCTGAAGAGCTTTTCCAGCAGAGTTCGTCCTGTCAAGGTGATGACACAGATCAATAAGAATTTGTAGATTTCTATAGGACACGAAGATTAAGGAATTACAATGTCTATTGAAAATCTCAACGATCAGAACTAAAATAATGAAACGAAAATAGAATTATTGAAAAAAGTATCTGATAAAAAGTCTTTAATATAGAATACTCCTATATAATAATTTTAACTGATCTGTAGCCTGATTAATTAGGATATTCAAGAAAATATACATTATGTTGGCTGCACCATGGAGTAGGAACAAAAGCCATGAGATGCTATTGTAGCACCAGTCTCCTATTTATTTGTATTATGTCATTGTCCTGATGGGAAAACCAAGATATTACCAAGAAATGAAGTAAATTTTTCCAAGAGTGACACACAAAGTTATAACAGAATCAAATCCCCCAACTCTTAGAGTGAACTTTTGTATTTTGAATGATAAAAGGATCATAGCCTTTAAAAGATATTACTCTATTTCTTTGAGGAAACTCTCAATAAAAGAATAACAACAAAAAACCCAAACCCAACCAATCAACCAAACAAAACACACCCTGATAACTTTTCTGTTTAAAAATTGTATTTAATACAGCTCCAGTGCAGCTCCAAACTAAGATGCAGTACCACAAGCAACAACAGAGAAGTAAAACTTTTAAAAAGTGAGAAGAAACTTATTCCTATTATAGGACCAGATTTCACGATCAAAGTGTTTTCTTTGTTATCTCACCACAGAGCATGAAAGGAGGGCATATGTTATAAAGTATATTGCAAGAGACTATGCCAGAGGTTTGAAAGACCATTATGCTATGTGCAGCTAGCCAGAAAAAAAACTACAAAAATTAGTTACATACGCAGGCTGCAGTAAAATCTATATTGTAAGAATATTAAATTGCTTGATTAAGCTCTAAAATGTCAAAAGATGCCAAAGTTCAGATTTACAGGATATAGATAGAGATGAAATAGATCTACTGGAAGAGAAATGGCAGATGGAGTAATAAAGTTAATTTAATGTTTTAATATTAAATAACTGAATACAATTTGTACCTAAATCAGTTTCTATAGTATGATTTTTCCATTCACTCACTGGAAGCCAAAGGTACTCTCCAGAAAAAAACCATACTGCATTAAGAAAGTATTTTATTATCATTTTAAGTAGCAATAATAACAACAACAATAATGTCAATACTACTGTTATTTTTTTACATAGGAATGCAAGATTTCTGTCTGAATGTTGATTAAAAATGTAAAATTTCTCAGGCTTTCTGAACTTACCAAAAATATTTTTCTTTTAAACATCTGGATGCAATTTAAAAAGGGTATTGCAAGTGACATTTAGCCCAAAGTTTCTGTATTATTTTAACTTTATGTGGCAATGCTAAGACTAAAGTAAACAATAGATTAAAATGTTGCAAGTTCTTCCTACGATTTTCCTCTCCGCATCTAAGGATCTGTTAATTCTGAATTATTAGTCCAGGTTTCCTAGCCTTTTATTTGACAAAATACAATACATTTAATGGGATAAGCTAGGGGATAAATTGGTAAGAGACACAAGTTTTGTTATGTTTGCTGATTAGTCTTCCTCTGTTCCCTGATTTCACCACTTATAAGGTGATAGCAACATAATTGCTTATTCAACTTACCCATCTATTTATCTAAAGGTACAGTTTAGTTGTTAAATCTTCAAAGTTGTTAATTAATTGAAGACTGGCTTTCTTATTGACTGATATGCACTGTGATTTTTAACAACATTGCAGCAATGTACAGCAACCCCCTATGTGAGGAAAGGCAATAGTATGAAGCCATGGAATCAAAGCGCAAATAAGGAGCTGCTGCCAGACATGTTTCTGATTTGGTTTAGTAATTTTAATTTGGGGTTGTAGTTGCCAATGCTTAGTGGTGCTGTAAAAGACCACTAAAAAATACCCTTGCTACTGGCCTCTTACTGAAATAAATGGGTTCTCCTGGTTTTAAATACTGAGGTTGAGTTATATAAACAAGTTCTAGAAAAGAATTAGAATACAAGACTTGCATCACACTAGCACCAAAGCACCAACAGCTAGCATTTCTGGTAGCATTCCTGGGGCAAAGCACATCATATTACCACAGTATCCCCTTTTAGCACTGAGTAAAGTTCAACAGCATGGAAAGTTGTCAAGTTATAGGAAACTGCAAGTAATGAAGATGAATGAGGAAGCCAATGCCTTACACGTACCAGAAGAAAAAAAAAATCAACACCAGAACACTCTGCACACACAAAAAAATAGGACTATGTGAGAAAATGACACATTCTTCTTGCCATATTAAATATTCAAATGTTATTCATGACTTTTGAATGTCAGACCTGATACTTTTTTTGTCTGAATGTTTCAACATGTAAATAATCTAGTCATGTTTATAGTCTTCTTCTGCACATCCAGAAGCAGAATAGCTCTCTTTCCGCTCTGCCCTGCCTGCCCCCCCCCCCCCCTTTTGCTTGAACCTAATTAACAGGAATAACATCCGTAAATGACAAAACAGGAAATGAGGCAGGTTTTTTTTCTTTAATCCACCCATTCATTTGCTAATTTCTGTAACACTTCTTAACAGTCTCCCTCAAGATCAAATACTTCCTTCAGAATCCTAGTCACCATTCAGTTGCTGTTTAATTTGTACAGCAGTTATCAACTACTGTTGCTTAGTTATTCTTAAATATTGCTTAAACATACTTTAGCTTTCTTACAATACAGAATAAGCATGTATGTAAAAAAAGTCATTAATGAACTTAATTTCTTTTACTGTACTCTGTATTACTTATGCTATTTTGCTCATCTGAACTTAAAGCATTCTCTCCAGTGTATTAGTAGTCTTTGAATAAATAGGGTAGTAAAAAATAATTATATTAGTCAGTGCTTTTTAACCTAAAGGAATCAATCATTCAACTCTAGATTCAGTGCTATTAAGCTGTCCATTGCATGAAATGCCCGTTGAAGCAAAAAACCAAAGGTTCTCAACACCAAGGTAACAACGTTCGGATATTGCTGTGCTCTAACGCAGCTTGTGTGTTCCTTAGAATTGCTATGGAGATCTGAGGACAGACACAGAAATTTGAATTACAGAAATACATTTTGCCAGTTAACACATTTTACCAAATGCAAGCTGAAAGAAAGCTCAATTTTCAATGCATAGAGCATAGTTTCACTGCAAACAGCTGTGAAAAAAAGTCTGCATCAACAATGAATGGGTTATATGTTTAAAGCACTGAGGAAAATAACAGACTGTTAAACCACTGAAATTTTGTGCCTAACCAGCTAGGACTTGTCATCAAATTAAATGGTCATTACGAGTGTCAGAACAAGCCACCCCCTGTCAGACATAAAACCCAGTGAAAGTTATAAAAAGGACAATGCATATTCTCCTTGAAGGCCAGCGAGGAAGTAATCCCTACCAAAGGAAAGTGCGTTAATACCTGAGAATGTCACTCGTTTCCTCTAGACACCACCACACCATGCTGCACCGCCCGATGGATGGAGTCGCTGCAGCACTGAGCTCCAGACAGAGCTGAAACTTTTACATGGGAGAGCATTTGAACGTCTCTGCTTACCAAGAAGTAGTTCCTCCCTTGTTAACGGCACCTGATATTTCTCTTTCACATACTTTCAGCTACAAGCCAGTTGTCACTACAATGGAAGCATCCCAGTGAGAGAGAGGGGGGGTAAGAGATAGGGTAGATCCTCTGCAGCCTGGGTAGGCTGGTGCCTAATCTGCCCCTGCCTAACTGCCCTCTGGCCCTACCAGTGCCTGTACTGGTGCCAAAGCAAGAGAGATTCAAGGAGCAACTGGAATCACATTTATGATTTTGATTCAGGGCAAGACAAGGATTATATTTTTGTTTAGGTATTGCAAAATATCTCTTTAGCACTGTACTCCACAGGCTTTTAACTGCTTCTGTTTGGAACCAGAAATAGCTTGCCAGCGTACTATTGATCAGCACTACACATCCGTGGAGTTAATTTAAATTAAAATGACTTTGTGTCTATATGCATGAAATTGACTGTACAATGTTAGTCCTTGCATCTATTAGTTAAACAGCAAAACCAAAATCACAGCCATATTTAATGTATAGGCTAAATTCCTGTCAACTTCAACTGCAAGATTTTGAGGTACAATTTTTCATCTTTGGTTTATAAATAAAATGCAGCAACAATAGCCTTTCTCCTCAGACATATTTAATCACCTCATATTTGTAACTTCCATGAAATGATACTTTCTATAAGTGAAGATGGTTGCAAGTAACATGGAATAATTAGATGATTAATATTTTCATAATTATTAAGCGATCATCTGATTGCTTTTACAGGGTTACGTGGAATGGTAAATCAATTTGTCCTGGTTGCATTTACATGTCATGAAAATACTAAAGAAGCAACATGTCTCAACCTTTTAGAGAAAAAGAAAAAAAGAAAGAGATCTAAGTTCCTATTTTTTGTATTTTAAACAAAATTTTCTTCCCAGATATCCCAGGTGATTAATTTTCTGAAGCTTATTCTTACCTTTCCCTTAAATATTACTTTGGTGAGAGATGAGAGGCATACTAAGTTTTGAATTAGAGAACTGCAGCTAAGTTTCAAACTTAAATCAGTATTTTGAGGATCTTGCCAAAACCCTTCAGCAAATAAGATAACTATAAACTTATAAGTTATTTTTTAGGAGCTTAGAATGACTTATTAAATCCCAGTAAGGGATGAAAAGGCTTTTTTTATTTTCTTACAAAGGATTACAGAACTAATTAAGTAAAAGAATGCGAACACAAAATTAAAGTTTTAAGTATCAGGTACTCTGGCCTTCTTTGGATATTTTGTGATACATTTGCTGCCACAGCTGAACCTGGGTCTTCTGGTTCAGCTTCCAGACTCCATGCTCACCACCTCCATGTCATCTGCTGCTTCCTCCCGTTCCCATGAAGAGGCAGCACTATGATCTTGTCACCTCCTATATGACGTTACAGGTCTTCATCCCTTCCCTATGACCAAGACTTGAATAAAACTGTTCATCAAAACCACTTCTGTGGAACATGTAAGCTATTCACTGCAGAATGAAAATTCAAAAGTTCTAGTATGGTTTCCATTTATGCTGTCTCCCTTTCTGAAAAATGCAGGTAATTGTATTCTTGAATAATCATTTTCAACTTCAGATTTACTGCAACCATATTTACTCAAATGCAAGATGGAGGGAAAAAGGAACCTACCCCCACCAAAATTCATTCATAATATCAAATATTATTTTGTATGATAACGAAGCATTGTAAAATATCATTATGTATGCTATATAAAATGCATATGATAATTTCATATAATAATCCCACTCAGTACTGACACAGCCACAAATTCTCCCTTGGCCTGGAGAGGTGTCTGAGGCACACACACACACTGAGGCACTGCACTACAGCAGAGCTTGCAATAATGTTTCCCTGAGGATTGTGCTGTTATAACCTCACATTTATCTTTAAAGATGTGTCTCTTATTCTCCTTACATTGCATTTGCAAAAGCCCAGGAGCACAACTGTCAGTGAACACAAGTTGAGACTAATGATCAAGATGAGTTATATTCCAAAGGCTCCCCCTTCTGCTGGTCTCCCATGATTTTTTCTTCTAGCAACCAGAGCACCACACCACACTTTCACCATTAGCACAGCAGCTGCATCAGCACATCTTAACCTGACCGGAGATGGTCATTCTGGTTTAGTTTTTCCTAAAGCAGAGTGAACAGCTTCAGTGTAACACCAGTTCTGAACGCCCTATTGAGAGTTACATCAAGGGTTAACTTCATTCATGCACGTATTGCTTACATCTTCAAAAGCTGAAATCAGTTTGCCTTCTTTTTCCCCAGTTTACTCTTTTTTTTTTTTTTTTTAAATTATTATTTCCAGTTTAGTGAGATCAGAAATGCTTACACAGCAAAAAGATTTCATAAGCTTTGAAGACAAAAGTACCATAGGCCTTGCTCTATTTTTGGGAGATAACACAGAAGAAAAAAAAAATAAAAAGGAAGAAGAGATGGTAAAAATAGTGAATTTTCATTTAGAATATTAGAGCTAACAGTTTTCTATTAGTCCTACAATATATAAAAAAAAATAAATGTAGCCTTCTTAGGGTTTTTCATTTAGAAAGGACTCCAATTATGAACATAGTTCAATAAATAAAAAAAATAGACAGAACAGACAATAGTAAAAGAAAAGGCCCATTTCCACATCATTGAAAAGTTAGGAAATACTATACTTCAGATATCTGCTACCCCATATATATCTAAAGCATTCCTTCCTTCCAGTATTTGTCTGTCTCCTTTTCTACATATCTTATCACCAAGGTCATAACTAAGACAGACCTAAACAATCTGGCAAAGCACCTGAACTGTGCAGCACCAAACATTCCCCAGAATGCGGGAAGAGGACAAACACGTCCAATAGACAGAAATACTGCAAAGATTTCCATAGCTGTAGATGAGCTAGTAACTGCAACTACATGTAATTTCTTAAATACTTTGCAGTCCAAGTTTTACTCATTCATATTCTCCCAAACTACACAGCAAAACTTGCTGAATCATTTACTAGGGGCAAATCAATCACACTTCATTTTCACCTTTCTGTTTAATGTACTTTCCTAGGTCTCAAATACATAAAGTGCTGAGTGACTAGTATTTCATATATAAAATTAATACCTCCCTTGACGGATCAAAAGTATTACATTTCTTTAGTATTTTCCTTTAATTTCCTAATCTTCCCAAATTTCATGTTCTTCAGCTAACTGTACCAGACAGCCTAGATATAATGTGCAACACAGGACTGCTGAGAAAAAAAGAGGTTTTCAAAGGTGCACATGGAATCTGGGCAATGAAACAGCACTGGAAATCATTCTAGCCATCTCTTCTCTTCAAATAATATGTCCAAGTCCTGCATAAGTACATATTAAATATACATTTTCACTAAAAAGTAACAAATTAATTTAGCATCTTTCTTGCCTGAAGACTGACCTGGGAGATTACGCCCAGTATTCCAGGATTAGAGACTTCATTTATTATTCTTTTTCACTGCAGATCTTCTAATCCTCTGCTGACTTAGATTGGGAAACTGTTCCAGATTTCTCATGCTGTAGGTCTGTTTTGGCTGGGGTTTGTTGCTGTTGTTTTGGGGGGTGGGGGGATGTGTGTGTTTTTGTTGTTCTATTTTTTGGGTTTGGGTTTGTTTGTTTTGTTGTTGGTTTTGTTTGGGTTTTTTTGAGAGATTGAATTTTCATTGACAGATACTTTCCTAAAACCATGTGACAGTTTTCTCATAGCCTGTTACATAAAACATGGAAAACCCACCAAGCAACAGGCCTGTACACACAACATGGTTTCATAACAAAAAGAAAAAAAATAAATCTAATCCTTCCACTACGAATAAACACAAATATGTTGCAAGCCTAATTTCCAGGTAACATAAACCTTAAAAGTAACAAAACTTTTCAAGGTTTAGCATTATGATACAAATCAATATAGTTCTGTCATGAAGATACCTCCTTTTATTCTTATTATCAGCGTAATAGCCAATACCTGCATTCACTGCTTGTATACAAACATAGGCTTCTAAGGGAAAAAAAGAATAGAGCTTATATAGAGATTTAGTTATATATTTACATTATATATTACTATAATATATATACACTATATATTAATGTGTTATATGAATATATATTTATATCTTATATTTTAGTATTTAGAGCATTACTAAAGTTAGGCATGTGTGGAAATGACTGAGAGGACTGTGCTTCTCTGATGTTCTGCTTCCAGATTTCCTGGCTCTGTTCACATGGATGGTATGAAGTGAACCTGCATATCATCTTTAAAGGCAGTAGTCAAAAGCAGAAACTCTGTCTAAACAAGAGAATTAAGAAAAAGATATATATCAACATTATCTCCCCCATTCCCCCAATTTTCTATGCCTGCCTACATGCAGTTCAATGCAATTTCAAAGAAAAAAAAATATGTATTTATTACATTCCAGTGAAGAATGTATCGATCGATTGATTACATTCATAGACTCTTCAAACAACTAGAACAAAACTATCATTTAATAATTTCACATCTCAGTTCTGCACCTGATTATCACAGTAACCATGTTTTACTTTTGCCAAGCTGTCTGAATCTCTTTTACACTATCCCGTCTCTTAGTACCCTTTCTTAACTGTCAAAAATTTTCCATGAAAACTCCTGAGTAGTTCTAAGTTAGAACCACAAGATACCAACCCCTGTGTAACTCAAGCAATTTTCCCTCCCTTATTTTAGCCCCACAATTACCACTAATCATTTAAACAGATTCCAGATTGTGCAAGACAGCTTGAATAACTGTATCGAGATTTCAACTCACTCAGCTAGAACAAGCCACCCATTACGCAGTTACAGAAAGAGAATCACATAATGCTAACAGCTTCAAGTGTTTGAGACATCCCCAAAAAAAGCCAGGGAACACATGTGTGTGTGCTCCTTTTTGGAAGCAAAGGAACAAGCTGCCACTAGCAAAAGAATCCTGCTGCTGTCCCCAGGGCCACCACAGTACACGCAGGTCAAAAGCGGCATCTCATACAAATGCCCCTGAAATTCTTCCAGGAATGCCTTGATGGAAAAAGTGGAGGTCTGGTAAAATTTGAAAGCGGGATTCTCCAAAAATAAAGATGACAAGGAAAGGTCCCAGTTTAATGAAATTAAAAGCCACCTTTGAAAGGATGTTACAAAGAGTTTTCAAAAAAACCCCTACTCACTGTTTATTCGTAGTGTCCCTTGATTGAACCAAAGCCATATTTGAAACAGTTTTTTCAACTTGGGCTGACTATGAGACATGGCAACAACACCAATTTCAACATATCCCTCAATGGTTTGTGTAAAGATTACTTAACATATTCCATATTTGCACAAATTGTGCTTGAAGGAGCTAAAGCAGTCAAGTCAAAACCTAGCTAATGCAGACCTTCATCCTGATGAATGAACTTCCAATGACAGCCCAGTTCCTAATTTTGAAATTTGTGTTACAATACAGCAACACAAAAATTTACCAAAAATTTTACTTGGTAATGAAAACATCAAGTCCTGCACCCAAAGGTTAGGGCCTAGCTGCACTCCTCTGTTAATTATGCAATAAACTTCAGCAGCCTGGCCAAGCCTATCTATCACAACACTAGGCAGCAGTAGGCCAAAGCAAAGCTGTTTCCCAGTGGCAGTGAAGTAACATGGCAGAGTCGTTCATCAAAACCGCCAGTAATTTCCTTCAGGTAAGTGGTCTGCAGTGTTGCCATTTTGTACGGAAACTCAGATGATTTTCTTCCTACCACTTTTGCATTGTCTAGAAAGCAGCTGCACATAAAAAGTTATCACTGTAGTCTTATTGATCTTTGCTAAAACCACGCTGCATTTAGTTTTGCTTTTCTTTACCCTTTTATCATATACCCAATAGCTAATTATATCTTATAATTTCCTCCTTCAGGATTTGTTCCAAAGCCTTGTTTGTTGCTGCAGTCAATTTTAAGATGATTGAAATTGCCTCAATCATTTGCAACAACAACAATATAGTACTTTTTCTAAAAGCAGGTATAACAACTTTGCTATCACCAGAGCTTCAAAAGATATTAAAGTATTTGTGATGGCTTGTGACAGTGCTTTCAGAATTCTTGCAGATTAGCAAGTCTCTGAAGCATTCTGCCTCCCTAGCTTGAACATTAAGTTCCCTGAAATTTTGTTTGCAAAGTGACTAAGGTTTTACACTTTTCCCCCACACTGATTTTTTTGATATATGACATACGTATAACAGGATAAATTGAGACAAAGTATTAAACTATGCTTTTATCCCTACCTTTCACTACATATATCACATATATAGTGAAAGGTAAGAATATATCTTATATGTAGTGAAAGGTAAGAATATATCTTATATGTCACTAAATATCTTTCAGAAGCTGAAGTTTTTAAATACCAAACAATTCCCCAACTATGATACAGCAGTGGTACACAGTACAAAACACCTTTCTAAAAATATAAACTAAGTTCACCCTCCCACAACATTTTATGACACGTCTCCTTTCACCTTGTTCTCTCTTCAGCTTCTAACGCAGTGTTACTGTAGATTACAGAGGTATATTTGCTAAAGCTTCCCTAATTATAGTGGTTTATCTAAAAGAGAACCAATATGTGTCTGTCTACCGAATCTTTTAGGCACCATATGCATCTTTGGCAACTTTCATGTTGTGTTTTCCAGGTGCTTAGGTTCCTCTCAGCAAGTATTTAATTCTGTCCATCTTTACCCTTTCAGTTTCTGTGGTGATTTGCAATGTGAAAGCAATATTCTGTGCCAGGTTCTCACAGACTGCTGGAAAGCCACAATTTTTCTGTCTAGCTCTTTAAAGTAAGAAGCTCCTTTAATGTCTTTTTGGGCAACTATTACTAACAGAGTCTTTTGTCAATCCAAACTGATACACACTGTTCTTTACAACCTGATTTTGTAAGACTTATTTATTCCCAATGGTTCTACATTTCATTTGCCATTTAATGCAGTCTGGCCTGTCTCTACCTTAGAAGTAAATCCAAGTATTTGCTTAAGCAGCCACAGGTCACAAAACATGACTGAACTAAATTAGCAAGCCTCTGAAGTGGGACAAAAATAGCAAATTTCTTTCAACCCACTCATTAGAGCCCCTAGCATGCCTTAGCTTTCTTTCCTCTCCGAGACCTGTGCACTCTGCTCCAACTTTAATAACTGCTGACTTTTTAATATATATCACAATGTACAAAAGATTTTCTTCTTTGTATCCGTTACAAAAAAAAAAAAAAAAAGTAAGATGAAGAAAGGGGAAAAGCAGAAAATTAGAACTATGTTCCATGAAAAACATACGCATACAATTGCACATATTTGCACAGATATTCTTCTAGACCATCTGAACAAAACCAAAACACCCCTCCTTTCTGTAACTGGATCTTCATGTTCTTTCATTGATGGAATCAAATATTTCCCTCAGCTATTTCTCAGCATACTGCATTGTCTTGACTCTGCATGACAAAATACTGTTTAGATACACACCCTCTATTATGAAAGCAATGTTTTGGTTTTGATTTGGTTTTGTTGTTTTGTTTTTGGTTTTTTTTTTTCTTTTTTTAATGAAAACCAACTTTTATGTCATGACTGTTCACAGATGTTAATGTAGTTAATTATAGTGTTACTGCAGTGTTAACTTCTTTTGTACAGTGATTTTTTCCTTATCAGTGCGAGGAAAGCATATGAGTTACTTTTCCCCTGGTACATACTGCCTATTGTGCATCTTCAAGGGACATCTGAGCCAGATTTTGTCATCAAATAAACTCTAGAATTAAAGCTGCCTCCTGTAATTAGTTCCACAGTAAAGTCATCTATGCTTCCTCCTGATTCAAGTTCACACCAGGTTCAGAGCTCTGGCACTCCTGATAAATTTCCTATGGATCCTGAAACCAATTGATACTTTTACTGACAAATAATAACATCTCAATAATAAATTTCATTTGTGACTAGGCTTTCCTGCCACTGTTTGTCTGCATATGTCAAAACACTGAAAAGATTAAATTCTCAAGCATTTTTGTATTTTTTTGTGTTTATATATTTATATTTAATTTTATGTATATTAGCATTTATTTTTATAACTCTGATGTTGTTTACACACATGCACACACACAATCTCATAACCACTGTCTCTTACTGTTGCAGAACTGCTAACTGACTTTATGGTTTTATCATCCATACATCTACAGATGAAAGAAGTCTTGTTGTGTATTTAACTGAGAATAAAACAAAGTTTTGCATCAGAAAACAGAACTCACTTCCTAGTCATTGTCAGAAATCCTAGCTGTTTCCACCAGTATGAAGAAAACTTATTCTGGACAGCAGCAATATGGAAATAAAATGAGGAACAGTCATTTTGTACTCAAGGCAACACAGACCATCTCCTTGTCCCTAACTTCCATTATAGGAAATGCAATGTAGGAATACAGAAAGTTGCTGCTGTTTAAAGGAAATAGTGACACAGCTCCCTATCCCACTTTGGCCTTTTCTAAAGCACTTAATGAAATGCAACTGGCCTTGTATTATCATATCAAGAGGCAGGAATGAGGTGACACCATGTTAAGTTCTTACATCCTTCCATTGCTTTCCTTTCACAGCTTCTCACTGCTTCTGCCCTGCTCCCCTTGTATCAACGCGCCTCGTCCCCTAAGATAAACTGTGTGCATAAAAGTAAGTTTCCAGAAACTGTTGTATTATCCCTAACTGCTACAGAAGGATGTTTTTAAATGTACCTAAAAATAATCAAAGCCACAGCCACAGAAACGCCTACACATATATGCTTCATCACCACTATTCCTTATGTAAATCCAAATTTTGGCAGTAGTTTATAAGCAATACACTTGGCCATATCCTGAGCTTAAACTACAGCACAAACAAAATACCTTGGGTAATTAGCATTTTTGCATTTTCTATCACTATGATTCACATTAGAACTTTATCCCTTATATGCAGGCAGCCTAAAATATTCCTAGAGATGCTTTTCACTTACAGGTTTATTTTTCTATGCACATTAGAGCATACAGAAAAAAGCAAGGCCTGCTTAAAGAAATAGATTCTTTTTAGTGCAGACACCTACACAGTTGTTTTGTGTGTGTGGGGGGGGGTTTAATGAACAAACCACCCCCTCAAGCTATTAAATAATTTATAAATAATTTAAAAAAATAATAAAGCTCAATTAGATCCAAGAAATATGTTCAAGCTTCAATTCCACATAACTGTTCCCCCTGGAATAATCCACTGATCTTTTCACAGAAATCACTGAAGCACACAATGCCCTTTAATGACCAGTTCTAGCTAGATCCCATATGTGATGGTTGTTATACTGGTACTGTGTCTCAGATCCAAGCAGACCTGCATGGACCTCCAGCTATAAACTGTCCATTTTCCCTTCCCTCTTTGCATCCCAAAAGAGACCAACAGGCAACTGAGACAAGAGATTTCTACTCCAGACTAGAGTCAGGCTGCCAGTCAGACTTCAGAACCAGGTTGCTGCTCAGAAAGGGCTTGTCCAAGAGAAGCAGCACTCAACCCCTTAACCAAAACCTCCTGCTCCCAATAAAGTTCTAGATAAAGATAAAAGCATTAATCATGAGATCACTTCAAAACAAGTCTGTGGTAGGACTGCATTCCGGTGACATTACTCATGTCACTGGGATTCCCATATTGCAGTGTAACATTAAATCAACTTATTAGCATTCAGCAGCCTTTCAATAACATATGGCAGTCCATTTTCAAATACATTTTACTGTAGTTGCAGTGCAGTACTGCAGCCTTCCCACTCCCTCCACCTCAGGTTTGGGTTTTCTAGGCAAACAGAGGAGACCTTTCCCTACAGGTGCTTACTAGCAACATTCAGTGTAGTGCGTGATCCTGTATCACATGAAGGGTTGCTGTTGGGTAGCTCCATTAGTTAAGAGGAGGCTACACTGCCCTGCCATCTGATAAAAGAAATTTGTATTACTGCTAACAAACATCATCAGAGAAACCATAAACCATAAGTAGTCTTAAATAATAGTTGCATGATAAATAGCCTCCACAGGATGCCAAGAGATACAAATCTATATTGTGTGCATTGTCACCTGAATCAGAATGAAAAACAAAACACCACCTTGAAAAATTATCTAAGACAACATAATTTATGTCTCAGAAACAAACTTTCACCCTGATTTTTCAAGTTTTCACATATTTATCTATACTAAGACCTTTGTATATGCCTGCAGACACAGCACTGGAACTGCAAGTGGGTGCAGATGACATTAGCACAGTGGAGAAGTGAGATAAAGTGGCCTTTGTGAGAAGCAAGTCAGCAGGCCATGGAAATCAGAAAGTGACTGTGAGCACACAAGCATGGGACTGACTTTAGATTTTGTTTTATGGTAACCAGGACTTTTGTTTGTTTGTCTCCTGTTTGCAGCTAAAACAGGACAAATGTAAATCTCTGAAGAGAAATCTGAAGATAAATGATCTCCTTGAAAGACATTATGCAGCAAGTGCGTTACAGCCAGCCAACAGAGATTAGAAAGGGCATAGGTTTGCCTGGGTCAAGTTTAATTACCATCTGGGGCAGCTGATGGGACTCTTACATTCACTTTATGTAACAGACACCCTTACTAGCTCCTCTGCAATCACTGCACCTCAAATTAATGCAAGGATAAACTCCTTGTTCAATCAATCTGTTAGCTCTTCCGTTTCAGTTAGGTTAATGTTTGGAAACATCAACTTCATTTTCCCAACAAGATCCTCTCTTAATGTTAGTACAAATCATTCATTGCCACATACTGAAGTGAGAGTGCCAACCCTATTCATTCAGGTTCAGCTCTTGTCCTCCAGGGACCACAACATAAAAGCCATGGCTCCACTGTGCATCAGGTAATCTAGAACTTGTAATTACTGTCACTGCAATTTCAAATACAGCTGTCTTCATCATAAAAGAAATAGATCTGATCCCTGAATTACGGAATACCTGTAAAATTGTCCACACTACTTTTTTAGCCAATGCATCAAATCTGAAATGCCATATTTTAATTATTTCTTATATAAAACAAAATTAAAATACACAGTCTCTACCATTCCAGTTGTTGTCCTCCATCTACATTTTACATTAAAACAGCCTTAGAAGAGTTCATATGGATCATTGTGAAAACCAAATGGCACACAGCCAAGCCACAACATAGGGCAAAAGTAGGCCAGTCATCTGCATAGAACCTGCTGTCATTAACATAGATGACTACAGTGTTGTGGAATATTTTACTTGATTCTAGTTAGAAATGCAGAACAACACTGCAGTCACTGCACAGCAAGATGGGATTTAATGCTCTAGGCAAGAAGCTGATATTTATTTATTTATTTTATGATAGAAATGAGCCACTACAAAGCATGTTATTTCTAAAAGCCTGATGGTAGTTCCCAAATTGATGTATCTCATGCACGCAATTAAAATAAAACATTTTTCAGAAGCAGTATTCAAATTACAGGGAAATTATTTCTGTAATTGTTCCTGTGCAGGCTGGTTTAAATAAAGAGGTTTTTCTGCTCTTACAGCAATGGCAGTCAATCTATGGAAGTGCTAATGTTACATTTCGTGCCCATTTTATATACACTAGCTGTTATTTTTATATGCTTGATAATTTTCAGCTTGAAAGTATGGTTTTAAAAATAAGAATTATCAAAAAGAGATGAAGCATTATCACGTCATTTCCAGTTCCCTCAGTACCAGCTTTTCTGCATGAACTGAAAGGTATAATTGTCCTGTGCCTGTAAAGACAGCTGGTATGTACATGCAAATAAGGGTCACCGTAATTTCCATAAGAGACAGAACTACTGTTGCATTGGACGTTGGTCCCTTCACAATAACAATCTAAAATGTTGGTGGGAAAACATGATAAAACAAAAATTATTAATAAGTAAATCAAAACCTTGTGAAGAAATGTGAAAAAAGTCTGTTTCCTGGAAAACAGGTCTCTAAAAAGTAATTCCATGTTGTTGAAGCTTGCCACATAAAATTTATTTCCACCATAGCACCACCATTAAAGAAGTCTAATTGCTGATGATAAATTTAAAGTTTTGCTCTTAGAGTTGTTTATAATCTGCCTCATGTCCATAGTAAAAACCAAACAAAACAAAAAAAATGTGCTTTTTATATGCTATAAATCTGAAAGTAATGATCACCTCAAACTGTGAAACTTTACATAGAGGTGCCCGGAAATAAATCCGTGAAAACAGGTGGAAGGGATTTAAAACACACACAAGAAGATTCAGCTCATTTCACAGGGGGGTGGCCTTTTTTGTGTTAAAAACTTGAATTCTAATTTTCAAGACTGAAATTGGGAATTTCTGTTGAAGACTACTGAAGAATGAAAGTGTTTTTGTGATTTGAACCTGGACAATAATCTTAATGCTTTACCTGAATATTTCAAACTCCTGCTGTGCAAAAAAGCCACTAATTTTAATTGCTGTTTCTAGACAGGTTCATTCACCAATATTACTGTGATGTCAAACAAAGTAGAACGTGCATAAAGAAAGCAACTATAAATGCAGGTGATTATAAGTTATATAATTTTTTTAAAATCCACAGTATAAACCAAGATAGTCGCCTTATGCAAAAGTTGTTGATAGCTTAACTGTTCTCTTACATGTGACTTGTAAATCATGTCATTGTTCCCTTCCTAAACCATATGATTTTGTTTAGTTTTCATAAAAGCACAAAAAAAATTCTCGCTGCTTGTTTTGCAAATAGCTCAAGTACATATGCGGTGACTGTGCTCTTGCATCTAGAACAGACTTCCATTCAAAACATACCCAATTATAAATGCAACTGTTTTAATCTTGTAACGGATGCTCGCAGGGCATGTTCTCTGTATTCTCTTAGTTCTACAGTTTTCTTAAGTGAAAAATAAATGGAATATGTTCCTGAGTTTCTGCTGTATACATACCTCCTACGTGGCAGAGGCCTTCTCTATTTGTGAACACATTAGCTTTAGATTGAAACTTTGAATGGGGCGGGAGGGAAGAGAAAGGGGAAAAAAACCCCTCAAAGTGCAGGAAAATATAACTATCTATATCCACCATTCAATTTGTAAACTCTATATTCCTATGCCTTTGAGAGAGGATGCAAGCTGCCTAACAAGCAAAGTAAAAGAATGCTTTCCTGAATGAGTCACCTTATGTAGCCTGAGCAGCAGCCTGCCACAGCTACCAAATTGTACTACCCACAGTTTCCTTCCCCTTCCCTTCTCCATTTTATGCTGCCTTTTCAAGTCATTAACGTTTTTTTTTCTCTACTTTCCCCCTTCTGAAGGGGAAATTGGTTCCTTTCTGTAGTGCTGTCCATCTGTGCTTGCATGGCTTTTTCCTTTTTGTACTAAGCAAATCCTCGTTGCTGCCTCAGTCTAACACCAGGTGCAGCTTTCAAATATTTACAGCACATCAGAAAAGTGCCTAGCACAAGAAAACCCCCAACAGGATCACAGTTACAGAAAGCTTCACATCTGAAGCATTTATTTATGCAGAGAGCTGGTCTGCCTACAACAGTGCAGCTCTTAGCGTTTTTCAACAGGAATAATTTAAGGCATCCAGCTTTTTCCTACGGGATTTAGATAAAGGAGAGAAGCAGAAAGAAAAACTTAAAAGGAGTTATGCACTTCCTTCGCTGGCAGTACTGCCAGGCTGACACTGAATAGAGAGGCTATGCTTGCTAATGAAATGTGACTGTGTTTGCAAGATCAGGCCTTCGATTTTAAAACTGTCAGCACAAGTAAAGACAATAGTACATACAAAAGGCTGAATTCAAGTGTTTTAAATATATTTTCAAAGACATTCTGGGGAGAAAAACCTTAATACATGTCACTCACCTGAAAAGACATTGGGAAATGTCTCTGTAGAAGCCTGCACCCCTGAGGACTTTCTTGAATGAGTCAAAGGCACTCTTTCCGTTTGAAATTTCTCTCTAAACCCCTTGTGCTCCAAGTAGCCTGCAGAGCCCACCTTCTGCGTTATCTCGCATTTGTGATTAGATACCTCTTCTGTCCAGTCTGCGGAACGACTAAATAAACCTGCCAAACTAGCAGACCTCTGCTTCTTGACTGAGACCTTTTCTTTTTTGTGAAAGGACTCCTGCCTCCTTGAAAAAAGTGGACTCTGGGATGGGGAAGGAGAAGGTGAATGGTTGGGAGAACTCAGTTGCCTAGTTGTGGTTTTGATGTAACAAGGATTAATTAGATAGGGCTTAAAGCATCGGGAACCAAGCATCGGACTGCCTGCTGTCCCCTCGGAGGACATAATGCCATTTTTCACTTCCGTGGATAAACCATTATGCAGGTCCTCTTGACCGGCTGACGGAGTGTGTTTCCCTTCCTGAGTGTCAGCAGCATGATCACAGACTGCATCTGAAACACCATCCTCTGTTACTGAGCCCTGCAAATCAACAGCCGGCACTTCAGCAATTTTAGTCTCAGCGTCTGCTACCGAGGTTGGGAAGGGTTGTGTGGAGCTGTGTGTCTGAGACCCGTTTTCTACCGCAGTTCTATTTAAATCATCTTCTAGTTCACTAGCTACAGCATCCATTCCAGCACTGAGCTGTTCCTTTTCCTCAATCAATAGCTTACGTTCTTGTGTTTCAAACAAGCCGTTACCAGGAGAGCCCGAGCCATTTGCCGTTTCTTTCAGTTCACGTTCAGTTGCACAGGAGACAGGAATGTTTTCCGCAGTTTCAGATACCACTGGAAAAGCCCCCTCACTGTCTGGGCTCCTCTCTTTGTCAGTGGTAGTTACTGAAAGAAACCGTTCAAAATCTAAGGGGGCTGCTTGAGAATTAGCCATGTGTCGGCCCATTGTTTTGGTGACAAGATCCTCAGTTCCAATGTTAATTGCCCCCTGCTGCTGCTGCTGCAGTCTAATAGCTTGCTGGATATCAGAAAGCAAATCCTCTTGTTCTGTGGCTGAATGGAAACTGTATATATCCGTATCAGAGCCAGAACTGGTCCTTTGTCCATCCTGTGTCTCCGCCGCAGCTGGGACAGTTTCATTTCTGATTTCAAAATGTTCAACATCTGTGTCTGAGAGACCCCCTTCATCCGCAGAGATGCTTATATCTGGAGTTTTCGTAACAATTGAATGAGTACTGTCCAGCTCTCCAGCCTGCAAGGCCTGGCTTTCCAAAACATCCTCCCGTGAACTACTATTCCCATCTTTAGCCTTGGACAGATTTTTTCTGATCCTCAGATTTGAAAACACCGAGGCCCTCGAGTCCGACTTACCCTTCTTCTTACCGGATTCACTTCCTTTTGCATGCTTCCCCAGTCCCCTTCTGCTTCCCGATACCTTCTTTGTGCCATCTGTATCCTTGGGCCCAGAAGCATCCTCTCCTCCTTCATGCACATCACCTGTATTTTTCTTTAGCTTCCCATCTTGATTCCCCATGATTTTTCGCAGTGCAACACCTTCGGCAATCAAGCCATGCTCCCGGATTTCATTCCTTTGGCCTGCCGGCGATATCCCCTCTAGCGATCCAGGTTTGTTTTCAAGCGGTGGTGATGCAAGTGAAGCAAATGCTTGCTGTGCCTCTCTCCCATCTGCTAGAGCTGCCTTTTTGCATAATGTGCTGCTTGCACTGGGCTCCGCTGGGACATGCTCAGTACAGCACTGAGAGCTGCAGACAGCTCCTTCCAATGGCTGCTGCTCACAGAGCTGCTGCTTGCTCTCCGGGCTTCTGCTGTACTCTTGTTCCTTTAGGAAGGACTCTTTAAAAAGTATTTCCTTTATAAAAGTGACTTCTTTTTCCACGGTTTTTATTGCCTGCATTGCAAGCTCAGCTCGTCACCAAATCATTTATAATTTCAGAATTTCAATGTTCAGGTTCCTGGAGGGAAAAGGAGGGGGGAAAGAAAAAAGAAAAAAAAAGTTAAAGCAAGGTACTTTAATTACTCTGCAGTTGTTTAAAAGAATAAACTAATAACCTTGGAAAGAGAAATATTATGATTATTTAATAGTTTATAAGGTGCTTAAGCATATGCTACTTTGACAGATTGCACAGTACCTCTGGTGATTTACATGTTTACCTTTTAAAGGCCACAAAAACATGATAGTTAAAATTAAAATGAAAGACACTCTGAAAGTAGATAGAAGAAAGATAATAAACAAAAAGTTCTTTCCACAGTTTTAAAGACTTGCGCTTAAAATTCAATGCATTATGGTAATTACACTATAAAAAAACTCCCACAATTTGTATTCTGAGAAGGTAGATATACTATTATTCCCCAGAGAATCAACTCATCAATATTAAAACATACCACCATTGTTTTCCCTGATAAGAACATCTGGCATGAAACAAGATAAAACAAACAAGAAAAATAGCAGTATTTAAATGCTACTAAGGAAAAGGATACAGTAAAGTATTCCTCTATTTCACCCTATATATTTAATAATTGATTTGGACACCGTCACATTGCTAACAGTTTTGGAAACTTGTGGAACAGTTTTAACCAGTTGCTTATTCTCTGGTTTTGGTTTAGATGTATAAGCATTAATACTTCATAAACGCATTTCCTGAACTTCCAGACAGGCACTCCCTTCCCCTTTGAAAATTTAGATTTAAAATAACTGGAATAGGAACAAAAAGGCATAAGAATGCCAAATTGCCAAGCTGGATCAGTTCAGCAGTTCAATATCATGGTTCAACACTAGCCAAGAATTAATTAGATTCCTGTTTATGATTTATCATCTCTTAACTACCTGGTCCATTAGGTCCCATTTCTGTGAAAGTCTTTACCTATTTTTCACACCTCTGAGCTTCTTTACTAGCAATACAACATTCCAGCAAAACACATCCTATTGGTTTACCTAACTCTTACTTTTAATATCAGTCTCTTCCTACAAGAGGTTTCCTTTGCTTTCCTCTGCCTTAATACACATTAAAAATGAAATATAAAAAGATTATCATTTACACTTTATAAACTAGGCAGGCACACTCTACACACACAAGTTTGGGTTTTTTTAAGGGATGTCAAATACCTTTACAAATCTGGGCTGGGGTCATTGTTAAATAATCACTGTTAATTCAGTTTGGAAAAAAACCAGCAGTTTCAATAATACTGTTATTTTGAAATTATTTTGAACTATCATAATTTTTTCCTTGTGCTTCTTGGTCACTTACTGCTCTGATGTAAGTCCTGTCCTGAGGGGCCTGTGGCTCAGGCACCAGAAGCCTTCTTTCTACAAGGACCCAAGTGTTTGAATTTGATCAGATGACTTTGTACACTCAGTGGGTTTTTTGTTTTTGGTTGTTTTTTTTTAGTTTTCACTTATCTGATGAAGCACTGAAACTTTTTTAATTTTTCCTTTTTAGCATTCAGCATTCATAAATATAATAGCAAGAGGTAGCATAGCAAAACCTGCAAAAGCATATTGAGTGATTTTTGGTTTTTTATTCTATTCCTACTTTTGCTTTCTGCTATCCTACTTAGTTTCTAATTTGTTGCAGTATTTTACAGCATTATTACATACTTGCAAAAGGCTTTTGAAAGCTCAGGTAATTTTAGTCCATCTGAAGATACACAATAAGAATCACTTTAGGCACAGTTTGAGGAAACTGTATTAGTAGAATACTGTCTTGATGGGTATTTTCACTGACTAGAACTGACAAGGATCTAACCCTTGATTACAAATGGAGCACATGTAGCTTCCAACCCCATTTAAAAGCTCTTTTCCCACTAAAATCTGCCAGAAATTAACATAGGGCAGAAGTAATATAAAGATACTGTGGAATGAACGTGTAAAGGAAATGTAGAAGTAGTGTGATCTGAAACATTCCCTTTCCTTCCATCTCTGTAAACTTGTACAAACTCAACACACTTCCGTTTCAAGAAATGATAACTCACCAGAAGTATTTACACTGCAAATTATGCTGCAAACCCAAGCCATCAACAAAGCTGGGGTTATAAAACAGTCAAATCTGATCTTCATTTTTTAATTAGAAACTAGAAACTTGTAATTAAATTATATATCTGCACCACTTCCTAGAATTTTTCACACAGCACATCCTGGTGAGTTCTTTAAAAAACCAAACACTTAAATGTATAATATGAGTTTAATTATATCACAGTAAAAATTATTCTGTTTTTCCAATCTGCAGCTGTAATCCTAAAAAAAGCCAAACCATTTTCTAGATAGTCCCTCTGAGTATAATATTCTAATCATCATGGATTCTAACCAGGATTTCTGATCTATATAGGAAAAGAACATCACCAAAATGAGCATACTTATGTGAACCGAGGCATGCATATGAACATCAAAGAATTTGCTCTGGTTATTCCACATAAGGCGTAGAAAAAAACATTTAAAAAAAAAATATGCAGGGGCAGGACACAAGTTACCCCAAAGTGGCAGTGATAGACACAATTCTCAATCAGCATTTGCGGGAAAGTACAAAAGGTTGAAATTAGCCAAACATAAAAATAAATGTTAATATTTTAGAGTTTGTTTATTCTCAGGAACCTGAAGAAAAATATGTTACTAATAAGTCAGCAAGAAGCCAGAAAATTTCAGCATCAGTATAAGCTACATTTTAGAAGCTAAGAATGTATCCAATATTCTACACCAAAAAGAGAGACTTACATCAGAAAGTAAAAGGGGAAAAAAGGGGGTTTGAGGTGGTCAAGAAGGAAAACTAATTTTTAAGAATAACTAGAATTCATTTTTAGCTTGCTACAAATTGTCAAGAGAGACTAATCTGTGAGCCTGCCTACCTCATTTAATATTTGCCAGGGGTCAGTCAAAAACACCAAGGAGTGAGGTGGCAGGCACCGGCCTGAGATCCCCCACACCCCTCATGCCCTCAGGAGACATGACTGGCAACACACAGAGGAGAGTCAAAACTTACAGTCAAGACGCCTTGTCCTTGCACACCTGGAGACTTCCACATTAACACGTTCCTATTAGAAAAGTAAGCCCCTGTTGGGAGACCGCAGTTATTTTCAGAGGACTGTTAGATCTACTGCAGCCTCTGTGGGAGGGTGGGCAGATCCCCCAGCACCGCCTGCCCACCTGCCCTGAGGGGAAGGGCTGCCGGCAGCATGGATTGCCCACACCTGGCTGCAGGGTACTGCCCCCTGGTCAGGGCTGGGACCATGGTGGGAGTGTTCCCCCTCAGATTCCTCACCAAAAGGCTGGGGTTTGACACCCTAGTATGTCATAAACACGGGGTGCCTGAGGGGAGAGAGGGGTGCCTAGGGGAGCCTGCATTGAGGAGGCACAGCTTTCTTGGGGTGAATGAGTTTTCCCCATGATTTATTTACTGTGGTATTTCATTCTGCTCTCAATAGTAGCCACCGAGCAAGTCCCTGCAGAGTGAAGAACAGCCCATGACTGCCATTGACATGGCAGTGCTGCAGGCCATGCCTGCTGGGGGCCAAGCCTCTGGGGCAGGGTTCGGCTTCACAGGTACGGTCCCGGGGAAGGGTTTAAACTACAGGAGTGCTGGCAGCACACAGAGTACCCCAAAACAGCACCCTGGCAGTAACGCTGTGGCTACCAGCACAGAAACACCAGTGCCACCATGCAGTAAAGGTCATGGGGGGTAAAGCAAACGCACCTCCAGAATGAACTGCGCCATGTGCCCTGCACGTACCCCAGTACTGCCCTGCACGTTGACTGGGCGCAGGTGCTGTACATGGGCTATTAACCAGCTCTGCCAGCAGCCCAAAGCAGCTGGCCAGGCTACGTACACATATCTTTTACGTACACAAAAACCATACGCCCCCCTTCCCTGCTGGACAGGCTCAGTAGCTGGGGTGGGGGGAAGCTACTGCAGCCCAGGGCAGATGGTCTCCTGAGGGTGAGCCACAACATGGTGGCCCAGGGTGGAGGCCTGCTGGAAGAGGCTGAATCTCATTCTTCAAGGCCACAGGCAAGGCCTTGGTTGCCACGGGCAGACCCTCTGCCTCTCCTTGGCACAGAGGAGGTCTGAGGGTGCGGCAGCAGCCCCCCAAGAGCTGTGGCACTGTAGGGCAGAGCATGGGTGCCATGGCAGTGCGCTGGGAGCTGGGATCTGCTCCCCCGGCACTGCGGCTGCTCCAGTCTCCCTTCACCCCGCTCCTTGAGGGGACAGGGCGACTGCTCGGAGAGGAAAAACAGGGACAGCCAGGGAATCCTCACCTCTACCATACACAGCCTGTAGAGATTTAGTTTTTAAATAGTGGCTCCATGTGCATGGGTTTGGGTCAGAGATAAAGGCACATAAATTAATGGGACTGTTTTAAAGTACTCTGGTGTCACATTACTGATTGGGTTATCGTCATGCAAGCCCTATGAAGAACAGTTTATTTAAGCAGACCAGGATAATATTCCCAGCCATCTATGTGTTATTGAAGCTTGATTTTGCTAAGCAAGGTGAGGGCTCATTCCCGTTCAGTCCGGTGCTGGAGCCAGGTCTCTGCTCCTGCCATCCTGTGGCAGTGGGAAGCCTCCCCCAGCTGCCATGCTGAGCGTGCTGGAAAAGTTACCTCCCCAGAAAGCACTGACTGCCATTAAATACTACCTTAGACTGCCAAAGCCATGCTCTGAGCAGCTGAAAATCATTTCCTGCTCCCTTTTTCAGCTATAAGGAAAATTATCTTTTATGACTTGACAATCTCTAAGAATCATTTCCCTATCTGACCGGCAAGGGCCAAGTTAGGTGACCAGAAAAATATATTGTGGATGAAGAGCCCACAGTGTCTAGGGATGAAGTTGGTCGTGCCCTTGCATCATTTAGTTTCTGGTGGATGTGAGATTCTGCTTTTTCTTTTAATACTTGTCTGAGCAGCATGAAATCACACCTCATGCTTTGTATTTATATTATGTTGAGGTGATGAAGCTAATGAGAAATCTGTTTTACCTATCGAAAGATTTCTTTTATAAGGAGCTTGAACCCAGCAAGCAGTGATCCTAGGTGAGTGTACACCTGCTACATAGTGCTGGACTTTCTCCCGCATAATTTCTAGCTAGTGACAACTAACATTTAAAAGTAATGTATCTAAACAGGGTCTCCAGCAATGCAATGTTTGCCAACTACTATGCTGCAGAATGGCCACTGGTTAGGAGCCAAAATCTTTGTGAAGTGCTTAACCTCCTGGATTTCTCACCTAAATGCAATAATACATTTATGCATTGTGAAACAGAGCTTTTTTTGTTTATAAATAGGATCAGCTCAACATAGCAAAAACCATACGCATCCCAACAACCCTTTTTATTGTTTTTCCCCAGCATTTCCATATTCTTGCTGCTGCTTATTGTAAAATATACTTTTAAGCATAAAAGCTATATAGAACCTTTCATAGCTACTTATATAGGAGGGGCTGGCAGAACAGCTGCACACAAAACACTGCTTGAATTCCAGCAATATATGCATTGCAGGCCAGGGTCAGGTCACAGAAACAGTCTCCAAAAATCCAGGCCTCCTCAAATACTGCAGCCAGGGACTCTTGTATTTGGTCAACAAGATGCTATGCTAGTATTGTAACAGAACTCAAGAAATAGGGAAGTATGAAAGTTTTATTCCCTATTGCAGACTAAAAAGCGAGCTATATTGCGGCACAGCTCCTGCTTTTCCTTGCACAAAGTTAATTTCAGACTAATTTTATCTAAAATGCAGATAGCCAGCAGTTGTTTGCTAATATACGCTAAGCAAATTCAATGTAACACAATGTAGCCTGCATCATGAAAAAAATAATTAGTAAAGTATCTGCTGATCAGGCTATCAAAGAAGCACAGATGAGACAATTTCCATCATTTAAACCATTGTAAACTACAGTCAAAATCAGAGCAAGAGTCTAAGTTATAAATTTTATTTTCTAAGGGAGTGAAATTTGTGCAATAAGGGTGTTTCTTCAGACCTCATAATAGCTTTTGAGCACAACGGGGAACATCAACCAAACTTTTAAGATGATCATTAAACCCCTGCAAAATTCACACGCATACAGAACCAGTATTTGGGTAGAGGAAGGGAAAGATAAGCAGAACTGACTGTGTCAGTTGATCAAACATGATTCACATGATTTAGGACTACCCACCAGAAGCAAGCATTTCACAGGGAAAAATGAGAGCAGATGAGATTTATTGTACTAGAGGATTGAGAAAAGAACAAAGAATACAAATCTGTAGGAAACTGGGCCGCCTCATTTTCATTCTTTAGAGAAGAACATATTCTGTTAAATCAAGCAGAAAATTACATATTGTCTTTTTGGTTTTCTTGGAACACTCCCAGAGTACTTAATGACAGGGCTGAAAAATGTGGACTTTGATCATATCAGTGGACATTTTGCCTGCAGAGAGCCCAAAATGCCATGAAACAATGGCAGATATTTGAGCCTAGTCCTTTTCTGTAGGAGGCAAGGGATTAACTTAAGTATTTAGGGATCTAATTTTATCTTTTCTACTGCAACAAGTATCTACTAGAGTGAAGGAAAAGCTGACAAAAATCAAGTTTTTTTCCTGGGATTCTTCCCTAAATTTTTAAAGATCTCAACCAGTGACATGGGTTGTTTTTAAAAATATGTGGAAAGGAAAAAATAAAATCCTATTTTACCCTCCTCCTTTAGGCATCAGTTTCTGTTCCATTGCAGACACTCACACACGTGTGGATGTACAGAGTTTGAGTCAAATAAATAAATTAATAAAAAGCTACTGATCAGCTTTCAGTGCTTTTTAAAACAACAAGCAACCTCCTACCAATCGCCGGAAATACATTCCCCCTAGAGAGAACAACCCTGGGGCAAGCTCACTTTGTAAACCACCTGGGGAAGTTTACAAAATGGGATGGTTTTGAAGATAAGGTAATATTTTTGTACAAATTTGTTGCATTGTCTCAAATACATTTAGTAAATGAAATGCATTTTTTAATAGGATTTCCATAATCAGATTTGGGATTAAACAAACCCAAATTGGCAAAATAGGGAAGAACTATCTCTTTCCTCGCCTTTGTGTTACTTTAGTGTGGATTATTAGCAAGGGAACACTACTTGTAGCAATGAACAAATGTGAATGTCCCTGTCTCTTAAAGAGTTCATAGGATGATGGTCTTTGCAAGCAGAGTGAATAAAGTGTACTGAAAATGAAATTATAAACCAGCAACAAATGCAGAGAAAGATAAGCACTGAGAAGCCAGAAAGAAAAGGAACTCTGAGGAATCCAAAGGAAACCTGAAGCAGTATGTATCACTTATCTAATATTAGTGTCACATGGTTTTACTTCCTTGTACTGTGATCCATGTTGTCACATGATGATCAGCAAGAGTCATCCATATGGAGGTTCGTAACTGCTATCTTCAGATTTCTGCCTTTACTTATCTCCGCAGTACAACTCAAACTGAAATTACTATAACAATTACATATTCAAGTTTATGCCATAAGCAGAGATTGGGGAAAGATATTGTGGTGAATAATCTGGATAGGTGCAATCTCTAGCATATATACTGCTAAGAGCTGCTGATGCACAGGGAATAGTATTCTCCACTTTAAGGAGTCCTCTCCTCAGTAAACTCTTTGCCTTGTCTATACAGGTGCAGCCTTACCTGGCCCAATACTGTTATTTTAGGGTTTTATCTAATTTCATAAGAGGGGAAAGAGAGACCAGGAAAGTGAGAGGAATTAATGAAACCTGATTCAAGACCTTGAGATCTACTCTTGCTGGACTTCGTATGCAGAAAATAAGGCTAGCTGTAGAACTATTTAGTACATTTAAGTGTAATTTCCTGAAATTAATAATTTCTACTGAACCCTAGTCCTTTCCACTAAGTTCCTGTATAAAGGACACAAGCAGAGCAGCTTTATACCCCTCAAAGTACTCCAGAATTGGATGTTGTTATTGCTGCAATTAATTTCATCTGTATTCAAGAATTTTGTCATTTGCCTTTTAACTCTGCAGTGTAGTAAAGCAGCTGTCTTGGGAGACAGCAGCAGTTGATCAGCCACAGCATCACAGGACGTTGGCTGGGCTACAAATCCACCTAAATACAGTATTTGGTAACGCCCAAGCAGTCCTGACTGCCTGACTAGGCTGAACTAGCTCAGGAAGGACTTACCCACGCTTAGAGACGTGTGACTGTGTAAAGTGGGCTCAATTCATAACTTACGTTTTATGTCCTTGGCTAGGCCTTAGCATGAGGAACCCAAAGCCTGATTCACACAGTGAATTCCCACTGTTTTTGTAGTAAATGGCTTTTCTTTTGTGAGCTGAATAGTTATCACAACAAGCTGAGTTCTGGTGCTGATTGTCCTTAGAAAGCAAATATGTTGCAGGTGAACAGCTGGAAATCTATTTGACTAGAGCAAAACAAAAGAATCATGGTGCAGCTGAATAACCTAGATGCCCAGATAAACGTCGGGAAGTTTAATTAGGATGATGATGTTTTTGTATCAAAAGGATTATGCCACACACAGAGGCCACCACTGAAATACAGCTTTGGTAGGGCTAAATACACACAGCAACTAGTGTGATCCAGTTAGGGAATGAAAAGTCCCTCTCATGAGCAATGGCAAGTTAAAATTTTACCAGATCACTGTTTCCACTCACTATACCCAAGGTCTTATATTTTTTTCCTCCTCAACTTTAACATCTTAATCTCACCAGGTATCTAATATCAACTGTCCTACTGAATTCTTTGTCCTGAACAACTCTCCTTTGACTTCATCTCTACCACTGTATGCAAGAACTCTGTGACGTCACATCTTGTTTCATGATTTCCCCATGGTCATCCACTGACCAAGAACATTCCAATATGCTGGGTAAGCTGCTTCTAGCTACAAAATGTCATGTCTTCTGCTGTACATGCTTGTCTTCATTTCTTTGTCTGAAATTGGTTTTTACTTCGAAGACCTACATTACTTTGCCAGTTTCTATTGCACTTTCCCTTGCAGTGCCATTTCATCCTTCTGTGATCCATCCCCATTCTATCCTATATGTGTTAACTGCTTTGTCCTTAAACTGGGTATCATCACAACACTTTTTTATCTTTTAATCCAAAATCTTCTTCACTCTACCTACATTCGCATCTGTGGCTATGATGGAAGCAACTACTTCCATCTCTTGATAGATAGCCAGTAGTAAGTCCATGAATTTCATAGGACTAAACATCTCTTTCTTTCACCCATTACTGTGGGTAAGGAGTACAACAAAACTATCTCACAGGTTTAGAGCTTGGGTATTATCATTACTTTTACTTTTCCCTCCCATATCCTAGCTCTCTGTTAACACTATTAAATGTTAATGCCCCTGTCTCAAATACTGTCAAGACACGACTGAACATTCTGTATTCATCATCTATTTTATCTGTAATTCTTATACAATTTCCTTTAGCTTTATACAGCAGACTCATTTCACCTCTGTGGGAACCCTGAACTGGGTTCCAGTCATCTTCTGTGTCACAATCCAAACAGATCTGGTTAGAAACAGAAAAGAAAGAATTAAAGACTTGCCTCCCTATCTTTTTACAGAGTTTCCACTGAGAAAACATGTAGAAAAGAGATTAAGAACAATTGCTTTTAACTATTACAAGCTTCAATTCTGAGAAAGAATGGCAAACAGCATGGAGAGTTATAATTCAGAAAATGCTTGCACCACCTCTCAAGGTCTTAATTTCTCATAATCATTTCAGTTTAAAATGTCACAGCCTACAGCACTTTAGGAAATTAGTTATGGAACCTCAAGTAATACCAAAGCATTGATTTATGCAACCATTGGCAATAAAACTTTCAAGCAAACGTTTTATTATGCTCTGTCCCCAGCCTTGCCAATGTCATCATATTAAGACCTTACATAAAATTATTTAGAAAATAGAGTCCTTCCTAACATCAAAGCTGGTCAGCCTCACTCATCAAATGACATGAGATCTATTATTCCTATTTCACTTGTGTTCAGCGAAGATATTCAAGTAAGCAAGATTGAAATGCTCAGTAATAGTCCTAAATTTAACTTGAAGAGACTTTGTGTGAACTGCCAATATAGCATATTTTTATGTGTGTGTACAATAAGAAAGACAAAACTTCTTAGGGCATAATTCATCATTTTATTCTTTACAAGATGTATTCAGCCCTGAGAAAAAAAAAAACACCACCTGGGGAAAAAGATCAAATGTTCAATTAACAAAATTCTGACAGTCTTTTCTGAACCAGCTTAGTCTTACCTGGGGCGTTATTACAGGAAGTGTTTGCTTTACTAAAGTAGTGTTAAGCTACCTTAGTGTAGCCTAAAGAAAGAGGGAAAAAAAATTAGTCATGAGAAAATTCATGGCTTATAAATAGGCGATTCACATTGTCATCTGGGACTTGGTTTATTTGCCTCTGTGCCAGAAATCTTCCCAATATCTACAGGTCCTGAAATATTTCTGTATGTATCATCTTAAAAAAATAAAAAATTGGGATTTGGACTGTTGATACATCTGGTTCAACATCATACCTCTAGCAGTGGTTAGTACAAGGTTGCAGGAAACACCTTAGAGGTAAGAAATGGGAAATTTTGTTCCCCAAGTCTATCATCCAGGTTGACGTTAAGTCCTTAGACAAGGAGGTTGGTTTGATTTATTTTTTTTTTTGTCTTAAAACTCCAAACAATCTTGTGCTGTAATTTAGGGTGTTCTTGCTATTGTATTAGCTGCATTTTGCACTCACAGACATGTTAGTCAAAGCTGGGGCCAGTTGCACCAAACACTAAGCAGAACATTACTACTGTTCCAACCGCAGAAAGCTTAAAGTCCAAGTAGACTAATGTATACAACCTCATTAACTCGATTACATTTGTTTACTTCCCTCTGCCTTTCACTGCTGTTGTTTTTGCACCACAGTGCAGTGAAGAGGCATTTGATAGATAAATATTAGTGGCTTTCCAGAAATTATGAATTTGAGAAAGATTCTGGATACAGAAAGGATAGACATCCTGGCTTAGTAAAATCAAGTGGTCATTTCATGTGTACAGCACCACACAAGTACATGTAAAGGTGGGAAAGAGTAAATTTGTCAGCACTTTCAAAGCAAAGGTCAATAAGCTACAGAAAGGCTCAGGACAATACAGAGCATATGCATCACTAACATGGGATGAAAATGGACATGAAAAGCTCAATCACAATGTAGTATTATAAGGAAGTGAAGGAAGATAAAGGAAGAATTGGAGGAGGAAAACTGAAGACAGATGGAAGATCTTTTCTGTAACACATCATAAGGGATTATTGCCTTGAACTCTCTGGCTCCTGGGTGGCTCAGCTGTGGGCCTAGGCATTAGCATTTTCATTTCACCCAAATACACAAACTCTCAAGCACTGAAAGAGCAAGAACACCTTCACTGCCCCACAGATACCAAAATGCTGGACTTTTCCAGCCCTGTTGCAGGAACACATAATTACTCACATTGACATGCTAAGCTTTGTTTTCAACCATTGCTGTTACCAATGCAGCTTTTGTGGCAAGGTACCATGGCCAAATGTGAGTATTCAAAGGTGAAAGCAACTCTTGTCACAGGATCCATATTGACATTTAGCCCACATCTAGATCAGGGGCTTTCTGTCCACTAAGAACTCTTGGTTTTTTTGGGGAGGTTGTTTTGTTTTTATCTTGCTTTTTCTGTTCCACTCCACTGAATTTACTGTTATTCACTTCCGTTATGGACTATTCATGATGCTATCGTTTTTCTTCCAGCGTCATGTCAATATCTGATTAGACACAAATATGCTTCTTCTGTCCCCTGTAACTCAATACTGATCTAAAATATCTCAAGTGCCTTAAGAGGGTTCTAAGCAGTCTAATGTTTCTGCTTGAAATTTTGCACTATTGGCAGCCTGGCATTTCACCCTCTGACGTGAAAGTCCAGCTGTGTCCCAGAGAGGAAGTTTAATGGCATGCAGGTTCTAAGATTTTTCTGAAATTAGAAGTCAAACAATTTCCATATATATATATATATAAATTGTAAAGATATTTTTGTTTCGACTCCTCAGCACAGTTACAGATCCTTAAACCGGCATCAGCCCAAATCATTTATTAATCGGGTGGCTTTTATTGTGAGTTAAACCCTAACTGCATGAAAGATTTCTGAGACCTTAAGGCAAAACCCACACAAAAGTCACTTTTATTTATAAATATACATGTATCTTGACACGGCTGCCTTGTTCCTTCAATTAGGATCTGGTCCAGTTGTGTTCTAGAACCCTTGATACTCCAGTTGGTGTAGCTTGAAATGAATAGATCTTGCCTGCTGATTTCTGAAGAAGGCATACAGAGAAAAGACAGCAAGACCTTGTTCATGGTCTAGAAAACTTCCTTACACAAATAATAACATGCAGTATAGCCTATGTTTCAAAGAGATAGAATGTCAGGTTACTTAAAAAATCCTTTAATTATAGTGTGTGCTGTGAGCTATTCTTTTTCTCTGTAGATTATGTTTTATTCCACATTCACTTCTGGTTCTATTATGAAAATAAGTGCAGAGAAGTAACCCTTGAAATATTTATGAGTATAGGCAAAGGCATCTTTAGAGAACACAACCTTAAAGATCCCATTAAAAAGGCAGCCTGTATGTAAACTGCTGTGCTACAGAGTAGAACATTAAAGACACAGTCATAAAGTTTGAATGGAAAAGAAATAAAGACCCAGGCTGTTGCATGAAGCAGGGAAACCTCCAGATCAGAATATAATGATTGACGTGTTGGAGAGAAATTAATTCAAACACAATGAAACTGAGTTTTCTTATGTTCAAATGTGAAGACATCATCATAGGAAATTATTTAGCATCAGTAAGGATTACAATTTTGAACATGTAAACAATTATTAACTTTGGATGGAACAAAGAATTCTCTTATTCTGCAAAATGCAAAAGAAGTTTGATGCAGGTCAGGGGAGTGTATTAATGCAAACTGCAAAAATCCTTGTAAATGTTTGGTATGATCAACTTAGAAAACTGCTGGGGTTTGGGGTATTTTTGAGTTGTCATCTGATGACTAAAATTAAGATACATTACAGACATGTAGACATCAAAAATTTCAGTAACTGGAACTGGTTACAAGACTTTCAGAGCTGTCTAAAGTTCTCACTACTTAAATGTCTTTTACCTAGCACATCTCAATTTTTGTTTTATAGGCCCATTTGTTTAACAACTACCTGAAAGTGTGTTCAACCTCACTTTCTTCTGTTAAAACAATTTGTTAGTAAAACCTCAAATACAAAGTGCTTCTGAATTCTTCTGCATTCTTGAGCACAACTGGCTTCTTTACTGTATACTGGACTGTATGTAACTGGACTATGTGGTATTAGTTATCTCAACAGTTTGTGGCTTTTGCACATATTTCAGACTGTCTCTGTTGCTAGAAATATCCACAGAAACTGATGTTGTTACCCCATCTATCATCCCAAACCAGATTAAATGGGTCTGATGTACTAAGCCACCTACTTGGCTGGTTATTTTTAAACAGTAAGGGTACAGCTTCATGTCTTTCATCGGATTATCTCCCCACTCCAGCATCTTTAGACAACTCATAACTTTGCATCAGTTAGAAACAATAAGGATCCAGCTTCAGCAGATCAGTTGCAGATCTTGGAAGATTGAACATGAGCTGCTGTAACACCTCATTACCTGCTATTTATTAATTTAATGTACTCGTTTTCTTGTAGGATTTGTGTTTAAATCAAAATCCACATCCAGCGTAGTTAGGGCAATTACAAATTTTTTGACACGACACCAAGGCTATTTTGGAAACATGATATAAGCCTTTTTTAAAAAAATTAATCGAGTACCTATTTTTCTCAGTTCCCCTACCATGTCCCCTCTTGGCAGTGTGCAGGAAAGAAAAGAACTTTTGCAAGGAAAGAAAAAAAAAAAAACAAAACACCCAACCCAATCCATCCATTCAAGCAGGTATCCTGGGTCCCATGAATATAAGTTAGTCAAGCATTATAGGAGCAAGCTGATGACCCTGCCCTGTAGGCACATAGGAGCACAAATGTTGTGCTGCTAAGGCAGCAAGGCTCTTGCAACTATGGTGGAGGTATGGCATAGCTATTTCTCTGTTCTTTTCCTCTTGCCTACATAAGCACACAATATAAGCAGGCTATGGAAGAAACAGAAGGGAAACAAAGGACCACAGCTGTCATATTCTGTAGCTACTGCTTGCTTTGAGCATATTCCATATATTCCACATAGCCAGGAGCATGCAAACAGCATCATCTGACAATAAGTGAAGGTAGCTGGAGGTTGGAGAGAAGGAGCTAGTTCCCTCTTCTTTTCTTTCCTTTCAGTAGTCTTTTAATGTTGTATGCACCCTAACTACCTGCCATAAGCCATCCAGTGCCTGATCTTAAAAAAAGAGTTATTCCTAAATGACAGATGAAGTTTAGAGTAGTCGTCTGAGCCTGTAAGTATGATCTACTTTCTAACAACAAAAGAAATTTCTCTTATGCACTGGGAGCTTTATAGGCAGTTGGAAATTCAGTTACATATTTTCTGCTAACTTTTTAGATCTTCCAATTTCTCTGAAAGTATGTGCATATGTCAGTGTGTTATGACTGAAATATATTTAGCTACATTAACACTTTTGGAGGTAAAATGCAAGTGTATCTCTGCAGCTGCTCCTAGTTCAGCCATCTCTGGCTGGCACACTTTTCTGTCTTTGGTGCCATCCATGTGACACTTCAAATAAGTCTCATTCACATGTGTATACAGTTCAGGTCACCTCTTTCACTCTTCCTTGATATAAATGTCCTTTACCCTTATGCACAGCTGGTTACTACATGGCATTCCTTCTACTCAGAGGGTGGAAAACCTCTCAAGAACATAAGGGAGTTCATAACTGCTCCCTGGGGGTGGCTATAAGCTAAACCCCCAAATTCAGCCTTCTTTTCTGTGAGATAATTCCAATATATTCCCAGAAGAGTTCCAGATACTGCCAGCAACATGTGAGCCAGTTAGCCTTGTGTCCAGCCAGAATCCTTATTTAGCAGCTTATTGTGTTTTTTCCTCAGCTTTTAGACCATTTCTATAATATACCTTTAATGAAAGTAATAATAATAATAATAATAATAATAATAAAATGTTCATAATGCAGCCTTACCTTGTTCCCTGCCAAAATGTATTCTGATTTGGATTCAGCAACTTCTACTTGTGTTCAGTAGTAACATTTCCACACAGACTATACTTATGTGAGAGTCAGACTGTCTGGCTTTTTTGCTCTGGGCACCATTTCCAGTCACATGAACTGGGAACAGCTTGATTCAGATGTTAACAGTCACTGACATTTGCAGGAATGTTGTTTAAAAAAAAAAAAAAAAATTATAAATGCCTTGAGAAATTTCACTGTTTAAAAGACTTATCACAAAGGTTATTGAAAATACGATATGCATGTTATTTGTCAGGAAGAGTAGCATAATATAAGTGTTTACAGTAACACAACACGTAGCCATGTGGTATGTTAAGAAATTAACCATATTGAATAAAACTCTGTCCTGGCTTTCATGTCTTCATAAGCTCACTGAAGTAGGACTTGCATGAAAATCAGAGAAGAATCTGACACTTGATTTTAAACGGATGTCAGAGTTTGAGAAATTGAATGGGATGAGTTCCACCTCTGGATGACAAAAGTGATGAATTGGAATAAATTTGTGACTGGCATATAAGCTTCCAGTAAACTCCCTTCCCTCTCCATTTATTTTAAAATATTTTTCAGTTTTGTAAAAGGATTTAATTTTATTGTCTTAGATCAGAAGTTCTCCATCAGGTTTGCAACATTAGAGGTTTAGGGACAGGGAAGACAACAGATTTGTAGTTTACATTTCACAGGACTGCAGTAATGGGGAGACACTCAGACTGTAGTTCTTGTTTTTCCCAATTCATGTAATTCTTTGAGGAAGTCTCATGCTCAGAAGGTGACCTCAAGGGGCATAGCCATGTCCCTGAATCACTGTATTACAGGATAAGAGGTAGCTGGATCCAAGCATCTGACAAACTCTTACTCCTCTCTGTGTAAATGAAAGTCATGTGGATTACTTTAAGCCTTCCTCCACCCAAGAGGTACTTCATTTCTGCAGTCTCTGGTCTTCTAAAGCAAATGGGGAGGGGGGAATAAAAATGAAGGCTTCATGAAGCCTAGAAGGAGCATTTAGAATTGTCAAAATCTTTTGCCTCTCGAGATCAGTGAGAGAACCAAAAAAAAAAAAAAAAAACAACCACCCACAACTCACACCCAGTTAAAGCAGACAGATTAAAGCAATACACAGACATTGTCCCTTTATAATCTTTGCATGGTTCTAGGAGCATAATATTGGCATTTTTCTAAAGGGAAACAGAGGAGGGAGGAATTAAAAAAAAAAAAAAAAAAGTCACAGAGCCCTTTCCTCTTTCTCCATTAGCATGGTTGCCACAGCTCTTACACCTTCAGCCAAAGAGGTGCCCACTGCTAAAGCAAGATTCCATTCTATGCTCAGGAGGATGAAGAAAAGGATAGGTGTGCAGTGGTGCAGAGTAGTTGTTCTAACACAGCTGGTAAATAGCTGCTGTCTAATGTATGCTTTGCAGGGAAAGGTTAGGCACCTTTTGTGGGTGTCAGACTTCCCATGTACAAATCATCCGTATCATACTTGTACGTTAAGTTAATCCAACACTTGCCAGAAAGGGGCTGATTTTGTATGTTTGGTATAGGTGATCAAAGAAAAGAAGCAAAGCCATTTACTAAGGGATAATCTTAACTGGATTTTTTTTTTTTTTTTTTGTTCAGAAGCTAATGGTGATCTAATTTGGTGATCATATCCCTCAGAGATTAATTAATGTCAGGAAACTCCCCCTTCATATGCATTTCAGATACAATAAGCATATAGACCGAATAAGCATGAGCTACATGGCCAGTGTTTGTGCTTCCCCAAAATAGCTAGGGTATGTGGTAGGTAGTGTTGCAGTAAAAGCTACTATCCATGTGATGTAGCATCCACACTGGCAGATTTGTCTGACGCCTGCAAATAACTGAGAATAGATGTAATCTTGTCATTTCCTTTGCCAATTCTACTGAAAGAGCTATAATTCTTGGGGAAAGCTAGATCAGTCCGAATCTTGTATACACATCTCAAAAGCTAGGTATAGTAAGGCAGCTAGCAGAAGACTTGTTTCATTTAGTTTGTAAGAACAAGATGTTGCTGTTTCTTTGTCATATTTTCAGCCTAGATTATACTTAAAGAATTAAGTGTTCCTCTAAAAAAACCCAATAAACCCCCCCAAAAACTCAAACCACTAGCAAAGAAAAATAGTTTTAGCCAAAAGGTGTGAAATTTCAATTCTGTAGAAGCAAGAATTTCAGCAGACTTCACATACAGCCGTGAGGACATCACAGTATTCCTGCTTTGTAAGATCTCCTCCCCTACCTTTAAAGGAATAGACCTAAAGGAGATTAGGTATCTTACAATTTTCTCCTCTGCCTGCATCATCATCATTTAGACACTGAATTAGACAGAACAATATCTTTATCATCTGAAAACTCCACAGTCCAAAAGAGGGTGATTTATCTTGCCTGTGTGGGTTAGCAAGGTTATCATGAAGACATAATTTGAGACCATTTCATGAAGTCAGATTGTGAAGTAATGAATTATGAGAAGATATTTGGAGGAAGGACAACAGTACAAGCAAGATATGTTGTACTTGTATGTATACAACATACAAGAAGCTATGGAAGTGCAAAAAACTATCTTTTGTTTAAAAAACAATCAAACACACACACAAAAAAAAAAACAAAACCAACAAACCCTACCTGGTAAGATTGCTTGAAAAAATGAATGGGAAAATTTCCCTTTGAATTTATTTTGTCTGTAGAACAGTCACAGCAGTAACTTCAACTGAGACTGAATATGTTCCAACTCAACAGCCTACAGGGCTCCCTCCAGTTATCAAACTGTGTGTGGGACCCCCTGAACTTATGATCCAGTTTTCAATCCCCCAAGGAGGGAATGCACTGATCATTTACAGAGTCACCCATATGTGTGGATTTTGTGTCTTTACCACCACATAAGCTAGTTTAACTGCAGGTGCGAGTCAGAGAAACTGCTCCCAAACCTGTTTTTCTCCAATTATCAAATCATCCTATCTTAATGTTAAGGTCAATCAAAACTGATGGTCTACAAGGAAAACGCCTGTATGGAGGTGTTTTGCTACATGTCTCCAACACTTCTAGTCAGTCAGGAGGGTAAAGTGGATCTTAATTTGTTGTTTCTACCTGTCAAGGAAAAAAACATATAGTGGAGTTGCCATATATTTGTAGGAGTGTCTAGGAAATTGCTACAATGGAAGAGCAAGCCAGAGGACGTGGGTTTGTTTGTTTTCTTGATTGGTTTGGGGTTTTATTTTGGTTTGGTTTTTTTTAGTGCAGGACAGAAATACAAACCCAGCTTTGGTGAAATGTAAATAGAAGATAATATGCATTCAAATCACTGCCTTGCCAAAAGTCATGTCTAGGGTAGAAATATAATGGGCTAGAAATATTTTTTCCAGTGTCCGAAGCAGTATCTAGAATGAGATGAAATGAGAGTAATTGCACTCTCCCCTTACAAGCTGTTGAAGGCAAGCTACAAATGTTATTTCTTTGAAATTGAGTCACTAGGTACAAAAGCTTTTGTGAAGAAAATGTTTGCTGGGGTTCTATACCAAGTAGTCAGAACTCTGCTTTCTTTATGTGATGCAATCTCCTCAAAGGAGGCAATTTTTACAGCCAAGTACATTGTAATAGCCTTGATATTGGCCCTTCATAGGCTGTAAATGAGAAGTTACATTAGGTTTTGAAAGTGTCCACAAATTCTAATCCTACTCCAATTCCCAAAAATGGGCTTTAAGATTGACAGCCACACAATATGAAATTTAAGAACTGTAACTTGCAGCACATCACTGTTTGAGAAATGCAGAGCAGTAAACAAGGTAGTTTTAATAAAGGAAATGGTTTCTGTAAGTACACTTTCCTTTGCTTGAACATTCAGCACAGAGCAAGCTCTTTCGCAGCTTTCAAATCCTATGATATAATATTTGGTCTGATTTCTTGGTTCTGCTAGATGTGTGATGTGTCAGCATTTGTAATAATCCAGGTACTGAAGTTTTGCATATAGAAAAAAAATCAGTATTTTAAACTGAGTTGCTGAGCAAGATAGAAGAGTATCAAGCAGAGATACTTAAAGGACACATCAAAAAAGCCAGATTATGGAACAACATTGCTTTTATATATATATAATATAATATATATATATGTAACATCTCTATAAATTTGTCTTTAGTTTTTAGCCTTTATTTTACCTTGCAGTGATTATTTCAAATCCACTCACTGAAATACTGCTGAACATATTACTTCATCAGAGCTCCTGCAGAGTGTTGTGTAGAGGAAGTTAAGGTAGCTATTTTGCATAAGCAGCTTTTTTATACACTACAAAGCATCCTCAGAACACCAGATGGATATTATTAAATTTTATGATATCCCGTACAGAGATAGCATTCATTTTATGGAGACAGAGAGAGTAATAAAGCAATTAGAGTATCAACTTAGTCTTTATATCACATCCTGCATTTCAAAGGCTAAGGCAGAATTTCCAGAAAAGTCCTATATTTTTGGGACAGACAGGACTACTGTTGAAAAGGTATATTATTACCTTAAAAAAAAAAAATCCCACTGGATAAAGAAAAGGCCAGAAATAGTAAAGAATATGTCTACGGTAACTATACTACTGAGAAACATGCAATTCTTACTCTCAGCTCAAAACAGCAACCTCATTGCCCAGCTAGCTGTTGTCAGCTGCCTGAAACAGCATCAGGCAGGATTTCCTGTGGCTTTTCCATGTATGTGGGCCTGAGGAGAATCATAATCCCAGTATATGGGATATAGTATATTGCCTCACAAATCAGGTGCATGTCAGTGAATGTACTCTCAGTTTTAACACTGCCTACTGGGTCTATCATGCAGCCTCTAAAAGAGAAGAATTGGTGTGATGAGAAAAAGCTAGCAAGCAGACAAAGATAAAAGCTAGACTGATCATTAGGTAAATAAAGTTGTTGACTTCACTTATAGGAAACTGTAGAGTTGTTTTCCAAGGACTGGGAGTGTTCCACAGTTCAAATTGAAAGTCCATTCTAGCATCTGTCATTTTCTGAGCTGATCATGGGTAATTCGCACAGCTGAACCTGTAACACTTTGCCTGCTCAGCAAACACATAAATCAAGAGGGGCCCAGCAACAGAAGGCTCACAGGTGCCTTGGTACTGTTACATCCCTTTTACAAGCGTGGGAGTATGGACAGACAATGCACCTTGCCAAAAGCTGTATAGTAGTTGGGGAACAGAACTGCCTCGAGCCCATGTCACTGAAGACCACAATCCTTAAAAGAAGCCACCAGTTTAACTAAAGCTCTGTCTCTGTTTTGGGTCCCCCAGCCAGTCCTTAGACTTCACTTCTCAGGAAGGTCTAAAGCCGTACCTGCTTGGTAATGCAAGTCACACTCAATAAGGCAGGCACTCTGTTTAAAAACAAAGAGAGGAAGATCTGGCAATAAATCCAACCCTCTTGTTTTAACTGCTCCTCAGGTAAGAGATGGAAAGGAAATACTGTGTATCAGGAGCCACATCAAGATATATTCTCTAACATTTGTTGCAAAAACATACTCTGCCTAAAGCTGAAGCTACAAGTGTGGGGCTGGATTTTCTCACATTGCCTTTCGAACCAGCTCATCAAACCTGAAGTTTGCTACTGATAAAAGCACAGTGTTTTGCTGCAGTTTGCATGGTTTATATGCCACTCCCTGCCTATTCATTTCTTTTTCTTCACTCAGCACTCAGTTTCTTATAAAAAAAAATGTAAAATTCCTATGAACATTTTCCTCCCTTCCAGCAACCTGTGGATATTTTGAGGTATACACATGAATGAAGTTTTGGCATAATACTCCTATTCTTGAACTTAGTAACCTTTCTACGTTTTAGTTTGAAATAAAGCAAGTTACATTTTGCTTCCAACCCTGAAGATGTAAAACATTAGCTCTATAAACAACATGTTTAAAACAAAAACTTCCATCCCTGGAAGTGTTCAAGGCCAAGCTGCTTGGCGTTTTGAGCAAGCTGGTCTAGTGGAAGGTGTCCCTAACCCATGGCAGGGGGGTTAGAATAGATGATTTTTAAGGTCCCTTCCAACCCAACAATTCTGTTTGCAGAAGTCTTCTTGCAAGACAGCTTTATGGTCTTATATACAATATACAATAACTGTATATACAATATACAATAACTATAACTTGTAACAGAGGTAAAAATAATAAAAATAACCCCCCAAACATTTAAGCAATTCTGATTTAAATGAATATATAAAGATACATTACTTAAGTCTTAAGATCCAGTAGAAGTCTGATGAATTCACTAAAATGGCAGAAGACTTACCTTCTGAAGAATCAGCTTGGAGGCTTTCGTTTCTTTTTCACCTTGTACTTGATCAAATGCTTATAGCACAACTTAATGCTGACTCCCTCCACCTCTGTAGTAAAAAAAAAAAAAAATAAAAAAAAAAAAATCTAAGCACTCCTATAGGTTTGGCAAACTGGACAGCACTAACATCTGGCTTTTTGCCTGAAATTAATTGGAGAAGTGTATTACAGGCTGTGTTCTTATCATCAGCTGCCAGGAAGCATTTAGATAATACTTCTTTACAAGAAAGAAAGGAATTTTTTTTTTTCTTTCCAGAGAAATACATGTACCAGACAATATTGTCAAGCAGATAACAATTAAGAACAGACTGCTGAATATCAGAGGGAAAAAAATTTATACGATTCAAGTTTTGTTTTAAAAAAATGTAATTCCAAGTGTAGAGGGAGAAAATTACATTTTCCTATGGATTTCAGGGTGAAGAACCCACTTGATAAAAAAAGTATCAGCTTTAAGATGCTTTGCCTAGGTATCTTGTTTGAGCACAGTCGGCGTAGTCAGACCTACTTCTTGCTCTTTTCATAGATGATTAAGAAAAATCAGCATTTCTGCAGGGTTGTGGAACTGCACCTCTGACTCTTTACCATCCCTCCTGCCTCTGCCACAGGTGTCCCAGTGCTGTATTAATGCTGTCAGCAAAGGATTTACATGTGTCCTTCTCTGTGGGCTGTACTATGACTCTACAGGGAGGAACCAGAAAACAATAAAGATGTGAAAATATGGGAAAGGGGGAAAGAAAGAGCTCCCTGAAGAGCATTAAATTGAAAGCCTCTATTCGGCTAATGGCTATTAGCATAACAACTTATACGATGCACAGATATTAAGGTAATCTCTGTTTATACCTTTAAATGAGCAGATAAAACTGAGCATACACACCTCTTACCTCTGGATGAAGGTGGATGTATGTTGTGGCAGAAAATAGAATGAGACAAAGGAGAAAACAGCAGAAATAAAATAAGGTGAAAAGAAAGATAAACAGGCAAGAGAGAAACTAGAATAGAAGTAAAAAAGAGATTAGGTAGAAAGAATATGGGATAAACTTTTTTTCTTTTCCTCCACTTATTTGCATCACATCACATATCAGGAAAGACCCGGAGTAGTGGGCATTCACTAAGAGCACAACCATCAGCCTGGTTCCCTTGAGAGGAGGGTCCCAGTGGGCTGCTTTAAGCTATGGCAGCAGGACCTTCTCCCCAGCCCTGGACCAGTCATGCGTCTGCTGTGGCTGGTGGGGAGTCAGGGCTTAGCCTGGCCAACAGGGCTGTGCAGCAGGAGAGATGCCTCAGCATGCTGCTAAAAGAAGGGGCTGTGGGGAACAACCACACTCTTTCCAGAAAGAGCGAGCTGTTGAACTCCTTCCCATAAGATTAGCAGTCCTGCTGGCAGAGCAGAAGGGTTCTTTTTTGCCTCCTCGCTGGTAGCAGATCCTCTCTGCTCCGCCTGCACAGTAACATACAAAACTGTGAGGGCTGGCGCTGAATTCCTCTGGACCTGTTTTAGGCAGAGCAGATGTAACATGGCTTCGCAGTCCAGAGCCATACTCTATAGGCTGGGAAGCCAGCTAGGATGATAGCTGTATTATCCCCAGTCTTTTGGCATTAACACTGGTAAGCAACACCAGTTTTCCCCCATGCATACAGTCTTTTAAATCATCACTACAGAATTTACCGTGGGCTGGTCTGGCTCCACTGGGCTGATAAAAATTTGTCTCATACGCAATAACATCTGGTGCATATTCTGTAGTGCTAGAGCTACACTCGGCGAGGTTCAGCAAACTCACAGCTATGAGCCAGAGAAGGTGCTGCCTGGATAGAGAGCTGGATGCATGCAGGGTAATGAAAACAGGAGACACCTGTGGCACAACACAGTAATTAGAGTGTAAATTGAGATTAATCCCCAGGAAAATCCTCTATTTAGGCACTCACTTCATTTCAATCAACAGCAGTGCTACAGATTGTTCAATAATTTCCAAATTCAATTTGGTGAATATTTTACTACACTAAGCTAATAATTTCAGATTTTTGTCCCAAAATGCAATATAAATGAGCACACACATAGCAGGCTTTTCCACCTGTGCAAAGTCCATTTTTGTATCAGTTAACTGAAATCATTACAGAGCATTTAACTCAGCCATGAGACTGAGGGTGACGACCCCAGTATGAAAATATATATATAAGTTCCTAGACTTACCTTTTAATCAAATAAGGTTTAACTATTTCTGTATAGGCAAGCATCTGAATAGCTGGTTGAACAGCAAAAAAAGCTGTAAGTTGGATACCACCGGTCATGACTGTCTTGGTTTAACCCTGGCTGGCAGCTAAGCACCACACAGCTGCTCACTCACTGCCTGCACAGTGGGACAGGGGAGAGGACTGGAAAAGGAAAAGTGATAAAACTCATGGGTTGAGATAAAGGCAGTTTAATAGGTAAAGCAAAAACTGTGCACACAAGCAAAGCAAAATAAGGAATTCGTTCACCCCTTCCCATCGGCAGGCAGGTGTTCGGCCACCCCCAGGAAAGCAGGGCTCCGTCAAGCCTAACAGTGACTTGGGAAGGCAAACACTGTAACTCCAAACATCCTCCCCTTCCTTCTTCTTCTCTCCACTTTATATACTAAACTTGATGTTTCATGCGGCTAGTTCAGGTCAGCTGTCCTGGCTCTGTCCCCTCCCAGCAGCTTGTGCATCTGCTCACTGGCAGAGCCTGGGAAACTTGAAAAGTCCTTCATTTAGAGTAAACATGACTTAGCAACAACTAAAACATCAGCTTGTTATCAACATTATTCTCATACTGAACCCAAACCAAGGCATTGTACCAGCTACTGAGAAGAAAATTAACTCTGTCCCAGGTGGAACCAGGACAATCAGTCTATCAGCTAGGCTTTCAGAAGGAAGCAGTTGGAGTTAAGCTGTGAAAAACTTTGTGGAAGTTTGTGTGTTTGTGATCATAACATGCCTAGCTGTTTCATTTTATTTTTACGTGTATTTGTTAGGCATCTCTGCATAGTTTGTTCAGCAAAATAACATCTAGGGGGAAAAAAAACCCCAACAAAATCAACACAGTTCACAGGCATAGGTTTTCATTAATGTTTATTGATGGAGCAAACTAATTAAGTGGAGCTAGGCTTAGATACCAAATTAAGAATCTAATGCTGAAATTGGGAATCAATATCCCTGTTAATATTGCCAGTGACGTCAGCAGGATGGTACTTATGTAAGGGTATATAGGCCTGCTTTACTATTCTGTGTTACATTCTTTTCTTCTGCATCTAAATAAATGAGTATGGATAAGCTAGCAATTTATTTAGAAAAATTGCTATTATCCAAATATACCTTACAGATTTGGAATCAAGTTTTTCTTCCCTAAACCATGCAACTCCAGAAAGTGAGCATTAAGGAAAACACCACAGTGTAACACCGAACCCACAGAAGCTGTCAGTGCTGCAGCTTTTAACAATTACAATTTTTCTCTTTCTGTTCCCAAGTTTTCCTTTCCTAGGTTCCTTCTCTGATCCCTCTTTTTGTATATCCTGAAATTGCTCTCTTTCCTCAAACCCCAGTTATTTGTTCTTCCACTTCTTGGCTCTTGCTCTTATTTTAAAAGTGTTTTCTTTTTCCATTAAAATGATATTAAACAATTCACACCTAGAAATGAATGTGAAAAACCTCCAGGTATGATGGTGGGAGCGCTGAGAAGTTACAGTGCTTTCATCTGTCATTTGGGTTTAACAGGGGAAGAAGACTGCGAAAAAAATGACAATAATTTACTGACAGGGCAGAAAAAAGCAGATTATATAGGCTAGAGGCTATTAGGTTTTGGGTAAGTAGAACCTGAAGGACAGCAATATATTAAGGCAAATATTTTTGGAATTAAAGAGTTTGTACTAGGGAGGGGAAATTATCTTTCCTGATGTCAGTGGCCCATGTAAATGATGCAAAGCCTTAGAGACCCCAAGCACAGCAGTGTTTTTCAGGGAACTCAGTTTAGTTGTGCACAGAGCCTGTGGTGAAATGAAGGCTCCTGCAAAAGGTAGTTTACTGTACTTCAATGTTAAATGAAACCTGCCTACATCCAACAAGCAGAAAATCCAAAGCCTGAGATAATATCTCAACAGTTTCTAGTTTCTGAGACAGGTGTATCCATGTACTTGGGGTTCACAGTATCATGTCCTCTGCCCTGAGGGCAGCTTTCTAATCAATGAGGGCATGCCCTCGTGTAAACACAAGAGTTAGCAGTGGTACAGTGATTTTGCAGCGCAGGAATTGGTTACAGATGCAGGAAACCTGGTGAGGGTCCACATCCCAGTTACCAGGGGCTAAAGAAGGGCACGAGCTGGGGGAGGTGGGAAGCAGCCCCTGTCCACTTGCTGAGCCTTGGCCATGGCCAGTCAACATTGCAAGGTACACAGTACATGGCTGCAAAGGCGAACCTCACCTTCCAGTCCTTGCATCCAGCAGCCTGTATGTGCTTTGAGTTACGTGGTCTCTGGAAAGGGAGACATTCTATGGAGCAGGTATTCAGATGTTGCCTTCCTTACTCCAAGGTGTGTGCCTTGGTTATTTGCCTGAAAGGGTGCCCTGAGAGTTGGCAAGGTGATGGAGGAGGATGTAATAAGATGGATGTATTTGCTTAGAGACAAAAATCCTGAGATGACAGTGAACCCTCCTGATTAGCTCCAGGAAGTTCTGCCTTTGAAGAAAACACCAGAGGAACAATTTAGGTAGTTCTGTCACAGGTTTTCCTTTTCCTTGTGATATGTAATGTTTAATTACATGTCAAGAACAATGATTCAAGAACCATGAGCAATAACTATTTTACCAAAGAGCTACTTTCTTGGGTTTTGCTCATCCAGAAATTAGAATTTAGGAACAAGTTCTATTTAACATCATGCACATTTTGTGGATGCTGTGCATGGTGTAGGTATATATAGATCTATAGATGCAGGTACTCATATAGCTATACATTTAATGTAAAAGACAACAAGCAAATTTAACAAAAGAACATATTTAATCCAATTTTAAGAATCTAAACTTTAACAAATTGAGATATCAACTACCTTGATGTATTTTCATACTTACTTACAGCGTTCTTTTTGGAGCTAAACTGTTTCTGACATCAGCCTGAGGACTGGACAGCACTTTGCTGCTCATGCAGTTGTGAGGATGTCCTGGGAAATGAGCACAGCACTCCATGGCACACTGCAGTCTCTCAACTGGTCATGCAGTGCCACCTGCTTGTACTGCTGAGGTTTGCAGAAAAATAGTACAGCTGAAACCAACTACCTCTCCAACAGGTTATCAGAAAAGTGATTTGCTTGGTTTGTTGGGAGGAAGAAGGGTCGAAGGGTCGTGTTGTCATCCTCCACCCCCTCCCCAATATGTTATTGCAGCATCACTTGTGTATAGAATATTTCAACATGTAACTATTTCATTTCAAATTTAGAAGGGCCACATTTATTACTATGATGTACAAAACGTTTACCTGGACAACATACAAAGCTACCAAACTTCTAACAGGCAATTAGAAGCGATGCTTGAGAAGAACAATTACTATTCTTCTACATAAAGTTACTACATAAAATGTAATTAACCAGAAAAAAAATAAAAAATTCCCCCTACACATGACAAGATCTAATGGAAATAAGAGCAAGATGTAGCTAACATTTCAGCCCCAGGAAAATACAAGAGTGTAAGCGTGCACATCAGAGCCTGCAGCAGTAATGCAGCCCTGCTCAGTGGGGCTGCTCCCACAGGTAATAGAAGGACACCCTACAGTTCATAACCAGATTGCAGAACAAAGTGGCAGTATGGTCAGCCTCTACGTAACTATGCAGGTATGAAGTAACCCTAGAAGTAGCTTGAATGGTGGCTTTTTGAGAATTTAAAATTACAGTGTGGCTTCCCACAGTTGTATGAAAATCTTGCTTTCTTTCCGTAGATCTGTATGTCAGGTACTTATGCAGCAATCTGCACTTTCATGTAATCAAACCAAAGCCAAACAAAAATAAATATTATTCTAGCACTTACAGCTGCAGAACACAAATTGAAAACACAAACATTAAAGGCTTAAAAAACAAAGTCTTGATTACATAATTCCTCATACCTCCTGGATTCCTTTAAAAATAAATAAATATGTAAATAAACAAGCAGCCCTAATTCTGGGAGTACTCATGCATGACATTTCAATTTGTAGTGTGGAAACTGATTGTATATCTTAGTTCAAAGCACTTTCCTTCAGAGAGAAAGACAGTTTATATATACAGCCTTTGGCAGAGGAGTGATTTTTTACAGGTCTCTGAGTGCCCTCTATAGCACGTAACAGGTTAAAACAGTGATGCATGATATCAGCACAAATTCAGGTCCTTTGATAAATGTATAAGGGTTCATATTTTATAACTAGAAACTTCACTTCCATCTGGTCTTTGAATGTCTGTTTGACATTAGAATTTTTGGACGGTGAGGATAAGAATTTGACCAATACAGGTCAGCTTCCTGCAAAAGCAGAGGAGCTCTCTGCAGATGTGAGGATCAAATCCATTAAAAACCCTACTAGACTATCAAATATATTCTTTCTTTATTATTTGTTGGTCTGTTTAAAAGGATTTTGTTCTCTTAAGCAACATACAAGCATCCTTAAGAACACTTTTAGGATCACCTGTTTTTTTTAGAACAACTTGAGTAATATCTGTGTGAAAACATACAAAAATCAGTGGATGGCACTGTTGGCTTACAGGTAGAGAATCATCTACCATGAAATATATACAGATTTTAAGGTTAGCTGTATATGGATTTACATTTGCCTAGCACTGCAGAATTTGCTATATTTAAGCAAATCTATCTTTCTTAAAAAAAAAAAACAAGTCTATAATCATGCTGAAACCATCAAAACTGAAGGCTATTTAATTCTGACATTTGTTGGCTCACTTGCAATAGAAAGTGTTTGGATGCAAATATTAGCCTGATAAAAGTCACCCCTGCAGTCACTGCAAGGAACTTTCTAGGTCTGGGAACACCAACAAATAGTCTGCTTTTACCTCTTTAGTCCATAAACACATAGCATGAGGACTTGGCTTACTGAAATATTGTACAAATGATACACTTTCCCTCTATAGGGTATTTCAGAGACTTTCTCATTCAGGCTTTGACGACTTTGTCTCAGCTGACCACAAGTTCCCTGAGAACACTTGAACACTCCGCGCGTCTTTGAAACAAGGTAAGCCAGAGAAAACAACATTGCTGGAAAAGCGTAACGTGGTAGGGTGTACGGAGAGGTAACGCAAACCCAGTGACAAGGCAATAATCTTCACCGGAGCACAGCACACCAAGCTACTTTAATGCTTGGCAGCATTTATTCTGTGCTGCAGCTCTGGTGCTGCGTGCAGTAGGGAGGTGGGATCCTGCAGTTCTTTCTTCTGCAGATTGTATGCTTAGGCAGAGGGATAAGGAATTGCCAGGTACTTTTGCCCTAGGTATACAGGCTGAGGTTTGCTTCTTTCACAATGGGGTTAATTCTATTAAAAATAAGTATAGTTTAAGGTCAAACTTATGCTTTGAACACAACCCAAAACCCAGTCTCAATGTCAAACTTAATTTGAACTGACACTGTGGATACTGCCTTGTAGGCTGGTGGCAAGCTTCCTTCCCAAAAGGGGAAGGATGAAGACCCCCACCTCTGTGTGGCAGAGAGACCAGGCACGTGGTACACCTAAGTACCTTGTGCCAGCGCTGTGGGCTTTACAGCATGGCTTGCAGTCAAGTCAGCCAAGGGATCCTCTCCAGGGTGAGACCCCACGTAACACAGCAATGCTATTAAAAGGTTGTAAGTAAACCAAGACTCACCTCATCATTCTGGCAGAGTGGCACTGCAGGCATCCCACCTCAATATACACGTGAGGCTACGTGGAGCTAAGTCAGAAAGCCTGCTAAGGCTCCCAGAAGACTTTAGTACACTACCTGCATTATGATTCTGGGTATAAGGGAGATAGAACCCGAGGGCCTGAACTAGCATGCACTGAACACAAGAGAAAGATTCCCACTGAATTTGATAGGGTGCCTTTGTCCTCAGTCCTAAATTCAGCTGGGACAGAAGGGGAGCCATGTCCATGAATATCTGCTAGGGGCAGAGGGAACAGAACCTCCTTCCTTCCTTCAGTTCTCCATATTAAGATTTCTGCGAAGTCATTCATGTTGTTACACTTCATTGAAACAAATGTTTAAAATATTTGCCATTTTAAGATAGAAGAAAAGAGAAAAACCACCTTGTTTTTTAAACTGAGCACTGTAACTCTTAATTTATCAAAGTCCTGGAAAGTGGAATGAAGACAAGAACTGAGGAAAGATGGGTTTTTTGGTTTGGTTGTTTTTTTTTTTTGTTTTGGTTTGGTTTTTTTTAATTCTCTTGTCTTGCTGAGTAGTTCACCCTACCTTACTTGGATTAAAAATAATACAAAGTTAAAATACCTTCTAAGGGATTTTGGTTTTGTGACTCAAAGGTCTTAAGGCAATTTTTTATCCTGACAGATAATGTATTTCTGGCATGTCTGCTGCATCTCCACACTTCTTCTAGGCACCCACTGTTGTCATGGCTACAGTATCCATACTCTGGAAAATAATGAATAAATAAAATCTCTTTCAGAGTAAGGAAATATCATATTCGTTCTGTGTATGTGAAAAGTAGGTTTTTTGCACCTGACATGTTTTAGTATTTCAAACAATTTTTAATTACCAGAATCATGTCTAAATCTCCAGTTTTATTCCCACAGATTTGAAGCTGGAATATATTGAGTCCATCCAGTCAACAACTGAGCTCACAGCTGGACACTGCTGGCACAGTAAGCAGCGCTGAAACCTTGAAATATACAATGAATCAGCGTCTCTCCTCACTATCCTGCAAAGGAAAATCTCCCCCAGAATTTTTGTACTTTTCAATGCAGAAGGGTTTGAGACTGCTTAATTTATGAAGACCATATATTTCAAGATGTAAGTAGCATGGGCAGTGGGGACAGAGTCTATGGTGTAACTCCATTATACACAGAGAGATTCAGCTTTAGCAATACAATTAAAATGATACGTTTTTAAATGTAACCTCAGAATAACTGTGCTTACCAGTAGATGACTCCGCTTTGAGCCAACTCTTCCAGCCTCAGGGACTGAAAAGAAATAGCACAGATTTTTAATTCTCTCACTACTGAGTTCTATAAAGCTAGTACAGCTATAGACTGACAAGAATATTATTTTTATTTAAGTTTGCATGAGGCATCATGCCTTATCACACAAGGCAGACAGTCCCCACCACTTTGCTCATGGCCGTTGGGAAGCTTTTGGAAAACTCAGAGTGCTGTCTTTGTCACGTCATCCTCCCCCTATAGCTGCTCCCAGAGGTCTCCACTCAATTCCCTCAGCCAAATTCTCACCTCAAATGCGCTGTCAATAAGCAAACACTTTCCCTGTGGTGCACAGGCAGAACTACAAGTAGGGTGCACAAGCTGCACAGCTTGCTGTCACTTGCTACCATTCTTCCCCGAAATGTTCAGAGGAAGCCTGCCTACATTACTGCACAGCAGAGGGTTTCTGTAAGGTCAAACCTTGGCTTCCACGACGCTTCCTTTTGGAAATGCAATAGCTCCTCTGCCACGTCACGTATAAACACTGCTGCTCTGGATATTGTCATAGGTGTCTGATTCTGACAGATTTCATTTCTTTTTGGCAATAGCAAACCTACTGGCTAATAGAATTTAGTGGAGTTTTAATCAGTGCCACCAGGCTGCTCGCAGACATCTGCCATACATTTCCCACATCTGACAGCACTTTTCCCCAGGCACATGCCATTTATCAAGGAAGGAGTGTGATGTTGCCTGTTACCAAAACGTGTTCTCTTAATGCATGTGTAATGAGGTGGTTAATGCTTTGTGAGTAGGAATGCCTAGCCCTAATAGACACAGATATGCACTAGATGGTATTATATTGAGTCATCCTGCACAAGAAATACATATGTATATTTGTGTAAAAAAAATAATTTTCCAACTATGATTAAAAATTGATTAAAATATTTTTCTTTTGGTTTTTACTTTGCAGCTGTCTGTTAATCAGAGGAAAAACAAAACAGAAAAATGTGCTGCCTGTCACTGTTGTGGTAATATCAACACAGAGAAATTCATAATACCTAAGCCCAAAGAATGCATTATAACTAAACATTACAAAGGTAAAAATAAACATGTACGGAAAGGATGGAATTGTTGAAAGTGATGTATGCATAAGTTAAGGGGAAGGCTGAGCTGATCTGCCTGATAGCCCTCCTGAGCTCAATACTATAGATGGTAATTCCAACCAATTTATAATTTTTTTGTGTTCTGGACACACTGCAAGTTCTTGCCTTCTGGTATAAGCAAGAGTCCAAGACCTACAGCTTTTTTAAAGGCAGTCTTTCACCTTCTTTGTGAAAATCAATACACGTTTTTCCCTTGTTCTCTTTTTTTTCTCAGAAGGTCAAAACACCAACTTCTTGAACTTTGCTATACAGCATCTCTGCAGGCTGAAGCTGCTGTTGGGACCACACTGTCCTCCAGGTCCAGAAGCCCAGGATACTGAGCACTGCCTTCTCCAGTTGCACAGCTACCCAGCTCTGTCCTTTGATTTTCTGTTTCTTTCTAGGGTTTTCCTGTAACTAATCAATACAGACTGCTTGGTACAGACAGCTATATCCCTGCTCAGGATTATTATTTTTGGTTTTAGGATTAGCAGGAACCCCAAGATAGTTTTGCTAAGTATGGTTCTTACCAGGGAAAACCTCCTTAACCTGCACATTTGTCCCCAGCAAGGGCCAGGCGCTCTCATTTCATCCTTCACAAAACACCTATTGTAAAACCCACAGAGAGCTGCAGCCTGTGCCTCCTTGGGTTCCCGCTGACCTGGCATGCAGGGCTATAGCCACCTCCTTGATTTAGGACTCTGGGCAACCTGCTTCACTTTGGTGAGATGTTGTCTAGTAAACTGGAATGGTCTTTGAGACCACAGAGCCCTCTGCCACCCCCTGTGTAACTGCTGACATAGTAGTTGTTAACTGATCTGTATGTTTATGGGATTAAAGGATCTGGTTTCTTTTAGCATCAGTTTACTCTGTTGCTATTAGCCTTATCCTCTTCTTACAATTAGTCTCACACCAAAGCCCCAGAGTTTAGTATGATCCAAACTTTGGAAATTATCAGAGTTGTATCTCAGTGGTGTAACTGAAAACAGTTTGTAAACTTGTGCAATCCTTTTGGATTACACTGAAAATGGTAATATAAGCTTGAATGTAAGAGTTTCCCTTAACACAAGGATGATGAATGTGGCAGGGGAGTTTCCAGAGAAACATATGCAAAGCATTACAACAGGGGAACACGCAGCCTAATCCCAGTAAACCTGAGATGCCTGCACACTTCAAACCTGCCAGTAAATGCCTGGCAAAGCAAGTGATTTTAAACTGGAGATATTTACAAGTATTGTAGAGAGCAAACACCCTTATCATACAAGCAATTTTTGGCATTACCATTTAACCCCATCAGGAAAACTATTGTGGAGAATATATCAGAAAGAGTGAAAAATGTATTTGCTTAAGAAACATATTAACACTTTTAATGACTGTTCCACCAGAAGTTGCTTAAAAAGCAGCCAAAATTAAATATTTTCATGAATCAGTCCCTTCATGAAAATGTTACAAGTCAAGCAGACAATTAGTTCTAATAGTTATAAGTTCAATAGTTCAATCACTTACTTTTTTTTTTTCCTCAATAAGATCTCTATGTAGCTCTTGGATTTATAGATCATGACAGTCACTACTAGTAGACAAATACATAAATTGAATATATTATACAACAGCCCAATACTGGCCACAGAATGGATAAACTTATGGATTACACAAATTATGGGCAAGTTAAATTTGCTCTCAGTTACCTTTTTTGTAAAGTGATAGAAACAGGACAAAAATCTTATATAAACCTGGGATGTTAGGGGCTGATGAGCCAAAGGCAGGGCAGTTAAAAGTTGGGGGTGGCACAGAATGAAACTTCACCAAAATGAATTAATCCTGAAAAGTTCTGACTTCTTTTTTGCTTTCTGAACATGCCTGGGGAGACTCTCAATGGAGCATGAAGCTGCTTTCCACCTAGAACAGTGACTCTAAATGCAGGGTAAAATTAGCACCCAAGAATCAGAAGGTATGGTGCTTTGCTGCGCGGGGACACCTGCCAGCTCAGGTGGCACACTGTGCAAAAAGACCTGGCTCTTCTGCTGTACCTGTTCCCTCACAAGCAGGGAACTGGGTTAGGTTGGAATTTGTTATCAGCAACAAGTGTGTCAGATTGGAGGAGGATTAGATGCTATAAGAGGGCATCATATTTATGTACATATCTAGACTATGCTGACTATTATTCTGTCATAAGAAGCAATACATGCAGAAATAGCATCCTGACTGGTAAATCTGTGTGCAACACCTGGCGACAGAGCATTCCATATCAGCACCCTCTTATTCAGTGCAGCACAGCAGTTGCAGTTCTTCCTGCATGCTCTAGAAGGATTATCACTGGTAAATGGCTTGTTGCTTATAGTTCGGGGGGTCGTGTCATCCCGGAGTCAAGAATTATCCAAAGAGAGGAGGTAAGTAATAAACCATTCAAGACAGTTTTAAGGATTGCAGCAAGGGGTTTGGAGCTCCAGCTGATGTTGAAGAGAGCATCGGTAGGAGTGGGTGTTAGTAGCATTGATTTCTTCTGTTACCAGTGAGTAAGGCTTGAAGATCACCAAATCAAACAGTTTAGCTGGCAGTACAGATGATGTTGTTTGGCACCATGATGTAGCCTTTCATTCCACTGAGCGCACACCAGTCAATTCTAACTAAAATCCACTAGGATGTGCAAAGCACTGAGTATGTGTTGAGATATTCAGTGATGCATTAGGTGTGGAGGTGGAGTTCAGGATCCTGCATGGAGGAAGCAGAGCCATAAGTAGGATTGCAACCCTGGTCTTCAGGACAGCTAACTTCAGCCTTTTCAAGGACCTGCTTGGAGGAATCCCATGGGTTAGGCTCTAGAAGGTATGGAGGGAGGGGTCCAAGAGAGCTGGCTAATATGCAGGCATCACTTTCTCAAAGGTCAAGATAGGTGCATCCCTAGAATGCAAACAAAAAAGGGGCAGGAGGCCTGCATGGATGATCAAGGAGCTTCTGGCAAAACTCAAACAGAAAGAGGAAGTTTATGGGATGTGGAAAAAGGGACAGGCCACTTGGGAGGATTATAAGAACATTGCCAAGACACATAGGATTGCAATTAGGAAGGCTAAGGTCTGTTTGGAATTAAATCTAGTAAAGGAGGTCAAGGACAGCAAGAAGGGCTTTTTCAAGTACATCAGTAGGAAAAGGATGACTAAGGAAAATGAGAGCCTGCTGCTGAATGAAGAGGGTGCCCTTGTGACGAGGGATACGGGGAAGGCGGATTACTGAATGCCTTCTTTGCTTCAGTCTTTACTGCCAAGGGCAGCCTTCAGAGCCTGAGAAACCTGGAGACAAGAGAGGAAGCCTGGAGAAAGGAACACTTTCCCCTGGTTGAGGAGGATTGGGTCAGAGATTACTTAAGCAAACCTGACACCCACAGACCCATGGACCCTGATGGAATGCACCCCCGAGTGCTGAGGGAGCTGGCAGAAGTTATTACAAAGCTGCTCTCCACCTTTGAAAGGTCAAGGAGAACAGGAGAGGTGTCTGAGGGCTGGATGGAAGCCAATGTCACTCCAGCCTTCAAAAAGGGCAGGAATATGGACCCAGGAAACTACAGGCCAGTCAGTCTCCCATCCATCCCTGTAAAAGTGATGAAAAGCTCATCCTGGAGGTCATGTCTAAACATGTAGAAGAAAAGGTCATCAGAAGTAGTCAACAGATTCACCAAGGGGAAATCATACCTGACGAACCTGATAGCCTTCTGTGATGGAATGACTGGCTGGGTAGATGAAGGGAGAGCAGTGGATGGTGCCTACCTTGACCTCAGCAAGGCTCTTGACACCGTCTCCCATAACATCCTCGTAGGTAAGCTCAGGCAGCGTGGGCTGGATGAGGGGACAGCGAGGTGGACTGAGACCGGGCTGAAGGGCAGAGCCCGGAGGGTTGTGACCAGCGGCGCAGGGTCCAGCTGGAGGCCTGTGGCCCACAGTGTTCCCCAGGGGTCAGTGCTGGGTCCGGTCCTGTTCAACTTGCCCATCAGTGACCGGGACGTGGGGACAGAGCGTGCCCGCAGCACGTGGGCAGGTGACACGAAGCCGGGGGAGCGGCCGATACACCCGCAGGCTGCGCTGCCCTTCAGCGAGGCCTGGGCAGGCTGGAGAGCTGGCGGAGAGGAACCTCGTGGGGTTCAGCACAGGCAAGAGCAGGGTCCTGCCCCTGGGGAGGAGCAGCCCCACGCACCGGTACGGGCTGGGGCTGACCTGCTGGGGGGCAGCTCTGCGGAGGGGACCTGGGGGTTCTGGTGGGCAGCAAGTCGCCCGTGAGCCAGCAGTGAGCCCTGGTGGCCGAGGGGCCAGCGGGACCCCGGGGTGCGTGAGGGGGAGCGTGGCCAGCAGGTGCAGGGAGGTGATCCTGCCCCTCGGCTCTGCCCTGGGGAGGCCGCACCTGGGGCGCCGTGTCCAGGGCTGGGCTCCCCAGGTCAAGGGAGACTGGGAACTGCTGGGCAGGGTCCGGCGGAGGGCTACGGAGGTGATGAGGGGGCTGGAGCATCTGCCTCATGAGGAGAGGCTGAGGGAGCTGGGCCTGTTCAGCCTGGAGAAGAGAAGGTTGAGAGGATGAGTGTCAAGATGATGGGGCCAGGCTTTTTCTGAGATGGCCAGTAACAGGACAAAGGGCAATGGGCACAAACTGCCACACAGGCAGTTCCACCTGAATACGAGGAAGAACTTCTTTACCTTGAGGTTGCCAGAGCCCCGGCACAGGCTGCCCAGGGAGGCTGTGCAGTCTCCTTCTCTGCAGACATTCAAAACCCTCCTGGACACAACTCTGTACAACCTGCCCTTGGAGAACCTGCTTTAGTTGGGGGTTGGACTAGGTGATCTCCAGAGGTCCCTTCCAACCCTGACCTTTCCGTGATTCTGTAATTTGCTGATAAAGCTAGTTGGTTTACACTTCAGGTGAACTTCATCTGAACTGTGGCAGAATGACTCATCTAATGGGGACACTTAACAGAGGCCCTCATGAAAGAAGCTGTCACAATTGACTATAAGAGGCATCTCTACAGCTAGCTCAGATTAATACCTCTGCTACAGATATTTCAAGTCAAAAGTCAGGATTCATCTTGCCATCTGTTGTAGACGGGAAAAATGACTGCATACACAAAATGAACACTTTTTTCCATCGGTTTGTGTTCTTAGATTGGAGTTTCCAATATTCTATAGACACAAATAAGCCTGGCACTGCACATTAGGCAGGTCAGTGGTTGCTTGCTCCAGGCAAGCTCTAGATTGAAAGCTAAATGGCTTCGTTAAGGTATCCATGTGCTCAAACAAATCCATCTGCCTTGTTGATGACATACTTGCCTTCAAATCAGACCTCACTCACATGTAGTCGGCTTGGTTAGATAAAGTGAGGCAGGACATTCAGCAGTGGTGCACCTTGCCCATGCTTACCCAGCAATGCATGGGGAGAAAGCGGTGATCGGCACAGGAATCTCCTAAGGAGAAATAGCATGGACTACCAAAAAACCTGGAGGTGATTAGAAAGGATGCTGTTAGACAAGGGAATGAGAAACGTCAGTTTTGTAATAAAATTATATGATAAAACCTTCTATTTAATAACATATTTCGTAAAGTCTTGATCTATGTTTGGAAATTCCCTTGTTTCTAGGTGTTCTCAATCCTAATTTACCTGTATTGATTCATAACAGTGCTCTCGCTGTGCCATAATTTAGTTTATCCAATTCTACCAGATTACCAAATAGCTGGAAGGATTATTGAAGTAATAGATGTGGCAGTCCGGTAGCTCCAAGTCTCCTGATAGTAGCTACCAGTAACTGATAGTTAAACTGGTGTTAGACCTGGTCACTGAGCCTGGGTGGTTTTCTAAGTAGCACTCAGCAGCAGCTGAGAAACTCACCTACAAGGACCTGACCTCTGCAGTGGGGAAGGGGTAGTTGTCTGATGGCTTTTGCAGCTCCTTTCTTCTTTGGAAAGAGCAATAATAACAAGGCTAACACCACCCTGTATTGACAGATAGAAAAGTCAAGCCACTCAAATAGAAATTTATGAGGAAAGTTTAGAAGATGACATGATGTTACTCTCTCTTGCTTTCTGTGTTAAGACTACTCTCTCTATATATATATATACATATATATATATATATATACTCTTCATATATTTTTGCAGCCACCTTTGCAGTTCATTTTTATTACAATTTGATAGTTCTTACCATTGGAGATATTTCATATCACCTGCCAGTCTAGTCATTCTCCTTATTTTCCTACAAACAACATATAGGGGAAGGGCTGCACATTCTACATGCCCTGTTACTATTGCAGATCACTCAAGCAAAATATGTCTCTATTCAGGAGAGAGAAATCATACTTAGGCTTGAGAATTAGGACAACTTTGTTTCATTACACAAGTCAAAAACAGCTGGTGAATCTGATGCTAATTCTTAAAGTGAAATATGTGGAAGTCACAGGTTATTTTCTTCCATGTATGGTTTCTGTCTTCTTTCCCCCCTCCCTCCCATTTCAAGAAAATGCTGATGCTTATTCTCAGAGGGGAAGACGCTGGCAAAAAACGCACACAGCTTCACAAACCAAGCAGTGTGCTCAGCCACCCACATTTATGTATTACGTATTCAGAATAATTATGGATATCCATAATAAAACCATAATTACGCATCAACCCATAGCTGCCTCACATCATCTTTCTCTGCACTCAGTAGATCCTTCTTGTTAACAGATACATCCACTTCTCATTTTCTCCTGTCTTTCTACTGCTATGTTTCCACAGGGAACACCGCTGTGGTTGGAGCAGCGTACAGAATTTTTCACTTGTATAGGCTGGATTTATATCTGGGGGCTCCTGTCTTGCCCTCAATCCTCATGTATGTCAAAAGAAAAAGGTATTTTCCAAGAACACAGTGTTTGTAGCCTTTTATTGTTATAGACAGGAAAGGCAAGAGGCAAGTATTTCCTCATTTCTAAAATCTGTTGATAACATAATTAATAAGTTCAAGGGACTCCTGCAAGTGTTCTTATACTTTCTTAAAATAATTCAAAAGCCAGGCACATACATTCTGTGCAAGATTCCTCCTTGTTTGTTTTGAGTGTGACTGCCAGCTTTAATGTAATTATCATTCAGACTGGCTACAACTGGGGTGATAAATCCTTAAATCTGCAAAAAGCAGCTAAAGTCAAGTCAAGGGTTTTGATTGCATCATGTTAGTTGGACATTTTGATGCTGCTCTTGCTCTGTATCCCCAATGGACATTTTGGAGAAAAAAAATAAATCCCATCTTTCTTTCTCTGAGATAAGCGTGTTTTAATTTAAGCCATGTAGAAGTCTGCCAAACAGCCATACTTCATAGTTACAAAAAAATAGTTATCCACTATGTTTCAGAGCCACAGGTCAGTGTAGTTAAGCGATAGTGCAAACTCTTGTTGAAGTAACTGCAAGAAAGCGGGTGGAAGCTTTGAGGAACAGACTGAGTAACATACCCTCAGGTTTTGTTCAAGCAGCATTACTTTTCCTTTGATCCTAACTGAATCACACACACACACACACACAAATTGCCGGGAAACATTTCCAATAAGCCAACATTTTCCCATACTTCCCCACTGACTTCACGGGCAGAATAAATGGCTTCAGCAGAGACACAAACAACTCACAGGATTCCACATCTAGTTGCATTAAGTAGCACACCCCAAAAGCTGTGAAGGGTTGTACCAGCTGGCTAGAAGAAATGCTGAAAAAACCTCAGCATATGGGTATTTGTACAATAAAGCAGAAGTAAATTTCCATTTTGAAAGCCTCATCAGGAAGCAGCTTGCTGGCTGGAGAAAAGGATTTGTGCTTTTACATTTTCTTCTTGCATCAGGCAGATGTATTTAGCTGCCAAAGTGGCAGACATTACTCTGGTTACAAGTCATAGGGAGAGCTTATTGTTTTATTTAATAAAGCAGTCTGAATGATATTTATAATGAGTGCAGCACAGAACCCTTTGCATTAAGAAGGCAGCTGAGGGCATTCAGAGAATCAGGAATGAGTAGTTTTTAAAGAAATTATATTAGGGCTTCTGAACTGGAGCTGGATATACAGTTTTGAGGTACCTGCATTAGGAGCTTGCTTTAGTCCCAAACTTTTGAATTGCTTAAAAGCATCTTTAAAACTTTAATCCAGGTTTTTAATCTATAGCTATTTGTCTTAGCCTTACTTGAAGCAACTGACGTTTGAAGGCAGCACCAATAATTTCCAAGACATAAGGTTTTTGTTGCTGGCATCCCTGTAACAAGACCTTGGTTAAGACTATGCTGGACATTTGGGCCAAGCAAACCTGCCAGCCCATTTCAGCCACACAAACCACTGTGAGAGGGTCCCAGAGTCACCAGAAACAGCAAACAGCAGCAACTTCCACCTCAGCTGACACTTCCATTAGCTGTACCAGTTTCTTTCTTCCTGTCCTCCTCCCTGCCCCTTTCTTTCCTCTTTTACAGTGTAAATAGGTGAGTTTATATCAGCTGAGAAGGCATTCCTAATCTGGGTGGAGAGTTACTGCTTTCAGGTGACCAGTTACAACTGCTTCTGTGTGTTGCCTCCCATCTCCCCCCAGAGCCTGGCACCAGCAGCTCAGTGTAAATTCAGCTGCCCGGGGCTGGAGGAGTGGTATTCAGCCGTTTGCTGCATCCAGCTGTGCTCCAGCTGCTTGAGTTATTCTATGATCCACAGCTCACATTCATTCCTGAAAGGGTGACAATAAATCTATTCCATCCTGGAATGAAAGGAAGGGCGATGGACGGACAGGTGAAATTTGATGGTGATCAAAAAGAAAGGCTCATGACACAAGCAGATAGTGAAGGACATACAGCAAGAAAACAGTTTACCTTTGTAGTAACTACACAAAGCAAAACACCCCACTTTACAACGTACATTTGTTTTCCTTTTAATTTATGTGTGGTCAATATCCAGGGTCTTCCTTTTGTTTTTTAAGATTTTGTGTATTTCCTCTAGTACTTTACTGCAGAGACCATCATATAAAGCAAAAAATATTGTTTCTAGCTCCCTTTGCTATCAAAGCTACCTTTACATTTATGTTCTCAGTTCAGCAAGAAAGAAAAGAAATTGAATCACTGCAGGAAACTCCTCCAGCTACACCCATTGCTCACATGCCTTCTGTTTTAAAGTGGCTGTAGATATGACACTCAGAAATCTGTAGGTGATCACATTACATAACAACAAGTGCTCCTCAACGTATGGAAAATGCATTTGCCCTCTGTTACACGGCTAGCCTTTGGGTTGGGCTGAGGGAAAAGCTGGAGATGCGCAACCGCTCCATATGGCCAGGCATGTGTGGGTACATCCTGTGGTGCGCGAGGTGGGGAAAGTACTTCAGTCCCCCAAGTTTGTGCTTGTGGAGGAAAGTTTTCAAGAATTTCCTTCAGGATCAAGGGAAATTGGAGAAGAGCTGTTTTAATGAATCAAATCTCAACAGTGGGACTGATTTTCTAAGGCGCTCTGTAACTTCTACTCACCCTGATTTTCATAAGAGGCCTGAATGCCCTGCACATTACAGAGCCTGAAAGGACTTGTGGTGTGATGTGGAAACCTCTCAGTTAAAAAGTAAACCCAGAAGTGGAAGGAAAAGAGAAGGAATTCTGACTTTTTGTTCCCATTCACTTTCTGACCGCCTCTTGGGGTGATGCACTCAAGTGGAAATCTCTTCCCAAGGCTTCTGCACAGTGTGTCTGTCCCCAGTTTCTTCTGGTGGCACTGAGAAGACTAGCCCATGTCTTGGTAGGGCACTGGAAGACACAGAGTTAAAAGCTCAGCATGCTATCTCTTTCAGTAAGGAGCAGAATTAAATGTATTAAAATAAAGTAAAAAAGTATACTGGATATAAATGACAGCTGTGACAGGAAAATGAGAACAACTTTCATGTTTTTATTGCTGCCTCAGAAGCAATTGATAAACATTACACTTCATATATAAATGAGCATGTGTCAATATATGACAACAAAAATAAATTACAGTGACATAGTATTAACTTTACAAGGTTGTACAAAATTTCCAAATATGAAGAGATTTCAACTTAAAAATTTGAAATAAGTTAAAACTTCAACTATCCTGAAGACTTGAAAAATATACATACAATTTCACTCGATCACATCATTTACAGTATGATTTTTTTTTAAGCTGTTTAGTCTTATACACCCATATATTTTTGACTGTGTTAGTGGAATACATCCTGCTATATGCAGCTTTACTGCACTGGGATAGCAAAAGGGGTTCCCTGAGGGCACAGAACAGGCTTTGAGTGTTTATATTTTAAGTAATTTGATTACATTTATTAACTAGAAATACAAACCCAAAGCATTATTTATCTGTCCTATAAAGAGAGACTGATTTATTTGCTCTTGCTAGAATTTCCATTGATGCTAATGAGAATTTTGAAGAAGGCTTAACAGCAGGATTGAGCTAAATTAAGTCTGTTCAGCCAGGATGAATTAGGTCACATTATTTAATGAAATATTTGAAGAATATCTGTTTTGTATTAGAACTCATTATAGGCTACATAGCTAGTCATGGCTATGCACTGAGATATTTGCTTCCACTACTAATAGGAAAATATATTTGATATGGTACTTTAAAATAATAGGACAGGTTATGGACTGGTATTTTTAACACCTCAATTATATGCACTTAATTATTTTATGAAATGCTATGAAGATTAAAAGCACTGGGCCAAACCCCTTATCTGTGAGCACATGATAATTGAGAATGCTGAGGGTCTAAATCAAGCCGTAAAATAAGGTAAGGTAGAGGAGACTCATCCCCCGACAGCTGGATTGCTCCCAGTGCCTCAGACCGCCTAGTTAATCTAAAGCCGGAGCAAACAGCCTCTGTGCACCGTCAAAAGGGCAAAGGCTCGCTAATGCAGAAACCATTAGCCAGGAAACAGAGTAAGGAAGTAATTTGAACAAACTGGTGCATGTGAGAAAATTGCTCAATTGTCCAAAACGCAGGAAGACACTCGTGCAGCCAGAGGTGAGTCTTAAACTGCCTGTGATGAATCTGGCAAGAAAGGAAAAAGAAATCCACGATGTCTATTTGTGCGACTAAATTTTCTCTTCTCTGAATATGCTAATATGCCAATCAGAATGCTGCACGAGTAACCTGCAAGCTTTCCTCCAAACAAATAAACGTTGCATGTACACCATTTAAATGAGAATGAAGAAAAAAAAAAAAAAAAAGTCCTAAATGGGCCAGAGCAATTCCTCATTTCCATTTTTCTCTAATGCTATTGGGAATAAAGGCCACTGCAGTTGACAATGGAGCTGGAAATGATTTTAGAAGCCACTGTTTTTGCTGTGTGACTGCACTGCCATTGGGCAGCAGGAAGGGGGAAGGGAACTGGAAGGAGACACACAGCCACCACTGGCTTGCTGGGCTCGCTCTAGGCTCTCCCAGAGAATTCCATCGCCGGCTGGTGCCCGGTGAGGGGAGGCTGTGGGTGTGCGGGCGGAGGTCTGGGATGCAGCACAGCCCCACGCGTGGCACAGGGGCCTGGCCGCCCCCTGCCCGGCTCGGCTCGGGGGGATATGTGCCTTTCAGGAGCACAGCCGGAGGCTGTCCAACAGCTGGAGCTGGGCTTGGATCAGCCCCCAGAAAAGGCTGGCATTCGGCGCTGCTGAGAGGGCGCACAACAATTTCACTGAGCCACTGACTGTGTCATTAAGTGGATTAGCAGCAGCCAAAGAATATTGTGGCATGTGAACGGAGTCAGAATTTCCTCCTACAAATCCGCATGTAAAGAGAGTCCTCCCAGGCTGGGGGGAATGACAGTTTCCCCAAAGGAAAGGATCTACACAATGAAGACTTCCAAACACTTTCTCTAGGTTATTTACCCCTCCTGTAACTTCTAATCTCAAATTACTTTAATGAAAAAAATTACATTTTTTCTTAATTGCTTGTTCGGTGTTCTGCCCCTGCATTGGGTTTCAGAGAGGAAAAGAGAACATGGAAATCTATCTCAAAAGTTCAAGCAACATCTAGTGGTTATGTAAACCTTACCTCACCAACTGCTTGGCACACAGCGTATTATTGTACGATCAGATAGGACTTTTATATCACATCATTTACTTTTTATCTTAACTAGCAAGCCACTCTACGAGCAGCAACTAAAGAAATGAGTTTATCAGCTTATACTAATGCAGTTGTTATCAGGAGCACACAGGGTAAAAGTCATTTGTAGACTACAATAATATATTTGCAAGGAAAGTTCCACATGGGAAGGTGCCACCTGATTAGGTTTATGTGGAGGGGTAAAAAAAAAAAAAAAAAAGGTAAAGCATCTTGGCAGGAGAAAACCTTTTAAGAGCACAATGTTCCACCGTGATAGTTCAGCGAGAGCCAAGTTTTGACAGCACATTTTGGGCTGACACCCATGCAGTGAAAGGAGAAATATGAACCCTTGTAGGACATCTGACCAACACATGGCCATCCACCTTCTGCCCTTAGGACTGCAGCACTGGTGGTCACTCCAGAGGGGAGGACGTCTACAAAAGCATTTGAACCTGTCTCAGTATACCTTCTCTTAATCTTGTTTTTATTAGCTGCCAAAGGGAAGGTTCCTTTAAAACACTGCTACCAAGGAAAACAATTACTTTCCAACACTATCCACCTCTACCCTTCCAATTAACGTGCTAGTATTTTGCAAACCGCCGTCAATATGAGCTAGGGCCGATTATTCTTTCTGAGAGTTTACCAAGACACAGAATTTAATTAGTCAGCAGAAGGACTGCTGTGCAGCAAGGCAGCTATTAGCAAAAAAGGGCAACTTGGACAATAATTTAAAAAATGCTAATATTTTGTAGAGTATCAGAATGGCTACAACTATATCAATAGATACCAGACTTGGAGTGAATGCTCACAAACTGTCTTTTTACGTAGCAGAAAGTGAGGGTCTCCTTTCTACTGCCTCCTAATTATTTCATCAGTTTACAGTAAGTTCAGCTCACTGGTTTTGGCTGAAGAAAATCAGCACTTGATAAAGAGGTAAAACTGCAAATCCCGTCTTATGAAAGCGATTTCTGAGCCACTTAATTACTGTGTGTAATTTTCCCACATATTTCAAAATCAGAAAGAACCAGGAAAATGTCAATTTATTTTAAATATTCAAGCCTTGAAAGTATATATTCACATACTGTCCCTGGAACTTGTTTTGCTCCATAATCAAAAGACCAGAAAGCTTTCAAGTAGCGGGAGCATGAGAACATATCAGGAAACACATAAAATATGTTCTTCAGATTCCTGTAATGTTATCTCTGTTTCTATCACCAAAATACCCGCTGTCTCCAAATAGAAGCAGGAAGCTTACGACTCTCTCCTGTAACAGCTTGTCTTGCCTGGTGTGGTCCCCACCCTTCCCGCAGCAGGGTGGAAGGGGCAGGAGCTCGCTTCCAGTTTCATGCTGGGCAGGAGTCCCACAGCTGCCAGTCAGCAGTCGGGTGGGAAGAATGGGGGTAAGTGTCAACTGGGAGAGGGGACACCTCTGGTAATCCAGGGATAATTTGTGTCAAAAAGACTATGTCTCCTTGACTGACATGTTCTAACATCTACAGCTTACAACTGCCAAACTTCACATCATATTTAGCATTTTCTTAGTTTTTTGGTTTTGTTGGTTTTTTTTTTTTTCAGGAATCAATGAATGACAATTCATGCTTTTTTAAGTTTGAAAGTTTGAATATGCACTTTTGTGTGCCGAGCGTATGGATTTCAGTGATCCTTCCCTGTGCAGCTTGGTTCTGTGAGCAGCTGCAAAACTCATCTTTATATTTCACCCCTAGCGATGGATGGTGTGTCAGTCAATCTGTGTCGCACTGAGTACCAAACAAACGGCACGTGCACATTTACGTTTCTCTTGCATTCAGTGGCGTAGTATTTCTTCATGCTGACAATTCCTATCTCACAGCAGAGAGCACAACGCACAGCTTGGCTCCTCAGACAGTACCGGTAGCTGGGGAGATGTGCAGCTCTTAATGTAGCTATACCATTTTGAAAACAAGTCTGAAAGGACCTGCCACCATATTCACTGAAGTGGATGGGCAGAGCAGGAGATAAAGCCTGTTCTGGCCTTACACACAGAAGTTTTTGTTCAGATTAGCCTATGGGCCAGCAACCCCATTCATTTTGACTAAAGGTACCAAATATTTACTGAGAGATACTTCCACAGCCTGAACAGTGGAAAAGTTTTGTCTTAGTATCAGTTGTAAAGTAAACATCATAAAGGAACATAGCAAGCAAATGGAATATATTTCTGATTCAGAAAAAAAAATCACACCACTGGAGGAAAAAAGCTGCTTACCTTCAGCTACATCTGATTTCATATAACGTTGCAGATACTAAAAAATGGCATACTTCTAAATTAATGGTAAAGGGTATTGAATAGGCATGTATATTCAATAAGGAGGTATTGTATAGGTATTACTCCAATAGGTGTGTTTGACAGGTATATTCAATAGGAGAGGCCTGCATCCCTATGAAAAATAAAAGGAGTGGAGAAAAGTACTGAGCATCGGGAAACGCTGCACAGGTCTAGTTCTTGTGAAGGCAGAGTGCAACACTGCGCAGGGTCCAAAGTAAATTGGGTTATATCTTTTATCCTCATGGTGTTAATTGGTCTATGCCACAACAATAGTAATTCTTAAAGTGGGCTCATTAAAGACAAATTAATGAAGGTCATTTTCTCATGCCTTTGACATCTCTAGACCTGGTAGTATTTGTGGGGTGCCTACAGCTACTTTGCTAAGCAAAGATTTCAGCCCAGAAGAAAAACAGTCTCAAGAGGACTGGACATTTTGAAGTCACATAAGGAATCAGATTTTTGCCCAGAGACTTTATTTCCATGACAGTGTAGAATTGTTCAGATCTTTTGAGTATTTTAAATAAATTAGCTATACGAATGATTTAAAAAATGAATTTAACTCCTCTCTGTACAATAATATCCTGTGTTCTTCTGATTATTAGCCATGGTCAAACAGTGATTACCAGAGCATTTCGAGTGGTCTTTCATTCCAGATACTGCAGTAAATAACTCCTGTCCTAGGGATGGTAAAAATTTCCCATTGAATTCCTGGAAAATGCATATGTAGTCAGGCAAGCAAATCCTGCTTCCACATTAATGCCTAGTTATTTAGCCCTAGGCTGCTGTATTAAGGATGTCTTCACAGAGGCTTGCCTGGGGTGTCAGGCTGCTATGCCAGCGGTGTAGCTGATGGTGACGCAAGCTTTTGGCTTGCAGAGTCATTCATACGCTGAACGTTTTTGGGCACTGTTTACATGTGTTTATTCACCCTTATGCGAGGAGGATGTTCACATCTATAAAAACTTTAAATATCTTGGTGGTTTTTTTCCCACAGTTTCTGCTAAGTTAAATAAATTCTAATAGCTTCACTAGCTTGGAAAAAAGTTAGCTCTCCTCACCACAGTTGAGCTGAATGGTTTTATCACCATTTTTGGAAGACCTTCCCTGAGGCCAACATCATACATCCCAGTTAAACTCAGTCAAGGTTTTATTGCTTCCAAAACCAGAAAAAGGGTGAATGATCTAGGTATACCATGCATTTCTCAGTCCCACCAGGCAAACGAGGTTTTTAAAGTTTGCACAATTCCACTGATGGGACTGGCAAATGAAAAGTATTATTCCATGCAACAGAAAGGGCAGAGCAATAGGATGGGGTGAGGGAGAAAGACAATTATTTTTTTTTTCTCATTTATAATGGGATGAGTGCTTTTCTTGTTACCTTAAATAATTTGCAGTGGTGACTTGCTTTATTTTGACTTTATATATTTGTGACATTTGCCTCATACTGTTTTAATAGTGGCTGGCTTCCTGTACCTATGTGGAGAAACCGACAGCGATGTTCACATGAACATAGTAGTTTCTCTTAGGTGAGCTTAGATATAGAAGTTAGAAATGTTAGAAATAGAGACCTTTATTTTCCTATTGGCAAAGCCAGAGTGATTTTGGTTAAGCTAACAGAGTTAAACCTAGTGCAGTATTGATGCAATAGCTGAATAAGCAGAATCTGGTCATGCATTTCTCACTTTTGGGTAATGTCTGAAAAGCCAGCACAATACACTGCAAACACCACATTCAGAAACAAAAATGCAATTGGAAAAGTACGCACTAAGGAAAGATGTGGAAACTTTTCTTGCAGCTAAGCAGAACAGACAAGCGCAGTTTCACTGTCTAGTTACAACTGATGAGGCATCAAAGGCAATGTTTACCATGGCTGACAGTTTCAGCATATATTTGTATATACATCTGTATACATTGCTCTAGATGTGCGTGCATCTCTCTTTATGTACATGCACAGTACTACATTATACATATGTTATCCTTCTGAGATATACGTAGTGCATAGAGATGTATAGGTACAATATGCATACCTCATGATACATGTTGGAATACGCCATGTAATAAGTAGCACTTGTCTTAATGTTTTCCTGTGTTACCTGTACTCCTTCCATCAAACAATCTCTGTCAGGGCTAACTGAAACTCCCCTGAGCCATTTGAATATTTAAAATTAAGCTAAAAATCCTCAAGCGCATCTAGGAAGGTTTTTGAAAAGAACTACCATAATCTTGCTTGAGAAAAGAATTTACAATCTATGTTATATTTTGAACATGCAATGTGGGTGGTGAAATGTAGTCAAAGTCCTGAATGCCAGTTGCCACACTTCATGAGTTTGTCAATGAGACGGTGAAGACCCATCAGTGACATCAAATACTGTGATGGCCAATCTCAGCCAACTGTGATGCCACAATGTATGAAACAGACTAAACATAGTGTATAGTTCCAAACATCCCTATTCATACTGAACATCTTTCCAACAAATAGCACGGTTGGATTAGCTACCCTCTGCCTGCTTACTTTAAAAGCTGAAGTACAAGAATACTCAAAGATCAGACATTACAAATTAGCATTTTCCCTAATATCTGTCTGGCGGCTCCTAAAAGTAGAAGGAGGAAAGTGCAGAACCTACAAATGATCTATGCCCGATACAAGGAAGAAAATCCTAATTAAGTACGTTTTTTAATACTATGAAAACCTGAATGTCATACATGCTTTAGCTAATCTTCCAAATAGAAGTGCTTGGGTATCACGAGAGTCCAGTATGTGAGACAGAAAAGACAGCGTTATTATGAATGCCTCAGCTCTACCAGACGTCTGTACGTACCCTTTGGGACATCGTGAAGCAATCTACGAATATGTATCACTTTGACCTGCTCCCAGAAGCAAGTGCAGTGGTATTTGCATGGGCAAATACATAAAAGGAATATAAAAAATAGAAAATGACAGAAGTTGGAAGCAAGTTGTGAAAAGCGATGGTTTACATGGGTCAAAGAATATTCAGAGTTACCACAATGAATATGTATGTTTTTAGAATTTTTCAGATGCATTAAAATAGGTGATGATTCATGAACTGGATGAAGGTCAAGCTAGTGGAGGCTTGGCAGAATGTCCTTCAGGGCAGGTCATGCCCAAATGCCCCAAGGGTCAGGCTTGGTGAACAGCCAGCTTGTGGGAGCGACTGCTTCTGCCCGTAAGGACCTGGAATACGTGGATCCTGCTTCAGTTCCTTTTGATAAGCCTTTAGAAAAGAAAGTATCAGACCTCAGCAATACAACTGCTGGAGGTAGTAATGCGCCTTCTGACAGTCTAAGAGCAGATTAACTTTGCAATGGAACATTTTGAAAGGAAAGATAAAGCCTGATACCAAGACAGGCTGGTAAAGTACATTTTATGAAAAGAATCTGGGAGCCATTTGGAGGAGAATGAGGGTTTGGAATCTCAAATATAAATTTGAGTAAGGATGCGTACATAGTCAGATTGTCACAGGGACAAGTGAAATGCAGTTTATAAATAGCTTAGCATGACACTCCGTGACCATCCCCACTGCGTATATAGCAGCATGATGATAACTGCGTATTCAAAATCACTGATGCTGCTGATCAGGGAAAAAAAGATTAAAATTTCCTTTTGCTTTGATGTTTGCATTCTGTAGAGGCAAACCGAGCACACTTTGGGACTTGTATTCACTTCTTACATATAGAAGTTTGCTAATGAGCCAAGACTTTTTAGAATATTCTTGCAGAAGAAGTAAGGAAATACAATAATCAAGACAACAAAATCAGAAAGTGAAGTTGTACATAACTGAGAAAGGTCACCCGCTGTCTCAGGACATGTCTGGATATCCTCACAAAACTGCCAGATTCCCTTAGGCCATTCATTGTTCAGGATATATCGATCCACAGGTTTAGATCCTGGGAACTGCTCAGGCCTTTCCCACATCTGTTTGGCTGTAGAACAGCAGCACACGGACCTGCAGTTTGCGTTTGTAGGAAGTGGGTTATGCTGGGGTAGGATAAAGTACTTCATGCGCCGTGACACCTGGCCCTGGATCGTTGGATCAGACATTCCTCACAGCCTACATTGGTGCAGAACCAATAAAATTCTATTACAACTTTACATCCAGAAAGCCAAGCATATATGTTATAATGTATTTTGTTGTCTTAGAGCCATTCAGAGGCTGACAGTGACTGGGGCCTTCTACAAAGCTTTCTCCAGACCACCCAATGGCTCCCGTCTGGCTATTGCTTCTAATTTTTTGATCCTCTTTCTATGGAGTCTAATCTTGTATTATTGCAATTAACGGGGATGATGCCTGGTCTCTGAAAAGCCAGCTTCCCATGTGAGGCGTGCTAATGGGGCTGAGCAGTTTGTCTGCCCTCAGGATGCTGCTTTCTATCATGTTTCTGACTTAATCTTTCCCAAAACAGATGAAATATTACATCATTCGTACTTCTTAAAAGTAGTGCTGTGTCAGATTGTACCTTTTGGTCTGGCATTGTTCTTCTGCAACCTATCGTGTGCGCCTGTGTTCATAAATAATATATCCACTTATGCATACAGCTAACATTTCTGTGTGTGCATGGGTTTAAAGCAAACACATAGACATGTAAAATACAAATCAATTTGATCCCCACTGTACTTGTAACACAGTCAAGTTCTTAATATTTTACAGTGCATATTCCATTAAATAAATAACTAAATTGATCTATGCTACAATATGTGTATACGTACACATTTCATGATGCCTGTAAATAATATTGTAAAGCCTGTTCACGCATCAAAAGACAGGTTGTTTATTTGTCTGTTTAAACAATCCAACGGTTTAACTCTTCCTATTATGTAAACAGTGGTGACAGCCGCTTTCAAGGAAGCTTAACTTCATTAAAAATAATAGTTTCCCATTCTAAAATCAATACTAATATACCGTAAATCCCCCTGATGACTCTGGCTTCCTTACATGCTCTCACATTTTGTGTATTAGGGGCACAGCACTAATCTAGATATCAGAAGATAATAATATGGCAATATATATAGATATAGATATATATTTAAATGTTAAAATGCTAGGTCAACTTGAGTAATGAATGTATTTCTAATACATGCTTCTTTCTATAAATAAAGGTCATTAATTTTCTTTGCAACCTGGGTGCTTTATAAGACTTTGGTTGTATGTTGTTGCCAAACTGGTAAACCGATTCTGGTTATCTTTAGCTCCAAATGCACTTGCGACTTATAGATGAAGCTTTAACTTTTTTTGTGTTTTATACTGAACTCGTATTTGCAGTAAACTTGCAATATAATTTACAAGATTACCTTTAGGTATACATTTTGAACAACTCATACGAAAGAAAGAATATTTATTTTAGTGACAAGAAGGCTAGGTATACTCTATTCATTTCTCAAGCAGACCTTTATGAATCACTTTAGAAGGACACTACCGCTGAAGACTGAAGAGCAATATTTATCAACATTAAATAAAACATTTGGTGAAGTATGTATAAATATTTCTTCATATGAACATAACACAAAATTAAATAGTTCAGATACACAGACACCATTTAATATATTTCCACTGTTGTCAAAATCATCTGTAAACACCATCTCACACTGAATACAAAAGCAGCTTTAACATCAGTTCTGTGTTCACAACACTGATGCCCCTTTGTAAAAGAAGGTATTTGTTTTATTTTCAGCAAAATAAGAGTCTAAGCAATAAAAAAAGTTTTGGTCAGTTCAAAGGAGAATACAAAATTATCTTTCAACATGTAACTAAATCAGATCTAGAACAATAGTTTAAAGTACAATCCTTTCCCCAGGGGATCTCTGACTTTTATAAATCACGTTTGGTGTAGACCACGTCACAAATACCAGGAAATACTGGTCATGTCTAAGCTATAAATATTAAAGCCCTTTTAAATTTTTCTTTATCAAAACCTGCCAGGTTATAAATTGGCAATATCAAGTTTTTCGCAACACCAAATAACCTGGCATTCAATAGATTTAGGTGCACTTCTCCTGATGATTTTTAAAACAGGTTCTGGAAAAGAAACGCTTTTTAGTGAGCATCCTTCATGTGCAAAAATCAAGCATTTCTTTTACACAAGTATCTTTTGCATCTGAAGATCACTTGGGCAGACAGTGCAAGCGGGGGGGTGGGGGGGTGGGGGGAGCTTCGCTGAGTTTAGACAGAAAATTACAACAAAAACTCTCATTGGAACCTGTGCCCAATGCTACGCATCGGATCTGAGCTGGCTCTGAGAAGGGTGCTGCATCCACATGGTGCAACTCAGACCAAGGTGTTGCAGCAGCTGTGCGTGCGCCGACAGCAGCGTAGCCTCCCGAGTGTGAAACAGGATTTCTGCTAATGCTTCTGCCCACCTAGTGCCTGAGCAACTCCCTTTGAGCATCAGCCCTGACAGCCCAGACGTGGGCTCTCGTCATCCTGCACCCTACCAGGTTAGCTTCATACTCTACCCTGAAGGTAGCCTTCCTTTCACCTTCGCATCTTTTAAAGAGGCGTGATCCCTTTGGGGAGAGTTACTGTGCTCAAGATTAAGGTTTTACTGGGTGTGTGCCCCATTATGAAACTCTGAAGACTGTTAGGTTCCCAGGCTATGCTTTGGTTCTCTCCGTTTGAAATGTGGACGTTATGTTTTGGTATCAAAGATGAATTTGAACTTCAGGTGGCAAATAAAAAAGACATACATTTATAATACGATTTTCTGATTATGGTTTTTTTTTTCCACTCACATGTAATCGTGATGGGGGGCCCTGTAAAACCTAGAACAATAGATCACCTCTTTCCTGGTATGTGTGTATTTTAGAAGCGTGAATGTATGTTATGCATACATACACACTCACACACACACATAAGCATAACATGAGCTGCACACGTAGACACTCAGCAATCAGGAATCAGGGGTACAAGTAACAACACACCAGAAGAGTAGACAGGAAGCTCTACCTGGACAACAAGAAGCAATTTTGCAATCTATACAGTGTCTCAAATAATTTCATAATCCTGTTTTGCTAGCTTGCTACATCTGTATGTGACAAATTGAAAGCTGTTGGACTCCTCGGAAACAGAAGAATTGGGCTAGCTAGATGTGCTTACCTGAGATCCCAGAGCTGATTATAATCAAAGAGCTGGGCAGATCAGTAATGGGTTTATAATTGCTATACAGCTTCTTGCAAATTTGTAGGAAAACTTTATTAAGTCTTTCATTCCTTAGTAAAAACATTGAAGTTTGTTAGTTTTTGCTGAATGCAAGACTTGAGTTTTATAATAAACTGGATTTATTAAAAGGATACATAAGCCTGGCAGCTGCTTTTCATGTCTTGATGTTTAAATATTTGAATCAGCACCCTGGAACCACCCTCCCACTCCACCCCACCCTACCCCACCCCACCCCACCCCACCCCACCCCGTCCCATCTTGTCCCATCCCACCCCACCCCACCCCACCCCATCCCATCCCATCTCATCCCATCCCATCCCGTCCCGTCCTGTGCCATCCTGTGCCATCCTACCCTGTCCCATCCCATCCCATCACACCCTGTCTCATCCCACCCCATCCCATCCCCGCCTTGGTTTTTTTTTTTTTTTAATTGGTTAAAAAATACTATTCTATGAAGCCTCCCTAGGGATCCGCTTATGAAAAATGACGGACTGCCTTTGCTGATACTGCTGTTTACGTCGTTTTCGTTTGTCACACTGGCACAGCAGTAGCATCTTGAAAGTGTTTCTGAATGTTTTGTTACACAGTGCATAGCACATGGGGTTCACCGTGCTATTGATGTAGCAAAGCCAGTACCCCAGGTTCCAGAAAGTCTTGGGGATACATTTGCAAAAGGTGTTCACCAGAACCATGATGTTATATGGGGTCCAGGTAATGATGAAGGCAAACAAAATGGCACTGAGTGTCTGTGCCGCTTTCTTTTCTTTGATAAGTGACATTCGTTTTCGCTTTGTGATCTGACTTCTGGTCTTCAAGGCAAACTTTTTTGCGAGGGTTGCTTCCTTGAAGGACAAGGGCAGGGCTGCAGATGTCTTGGTCACTGATGAGATGCCATCAGAAGCTGTGGTTGTCTCTGCTGACCCTGGCTGAATTGGAAGCTTAGGAAAGCTCTTTTGGAAATTTCCATCATCCTGAACACTTTTGGGAGGATGTAATTTTTTAGGTTTCTTTTCCTTCGATTCTGTGTCGGATTTCTGCAGTTCATCCCCTGACTCATGCAGATCTTCCGAGGAGGGTAGTTTAGTCGAATTGAGGATAGCGCTGTGACCAGGGAGCTTCAGCACAATTGAATAGATGGCTCTGGTCTCTGCAGCAATGTCTTCTTCATCAGAGGAGGCGGAATTTTCAAGGGAGGCAGCAGCATCATTGTTGTTCCAGCTGTCACTGCTGCTGTGCTCTTGGTCCCCTTGGTCTGTGTTGGGTTCCCAGCTCTTCATTGTGAGCCAGAAGTGACAGCGTCTGTATTTCCTTCGGGTGGAGCGTTTCATACTCTGCCGTTGCAGCTCGTAGCTGCTGCAGCTCCGGGAGCTGCCTGTCTGGTGTACGAAGCGAGCTGCCTCTGCTTCACTGCCCGAAGCCTGTAGCCCTGCTAACTCTTTGGTGCGTTTCTCGGTCTCCTTGTAGATCCTCCAATACAAAATACTCATAATGGTGACTGGCAAGTAAAAGGCAGCTATGGCAGTGCCAAAAGTGATGACAGGTTCACTTAGAAACTGGATGAAACATTCACCAGGAGGCACAGTCCTCTCCCCAACGAAATACTGCCAGAACAAGATGGCAGGGGCCCAAAGAACAAAAGAGATGATCCACGCTAAACCAATCATCACCCCAGCCCTTTTGGTTGTTCGTTTGGCTCTGTACGTTAGTGGCCTAGTGATGGAAAAATACCTGTCAAAACTTATGACAAGGAGATTCATGACAGAGGCATTACTGGCGACGTAGTCAATGGAGAGCCAAAGATCACAGGCCAAATTTCCTAAAGCCCAGTGGTCCATGATGATGTATGTGGTGAAAAGATTCATGGAAATAACACCAATGATCAAATCTGCACAAGCAAGACTCAACAAGAAGTAGTTGTTGACCGTTTTCAGTTGTTTGTTGACCTTAAATGCAACAATCACTAGGATGTTTCCTATGATGGTCACCAGTGCAAGGATCCCAGTGAGGAAAGCAATCAAAACTACTTGCCAGACAGCGTGTCCGCCCAGAGGGTCTTTGCTTGTGGCATTTAGGGACATGTTTGTTGAGTCCACAGTGGAGAAGGGAAAACTCTCTGTGGTCTGAGGGAAATCATAGCTGCCAATGAGGGACGCTGCTTCATCAAGGAGTCTCGGTCCATGCGAATCTCTCTTCCAGAAGGAGCTCACATTTGAAAACAGGGGCGAGGCTGAACTGTTGTTTTGCATGATCATTGTGGCTCTCTGACATAGTCTGCAGCAGGCAAAAAACAAACAAAAATCAAGTGAACGGGTGAAGATGGTACATGTATAATCACCCTCATACGCGCACACGAAATCCCTTTAGCACTTTGAAAGTGGTCTTTAAAAGCCAAGTTGTTTGTGACACATTCCAAGTCAAATACGTACGTGGTAGGACTCAGCTTACAGCTGTGATTAATCTGAGCTCTTTGTAGTCATCACATAGTGTTTCCTTAAAAACATTCAGTCACAGAAGAGCCAAAAGCCCAGAAGAATTTGAACCTGCAGTATATTAAATACCCAGTAACTCTAATTCTTAATTAAAACACTCCCCGATGGATCTGCCCTGAACTTTAAATCTCAACAGGCCACTATCCTGGAGCATTCAAAAGCTAAATGCCAGACACATACCGCCACGCATCCTCCAAGTTCGATTTGATGCTGGTCCCCAGTGCCACCCTGGCACTAGCAGAACAGAGCCCCAGCCTCTGCTGCTTCTAGCTACAGTCAGTGACAAAAAATATTCTCTCTTCTCTCAAACTATAGCATCAGGGTTTTTTTGTGGGTTTTTTTTTTTGTTTTTTTTTTTGTTTTTTTTTTCTCAAACGAAAGCATCGTTTCATGGGTCAAGCTACTATAACCTGTGAGGCTGCAAAGATCTTCTCATTTTAATCTACATTTTGGCTACCTGATAAAGGTACTAAAAGTTCTCACTAGCACTTTTTTGCACATGCCACTATTCATTTTTCATGCACATTTTTATACTTGGACTAAAGATTCTGTGCATCTAATTACTTCAAAATGTCTTTGAGGCAACACGTTAAAATTTCCTTTGAAAACACAGTCTCTAGAGTCAGGAAAAAATGTTTGGCTGATGTATGTCAAAGCAATCATTAAACACTTCAGGAAAAGAGGAAAGAAGTGTGAAAAGGATTCATGATTAAGCCTTCATACTTTTCCCCAAGTACTTACGTAAAATGAAGACATGCTTAGAGAATTTTGCATTTCCCTTATTTTATTAATTTTGGTGGTCAACTGAGTAGATTCATTGTAATAAACCTATTATATCATCAGGATGCAAGAATTCTAATTAAAAAGTCCATCACTGACTGTAAATTTTGATGCTGTCAAAGAAACGTGCATTTGCTTTGTAACTGTGAATCCTTCAGGAGTCAATCTGTTATGGCATGAAATAATAACAAGGATCAAAATGCACTGGTGTTACACAAAATATTTATTCAAAAGAGGAGGGTTTGGGTTTGACTCCTTAATTAAATTCTAGATTCTGTTTTCCCTTGAACTGTACTTGGCTTTGTTAGTAAGCCATAAGACACTATGTGATTTTAAATGGAGCAGTGCCTTTGGCGTGTGCAGTAAACAGACCAACAATCTCTGCCCTTAGCTCGCGCACAGAAACTAACACAACCCCCTCCCATATTTTGATATCTAGCATAAATGAGATATTATTTTTTCTATTTATTAATAGGAAGACAGGGTTACAATGATGCTGCCTTATTGTAATCTAATTCAATTTTATTGCATTCATCATCATATCACACAGGATGTGAACATAATAATAACATAATAATGACAACAGTAAATATAGCTCTGGGAGATCACACAGTTAAATTTAACTCTTTTCCTTATAGAAAGATGGAAAATTTGGAGCAACTCAAACCATTTATAAACAGACAAATGGTAAGTAAACTGCAAACCAACCCTGATAACTTTGATTTTCTTAAAAATGAAATTTTTATTTTCTTAAAATCCAAGTAGGTTGAAATTAAAACTACCTTTTATGAAAAAAACTTTTGACACTCCAAGTTTTCTTTTCTTTGCAAAGTTCATATGACAGAAATGTGCAGTTTTGCATAAAATTTTGGGCAAAAAAGACATTCTGAAAATTTGTCAAGCTGCTCCTCTAAGACGCTTCATATTTATTACCATTTTAATTGTTCCTTTCCCAAGAAAATCTAAATGAACTTTTCTGACAGAATTTCAGTCCTTGCCATCTATTAGAGAAGCTGTGCGACACAGCATTTTTATTTTTTTTCTTCCTCAAGATATACTACTTTTGACTATGGTGCTGGTGTATCTCAGGTTACCCAGCATACAACAACATGCCTTCACTGTTCCCTACCTTACTGTTTCAAAGAAGCTGAAGAGGTCAAACCTGCACTGCGTGAGAGAGGGAGGCTCATCCCGCCCACACCATACAAAATGAAAGTCTGCAGAAAGCCGTTTGCAACAAGGCAGCAGAGGTCTGGATGAGAAGCACGGTCACTTGGTTTTTTATTCACACCCCCTCCGGCACACTCCTACAGCTCACTCCCTTGACTTGACCAAAGATGACTATAAAAACGCCTACAAAAATGGAGATCCCACATACTCAAATACTACAAATGAAGGGCCCTGGAAACCCTGGAAACAATAATGTTCTCCTTTGACAAAGATAGTACAGCAGTATTCAATTTTGGCTTGCCCCTTCCAATGCATGGGTGAAACAAACACACAGGTGGCTTGTGAGCAACCACATAAGCAAATGTGGACAACGCTCTTGCCAGCTCTTCATGGGCCAGGGTGGTTACTCACACCGGGGAAAAAATCTTTGACCTAAACAGGATTGCTGGAAACCATTGTCTTGCAATGTTTTAACTGTCTTATTGGCATCTTCTCCAGAGCTGTCACACAGAAGGAGGTCAAAACCAGAAGAGTATGAAAGAAATCTGAAATAATTATATTTGTTAAATATATGCTGGAAATGATTAATGTTATAGGGTGCAGGCCTTCCTTCACTGACGTTAGGGACAGAGAACAGAGGATGAAATTCAGGAAGCAACTCCTCCACTGACATGTAAAACTTGTAAAACCCCTACAAGGTAACAGCCACCATAGTCAAGCATGGAATGAGAAGTCTGCCAGGTAAGTTTAAATGGCGATGATATCAAAATGCTGCTTTTTCATAAAAAAAGGCAAGCTGGTATCTTCTAATACACAAGAAAGTACCAGGCAGAAGATACTGATGAAGGGAATGAAATTTTCACTACAGGACACAGAATTAAAAAAAAGTATCACTTTGAAGTGATGGTAGAAATAACAGTATTACTAAGGAATATAAATAGTTGACAATTTGGTAGTACATCTCATTTTCGTTGCATAACACAACCATAAACTAACCTGTTAGCCTTGCAAGTCCAAAAGAACCTACCGCATAAAAGACAGAAATATTCTTGCAAAATTAATATGTAAATGCTGCACTATCTATCGCTATGTCCATAAAACAATTGTGAATTCTGTTTAACTGCAGACTTTGAAATGGAGTTTCAATGTAAATTAACCAATAAATCCTTTCAGAAAAGCTGTGCTTCAAAAGACTTATCATGAGGGAGCCTGGGCAAGCAGTACTTCAGCCGCAGTCTTTCAGATGCCGAGCAAGTGCTGGAACTAAACTTTTATTTCTCAGGTCAGTTCTCCCATTCCTGGACTTCAAAGGAACTCCTCTGAAAGCCGATGTTTCAAGGAAAACCTGCACAGTCCTTAGTAGTCCGGTAACTGAGGAAGAGGAGAGACTGAGAGCAACCCACCAACAGCTCCCTGCTGCTCAGCGCCATCCTGCAAAGCTGGAACTCCGCTTTTGAAACAATTCAGTCATTAAAGGGACCCCTGAACCTGCATTGACTGGAGAATCTGATAAAACAGGAGTGCTAGCAGGATGAAGAGACCAGTCTTTGTTATTCTGGCTCTTCTACAAGCCCCTGTAATTAAACCATTTCATTCAATAAAAAGTGTCCTCCATACATTCATCTGCATGTAAAAAAAAAACAAAACAAACACTGCCACCATCCTAACACACCAGAGCAGCGCAACTAGATTTTCTTTCCTTTAGGAAGCCAAAGCAAACAAAGTTATCCATCATCTCCAAAACTGCCATGCCAAAAAATGTGTAGATGCGGTGCTTAGAGGCATGGTTCAGTGGTGGACTGGCAGCCCTGGGTTAACGGTTGGACTTGACGATCTTCGAGGTCTTTTCCAACCAAAATGTTTCTGTGACTCTGTGCATTTTCTGCTCTCTCTCTAATGAGTGCTACAGGGAAAGCGTCCTGAATTCAAGACGAGGACAGCGTGATCTGCAGTGCAGCCGGCCAGCACCTGCCCAGCCCACCACGCGCAGCGGCAGAATGACACGCGGGCGAGTGGGAGAGCAGCCACAAACGTCTCAGCAAAGCAAACAGCCTGAGCGAGGCAAACAAGCCAAACTGTGAGATGATTATAGGTTTATATACCAGGATAAGAGTTTACAAATCACTGGTATGATAAACTACATTACAATTTCAAGCCAGGAAGTAACAAAGGAGAATTTTTTTAGCCCAAGAATATATAATTACTTACCTAAGATTACTGCTATGCTACTAAACTGTGGTTTGCGGGTATTTTGGTTCTTGTTTCTGCTTTATAGCAAGAGCTTATGAAAGGTACAGACGAGGGAATGGCTGTACAAACTTCCACATACACCCCGCCTGATGTACCTCTGCCCCCTGCACTGGAGGGTCTGAGATATTAGGCATCCCACTGAGACCCATTGGAAAGGAAGGAGAAAGAAGCTGCAGAATGGTCACTAATTTCAATACATGGATAAACCACAGATTTGAAAGCCTGAATTTTTGCAATAGTCTAATTCATTGCATATTCCTCTAAATAGAAATAATGATAAATAGAAAGTAGGAAAAGCATTTCCTTTCTCTCTGCATATATATTTCAGCAGTTTTGTGAATACTTCACATTTCTGTTTATCAGTTTTTTTCCTTTCCTTAAATCTTCCTATTCACAAACCCTCAACCGCCATTTTTGCAGAGAAATCCATTTTCTTGCTGTCTTTAAAGACTTCCCAGACATGTTTTCCAGGAAGTCAGATGGCACACTACGGGCTTGGCTACAGGTGGGCTCAAATGCAGTAACTCTTTACAACTGAAGAATTTTGCACCCCATCCATTTGCACAGACAAGAAAATGGCTTACCTTATATTTCCAATTTTTCCATTTTCCTCTGCACTGCTACTGCATACACATTAGCCTGAACATCAGAGAACTCCATGCAGTGAATTATTAAAATGTTTTCTAACATAAAGAATCCAAGCCTTTACCTAAACTAGCACATGTGCTTTGTTCCAAAAGTAGTATTTGGTAAAATAAAAATATATATGAATTTTAAAGTTCTGCTGAAATTATTCCCAAGATTACATATAATGAATTTTCAAATAACAGTTTTTGTGTTTGTTTTTTTTTTTAAATACAATAAAGAATTCTAAAAACTTCAAACAAAAAAAAGAAGATGCAAGTATACACGCTAGCCTTCATGGTTTTACATTTATTATATAGCAGATCACATCAGTTGCAGGTAGTGTAGCACAAGATACAGGATTCCTTATTAATGTGTATGTGATAACAGCAAGCACAGTGTTATTATCGGTGAACAGCAGCTCAGATTTATCATGACTTACTTATACTGAAGATTAAATATATTACACTGAATGCAGTTTTGCATCTTTGCAGAATGAGAGTCCTGAGGCACAGAAATCAATCCCATTATGAAATTCCTGGCCATTGTCTTACACATTCACATTAGATACACACAAGTAACTGATACACTTTTATACTTTTATATGTATGTACATATACACATAAGAATATATACATACAAATATATTTATCACATAATGTGAAAAAGTATGCATATATATAGTTGCAGATGAAAGTATATGTATATATAGATATATGTGTATATACACACACACATATATCTGCGCAAATATATACACATACTTTTGTCACATTATTCCAGACACTGTTATAAGGAAAGGCTGTATCTTTCACTAATTAGATACCAACTCGATATAGATAAAGCTCAGTCAAACATACCCCACTAACACTTCAACCCAAGCTCTTCCATTTTCCATGCATAAAGATGTTTTGCTTATGCTTACTAAAATTACTTAAGATCTAATGTCCGTGCTTTAAAATCGCTTTTGTAGTTAATGAATTAGATTTGCTTAATATTTTCTTACTGTGTCGCTGCTGTTAGCGTGTGAAGTCTAGCATGGGCAAACTAGGAACTTGTTTCTTTAATCTTACGTGCTGTTTTTGTTACTTTGGAGGGGGTCTAGAGCACCTAATGAACAGCACCAAGCTCTGTGCCCTGTCTCCCTTGCTGCCCTGCAGTCAGCAGAAGGGAGCATCCCTCCGGGAGGAGAGGCAGGGGGATGGTAACTCAGGTGTTCCTACTGGGAGGCGTAAGGATGGCACACTGGGAGCACCTGTGACTGCCCACCTGACACAGCCAGCAAGTTCGGTATCTAAAGCTGGGCCATGCAACGAGCCTCTTTTAAGCCTTAATTTGCCAGGTAGCTTTTGCCAAATATCTACCATCTCCTTTACCTGGACTGAGACACTGCCCAGCTGTACCTGCAGCACCCACGGCAGACCTGGCTTGCTTACACTGAATTTGCTTTTACAACATTTGCTCTTCCAAACACCTTACTTATGTGGTATTAACCCTTCACTGAGGGTTTTTACATTATGACAGAAATGTAGCTTTGAATACTAATGTGCTCTAATGGCCGGTGATTTCAGTGGAAAGATCTGCTTATTTACACAGCTACAAAAGAAAGAATAAATACTGTTACCACTGGGACCAGAAAAGCAAAAAAATCTCAGACACGCTGCATCTGTTCAAAAATCCAGATGCGTAATGCTGATCCCTTGCACGTAAGACTCCCATTTAAGACTGAATTTGTTACATGAAAGGTAAAACTCTCTTGCATAATTTTTCCAAACATGCCGTATATGACATACATCCTAGGCTGCACAGTTAAAAGGACAGTGACTTTAACAGATATCCACATTTACCAAGTAAAGTTCTTTTGTGCTATTTATGATTTACTTCTTTAGCTTCAGTGACCCGATACTCATTCACTCCATGGCTTTCAGTTTCAAAATAATCCTGTCTTGAAATCCTCTAAAATGATTCCAGGGATAAGTTTCCAAAATGAGCTACTAATCTCAGTAGTGATATGGCCTAAGGGCAGCGAAGGTTTATCACGTGTAGGAGCAGCAGAGTTGCTGAAGGAACAGCACTTTTCTCGCTCGGGCACGTGTGCTGGGCGGTTATTGTCTGAACATCTCACACAGAACAAAGTGAAACCTTCAAAAGCCTGAGCTTGGATGCTTCTACAATTTTTGAATGCTTGAAAAGCAGAGCAAATCAGGTCCTGCTCATTACAGTAAATACTATCACCTAGAACAGTTAAATCTACGAGGTGTGTTCTTATGAAGAGATTATTTAAATTCCAGGCAGTTTCTCTTTCAGACAGCTCTATTAGAATTACATCGCATTTGTCCAACTGACACTGGAGGAAACGGACATGTGCTCTGAAATGTAGTGGGAATTCCAAACAGTTCTGGAGAGTTTCACCCACGTTGAGCAACCCACTGGCTCTGCTGTGGGAGGCTGGGCTGAAGGGTTGGTTGCTACATTGAATTTAAACATGATATTAGACGATGGAAGAACAACACCAGCCATTGAAAAATCTTGTTTATGCATGAGGGGTGCATAATTTATCCTTTGATTAAAACCTACCCATCTTAAAGACATCATTTCAATTTTTTATTATATATACACTTTTCAACATAATACTACTTCATATTTTGTTATATATTACAATGTTGCATTGAAGTCACGATCTAAAATTTCACCGTGCACTCTGCTATCTCTGTATGAAATACTGTCCATTGACTCCACAGATAATCCTCCCAATGAGGCATTTCAAAATCACATTAAAATGTTGATCACATGAAATAATGGGAATTCTTACACTTAACTATGTTGTCTTCCTAGATATTGATAAATGCCAGAACATCTTGAGTAGACATGGAAAAATACGTGCCTAGATAGAGAGAAAAAGATTTCAAGCCCTCTAAATGAATTTATCCTCTTTTACTAAAATGGCATCCTTCACTAAAAAATTAATCATGTTTGAGAAAATTAGTATCAAGAAGAGCTTGTAACCAATGCTAGATAAACCAAGAAAATTTTAACTATCTTTGTAATCCAGCCTTACTTTCAGTAATCCTTGCATGCATTTAAAATCCATATTTAATGTGGATATTTGCCTTTAAGAACCTTTACAGGGAACAACAGCCCTCATCAGAAGACCTCTTTACTATCTTTAACTAAACTGCTTTAAGAGAAAGTAATTAATTGTTTATGCTTTGAAATTGACACATTTTTGCTTTTACTGTTTGCTCACTGACACAATATACCACCAGGGTAAAATGGAAAACAGTACAAACATTTTTCAAGTATCAAAGAAGACAGAGAGCCCGGACACTGAGCTTTAAAGAGGTTCACCTGGAACACTCTTCTCGATTTCATTTGTCTGCAAGAAGAAAAGGAAATGACAAAATGTTGTCAAGCCTTGAAACCTGAAAATGGAAAATATCCTCTTTCTGGAAATCCTTTCCATGGAGGGAAAACAAATAGCCCAAACTAAAAAAACATAAATAAAACCTCAAACCACAGTTTTGATTTTCTACCTTTTCAAAAATAGTTTTGTTTTTTTTCTTTTGGAAGGTCATTTCATTTTCCGTCAACTTCAAGCCGAATCTCAGACATATTTTGACAAACTGCTGAAAGCAGATGAACTCTGCTTTGTTATTTATTTAGGGAAAATAATAAAAAATATTTGTCATTGCATCAAGGTCTGGGAAAGAGCTATCAAAGCCTCTGGTCCAGATGTCATGTTCATCTGCAGTCAGGTCCCATTATATGAAAGTTCTCTAATTTACATAATTTAAATGTATTAAATATCATGAGTTGAAAGTTCTCTTGAGTCTAGGTGAATCCTAAAAGGTTCTAAATTATACTATCGCTGACCACTGCGTTTTCTACAGTAACTAAGGCTTTGCATGCAGGTGCTATAAATGCAGACCACTTACTATAGCTGTTGGTGATGGATAGTTTGGCAATTTTACATAAGATGCAACAAAGTGACTTGAACACTGTTAGGAAACACTTATTAAGGGAAATTTATTGTTATTGGCTCTGGTGACTGAAATATTATTGCTATCTACTGTGGCAAAACCAACACTCCCACACTGGACAGATGGTTTACTTAAAAAGCTGAAAGAAAAAACCCACAAAACAACACACCAACCCGCTGAGAGGTTTCAGCTAGAAGAGAAAAACTGATCAGAAATAGCTATTAGCTAATTAAATCTATATATATATTTGGACACTGGAACTATTTATACGGAAAAGAAAATTTTATGAGAGAAACTTTGTGTCAGAATACTACATTTTTAATCACATTACTATTTTTTTTCTACATAATGCTTTAAATCATGCAATCATAATAATGCTTTTAAAGCATTTTTGTTTGGTGTCAAATGAAGATTGGCACAGTTGGTCAGAAAATAATATTTTCATTGTATATATTTATTCAATTGTTTTACTGAATAGAAATTCCTAACGTCTGAGATTTGGGGATATCCTTTCATACTGAAAATTTAATCAAAGCATATGTGCTAGTAATTTATTAAGGAATGAAGCTATTGCCAGGGAAGTAAAGAGGTCTGTGTGTGCCCTTTTTATAGATTACATTCCTTTAATAGTTATAAACAAAATGCTATGATATAATTGAAATGGAATATTTTTTACCTCAATGGAACACCTTGGTAAATATTATTTTAAAAAGGGAAAATTGTTTGTTTCAACGTGTCACTGGAAATATTTGTGCAAATACTGTTTCATTACTCACTGGTGTATTTTAAGTCCCTTCCCATCTGTCTAAAGGTGGATTTTAATCCCCACTAGGTGGCACAAGGGTTATTCAGAAACAAAAGTCTGGACTGTAACAAAAGCTTAACCAGTCTTCCATAAATCCTGTGTCTTATACATGGAAATTATAACCAACCAATTTATATCTATTCCTTGATAGGGATAACAGCTAAAAGCAATGCAATCATCCAAATATTGGTCTGAATCAAAATAGTAGCCAAATTACCAAAAACTGTTTTGTGCTGTAGCTTAACATATCTTCTTGGGTTTTTTTTGTTTGGTTTTTTTTTTTTTTCCCTCTGGACTAGACATATCTGAAAGTCCTGGGGGAATTCTGTAACTTAATCAAAACGGCCCATTCCAAACTGCGACCTCCTGTAGGCATGTTGCCAGGAATTTGTAAAGTCTCTGGGAAATCAGTGGTAGAAGGCACTGCAGATTTTAATGCCTGCAAGCAATTGCTTTTCACTCCAATACAAGTAAGTAAATAATGCTCCAATGTTATAATATTTTTTAGTTTTTTTTTTTCAGGATTTGTTCTTTTCTTTTCTTTTTTTGGTTGTTTGCTTGTCTAGAGTTACACAGCAAGATAAATGGAGACATGCGCAATGAAAATAGTCCTGACAGAAAGGGAGGAGGCGGTAATGAAAAAAATATTTTAAGTTATTCTACCCAAATGCCTGTTGGCAACCCCCGTGACAGTGCCCTCTTCCTACCAGCACTTCACTAGGTTGCTCTGTATTTATTTGCTTGAATATCTGCCTTTTCTGCCTACTTGAAATATATCCCAAGAGTTTGAAGCTACAGTCTTAAAAAAGCCATTCTAATATAAAGAACACACACTCACAAAGCAGTGATTTTATTCAGTGTCCAGCATGGACCTGCCCCAGCGGTTAATCACAGTTGCACAGCAGTGCATGCGTTTCTGTAACACCTCCTGCCTTATGGCTGTAGTAGTTATGTGGTAAAGGGGGCACAAGGCTGAGGAAGAAAAAGGAAGGTCAGTTAAGTAAGTTAAATGAGGTACTCAAGTGTATTCCTAATTCTATCGCAGGGTTTCCACACACTGTAGGAGGACTGACTTATGCAGATCTTTAAAATAATATCACCTTACCTTAAAAAGATACTGCAAAGCTGAATTTAGTAACTCACAGGCATTCCTCAACTTTATATATCTGCAGTTTTGCAAAATGAACACTCTTGAACTGTATCTTTGCAAGTTTTCATCTCAATGCTTCTAATTAAAATAATTCCACCAACAAAAAAAGCCATTTTTAAATTCAGCCACTATATATTCATCTACTACACTACAAGTTTTCTTCTCGCTATCTAGCTAACACACTCATGATACTCTGCACTCCCTCTTTGTTGCTGCTTCTGAGAATTCATGCATTATGACATGGCAAATAGAAAGACATGGAGATACAATTACATTAGCTGTAAAGGTTGCTATCTAAGTAACAGGATTTTGCTTCTAAAATAAGAAGGTAAAGTGGACTCACGATTATTTGGATTTGCTCTTTCAAGCCTGTAAAACCTGCATTTTGCAAACACATTAGGGTCCAGGATAATCAACAAAAAGCTTAAAATCAGGAGTCCCGGATAAATTAGAAGGAAAATATTTCTCCCAGCTTTGACAGGGTTGCTCAAATGGCAAGTATTGAATACGTTACTTCCACAAAAGAAGTGGAGAGCTAGTAGAAAGAGAAGAATCTGCACCTAGAAAAAATGCCTCCTGCCCTGAAAGGTCAAAGGAATTTTAATGCTTGAACTATGAACAGGGATGCATGCTTTCTGTGGTTTCACCGAGTCCCATTGCCCTAAAAAAAGAATTATTAATGATTCATTAAGTATTTCCTTCATTCACCTGCCTTTATCTTCCAGCTGACCCAGTTTTATGCTTTTGTTTGCCAGTGGTCTGTACGTCCAGGTTGCTGTGGGTCTATCTGGCCACCTATTCCTATTTGGTTACCATTCAGGAAGTTATTTTGTTTGTTGTTTTTTTAACCTTTCTTGGCAGCCCTACAGTGGTCCACGTGGGTAAAAGCTCCTAGGACTGAGAAGTCTTAATTAGGTAAGTATCTGCAGCAAACCCCAGACAGACTCCAGATGAGGTAAATGGATTTGGGAGTTCTGCTGGTGGACATCACAGCAAGGGACAAATGGAAATGTCAGTTGCTGCTCTTGGTGCCGTCCCCTCCCATTTCTTGCAGGACGGGAGGTTTGCTGTAGCAGGGCCAGTGTAGGCTCTGCCTCTTGCTTGCCTACGTGACCTGAGCAACAGCTCCCAGTGCTGGTTTCAATTCATTATTCCCATCCCAGTTTGCAAGACTTGTGAGCTGGTTCCCTGTGTTGTGTTCAGAGAGGAGCTGGTACTGCAGTGCCACTGTGTTCTTCTAAAAAAACTGCCCTGTGGGGCAGGGGTTGGAGGGGAAGAGGTGCAGCTAGGGTTTGTACCCAGGGCTGGTGTACTGAAAAGGGGAAAAACAAATCATCAGTGTAAACTGCATGTGCCGGTGAATGCTTGTGTGTTAAAAGCTCCCGGAGCCCTGCACGAAATTTCACTGTACAAACAACAACAATCTGGATAAAGATAAAAGGAACACAGATTATAAAATACAGAGGAAGGAATGACAGAAGGTAAAACAACTGGATAGGCAGGGCATGGTAAAAAGCTTATTAAGATGCAATTTGATAACCCTTTATGGGAACCTGAAGTTAGCATGGAAGGCAGGAAGGGCATGCAGGCAATCATTTCTTTTGGGATAAGGATTCCCATATCTAAAAGTAGCAACAAAATCGCTTGAATAAAAAGACATTTCCATTTGTTGGAGCAGTGATTCTCTGTCATCAGTCTTCCCTCTTCCTATGGTAGCCCTCGCCGCTTACTCTTGAAGAAAGTGAGGCTGGTATAACCGCAGCTATAGTTAGGAGTCCAGGTATAATGGAATGAATAAGTCAAGAACAGCTAGGGCTCGTAACCCTCTTCTACAGAAATAAGCATGTTCAATAATTAATTATTCAAAATTAAGCAAGAAAAAGAATTGTTTGAGAGCTGCTGGAAAAAAATGCCTCCATCCTAAGGAACCTAAACTTTTGTTTGACACAGCAGAAATACAAATTCAAAGAGTAGGAAGGGAAGAACAAGGTTTCTGTTAATAATACCAGAATTTTACAGAGCAAGATGAGTGCACAGAGTTGTTTTGGCATACATTATAAACAGATCAATGTTTATCTCTCATATGTGTGACAGCAAAAATACCAGCAATAACCTTGGTGAAGACAAGTTAGAAGCCACACAGCCACCCAGACTTTCAGGAAACCCACACCTTCTGTTAAAAAAAAATGCATTTTTTTCAAAATCCCTCACCCAGTTACTTCAGTTTTACACCATTTCAGCTGAGACTGAGATTTAATCACAGATGCTTGGTACAATAGAATGAAGAACAGAGCTAAAAAGAGAATCAGGTTCCCAAAGAGACCAGGCGTTATGGAGGAGCCAGTGACTTGGCACAGCGAGCTGAGGCCAGGTGAAGGCAAACAAACATGTGAGCCTCTGAGTCAAGTCCTTCTTCTTGTCCCTCCGGCTGCCACAAGTATCCCAGGAAATCCACCATGCTTGCTCCTGAAATACTCATTGCATGGGACCTCTTTGATACAGTATTGTTTTATGAAACAAAGGAGGCGGGGAAAACTCAGTTTCCACAAAGCAAGAAGACATTAAAAACGACAGATGAGAAGAAGAAAAGCAACTTGTTCCCATGCCTATTCTCTCACAGTGAATTGCTGTAGCAGAAGAAAGGCACAGATAAGCAGTGGCCCATCTGATAAAACGATCTCCCCCAGTGATAGCAAGAGGCAGCTAAGGGACCGGCTCTGGTGCCGGCTCAGCTGGGAGCCCTGGTGGCTCCTTGCTGCTTGGGGAGCAGCTGTTGCAGAAAGGGAGCGAGTGTACAGTATCTGAAACCCATGGGCACCAGGAAAATGCACCGCCTGGATTTATCCGTATGTGCATGAAATACAGTGGGAGAGGGCATGTGGAAGGAAAACTGGAGCTGGCTCCTCAAGTGGCTCTGTGCTGACATGTATGAGACTAGAGTTCACATCCTGACTGGCTTCTTTATCTTTACTCTTTAAGTGACATTCATATTTTAGTAATAACTAGTAATTTTCATGGGTCAGCCCAGAAGTGATGTGCAAGGCATAAACCATGTTATTATGAAAGAGAACATGTGGCTATTGTGTTACATTTACAAAAACCTTGGACTTCAAGAAGTCAAACACTGTTGCATCGTATGATTATTTCCAGCAATAGCCGGGCAAGACTGAACAGTGTCGGAATGTGCTGGAGCCGCTATATTTATGCACAGTGTTTCCAGCAAAGTAGGTTTTGATTTTTTTATAATCCTTGTAGCTACAAGGATTCTGCATCCTGAGCTCTTCTGTGCACTTCAATGTATTGTTCTCAGATGTACAAAAAAAAAAAATAAAATACACCTTTCCCTGCTTTGCTTCCTTTGGTAGTGCTGCAGCAGAGCTCAACATTGCTTATATACAAAAACGTCTATGTCATAAATCCCTCATGACTCTACAGATCATGAGAAATTTCACATCAGTGGCCAGTTAAAACAACACGTACCCCTAGTCTCCCAGGAAGGAAGTAGTTCTTAGCATTTTAAGTTTATGGTCTAAGAGAGCTCTTGGTATTTCTTTCAAAAAACGCTAAGGAGATATTTGAGGGCATAAAATACAACATGATGCTCAAGCTCCACCAAAATAAATAACAGTGTAAACATGGTGTCCAACCTGCCTCTGCCCTAAAGGCTTATCTCCTCTTCAATATTGGTTATATTGCCAGTTCAACTCTGTTCAGACTGTTTGAACAGTATGAGCTTTCAAAGAAGACATATTAGGACAAGTTCACTTACATGAGGAGGATGGATCGTTTTCCCTGTAGCACAAGGTAACTAGTTTGAATTTGTAACCGTAAACTGAACTGTAGCTGTGAATAGGAATGCAGGACCCACATCACTGTAGTATAGTCTGACCAGAGAGCGCAAACGACGACACGGTGGTGCGGTGGTGTGACAGCTGAAAGTCATGTTTAAGAGGTTTTCAAAGTCGAGGCAGCTCGGTATTCCTGTCCTGCTTGTAGGTGGATCCATAACCACTGGCTGCTGGCTCCCTTCAGAGACCAAGTACTTACACCAGATGGACCTCTGCTGCTTAAGTCTGCACAGCCAAAATAATGTTTTGGGGAGACATAAAACTAAATTTGCATCAAACGGGTAGCAACTCTGAGCAGAGAGAGAACAAACAACACTGCTCTGGTCCCTGAATACAATTGTTTTAAAACAATAATGTACATTACTTAGCATCACTAAAGCATGCATTATTTATTGATTTATTTATGTTTTAAAGGTGCATTTGGTCTACATTAGGTCAGAACCAGCTATCACGTGTATGGGCACTCCAGTAGTGACAAACTCCATCATATCAGATTTGAAACATTATCGGGGGAAAAAGTAAGGGGGATCAGCCCAGGTGTAACGGCATATGAGGGAGCTTTTATAATTTACTTTGTGTCTGCACCACTGAAGGATTTAATTGAAATGCTCTATCATCAATATAGCACACAGCAGGATTTTCTGGATATTTTGTTGTACTTATCATCAAAATGCTGGATTTCCCAGCCATTCTCAATAGTATGTGCCAAAAAATATAATTTCTACCTAAATGCTTAATGAAAATTAAAGCATTGGGGTACCTAGCCATCACTGAAAACTATCTATTGATTTGAACAGGCATTTAGCATCCAGTGTCTGTAGCTTTTTAAAAAATCCTACCCTTAATCACAAAACATGGCCCAGTTTCTGAGATTCAGATTATCTGCATTCCTACTGTAGTAAGAAATTATGAATGCATACAGGAATTCCAAGATCTTGAAGGAAGTAACACTAACTTAATTATTGACACTTAACAATACTAATTGTCGCCAGAGAACTGGTAAGAGTTTCGAAAGGCAAAATGTGTCCACAAGGGACAGTTCTGGATCGCAGTCACTCTGCTATGTATTAACATTTACCTTCGCTTTTGAAATGGAGAACATTCAATGTAGCCTGTTTTGATCTGAGCTTGCTTTTCCAAATGTCTCTGTTTCCCCACCTATCCCTCTCATTAACCTTTATTGCTGTTTCATGACGTTTTCAGCTGAAAACATACTCATAGAGTCAGTATCCTCCAAGCTCCAGTTTATTAGTGAATACAACTAAGCTGCAACTCTTTAGGTTCCACGTAAACCTATCAATATTCCCATGCTGGCTGTGCTTTCAGCTGCAGGAGAAATGTTCTACGTCTGCAGCTGCAGCGTATTAAAACTAAAAAATGAGGGGTTTGATGGCACTTGCACATTTCTGCCCTTTCATCTGTCCTTTATCACTCATTTACTCACAGGAGGAAGTGACTTTTCCTGCCAAGGTAGAGGTAAATTGTGTCAGACGAGGGCAAAAAAGGAAAAAGATTCATTAGTGTACCAGAGGAAACAATTTCTGAGATGCAAAGTGTCAGCAGAAATCAGGGCTTCTACTGTTTCACTCCCATGACCTTATTCAAAATGGCATAATAAACCACATGCTTTTTGCTATTAGAAATAATTTTCAAATTATAGGACCTAGATGAATTACTGTTTCACTAGAGCCTCTCTACTCATCAACACTTGTTTTTCCTTTCATAAAGCAGAGGAAAAGCTTTTCTGAGAAGTAGAAATAAAAATGCGTGTTCTACTTGTAAAAATGTGAGAGTTGGGCAATAATAAATGCTGATGTAATTGGAAGTACTGTCCTTAATTCCAACGCTGCAAGATTTCACACTCAGTTTATTTCAACACACTTTATAATTTCAACTTTTTTTTTCCATTTGAGTAATTTAGCACATTTGAAATGCTTCTTGCCTCTCTTATTTTGTAATGCAAAAAATAATTAAAAAAAATAATAAAAAAGTAAGATTGAAACAAACCTAAATATTATTTAGACTGCAAAGACAAACTGGAGACATGAATGCACATGCAAGTTTGCTGGCATGGGCAAAGAGAAGGTCAGCTGGAAATGGGGTGCACACCTAACCCCTGAGATAAAAAGGAAGAAAGAAGTTACCAGTATCAGAGAAGGGAAACGGAAGGCATTTAAACTGCCAGCCATAATAGTCTCTAATACAGCAGAGTTCGAGGGAATGATGGGGATGTGGCTTACAGGGCGCTCACCATCAGAGATTCAGGAATATTGTGCCTTATACAGTGCACAAAATGTCTAGAGGTAATACGCCGTTTGTGAGCCCTTGTTACCCCAAGGAGACGAAAGGCTGGGATTTTACTCTTTGCTCCTGCCAAAAAGAACCAGGTATGACAAGCCAGCGTGGCAGGGTCTCAGGCGTGCAGTCTGAACTCCCGGGTGCTAACGTCACTGCTTTCAGCTGGCTGCGCTGCTGGGAGGGATGCTGTGCGGTAATTGTCACAAAGGAACTTCCAGCAACGGGCCTCACGATACGGCGGGTCAGAATTCACTCGAGACTGTCAGAGATGTTTGCTAGGGTTTTTTTATTTATTCACTGAAACTTCAGGGCAGAAATCAAGGCAACCAGAAGAACAGGAGATGAGACCTGGAAGCCATGAATCTGAGTAACCACATCTCAGCTGATTGCACTTAGAGTGTCTTAATCTGGTCGGAGGCAGGGAGCACCAGATAGCCTAAAGCCATAGGTGCAGAGAAAACCAGCACTGCTAAAAAAACACAGGGGGGTAACGGATATGCACGCACACGGAGCAGGGTTCTGGGATGCCTCATTTCAGCCATAACTGGAGAAAAATTGCATGTGTCTTTCCCTTCACTACCCTTTCCCTTTAATATATATCATTCATTTTCCTGGCTGCATCAAGTACTTGATCCTCTCCAGTCTGATCTGTATCAATACTATAATCTTCACTCAAAACTGTTTTTCAAAAAAAGCAGATACATCAGTATCAAATAAAAATGTCTTATTGCAAACCTAGGGAGTTTAAAAAAAAAAACCCTCTAGCAGAAGGTCTCTTCAAGGCAGATTTTTCCATCAAGTAATATTCACTTTAATTGAAACACATGAAATGCAAGCAAATTCATATTACTTAACTGTCTAGTAGGTGCATATTATAAGTGGGTGGCAACGGTTCTTTCTCTAGAAGTTACTTTTTTTCTTCTAACATGTAAAGAAATTTCCAAATAACTCAACAAACCATTTTGGTTTCCTTGAACTTGCAAAAAACCCCAACACTTTCCAATAAAAAGACCTGTTGGAACATCTTTCCCTGTACATATTTAAGCACAGAGCCCCTTGTGTGTGCATGTACACACAGACAGATTCAGTGCTGTGTGGTTAGAGAAGTCAATACGCTGCTCTGGGCTCTGTTCCTAATGGAAGTCACTGGTGTGTCATTCTGTAAGTCACATTAATCCCTCATTTTTATAAATGGGTATAAAATCCATTTACCTAATTGTGATGTCCAAGTCCCAACTGAATTACTCTGTAAGACATATTCATGCCTTCGAAAGAAAACTCCTTAGAGCTTATAGGAAATAGCTAATATAATTTGACCTTTTCCCTAAAGCCAGGTAAATATCAAACCTTACTTTGCATGTCTAGATGAAATCTGACTTGAGAAATCCAGGTGGAATAGCGATACTTTCATGACTCTTGAATGATGTTCTCCCACCTGATTAGAACAGCCACCCCACAGGACCCCAGTTCTGCTCCCTTTGCTCATGTTCAGTGCCGCGGACATGGAGAGTGCAAGCAAACTTCATGGGGAAATCCAGATCATTCAGGGTTGTGAAAAGTTGCCATCAGCTGGATTAATAAATTGCTAGTTATCAGCTCAGTTTCATTTCAAGATGTCTCTATATGTGCCTGCTGTTAACCGATACAGCCTGAAATTTAATCTGCAAGGGTTGTTGCACGGAGACTCCCATGGGCTCTGAGTGCAGACAGTCAGTCCCCTGTCTTCAAAGGCTGTCGGGACTGACCCTTCTGTCCTCATCAGGCTTCTATTAGACAACTCAAGTTCTCCACTTCCAGGCTGCTACGCACTATCATGCTCTTAATATTTGGATTTAGCCTTTTAAAAAACAAACAATCCTGGTTTCTTCGCAATCATTTTCTTCTTCTGTTTGCTGTAAGATCTTCACCCTAATCTCTTACAAACATACACAAACTTGGGAGCTTCCTTATAGCTGTGTTAATATGATTTTTCTGCAAATTCGTATCAACCCCTCATTTCTCTTTCCACTCATTTCCATCCACACAAAACAGGAATAAAACCCTACTGTTCTTATTTGTGACTTATTCCAATAGCACACAGATGCAAGCATGTTCATAAAGCGTAAAGTGGCAAAGGGGGATTATTTTTCAATTGTTTCTTTTCTGCAAAAATGATATTAAGCCTGACTCATAGTAAATGAAGGACAGCATTTATGTCTTCATTCAAAATGCACTCAACAGGAAACAAACATTTTCAAATATGCTTGCTTATGTAGAAGTGTTTGCTTCCCTACCAGTTTAGAATTGTAGCTTATGGAATGGATTCTGAAAAAATCATTAATAAACTCAACCAAAACGGCACAAAATATATAATGCATCAAAAAGGTTTGCTATATTTTCAACAATTTAACTGCCCAGCAGGAACATAATGTTGCAAAGTTTGTTATTTTCTATATGCTTGATTGATATTTGACCTTCTGTGCAAGCCAATATGTGAGTGAATGGGGCATATACATAAAAAAATTATTTTCTTTTCCTTAAAAGAACCAGCCGCATATCTCCATTAGCTTTTTTGCAACCAGAGAAGGAAAAGGACAACCAGTCATGTAGCAATTCGCCACTGGACAAATAGAGATGGTTTAATCCTGAACTATGTGTAGCAGTCAGGGAGTGGATGGATGACACCAGCTGGGCCACTGGGAAACATTTAGCTCCTCAGTGCTCTGCGGCTCAGCCCTACACACACCTTCTGCACTGGCCTGTGGGCTCAGGTAGTTGCATCTTCACTGCTATTTATACATCCTCCGCGGGACAGCAGGATTTTGTTCGATCTGTTAAAACTCATAATTCCTTTATTATTTTTTATAGAATGTGTAAGTCATTTGCAAGCAGAAGTTTGCATGGAGGTCTGTTACACAGCTATACCATAAACAAACAAACAAACAAACAAACAGATAGATAGATAGATAGATAGATAGATAGATAGATAGATAAAAAAGCAAACCAGAGGTAGATAGATAGATAGATAGATAGATAGATAGATAGATAGATAGATAGATAGATAGATAGATAGATAGATAGATAAAAAAGCAAACCAGAGGTTGACTTGTTTCTTGCCCAGACCTGCCAGGTATTTCAAGTATTGTTAACAAATAAATTCTGGTGTACGGCTTGACAGGTGTTTCCTACATGTTTTTGCCTATATGCAGGATTAACACATATTTTTGTTTCTGTAGTCATGTTTAATAGTCCTCTTCCAAGATTTTGATATGTCTTCCTTCAGCAACAGTTGTACAAAATTACTATTGCCAACTGATCTGCTGAATTCTTATTCAAATTATCACCCAATGTTATATATTGCTGTAGGTTGGCCAAGAATAAGGTTTCACTGGAGATCGAACCAAACCACATCATGGCAAACCAAACCAAATCAAATCACTGTCCAAACCAGAGCTGCAGTGATACCACCATAAAGCCTTTAAAACTTCAGAGGGGAGCACAATGCATTCCTGAAGAGAATTCTCTGATGGAAACAGGAATGTGGATTAGATAATCCATGATGTGACCTTCAGACTTGTGATCTTAATTAAAATATGGTCTTCACTCAGAAAAAACATTTAAATTCTCAGTCCACGCATGTTCTTAAATCTAGTTAGGCCTGCTATAGATTTAACGTGCCTAAATCTACTGTGTTTGTAGAAAGTGTAGAGACCACACACAGAGTCATGACTAATAGGCCTGAAAAATAAAGAAACCTGAATGTAATGTTACGCAATTTTAAAACTAAACAGAAGTTACTTTGATTGACATGTTGTTTTTACACAGGTGCTTTTAACAGTCCAAGGAAATAAATCCTGCTGATACTCTATTTTACTGTTGACGTCCATCAGAGTGTGTTTAAAACATTGTTCTTAATAAATTATTGGAAATTTATTACATAAAGATCCCAACAGTGGGGTGTAACATATACATTTTTTCACTATCAACTAATATTTGGATTTTTTCGCCTAACTACAGAAACACTATACCTCCCACCCCTCAAACGGTAAAAAACCCCAGTGAAATAATAACGTTTATCATTCATAACATCACATATCCATCCACATAACATCCACCAGCCTATGGCACAACTGATCCTAATCTCATTCATTAGATTTTATGTTTTTCTTTCTTAACCTCTCCTGTAGTTGATTAGGGACTGGAAAAGAGTACTAGAGGAAAAGGTAACCGCTGAAAAAATAATTGAAAAAAGTACTTCTTTTTTGCTGAGAAGCAAACTGTGCCCTGACAGCAAATACGTCCCGTGGATCACTTCGCCCTTTCAGCTCTGTGAATGGCCAGCCAATATGTACACATCAAGGAGCCATTCCTCTGCGCCACATCCTTTCCTGACTATCTGACGGTAGTTTGCTCAAAAAAAGCAAATGGCAGGAGCCAAATACAGCTGCTGCTTATACACCCACTGCACAAATCCTGGTGGAGGTCCTTCAGACTCCTGGTCCATCACGTGGTCGCAGGATAACAAGATACACTGAACAGAGAATTCAACAAATCATATTAAGTCAATGATTGCTTCCTTGACTACCACAAAAAGACCTCTCCCTCATCATTTCAGTAGCTTATCTGAAAGGTATTGCTCCCACATCTCCCATGTAATTGATGTCTCCGATGCAATAAATCCCTTGAACTTACAGGAAGTCCCACTGCTTCCAGAACTTCACCGTGCAAAATGTTTTCTCTCTGACTTTCAGTATCGCTGGTTTCTACTGAAGCTTTTTAGAATCTACAATCTAACTTACATACACTTTTGTGATTGATGGCAGAGTTTCAAAATGGTGCTCTATGAACTACAGAAAAAATGCTGGCTACATCTAAAGACAGTTGTCATTTTCTTAGCTCACTGAAAGCAGATTTGGTTTCCAGGTATCCCTGAGGCCATAATTAAAACAAATGTCTTCAGGCAAAGGGATGGTAAAATGCATCTGGACTTCTGAAACTGTAGTTCAGCAAACAACTTTCCAGTTGCAGAGTTTTCCCCACTACTCTTCATGAAACTGCAAAAAAGTGTATGGACTTATCAGTGTAAAAATGGTATGAAAACCATGATTTTAAGCAGAGAAAGCTTTGAAGAAGACTCATTTGTTAGAATGGTGCCTTGGTTTAAGCTGGGATAGAGTTAATTTTCTTCCTAGAAGCTGGTACGCTGCTGTGTTTTGGATTTAGTATGAGAATTAATGTTAACACACCAATGATTTAGCTGTTGCCAAGCCGTGCTGACCCTACCTCAAGGACTCTCCAGTTTCCCAGGCTCTGCCAGTGAGCAGGTGCACAAGGAGCTGGGAGGGAGCAGGGCCAGGACAGCTGACCCCAACTAGCCAAAGGGCTATGCCATACCATAGAGCATCATGCCCAGTATATAAACTGGGGGCGGCTGGCTGGGAGGGGCCCTTTGCTGCTCAGGGGCTGGCTGGGCATCAGTCAGCAGGCGGTGAACAACTGTATTGCACATCACTTGTGTTATTTTTTTTTTTCCCTTAAGTTTTATTCCTTTCTCACCCTCTCCTCTTTATTACAATTATTGTTATTACTTTATTTCAATTACATAACTGTTCTTATCTCAACCCATGGGCTTTACCTTTATCTGATTCTCCTCCCTATCCCACCAGGGCTGGGTGGGGGCAAGAAGAGACTGTGGTGCTTAGTTGCTGGCTGGCGTTAAACCACAACAAATGGTTGGAGCAGCTCCGCACAGACCATGGGCAAAACTGGGCATGTGAAGATCTCAATTTCTGTTCAGAGGAACTGTTCCTTTTTTTCCATTGGAATGAAAAGACAGTAGTTCAGATTCAGAAGGGGATTTTTGGTTGTGATCATCATTATTACTATTATTACTATTACTACTACTAGTATTATTATTATTATTATTATTATCATCATCATAATCATCATTATTATCATTATCATCACCATTATTTGGAATACAAGCAGGTCTTCCTTTTGGCAATGTAGAAAAATCATTTCAGCATCAAAATATTTTGCTTTGACAATGCCATAAAGGGGTTTAAATATTTAAATTTTAAAAATATAACTAGTTAATTAATTAGTAGTCTACATAATACATTCAGGCCTTTTCACATCTAAAATGTCAGTAGGATTGCTATATTCCAGGGAAAGTATTCCATTTCCTCAAAAATGTGTTTAGCTGTAGAAACTGCTGTACCTAACGCTTTCTGGCCAGGTCTATCCGTAATGCTTATAGATGTGAAGTTATCTGTTACTCTGCCAAGGTGCAGACATAATCTCATTAGAAAAGTTCAAAGTAAGAGTTTTTCTGAGTTTCTTTTTTAAAAGGCTTTTTATGAAGCACCAGAGATTTTTCCATCAACCACTATTGCAGTATTGACCTAAAAGGCTTTGCACGAGGCTCAGCAGAACAAACGGCATTACAAGAAGACAGTGGGTATCCCTTGGTCCTCTAAATGGTATACATGCACAAAGTGAAGGATTGATCCAATAGCACTCATTTTTGATCCATCTGAAGAATTAGAACCATTTCCAAAGGAATTAAAGCATCGACACTCCAAAGATGTGAAATAAACCTCTGACATGATATACAGGATTAAACCATTAGAGACAATATCAGGATGCTGTCCAGTGCCAGATTCAGATAGAAGGTTATGTGAATTATACAGGTTTGTCTTTAGAAACCATTAACGTGGTAAATGTCATTCAAGTATTGTCCTACAACCATAATTCATACTCACTCACATCATTCTCATTTGGATTATAATTAAACCCAAAGCTTTCAAATATCAGATAACTAGTTGGAGCTGAAGTTCCTCCAAAGTCCCAGGTTTTGGGGAAATGAATTCATCAACTTTTAAGGAGAAAGAAATTGCAATGATAATTTTAGGGCTAAGCTTACAATACTTCAAAAGATGTGATTCTGCCACAAGATCTTTTGAGAAGGGAGGGAGTGGTCTCAGCCGACATCCCCAGCACTGCTGAGGCTCAGGTCAATCATTTAGTCTAGCAGTCAACATTTTTATTTTCTCTCTAGTTCTGACAGTGATTATATGACTTTGAAATCAAGTTCCTCATGAAATAATTGTAAAAGGTGCTACAGCTGGTTTTCACCCTGAGCTACTGACTGTCATATATGAAAAGTGCTTAGAAGTCCAGAAATTCAAAACCAAAGATGGCTCTAAACACTGCAAACTATTATTTCCAAGCAAACATAAAATAAAATAAAATAAAAAAAATAGTTCCATACATCTTATTATAGAATCCAGCAGAGTTATAACAAGCACCATCATAGAATTCATGGATCACCTTTTGTAATGAAACAAGGCATGACATGGCTAACCTTTTAAAGTAAGTTAATGCTGCATAAAGTAAGTTAATGCTGCAAATATTGTGGCACAGTTGTTCTGTGGGTGTTTTTTTATTTTTTTTTTACAGAATACATTTCCTACCAAGGTCCTTGAATCACCCATCCTTGGCAACCTTGCCAGCTTGATAGCTTACGGTGTTGGAGCCCTGCTTTATATCCAGGAGGAAACCTTTCCCTCAGAGTGCCACATCTGTTACCCCACCGCTGCAAGGCAACCCTGTGGTGGTGGCTGGCCACCGCTGCTGGTGGCAGGCAGACAGCCCAAAGTTGCTCTCTTATGGCTGCTGAGTTGCAGAAATAAGAACTTGAAGTGAAACAGGCATATTTTCACCTAAAGGATAAAGGTGTAACTCCAGCATGTTCTGGAACATATCATGGACCTCTACGCATGGTTCTGCAGATGCTAGCGCTGAAGCGACATGAGTCTTTGCAGGTGGGAAGGGGCGTAAGTGGGACAACCACAGCCACACTCATGGCAGCAGTGCCTGGCCCCGTTTCCATCACCCAGAATAATTTGATGGGAAAGCATCAGATTTGGGCAGCCTTATATGCAGGTAGGATGTGGGTCCAGTCCAAATGGCACTTTTGGAAGGTCAGAGCAGAGAGTCAGTTACAACTGATTGTGGTTAGATATGTGCCCACATACCTTTTTTGTTCCCCCCCCCCCCCCCCCCCCCCCCCTAAATCTTTGGGTTTAGGTTTACTTTCTAAGTTTAAATAAATGGGAACAAATGTACTCAGCATGTTCAAAAATTTGAACATGTATTACTCACCTAGCAATTTATTTTGAAGCCTTATTTTTACACATTTAAGTTTTAAAAAGTGCCAGTCCATCTCCAGGAACTGCAGATTTAGTATTAAATCCCCTCATTGCACCCACTGTCTTAGTTCATGGCCTTCATGAAACAAACTTTGGTACACTGTCAGTCCATAGTTTTTAAAAAAACAAACTTGCTTAAGTCTAAACCAGCTTGTTCCTAAGCAGTGAAAGACATAATTCCTCAGTAAGACCTACCCCTCTGCCAAACTTTATCTTTCACTTTTCCAATTTGGCAGTAGATATCTACAAAACAGATCAGTAGCTTGAGCCTTGCCAGGGACCAATATATTGTGCATTTATGTGTTTATACAAACACATACACACACTCCAACTTAACTAAAACAAATAGGATTGGGAAAGTTAAAAGTACATCATAACAGGAAGAAAGAGAAGACAGCTTAATATATTGATTATGGGCATTGTTACTACTGATGCTACTATAACGTGTATATGCATTTGCAGAGACTGCTGGCAAGATTGCCTCTTTTCTCTCAGACTATGTCTTCAACTCCTGCTGATGGCAGTTTATTATCAGGGATAGGTTAATCAAGGCTGGGTGTATCAGTTAGGAGTGAAGAAGTTGTGAGAGTATGTGTATTCACAGGCACACATAGTTATACAACTCTTCTAGAATGTCTCCTTAGTGATTATGCAATATTCATGAAACCAGAACAGAATGATTATCAATTTTTTTATGCCTGGCATAGTTTTCTTATACTATTTATACACACCAGATTTTGTTTTTTCACAGCCATTTTTTGTAAGAAATGAGTCAAATAGGAAATAACTATGAAGAGGAATCAAGTACTCCAAAGATCTACTACATGTAGTCATCCAACTACAACTCTGTGAGCAACACAAGATCTATATATATATACCCCCCTATCAGCGAGTTCCTACTACAACGTTTATTAGGTTTTTTGTGTCTTTAAATGAGACAAAGTCTTTGAAATGTGTTTTCCTGTAGCACACAGTTAGCTGCCTCCCCTCCCGAGGAGGCAAGCTGCACCGAGATTCCTTATTTGCTCCCTGAAAAATTATCCCAGAGCACAAGAGGTGCACTGGCTGTTGAGCAATAACTGGCTTTGCTCAGGTGACTTTTCAAGCGATTGGTACCACTCTCAGCACCGGTGTCGCACACATCTGTCTCAGAGCAGCAGCTGGAACCACATCCCTCTGCACAAACAGGGAGGCAGCAGCAGATTTTTGCAGTTTCTGTCCTTTCTGCTTTGAGCACCTGCACAAGATTAATAATAATCTAACACTGACCACAACTTCAGCACAGCTCTGAGGAATTTACATCCCCAAGTTCCCCCTTCACATTTATGCTTGCGGTTGCCTGAGTTGCCTCTTTTTATCGCACCAGCTGTACTACACTAAGAAGTACCAGTAATTCCCAAACACCTACTACTCTGAGTAAACCTAGGAGTTAGGCTGGGGTTGATTTCCAACCATCTTCTTTCATGGATACTAATTTAACTGATGAGGATTTTCTAGGTGGTACTGGAGTACCCATATACAAAGGCTAGCAGCTTCTTGTTGCTTTTAGAGTGCCAAACGCCAAGCATGTTCGCTGGAAACACACACATAAACCAAGCAACAACAGAAGTGCTGAGGGTGGCTTGCCCCCTCCGTGTGAACGCTCCTCTTGGTTTGCTGCCAATCCCGTTTACTTTTTCCTCTGCCTCTGTATCTCCATCTGAGATCCCCAAGGGCTCCTCAGCAGAACCCCTGAAGATTCTCAGATCTTTTCCAACCACGTGGACTTGGACACAGGATTCCGTAGCACAAAAGGGAACCAGTCATGTGTAGCAAGATCAGCTGTTTTTTTCCTGCTAACTGCTCTCTTTTACACACATAACTGTCAGAGTGATGTACGCGTAAGTGAAATGGTTGGTTGGGCTGAAAAGAGTTACTGATGTTTCACAATATTCTAGGAAAAAGTTCTTTCGACATAGGCTTATATTTTGATCACAGCAGCATATATGATTTAACTTAGCCTGCAAATCCTACTTGTATCAAACAATGTTGATTAAGCAACCAAAACCCAAAGGTAAGTAAAATGTGAACTCTCCCGTCCTGCAGGAGCTTCTGACATTTTAATCCTTAATTCTGGCCCACCTTTAGAAGTGGACTGCAATGACTTACAACTCTTAGCATCTATAGAGGAGAGTGTTAAGCCATGCGTTGTCTCTGCTGGTTCTTTTTTTATTTCTTAATTTCTTTATTTTCCATTTATTATTAATTTCTGGCTAAGTACAGCTGTCTCAATATTCAGAGGCAAGAAACTTCCAGGACATACCGAGTCCAGGTGAAAATGAAATTAACTCACTGCCTGTAAAGCCTACCTGAAAAATTCATACTGATTTTTGCCAAGAGAATACTGCTACAGAAAGTTTTAATGCAGATATTTCTACTCCTTTGAAATTGTATGTTTTCAGAAAAAAAATAAATAAAATTTCTGCATCTAAGTTTCCAGCCAGTCAGAACACAACCCCAGATATTATGTATTTGAATTAGAAACCTCTTCAATCCAAACAGGTATTCTTGCATATTTCATATATAAAATGCAGACACTTGTAAAAATGCATCAGATCTAGTTTTGACAGATAACCTGGAACTGAATTTCATAGCAAAACATGGTTCACTAGAAATATTAAGGTTCTTTTGTCCCATTTGTTAATAAATCAATATCCTCAAGGCCAGACAGCAAGTGAATTACGGGCAAGAGCAAAAATAATGGGAAAAAATGGATATTGAACCATTGCCAATGGACACTTATTGGCTGCCCTCTACCATATTTGTGCAGAAACAACAGGGAGTCCCTGCGCACTACCAAACTGCTTTCCAGTAGCATCTTTTGGAAAAACTAATGGTGCTGATCAGAAAAATTTACTATGCAAGTACATTGCAACTGTCTATGCAATTGATTTTGACTTCCCTAATAAAATATCACTTGCTAATCTGAGCCTAAAGAATCAGAGTATATATAAAAAGAAAATTAGTGGAATAAAGTAGTTAAGAATTATAAACATCATCCTTCTGAGACACTTATTTTTACAATATTGTTATATTTCAACTTTATATTCATTTGAAATATTAACTATCCAAATTAACTTGTGAGTTCATAATATTAACTCTGAATTTTGGACAAGTTACAGAAATAAATTGCTTTCGACAGACATCTTTTGATGTCTTTCCTTTAATCTTGATTTAATCTTATTTGAGTAGTTGTTTAACAGGTGAACTGAAAACTTCTCAAGCAGGAACAGATCTCAGGCTTGAGGTTTCATAACTGATTCTATAGCAGTTGATATCCTTAACACTGTAAGCCTACTTGGGACCTATATGCCTCACACTACTTCAGCAGCAGTAATACTCTATGCTGCAGCAAAGGTACAAAGCTCTTCCAAGGTTCTGAAGTTTTGCCATCTGAACAAAAGAAAAAAAAAATACACGATTTAAAGATTTTTTTTTCATACAAGTATGTTTTTATCCTTTAGTTAAAAAAGAATTTTGGTTTATCTTAGACATCTTCATGACCCACAGCCTTATGTGGATGTCTGTCATACTTCATATTGAGAAGACAGAAGGCTGAAAGACACGTCAGTCAGACCACAGAGTTTTGTTCCAGCCAACTTGATCTGTACTAGATATTTACAAACTAAAGGAAAATATAAAATTTTGAAGAATAGGAGGCCTTGATTTATATGAAGAGAGTGAGGAAACATACTGTTTAAGCAAAATGACAAGTACAGGCGAAACACTTAAAATGTTGAAGGGCACCAAGTAATTTTGGTAATCATATCAGAACCAGTGTGACATTCTTATTCTCACAGGTTGTGCCTATATCTTCAATGAAATTACTCCCAGCAATGAAGTCCAAGTGTTCATTAATTAACACACAGTCTGACAGTGGGGGCAAAAAATCACAGCATAGCTCCAAAAAAGGGAGGATTATATATGGTGTTATAAGAAGGGTACACAATTTTGTACAAACAGGAGGGAAGATTTCCTGGCACTATGAACTATCAGCCTTTAGCATATGCCTGAAGCGATGAAGGAGGTTCTTAAAATGCTAAACTGCAAAAAAACTGAACAGACTAAACTGGCAAAGTGAGAGAAAAAGTACCATAAGGAGGAAACTCATATTAGCAGGGAGATGGGCTACAGGGTGCAATGAGTTTTAGCTGTCTACAGTTTTTATAAGTCTATGAAAATGTGAATATATATTTTTTAAAATTTAATCTGAGAAGAGTTTATTTGGCACCTAAATGTTTTCCAATGGAAGAATCCAGTTAGAGAAATGAAAAACTTTTGTTCTCTGCTATTATAGATTCTGAGAACATATTTTCCTTTCCAGATCAAATGCAATGTGCATCAGGAAGAACTGTAACGGAAAAAGCTCACTTCACAACATTCAAACCTGAAATTCAATAAAAATGTGATTACAGGTTTTAAAGTTTTCATCTTCTGAAGGTCTCTTATATACAATAAAAAAGGTTTACAATGTCTTTTGACACATGGATCACATTTTTTGTGCCCTTTTGTGCTTGTAGGATCTTGTCAGTTTTCAGTTCCCATGAAAAAAAACTTTTTTTTTTTTTTGAGTCAATTATGGTTTGCTAGCATTCATGCAAAAAGTACTAATAACAGTAATTTGAGTAATTGTTCCTACCAATGATGACTTACTGCTCATGGATTCCATCCAGCCTAAAAATTCCTGTTGCTTCGAAAGCTACAGATGCAGCCTGAGCCATGGGATGACCAGGCTGAAACATGCAGCTAAGCTGAAACAAGAGCTCAACGACAATGATAATGGAGCTAAAGCACTCCTGTACCAGCAGTAGGGACACTTAGGTGCTATTATTTTAGACTATGTCTACTGATGAAGATCTGTGCTGAGTGATCTTTTAACCCCACACTCCCTCATATTTTTTATTCTGAGTCTGTCCTTTCATCTCAACTGGCCCTAAACAACAAAACTGCCGTGTAAACTTTAGGAAAGTAACCAGAAAAGATATATTCCTTTAACTGACTACAGAAGGGTGAAAACTCTGCTTCTACATCAGCTCAGTCAAACGTAGCCCTCATGCCACAGTGGAACACAGACATAAAGGCCAGAATTCTGGGTGATGCAGCTCACTTGTAATGTCTCCTGTGAATATGGGAAATCTAGACTACGCGGGTAGGACATGCATCAGAGATGTGATTCCACATCTGAAAACAAACTTGTGGAACAATCCAATAAGATCAAATGTTCTTACCCTGAGTTATACTTCAGTTAGTCTGTCAAGACAAAGATTTAGACTATAGACTAATTTTAATTACTAGTTTTTGAATTTTCTTTTGGAGAATGGTTCTTTAAATGACCTTTGCAAATTCAGTGAAGAAAGAAACTACCACGTTAGTGAGAACTTTAGGAACTATGGTACTCTGTTGTAAATCACATTTGAATAAAACTGTCAGCAACTACAGTAAGTAAATACAAAGGGGTTTTTTTGAGTTCATACTGATTACAATAAAGAAAACAGTCTACTCATAGGGATTACCTACAATTGCTCTGAGTACATCTTTTTCTAAACACTACGGAGCTAAATTTGGAAACTAAGAAGGAAATGTGTTGGGTGTCAAGGTAAAGCCTCTATTGTGTTTTCTATGTGAAAAATATACATGCTGGAAATAGATGATTGTAGTAATGACTCATTTTAAGCAAAATACATTCATCCTTAAAAAAACGCTATGAACAAGTGATTTACTATACTAGCACACCCACAGACAAAATTCTTAGTGTCTGGTAATCTTTGTTACCCCTCACTCCTACCTGCCTTTCCCCCCAGTATTAGAAGTGTGACATTACAGTGTATAATTGTATCCTTAATTGTGGTTCTTCACAGTAAAATAGCTGGTATCATCTAACAAAAACAATTATTCCTACTTTTCACGCTGCATTTCTTCTCAGTATATACAAACCAATAATCAGAAATGTATTTGCAGATCCATTTTTTACTTTGGAGGCTGTGTACTGAGGGCTTTGTATTTATGACCAAAACCTTACAAAGATTTTCTTTTCTGCAGAAAGACATTTTTTTTCATTCGTGACAATCTTTGTTGTCAGTTTGGTTAAAAACTTTGATCTTAGACATCCCTGACATATTTTCTTTACAAAGTAAAAATGGATTTATTCTACTGAAAATGACATGCTTCTTTTATCCTAGCATCTAAACAAACTGCCAGCCAAACTGGAAAATATTTTAAAAAGTAAGTTTGAGATACAAAATCCCTGCAGGAATCAATTACAAGAGCAAGCTATTCACAAACAGAAGAAGAATAAAAAATGAAAGATCCTGCTGCAAATAGTGATGGCTGTAGAACAGTAGAATTCACTTGTGGATAATAGTTACAAAAAACGTTCAGTGCTGTTACATTTCTAATCCTCTCTGTTAAATCAGACTTTCTTAAAATATATTATTTATTTATTTTAAAGTTTATTTGTGAAACAAAGAAAGATGAATGTATTTGGTTTGCTACTAACAGTGCAGGGTGTTAAACCGTATGCAGGTTAGTCTATAGGGTTATGTCTGTTTTTCTCAAAGACTGAAAGAGTGAAAAAAATTGGTAGTAAATTACTTCTAAGAAATCAGCTGGCACTGTCACAGGGCAGTCTAACCTGTAATGGAAAAAATCATGACAAGTAGACTGACTAAATGACATTTACTTCCAAAGATTTACCAAGAGATAAAAATTGATGTGAACTGCATGTGAACATTGATCGGCCTGTTTCTAAGTGCAGCTGCTGATTATTTGTGAGTACAAATGCAATACATATGATCTGGATCTGCAACATCTCCCACAGTACGGTCAACCACTTCACTGAATTTTCAGAAAGAAAAGCTGGAAACCATTGATGCCTCACGGCAGGATTGCCTCTCTTCCCTGTGACTCTTCTGCAATTTACAACCAGTGCCATCGACAATAAAGGGTAAAAACACATATTGCAAAATGCTACTTATTGCTGAAACAGTTACTAGAAGATTTAAAGTGGTGTTTCATCACAGCAAGGTATTAGAAAAGCAGGAAGAGGCCTTCAGGATATGAAATGTATTAGGAAACAGCTCACAGCCTTAGCTGGAGGGTCTGCTTCACAACACCTCACCATCTCACGTGAACGTATGGCATGGTTTTGATAGCTTTGAACATTCACAAACCAAGCACACATGCTTTGTCCTGCAGTCCTCTCCACCCAGCCTTGTATCACGTTGGAAAGCTAGGCCTGAACATGAGCTACAAGCACCTGAAGAAAGCTTTCTGCTTTTTCTTCAGGCCTCGTTGCCCTCCCTACACAGTCTCTTCTTGTGAGCCAAGGCTGGATATTGTGTTTTACAAGTCCACAATCCCTCAGAATAACACAAATCCATGTACTGAACTGACACTCAGTTGCCTTTCAAGTGGATGTGGCATCTGCAACAGATTTCACCACACTGCGCATAGCAAATGGTAATTTTCCATCTGTGAATGGTGTTGATCAAGCAGCTACCAGCCTTGCATCCAGGTCCAACTCTACATTGTGCCTACCCAAAAGCAATGGAAACTAAAGAAGTTAGTGCTGCAGAATTTCTGTCCATTTACAGTCTCCAGTCAGTCTCAGAAAGACATGTTCTGCACTGATTCATATTGGCTCAGAGCATACATACAGACATGCATACATACGTACATACATACATACATATATATATATATATATGCATCTCCAATGCCAGAACACAGACAGCATAGCAGAGGTGCCACTTTTGGATGTCACTGGCATCTTATCTGCAAAAATTGGCAAATGCACAAGAAGTGAGGAATTATGGGATTCTATAATTAAATGGACAGAATGAAATGAAAATTCTAAAATATCGATAGATATATATTTTGTCAGTCTTTGACAGGATTTTCAGGAAAAAAAGAAATATGAGAAACTTAAAGAGTGAAAGCAAACCAAGGGAAATGCTTCTTCTAGACCTAATGAAATAGTAATTTATGTGGTTATGAAATATACATTCAGGAAACACCCACACTGGACACAGTCTTCAGCCTTAGTATTGAATTTATATAGAGCCTCTGTATGGGGCACCATAAACCTTATTCTTTATAATAGATAAAACTAGCAATTGTTCATTTGAGAGTTCCAGATGGATTTGGCTTGGTATGAAGTTTCTTTGTATATGTTTTCCTGAAAGGGACTTGAATTCAAACACAGAATCTCTTTTCCAGCTACTTTAGTGAATCACTGATGGTAGTACATGTTATTTAGTATGGCTTGCTGGATTTTCTGGGTGAGGTCTGTACTCAGAACCAGGCTAAAGGCTTTTCATTAGTGTCAGCAAAATGAAGTTAAGAGAAGAAAGCTGCTGGGGATGAGGGCCAGAAACAGTTGCAAGATTTCAGGGCAAACTTCTCTACCTTTCTCCCTTCAAGCTAATTTGACCTCAGTGGGGACCCATGGATTTTTCCTATGGACTTTAGCCTATATTATGGCACAAGGTGGCTGAGACTCTACCACAAGGTATGGGCTGGCTTAAATTTTCCCCTACTTTGCAAATAGGTGACATAAATCATAAGCACCATATCAGGGGCTTACCAGGGCCTGCTCCCACAAGCAGCACGGAGGTGGGCATCCCACCTGCACAGAAGGTGTATTATGACATGGAGGGTGCTTAAAAAGAGAAGGAGGGAAGATGCTTCCACATCCATCCACCTTTAAATCTAAATCTGTGTATTGAAGTCAGGGAGGAAAAAATGGCCAAGGGGACTTGTAGAAACAGCTGAAATACCTCAGGCAGCCAGTGCGAGATTAATTCGTGACCTGTGGAGAGTAGAGTTGGGGAAGTGAGTGTCACAGCTTCAGGAAGCCCAAAGCCTGTGGTTGTCTTTCAGCACTGTGCTGACCATGGGCTTTAAGAGGCTGTAGAGCCTAGAGCAGTAAGGAGCAACTGAGCTCCAGCAGACCTAGAACATCTATTTTGGTAAAAGTGGAAACTGATAGCAGCCAAATTCTATTCCCTAAGGCCTCATGCAGGTCCTAACACAGTAAAGCTAATTGCAAAATAATAACTGTAGAAGTATACTAAGGTATACATCAAGGGCATTAAAGATAATGTACTTTATACACCTAAGATTGTCCTTGCAAAAAATACATTCAAGAAATCTTGTATACACAGTGATATTCCACACATCAGGGACTTCTCCACTTCTTGAGTTTAAAATGCAAAAGAAAACCAGCAGTAGATACATACAATTTCAATTTTAAGCTTTCTTCATTTTCACACTCAGTTTTAAAACTGAAGCACTTTATGGTATGTTTTCAAACTGGAAAAACATTCCTATGCAGAAAGGTATCACAAAGTTTATGCAGCAGTTAGGTCCCAAAGGTCATCATGCTTTGACTTAAATGTCATCCTAAAGCTGTATTAATCTCAACAGAACTCTATTTCATCCTAAATGAATACTTTTTAAAAATCATTACCCAAATATGTGTTAATGAAAAAGCAGTTAATCTAAAAGAGTACTAAAAAAGTACCAAAATAGTATCAGTCCTTCCAATAATAGGTTTTACTTTTATGAAGTGACTTCACCTTAGGCACTATTTAGGCAGTTTATGTATGTCTGCAGAGCATACAGGGGGTGATACAAGGCAACTGCAGTTTATTTACTATATGTTACAAAGAGAATCAAACTAAGTATCATTATAATCTTGTAAAAGATAAAATAAAAACACGCAAAAAATTACCAAACTTTGCTCAGCTTCCAAATATTTTATCTTACAGTAATAAAGAGTAACTGGAAATAAAAAAATAAAAAAAAAACCAAAACAAGAAAAACAAGAAAAAAGAAAATAATCAGAAACATGATTGCTAAAAATGAGAGTAATACTTCAATTTTGTTAGGAGCAGAAATTTCTGTAGTAACTTTAATGAATTATGATTTTTAATTATGTGTCCAAATCATGTCTACCATTTTATGAATTTTGCTTCATGAAACTGTAGTTATCGTTTCCTCTTAACTGATAAGACTGGTTTGTTTCATATCCAGCCATGTTTGCTTGGAAATTCACAGCTTCATTGCATTTGACTGGTCTGAGCTTTTCTGTAGGATTTTCATTATTTACATAAGACAGGCAAAATGATCTTAGAAACACTGGATCACACAGCTAAATTGCTGTATATTAAATAAAAAAAGAGCAGGAACAGATGTGATCGATAGTGCTGTTGTATTAGGTATTCTGACTGTAACCAGGTCGTAGTGAGATCCCATCCCATCCCTTCCTTTCGTGTTTCTACAGTAGCTCCCTACAGTGACGGGTTGCCCTACCACTGGTGTCTGCAGTAACTCCAGGCACAGTTATGCATTCAATGTACAACTGACCTAACACTTCTAGTCAAAGAAAAAAGCTTCCTGAATCCTCCTGGTGCTTCTCCAAGACAGAAGGTGGTCAAACCTGTCATCTCTGCTTTTGTCTGAAGTGCAGGGAAGGCAGAGTTACACATTTCAGAGTTCAGGTTTCAGATGTGGAAAAACAAGTCTCCTGAACTGTGATTAAAACCAATTAATCAGTTTAACCTCCTGAGAAACACTTATTTCATCTCTTGCCGCCTACATCCCCCCTCCCTCTTCTCCTCCCTAGGAGACTCCCATGCCTCTATAGAAGCAACAGAACATTAAAAAAGCAACCAATTTTCTAAAAAAACTTTTAAAATATTTATGTTCTGGCTTCATTTCCCATCGGTTATAATTATTAATGGCCATGACATTTAGGTCTTTTTCTAAATCAGAAACAGGTAGTTCAAACTTTACTGTAAGAGTTGTTATTTCATTACTCTTCATCTGGTTATTAGCAGGATGTGCTAAATAATCCAGAAGTTCCTTTATTACCATTCAATGTCAAATCTTACTTTGCAATCACAAACAGATCCTCCAATAAATCAGATCTTAAAATACATCACTTACTTTAACTACCATGACCTAGGCTATCTCATAGCCACGACACAAAGACATTTTTCATTAAAAGAAAGCAGCAAGTTGTTTTTATATGAAAAAATGATGTCTTCTATATACCTACAGTAAGTACACAATGGACACAGTGGTCCCAATGTAAATGGCATATATCAATCCACAATCCACTTGTGCTTGACGGTCAAAGCCCAGTAATATGTTTAAAATATTTAATATTCTCTTGACTACTGCCAATTGAACTGACTGCATGCTTTCAGAGAAATTTAGGAATTGGATTTACAGAACATCTGGTTAGTTTGCTGCAAAGTGGTCCCTGCAGTCTTAGTACCTGATCACTGAAATTGAAATAACATGGGCTGAAATTGTGATTCCAAAACCAAAGTGCAATACAAAACTAACCAAAAAATAATGCACTTCTAAACAGAGTTGAAATCACCTTCAAGGAAGTCTAGAAGCAGCTATTGTAACATTCACATTAATTGCTTTGAATTACATTTTACATTTCAGGGTAATGCGCAGAGAATCTTTGGAATATTAAAATAATTTTTAGGAATTGAAAATCGTGTAGATCAATTTATTTTCTCATTTATATCAGTGTCAACTTAGAGGAACCCCACTAGAAAGTAAGAAGTCACTCCAAGCGTATGCTGATGTGAACTAGGGTAAAATATAGTCCCATTAACCTTTCCTTTCCTTGATTTGTCCCTTAAAGAGCAGCAAAAACTAGAGGAAACTAAAGAAATTATCCAGTGGATGATATTCCCATAAACCCCTGCAAATATGTAATTTTCAAAAGAAAGGGAGCTCCCGTTAATTTTCTGATCTGTCTAGAGATCACTCAGAAGATGATTATTAGGAGCTGAAGAATAAACATTTTTCTAAGGCTATCAGCCCTGGAACTCTCCAGATAAGCATAAATAATCACAACTGAGGACATACGCGTATATGTATAGCTGCGGATATATCCACATATATGGTATTTTGGAAGATGGAGCTAGAAGACTATAACCCTGCTTAGCGTGGCCTGGTTTGATGTTCATGTTGGGTGATAAGATGTTCACTTCTATCTCCCGTACAAATACTGCAACTTGCAACAGCTCTGATTTATTTTGAATAGTTCAAAACACTACTCCCTCCAGTCTAAATTCATTTTCATCAGTGTCAAACCTTGTCTGCATCATCAAGTAAAAACCTACATTTTACAGTTGCCATGACAAACCAATAATTAGTTTTGTTTCATTATCAGAATTATTCATCAGTAATTTATTAAGGTACAACTGCTGCCTACAGCTCCTTCACTCTAACCACATCCTAAACAGTCTCCTGCCTGGCATTATGCTAGAATTTGCTTTCCAGACTCATACTCCTAAATCCGTTTAATTGAAGTGATTTGCAAGGAAGGACACCCATACAAACCCTACCATCTTCTTCATATGCCCTTCCTTCCTCTCACTCACACAGTTATATCAAATGTCCTGGGAAGTCAACACTGTAAAGCTACTATATGGAGGTGAATAGCTTTTTGTCATATACTTATGTCAACAGTTTGTGAAACATAAAGTTTGAAATAAAACAGCATTTCTTTCCTAATTTTAATGGGTCATCCAATCACCATTGAGTAATATATGGTACATGGATGCTTTTAACTACTCTTCTGACTCTAGATAACAACCAGGAACATGGGCCTTGGATTGTTACGACTTCCTTTCATTTCTAAAACGATCCACTCCTAGATCTGGTGATAAAGAAGGACTGATTGGTATTAACATTTTTCTCTTCTTTTCTGTCTGCAAAAAGAACTAGGCAGTATATGCTGGATATTTTTATCGATACACAGACCTTCTGTCATAGTGTAGCTTTCATAAACTGTGACAGCTATTTCTACAGGTTGGCAAAGTGAACGGAATAGAATATAGCAACTGTAATTGAGTTTTGTAAAGAAACCTGGTGGAGTGGTGTTCAAATAAAGAAAGGTCCTATGGTTATTTTCACTGGCTTATTCCAAGAAGAGTTATTTTTTCACTTTTAGTTATGAATTCTCCTTGGGAACACAATAGAAAATTTGGTTGGTTTTTTGTTGCTTTTTCCTTATTTCCATAAGGGTCATATACAAAATTGAGAATGACAGCCCAGACTTTTATATAATTTGCATTTATTAAATGGAAAAGCTACACACAAAGAGTCTGCCACACAGAGAATACTAATCTCATTATTCATACCCTAGGCAATAGCACTTCTGGTCACAAAAAGAGACATTTACAACGTATTTAAAAGTTGTACTGATAGATATATTAATGGCTGTTAAATTAACAAAAAGTATATATTAATGGCTGTTAAATTAACAAAAAGTTTCCTGACGTGACACATGCAACTCTTGCCTCTTCTGGCAATGGTACTGAAGTGTTCAGTACAAATACTGCTTCTGGAAACAGAGACTGTCACTTTCTAGTACAAATATGGGTTTTGTGCTTCTAAAAAAGAAATCTAAAATGACCCTATGGATGACTTTGACGTATTTAACTGTGCTGCAGAGATTCCCACCTCCTTGCCCCTGTTTACCAGATTCCCGTATAATGTCCTAAGGACCCACACTTGTAGGTTAGTTTGTCACCAACAGCCATGTAAATTCTTTGGAATGCCCCAGGAGGAGATCAGCTGAAGGATCTGCAGGCACCACTCCTCCCCTGCTGCTGCCTTGCTTCTTTTCTTGCCCTCCTCTTCCCCAGAGCCTTCTGGTGAAGGTGGGGGGAAGTTTACGAGCACCCTGGCAGCATTGCACTTCTGAAGGTGCATGACAGCTGATGAAACCCGCATCTCTGATACTGCAGGACCTGCCTGGTGCCTCTATAACCAAATGCTGATCTGTTATCTCAGATGCATTGATCTCAATTTTAAGTATGTTGCCAGGTTTTCATGGTCACCACCCTCAGAATAAACCCTAAATTTGGAAAGCAGAGTCAGCTGCTTTTTAAATGCCTAAAATAAAAGCCAGATTTTGTTTTTTAAAAAAATTCACTCCACACAGAGTGCCAGTGTTGCTTCAGTGCTTGGGTGATGTGGTTCACATGGAAATGTTGCAAAAGTCCTGTAAAAATCAACGCTTATTTTCTGCCTTATTCTTCTGAACAGGAGAATAGAGAGTTTCATACTGTGATTAGCTGGAGCACCACGTAGGAAAATGAAACGATCCTGAAGTTTGGAAGTGAGTGTGTTACAGGGTGACCCTGGCAGACTGCATCGCGGTTGCACAAGCACTGTCAGTCTGAGCTGACTGCTCCTCTCCTCCATCTCTTGAAACATTACCTTGACAGGAAATTTTTGGTTTTCTTTCAAAACAAATTGAAAAGTTAAAGCAGAACAAGAAGCAATGTGGAGAGGGCACACTGGAAGATGAGGCTACAGGAGAAAAAAGGGAATGAGAGCAGAAAAGGTGAGAAAGAGTTTAACATTTCAAAGGAAATATTCTTGTCACCCTTCCTCGAGCTGTTCTTTGCAGTGGGGTTGTCAAGGATCAAGGCTATATATCAACATGTGCAAGTCACCTCAGTTTTGACATTTCATATTTTTGCAGAGCTTTAGATATTGGAACACTAATAATGGACCTTTTAACATGGAGTTCAGCATGTAATTCTGATTTCTAGCTCTTCAAAGATCTGAAGTCTGTGTTGTTTCGAGGAATCCTTTCGTTAAGGATTCTTTCCTGGTTTGTCCATACTAAAATGTATTTACATTTATATGCTGTATTTTCTACATGCTGCTAGTCTGAGCATATTGACCTATTTTCCGTTTTTGCTAGACTCAAGATAGTCATACATTGTGATTTTAATTTACTGTAAACATAATCACAAACTTAATTGACAACAAAGAAATATATATCTAAATAAACAGTGGGAGTCAAGGACTCCAGGGATCAAAAAGCCTGCGAGAAACCAATGCTCAGAATACTGATATCTGATAAACAGTAATAGCATTAAAATATTCTCAGACTGACATTTGGCTGGAAGTTGGTATTGATTGTACTGAAGTGATTCCACAAAACCTTGCTGCGACGGGCAGTGCTAATCAAAAAGCAAATGAAAATCTTCAACAGGAATGTCATCTTTTCAGAAAATGAACAGTAGGATGAATGTTTCTTGTACAAGCTTTTAATTATTTCTAAATTATCAGCAGTCTTTTGACAATGAAGGAGGTGGATTATAATGGTTGCTCTAAATGCAAAGGAAAACATCTTTGCCAAATGAAGGAAATGTGCATTATTGCAAGCCTGTATTGACCATGTAAGATGAAGAACATGTTGTTAAAAATGACAGAGCAAATTAACCAGTTTGATAAAACATGTGACAGCTCCCTGGATTTGCTGACTACTTTACATAATTACAATAGCTCCTCAACAATGTCACCCTCCATAGATCATTTTAGTTGTTTTCCCAAGGCACATTAATTCTTGCCACTTTTCCAATTGAACTCATTTACTTCATTCTTATTTACTCCAGTTTACTTTTTGTTGTTGTTACCCTTGATCATTAGCTGCTGTTTAAAGTAAGCCAGCCCTATGAATTCATGGCAGTCATTTCAGGAAAACAGAAACGTGAACCTCCACTTATGTAAACTTCATAAGCAAACCAGCAGACCTGCTGCTGTGCTCCTGTTTGCTAAGGAAGTAAAGCCCTGTGCCATCGTCTCCAAAACTGGATACCTAAACCCATGTACTGAAATGTATGAGCATAAATTCCAGCTTTCTCAGCAGCCCTGAGTCAGTCCCTAATCTCCTGGTCTCCCAGGGCACACAGAAAGCACATGGACCTGACCTCTTCATCCAGCCCAGCCGAGAGACGCTGCTGCCCTCTCTGCCAGCTCTGCGTCCCCTGGCTACTCTGGATGTATCTTCTGCCTGCAGGGAAACAGGGCTGAAGGTGCTGCCTGTCGTGTAGCAGCAGCATACGTCATGATGGGGACGTACCTCCCCATGAATTCCCAGGAAATCTCATGGGAATACCCAAATCTCTTTTTGCAGTACTTCTGCCACACAGCCTCAGGACACCTACTTCCAGCCTGGTGACAGTCATTTAACACCCCAGATTCTCAACCCGGCACGATTTCCTTTCAGGTTGCCATTACTTTGCAGCTGGATTTGTTTCCATCTATCTCAAAGAAAAGGCAGCTTTTATAAAAGAGTCATTATTCACAGCAATGCTGTGTGCTGGGCGACTTCGGTCCTGCTCGCCTGGCACTGTGCACAAAACAGAAACGAGAAGCTGTGGCAGAACTCCACAGCTTGGAAGATGTCACATACGTGGTACAAGCAAATACTGAAATTTGTTAAGCCCGAATGCAGTATTACCTCAAGAACAATCTCCATACCACTCACCTAGATTTATCACAAATTCCCTTTTCATTCAAATGCCACATATTTTTTTTCAAATTCACAAACTATTGGCTAAACTTTCTTTCCTAGTTTGCAGTTGTCCTTAGGCTGCGAAATTTATAAAGTAAAATCAAGCAAAATGTTCTAGTTCAGAAAAGACAAGTTAGCCCCACAATTCCACACATTAAATGACAAAAAGCCTGAAAGCAGAAAGACAAAGGAAAGAGTAAACAGAAGCAGCTTTCCAAGAAATCTCTCAGTATTCTTCTTATACATTATCTTGGATACGATCTGAATTGTTTGGCACCACATGTGACATGGTTGGCTTTCCTGACAGAAATCCCAGGGCTCAGGGACCCTGCCAGTTAAGAACTTGTTATATGAATTGCTGCTTGAAAATTATCTTTATTAAAGAAATAATAATGGTGTAGCAAGCTAAGAAAACATGTTAAGAACCGTGTAACGCTGAAGACACTTGTAGTTTTTGTCACTGCAACAACATGGATTCAGAAACTATAACCAACCTGTGCTGCATTGTCAGTGTCCTCCTGCTATGGCTGATCTTTGTAATTCCTCAATAATATGCTCCAAATATATTGATTTTATATACAAATATATATATATATAATTCCAAAATAACTTGTGCGCAGGGCACATCATAAAAGAACTTGCACCAAGTGATACATTTTTATCACTGAAACCACCACATAAGTAATGACATATGGGGTGATCATTTAGAACACAATACAACCTGAAAATGGTAAGAAAGTTCTAAATTATTTTTTAAATAGACTGAAAAAGTTCATCTTCTACCTTTAAAGATCTATGCAAAAATTGTGCATAATTTTTTCTGATGTGACTGCTAGATTTATAAGCTGCCCATAACAGGCAATTTTGATAATCTAATTTGCTTGTTAGAATCTGTTTTGCTTATTTTAGTGTGAAATTGTGATTATTTTTTTCCTTAAACTACAAATCCTATTGCTGTATCTCACTCCTTTCCATCATTTTATTCTTTTGCTACTTAAATAAATTAGAAGTACAATTATGACATGAATTTTGGCTGAACATTTCAACATTTCCACCGAACTGTTAACTTCCTGGCAGTATTTCTTTCTGGCTCAGGGAACTATTCAGATTCACTGACTCTCCTATCTCCAAATTAATAAGACCTTACTCACCTGTTTTCCAGCAACAGTCAGAAGAATAATGTTGGTTTGCTCAACAGGCACAACATTGACACTTGCTTAAATTCTGCCATCACACATAAATAGCTCTGAGGACCCTCTGATGTTTTATCGAAAAGGCACATGCCTGTGCTCATCTAAAGTACTTCACACTTCGAAACAACAAACAGATCCATTCAAAGTGAAAATGTATATGTTAATGTAATACAAATGTAACATACTGCACTATCCATGTTATCATTATTGTTTTCTCAGAAACTTATTTTATATATATGTGTGTGTGTGTGTGTTTGGTTTTTGGGTTTTGTTTTGGTTTGGTTTTGTTTGTTTGTTTGGTTTTTTAAATAGCAATCAGAGGCTTGCGCTGAAAAATAAAAGCCTCATTCTTACAGGTATGCTGGTAAATAAAACAGAAAAGCTAAGCAAAAAAAAGTATTTGCATTTTATGTAAAGAGAACTGCTTTGAAATGGGCTTTCATAACGTATAAGTGATTTGCTAAGGGGATCTACTGTCAGCGCATTTTGGCTTTCAGCTGTTCTCACCATGTTTAAGTTTTATATTTAGTTCTCATCTAATAGCACAAACTGTACAATTCAGATTTACAAGGAAATTAAATGTGGGAAAATAAACAGGAAATGGTAAAGAAAGCACATCCATCTGCAGAAGGAATCCGCCTCTCAGAATGTGTTTGTTTAGAAATAAATAAATGGATAACGCAAAACACGATAATGTAATTTGTATTGCAAGATAGTTTAAAAAGGGAGATAAAAAACAGGTGGGTTTTGTGTTTTTGTTTTTGTTTTTGTTTTTTTTTAATATATATATATTCGGATCTTTCCTTTGAGTCTTCACTGATTCTATGAACAAAAGTTAATCTGAATTTACTCAGACATCACCAATCCTGCCTTTGGTGGGAGTTTTGTATCACTTAAGTCTCATCAAGTGGCCACCCACTAACAAACAAACAGCTGCTGCTCAGAAGGGTGGACAGTCATGATTTAGCATGACATTAGATGCAAACTCAAATAGTGGAAAGGGGATTGAGCAAACAGAGAAGGAGAAGTGTCAGTACAATAAAAGGACAGGAAGCAATCTGGAAGGAGATGTCCTAGATGTCCTAGAGAAGATGAAACCTGAAAGGCTGGGGGCAGGAAAAGGGTCCAGAGCAATGCGCATTTGAAAACTGTTCACATAGGAAGAGTAGGGTCATTCATGCAAAAGAGAAGACCATCAAGCTGATATACTTTACTTTTGGACATTCCTGTATAATCCTTTATCATTTCTTGATTTTGCACTGAGATTTGCCTTGTATCTGCTTACTTCATAGCACACCCAACTCCTTCCGACAACAAACTTGAGACGACGTCCCGTGACATTTAATCTCACAGTGCAGCTATGCAGCTCAACAGCACTTGCTCCCGGGCCAGGCTCTTTCAGCCTATGCCTCCATGAACAAACTAGTCCTGGGACTGCCCAGGGGCTCTGGAGTGGTGACCTGGGGATGTACCCTCTGAACCCCACAGCACACTGAAGGAAAAAGAAGGCTCTGACTAACACACTTATCTTTAGGACATTGACCTCCCTCACACAATCATCCAAAAACAGAAACCTGGATGATTAGAGTTAGCCCTTCTTAAGGACGGATGGCTTAAGAAACTAGGTAGGACAGGAAGGGGCTCTTTTTATTCATCACACCTCATTTCAGTCTCTGTTGTGCACATTTTGTCATTTTGTATTCATAGGTACTGAAACTGTATAAAAAAGCTCATTCAAAAATGGAAAATAATTTTGCTCGATGTTACCCAGAAAGTATTGCTGGCCTTATTCTCTTGCATTTTACCACCCAGTGTCTTTATCGAGGTAGATAATACTTCTTAGTTCAATACTGCAAGCATTACAAACATCAGAATAAAAAATAAAAAGTTAAAAACATCAAATATAAACTTTGCCTGAGATCATGCTAAAATATACTATTAATGATTAAACTATTGCAGTACTTATAGACTCAGTAAACTGCTTGTGGAAGTCCATTACCATTTTCCTTTTTATTTCTTCTGGCACCTTGTCATTTATTAGCACAGTAAAAGTACCTGGAAGATCTAACCGTTATTACCTATATCTTAACATGTTTGGCTTTATGACTTTTAGCCTGGACTTGGAACATTTTTCTACTTCTTATCCTAAGTTCTAAGTTAATGACAACTCAGTTGCAACTTCACCTCAGTTTTGTGTGCGAGCGTGTGTCTGGACAGTTAGTGCTTTCAAGCTTCAATGGCACACTCAAAGTTAATAACCCCTCCCTTGCATCCGAACACTGCAACCTACGTAAACAACACCGAGTCAAACTTCAACCCACCAAGGCAAGAATTACGGCCGCATTCATAACCCTGGGGAGGCCATGCCCCATTGCGGCAGCCTTCAGAGGGGGCTGCATAACGCTAATTTTCTGAACCCTGAGGAGGGAATGCGGGACGTGAGACACTTGAAAGAACAAGCCTTCTACAGTCACAGCTAAAACAAAACTGCAGCAGAGCAGCATAGGAGTGGTTCTAAAATCCTGTCAAATGCTGATTGGCATGCTGCGGTGCTTAAAAAAAATAAATGGTTCAGTCAGAGCTGGAAGAGAAGCAAATAATCTTGTTCTTCAGTTTGATCTATCAGATTTATGGGAAAACGTGAGGATTTCCTCTTCCCCCACCCCCCCACGCCCCCTTCCAGAACTACTGTCTGGGTGGAATTTGCCAAACTCATCCATTTGTCCTAGCCACTAACTAGCTCCAACTGTACTGACTATACTGGGCTGAGCTGGTCTGGAAAACTAAGCTATACTACTGTCGTGGTGGGTACACACCGTAAAACCGGGGCCTGGCTTGTGACTGGAGAACAGGCTGCGTGCTGAGGCTGCAGGAACTTGTCCCTGCATGAGGACGCGTCCCACCGAGGTGGAAAGCTGGCTGTCGGACAGCTGGTTGCAGCCAGCCAGCCTTCAGTTGTGCAGCCCCAGAACGAGCTCCTCCACCTGCCCGTCTGTGCGCATCTCAGTCTGCGGCCGAGGGATCTCGGTTGCTTCAGCCAGCCTAAGCGTGAGCTGCTGACAGCCTTCCCCTTCACTCCCAGCTGTGCCTTCAGCCTCCGCCTTGTGCCACCATCAGGATTGGAGCTGTTGCAGATAAACTCCATGTATCTACCTGTGAGGTGCATCTATGGCTGGACCAGGTTTGCCGAGCCACTGGGGTTTGGCCACAGGAGGGAGAGGGAGGGATGGCCAGGGCTAGGAGGGCAGTATTGCCCCTTGCAGCTCCACCTGACACTTCGAGCATTGAATGTGTCAGTGCTGAGAGTGGAGACCTGCAGGCTGCTCTGTCCTGCTGCACGGGCTTCTCTGACCCTGGGATCACCTCAGCAAACAGCATCACGGCATAGGTAGGAGTGCTACCTGCCATCAAAGAATAGGAACAGTGCAGGCCAGTGCTTGACAGAAAACTGTAGAACGTAGCAGGGAACACAACGCAGGCTCTCTCTCAAGCCTTTCAGTGGATCAGTCATTAATGCGATCTACCTAAAGCCTTATGTGCACGGCATTTGCTTTAAAACAAACTCCTCAAGAAACATCCAGATCAGGGACTTGGTAAAGTCCTGAAATCATTTATCTTGTTTCAAGCTGAAAAATAAAATTAAATATACTCTGTAAAACAAGAGAGATGACTACTTCTGTCCAAAGGTTAGAGATGTTAGATATGCTAAAGCAGCTCTTCCAAATTCAGCTACATTAGCAGACTCCCAGGCTCCTGAGAGATGAAAACCAGTGATATGACAATTACATACATAAACAAGACAGCACCTGAAATTCCAGTAAGAAGCAGCTAAATCAGATGCATGCTATTGTAACTTACATTCTGTGCGAGTCCTTCAGGATATCATAGTCAGAGAATTTTAAAGGTTAGATGCTGGGACCTTCAATCCCCAGCCTAAAAATAAATGCTTACAATTTTACGGTGTTAGATTAAGATGGTACCATAATTCTAAAGTACTGCAGGAGAAAAAAAGCACACTTGTAGCTAAGTCATCAAGCAGTAAAGTTAGGAATTACATTAACTTTGGCTTCTTCCATATATTTATCTTGCAACAGATAAGTAGGGGCCTGACGCAGCCACAAAGGTGACACGGGTGTGGTAGTCTCTCCCCTTGGATGTGACTGTTCCCTATCCCTTTACCCTGAATACAACCACAGTGGGACTCCAGTGAAGGATGCCCAGTGTGAGGATTAGAAGACTTCTAAAGCAAAGTCGTATCAACAGCAATGACAACAGCAAGACAAAAAAATGTACTGCAAGATAAGGTTACACAGAGGCACAGTGGTACATCACTTACTAATAGCACTGACAAGACAATGACCGTTCCCAGAAAAAATCTGGGGGGTTTGTATTTGCTTCATCCTACACTAATGCAAGCACAAAAGCTTTCCAGCTTTTTTTATAGGAAGAATGAAGTGTGAGAAACTATCCTGTGCTTGACTACAGGTCACTACAGGATAATGGAAACTGGAAACGTTCTGCCTTTGTCCTTCTTTGCAACTTGGTTTGCAAGTTTGGAACATGCCCTATCTCTCTTTAAGAAGACTTTCCATACTGCACAAAATTAATGCCCACATTTCCGATCTGCTATGATTTGCCATTCCCTAACCCTGCAGACACAGCAAAGAACTTTAGGTATGGAAAGTGGAACCTAAAACTTGCGGAGTTTGGGTGGGTTTTTTTTCACCCATGTAGTTCTCCTTAGTTGCTTTAAGGGCATTACTCAGCTCTTTGGAGTGCTTCTACCTCCTTACTCCTAATGGATTCACTCCACATTTTCCTATGGGCACTTCCATCTGAACATGCCACTGCTTTAGTTTTTCCTTACATCAATGACATTGAACCAATGGCTCACTCCTCAAGTAATCCTCCACCTTCAAAAAGTACTTGTATTACAGAATAAATCCTTAGCTTACTTCACCCTCAGCTAGCCCTCCCCCCACCCCCACCCCCCACCCCCCCCCCCCAGCAGGCAGGAAGGGGCTGCTGGAACACTGCGTGCAGCCCTCGGGCAACAGAAGCTGTGGGATTTCTGCATCAGAAGGGTGCTGTGGCATATTTCTCCTCATAATTTATTCCTTCGTTTTGATCACACATCCCCTGCATCACAGTCTATTTTCCTGGAATTTTGTTTGTTTGAATTAGTTTTTTAAACAATTCTCAAGGTATAGTCTTAGAATAAGGTATAATCTATAGAAGTGTTTCTCTGACTTTTTGAAATACTGAGTCCTCTTTTCTTGGTTGTCTGTACTGCTCCTGTAGAAGGCCTGAGTTGTCTTTGAAGAAAGTATTTCCCAAGCTTTTCCTAAAGTTTTTCAGTCAATCTCAAAGCTTTTGTGATCCTCCAGAAAGGTAACAGCTCAATGCTTGAAAAAGACCATTCTGCAGCCAAATATACTCCCAAATCTTCCTTATCAAGGAAGTGAATTTAAAATCTGATAATGCAAGAAGAATGTGGCAAATTAACTACAGGACAAGTTAAGGAAATCCTCCAAGAAACCACTTTGATTGGTACTCAGGTTACTCTGGCCTTTATTAATTGCCTATTCATTCCCTTAATTAAAACACTTTCCTGAAATGGCAATGACCAAGCATTACAGAAAATTCTATTTTAGTCTCACATTTCCATTTCAAAAATGGTCAGCCTTTCATCCAACGTTAAATAGGATAGATTCATAAAGTACAGTAATATAGAAAACTCAGCGGAGACCATTTGATTTTTAACAGCTTGTTCCCCTGTATCTAAGAGCTTAAATAGTCCTCTATTTCAGCTTTTTGATTACTTTGATATGTACTGCTCTATCCTCTTGGAACCATCTTCTAGGAAGCTTATTGATTTTGTGAGAAATCCATTTTCTGGTTTTCCAACAGGCTATTAAAACTGTCATTGTCCATATGATTAAATTCTTAATGGCACTTTACATATTGGCCTTGTTTCTCCTTCCTCCATTCCCCTTTACACGGCACCAGAAATTTCCCCAAAGGTACACAGACATTTTTATCTCTGTACAACCCTGAAGCTCCTTCTGCATCGACTGTTGGCGGTGCTGGGACGTGACCCTATTGCAGGTGTGAATGGGAGCAGGCGTTTTTCATTGCACTGTTTAACTTCATGTGGGAATTTCTCCACACAAACAATTTCTCCTGTTGCTAAGACGGACAGCTAAAGGCAAATGCGCTCTGAGAGAGGAACAACATTTCCTACATTTAAAATGAAACCAAAGGCTAGGAACCATTGTATTCAAACTCTTAATAAAAGCCTGACAATTCAGATAGCAAAATGGGCCCAACTGACCCACACAAGTGAGACAAAGTCTTGTTTTCTCAGCATTTCGTACCCCAGCCCAGGCAGCCTGCAGCAGCTCCAGCTGTTAGAGAGGGACCTGAATAGTTTCCAGTTGCTCCAACCAGCTCCGTTCACCACTGGTTACTGCTGAGGCTGCACTTCACCTGAGAAAGTTTATAGTAATAAATAAAGTGTTATGACCTATAAAATGAGGATTGTACAAAGTGCATAGATTTATTTTGGATGTCACCTGACAACACACACAGTAAGCATTTCTTACTCTCTAGTGCATATCATATGCATAATGCATATGCATATCATATACCCGTCTCTCTTGGGTATATGCAGTACAAGATGATCTCTAGTATTAAAGCCCGGGAAGAGTACTTAGCCAAAAAATGGAGAACAAACTTCTGAGTCTGCTGAAATATTCACAACTTCATGCTGAACTTCCACCATTTTCAATCAAAAGAAAAGCTAGGGAGAAAACATGAAAAACTCAAAAACACGTGGGAAAATACGTCCTGTCCCAGGAAATCTGGGTGCCCTAGTTCCAGCTAATTTGGAGAAAATCCACAGGTTGCCATCTGTGCTCCCTGCCCAGTGAGGATAGGGACCTGGCCAAGTGGAGTTGGCTGGGAGTGGAACAGATGGAGAAGAAAGGATCATCTTTCCAAAGGACAGTGCAGCTGCCTCTCCTGTGTGTACTCACTCCAGACCCTTGAAGGGAATTCAGCCAGAACTTCTGCCATGGACCTCACCGCAGTAATTGCAACCCCTCACATAAAGACCATTGCATTAAGCAATTATCTAATCCTAACTGCAGTTTGGATGACTGTCTAAGGGAAATTGTTTACAACGCTAGAAATAGAATAGTTTAAAAGAAACTGTGTGGGAATTTGAGTCCATGCAAGTCAGCATGAATTTCCTTAACAGTTGAACTTAACAGATTCCTCTTGCTATGATTCTAGTTCAGTTTTTTCATATGAATAAAATAATTTTTGCAATTCTTGTTCTTTTTATACTGTCCTTCTAGCTGGCAAAAGTTGGAAGGCATTCAGAAACCAGATTTCCCACAGTTTCTAACTGCTGTCCAGCTTCTGCTAGTGAAAAAAAACCCAACAGTTAGTGCTGAAAGTACTGTTTTCAGAAATATGGATTAAAAAAAAAAAAAAAAAAAAAAAAGAGTGCCAGACAAACATTTAAGAAGGATTGTTTTAAATTGTTCTAAACATTTGAGGAACCTCGATGAAGTGTGAAAAATTATTAATTTATAAACTAAAAATTCCTTATTTATATTTTATATTTGAAAACTTAACAGAGAATGAAATTCTGCATGAAAAATTTAGTTTAGCATAAAACTTTAATTTTAGAAGAAGCCCCTCAGCTGCCTCTATCCATGAGCAGAAGGCTGGCTGCATTCTGTACCTGTTCGAGAAGCAGCATGCATTGAAAAATGCCTCTTCTGATTTTGGCAAATGTTAGAAATGGATTCTATAGTGGCTGACAATGCTATCACTTTTTCTTAAAACGTGTGAACAGGCAGTCTCGGTGCTCTTTTTAAAAGTAAAGTTTCAATTCAGGTTTGATAAATGCAGCATTGTTTCTTCTATGTACTTATCACATCAGTGGAGTATTGAGGGCAGGATATACCTTCTGCCTGGGACTATATAAATCTGATTCATACAAGTCTGATTGTTCTATGCTCCAGTTGAAAGAAACAGAAGAAGTTTGAATGCTTTTTTCCCTTAAGCCTTATTTCTAAGCACTCTAGGGGCATCCCACAGATGCTGCAAGGCTGTATGTGTTGACATTAACACTAAATAAAGGTGCTGTTATATGCACATTTGCAGCATGAAGTGTCAGAACCACTCATGTACAGAGAAAACAAAATGTGAATTTCCTTGAGCTACATCGATCCTAGCAATAGCAACAAGAAATACAGACTCTGAAACAAAGCCCCGTAAGTATGTTTATGACTGCTTGTTTCTTTTTTATGTTCTTATTTATTAACCAGTTATATAATCAGGGGTCGAATCTCAGCTTTGTTTTTAACCTCCTGCAAGGCACAGCACAAAGAGGAGCTGCCCTTCGAACTGCAGAAAAATGTCACGTAGTTAATCCCATCACCCTTGGTCTCCCTGGGGCAGGGGTAAGAGGAAGAGATCCTCTCTGTCCATTCTGTTTTTTGACTAGACAGGTTGGTCTTCTTTTCATGCAATATGCAATTCAGACAATAAATGTAAATGATGTACCCTTGTTCCTATGCAGGGATGTACTTGCTGACTTATAGGTCAGTCTCCCGATTTAAAAAAAAAAAAAAAATTACATTTTTCTTGTTTAGCTTTAATAGCAGCTCAGTTAGACAAAACTGAGCAGCAATATACATCAGTCACTTAAAAGCATGGTTGATTTAAAAAATATAACACAGCTGACTTCTCTAGGAGTTATAGGCTTTCGTAACATGTTCCCTCACCCCATGCAGATGACCAGTTTAACTATACAACCATAATTTTCAGATTTTAAGCCAATTAGGAACTATATTAGGAAACATAACAAGGATCTAGTTGACTAATCTGCAACCATCCTAATAATTCCTGAACAGTAAGAGTAAATATTCTTATACAGAGAGAACATTTCACCATTTTAAAAGCCCCTATGAAATAATCCAAGAATAAGATGCTAGACTTCCAAGGCACCTACCACCATGCAGATGACTTACAGAAATCCCTTCCTAAAGAAATTTAATAATTGAATATTAGAATTAGGAAGTCTGGTAAATTTATGCACCTTTATTTCACCCCTCCAGGCACAGAATCAACATATTTCCCCAGCATTTTGATTAAAAATATTTTCAGATTTCTTTCTTATGCGTTTATATGGAGACCTTGACTGTAGCCTCTGAACCTCTTCTAGACAAAATTGTTTGTGAGATGGAGAAATGCTAATGCACCCAGTTAGCAAAGGGGGGTGGATTAAATTGTTTGCTGATGGTTATATGACCATGTTTACAACAGAACAGGGAGTTAAGTGTTCAGAGCCTCCTGCGGTAGCACACTGACTAGGGCACAGACCTACCCCTCTGACTACAGCACAGATTTATCCCTGGATTTGGATATCAGTGTTTATTTCAGTGACCTCCTGGAAGAAACTTGGGCCCAACCAGAAAAAAAACAACAACTTGTCATGAGCTTTGGAGCCTAACAATCTTCTGTAATTGTTTTTGCACAGCTTCTTTATAAATGTATAACATTGTTTAAGTTGCAACATTATGAATTTTTCTACCCATACATACTATTTTCTCTTCAACAACTCCAAGGATGTGGCTAGCAACCTCTTTCATAGACAATACTAAGCAAAGTTGAGTTGAACCCAGAACAGAACAGAGGCATTGCTTGCTTAATCCAGATGGGAGAAAAAATTCTTCTGATCCAACATTGTCCAAATAGAAGAAGAATGCATCATATAATGCCTTCTTTTTTTGAAGAGGGAGAAAAACAATATTAATCAAAATTCCTTTCATGGTATCATGGAGACTCCTATCATTAAAGCAACACCACTGTAAAGAAAAATTTAAAGCCCACCCCCCAACCCCCGCAAAACAAACAAACAAAACCACAAAAAAAAAACATCCCCCACAAAACAAACAAACAAAAACCTAAGGAAATTAGGAATGACTGTAGAAACCCTAACTTAAGTAGGTATTTTCTTCTGTTGTAACATGGACAAAATACCACGGATTATTTGTGTGCCTATTAGGAAACATTGATGTATGACACTGAGCAGAGGTGTAAATAATAAAGATTTTGGTTGTTGTAAACCTACAAGTTGTTCCCCTACTAAACGGGATAGAGGAACCCACTTTTAACAGTTGAAAAAAAGTACTGCCAGCATCGTTCACCACTCTCAGATATTTTGCTACAGGAAGAGAGGCCAAAAAGCCCCAGCAGAGGTACGCTGGATATAACATCTCCTTCCCTTCCAAAAACTTACTCACACATTCCTGTTTTCCAGAGACTCTGGCTGCCCCTTCCCTACTGATGGGCAGTTGACCATAAAGGGTTTATTCACTTTCCTTTCAATAGCAACAGACTGTTTCTTGATTTAAAAAGAACATAGATGTTACGTAGTCTTACACTATGTAGAGTAGCCTACACTACAGAATGTAGCGCAACTACATCGTTAAACACTGCTTGTCCATTTACTTTATTATATAAGACAACATGCATACCAGGATTTTTCAGCTGTAAAACGTTCCCTTCGGGAAAGACTAGACAGAATAGTGGCAGCTTTGTGTCACACAGGGTGACATTTTCCCTGAAGACATCAGCAATGATACAGTTGCAGAAGTGCATACGGCCAGGACGGAGGGAAATGAAGGGGTGCTGCAGCTATGTGACATGTGGAAGCTGATGGGAGCAGACTGTTTTCCAGGGAAAAAAGTTAAAAGGAAAAATCTAACATCTGAAATAGAAATAAAGTTTAAAAGAAATCAAGGGGATGGTCAAGAAAAGATGTGATATTAAAGACAGAAAATATGCTCAAAACTGAAGTAAGGTTATACCTATACAACAGAAGAAGTAGCTGTATTTTTGCTAAGCAAGACATCTCTATGAGGCTGCACCTCGAACCTGTGTTCAGCTTTGGGCCCCTCACTGCAGGGGGACGTGGAGGGGCTGGAGCGTGTCCAGAGCCGGGCAGGGGGCTGGGGCAGGGGCTGGGGCACCAGCCTTGTGAGGGGCGGCTGAGGGACCTGGGGGGGTTGGCCTGGAGAGGAGGGGGCTCAGGGGGGACCTGATCGCTCTCCGCAGCCACCTGACAGGGGCCGTAGGCAGCGGGGGTCGGTCTCTTCTCCCGGATAACGAGCGAGCCACAGGACAAGAGGAAACAGCCTCAAGTTATGCCAGGGGAGGTTTACATTGGGTATCAGGAGAGATTTCTTCAAGGGAAGGATGGTGAAGCATTGGAACAGGCTGCCCAGGGAGGTGGTGCAATCACCATACTTGGAGGTGTTTAAAAAACACATAGTTGCATTGCTTAGGGGCATAGTTTAGTGGTGGACTAGGCAGTGCTGGGTTAACAGTTGAACTCAATGATCTTAAAGGTCTTTTCCAACCTAAAGGATGCTACGATTCTAGCCCAGATGGTCTGGAATACCTAGTGCCATTCTGGCCTCCTGTGCTCAAGCAGGAGGAACCACAGACCACAGCAGGAGCAGAGATGACCTATGAGGAGAACAAGGGGGACTCATCCTGGAGGTGGAGTCATGCTGGAGGCTGAGGAACATGAATTCTGCTAATAAATGTAGCAACAGACAACTTGTTCCCCTTCCCCGAAAAGGGAGGGTAGCTATGAACAAAAGCAAATGCACAGTGCAATAGTGTAAAGACAGGTGTAAAGGGAGTTACAGTAGGATTTGAATGTAAAGAGGTCAAAATACAGTTTAACTACAGCCGAAGACAGATGGAAAATGGGACATGACTTAATTTGTTGCTGCCTGTTTTGCATGGTACATTTCACTTGAGTTTCTCAACATGTATTGTACTAGATTTACATTCTTAGTTAAAGGAGTTGGAACTTCAGAGTGAAGAAGCATCAACTGCCTACCATGAATACATGCAATGATGTGCTCCTTTAAGATAAAAAAAAAGCATGAAACGCCCTCAAGTTGAAAGCAGTTGAAAATCAGTGTGGCTATCCATTAAAACCACTATCCTGTTTACAAATAATACAGCAATGTAGGAGAATATAATATTAGTTTGCAAATGTCCTGTAATTACAATGGGAAAGAAGAGTTAATATTCAGTCAAGGTTTTGTCTCATGATGCTTGTCCAGGCAGTCGTGTCCACAGCATGTGAGCATACGGGTGAACATTCTGCACCCAGCGCAGCTGCCGGTGCAGCCCTGCACTCTTACCCTGACAGGGTCTCTGCTATCTTGATGGATTTTCATTCAGCAAAACGAAGTGTGTTTCTGGGGTGAAACACAGCAACTGTTGAATGGCACATAACGGTGGTCTGCAACAGCATAGGATAAAGTGCAGGAAGGAATATGATACCGTCGTTAACATTTCCTCATGGGTATTTCCCTGTAGCTGTATCTCTTGTTAAGTAGGAGGAGGACTCTAAGCTGCACCTTTCATCCTATTTTCCATGTGCAATACTGCAGCTTGTAAAACAAAACACAGCTAAGCATGTATGAATTCATATGGAAACATATAGGGGTAGGATAGAAGCACAAAGATAACCTGGACATTTCTATTACTTATGTCACTTGACTAGCTAACTGTTTTCCCTGGGAGACAATCAATTAAATAACTGTTGAAAATTATGTTCTGAATCTTGCCTTTCTCAGACTCTTTCTCTTAATCTCCAGAATTTCAGGCATATAAAAGGACTATAAAACTGCAGAACTGAAATAAAGCAGCTAGGACTTTATCCTCTGCTAGTAAACCAAGATGAATCTGACAATTTGTAAAATGTGACCATCTAGGGAGATGAGAAAGGTCTTATGATGTTTGAAGTCTTATCATGTCATACTTTAAAAATGCTTTGAAACCTCAGTAGCTTGGAACTGAGTTAATTCACACCCACAAGGACAGAGGTTACACTTCATTTAAAGCTGTAAATCCTTTTAATGGTATTTAACTATTTGAGATATCGGACAATTTCCACTCCGGGCTGACAAGGGCAGTAAACAAAACCCACAACTAAAATGGCAGAACTATCAAAAAAATTAAAGATGCCTTTGGCTGTGCTCTGGAGGCATGTCCTAGCATCCTGTCTCAGTGCAGGATCGAGCACACAATGTTAGGGCAGGACACCAGTCACACAGCAATTTTGTGTGTATATGTTTACGTATAAACAAATACACAGACAAAAGGGGGCAATGCAACCGATGGTCTGGGGTGCTTTTTAGGATCTTTTGATGACTGATCACAGAAATGCAAAAAATGTTGCAAATATTGACGCTAAATTATAATTTAGTGAGGAGAATTAGTTGAGAAAAAAGCAATCTCTTCTTTTAGGTGAATAATCAATAGCCCCTGGAACTGCCTTTCTATAAATGCTGAAGCTTCTTTTAAAGAGTGCCTCTTTCTGAAAATTAGAACTGCACATTATTTTCCCACTGTGCTGGGGTGGTATCAAAACTCACAATGGAGGAAGGAAGCCCTGACTCCTCTCTTTATCCAGAATTACTCAGATGGAGGACTCCGACTTGGATCTAGGCCACAAGTAAACTTTGATCTGGCCAAGGCCACGTGTATGTGATGGCTCCTGTGTTTCTAAGGGAGATGTTGCCATTTTCCCAGTCTGTCTAAGAGCAGCTATGGCTTGCCATCACGCTTGCCAACTATGAAAGTGGTTTGCTGTGCCTGGTTTGCTCCACAGTTGGGGCCAGTACTCTGCTTCATGCAGAACAGCTCTTGGCAAAAATGTCCATTAGACTTTGCTAGAAATTGGCAAGAGGAATAGCTAAAAATCTGTTGAGTAACCCTACCCTTCAGCCTTCCTCTGCTAATTCAACACATCAACTAGTATCTATTCAAAATATAGCCAATAAAAGTTATTAAAAAGACTACCAATAAAGACTCTTAGCTTGCATGCAAAATCACATGCATAAGTCTGAAAAATTGATGTTCAAAGTTGCAATTTTATCACAGACATGCCCCTCTATTCAATCCTCAACACAGGAAAAAGCCTCAAATGAGAAATATGGTTGGTGGTCTGAAGCTTGGGTTTGGTGAACTAGAGAAAAATGGTCACTCCTTTCCAAAGAACTTTCTACTACCATGTTCTTTCTGTATTAGCTAAAGAGATCCTGCCTTGTAATGTTTTTGCAAGTAAAATTACTGCAAAGCGTCACACTGACAGAGGCAAACATTACAGTATGCAGTTCATAGCGGAGGCATCACACATTAATTGAAGTTATCTCTTGGTATTGTATCCCCTGGAAATCAGGATGAATTATGCGAAACAAATGCCATGTTCTCCTTACAAGAAACAATGCTTAATAGCCAGAGCTGGTTAGAGAGAAAATAATTGATGGAAGACTTTTTCATTAGAAAATGTTATGTCAGACTTGAAATGTTTTGCTGGAATATAACTCTTTGATTACATCATTGAAAACATTTCAAAACAATTCTGTTCCAACATACAGTATTTCCTTTTGATCACATTTGCATTCAACTGATATATGTGATAAAGTATATATATGATATACCTATAATTTATATGTTCTATGTATGCTATTATTTATTAAAGTTGCATATTACAGTAAGGCCACATTAATCTCATGCAATAAAATAATTTCATGCAGGTTTTGTTTTTTTAGATATGGAAGCCAAATATCAAAAATACCAGACTCCCAGAAATCATATTTGCCTAACAGTTCCTCTGAGAACGCAAGACCTGACAGGTAGTACCTCTGGCTTCCCCTTGACTTGAGAGCTCAAATTTCCAAAGGAGAGGAGGGGAAGGAAAGAGGAGGTGGGAATGACCCACGGCTCGTTTGAGAGCTGAAGCCTGTGAGGCTTTATAGCTGAACCTCACACCCTACCAGCTCTCAGTGGCTCTTGGTCAGTGTGCATCCTGCACCCCTGCGCTGGAGCCACGTGAGAAGTGGGGTACCAGTGGGGCAGAGGGAGTTTCTGAGGTAGGACTTGATGGTCCCCGTCCTCAAACCCAGGTAAGTTAATCCAAAATAAGCCTTTTCAAGTAAACTCTCTCTTGGAAGAAGCCACTGTGCCTCTCGGGGACATAACATTGCACATCAAGCTACCACAGGACGTCTCAGTGACTGTCTGGAACAATGTACATTTTGCCTTCATGTCAGTAGATATCAACACCCATTCAGCATATGGCTGCTGAGTCTTCGATGTGAAGCATCAGGCTGTCTTTCAATTCCACTTTAATTTTAGATATTGAATTTCAGTTTTCATTTTCACTTTGGTTTCACCAGAACGAAAACACTACAGAAACTGAAATTATTGTCTTAATAATACAAGCTCAGAATTTTTGCAGTGGAAAGAGCTGCCACTATATTGAGGAAGCAAGTCCCGAAAGAAAAACATTTCAATTAAGATTGAGATGTTAATTTTCCTGCTTCCTAAGCCCATTTTTTTTTGTTTTAGGAGTGACTGGAGAAAGACAGAAAGAAAGATTTGACTTTAAAGACCTCACTGCCGGCTTTCCCCTGCACTGTGGCAGAGATGTGTGCGCAGCGGGCGGGTGAGGAACATAGGTGACAGTAAGGGCTAGGTGATACAGTGGAGCTGAACGAATAACAGAGGTCCGATGGATGTAAGGACCCTTGTGTGTGAGGGTAAGGAAGCTGGCTTATTGCACCGCCACCCTGCACTGCGGCTACACCCTGCTGAGTAAGGATGCAGGCCTGAGACCAAAGCCTGAGTGACACAATGCCTTAATTGATTAGACAAATAGAAGCATCACATCATTTCCATAGTTCTTCTAATTTCTGGACTTTGTGCTTAATAGGCACAACCAACAGTTGGGGATTGAAAAGGATTTTATAAAAATTAACCTCCCTGGACTTGTTTTCTAGTTATGTTTGGGCTGAATACTGTAATACACGCAACTTTGCAGTGATGAAATAACAATGCCTGCATCATTTAGATGCCGTCTGTAGTTTCTCAAGGTACTTACTCTTGCCTCAGTAATGAACAGATATGACAATCATTTGTAGTTAAGTATTCCACTTGTTTTTCTTACGTCTCTTTAACATTTTTCTCTAAGCACATAGGAAAAATAAATACGTTGAGGAGAGAACTAGATTTGCAAGGATCAAAGGCACTTAAGAATTGTTTGGAGGTTTTGTAGTGTCATTTCTAGCCTTCCTTCCGACACAGACATGGCTTAAGTATCAAACTGTATCTATGTGTATGTATATGCACTTTTTATGTCCTTCTCTTACAAGACTTTGAGTTATCTGCCAACGTAATTCACATTTGATATGGAAGATAAGACCACAGAAATATGAAAAGCCTACAAGTTTCATGAAACGTTAGTGTCTGTGTGAAAGAGAGAGACTATCTACATGGTAGTCTGGGGAAATATGACCCTAAACTTTGATAGCAAAGAGGTGCTAAAAATATCTCAACTGTAGGAAAAGCATCAGAATCTCTATCTTATTAAAGGCCACAGAATCTCATCTGAACACATAGATAAATTGGGTAAAAGCTTCATTCATTTCACTTCTCATACATTTTTTCCCCCTTTTCTTGCTAATACTATATACCATAGTCTCTTTGTTCAGTTGGATAGTGTATAACTACAAGTAAAGCATGTATTTACCATGCAGTATCAGTTCCCAGATCCCCAGAAATTTAAAATCAGACCCATATACAATAGTGGGGCTCATTTTAATTTGGTATTATTTGGTACTATGCTGAGGTACAGATACAATCTCAAGGAAGAAGGCAGTCAAGTATAAAACTTTGCTTTGCATTTTTAATATTCCATTGTACAGATATATTGTGAAAAGTGATCATAAAGCATTAATAAACCTGAAGTCTTGAAGAATCAAAAGTATTAATTTTAAAATCAGGGGGAGGAAATGCAAAAGACTGCTTAGCAACTTGAGAACAGTTAGCAAATGTGATGGACCAAACATGGAGCTGTCAGAATAAATTTTCATAGAAAGATCTGAAAAAACTCAAAAATCTGCCACAGTGGAAAAGCTGTCTCACTGACTTAATATGATACAGGAAGGCATGCTTTGGCAATAAGAACAAATAACGACTTTGTTCAATTTTAATATATTTTTATATATATATTATATATATATATACACTCAATATTAAATATATTAGCACTAAGTGCCTACTTCAAAGGAACAATGTCATCTGTAATTATTATTTTCCCTTTTTTCTCAGAAAAAGGAAATTGTCTGACTCTCCATTAACTTGTATCAGAATAAGTGAGGATGGAATATGACAATCTCAAGAAAATTAAAATGCTGTAAGTGTAAATGATGAACAAGAGGTTATTAGTCAGTGAGTCAGCTCTCTTAACCTCAATTTTTGTCCAACCTTGAAAGTACCTACAAGTGCCCTCTCTGAGCTGAGAGCTCTCTTGGATTTTAACTTCAGACAGATACTTAGTTAATTAAAAAATTAAAATACACTTACATGGATAAATGCCTGCCTGTCTCTATCCTAGCACAACATGGAGACCCAGGCTTTTTCAGGTGAACCAAGGTAACAGCTGTGCACCTTGTTTTTCCACAGTGTCCTGGTGCTGATTCAGGGACAAGGAGAACTGGGCTCTGGATCCTTCTCATGCTTACATGGTTCGGACCTAAATCTCCTTTATTTTGACTCCTCTGAACTCACAGGGCTGTTCTAGCACCTCCAGACACAGGTCATGAGCTCTCATAAGGAAAATTATATTCTGATTATGCAGGAGTTAATTAATCAGGGATGTAATACTATTAGAAAATAATCTCATTTCTCCTCTGCCTATATAAAATTAATCCCCTAACATGTGTTTTTTACTTTGATTTAAAACTTACATGACAAAGCTCCTATTATTTGTATAAGTAGGCTGTTAAACAGCTGAAAGATCTCATAGCTACCAAACTTCCCTTCCCTGTCAAATTCCAGTCCTTTTCATATAACCCATCTTATCTAGCTACATCCATCTAGAGTATTCTAATCAGTTCTTTTTCTGCTTACATACCTCAAAGGCTTGCAGATCTTCCTCTTAGAAAGCAGATCTGTGATTTTAATCTTTGTAAACCAGTTCCTTGGTGCCCCAGTTGTATTGGTTCTTTTGTTACCCTTTCCCAAAGCCTTACTTGGATGTTCCCAGTGTTGTCAGCACTTGGAACATCCAGTCATCCAGATTCAAGCTTCAGGTGTAGATTCACAGTATTCCTGTTATGTTAAAAGTCTGCACACAAGCAAGTCACACTACATCTTTGCAAACTCACATCACTAGTGCTTTTTCTATTAATTTGTTTCAGTGTTAATTCCCATATTTGGTGCCAGCACCTTTCTTTTGTTCTGTATTTTGTAAAGCAGCTGGAACAAATTGGTCCAGGTGCTTAAGTGTCAAAGAGTCCTAAATGACACAGAAATAGAAAAAAAAATAGTCTGTGTTCAAGATAATTTTCATTGTTGTGTTTGCCTCCAATACCCTATAGCAAAATCTTAGATTTCAGTTTTCCCCTATAAAATAAATTTTCAATACTAAATCCATCTTTTTGTTTGAGGTCCTTAACTTAGTATGAAGTGTGACCTTTTGGTATGCTTTTTGAGGGTTGCAAGGAACAGGTAACTAGCATCATCACCAGAAACAGTGTTTTGAAGGAGCAGGTGATGTGCAGAGTATTGCTACTGCCACAAAAGCATAGTATATTAACTTTCCTGACCTTAAATATATGTGCCGTGTCTATAATTTCAAATGATAAGTAGATTTCACATCTTCATTTTTTAGAATGGGTTACATATGAAAGGAAAGATCCTCCCTGACTGGGAGGTCACCAAAGTGCCAATGGGGGGAAAAAAAAAAAAAGTGGAAAATTAAGGTTAATACAAAGAGTGGTGGAAGTGGTATTCCAAACACCCTGATAAATGTGAGAAAGTCCTTAGTCGATGATTCATACTCTGTACCTGCTGTATATGACTGATGGATATTGACAGAAAATAGGAAGCTATCAACTGTGGGTGCCTCCATGGCACAAAGTATTTCCATGATTCTACTTAAATAAATATTTAAATTGGAGATAAATACCACAGGTTGGTAATCCCCCTTTAATTATTGTGATTTTGATTACTAAATACCTCTAGAAAGTTGGTGTTGGTAAAATATTTAAGACATCGGTATCCGATGAAATAGTGATACAAACCAAAACGTAAATAGATAGCAAATAATGTCAGATTGAAACAGAAAGAAAACATGTATAGTTAGGAAAAAAAACTGCAAAACAGAGACACATAATGTCTACATTTTTAGAAAAGCAAGTATATACAGCTGAGGAAAAACAAACTGAATATAGGCACGTGGGAAGTGCGTCTATCATCATCTACAAAGCTCTGTTCTATTACAGCATTTTTGTTAGATGACTTCATCTGCTCAGTTTTATGGAAATTTCAGTTTTAACAAGAATTTTACTTTTGCAAAATACATTTCTTCTATATAAAATCATCAGACAGAGACTTTCAGAAGACCACTTAACATCTGCGAGTTGCTTTGCTGTGTGTGACAGGAATTCAACTACCATGATGCTTAAGATATTTTTAAAATTCACAAATATGAAAATAAACTGTAAAAATATGCTTGAGATTAATTTTTTATTCATGCAGTGCAGCATCTATCAGTTTACACGTATGGTACTCAAAGTTGCTATTGTTATCCTCTGAACTGAAAAAAATGAGTTGAGAGATGAGCCTTTTAAACTGGTCTGCTGGGTGGAAAGAGACACTGTATCTCAGTAAAATTATTTCCTCTAGAAAAAAACCAGAACAATGAAGCTGGGGAAAAGACACGCAGACCCCCTCTACTCTTTGAGCCAAGGTACACCCAAGAATAATGTGTGATATTATCAGCAAGTACTAATGCGGTTCTCTGCAGGTGGCAAACATAATACAAGCATTGGCAACTCAGCAAATAAACTAATGGCAATTTTCAAATGCTGTAAAGGAAATGCCAGGGCAATTAAAGAAAGGTCAGAAAAACATAGACACACTAGCAAGGATCCTAACACTTAAAAAAGAACCTGAGAAAGAAATTAGAGGGGTTCTATTCTTTCTCTGAATATATAATTCCTGAAGGACAATCATAAATTAGATTTTTTTCATTTAAGTATATTTCATTTAAGCATATGCTTATCTATATGTCACAGGAACGTTTCAAGGATCTGATTATTGGTTGCATTTTCAAAAATAAAAGGCTCTTGACATGAAACCATTTGTGAACTATTTTTATTTTTCAGGCCTTATATGGTTCTCGCTGTTGTCTGCAACCTGCCAACAAGAAAGCTGGGCAAAGCTAAAATTAACAGAGCCTCAGTTCTCCTTTAATTGTGGATCTTAGGATGGTACTACGAGATTTTATACTGATTACACTTTGCTAGAGCAGGTTTTGAATCAAATCCATCCCCTCTGGTTCCTCACACAGAGCTCACGAAGCCTTTTTCCGCCAGGGACTGACACATTGCCTCTTTTGCCGAGTTCCCCACAGGTGTGAAGCAAAAAGGGCACAGGAGAAACACCCGACTCCCCTTTGGGTTTGCAGGCTTTGGGAAATGGGTAGCAGCATTTTCCTTCGGTCCTTCTGTCCCTGACTACCCACCCCATGCGTTGGAAACCCTCCGCCCTTCCTCACTCAGTGGATGAAGCATCTCCCTCATCACCACAAGTGCAAACACTCCTCCTGGCTTGGCTTCTCCCTTTACCATGGGTTTCTCCAGCAGGCAGTAACACTCAAACACTGCTTTTAATAAAAAGTGACACCCTTCACTCTTTTGTATGTAAAGCATAAAGCGATACTGCCAGAGGAAAGCCCCAAACCTCAAACACCCCTGTTCCAATCATTCAATTCAGGGAGTATACTATACTTCGGAGCACAGGCCTCATGAAAGACACTATAATAAAATAAAAATATGACTTCACATTTAAAAAAACCTGGAGAAGTCCCCAGTAATAGCATTGCCATGAGAAAATGAAACCATTTTCTTCCTCATTGCTCCTTCTGAAGTTTCAGATTTTCTGTAATATCTCTGTGTATAGCTGAGGGACTCCATACACTTGTCTGAAGGGAAACCTCCCTAATTTTGCATGTCTGATAGATATGGACTAAAATATAGTTACACCGAGTAAGAAAAGTAAGGATCCTGGATGTAAATTAATACCTAAGACACGTGTTGTGTACAGAGTACATAGACCATGAAGACATGAGGGCTCCCAAAGTTTCAAGCAAAAAGAACAGTTAGAAATGCTAAAGAAACCATTTTCATCAACTGAAAAAATCTATCAAATTAAATTTCATACAGATCTATCAGATCTACTAAATGAATTTTCAAAAATGTTTCTGAATGCATTCCACTGTTACCAACATTTCCAATTAATACTAAGAAAAATGCATGGAAAGTACTGAAACATACAGTTATAACATAACGTGAATTAAATGCAGTGATCCTCTATTTGGCCTTATATCTGGTTTTGACATTTTCATTACATGCTAAAGTAGCAACATCAGAGACTCAACCAAAAATTTCAGATAATTTGCTGAATCATTTCAAAGCAGATTTTATTTTTACTAGGTTATATGAAGAATTTAGAGGCTCAGTTCTGATAGAAAATGAAACTACATTTCAAAGCACTCAGAATTCTTCAGAAACATATTTTTTATGCCTTTCATATAGCGGTATTTAAACTTTGCAGTTGTCTTTGGACTAGTGTTCAATCACAGCTAAATTTTTAGAATTCTAGTATGTATAAATATGAACTGTCTTACCAAACAAATGTTGGTTTCAAATGACTATTAAAAAGGAAGAACTATGAATCAGGAAAGGAAAAGAAATGGAGAATGATATGGAGCATGAGGAAAGGACATCAATGGAAACAAATGAAGGACAATGTAGAAAACGTTTAGAACACAAAAATGGAATTTAAGTGGGATTTTCAAAATTGTTCATTTTTAAAAGTCAAGTCCAAAATAAAAGAACTCAATAACTAAGCTATTTTTGTAACTGATGAGAGCAATTAAAAAACATTTTCATTTTTATTAACTGTTTTTTTTAAGCATTGTGATAACAAAATAATTTAATTTACCCTTGCATAATCTTTAAGGAAAGAGGGCTGACACCACTGAGGGTAGTGCATGTGGAAATCAGATTTGGTTTCTACATATCTGCATATACCAGATAATCTGCCAGACAGGGACAGCTGCAGCTCGGGGGGGGAAAGGGGAACCAGCCTTCATGTGGAGCCGCACAGCAAGGAGCCCCAGCTGCTCCCCTGCCTGCCACCCGGATGGTGCTCAGCAGTCTAACCTAAACTTTGCCTTCTACTCAGTCCCTGCTGTATTTGTTGTGTCTCTATTTCTAATGGAAAAAAAAAAGAGACAAATAAATCATAGACCAGACACACAAAAATGCATCAATAACAGAATTTGATTAGTGACTGCTGATAGGAAAACTAATTAATTTCATATTATTAACCTTACGTTAAGAACTGAACCAATCCTAACACGAAGTAAACTGCAACAAATGTACCTAACTACCAAGTTAAATATCCACAATATGGGACCACAGCTCCAACCTCCTGTGAGTTTATTTGTGATGAGAAATACAAATAAGGATTATGAGTAAGCACAACACATTTTGAAACTAAGAGTTTGCAAGACAGATTTAGTGTATCTGCACACCTTTATACATGCAGATCGGTAATGGGTAAGGTACTACTGAAGGAAAGCACAACAGATTTTGTATCTGTAAATGTCAAGCCACATGAAAAATTGTGTTTTGAGGCTAGAACTAAAATATAACACTGATGTTTCTAATTTGGATTGAGACTGAATATTCCTTCTGTACGAGAAAATATGGATTTGTAAAATTTCCAGCTTTTTATTCAGCAGGTCTGGGGGTTTGCTATTCAAAGACCTATTCATTTTAAAACATAAGTTTTAATTTTGTTCTTTAAAATAGCTTTTCTGCAGCTGTGATGGTATAAATACAAAAGGAAAACAGCCTGAAGGCATAGGTAATCTACTAACCTCCTAATCTTCTGTTAGACAAATTGTGATAATTAGGAAAAGAAGACAACTTTTAGATTCAGGGTTATATGATACATTTTCTTTGTCAAGGAAGCCAGCACGAAAGATACGCTATCCCTTTATTGCAGCTTCTCACACCACCACTGCTGCAATGCAAATGGTAATGGGCCACATGATGAATTTTATCAATGGTGTAATCCAGGTAAAAATAATCTCTTTTTAGGAAAGGTGGTAGTAGGGTTTTTGTTGGTTTTGGGTTTATTTCTTTTTTTTTGTTTTTGTTTTTGTTTTTGTTGTGTGTGTTACCGATTCACTAATACGGTTAAGACATTGTAAGCAGCTGTATTAGAAAAGCTGAGAGGATGGCAGAATATGGTGCTGGGGCAGGAATGAGTGAGCAGGAACACTTCAGCAGCTGAGGCTGTTCCCTTGTGGAAATGCAGTTTTGCAGTTCCCTCATCGAAGCTGTTATGAAGGAAAATGCCAGGTTGGAACAGGTCAGGCACAGGAATCCTTAGCTTGAATTTATGTTGTTCTTCAGTTACTGAGCTAAAACAGGCAGGTAGCACAACATAAGGCCATAAAAACTGACAGGCTAGGAGACTTTGGGACACAGAAAGGAGAGTTTTAAGTATTGGACGTTAAAAGATGTAGCAGCAGAATGATTGTAAGAAGACATGAACCCGGGGTCTCTGCTGACTCCATTATTTTTGGCTACCTGGGAAATGTTGAATTTCACTTCACAGGCTCTTCTACTAAATACTTTCCCTATGTATCCCATAGCGATGACGGTTGGGTTTAACCTCAATAAAGGTGTTTATCTGGGGGGAATGAGCCTCCAACAGCAGCTTAGTGTTTCTATCCTTTATCAGTTGTCTGTGTAAGTCAATTGTCTGTACAAGACCATAGGTGGTCACAGTTGATGTTTTTCTAAAATCTCCAAGAGGGCATAGAATATGCTAGATATCATGTCATCACTTTGTCTTGAGCATTCATAGGATCCACAGATTTTAAACGTTCCTTTGTAGGGAGCATATGTATTCACAGATTTTGTGTTATGGCTCTGGTAGTTTAATTCACTATGTAAACAAATTAAGCAGCTAACTTACATCATTCTTTAGACTTCACTGACTACTGGCAATATCAGCATTGGCCATAGTAGAAGATTACCTGCTTCATTCATTCGAAAACACCTACCCACAGGCACCTAAATTCTTAAACTGAATCTTACAGAAATCATGCATAATGTGCATATTAAGCGTGCTTTTTCTTATCCTTATAAGCATTATTGTCTTAAAGCATGAATGGGCATGCCTCTTGGAGAAGGACTGCACAACTGGAGCCCACCAGACTGGACACTGAACGTCTGAGACACTCCCAGAGCACCATGTAGTGGTGAGGAGACCACAGGCTACCGATTCAGCTCTGCACGTACTTGCAGGCAGGCAGCCGGCAGGATAAAAACACTTGAGGGATGATGAAAAAACTTCGCTCATTCTCATGCCTGTCAAACTGACATAATGTGCAGCTGTAACCCGGGGAACAGAACTACCCACTGTGCCATTCTGGGAAGGACTAGCAAGCAACCAAAGTACGTATGAGCTTTCAAACTTCATTTTTAAATCACAGGCTTGTATTGCAGAGTGAGGCTTTACAGGAGGAAGTTTATCTTTTCCTGATAGACTAGTTACTTTTGTTCTGAAATCACTGAGAGATAATGGAGGCTCATTATGCAATTTTTGAGTTTGCTTCAGTAAAAACCCTCATTTTAATTGGAAACGCGTCTTTAATTAGCTTCTTGATTTGATATTTGGGATTTCTGTGAATTAGAAGAGAGATTAAGAATTGCAATGCTCTTGCATGTAACCTTCATTCTCAAATTTCAGTGGCCTCTCAAGGAAATGTGAAGGGGGGTTATGAATGCATTTGTGGGGATTCTTTTTGCTCTTTTTTAGAAAGAGTACATTTGATCTACCCACTTACAGTATTTATTTGCTAGAATTTCCCCATTACAGTTGTTCTAATTTCTAGATATAGTGCAACTTTATTTTAGGAACACAGAACTATAACACATCTTCTGCATCATGAAGGCAATGTTGAGAAATCAAATAATGTAATTCATAAACATATCAAGCTCCAACCCCATCTAATTCCCCCCTCCCCTCCCACTCCAAAAGGAAGGCTACACTAAAGCCCTTCATGTTTGCCAGCTATAGAATGGTCTTCCATCTAGTTCCAGCACCCTGGAAATCCTTCATGTGCACAGCCCCCTTCTGAAGCAGCCCCAGCTGCACCAGCCACCTCTGCAGAAGGACTTCTGCAACATCACCCACGTGCTAGCTAAAGAAACAGTCCAGAGTGTGCAGGCACCACACAAACAAATTTGTTGCATTTTTAATATGTAATTAATTTTAAATAAAAGACGAAAATTACCACCACTGCTATGAAAGGAGGTTCTGCTTCCCATTCCATTCCCAAGGTGCAGTGGGCAGGAAAAAAGTTTAAGAGCTCCAGCAAGACGAAAGTGAAACTAATGTACCACGGACAGCACTGTGCTGCAGGCAGAATGAGTTTCTCTGTAAACATGTTACAAAAATAATACAAGGTTCAATTTGATTAATCTTAAGGTCAAGTAAACTCCTTTTGAACTTAATAGGAGCAGTTTCCCTTTGAAATCCCTGCGTATTTCTCAGTCATCACACTCAGAATACCTCCTGAGCAATACGAAAAGCTCCACGTCCTCACAGCTTCTTACATGAAGTCAAACTGAGCATTTCACTGAAAGGATTAATTCAGCTTTTCTTAAAAGTAAGTTGTATTTGTTGGATTGTGCCCCTATGTTCTAGATATCTTGAGACTGTACAGCTTTAATTTTTTTTTTTTTTCCACCCACAAAACTATAAACAGAGGCTTTACTAAAGTCAAGCACACGAAAAACTTAGTACTGGGTACTGGTAGAGATGAAATTCTACAAAGTGATGCATTTCAAAGCTGTTGAAATAATACAAAATAAAAAAAAAAAAAACCCTGCCATTGTTTAAAGCAGACTTTTTTCTGGGGCAATGAATCACTTCCATTAATATTTTTCATCTTATAAATTAATATATTGCTAAAAAGTCTGAAGTGAGCAAAACTGTCCAGGTAGCTAATTAAAAAATTCTACTGTATAACTTATTCTTCTTTAAAGAATATGCAAGCAAGAATCAAATATTTAAAGATAAAATAAGTGAATGCACTGAATTCACAGGGATACTTTTAATGAAATTTGAAATTCTATCTATGAAAGGAAAATATTCTTTAAAGTTATGGGTAAGGCTTTCACTTTCTGATCAGTCAAATGTCTTTGTTTTTTTGCTTAAATGAGGTAATCCCATCTCTTCCTCTCCCTAAGGAGATATTAATGAACCTTTGTACTGTGAAGTAACAAAAGCACTCTGAAAATTAAACTATTGGATCACTATAGTTTTTAATTTCTTTAAAGATATTTAAAAGGTATCTATTTAGATATTTTTATTAAAGATATTTGAAGATATATAAAGATATCCATAAAGCATTTTTTTTTCTAATGAAACAGATGTGTTATTTCATTTCTTTAAGATAAATGATAGTTTACATAATAACATGTTTGATTTTCCACCCCTGAACGTTCACAGCTTCCCGGGAACAACCTAGTTCCTGTGAATTTTACTGTTTTCTAAAATATGACCATCATTCCACTATTACTACCTTTACCAACTAAACATTGTATTGAATCTAAGAGTCATGAAAGTAACACATTTATTCATCTCGAGTAAAAACGAGCATGTACTCCATCACAGAGAACTTCAAAGCTGCCAAAGGTCCAAATACATCTGTATTGCCCGCCTGCTGTGAGGTGAAGCTTTGCAATACCCTGCTCTCGGGCAAGGCTCTGAACCACAACACGTCAGTTGTTTTCTACTCTGTCAGGGCTAGTCAAAATACAGGTGGATCTTCACTTTCAAAGTCACATGTGAACAGCAGATATAGTACATATATAAACACACATTTACGTAGAAGTAACTTCCCCACGCACATCCACCAGAAGATTAACCAGTCTTTTGACTGTGAGAACTTTCCTTTACATCTGCCTGGTTATTTAAACTCGTGTTTTCTTGAATCTTTTCCTCTTCTTTCCTAGAATACTATCAGCTCTCCAGGGTTCTCTCAGAAACAGCTTTGCTTTGAACCTACTTGTTTTACCTCACTACACACTAAGCCGACATATTCATGGGATGAATACAAATTAAACACAGACTGAGTTCAAAGGAAAGGAACTGATTTTTGACACTGTATCACCAACCTAAATAAAATTGTATATAAATGTTAAATTTTAACAAGTATTTTGAAAGCAGAGCATAGAAATACTACATGGAAACACAAAACAATACAATTAAGAACCTAAACTAGATAAACATTAGTTAGTGATATGTTCAGAACAGTACTTAGGCCAGAGAAGAAAGATGTTTCCATCAAATTATTGCCTGAATCCTTGTGTTTATAATTTTTGTGATCTTAACCCAACAAATGAACATGTACTGGAACATTTTAAGTAACCTGAGTGATACTTAGCGTCTCCTTTGCGAATGTGTAGATAAGAACAAAAAACTTTAAAATATGTCATTATTTTCTGAATCAAGGTTTAGTAAGTTTTCTTTTCGATTGTCCATACTAACGTTTTTTCCCCAGCAAAAAGACTTGGCACATTTCTAACATATTATATTTCCCAAGCCTACCACAGTGCACAATATTGCTCCTGCTATTACCTGCTTTCCATGAATACCCTAGGTTGAGAAACACCCATGACAAGGATGTGTCCACACTTAGAAATGTCTATACTTATTTCACAGTGATAATGTTTTACAGTGTTTCATGCAGATTCAGTTTTCCAAAAATCATACTGAGCTACCCAAGGCTTCCTTCAGAAGGACCTTACCAACAAGATGCTCTGGCAGGGGAAAGTGAGGTGTAGTTTAGCCTCTCTGGTTCTAGCCTCTGATATGCAAGCCATGTCAAACAGATGTGAAATAATTTTGGGCCAGGAAAATAATTCCCCTTCTGACTGCACGTGCGTGCCTCTCGTGGCTCACACAGGCATGATCTCTTTGGCTGCTCACAGGGTAAGAGAGCAAAATTCTGCTCCTTCCTTGTGATTTATTCAAAGCCACAGTCAAGTTTTTAGCACATGATCTTCTCCCAGTATACTTTTACACGGCTAACTCCCATGCAAAGCCCCCTTACCTGGTGCCCAAAAGCAGTGCTGTCACCACCTTGGCCTCAGTTCCTTTGTTTGAGAAGTCCATGCAACAGCCAACTTGCCAGAGCACAGAGACTTATCTTCACAGGAAGATGAATACAATAGCTACAACTGACACTGTTATTCTTACTTGGTGACTTCTTTTTTTTTTTTCTTTTCTGCTTTTAATGAGCCAGATTCCAACCTTGTTTGTAATAGGCATACAGTGATGGATACATTCCACTGCCACGTCCAGGCAGAGCCATTCAGAGACAGGTTGTACTGCCCAATCTAAACAGAACAAGTCAAGATTTTGGCCCTTTCAACACAGAAAAATAGGTGTAACATACACAGGAAATAATCACTTGTAAAATTTATGTTTCAGAAATATCTTTCTTTAGTAATTCCATAAAACAATAGCTACCCTAGCATAAATATTTTCAACTTAGAACAAGCATTTCTGTTTTTTTCAGATGCAACAGATATGCTTCCAATCAGAACAAATGCATTAAAATGGTTAAAAAAAAAAAAAAAAAAAGTATTTTCATTTATGAAGTAGCGCAAGGAAGTTCCCTGAGTATCCGTGGCAGGAAGTGATTGCTTTACTGAACACACAAAGCAAAGGAAGAAGGAACATTTTTATGGAAACACTGATGTGTAAACCAACTAATAAGACTCACCACCCCTTTTCAAATGAAGTGGAAATTATAAGCTTCAAGTAACCAAAAATGATTCCTGACCAGAATGTTTTCATCCTACCTGTACAGTGTAAGAGATGGACTGTGCCAGTCCTCAGCCACTCACAGGTGCAGTCCAAGATCCTTTGAAATGAGCTCTGCAGGAACGGTAGAGGGCTCAGATCAGAGTCTGTATCTACAACACAGTGAGCAGAGATCCTGAGGGTGATTTTCTTAAAGATATTGTTACTTCATACACACCTAACTGTATTTCACTACGTAACTGTGGTCTTAGCAACTGCAGTTTTTCAAGCATAATATCTTTACAAAATTATACACTATACAGTGGATTTCTGGTTCTATTTCCTGAATAGGGAATTAAGTTTTTAGGAGAATTAAAGTAAGACTTCACTGACAATCCCTAGACCTTGCTGGAGTCTTACATCAGGTTTACTTCCCTCTCTTAGCCCTTTTTAAATGAGTGTAATTGATTTTTATCCAATTCTAACCATGGTTCCAAAAGAGAGATTTTTTTAAAAAAAATCAAGTAAGTTTTCTCTTGGGAAAGCATGGGGAGAGAAGCAGAGAAAAAAATGCTAATTGCTAATGCACAACATATTAGGACATAATACAAGCCTCATCAGAAGAGATGCAGCAAATGTGAAGACTATGGCACTAATTGTGATGCTTAGGTTGCATTTTCCCCAACCTGCTGCTCTGCCTGGCCTTTGCATTGTGCAAGTGGGTGGGAGAAGGACCATGGGGCCATGCCCACTACCGCGGCAGAACCCTGCAAGTGAGCTGTGGCCCACACCAACAGTGTTGCTCCCCCTGTTTATCTCCCGGTGCTTTCAACCTCCTTCAGAGTGGTCTGGTTTACTGGGAAGAGAATATGATTTACACTTTAGATTGCTTTTAAATCACTGAAAGCAAAATACCAGATAAATATAAATACAAATGAACACACTGTCAAGAGATGTACTCTCCTCAGCATGACTCGTGTGCTGCTTGCTCTTCAGTGTAGGATCCTATACAGAATCAAAGTGTAAAACTGTTACAGGAGTTTTGAGCTCTATTACTGTGCTGGTTACCACAACAGGAACTCACAGAGACAACACTACTGGCACCACAGAAGTGGAAAATGAACTATTACAAAAGGTTTGACTTTAAGAGCTCTTTGCAGAGTTGCAGGACAATCATAACTGCAATCTTGAGCACATTCTTTCCATGACTGTAAATGAGGCAGCATGTCCTGGTTCACACAAATGAGGGGTATAAAACATCTAGAGAATTCCAAGTTACTGAGATGAAGCAAGACAACCTATGGCAACCACAAATTTGGAACAGAAAGTCATTGTTTTTTGGATGTTATTGTTGTTGCCAAGACTGCTTGGAACACTTCATTGGTCAGTGACTGTAGCCCTCAATTCCATTTAAGAGCAGGAGAATGAAGCAGCATTTTAATCTTATTGGCAGGGCAAGAAGAACTACCACTTCTGCCCCTTTTTTTTGTGGTACATTTGGCGCATTTTGGTACATGTGGTACATTTGTGGTACAAATGGATATGACCCCCAAATGGATAAAGCTGTCATTAAAGTGACCACAGCGAGGGCAGTTCTTGTGCAGTGACCCCAGCCCAGCTGTGCACAGGTTAGGCAGCAGTAAACGTGGCAGTGAAAGAACAGCACGCGGGATTTGGGTGCTCTCTCGGTCTGTTGGGTTCATAGGCTTGCACACAATTGGGCAGAGCTGTGTTTTAGGCTGTCACTTTGCCACAGTGCCCCGATGTCAGCAGGAAAATCACTAGTTGTGAGTCTGAGCCTGTGGGGACTCTTCTACGTTGTTCTGAAATGTTTTGGGGAAAGAACAGTGATCCCTATGTTGCTTAAAAGGAATAGACACTTGTGTAACCGCAATGCCTTGCAATCCCTCCGGGTGTTGTTTTCATTGCATCTTTAGCCAATCTCATTAGAGCTCTCAGAAGAGTTCCGTTCCTATCGACTGAGGAAACATTGTAAAGACAATTTATTAGGAATACCTATTCAAGCACATCTCTGGCAGGAGTAGAGTTATTTCTACTGCGTATTTCTAAACCTCTTTTTCAGCACTAGTAGCACTTTGGTAGTGATGGCCAGGTAGCTGAAGTGATGGGTAGCTGATATAGGTGGGTTACACAGACTCCAAAGATTATTTGTGGGCTGGATAACAGAAATTGTGTACTTTTTCACTATTTCTTCAGTGAATGACTGTCCACAGTAACTTCAAGGCTCAGATTTTCCAGGATGGTATGGCAAGTTCAGACTGTTTTTCCCTCCTTAAAGGCTGACCATAACGGTCACTCAGCAAAAGTCTTTCAGCCAGCAAGTTTCCTTCCTTGATGTCTTATTATATAAATAATATTATTTATAACATTTATATAATAACTTTTATTGTGTTCACCTTCACTATAACAAACAAGTTAAAATAGGCTGTACTAGAAAACAAACAAAAAATCTCAGTCTGAAATGCGGTATAATGCAGCCTTGACAGTAACGGGCATTAATGATGTCCTACTTCAAAGCCTTCTGCCTGCCAAGATTCTTTCCCAAGATCTCACAAGAATTCAGTCAGGTCAGCTCAGTGCCCATGTTCAAGTCACTGCTGCTCCATGGGGATTTTCTGAGTGTTGAACCACAGTTACAGAAATCAGGTAGGGAAAAAAAACCTCACACAGCTTTTCATCATAACTTTTAATATATGGAACACTATCTCTACTGCCCTCAATAGTGTGAATCATGTTATTTTAAAGGTCAGCAGTTCTACTTGCTACTGCAAGGTTCTCCAAAGTACACATTCAGATTTGGTGTCTCTCCTGATCAAATAGAACATAATAAAGACACCGAACTTCAGTCACTCTAGCCAGAATACTCATCTATAAATCACCCAGCAAGCTGGCAAATATTAAAACGTTCTTTCATGCACAGCAGGGAATAACAGCATGACCCCCATCACAGGCTGAATATTCTCAGCAACTGGAAATTCACCCAGTTTTTTCAAAGCATCCTCCTGCCACTTTATGTAATCTTAATCAGCATATCCAGGACAAAGTAAAGCTCCGGAGGTAACGCTTCTCTGCCTCTCTGTTTGTGCCTAAGCCCACACACCTGTAGGATCCAGAAACTGTGGTGCTCTTGAGGTTTATTTTCTCCCCCTCACATATGTGCAAAGACTGCACAAGGTTCACTTGCAAGGCCAAGTTTCCTTCTTTAGCCTGAATTTGTCTTTCTGGACTTAGGCAAACTGAATTTTAAAAGGATCCTGGAAAGCCTTTACAGATCACCTCAAAACTACCTGAATTGAGAGCATTTGCCAGAGGGAGTGACTTGTTAAAAATGACTGAACAACTGGATGTGAGAGACCAGGAGGCTGAATATCAGTGTATGCCAGGTACTGCAACCAAGGAAAGATGTGTACTTTCAAGCAGAAGTGCCTGTGATAAAAACAGGTATAAAGCAGAAGACAATAGAAAACAGAGAGCAATTTTGTTCATGCTGATGAAGTTAAATTATGAGATTTGTGGTGGACAGCATTGAATCCTGAAGGAGATTGAGAAATAAGAAGAGAGAGAAGAATTCATATATTCTTTCTTCTCTTATGTTAAAAGTTCCTGTGCTACTACTTAACAGATAGTCAACAATGTAGGGGACAGATTTTATCTGATTTCTCTGGCTGTGTTTGTAACATCACACTTAAAATATTCCAGTGATGGGAAACTTTCATTCCATTACTACTGACTGGGAGCTGAGAAGCAAGTTTATATTTACCGCATGTATCATACATTCGACTGAATGAAAAAGAGCAGGACAACTACAGTTATCCAAATGCTCACTAATTCTTACAAGCAATATCTTTATTTAGGATATAGAAGAAAGTGTTGACATATCATGTTATTCATCTCAGACAAATCCTGCCTGACCTTTTAGAACTCATAGCTTAGTAAGACTTGTCCATCCAGCTTTCCTTCCCAAATGGGCCTCGGCCAGACCGATACAGATGGATTACCTGGGAGGATGCCACCACGTGAGCTGGATGGTACGGGTGTACCGAACGGTGCACAGGCAAGGCTGAGCTGTGGACCAGGCTGTGCTGACAAATAGTGGGACACATAACACTTGGTGGGAGGACGTACCTGAGTGAGGCCTGGGCATGACCTCAGTGTAGTGACAAAAAAAGATTTATGGTGCTGGATGTGTCTTTTCAGTACTGTTATGCAGACAGTACAGGACAGATGCTTCAGCAGGAGGTTTCTTAGCAGACATACAAGAGATGCATTTAGTCCGAACAGGAGAAGTAGAGCGTTAAGTGACATTATGTGCATAAGAGGCAAGGGACTGGATGAGAAGGTTTAGAAGCTATACAATTTAGCAGACATTAAAGTGATTTTTTGAAGGGAATAAACTCTTTTGTCAGGGAAAAGGCTCCCATCCAGCGCAGCTCCAAGGAAGGGTGAGAGTTTGTTTGGTGTGTTTGTAATAAAATACAGTGAAGAGGGCAGAGATAAGGTGAAAAGCAGTGCACCTGAGGCTTGGCAAATAATGGACTGGATATTCTAGTAGATTTTCCCAGATCTTGTGCTAAGGATTTCTTTTTTTTCACTGAGTGCTTTAGTCAACTATCCAAAAAAGCGGTAAATGTAATAGTCATGTCTTATGTCTACATAGTTCTGTGTGGCACTGAATGCTATGGAAATACCATAGCATTAAATATGTGGAGATGAGGGCAAAAACCAGCATTCAGATATTATTTAGCTTTCTACATAAGAAAATACTGTCTCACAGATTCCATTCTCACTGTAATGCAAATCAAAGATGGCTTAACACTGAGCTAGTTGTGTCACATTAATGAAAAATGGCTTGAGAGGTCACTGGCACTTGGTTTTCAATGTTTAGCCTTTATAAAACCAATGAGCTCCTCCTGTTGTCGACTCTAAGACTCTGAAGCACTCAGAAAATGTTAGAGAAGGAATTCTGTGCTTGACAAAGATCACTCGTATGAACCATACCCTTTAGCGACTGCACCTGTTTGCCACTGTCTCATTTACGACATTTGTAAGGGGAACATTAAGCAAGAATTATGCAATGTACTGATTGCTTAGGTGTAAATTTCCATCCTTTTTTACCAAAGAGATGGCTATATGAAATGCATATTTCTTAATTAGAACTACTCAACTGAGGGCAATTTGAGCTATTTCTTGAAGAAAAAAAATAAATCAATTTTGAAAAAGAGGACTGAAGGAATGGCACCCTTAGGTTAGATCTGGCAGATGGAGGTTGTGAATATAAACTCTTAAGACATCAGAAGCTACATAAAATTTGAAGTTTAACATGAAAGCTCACTGAATTAAAAAACAGAAACAGGCTGCAGAAAATTAATTTCTAAAATGATATATGTGTGAATATGGACTGTACATGGTAACACAAGGAGATGGGCTAGTATGCCTAGAGAAATCAATCATTTTCAGGGTCTGTAAAAGCAGAGAGAAGAAAGAAAATATGATAATGGCAGATTGTGAGCTTGAGTTGTTGTGGAGAATTGGTTAGCTGAGCAAGGGCATGTTAACATCGGAATGTTGAGTCATCAAGATCTTAAAAAGTATCGAAGACAGCTTACGTGAAAACTAATGGTTCACAAAGACACTCTGTCCTTGTTATCTTTGGTGAAGTAAGAACAAGGGACTTATGGTTAAAGAAATGAGAACTATGCCCAGAAACAAAGAGTGCTGACGGAGGTTGACCTTTTAGGTGGCCAGCCAATGAGGAGCTTAACTTTTGCAATATGTATGACCTAATTATAACTGCTATAAAATATGTAACCGTATCTCAATAAACGAAGTATGCTGATCTCTCATATTGAGTGATTGCTTCTTCCCTCCGTTCCAACAAATGGCAACAAATTGGCGCCCGAACAGGGACCAGGAACGGGACCAGAGGACATAGGACCGGCGACCCGATAGCGGAGTCCGGACCCGGCGACCCGATAGCGGAGTCCGGGAGCCACGGTCGGCGGAGAAGTTGAGTGCGGTCCTGTAAGCAGCGCAGGAGGCGAAAGGGATATTTTCCCCGCGCCCGGGAGCACCTATAGAGGCTGGCCCGCCTGCTACGCGCCGCCGAAGTCTGCAAAGGCTGCAATAGCGCGCTAATTGAGGTATGAACAGACAAGCGGCGTATAATTTGCTCGAATGCTTTTTAGAAAAGCGGGGCACTGAGGGGATAGATCTGAAAAAGGAACTTCCTGACTTATTAAGCTATGGCGTGGTCAGGGGATTTTTTGCAGATCCTAATACAGTTTTTGAGGAAAGCGAATGGCGAAAGCTAGGGGATAAATTATTCGATGCTGTTATAAGTGAGGAAAAAACAGCAAAGAAATTAATGAAACCGTGGCGGACAGTTATAAATACTATCACTATGCATAAAGCTGAACAAAAAGTTGCTGCTGCTGCAGCTGAGAGGCTAGACGGTACGGCTTCTACCAGAGTGCCCTCTGTGCAGCAAGCAAGTGCTACTCCTTCGCCTGACTGCCTTTTGCCCCCTTCTGTGCGCAAGTGTGGTGCCGAAATTGTCAGCAAGGAACCCACGAGACCAACGTCTGTCGGCAGACGGGAAACGAGAAACCGAGCGCGAGGAGCCGCAGCGCATCGACCCCAATCGCGACTCCTGTCACCTTCACGACACCCCCTCCAGGAGACATGACCAACTCTTATCGACAGACACCGTGTTACAACCCGCCACCCAAGGGAGCCTCGGCCTGGACCTGGCAACAGCAGTAGATACAACATTAATTGACAACCGAACACAAAAAAAAAAATTGCAACTCGTGTCCGAGGACCTCTGATAATTAATGGACAAAGTTATGGTGCTCTATTATTTGGGCGGTCTTCTGGTAGTTTAAAGGGCTGTTGTGAAGTGTGTTGCTTATAGTAATAATTGTTAGCATTGCACTCGTATGTTTAAGCTGTGCTCTCTTTTGTATTTGAAAATTACTCGAGCGTGTAACTGGCTGTGTGATCACGGCCATGACTCCCTTAAAGATCTTTGTGAAACAAAGTTAGCGTAAGTTAGCTGAAGCAGGCCTTGCAGCTGTGCTGAGGCATGCTGATAAGGAAGCTGAGAAAAGCACTGACCTTGTGCCTAATGTTGTAAATAACTTTGAGGAATTCGCGTAGACAAGAGAGAAAAAAAAAAAAAATATATATGTGGCTAGCTATCCGCAGAAACCGCAAGTAGAAGGACGTATGAAAATGTAACCCTTTAGAGCTTAGCCAATTAGCAGATGATTTGTAGGCATAAAATTAACTGGAACTGTAGCTCTTTCATTTTTCCTTCCTGGTGGCGCAGCAGCTGCGAATTGGGCTAAAATAAAAACTCTAGCGTGCTGGGCAGTGAAACAATTTAATTCTACAACAGACATTTTATCAGGTCTTGCCACTGATGTTGATAGCTTACGCCACGCAATCTTGCAAAACAGAGCTGCTATAGATTTTTTGCTTTTGGCAAATGGGCATGGATGTCAGGATTTTGAAGGCATGTGTTGCCTAAATCTTTCTGATCATTCACAAAGTATTCACCGACAGTTAGAAGAGTTAAGAAATCGTATGCATCATGTCAAAGAAGGTTCATCAGGCATAGATTCTTGGTTTGCTTCTTTGGGCATAAATGGATGGTTAAGAGACTTGTTAAAACAGGGTTTATCTGTATTGCTGTTTATTGCTTTATTATTGCTTTTGTTACCTTGTATTCTTTCTTGTATCCGAAAATTATTTGAACGTGTTACCCAATCCTTCCTTGTCCAAAAAGAAAACGGGGGAATTGTGGAGAATTGGTTAGCTGAGCAAGGGCATGTTAACATCGGAATGTTGAGTCATCAAGATCTTAAAAAGTATCGAAGACAGCTTACGTGAAAACTAATGGTTCACAAAGACACTCTGTCCTTGTTATCTTTGGTGAAGTAAGAACAAGGGACTTATGGTTAAAGAAATGAGAACTATGCCCAGAAACAAAGAGTGCTGACGGAGGTTGACCTTTTAGGTGGCCAGCCAATGAGGAGCTTAACTTTTGCAATATGTATGACCTAATTATAACTGCTATAAAATATGTAACCGTATCTCAATAAACGAAGTATGCTGATCTCTCATATTGAGTGATTGCTTCTTCCCTCCGTTCCAACAAATGGCAACAAGTTGTATCTCAAATTAGAGTACCACAAAACTTCCCGGTAAACCCCAGGTGAGTTCAAGGCAAGATTTGTTTTCTCTCTTCGAATATATTCCTACTTCCTTAGAATATATTCCGATTCCAATGACCCATAAATGTTGTGGCAAATAGGTATTAGTGGAATACAACAAGCTCTGGCTACACATCCACTGCTGTTATCTGCTAACAAATATTTATATTGATAAAAAGCCCAGCGACCCTGTATCCATATTGTTTTGGCTTTGAACTGCTACAAAAGGGAATAGCTTGCAAAACAATGTCCCATTGCCTCCATTCCCCAAATCTTAGGTCCTAATGCTAATGTTGCTGAGGATGATTGCTGTGAAAGATTTACATATGCCTTAATTTCAAATAAACCATTTGAAACAATAAGCAACAACAACAAAACAAACAAACAAAAAACTACACAAAACCCAACCCCAAAACAAAACAAAGGATTAGAAGCAATTCCTGTTACTGCAAAACACACATTCCAATTTTGTTAGCAAAATAAAAATCCATCTATAGCAAAGACAGCACTTGCTAAAGACAGACATGGATTTCAGCTGTGGTCAGGTAAACATAATCAGTTGAATACAACAGAAACCAGTGTCTCTTGAGGAGATGAGATTGCAGGAACATATGAACTTTATAAAAGGAGGCACACTGTTAGGCTTGGTCCTCTGAAGATAATGAGAATCAGAATCTCATCAAAAGTGTTATGATGGAATGGGAGAAAAATTCAACCTGATGTGGATTGCAGACAGAAGAGATGATTTGAGCTCAGAAACAAAGAAAAGTCTGCTCAGCAGCTAGATGCTTTAAAGAAGAGTAAATTGAATTTAGCAGTGGCATGGAGATAATCATATAAGAGATTATTTTTATGATATACACCAAGATGTTTTTCCATGCGGGAAATCAGAATGTCAGAGGGAAAACACAGCTAGATGATTTCAGTTTACTTTTCTCTTATTTTTCTCTTTACATTCACTTTGAATGCATTTCTTTTGTACCTCACACAGAAAAAAAACTCAAAATTTTATTTCTATTTCTAGGCATGCTGCTTGCTATGTACCTGTCTCAGGGAGGTCAAGGTAAAACACAGCTGTCAGTTGATACAGAGGAAAAAGAAATTTCAACAAAATATTTGCAAGAAAACCTACAACAATTAAGAGATGGATACAAACTGAGTTATGCAGGTTTACTGGTATAACCACTTAGTTCAGTATTCTGCTCTTGCTCTGCTCATCTGGCATAAACCTTTTCTGTTAGCTCTTGGTGCTTCCTTCTGTGAGCAGGTACCTTTGTCACTCGCTCTCCACTGAGTCCACGTTACATAAACTCCTATTGCAGTGCCTTTCAGAGATTTGCCTTTATGAACAAAGAAAGTAAGATAAACTTCAGCTCAAAATTTCTGTTGATGCTGTTTCATTTTATTGAGCCTGTTGCTAGGATGACTACTGTGGGACTTCTGAGCCCACACCCTAGATTCTATCTTTTCGGGCAGCCACTTCCCCCTCTTATATCCAGAAGTTATGAGTCATCTGCCTCAGTGAGCCAATAAATGGCTCTTAACCTTTTCCAGGCCTGAGAGAATAATAGCAGAAGGAGGTGTTCAGTCAGATTCTAATGACCTTTTAAATCAGAAAGACTGTGTGGGACAGAATTTGGTCCTAAAGGTCTTTCAGAAAACACACATTAGAAATGAAATGCTAATTGAGCTGTCATTTCAGATCGCATGGCATACTGAAACATTGTCTGCTATCTACCAAGGAAAATAGTTGACAGGTCTAAACCAAGCTAAACAGAGAGATGGTTCTTAAGCACTGGTGGCAGTGATTTATTTTAGCATGCCAATATTTCTTTACAATTTTGCCATCAGAGTGTGATCTTGCATTCCTCTTTTATAGATAAAGGCAAATCACTCACCCTTTAGAACGTGTGAAGCCAAGTTAAGGCTTTGAACAGAGTATGTACTTTTATTTTGCTGAAACGCCTTTATTCTAGCACTTGCTGTAGTTCAGAACATTTCTCGTTAACCACAATAGCGCTGCTGCAAGAAGCAAGACCCCTTTAAGCTGTTCTGTGTACAGCCAGTCAGGGGTTCTCAAAAGCACCCCAGGCAGATCCTTTTTCAGAAGCTGTGACTGTCAGTATATCCGCACAGATGGAAGTTAGCAATATGCCAGAGACACAGTTTCAGGCTGCACTGGAAAGGGTTATTTCTCAACAGATAGATTGCAGGGAAATTTCTATTACCCCACAGTATGATACACAGCTCTGAGGGTAAAAAAAATGTTGTCTTCCCATAGAGTATAAATAGAGGATCAGCAGAAAAGGATATTAAGGAATGGATCCATGGTCTAATCAGCCAGACAGGTATGACACGTTCATTGAAGGAAGCATATTTAGTTCAGAACAGGTAAGCCAATAGGACCATCTGGCAGAAAGGTACTTCAGTTCTTTTGAGAAAACATACAAAATGTAGTAACAAGCATGTCAACTTGAAAAGAATACGATAGCCTATTTGTTAAAAAGCTTAGTTGCCAGAGTGCTTTCTTACATAAGGAGAAGGATGCCTATCCTAACAATTCCAGTTTTCTTAAGTAATTGTAAAATGCCTGTGAACTATTTAATGTTTATTTTATCCTCTCATTAACACTGAACATCACCCCCAACCTACTGAATAATCAGAGACAGATCTCTTTTTTTACACAATAATTAGCACATTCTGGTGATGCCTGTACAATTTTAATCCATCAAATGCTACAAGAAGCAATACATTTGTCATGGGGCAGACCAATTAAGGTACCTGAACACTGCAGTTGTGCCTGTGACTTTCCATAATCTTGTTCTTCTACAGCCGTCATTTAGTGTGATTGACGACATGTTTGTGAGTGTTAAGACTCGCAGAGTTTAATGATATCCAAAGGCAGGAATTAGAGGACATAGGTCTCTCACATTTCAGCTCACAACATTTTTCATTTCAGAACATTTCCATAAGATATCAAACAATTTAATTTTTCCTGCATTATTGTAATGGAAAATAACTGTGAGGGGTTTTTCCATCTTCATCCCACCACAGTTCTAAGAGCAAAGTGCTGGCCACTTCGTTTAAAAGATGCAACAAAGCTGTCTCCTTCCCTGGTTCCCCCCTGCCCCATTCTGTATGTTCTGCCTGGAAGGGGCAGGGCAATTCTCAGGACAATAGGGACATTATTTGCTGCTGTCAAAGAAATCTGCAGCAAAAGTTTTGTATCTTTTTCAAGGTATTTCACACTATTTGTGTTTAAAAGGTTAGAATAAAATTTGATCATTTTTTAAAAGTGTCCTGGCAAACAACAATGGTAATCAGCATTGTCAAAAAAATAAAAAGTTTTACCTGAATTATCTACAACATTTAAGTACAGCTGCATACAAGAACATACTCTAAGCCTATAAATGTTTCTAAATCTGATTAGTTTAAATTGGTGTGATTACTTCTATGTGTCAAAGTTAATACAGGAAGTATTTAGAAACTTACAGGGCGAGGGTTTTAAACTATTGAATATTGTAAAGTGTATCTTCCCCCTCATGATTACAGGACTAAACTGAGCCTGAACATACACAGGTTGCTTTTCTTAAGCCAGTAACCATCTGCATTACTTGGGAAAATCTTCACATCTACACTTCAGGTGCCTTATCGCTGAAATTAGAGCCAGGGACTTTCTTCAGTTTTGCAAACTGATATAAATAGGTGAAAACACAATAGTTTATACATAGTGTTGTGACAGTTAATTGTACAAGACAACACAAGCATAGTAGCTTCAGAGCAGAAAGATAATTTTCCCTAACTGAAATTATGGAAGAATGTATTTAAGTACAAATAGACCAGGACACTGCAACAGACATAAATACTATTAATAGGAATCCAGTGAGACTGCTAATGTCTGGCCTTCAGCCTCAGAAGGAAATGGCTCACAGACAAAACCTTTTTCTGGAAAGTTATTCACCTCACCTGCCTTCACCACCACCCATTGCTGGATGAACCACCAGTTCCTGAAGCACTTCCCTCTAGGTTGTCTACTAGTTAAGACAAGTTGCCTAACTTTTATATGGGAAAACCCTGGGGATGTAAACTCTAGACTAAATGTATGTCAGAACAATCATGATGCAAATATCTTGGCTATACCTATCATTTACCGGGCTACCTAAATTTATCTTCTCAAATATATTAGCCACAGAAGACAACTGAACTCCCTAACCTGGTTTTAAGGGAGTTCTAGATGACATTTTATGAGTAAGCCTTGTGAGGTATGGTGTATCATTTGCTTTATTAGCTTAGACAGTATAAAGGTGGGATTTTTGTTAAATATTAATTTCAGTATTTTCATTATGACAACACGGCAGTGTATCAGCTTAAAGGAAATTAATATTTTCCCTACTTTTCTCAAAAAAAAACCCTCCAGAGAAATATAAGAAATTAGTTCTGTAATGGCTTGTTGCACAAACCCACAACCAAGTAATTTTAACAATTAAAGACCAAAAATGCAGTAAGTGAATGTGTGAGACTATCCTGATGCAAGAGGATCATTTGTGTGGGGAACAGACATAACTAGGACTGCTAATTCAGCATATAAAAGATAGGTTACCACGACACATTACATTCCCCAGCATTTGCAGAGGTACGCAGGTGTGGGTGGTATGTCTACAATGCTAGTAACAGTATTAGTGCATAGATTCTGCTGCCTTGTTCTCAACGAGAGGTACAGGCAACTGCTGAGGTATCTTGAAAGGGAGCCATGCTAGCTCCCTTAGTTTTGGGTTGGGTTTGTGCTGGACCTTCTTTCATTATAATTTAGAGCACAAAGATGTGCTATATCATACAGTCTGTGCAAGCCCACAACTCTTTGGAAAGGAGCACAAAACATTTTTTTCTAGCTAACATTACAATTTCTTAAGGTTTCTGAAGCCAGTCTAGTACCCTGATAGATCAAGTCATCAAACGCTTAGGACAGCATAAAAGAAATCATAAAAACACCCCTGCTAAGGCTCCTTGAAATGTCTCCTTAAAGTTTTCCTCCACCATGATGACTTCCAAAACCACCAGACAATGTACATAGATTATGCCTCTGGTGTGGGCATAGTGAGTAACTTTTCATTATTTACCTGTATTCAATTTTAAGCCAGTGGGACAGTTTATCTTCTTTTCTTTTTCTTTTCAGTATTTTTATTGTGTTTTGTGCAGGAAATCTCCCAGGCATTGTCGCAATACTAACCATTAAATAACATTCTTATGATCAGACAAGTTATTCTACCTGATTCAGGGACCAACTGATGAACTTCAGTGAGGTAAAACTAGCTGGACTCACTGGGCTTAAAAGATCTAAGAAATAGATCAGTGTTAGAATTTTAGTCCAGAAAAAATTAGGCTATTAAACTATATTATAGATGGAGACCTATATCTACAGTTGCAACAGACAAAATACAAAGTAGCTGGGTGAGGAAGTCACTTTCCTTTATGGTACAGTTATAAATGAAGTACATTACAGTAGGTGTTAGTATTATTAATCATGTTTACTACAGTAGTGCCTAAAACCATGCAAAAGATGAGCCTCCGAGGATTCTGTAATGTGCAGAGACACACAGCAAAAGCCCACAGCTATCCTGAAGAGTTTATAGAGGAGGTAAACAATACAGGTACCAGAGGGGAAAGTCACACAAAAAATGAGTGGCATGAGCAATGCAATCATGGCAAATGTTCATTTTGCAATGGCAAAGAGAGAACAAGAGGCTGAGATGGGACACGGGGGAGAAGAGGGCACTAGGAAAGGGACAACTCAAGCAGAAAAGCGAAAAGAAATGTAGGCGAGCATGACCAGTCTAGAAACACTTGGGACAGATGTAGAAGGGTGGTGACAGATTTCGAGTGGACGTCCACTAAGTAGAGGGGTAGAGAGAAGCCTGCCAACAGCGCAGAGATAGCTAGAGACCACAAGTAGCCTGCTACACCTGGTTGGGCTCCCAGACCCTCTGTTTGCCCACAGGACTGCCCTGGAGCTGGTGGGAGCTTCCTCCACAGGCCTTTGTGACCAGGTTCTGCTGGATGCATCTGAGACAGATAACCCACTGATTTGTTCTTGTATTTGTGTTCTTACACTATTATATTTAGAAATGACCATGCCACAGAAAAGCACTCGTTGGCAATTTTAGACCATAGAACCAAAAAATAAAGCACATAAGACATCTGCCTTAAAAATGATACCAGCCATCACTCTTTGATTGAACCAAATCAGCTCTGCCATCAAAACAAAGTGAAATTAGGCACTTCATTCTTGAACAGACATTACTTTACTGATACCAGTGTATCTCAAAGAATTAGGAAAACTGTCAGTCATAATACAGCTTTGCTGTTCAATATTTACTGACACATTTTTTCTGCCCTGAGCACAGAGTGAGGAGGCAGTGAAAATCAGGCTGCACATAAAATCTTTTTAACAAACACCAATGACAACTGACAATGCAAAATTAAAAAAAAAAAAAATGGCATTAGTGGGTTTGATTTTTTTTTTGTTTTGTTGTTTGTTTTTTTTGTTGATGTCACCAGATGAGTTTCACAGCAGAGAAGCAAAAGAGACATATTGTACATAGGACTGCATGCAAATTAATGGTAAAGAACACATGGGTACATTTTCCTAGGACAAGACATGTTCCTGTAATCAGCTGCATGAAGGGAAATCCATGACCCCACAGTAAATCCACAGAAGTCTGTGGAACTCCTCTGGTGGAGGATATGGTCTGGAAAGCTCTGATTTCACAATCTGCATGACAAATTATTTTAAAGGTGGTCTTTATTTAGTGGGCAGGTATCCAACCTAGAAAGTAGTGAATATGAAGAAGACCTATTGGTTCCAGCAGACTAAGAGATGGTCCTAGAGCAATGCTTTCATAAAAGGGTTATAAGACCAATAAGCCATATGAACAAGGGATGTGTATACACACATATATAGGGAGGAGGTAATTTCATCTCTGCAGATAAAATTGGGACAACTTGTAATAAATAAATACATACAGTTCTGGTGGAAATTATGTAAAAGAAATAGAAAATTAAAAGTAGCTGCAGAATAGAGAGTTAGGGGTTTTTTTTCAAACTCTGTTATCTCTACTTTACTCAAAAGAAAACTGACCTGTAATCTATTTAGTGTATATGTGCCATCAAAAAGAGAAAATACTACAAGGGTCTTCATTCTGTCAAAGGAGAGCACTGGAGTTAATGGCCTGAAGCTGAAATAAATGTCTGGAAACAACCAAAATGCACAAAGTGTCACGGAATATAATAATCCTCTAGGAAAACCATTGAAAGAAGCAACAGATCTTCTATCACTTGGTGTCTTCTACATCATTCAGAAAATCACTTACTCTTTAATTTGAAGTGTTCTAGATGAACACAAGAATAACTTGGTGAAATTTGATGATTTCTGAATGTTAAATGAGGACATATCTGTACTAGGTACAAAAAGAAACAAAGAAGACACAGCTGTACACAACTAACTTCTCTCACAGCAGACGAAGGTTTGGCTCTGAGCGATGAAGGAACCCCAGCTCCTTGCAGCTATCTCCCTGAGACTTTCCAGCTTCTCAGCTTTTCACTGACCTTCCCTTTCAGTTCATCCTCCACATTTTTTTAATTTTTTTTTTTAGCTTTTTTAAAGGAGTTTCTTCTAAAATGACTGGCATATAGTTATTTAACAATCTCAGTAAACCATAGCCAGAACTGAGGAGTCTTCTCTCATTGCCATTCACCTGACTGTTTTGGTAGAAGACAATCCTCCTACCTAGATAGGAGTGTTTCCTTCTTTCTTCCTCTCTGTTCTTTGTTAACAATACCTTCATGGCCATCTTCAAATTTACCTTTCTTCTATCGAGGCAGGGTGTAACACCAAGCTGAACAAGGAAACACTGCCTAGCTACAAAAATGCACAGCTTATTTTCTGAATTTGGTGCAAACCTCTGTGTTTTTGCAATCAAAGTAAACTGCTGTGGAATTAAATGTGACAGGTTTTCAGACAAAGAAAGAAAAGCAATGAAGGTGCTTAGGAGCACCCAGGCAAATAATAAATGCCAATCCAAGAGCCACATAGGAACAGCTCCTTGGCCCTCTCCAGTCCATGACGTAAGTGCCAAGTTAGAGTACAGAGAGATGAGGAAATATTAAATCTTTTGGGGCTTTTGGAAACTGGTGGAGCCAGCAGCATAGTGAAGAGTTCAAGGCTTCCAGGGCAATGATAGCAACAACTGTCAGCGTGACCAGGGATAATGCAGGGAGTCTGAAAGCAGGAGAGGTCTTTTCTCCTTGTCATATATGGAGCTAATAAACTTGGGGGGAACTTATATTTTCTTACCAGCTTTTGCAAATAATTCACATGCACAAAGTCCTACTGTGGTGTGACCTTCTGCTTCCTTTGGAAGGTTAAGTAATAAGTAATGAATTATGAATAATTCATAATTAATGAATAAGTAATGATCCTTTCCAGAGTGACTGGGATTGACTTGCTGATCGCAGTATTTCAGAATGAAAAAGCTTGTAGTGAAAAAACAGGATCATTCCGTTTAAACAACACGAGGAAAAAACACATGGATAAAGGCTCTATCACAAAACTCTTCAGAAAGGGGTGGAGGAAACCAGGTTAAGTTCTAAGGACTGCCTGAGAAGCATTTCTATGGGAATGGAGTATTAGGTACATTTTCAACCACCAAACTAAAAGTTCCTAAGTGCAAAGAGAGAGAAACTCGGTTCCTGTTTTCTTGGAAATCCTCCAAATAGGGAGTTCACAGGGAACACACACAGGGAGTCCTGGAGAGATGCAGGTCCCAGCGTGCTTGCAGTGCACAAATCTGCGTAGGCTTAGCAACGCCTCAGGCTGGCTATAGATGAACGGTACACAACGTCACTGTTTACTGGTATTATATTTCTGTAATGTTTACCTTCAAAATCAATACTTTTGAAAGGCTTGACTTCATTATATCAATAATGTGGTACTAGAGAAACTGCCACTAAATAAATATACTCTTCAGGACTGAGGACCTAGGACAAACATCCCTTGGTCAGGTCATAGAGAGGGCATTATCAAAATAAAAAAGTATTTATTTTTCCTACTCCATTCTCTTCCCACCGATTCCTCCTACCATAATAGTTCTGCTGTACCCGTACCTCCCATCTTCTGCTCCGTATTACAGCTCTGATAATACCAACTGCCTTTCCTCCTGCAATAACAACCTGAATTTTTCATTTGGTCTAAAAGACATGCTATTTGCCCCCCCAGTGGACTGAGAAGCATTGCTTATCTCACAGTCAAGCAGCACACATTTATCTTCTGGATAGAAGATGTTTTGACCTATTGGAAGTGCTGCTCTGGCCGGGCTTCACAGGTGACAGTGCATACCCGGTGGCTACTTCACTGATGAACTCTGAATCACATCAGTGGGCAAGCAGCATTCTGCTCTCCACGACAAGTGGGCAAAACTTGGCTTCAGAAACATGGGCTTCATCAAGAGAGAAAATATTAAAACTAATCCGCATCTAGGTTACAGTTATAAGGAAAACAGCTGGGAGAGAACAAGAGGTGCTTAAAATGTGCTTATTTTCCTACCTATATTAATTCTGTTTGTGCGAAAGAGTTGGGATTTTGAAGCATGAATTCAGGTAAGTTAAGAAGGGTCCTAAACTGCTGCAAACTCATGTAACTATATGTGTATTTACTTCAACAGTTTTGCCCGGTATCAGGAAGATGTAGTTATGAAGGCTTGCTTGAACAGCTCTTCATCTGAACCTGGAGATCCTTTGCTGTCCCTGCAATTCCTCTGCTACTGACTTCATTTTCCCTTGTTTTCACAGGTGCTGAATATCACCCGGTTGTCCACTGGATAGTTTGACAAGCAAGTCCTCTGCACCAGACACTAGAAAAGCTAGGAAGAATCCATAGTCTCACATTTGATTTGATAAAGCTAAACAACGTGAACTTAGGACATACGAAAAATGACAAACAGGTCACGGATTTAACTGTGAAACAAAGCCCACAGGGGATAGTTTCAACAAAACATCTATTGCATATACAAAAGGCTATGTACTGGGTTTATTCATACCCTTTTTAGAGAAAAGCACACTTAGTCCAACAGATAAATTGTCTGAATTTTACACATGTGGTTTTAATTTTGGATTTACAGATTGCATCAATTTATCTCATTTTATTCACATCAAATAAGGGAAATTGAATATGTATTATGTTAGCGTGAAACACGTTTTCCTTAAAGCACTTTCTTCTGTCCACAGTGATTAGGGTGGCAGCGCCATTATTGTTTATTGTTCCCACAGTTTCTATTTTTCTACCAAAATCCTAATTTGTTTTTGTTGTTAACTCAATCACTCTAAGTAAGTTCCTTTGGAACTTATTTTCAAGAAATGTTCTTAAGAATAGAGCCAGAGTAATTTGCATTGCCCTGAAGGAGCTAATTCAAGGCATTTTAAAATGGATCATAATGTGGAGACATTTTCCCAATTCTGTTTTTTGTCAGCAGATTTCTTGTACCTTAATAGTTTCAGCAGAATGAAATATCACTAACTGTACTCCATCGAAACAAAAGAAAGCGTTACAATAGCCATCAGTTCTGAATGCAAAGCTTTAATAGAAACAGCATTTTATTTTAGCAAAATACTAAAATGCACACGTATATATACATATATATATGTATACACTATAAGGAAATTGGCTGATAAGTTTGTTTATATTTCATTGCTGCACAGAGATCTACCAGTAGCACAACTTGCTAAGACTCAGGGTGTCTGTCTGTAACCAAAAATGTACAGACTTAGGAAGAAAAAGCAGAAACTGAAGCAGGAGTAATGGGTAGCAAAAGCAGCTCTCTTGGCCATTTGATGTTAAAAATTCTAACTTTTTATGGCAACTATAACTAAAGAAGTAGTAAATGTTATCCCTTTATTGCACATAAAAGAAAGGCATTATCTTTTGGGGAAAAAAAGCAACCCTGAAGCTACACTGTTAAACATGTTCATCTCGGGTCACCAATTTCAAATTACAGCAGTATCAATAACTTCATTATTTCATTGATTAACAATAAACAAAGAAATGCATGAAAGTTTCATTATTTGAACCTTTGTGAAGTTATGTGTCTACTATATGATAAAAAATTAGGGTTTATATTTTTTATAAATTGTTATGTATAGGATCTGTACTTTTTGCCTCCGAGTCCATATATTTTGGGAGTGTATCTTCCCACAATAAAGGTTAACACTCAGAGGTAACCCTTTTATTTTTCTAGACGGATAGAAGAAACAATTTTCCCATTAGTTGCCTTTATTAGAGACTCTGAGAACAAAACCTCCTCCAAGATGACTGCATGCCCATCTGGCACAGCGGTCCATGCCGAGAGGAAGGCAGTAACGCTTCCCCCATCAGCAGCCCAGAGTCCTGGGAGGACGAGGAGTGCCACACACCTATCACAGACACAGCACTGCATAGATACGATGGCCATGTCCTCCCAGGGGTTGCCAGAAACCTTTGCACATGGTTACTGATTTCTTTTTGCCACTGTGTGCACGTTAAATGCTAAAATGCCATCACTGCAAGCTATGTGCTCTGGCATTTTCTTTCCAAGTCTCTCAGCTGTAACCACCGGCCTCGCGAATGCCTTCTGTCTTTGGGTGAAAGTGCTCAGGACATGTCTCCTCCTCTTGTCTGATAGAGCCCAAAGTCAAAAATCCTACTTTCAGAGACACATCAATAGTTCTTACATAGTAAATGTACATTTGTCTCACAAACTGTGTTTCACAAAGTGGGGCTGAGCTTACATCTTGGGATACAAGGGAAAGGAGCAGCACATTTTATCAAGTGGATGTCAGCTGAAACACATGGCTACAACCAAAGAAATGTATAATAAAGGGGTTTGGAAGTGATCTCACCATTTTTATGTTTAATCACTGCTTCAATGCAATTCAGTAAGTAACAATCCATCATAAAAATACACTAAATACAGTTAATTGACATCTATTTCACTCTCATACATAGTGTGCTTCTGTATCTTAAGAAAGCTCCTAGATGATTAATGATTTTTTCCTCTCTCTCAGGCTAAAGGATCTAGGGCATTTTACTTTCTGGAGCTCTAAGTGATATTGCATGGTTTATATAATCATACCATAACTGATATTAGCCGTAACGCTCGACCTGAAGACACATAAGATAGTCCTTCCTCAAAACGTCATACAAAGGAAGTACATTGCAGATCTTGTCCTAAGTGTTTTTATTACTCTAAAAGAGAACTAAACTGTCATTTAAGCATTGCCTTTAATAATCCAGCCAATGTCTTGGGAGGGTGTTTTGCACTGCTTCACCTGCAATTACCTCATCAGTTTTTTGCAGGGTGTTTGATATACCAAGAGATAAAGTCACACATCAGTGAACAAACTTAATTCACTCGAAGGACTAAATTAACTTCAGACGCCAACAGTGAACTTCAGGCAGCAAGAGTTGAAGAGGCGGGGATAACGTGCACAAGACACCCACGCACTAAGCACAAAGTATACTGTGATTAGAAAACAAAACATAAGGAAGATTTTTATTGTTGGTTGTGTGCATCAGAGAGGAGTATCTAGTATAAATTCAACCTGTACTCTTCTGAATACCAAGTGAGCCTCACATTTTAATAGATAGATTAATCCAGGAGCTTCCAGTCCTGAAAATACTATGTGGCATTATTTAAAAACATATCTATCTTAGAAAATGTACAGAAGAAATATCGATTGCATCAATCTAACAATTAAAAAGAGATTAAAAAAGAAGATGGAAAGAACTTAAGGACCCAAATTTCAAAAACTTCTACTTCTTTGGAAAGAAGTTCATGCACTGCACTCAGGGCTGTGAGAGCTGTATGTTTTTTTTTTTTTTTTTCTTCTCCATCTCTTTCTCATGTTAGGAGGTCAGAATGTCTCATCAGAATACCCCTAATAAGACTGACATAACTAGCAATCAGTGCTGTTTAGCCATTCTTCCTCTGAACTGGTGACTGTCACACAGCTTACATTAAAAAAAAAAAAATACAGTAAACCAAGGTGTATTTCAAGCTTCACTGGACTTCTGTGTAGTTCTAATGTGCTTACTGTGGATATTCCGTGTAATATTTTTTTTTCTTCTCAACACTACCTAAACTCTGTGTTTCCATTTGAAGCCTTACAAATAATTAAAAGAAGCATAAATTTCAGCAAAACCTACAGAAATATAAGATATATCCAATCATATATAACTGAGGAAAACAAAAAGGCAGCTGCCAAAAAACCCTTTCAAAACTCCACCAGTCACAGAGTACTCAATTATTTTTGAATAATTTACTGAAAACACCCAAAATTTCTGCTACTCTAATTTTGATGTTATTGAATGCTCTACAGAAGGCAATGGATAATTGAACTAACTTTACCCTTACTTCACCAGTAACCAAAATGGACTCTTCAAAAAGAAGGAAGAATCCAGAACTTCATAATTAAAAGAAAATGTTGTATTTTTTGTGTATTGTTGTTGTGTCAGTATCTGCATATCTATAAGATCATCCAAATATCTTTATCATTAGCAATTTTACACCAAGAAACCATTGAATAATAACTTCATTTTCAGTCCAGTTGTATGAGGTTCAACCAGGCTCAGTGCCGGGTCCTGCACGTGGGTCACAGCAACCCCACACAGCGCTACAGGCTGGGGCAGGGGGCTGGGAACTGCCTGGTGGGAAAGAGCCTGGGGGTGCTGGTCAGGAGCCGGCTGAACAGGAGCCAGCAGTGTGCCCAGGTGGCCAAGGTGGCCAACAGCATCCTGGCTTGTAGCAGACACGGCGTGGCCAGCAGGACCAGGGCAGTGCCCGTCCCCCTGCGCTGGGCACCGGTGAGGCCGCCCCTGGACCCCTGTGTTCAGCTTTGGGCCCCTCACTGCAGGGGGACATGGAGGGGCTGGAGCGTGTCCAGAGCCGGGCAGGGGGCTGGGGCAGGGGCTGGGGCACCAGCCTTGTGAGGGGCGGCTGAGGGACCTGGGGGGGGTTGGCCTGGAGAGGAGGGGGCTCAGGGGGGACCTGATCGCTCTCCGCAGCCACCTGACAGGGGCCGTAGGCAGCGGGGGTCGGTCTCTTCTCCCGGATAAGGAGCGAGCCACAGGAAACAGCCTCAAGTTATGCCAGGGGAGGTTTACATTGGGTATCAGGAGAGATTTCTTCAAGGGAAGGGTGGTGAAGGGTTGGAATAGGCTGCCCAGGGAAGTGGTGGAATAACCCCTGGAGGTGTTTAAAAAACACATGGATGCATTGCTTAGGGGCATGGTTTAGTGGTGGACTTCACAGTCCTGGGATAATGGTTGAAGTCAATGACCTTAAAGGTCTTTTCCAACCTATATGATTCTGTGACTATGATTTTAGAATATGACAACTAAAAGAAGAAATATAATAATTAGCAAGTTAATAAATTAATTTTGTTTTCTTTTTGCATTTTTCTGCTAAAAACTGAAAAGCATTTTGCAAATATTAAGTATCTTTTTAAGTTGACTGTTTCCATTATTGACATATTTAGAAGAACTGAAGCAAGAAAAGTAGCAATGACTGCTGAAAGTCAAACAGAAAGTCATGGCAAAAAAAAAAAGTATTGCAAATTCTACAGTCCTGATTACCCACCCACAGTCTTCATCACACAACGACACTCCTCTTTCTTTGGAAAGACAAGATGATTTACCACTGCCTTCTCCATAATTGGAATATTCATAAGCAATTATAGCTGTGTTCAAAGAATGTTCTTGGACTCAAGCTCTTGAATAAAACTATTATCAAGGATTAAAAAAACATTTTCATAGAAAATAGCAGATATTCATTTTATCAGGTTGTTTAAACTCCATGAAATCCACAGAGTCGTACAGCAAATTTAGGACTGCTTCTCTACTTTTAGAGACCTTAGGGGTGGTAACCACCTGTGACAACTTTGACTCCAAATAAAAAATGAGCTCATTATGATCCTGTTAATGCAGAGCCACAAACTGAACTACCTATCAAAGTATCTTCACGGTTTACAGTGCAAGTCCTGCAATAAACATCAAGGGAAAAAAAACACAACATCTCTTCAGATTTACCTGACGAAATGTAAACAATTCACAATACCAGAGCAAGTAGAAAGGGTCATACATGAGAAACCAGGCAACTTTTCAACTTCAGAAGTTATTCTTTTAAAAGGTGTATTTTGGCAGTCATTCCTTCCTCCAGAACTGAAAAGCATGATATTGCTTATTTTACTTCAGCCTAAACCCACAAAGCCTCCAAGGGGCTTCACTAGGTTTCGAGGCTGGCACCTGGAGAACTAGAATTGAAAATGGAAATTAAAATAAATACCATAAACAAGCTGCCACTGCCCTAATATCTCTGCTCAGTGCAAATTAGACTGCTTTGTGTTGGCTTAGTGGATCAGGACCCTTTCCTGCACCAGTAAGGAGCCTGGATTTCACCTTGCAGCACTGGGTGCTGTACCTCACACAGAGAAGGAGATACCAGGGCAGCTTTATGCCAATTCCACACATGTCCTGGAGCTGTTAAGTGAACACTCAACTGCAAAGTGTCTTGACAGCCTGGGTGAAAGCAGTGGCACAGGCCGGTGCCTCTGCAGCCACCTGCCAGCACGGCGCTTCCTAGCAGGCCAGCCGCTTCGCCGTGAGCAGGAGCTGTCAATGAATGGGTGCTTTCTGTACCCAGAGACTGCAGCTTTATTGAATAAATATGCTTAAAAATTCCACCCACACACTCAAACCTAGCTCTAAAGCAAACCTGGAAGCCTTTGTGTCAGTAATGCTCAGGCTGAAAGGATTTTGTTTAAAACCCAGTGGCACACTCTCAGCCTCGGAGCAGCCACACAACACCCCCCTTCCCAGCCCGCTGGCCTGGCAGCGCTGGGGGCTCACTGGCAGCCATGTAACCCTCTGACCTTCACAACACCCCCCAAACCACGCCAGTGAGACCCAGTGAAATGCAGGTGCTGAGGCTTCCCCAGGGCAGAGCCAGGAGAGATGGCCAGCACCCACTCCTAGGATGGGCAATGTGGAAAAGCTAATGCCGAGAACCCAGAGGCAGAGCAAGTTCACTGAGGAGGGAACTGAAAAGCAAAACAGAAGGGGATATTCCAGCTTCAAAGAAGTAGGGGGGCAAAACCCACACCGGCTATCTCTAAAGCCTCCTTACTTTTCTTTAAGCAAATAAGAAACTTGTTGCTTGTAAGCAAGCTAAACTGAGCTAAACTTTATTACTACAAATAAAGTGATATTTCTGTGTCCATGGGTACAAACTAATAAACTTTACTATAAAATGACTGGCACTAACTTACAGAAAATGACGTGAAATTGCAAGGCCGCAATACACAAACACAATCTAAATTTGCACGGATTCTTCTAAAGTCATCAAGGGTGCCTTTTCTCTAAGGACTCAAAATGATGCGTTCTTTAAAACAAACTTTAATGACACTCTAAGCAGGAGCACATGATAAAAATGGAATGGTATTAGGATGTTTCTCCAGATGTGTTTATTCACTGGCAGTTTTAAGAAAAATCAGATTTGCTGGGTGGATTTATTTCAGATGTTTGCAATAATATGACTTAGAAAAAATATTTCACATGAGAAAATAGAACTTATTGGTACCTGCTTAATGAAGCGACGGGATTACTGTTTCAATGTCAGAATGTAACAATGGGCTTATTTCCCATTAGAATTTGCTCTAAATAACTAAATTGATAACCACAGACACCAAAAGCCAGGAAATCCAAATTTCAATTTAAGGTCAATGTTTTCAATATGAATAAGCTCTATTTAAATGAAAATCACATTTTAAAAATCCACAGGCAATAAACAGGGTACAACTTCCTTTAGCTGTTCTGAAAAAAATCAGTGCAACTTGATTTCTGGCAAAGAATATATGGCTTTTTTTTGAGCTATGTGATTTCTGCTCTGTTCCCCCTGCAAACACCGCATATCCATCAGTCTGTGCATTCTGGAGCACGGTGCATTGGAGTAAAGCAGCCGCCATACAAGAGCCCCTGAGCTGGCCACTCTGTTTTGTGGAAAGACCTTGAAAGACAGATATACGTCGAGTTCTCTTTGTTGGATGGGAGAATGGTTCATAACACTGCAGGGTAATGTCTATGGACCTTTCTTTGGCAATAAAAGGAGACTGGCTCTGGCTGTAAGTTTTAAGGGAAATGATGAAGACAGACCCTTCCTTGAATTTCATTGGGATTGTGAAGCTGTCTCTAGGGAAAAAAATACTTGCTATATCATCAGAAATAGTATTTTACCAAATTTCTTTGCATTTCAGTTTTAGGTGCTTATGATTCTAAGTTTTTCCTTTAAAACTGGCTGAAAATGAATAAACATAGCCGCTGTAAATTGACAGGGGGTAGAGACAAAATCTTTCCATTTGAACACAAACATGTGAAGCCCATCTTTAAACTTTTTGCTTGTAAAGCTACTGCCTTTGAAAACTACTAATCAAATACAATCAAGAAGAGAGATGCTCTAGATTTAGCTGCCATTTTTGCTAAAAGAAGTAGTGGAGCAATAAATGTAATAAAAAGGAAAATGCCAAACTCTTTGGCCCAAGAGAAGATCTGCACTGAACCAAAACTTTCTAAGAAGCTACTCAAGAATCCAACTAATAATTTTCGCCACACTTTAAGATTTCATTTCCACAGTTAAAATTGCTAAAGTCACCTTTGAACTCAATGAAAAATCTAGTTTTTGGCAGGATTCACAACACTGTTAACCCTAAGTTTCTCTGTCATCAGCAGAGTCTGTCTGCTGAAGAACTGATCCGATATGCTATGCTAAGTTACAGTTCAGTGTACACACAGAAAAATATGTAGAGGATATCCGAGGTAAAGCGGAGATACAAAAGAAGACAACACACAGTAATTATAACTGCACATGGTGATGACTACTTCTACTGCATTGTTCTTCCTTTCTTTTTGTTTAATGCATTTGTTCTTTACTGCCTCATCTTTAAGGAGTATGTAAAGTGACTTTTAGCCCTAGGGAGTACAGCTCAGGGGAAATGACACACACACTACCCTGAGAAACGATAACGAGGAATGAGTCTCAAGAGATTCACAATTCAAATGTAGTTTAATTGAAAAAGTTGAAGATGATGAGAGGAAAACATCTTTTTTCTCAAATTATTCTAGCTTCCGCTATAAACAAAGATGAATGTTTCTCAAGTTTTAGCCATTAATAATGTTGCTGTAAAGCTCAAGTATGCAAAACAAAATTAAACAAACAGGACTACTATATCATTAAACTCCAGTTGTTTCGTACTGCTCTGGTGAAGCAGTAAATCCAGAAAAAACATGTTGTTAAACCAGCTTTACAGCTGTTCTGCATCACCAAAGTGACACAGAGCAACTCATCACAGACATGTAGCACAAACTACTTTGAAAAAAGCTCCTCCTATTCTTCATATCTCTGTCCTCTCTGGTCTTTGAGCCATTGTTTAGGTGCATTTTGTGAAAATTAGCTTGAGGTAGGCATCTGAACAAACCCACTGGAGGAGCAGCTGTAGATTGGCTGTAGCCAGGCACACAATCTCCCCTGGCAATTTCACTGGATTAAGCTCACTAGTTGCCCTCCTGCTCCTTTGACCCATCCTGTACTTAAAGCCTATATACCATTACTTTCATGTTGTTACTCACCCCTGAAGCTACTCCACAACATAAAGCTGGTGTGCAGCAAAGATGATCACTAACCCTGACTCCTGTCCTACAACAGTGCCTGGCTGCAATCCAGCACAGAGCCCAGGCAGGACTGGGATCTGCGAATATAAGCTGTACAAACAGATAAACAAATCTAATGAAGTGTTACCAAGAGCTGTAACAAAAGGGGGGGGGGGAAACCCCACCAAAGCAAAACACAAAAACTCTGGAAAACAAATGGGCCCATGATGCATAGCTGCAATTTGTAAAACACTGCTTAGCAAAGCACTTACACTGCCATCGCTGAAGCTGGAGTTCTCTGCAGCACTTCAGCACACTTGGGTTTCAGATGAAATACTTCTTACAAAAAACTTCATGACCGTTCCTGGGTGGTGAGAAAGGGGCATCCACTTCAGCACTCTGCACCCAGGGGTGAGAAAAGCAGGACAGGCAGCAAAGGTGGTGGGAGCATAGCAAAGGTGCTAAACACACTTCAGACTCCTTTCACCTGTGAGAAACTAATCCACAGCTGCTCAGTGGCATGCAAGTGGTTTCCCATGCTATACTGGTGCCTGGCTGGCTGCCAGCCCACTTCAGAGGTGGGAAGTGAAAGTGAACTTCCTTACCCATTCATTTCCTTTAGAACAGAGAAATAACTTAGGACCTGTTATCCAGGTCAGGAGATAACAAGGTGGCCTCCCCCACTGCAGCTCTGCACTTTCACCAGCTCACACCCCTTTCACACCCCCAGTCTCACCACCCTCTCTCTGTTTTGGCACTGCTGTTCATGGCCATGTCCATGGTGGAACTGCAAAGCCCACATTTCCTTACACTAAGATGATTTTTTTTCCCCAGTACCAAATCAGTTTAATTCCTGATATCAAATGAATTAAAATTCATCTTTTCCTGATATGCAGGGAAAAGGAGGAAATGCTTTGTATATGTTTTATCCCTTTTATTTCCAAAAGACCACCACGAAAGTTCCATTCCTAGGAGAGTCCAGGGGAGACAAAAAGGTGTGGACAAATATATTGTTAATCAAAGTTCACCTGTAATTGCACCACTGTGTATTATTCCTAAGATTTAGATGCAAATGATGGCCTAGAAACCCACATAAAGAAAGAGTTCAAATGCACTGGCATAAGGACAAGGAAGACATCCACTCAGGTGATACTCGCTGCTCACTCAAGTGGATAATTTGCAAAAAACACCTTTGATATATTTACCAGCTAACACTTTAACTCACAAGAGGACCTCCGCAGACACCCACGGCGTAAAGTTAGACTAAAACTCTCCAACATTTTAAACCTACAGGACAAGCTGTAGGTGGAAGGATAAAGAACATTGATACAGAAATGTATGAACTATGAAGGCTGATGCTGACAAATTTTGAACAGCCCAGCTCTCACCTATGTCACCACAGGTCACATGATATGTGCTTGATACTCCTGGAGATTTCTCTGAGGCTTTTAGCCATTCAGGCAGCATTTTCATTAGATTAAAAAAACCTGATTCTCTGTTCAGTTACTGGAAGTATTTTCAGCTCAACTGGTAGATGAATCTACAGCATTTAAAAAATCTGAAAGGCATTTACATGTTTTTTAAGAAAATTATGCACACACATTGAATCATTCCCTCCTGCCCTCCTTCCATTGGCTGTGATCACACTCCTTTGAAATGAGATAAGATTACAAGTGTGCATTCATGATTAACTTTAATTAGCAAACACCTACAAATCAATTATTAAATTGTCACCTAATTAGCAGGAATAGTAAGCTGTGAGCGGTAACCAGTGAGAGAAGCTTCAGAGGGATGAGAAAATAGTGCTGAGTAAGCATACACTCAGAGCCAAGAGGAACTGAGACAGGGTCTAGGAAGCTCTGACCAGTCTTCCAGTTCAAGCCATGAGGATATTCTATAGATTCTATAAATCTGCAGGTCCCCCAGCTTCACTGTGAGCACAAGAACAAATGAATGAAGCTATGGTACTAGGTGTTTTGTTACTGCACTGTGCTCCTCCACAGCACATAAGCTTAGGAGTTTAGGCAATTTTATTTCCTATGTATTTTAATAATATTATATTATTTGGAAGACTCTTTTAGCCATTTTCTAGCATGCCACAGAGGCAGGAACATGTTTCACCATCCATCCCTCTCTATTCTTTCCCTGTGTCATCTCCCTTCCAAATCTTGGCTCAGACATAGAAGTATCAAGAAGATTTGGTGGCCAGGGTGGCCGGGTTACTGACACAACTGCAGTTTCTTTTTTTTTTGAAATGGATGGGATCTTTGCAAGAATTCCTAGGGCCATAATTTTGGCTGGTAATATCGTCATTCATAGGCACTATGACAAAGAGGCTCTGAACTGTGCTTCATAGTGACCATACATTTTAATATTAGAGAATGCACATCACAAATCATTCCAGAGAAGGAGGAAAAAAATTGATTAGAATTTGCATTTCCTGAACCAGCTTACGGCACGAGCCTATGCATCATATGCTGCCAGGGTGAAGGGGAGGTGCTGGGTTTGGAGCAGAGTAGTTAAACTCAAGTACCATTCAGGTGTTTTGGTCCAGACAGGCGGTATCTTGCTCAGTTTCTGGAGGTAAAAAATAACAGATCATTCCCTTGGTGGGTAGGGCAGTAAAGGAATTGCACTTGTTTTGCTTTTGAAGTATTTTATTTTAAAATAATAATGCAGTAATGCAATTAAACCTGTAGACATCTAACGAGGAGGAAAAAACCCCAAACTAACAAACATATTCCCTTTCTTTTTGCCTTTCTCAAATTAAATACCTTGCAGGAAGATCTTTATTCATCTTCTCTTCAATACCACTATTTAAAACACTAAATCTTTCTTTACAAAAGGAAAAGCACTGCTCATGTAAGTGGGAGTTCTAAAACTTAAAACATACAGTGCTCTTTATATGAAAAATCATTTATTCTTTTAATATGCAGTGCATGGAACAATTCCCTTAGGCATTAGCATTTCTGACTGAATATGAATTTGTCTTTCCCTCTCCTCAGTCTTACTCGTCTAACAAAATCATATCAGCACAAATGGCATTACGCAATGTTCCTTATAATGCTCCTAATGTAAAAGCCTGTCTTAGTCTGCTTTCACCAGAGACTTCTGCCTATGCTTTAACAAACGTAAATGAAAGGAAAATTTGGATCTTTGAAAATTTTTTATGTAAAAGAGCTTAATATGGCGTATCTTCATAACAGAGAGAAGTGATTTTTTTTTTTTTTTTAAATACCAAGTACCTACGAATGCTTGGCCTAAAATACAAGTTTTAGAATGGACCCAAAGCCTGTCAGCTGTTGTTATCAAGGCCATCAGGCACTGAAGACAAACACTGAGGTAGCTGAACTAGTGAGCTGGCAATTTCAGTACCACTTACACTTTCTCCTTGCTGAACTGTGCAGCGAACTTGGCTCTCAGGTAGAGGAAGAAATTTTATTTCGCCTTATTCTTTCAGAAGGCTACTCAGAAAAGACCAAAAGCTAAAGGCTCTAATGAACTCAGAATGAGATATGAGGGTTACTGTGAATATTTCAAAGTATTCCCAATATGCTCTGCATTTCCCAGGCTACAGAGCTTACAAAAAAATGTCTAGAATTTGTAAAACTAAGTGTCCTGTTTTGTGGAAATGAGTGCCTTTTTTCCTGAGAGAGGAGCATCCCAAGAACAACAATCATTTAAACAAACTGTATCTTAAGTTTTGAATCCTATTTTTTACTTACATCTTTACCAAGGCATACAGTAAGGAGATCTCTAATGCAAAAGCCAACTGATTAACTTACTACCTTAGTCTCTAATTGGAAAGGATAGCCATTGTGAGTTTCCTGGATGATGCAATGCCTATTTAAGAGCATATGTTTGTGCCAGAGCAGTTTTCAACAATCTGGTTTTCCTTACGAAATGATGCTTCCTACAGAGGACTTTATTTTTTCACAGGAGGAGAATGATTCATAATCACATTGTTGCCTTGATCAGAACTTACTGTTTTTCTTGCTGTATCTTACACCTAACTGACAGGTCAGCCAGCCAGAATGTCTGTCATGCTAGACAAAAAATACCCTTCTGTTGTACTGATAGTACAAACTGTTTATGGAAAAGAATACTAAAACCAAAAAAGAAAACAGGTGGAGCAAAGAAAAGATTCTTTTGCTAAAGACAAGCAGCTGAAATCCCTTTCAGGCTTATCGACCTGAATTAAGGATTATCTACTCCTCACGTAACACGAAGTATGACAAAGAAAAACATACTGCCTTGCTTCAGCACTCATACTAAGAGAAAATGCTAGTCTAAGCTGAAATAAAAGCACCAAGAACATACTGAGCACCACTGCTGCTAAGTATTTTGTACAGACAAAACCCCTTAATACAGGGAATTCACAGTTCTGTCCCACTAAAACATTACATTCACAGTAGCATAACAGATTTCAGAAAGAACGTGTCACAATTTTGTTGTCTGGATCGAAGAAGAACAGTGCAATGACAATAGCATGTTTTCTACACAAAAACAATGTGATGCCACGACAGACCCACATGGATGCCTCCTTCAAAGCCTTGACAAACCCAGAATGTAAGCAGAGCTCATCCCTTAATTCCATGTAACAGTTGTTACATTTTTCATACGCAGAAAGCAAGTGTGTCCTTCTCTTACCTTTAACAGGCATGTGCCGAAAGAATGTTGCAAGACATTTTTCAGTACGCTGGTGACAGAGGAATCCCTGACTTACATAGTTCATTTGGCACGGCACAGTACTAAAATTGACAGATGAAGTGGTCAGAATTACCCAGTGGCTTGATAAAAATCAGCTTACTTCAGATCTAATCTAGAGACCACATACAGACAGCTATGTGTTAGAGAAATGACAAATATTACAAGACAAAAAGGACAACGGAGGAACAAGCCTATCTTTACTAGTATAGGAAAAGTAATGTTACTGTTTCTGAGCCATATAAATGAGTACTATGACATTTAAAACATCCAGAGTTTTCATTTGAACAATTCTATAAAAGCATAATGTGTATGCAAGTGTAATTCAAATTATTATGAAAGGATTGGCATAACTTCTCAAACATTCTCTCATGACAGAAATCTCCCAAATGGACATCAAATTCTTAAAATGAAAACAAAATCCATTTACTGTTTGCCATTTTCCCACCTCTTAAATTTATTAAAATAATGAAAACACCGTCCATGAAAAGGAACACTAAGAAATACCTCTGTCATTTAGCCTATGAATCAGTGAAAACCTTAGCAATCTCAATGAATAAACACCAAGATTTCTCAGATGAGTGAAATAATGACATCCTACAAGAAATTCCATCCATGCCCATTTGAGTCTTGTGGACAGTCAGCAAAAACTCTGGATCAAGAGCAGATGGATCCAGCAAAACTCCAAGTTTTATTTTGCAAGAATTATGTATACAATCAACCAAAGCACCTAGTCCTGCCTTCTGCACTTTCCTGCAAAGTCATGAAGCTTCTGCTTCTGAATGTAGCCATGCCTGTTTTGACCTTTTGGACAGCTTCCCTTTTTGAACTGTACCATTTTGCATCACCTATTGCATTTGGGAAAGGTTTGCATTTTAGGAACCATTAATACTACACTAGGGAAAAAAAAGATATCTAATATTACCTTCATATCCTGTTGCAGCAATCAGTAACCGAGACAATGGTTATTTTTCAGACTATATTAAGTGCATTACCTTTAAGTCAGGAAAAGTAGCCGCAGAAAAAAAAATCTTTTTAAAAAAGTAGTAATGCTGACCAGTATTTCACAAAATTAAAATAAAGCTTTTGGATATACAAGCATAGGATTTGAGTGCCAACATTTACGGAAATAGAACATTGACAAAAATAAAGTAAACATATTGCCATTGTCTCATGAGAAATAAGGTTTAGGAGATAAATAACATACACTGCAATACAGCTAAATCATCTGCCATGTTTGCGTAGAGTTGAATCCTTGTGATAAGTACTAAGGTGCAGCAGTAAAATAAATTACCCTGGCATTGATGTAGAAGCACAAGTGAGTTTATGGTTGCTCTTTATTACCACTTGTAGCATTGCTAAGATCAGTAGTTAGGGGTAAACAGATGCATTTACCTTTATCTGAGAAGTAATCTCTCTGCTAAGTACAAGGAATAAATTCAGAACACAGCAAATACCACAATAAAGTGTTTCATTAAGTAGGCTCTTTCTGTAACAGCCAGGAGATCATGAAAGATTGAACTTCTTTCTGCCAACCTGAACACGACTACAAATTCAACCAGCATAAGCTCTATCTAAATTCTCAGTCACATGCATTAAACGTGGGTACTATTGCTTTTACTACACGTTGAAGACTAAACTGATGTCTATCTCTGGAAACTTTGCTAGCCAATGATACAAAACAGTAGGGCTGGTACTAATGAAACATACTTACCTATACACACACGCACACACACACACACACATCTTATGACAACAAGCAACAGCACACAACAGCAAGTTCTCTGTGGTAAACAGATGAGCTGCATCACTTTGCTGGCAGAGAGACAAAATGAAGACGGAATATCCTCTCATGGTCTCTGCTGAGAAATCTGGCTAATATTCAGTCTCTGCTGTGGAATCTTTACTATTTTGTATTAGCAATCTTATAACATGAAGTAGTTCTGCAGATATTTATCAACCAATACAAAAATGGTGATGAAATTCTGTTCTGGCACAAAGTCTTCTTTTAAATAGAAAATGAAGACAATTTAAATTTTCCCACAGATTTTGTATATACAAGTCAGGCTGCAAATCAAAGACAACAAACTGCAGAGTTACACACATTCCCAGAGTCGTATAAATACTTTGAATTGACACAGACACTTGCAGTGTAGGTACCATCACTTTTACTCTATATTCATATGTAAACCAACATTTGCCTCTGGAACCTCTGCAGCCATACTACTAACAGTCCTCAGTGAAAGCCCAGATCTGCACTCAGCCCAGAGCTTCATTCAGTCATTCATTCAGCCTCAGCACTCAGGATTTATCAGGAACAAGGGATGCTTCCTTCTTTCTGGAGCATAAAAAAGAAATGGCGACACACCGCTTTATCGCTGTGCTCTGTGATATGTCCTGTGCAAGGGAAATCTATCTCTTAGATACTCTCTTTAGACATAAGGCAGGGCACAAATTATGGCACACTGCTTTGAACCTTGGAAACAGGGAAGCAGAAATGGGGCTTCTCTTCAGCAGCAGATTGCATGGCCTGTCAGCTTTCTGTGACTTCAGAATATAAATTTCCAACGTGGATACAGGGCAGCTACAATTTATTTAAATCAAGGCAACCACAGGCTTGCTGTTCCTCAAGTCACTAGCCACATTCTCTAGCTCTCTCACTGTACCAGCACTCCTGTGAAACCAGAAAAATCATTGTTTGTAGAACTGCACTATTTCCACTTGAATGTAAAACAATTCCCAGCTTACTTTTGGAGGCTGGCATTAAACATAGTTTAAGTATTAAAGATTTGATCATTAAGTTTTAACGCAGGGGGGAAAAGGCCATGGGCTCACGTAGAGGAGTTGATTGCACAGGGACTGTAAAAGCAGCACCCTCTTGAAGTTGAAATGTGGTCTCTGAGCATAATGTGACATATTCCTGAAGGTGAAAGAGTAGAACCAGGGGAAAAGCACCCCGAGATCCCAACAGTATGTCACGGATGATCTTAGGGTGGCTTAAGAACTAGTCCTTGCACATTATGCACATTTTATGGCCTGTGACTCATAAAATACTCTGGCATTCATGTAAACACTGTAGCAACCAGAATTCACTTAAAGTAAACAACAATAAAAAAATATTGCTTTAGAATATAGTAACAATGTAAATATAGAGACAACCTCCTGGAAAAGGGAAAGCTCCTGATTTTATAACCCAGTTTAGGGAGCACAAGTAGGTGGAAGAGTAAATACCACAGGCACAGCTATAGTCGAATTCACCTTTCAGGCATGAAAGGACCAAGAAGAGTCTTCAAGAAACACACGTGGGAGAGGAGAGGGGGTGCCCTTTCACATGAGCAGCTATAGCCCGAATTATGGAGTAGAGTACGTTGGTGCAGCCACCCCCCACCCCCCAGGCCTGCAGGGGTTCGTGTTCAGCCTGGTCAGACTGTTGCAGCCTCCTACGGTCTCACAAATGGCAGGGCCAGGGCAAGAGCAGGGACCACAGCCCAGGGACAGGGACACTGGTCCTGCCTCTGCTCCCCTGCTGACACTGCTCTGTCCAGGAGAGCTGCTGGGGCAGACCAGCTCTGGGGTAGGGTCACCCTCATCACATTTACAAGCTACCTACAGCAATTAGGAAGGAGCCCTTGATTTTCTACAGACAGTACAATTTTTGGTGAAACGTAGAGAAAGTGATTTCAAGCTACTCTGAGAGGTGGGAGGCACCTTATTTCTCAAGAAGGTGGCAACACCAATAGTGTGCAGACAAAATCCTTGCAACTGGGAGCCAACTTGGGCTACTCATAAAAAAAAGATGCATTTCCAACCAAGCTGTGAGTGTCAATGACTGATAAGTGCCAGGAGGCACAGTCACCTCCCTCAGGCCAGAGCTAAAGCCCCTCTGCCACAGGCAGGTGGCAAGGAGACAGCATCTACTTCTGTAACACTCCCTGGGGTTTCAACATACAAAGGTATCATCCATCTTAAAACTCCAAAGAAACAAGAGATTTTTTGGGGGAAGTCAAATAAGTGAAATACTGACCGTTCCGTAAACAAAACTCCCATTTTCTGAGGTTTTGAATTATGTACAGACATGCTTATTGAAACAATTCAACCTCAGTTATCATGGAGCCTTAATTGTAAGGATTTTAACCTACATCTTTCAGCCCTGTCTGTCTCCTCTCTCAGCTGTTAAATTGCTGTCATTCCCACTCCTCTTCCTTCCGTGTATTGTATAGGGGTAATCAGGTCATTTGAAAAAACCCTCATTTTTACTGAGAGCTGGCAAAGCATAAAACCTCTTCAAATGTGTCAAAAGTAGGAAACACACTGATACTTGAAAATGAAAAGCTTTAAAAAAAAAAAAAAGCAAAACTCCAACTTTAAATTACACTCCTGAGGACCAGAGAGGATGAAGTCCTTTAAACGCATTAATCTTTTGGAATCAGTTTGCAGTTATTAAAATCATGCCTGACTGAAGGTTTTCTTCGTAACACTGAGTTATAGAGATACTATGCAGAATTCAATAACTTTATGTGCTTAGTTCAAAATGATGCTCTAAAGGGGGGGGGGGGAGGGGAGCAGGAACCACAACAAAAACAACCCAAAAAACCCCACAACCCCCTTCTCAAAAAACAGACAAAACTGCCCCCAAAACACCAAATCCCCCAAAAATGTAAAGACAGGGAGTAGCCCACAGGCCTGGCTTTGGCTTTCTCTGATCCCTTGTCCTGGGGTCAGGATTTTGGAGGACTCACCAAACTGGCTGAAGAATATAATGAAGAATATATCAGAGATGATAAGAACTGGAAATCTCCACATTGAGATGAAAATATTCAAGTTGTTCAGGGGGGAGGGGAGCCCCGTGCTCCTTGAGGGCTACAATGCTCTAGATTTGCAGGCATCGCTGAGCATCGGTGCTTTGGGCAAAGGAGGGCTCTGCTGGCAGCACTGCTGGGGGGGTCCCAACCACAGCACTTCACCCCCCTTGGTGGGACACTCTCTGGGAGCAGGATGCATGAGTTCCCTTCGAGCAAACGATTTTCCTCAAACCTTCGTGAATACTTTAACGAACAAGCAAAAGATACTTTTTTGCTCCAACTGCAGCGTATGCCAAAGGCTGCTGACTGCCTACAGCAGAAAATTCACGAGTGCAAGATGATGTTTCACTTTACCCTGCATGAAAGGTGTGCTGCAGCCCCCATCTCCCTCCTCAGCATTTCCTGGTAACTCCTTTAGGCAGACTGCCATGCAGTGTGATGCCGTTCTAGGTGCCATTTCCTATATACTGCAGAAGACACTAGATTCACAGTTTAAGCTCACACAAGGAAATACAGCATCCAAAATTGCAGTTCTGCAATAGTCAGTGTTCTGCAGTGAAGTGCTGGTAAAGACTTGATATGTCTAGGGCTCATGCCCTTGCCAAAAGATTATGAATACAGCCTGAATGAAAAGTCAAAAGTAACTATTTAATATGACTTTAAGCACTCTGAGCCAGGAAATATTTTATATACATATATTGGATATATTGTATTTGGTGGAATAGTAAAAAAATAAAAATTATTTGTATCTCATGGCATTTAAAACCATGAAGTATTATAAAATAGTTCATCTGACAATAATTTTCTCCTGATAATTATATAATTTTCCCCCAGTGATTGATCAAAAGATAGAATTAGCTATGAATAATCCCTAAATAAGCTACCTTCAAAACATGTAACTGAAAATATATACAACGATCCAAAGCAGCTCATCGTAACTGAAAAGACAGAAATAAATGGGTTTAGAGAAGACAGAAATCTTCCTTTTTTTTTTTTTTTTTTTTAAGATTAATTGTAGCATCTGGAATAAATTAAATATAACCCGATAAATTCTGAGATTAGGGAATTCAAAACCTTTCTTATTATAGACAACATATAATTTCATGAGTTAAGTTTTGGCTTTCTCTGTGTCCTTATAAAGCAATACCTGTTCAGTTTCAGTGAAATAAACTTTCATTTATAACCGTAAGTATTACTTGAGATATCTACCATAGATTACTATCTTTACTGCATATATGTACTTTAATCGTGTCCTGAATTTTCTAGGCAGAAGGAGAAATGAATTTGCCATACTAGGTAAGATGAATGAATAAAAAATAGGAAACTAGTGATTGTTGGTTACAATATTAATTTCTTGCACTGTGTTGTCTTTTAAGTTTCCCCCCCCCCCAAAAAAAAAAAAAAAAAAGTGATAACAGTATAAAATTAATGCCCATAAACAAAAGCAAGAGTGGTAGGAGGTCATGTCAATTGTAAGCCTCGAAGTATTTATAAAAAAAGTGGTGTTATTATTAGAACTAGGAACAACCTTACTGTAAATGGCTCATTTATTCTATAAATTTGTTTCAACATGTTGTCTGTAACATGTAAAATCCCGGAAAATGTAACTTTACTTTGTATCTTGACATACATTCTGACAGCGAGTTCTGCAGGCACATCACAGAGTCTGGTAAAGTCTAATTTCCTATTTATATTTCTGTGTTTTTTTTAATCCAGAGTAGGCTGTTATGAATGATATCTAAGGGAATGAAAAATGCCAGAGTTTTGCACAACTGTGGATACAGCAACATCACGATGTACCAGCTCGGTCCTGCAAGAGCAGGATTGGAATGTCATGCTCATGCCCAGTGCCCTGCTGACACCCGCTACTGACACCTGAGTCCTCTGTAGTGTTTCTCATCCCAGAGATGTTTTCTGCCCCCTGATTCCTTCTGCTCTCCAGTTACAAATAAAATTATGCAATAACTTAGATGTGTTTATGTAATATCAGCACATAATAAGTCCTAACAAATAAAATCAAACAACGAAAAAAACCAAAACCTGCCCCAGAGGCAATATTTAGGCCAAGTTCATCCTTCATCAAAGTCCAGCAAAACAGTGGCTTAGTTTAAGTTTAAAAATGTTGTAATGTTATATAAACACATCTGAGTTAGCGAATTTTTAATTTGCAATTTGATATGGAAGAGCAGGAAAGATCAGTAGAAAGAAGAGAGTTTTATATATCAATTTTGTTTTAAGACCACAGTTTTCCCTTATTTGCACCCAGGGAGAAGCATGCAGTTGTTTTATTCCCATTTAATGAGAGTGAAAGGGGTAAATATGTTCCTCAGAAATTGAATTTGTAAAGTGCGAGGTTATTTGGTATCAATTGCTGTTGTATCAACAGAAGCAGAAAATAAATCGGCTGTCTTGATGACACATATGCAAAACATGGACCTAGAAGAGTTAAGTGGTTTTCAGTGAGAATGCTTAAAAAATACCCCAAAACCTAAAAAAAAAACCCCAAAACAAACAAATAAAATGTCCAAATAAATCAAACATAGATGCTCTTCTAATTTGAAAAGGGTTACACAGGAATTCCCCCTTATGCTGAAGCTGAGTTCAGCACATGTTTTGTTATTAATTCTGCTTAACCATATCATGGCATAGGATTACGAGGGGAACTAACAGAGAATTTACTTGTCCAAGCAACTGTACGTAAAGCACTGCATGTATCATGAAGGGACAGCTTCTTCTGAAGGGGACTAAGCAGGGGTAGTGAAGATGCAAGGCTGCAACTTGCACACACCACCCATGTACCAACCCTCAGCAGCCAGACATACAGACCAAAAGGCAGGAAAATAAATGTCTCCAGGGGTGCGTAAGATCACAGACCAACCTCCTGAAGCAGCACACCTCTGAATCGTGTTAGTGGGTGCAGTGTTTCTGTGATTGCTATTTAGTTGATTAGCTGGCAAAATCCAGTCTCTGAAGCTTGAAAACTCCAAAAGAGTCATCTTCTACTCAGCCTGGGCTTCCTGCTGGAATAACTCAGATGTGCTCTCTGGACACAGATAACAACATCGTTCACCTTTTGTAGTTTGAGGTGGCAGACCCTAATTAAAAATGCATTCTGGCTATGCTCAGAATGTAGGTGTATTATATGAATGATAAAAATCAGGCCTTGTTATATATTCCCTTGACTTGGCTTTTCAGAGCCAAAGAAATTGTAAGAGAAGCTTGCAAATACTTCCATGGATTAAGGCAGTGCCGAGTAATTGGCGTAATTTAAAATCCAATATGGCTAATGTCAGCATGGTTTGCAGAGCACGCTGCTTTAAATTAAAAGGAATCCGGTGTATTACCACATTAAAGACTCTTAAGGGATGTTTATTCATCTTGCATCTACCTTTAAGCATAGCTATAAAGTTTGAGATTAACCAAGGTATGCAAAAGTATTTTATTACCTTTTTCAGTTCTAATGTCTAAGCTGAACAATAGCTATCTGATTTCATTTGGCCAAAAATCCATTGGTGGAACGGTAAGTGCACATGCCCCATAAAATCAATGCAAAGACCAAGGCTGACAGTCCATTTTGCGTTCCTTGTTCAACTAAAAATCCAGCAGCTTTAACAGTTACATGTTAATGGTTGGACTTGATGATCTTAAAGATCTTTTTCAACCACAACGATTCTATCATTCTACGTGCAAAGAGACTTCAGTTTGATGGTACTGAAGGTTAAAGATTGCTGTGACAACACAAACCTCAAGGTCAGTTAACACACCAACTGCACAGCCTGTCTAAGAAGTTGGGTAGATAGGTAGGCTGCTAACCTGGACTGAACTCTCTAATTATCCCAGATTCAGCAGTTCTAAGCCAGCAATGAGATGTTTATATGAGGGACATTATCTCAAGTGATTATACTGTAGATATAGCCATCAGTTTGTCATAGTCTGGTAGATAAAAACTCCACAGCTAATTTTGAAAATAGACCAATATGCATTTTACAGGATTCTTCATGATGCCACCATGTTTATTTCCACCTTGCTAATTGAAAGCTAAGAAGGAAAAACTAGCAATTCAAAAATTTAAAGTGGATCTTTCAGATGAACTATACATGTAATTTTTTAATCAATTCTTTAGTTCTCTTTACCTTAAATATTAGTGGTACCAACAAAGAAGCTTGGCAAAATGGAACCAGCTCATCTCTAAAAAAAGATGAGATATAAGGATGTCCTCACCTAGGCAGGAACAACGCTGGCTGTAATTATCAATAGTTTCTGAGAGGATGGCACCTCTGAGGAGGCCACTGTACTGCTGCCACCCAGGCTTTCACAATTGCTCTCCAGGATAGCTTTTATTCCTCCAAGGAGCTTCACACAAAGAGCATGGCAGGGAATTGTTGATTCAATGAACTCAAGTAGGAAACAAGGCTGAAAACAAGTCTAAGTACCTGAGGTCCCAATGACCCCTTGGAAATGCAGGTTGGCTTTATGCACTCTGCAGTTCTGCATTATCTGCAGTACCAGCAGACGCTGCCCCTTACTGTCCCACCTCCAGACCTGACAGTGCTGCAGGAGTTTATGTTCCTCTTAAGATGTGTTTGCAGGTGGCAGAATGGGAGAATCGTTCTTGGTGGGCCAAGAAAAAACAGAAATGCACATTGCTGAAAGGAGACAAAAATGGATGAGTAGATACAGTGGGAACCAGGTATGAGGAGGAACCCAGCACTCTCTGGGGGCTCCGGCTTTGTCTGGAGTAAAATCTTTATAAAATTTATGATTGAGTTTTCTTAATTTCTGCAAAATCTGCAAGAGGTTATGTCACCCAGAATATCAGATCATTGACCCTTTCAGCACCTGTTTATGCTAAGCAGGAGGAAAATCAAGACAGTTCCCCACTTTCTTCCCTACTCCTCCAATGTCATTGGATGTCTTTGGCTCAGCTACTTTGATTAGGTGCTGCCATAATGTTTTATTTAGGAAAAAAAAATATCATAGTAACGGATCAGAAGGTCCACAAATATAATTTAACTGCTATCTAAAGCAGATGAAAATACCGCAAGAAATTAATCTGGAAAGAAAAGTATGTGTGACAGACTAATCTAATCACTGGTGCAACTAGCCTTAACTCCGGTTAAATAGAGATACGCTCTTTTGGGAATTGTCTTCTTGTTCCTGGAATATCTCTGCAAACATAGAAAGACAGAAACTGACAATACCTTTCAAATGGCTTAATTTATATCAAAAAACCCAAACTCTAGCAACAACTTACAAATCATCAGAAGCAAATGTCTTAATAGTCCCAGGGATTAGGATATAATGAAAATTATATTTTAAAGATTACAGCTATTGATCCCAAAGGAAAAACAAAAACAAAAGTTTCCCTTACTTATATTTTTTTTTAAAAAAAAATCTGTTATTTTACATTTTTTTTTGGTCTGTGCCGCACACAGAATATTCAAGTTAGGATAGGTTACTGTGTGTAAGATTAAAAGAACTCAACAACAAACACCCCAAAAAAACAAACAGCCAAAACCAAAGCAGGGTGGTGATTTAGGAATAAGATACCAATGACTGCGTTAACTGTATTACCCAGTTATCTCTGTGGCTGACAGAATGGAGAAGATGGAAAATACAGCTGAAAACATGGATATCAATATTCCTCAAAAAAGGTCAACAGATGCAGGGTCCCTGTTGAAAATGTTTTGATTGAGCACATGTTAATCCATTTAGCACATCTACATTAAAATGATAAAAAAGAAAAGTAGGAACAGGAATAGTAAAGCTAAGAAATGCTTTGAACTTTGAAAGGCAGCCAGTGTTTTTCCTTAGCGTAAAAGGCAGAGCTGTGCTTTAAATGGGCATAACAATATAGATTTATAACTTTATCTTGAGCCCATCTCTGAAAATCTCTGGAGAAACTGAAGGGCTTAGTCTTAAAATCTCGTAGATTAGGAGGGTTTGTTGCATCATGTAAGTGCAGCATCCTTGGTCTGTGAGGAGAGCCTGAAAACGGCTCTCACAGAAATGGAGCAACCGGGGGATACAGTTTCATATTAAGCCCTCACAGAGGGTCTATGAAACTACCTTAGAGTGGGGGTAAAACAGACTGGTGAATAGTGATTGTCTCGAAAGATAAAATGGGATAGATGTAAAAATCATTATACAGATCTGAGAATGCATTTCCTAATGAGAATTAGGGTAATACGAGCAAATGTAGCAGTATATGACTCAACATTCTCTGGAGTTCTCTGGGAGTTCATAAATGTTGTTACTGTGTCCACCCTTCAAATCAGAAAACTGGGAAAAGAAAGTGAAATGTTCTTTCCTGTGCTGAGATCATCACCTTTGAAAACAAAAATGCATATGGAAGTAGATCTTATTGGAAAACGTCCCCACACGCCCAAAAACATTTGAGGTCATGGCTGCATTTTTCTGTTCTTCATTAGCAGAGAAGTGGAATTTATTTTTTAAACATTATAAATAGGATACACCAACACATATTTACCAGAATATCTACTAACTCAAGATCTGGAGGTTTTATATGAGAATACAATCAATTCAAACCATTGCTTGGCTGGTTTAAAGCAAAGACTGTCTCCTACATAGAATCATAAGATGAATCGCAGAACAGTTTGGGTTGGAAGGGACCTTTAAAGGTCATATAATCCAAGTCCCCTGTCATGGGCAGGGACATCTTTCACTAGATCAGGTTGCTCAAAGGCCCATCCAATCTGACCTTGCACACTTCCAAGGATGGAGCATCGACAGTTTCTCTGGGAATCTTGTTCCAGTGTCTCACCATCCCTTTTAGTTAAGGATTTCTTCCTTATATCTAATGAAAATCTATTTTCATTTTAAACCATTACCCCTTGTCCTATCATTATAAGCCCTGGGAAAAAGTCACTCTCCATCTTTCCTATACACTCCCCTTAAGTACTGAAACATCACAATGAAGTTTCCCTGAAGCTTTCTCTTCTCGAGGCTAAACCACCCCGGTATGAATGCCTTATTTTATTTTATTTCCTTATGAGGTGGACCAACTTCTTCGGATTCCTGTTGGTACTTTCTGAATCTGTGTTCTCCCTCCCTCCCCCTGCTTCCCCCCCAAAAAAATTTCATTGAAACCAGTTTATTCTTTTTTTTTTTTTTTTTTTTTTTTTTTAAGTACAACATAGCCATCCATTCACTATCTCTAATCTTTGATACACTGCCTACATAGAATTAAAATCGTTCAGATTGATTTCCTTCTTTACTTAAAAAATATATATATATGTATGCATATTTAGGCTGAATAAGGTTCTGAACTTTTATAAAAGATTCTTAGCATTTGAAGGTATTTAGCCCAAGCCAGCTCTGAAACACATTATATTAAGAATTCTTTGGTAGTCCTAGTGAAAATCATAGGTATAATTGAAGACCGCATAAGTAGAGAATGAATAATAATGGATTGACAGTAAGTTCAAAGAGTCTCAAGTACAGGTGATAAAGCATGGAAGATAAAAGCATGGAAGATGGAAGGAGCTTACTTTCACTACCTGAAGAAAGTTAGCGGACTAAGAGATAGCAATAGTCTTTTGGCAGACTGAATAAATGTGTTGTGCAGATTGACAAGGTAACAACTACAATATCATGTTGATGATACATTTATAAAGGTACATTTTAGATATTGTTTCACTTTTAAGAGATGGGAAGCCACAGTTAGTATTTTGCTTATTTAAAAGGTGACCTTACTCCAACAGAAACAGCAAGAAATAGAACTGATATAAATGTAAAATATCCCTTGTTTAATTATTTATTTTTGCAAAAATATTACATTTCTTCTCCACCTCATCAAAGATTAAAATCTGGTGGAAGAAGACTTCTTAATGGCTGAGTGACTGGCAACAGCATTCGCAGCATATCAGAGATTTTTTCCAGACATATAAGAAATTTTGAGTAGGGTGGAGGTTTCTGATGCCTCTCAATGGGTGAAAACTAAGCAACTTTCTCCATCATTCAAAGTATCCTGCATGCTCATGAGCAGCAGCTGAGCTCAATGAGAGTTCATCTATCTGTTCACCAGTTTCCTGAAGCTCTTCATCTGCTTCCACTGTGACGAATTCCCTTAATTTGTTCCCTTTCAGACTGACTAGGAAGGGACCCACAGTATGGCATAAGCTTTGTTTTTAAAGGAAAGCAATTTACAGAGGAAACTTCATGCAGAACAAAAGAGACTACATCAGTGTTACAAGGCATGCAGGAGTGAACAGAAAAGAATACCACATGCTATTTGCAGCTGCACAACAAATATGTCATAAACACTACTGGCAGTATCGCTTAATGGGCAGGTCTCTAAACATGGCAACATTTTGGCAATGCATTGTTCAGGCTGATCCATCTGGGAGTAATATTTCAAGTTGTCCTCTAGGGACTTGGTCTTTTTACAAACATATGGCTTCTTCAGCATAATAGAAATTTCTATGAGGATAATGATTATATGGGAAGTAAAAAACTTTTCCTAGAAATTAGTTGGAACATAAGGAATTAATTCTCACAGAAACAAAGAACAAGCACAATCCCTTGCCTCAACACTTTTCGTCCTTCCTCAGGAGTGTCAGTGCTTCAGGAACCCCCTTCTACAACAGAACACAATACTGGACATGTTTCTTTACTTATGTGATAAGTGATCAGTTCATAGCCAAAAAATATTACAATATTCCTATGGGAAAGGCAGCACTAGAAGTGATAGAGAACAGCATCTAGCAATCAATCAACATGTCTACAATAAAACAAGAAGTGCTTTGTGTTTGCAAACCCTATTGTTTACTAGATAGAGTGTGTATTATGATCCATATTTAGAAAAGTCTCTAAACAATGCCTGATTAAGAGTTTTGATGTATGTTCTACTGTTATACTATTTCAGCCTTTGTAACAGGAAATAGTTTATTAAAAACTAAATAAATCATACATTTAGAAAGACCAATCCTGATTGTAGAGATCAGGAAGGACCCTGACCATAGTATTGTTACTGTTTGGGGTTTAATGTTACACCAGAATTTACTTCTCAACTATTAAAATGGAATAATGAAATCATATTGTCATTACATCTCTGTACTTTCATGTTCCAGGATTTTTGAGCTATAGCAATCTCTCTTGTATTAACTGCTAACTTGCTCTGATGCAATCTGCTGTAAGAAGTCACACTCCGAACAGATCACACATCCGTCCTGTTGATTTTGTAGAATTTCTTCCTTGCAATACTCATCTATGACAATTATTAAACTCCTTTAAAATCATATTGAAGCTTAGAGCATATCCACTCCTCCTGCTTGTCATATACCTCTGTGGAGGGCTAAGCATAGCAACAGATACCTTGATACAGACATCTGCACCTGTGGATAAGAGAGCACCGTGCTTGCCTTCAGACAGCTGCGCTCTCAAGTCCTTGCCTGCTGAACTCCAATCTGAGCTGGCAGTCTCCCACAGTTTATCCATGCTTCCTATCCAGTCATTATCAGAAGTTGTAGATGATAGTCACCTGTACTGTTCTGAGATTAACAATATCATATAAATGTTCTGCTTCCTTGGTCTATTAATTTGTGAAGCAAGGTATAAGCCCATTCAGTCCCTGTCAGCCAGATGCCAATGTTTTTCTGAGGTGTGTTTGCATACATAAAAGCACTGTTTGTGCTTAGTATTTTTGGATCAAAAATAGATAAGATGGACTATTGTGACACCCCTGCTTTTCATACATCTGCACAAAGGTGAGAAATGAAGGAATGTACAGATTTTCCTAGTGTAATACTGCTGCTGCTACTCAGCTCCCTGTAAACGGGGCAGAAAAATTCTGGTTTCACATCCCTCCCATGGGTGCACATCTTAGAAATCATGTACTTTGCTCTGACCCAATCCTCACTTAAAACTGCATTTACAGCCATTACCAACAACTAGTTAGTTTGGTATTCTCTCAGAAATAGGTTAATTTATTCTAAAAAAGAAATACCTAAGACTTCTTGTTGAATGTTTAATCTTCAGACACTTCCAGAAACCCATAAACTAATGACTCTTTCAAACAATTGTCATTAAGATAGTGTTATTACATCTGCCTTATAAAAAAAGGCATTAATCAATATTAATTTTTTAAATCATTGTAATCATTTTAAAATTTAATGAATGAAAAGTAAAGACCTGGCTACTATTTGGCATGTGCTTTCCATCTATGACAACAAGCACATAAAGGTGGGAAATATAAATCTATGTGTATAGCTCACCAACACCAGACCACCAAAAAATGCTGAAGAGAAAGCAGTACAGAAACCAAAACATTAAAGTCTCATTTATTCTATCTGCTGTTATGCAGAAGAATGTTTGCTATTCTTCTGAAAATTGATGTAACTAGATAGCTCACAGAACAATTCATTCCGAGATAAAAGAAGTCACTAGTTTATTTATATCACACTATATGAAAAATTCAGAGTAAATAATAATAATTAAAAAAACAAAAGCATTTTAAAACTTAAAAAAATTGCAAAAAATTATATTCTGATTATGTTTAACTTTAAAAGTCAGTTTGTGATGATAGAGAATGCACAGATTATCACTAAAATGAAAATATGTGCTATTACATTTCATCATAAATCTCAAGAAAAAAAAGATGTTTCCATTCATATTAATTGTATACAATACTATTAAACTAAAAACAAACAAACAAAACATACTGCATGTACATATAAAACTCTGAATACAATGTCCAGGCTTTTTTAATTATTAAGATAATAGGAAAGAAGTCACCTGGTTTTCTGTGTTTTCATTATCTTATGCTTATTTAAGCCTCACAAAAGTGGAACAATAGAATTCCACTAGTTTTAAACTTGTAGTCATGAAGGCAAGTAAAATAAATAAAAGAAACAAATACATACATACATAAATATACAGATCAGGAAAGAAATCCCTTTGGCTTAATCTGCAGGGAACTTTCTAAATCTGATATGTAAGAAATATATAACCCCCAAATTTGGGATCTTTACAGGAGAAACTGAACTGGAAAATCAAAGCTGTATTATTTGTGTATACTGCAAGTATCCTAAATGGAAAAGGACTGAGTAAGAAGAAACCAACCAAGAATAGTCTGTTTTTCTCAAATACCTGACTCACAATCCTCTCGGTCCTTGCACTGAAATAATGGAGACTCCTCGCTACCTCATGAAGATACAGTCAGTTTGTATACAATTCTTTAAAGTAATGACTTAGAGGGATTTATAGACAGTGAAAGTAAGTTTGAGATCGGATCACTAAGGTAGAAAAACCCAGACTCCCTAGAAGCAGAGGCTTAAATTCTGGCAGGCTCACCTCATCCTTTCATCTTTCAGAGGCAGATTAAATTCTGCGTAGTTTAGCATATAGGGGTCCTCCACAGGACTTTTAAAAGATGAAGTCCTATATCCTCTGTGTTGTTAAATATAACATCTTTTCTCTCCCTCCCCACCCCACCTCCTAGAAATAAGTCGCAGCAACTTCAAATCATTTTTCTAAAGATATTCCTCTTCTCTAGGCAGCTCCCTACCTTCTTGTCTTGAAGGTTTTGAAGCTTTATTTCCTTGATTCTCTACTTTAGTATAAGTGATAGATACTCTCCTGTAGAATTGCTCGACTCCATGGGCAGCGTTAGCAGAAATCAGGGCCCAGAAGAATGCAGGCATTTCTTCCCAGTTCAATATGTGCTCTTTTCCTTCATTTACATTGCCAAAGCTAATCAGACTCACTGAAATAACTGAAATAAAATTTTTAAACCATCTTTACAAAGAGGAAGAAACTTCAGCAAATATTCCACTAATTATTGACCACCTTCAATGAATCCCTATATGTACTGAGAAACGGTCAAGCAAATTAATGACAGTGGCTACTACAGAGCTTGAGCTTAAATTTTTAGAGTTAAAACTGTCGATACATATTAAAAACAGTAATCATTGTACATGAGTGCACTAGAGATCTAATTCAGGTATTTAATGACATCTAATGCATTGCACAACCCTATATATTTTTGGTAGCTACTTGGTAAACTTTGTCCCAAAGGCCTCCTCAGCAATTACAGATAACCAAAAAATCGCTAATAGAACCACTGTTCATGCAACACATGTTGGCTAGAGAGAAAAAGGGATATATGGATTGGTACTCCTTAGGTTTCTGAGTTTTCCCCAATTAAAAAGAAGAGTAGTAAGAAAATGGATTTGTCAGTACTTTAATCTTTCTTAATCGTGACTGTGTTTTAGGCATATAATCCAAATAGTCCCCAAAAGACAGATGCATAAAGAAGATGGATAATAATGACTAGTCAACCTCGGCTGCCATTTAGAGGAAAAGGGATCTCTACAGATGCATGCATGGATCTGAAGCAAAAATGCAGCTCATCTACAAGTCACTGGCTCACACAAACAAAAGACCAGAAACCTAAAGGTCCACATCCTCTCCCTGAGACACACTAGGTAATACTTGGGTATATAGAATGCAACGTTTTCGATGGAGAGAGAAATAAAATGATATAGTATATTACAGTCAATCTTCAGCTTGGTGTTCCCCATATGAAAAAAACACAACTGACACAAAGCACCTGTTGTTTCTTTCCTCAAGGGCCTTTTGGTACACCTAGTTCTTATTAACCATGCAATGTCCACTAATGTTTCAGAAGGGAAGAAACAGTTTTAAAATTTATTCAGAGTAACACAGCCTGAAGATCTAGCTCAGTACTTTTGATGGCAGAAATTATATCCATTTAATACAAATGTCACTGACAATTTGCATGTTAAAACGTTGCTTCTCAAGTTTGCTTTTACAAGTCACTCAAACTGGTAAATGCCACCCAACGAGTAGCCCAATACATCTTTTTCAGCCTGCTTGAGCCTCTTCAAAACCCTTCGCACAGTCACACCGGGGCTGCAATAACCTTAGATGAGTAGTACAGGATGGTGCCTAGAGCTCCCCTGAAAATCAGAAATCATGCTGAAAAGTCCTCTCTTGCAAGCTGTGTTGCCTGCAGCTCTGTCACCTAGCGATCACGTAGGAGATGGTCAATGATTACACACCAGACTTTGAGACCGTGGTCGTCAGACCCCACAGCTATCGCATAGCAGTGGAACAATCTATGAGGCAAATGTTAAAAAGCGAGCACAAACTGAAACAAATCTTGAAAATGCTTGGGAAAACTGCCAGTTACAAACAGAAATACAGGGCATGGGGGTTACTGAGTCCAAGTCCTTGTCACCATGCCACAGTATGCTCTGCTTTCAGTTGTACTTCTCTATCTTTCCCAAGAGCTGCAATACCATCTTGGGCATCCCTTGGACCACAGTGTGACACTGCAGATTTTCTGTGCTGTTGTTGAAAATACTTTTCAGTTCACTTTAAGATAAGCATCAAAGCAACAACAATTCTTTTAAATAATTAAATTAATTCTTTAATTAATTACTTTTGAGAAAACTGAAATTGAAGAATTCATGGTGAATCATTCATTTTACACCTAGGAAAAAATCACTCATAAGCTCCATTCCTTAGTATCAAGACTGTCAACATAGTCAACCTGTTAATATAAATAACATAAGGGATGGAATATCTTCCACGAAAGACTATAGAGGCATACTATGAATTTCTGCTTTTCTATTAATCACTAGGATAAGTTTTACAAATGCATCGACAATGTAATTGCAGGTTGCAGTGAATGTGACTCTAACTCTTCTCCCATGCACACTGTACCAGTGCATGCTGCAAGCCTACGTTAGGACCTGCTTCATTTGTTCTGAAACAACGAGATTCATTCAAGGTCACCTATTCAAAATCCTCACTGAACAGAGATCCAAGAAAGACTTTAAAATGCTTTGAACATTGAGGAATCTTTTTTTTTGTCACATACAAACCACTGTATTAAGTTAGATTTAAATCAATACAGGGACTGACAAGAGTCGCTGTACCTTAGGGAATCAGCTCTTGGCACCTTACTTGGTAGGATCAGCTCTGCAATAGTATCCAAAAAAAACCATGGGCATTTTTCAGAAGATATCCACTGGCATGAAAGCATAACCTTTCAATTCACCCAGCACCAGGCAAAACAGCAGTGATCATCTTGCTAGAGCTAACTGTGAACCCCTCTAGCTTTCATGCACAAGCGATACACTGTGCCCAAAAACTGAATATAAAGCTCAGTTTTATAATAACTTACTCTTCTGATGTCTAAAATAGAAAAAGGTTGAAAAATCCTAGGGAAAAAGTATAAATGCAGCTTTTTTGTTTGGACCATTTCTTTTCCTCCTACACTCTCTGCTTCAAAGCAACATTGATTACTACTGCAGCTGGACTGACACCTCCACTATGAAAGCTTTTATTACTTGTATTTTGATAGCAGCCACAAACACATCAGACACAATACACTCCCCAGAAAACTCCCAGGCTAAGTAAGAAAACAAGAAAGAGATACCTAACATATTTATAAAATACAGTATGTTTTACATTACGTATGTGTGTTAAAAACAATTTTATATGTTTAAACCTTGAAGTATACCTGACTTTAGTACTGCAATCTTTCACTTATTCACTACAGTGTTCAAAACAATAATAATAAAAAAGGAGATATTTCAAAACAGTGCTATAGCATCATGAGATGCTATATAATACGAAAGGCACAAATGTGAGATAAGATTGTTGCTCAGAGCAATGCAACTGAAAAAGCAGACCAAGCAAGATGTTATCATATGTAAAAAAGGTTGAAAATGCTCCGTAATGAAACTTTTGGACCTTTCAGAATGAAAAGATTTTCATTTCCACATTAACTGTCCATTTGAAAGGTGATTTTATAAATTACATTGAAACAACAGGTACGGTGGACTTGCAACTATGTTCTCCTGTGACTTGTACTCTGAATAAAACATGTGAATCTAGCGCCTTGGTGTCATTCAGAGCATGGCTGGGTGGCAACTCTGGGTGTTTGAAGACAGAGCACGATAAGTGCACAACTAGTCAAACAGACAAATTTGCAAACTCAGAACAAAGCCTCATCTCAGAACCTTGCAGTTCCTTGTTAAACTCCAGTTAGCTCACAGCTTTAGCTATGAACCTCTATGACAACTATATCTGGACACCTCAGCAAGATCCTCAGATTATATCACTACAATAATGACTAGAAAGTCCTCCTTAAGTCCTTGCACGTGAGAGGTTACAAAGAGAATATAACCATCACCTCCTATTACCGTGGCTCTGGAGAAGCGTAGGCACTGTGAGGGTGACACAGCTGCAGGAAGAGCTGGGAAAAGGGACCAAGTGACTGCTGCCCTCCCAGCCCTCCTCTCCACTGTGTGCTACCAACCTGAACTACTCCAAGGGATTTTTTTCCTTTGTTATGACTAAGCAGTCAGCCTCAAGAGTAGGACCTGAACTACCTTAGCATGTTGCAATATACAAAATACAAGCATACATTTACCTACAGACAGATGGACTTCCATTGCACACCACTTTCACATTTTTAATGAGGAACTACCTTTTTGCTCAGCCTACCACAAACCATCTGTCATGGTTTAACCCCAGGCAGCAACTAAGCAAGACACAGCAATTTGGTCACTGCCCCACTCCCCCAGTGGGATAAGGAGGAGAATGGGGAAGAAAAAGGTAAAACCCATGGGTTGAGATAACAGTTTAATAACTGAAACAAAGTAAAATATATTACTACTACTACTACTACTAATGAAAAGGGAGATAACAAAGAAAGAGAGAGGGGAATAAAAGCCAAGAAAGACAAGGGATGCACTATACAATTGCTCACCACCTGCTGACTAACACCCAGTCAGTCCCCAAGCAGCGATCAGCCACTCCTGGCCAGCTTCCCCCAGTCTATATACTGGGCATGACGCTCTATGGTATGGCATAGCCCTTTGGTTAGTTCAGACCACCTGTCCTGGCCCTGCTGCCTCCCGTCTCCTTGTGCAACTGCTCACTGGCAGAGCCTGGGAAACTGGAAAGTCCTTGACTTGGGGTAAGCACGGATTGGCAACAGCTAAACCATCAGTGTGTTACCAATATTACTTTCATATTAAATTGAAAATACAGCACTATACTAGCTACTAGGAAGAAAATTAACTCTACCCCAGATGAACCACGACACCATCCCAGCCAGAAAGCTAAACAACATACATGGTGATATATGTATTTATATTTATTAAAATCATACAATTATTCTCTATTAACTTTAAAGTTGGTGGAAAGAGATAGGAGACAAGAAAGAAAAAAAAAATCAATCATGGTGTAATTTAATTGCAGAATCATACAACAGTTTGGGTTGGAAGAGATCTTAAAGATCATCTAGTTCCAACCCCCTGCCATGGGCAGGGACACCTGCCACTAGACCAGGTTGCTCACAGCCCCATCCAGCCTGGCCTTGAGCACCGCCAGGGATGGGGGCGCCAGAACTTCTCTGGGCAGCCTGTTAACAGTGTCTCACCACTTTCACAGTAAAAAATTTCTTCCCGATATCTAATCTAAATCTACCCTTTTTCAGTTTAAAGCCATTACCCTTTGTCCTACCATTACATACCCTTATAAAAAGCTCTTCTCTTAGCTTTCTTGATTCCCCCCCACCCGAAGGATGCTTTAAGGTCCCCCTGCCTCCCTGGAGCCTTCTCCAGGCTGAACAACTCCAACACTGCCAGCCTGTCTTCATAGGAAAGGTGCTCCAGCCCTCTGATCATCTTCATGGCCGATTCCTTACCCTCATTATTCTGAATAAATTTCAGAGTCATAGAAAACAGCTGGGCTGGAAGAGACTTTTAAAGGTCATGCAGTGAAAGCCCCCTGCAAAGAGCAAGGATATCTACAAATAGATCAGGTTGCTCAGAGCCCCATCCAGCCTGGCCTTGAATAGATCCAGGGATGGGGCACCTACCACCTCTCTGGGCAAGCTGGTCCTGTGTTTCATCACCCTCATCGTAACAAATTTCTTCCTAACATCTAGTCTCAATCTACCTTCTTTTAGTTTAAAACAATTACCCCCTTGTCATATCACTACCTGGCCTTGTCAAAAGTCCCTCTCCTGCTTTCCTGTTGGCCCCTGTAGGTACTGGCAGGCTGCTATAAGGTCCCCTGAAGCCTTTTCTTCTCCAGGCTGAACAACCCCAACTCTCTCAGCCTGTCTCCACAGCAGAGGTGATTCGACCCTCTGATCACTTTTGTGGCTCTCTGCTGGACTCACTCCAACAGATCTGTATCCTTATGTTGGTGGCCCCAGAGCTGCACGCAGCACTCCAGGTGGGGTCTCACCAGAGCAGAGGGGCAGAACCACCTCCCTCAACCTGCTGGTCACGCTGCTATTGATGCAGCCCAGGATACAGTTGGCTTTCTGGGCTGCACACCGCTGGCTCATTTCCAGCTTTTCATCCACCAGTACTCCCATTTGGAGAAAGTGAAAAACAGTACAGAAAAACTCCGATCAGTTCCTACTTGCCACAGTACAGTACATTTGGTACTTCATTACAGAGTTTATTACCTCTATTATTTAATCACCATTTACAGTAGGAAGAAAAGCTAGTTTTATAACATAGACAAATAATACTAGAGGGGAAAAATTCTTATAAAGCAGAAAGGAAAAAGAAATGTTTCATAATGAAACTGTAAACTTAGTTAAACCTTAATGAAAATTTTAGAAAATACAGAAGAAGTAATTTCTTTAGACTTTTTTGACTAAGCATTCTTACTTTTTTCATATAAAATTTAGATTCTGAGTCTCAGCTTTGATTTTGTACTACTTTTTTCCCCCTCAAGGTTTATTCAGTCTAGCGTGAAACTCTCGGGTCAACAAAGTTTTTATTCAATGCAGCATTATTTTTAATTACTATTGCCTTTTGAAAGTACTCTTTAAAAAAAAAAAAACATTTTATAAATTAGGGGGAAATTTGTGCATGCCTTCTTTCTTTTTCATATTTCAATATTGTTAACATTTAGCTGTAAAGATTTTTTTTCCTCATGGAAAAAATACTCTATCACTTGAAATTAATTTGTATGAAACACAAAGCTTGTGCTTCATATAATCCCCTTAAATGGGGATTAATTTGAAGTTAGTGACTGGTTTAAAGCTGAGCTTAAAGTAGAAATAAACATTGCACATGGGACTGACCTGCTTCTATTATAAAACCTGCTTCAGCTTCTGTAAGCTTATATGCGCTGACTGTTTCTACAGAAACCCTTATTGCAAAGCTGTCAATATTAGAGGAGCTTGACACTACAGATTTACTGCCTTCCATGCTGTTAAGAACAATAACCTGATTTAGTTCAGCCTGGATGGTCTCTTGTCATGGAGTGAAAAAGGAAGTGGAATAAATCACCCTTACAATTAGGTCGTTCACTGAGGTTTTCCAATATTATCCTAGTCACCCTTCTCCTGGAAGTCATCTTCATATGACTTAAAGTGGAATGTCCTATCAGGTTCCCATATGAAACTGAATAGGCATAAATTTATGGCAAGAAAAGAAAGGAAAACATGTACACCAGCAAATCACATGCACACACATGCACAAACAAGTATGACCTTAAATCTGTAGATACACAAAATACACACACATGCATGTACGCATGTATGCATGCATGTACAGCATATCCTCTTTGCCTCCAAGTTACATTTATAAAGTAAGGAGACTAATGGTTCTCTTGCTTGTGTTGCAGCTCCTACTCAACAGTTACCCCTGTGAACATACTGGAAGAAGCAAGCTGCACGGTTTGGATGAGCAGACCCTAAAATATTCCAACAGAAGAAAGCCTCACGCTAACTGGTTTTGATGCAAAACAACAGGCTGGTTAAGAGTCTCAGGTCGACTATGAGTTTGATTAAGTTGAACATGCATGACACAGCGATGGTAATCTTCTGTAATACACTGATGCTCAGAGAGTTAGTCACCAGGAATAAAGCAGTCAGAAATGAAGGAAGGTAGACAAATAAAACTATACTGATCTACTGAACAGAAGGGCTTGGAACGCAAAATGGGAAAAAATTACTCTTGTTATAATGACAATACTTTTAATTATACATATTCAGTGAAAAATAAACTATTAAAAGACAGAGTAAAATACTTCCAATTAATGGAAGTAATGTAATGTTGAAACTTAAATGAAGTATTTTTCCCTTGAGGGTTTTACTGTACTATATTATTTAGCTTAATCCAATTTAAATTATAAACAGAATGGTTTTGTAAGCCCCCAGAGAAACGTATTTTATTTATAATGTATTTCCTTTGAAGTGGTTATGGAAATCATGTTCTTCCTGAAGTCTGTATCTCACATACCACCTACTGCTGCAAACTAGTCAGTCCTCAAAAGTTAGACATGATCAGTCTTGTGAAGTACAGTACATGAAACCCCAAGATTTTTTTAAAATGCCAGAGGAAATACAAATTTGTAATTCCAAAACCTGATAGCCTTCCCTCCATAAAAAGGTATTGAAAGATCTTTGTTGATTAAAAAAAAAATGGTTTTTTTTTAGAGGGAATGGAACTCAGCCATAATCACTCCACTTGGGTTTTCAATGTATCTAATGAAAGAAGAAATTTGTACACTATACCCTAGAGGGAGTTTCAGCTGAGAATAAGTATATTTTGTAAACTTAAGTATGTAAATATTTCCATCTTTAATTTAAATCACAAATCCTCCAAAAAATTAATTCTAGTACAAGAAGTACACTTTCTTTCAGGATGCGAGTTACAAATGACCAGTTTGTGTCACCTTTTATCCTCCAAGTAATTAGTCTATTTAAAAATATGTAAGAAACTATGAATGAATAAATTGAACCCCAGCCTATGTGGTCTCCTTACCATCAATAGATACTGCATAGACTCAGTTAAATAACTAGAAACAAGAGGAAATTGTCTCTAGAAAATTAATTGTCGTTATTAATCTTATTTTTAAAGCATGATAGTACCCTATCTTCATGGATGAACCAATAACTCAACAAACCAGCCACAGATATACAATCGTCTAAGCTGTGATGTTTCTGAAATAATGTCAGGCCAGGTCACTTCAAAGGGACTAGGAAAGTAAGCACTGTAAGATTTGGCTGATTGTGCAACTGCTTACACCATGAAGTCATGACAGCCGTAGTCACTAATTACGTATGCTTTGAACTGGTTGTTCTTTTTGTCAAAGCTACTCTTCTACTCTAACCTACTACCAAAATCTATAAATAAAAGAACAGATAAATAAATAAAAATGCAAGTTCTTATTAGCTTTGGATTAAGAGCTTGAATAATTTTTCAAGAGATAATGTATAGGAGCAAATATTTCTGCGTCACTACTGTATAAAAAAAACACCAGTGCCCTGGAGTTAAACTTCTGTTTGAGATAGTAGATTCTGTCAATATCACAGCTTCAGATGGATACTTAAATGCAGAAAAAAAAAAAAAAAAATCACATTTATGACTATTTAAAAAATACAAATAAATTTTAACACTTTTTTAAAAATAAATAATCAACATAAATATACTGCTGTAAAACATTCTAAGAATGGACATTTCCTCTGACTCTTAGATCAGACATCCTCTAGTTCCTGCTTGAAAGTTACAGCAATTGTGTTAGAATTTGCGTTTTGTACTAGAGAGACGACCTGTACCACAACCTTTGCAAACATCTATATTTTGCTAAAAGCTACTAAAGCAAAAGCATTACTTGTGTTAAATGACAAATGCATGTCATAATGACCATTGCTCTTGCATTTTAAAGAGGAAAGATTTTAAGATTCTGACAGCCCGAACAACCTAGCTAATGTACCTTTGCTATGCAAAATGATGATGTTCTTCTTGACTGATGTAATGTGTTCAGATGAACTGACAAATTCTGTTTAATGCGCTGAACATTTGTGGGCAGTAAAGCACATTATTATTTCTTCATACACATAATCCCTTAAGAGGTAGCATGACAGTGCAGTGTAAATCTAAAGCAAACCATTAGATTTACTTGCATGAATGGCTTTGTTCTTGTTAACTTGGTATCAAGAAGACAAAAGAAAAAAAAAGATAATTTAATTTCTGGCTTTCTGAAAACTTTGTTACTATATTGCAAGGATTATAGGTTTTGGTGCTTTAACCTTTTACTTTTTTGCTCACTGTTTCCCCACTGTCACATCAGGGTCTAAATGGCAAATGTTTATATAAGGAAAGAGATGTGGAGTGTAATAAAATTTGCAGAAGTTAATCATATGAATTCATGTAAATTTTTTTTCCTTTTAGGCCAAAACTGAATACAGTTCACTTCCAATACCTTTGGGGTACTCTGAATTTTGTCACTAACTTAAAAATGTCCTGCAAAGAATAGCTGTGCCACTGGTATCTGCAGAAAAGGATTCTCCTCAGACTTGATACCGTCTCCAGCATGATAAATGTCTTTTGGGATTGCTTTCCTGCCCATCAGTTACGACTGGGGAAGACTTTTGATAAAACAGGGAACATGAATCTTTTCTCCAGTTTAGAGCTAGTAACCCACTTTCTGAATTGTGACAATTTGCTTTTAACTACTAAACCAGAAAATTTAACTGTTTTCAGTATTTAATTGATAGAAAATCTGTCATCTGAAAAAAACCCCAACAAACAAAACCCCAAACAACCCACAACCTTTCACCTTATACAAAATACCTGAAAAAAAATCTAAGTAAAGTTGGAATATGGCCAACACAACATGAAAGGCAACACCAACTGTGACTGAATATGGCCAGCTGTGTAACAGCACGCAAGATACCATGTCCTAATTTCAGGATATGAAAGCAGGAGTCAGCATTGTTTCAGGATTCATCTGAGGCGCCTGTTGGTAGTATTGAAGCCATAAAGATCCAGCCAGCATGAAAATGATTTCCTGAGACGGCTTGGTTAGAAGCTTTCTCCACATAGAACCGAGTGACTGAAATCTCAGGGCACTCCAGAAACAATCACAATAAGCTGTCAGCGCCACAGTCCCTAAAGCAAGTATGTGAGGAGAGCTGTTTTCTGCGTAAGGAGAGTATGTCAGCATGTGTAAATACAGGTCATTTAAACCACTGCTATATTTCCATGTTTATAGTTCACTTCCACAAAATTAGAAATGCAAACCAAGGTGGAAGTTTTACAGAAATGTGTGAGGAACATAAAAGAAAGAACAACTGTAACACAGACATAAACGCTGCAGCCTACCGACTCATAAATTATTTTAAATGCCACTGCAACTGAGACATAAACCAGCATAACATACAAGGGAGAAAGTAGTAAAATGATAATGAATGCTGGCAATTTAATCAGAACAATTTAGTTCTTTCCCTAGGTTTACTCTCACAGAGGGAAATGACTTGTTGAAACTAAACCCAGCTAGCATATCAAACTCAGAAGGGAAACCACACTTTTCAAGAAATTGAATTCAAATTGTTGGATTCTCACTTCTGCTATAGAAAGACTGAATTATTCTGCAGGGAAATCCTGGAGGCAGAATATTGGCTGCATTTTTTTATTTTTTCTGAAACTCGTAGAAAACTTAAAGGTTTGTGCAGAAGCTCGTGGTGATCAACAAGAATAACCTGAAGGCATCTTTCTCCTGATTACCAGTACTATGCCACTGCACTACTCTTCTTAAAGACAAGCATAGGGGTTCATTCACGTAAACCTGTTCAGCCTGCCTCTTACAGGGTAGGTCTTATTCTGCTGGCTGCGTAGCTGTAATAACAAAAAAGCTCAAGATTTGCCAACTGCTTGAGAGTTTATTCAATATCTCTGCTACGTTTTGTGTCTCAGCTGAAATGTGCGCCGCTGCAGCTGCTGTTAAGAGTTAGCTCAGGTACACCTACAGGAATGACAGGCATCACAGTGTTCCCAGAACCCTCAAAAACTTAAAATCAATGTGACAAGGAGACCAAACACATCGTGACATATGATGGTCTACACTTGTGTGCCTGTTGATGATAAAACACATTGCAAAGTTGGAGGGCCTTAATAAATGATTTTGTAGTCCATGAATTACAAAAGGCCATGACTTCGCAAAGTGAGCACTGTTGCCAAAAATCAGCTGTTCCCTGTTATGCTTGGAAAGATGTAAGTGACTATATATGTTTCTTTGAAGTTTACCTACATGGTCCAGTGAGGAGCATCAAAGTGGCTAGTTGGATCAGGCACTGTGTAGCTCTGTGAACTTCTCTTTTGGAAACAAAACTGGTAGTATGTCAGCATGTAGGCTGTGAACAAAACAAAAGAGAGAAGAAAAACTATTAAAATAGATTATGGACACACGGGGGAGGCACAGCCATACAAGCCAAAGGCCTCCTTTGGACCAAGAGAAGGCAAAAACTATTAATACTTTCTATTGCTAAATATTTTATTATTTTTAATCTTAGAGAGAGACCTAGCCGAAAATAGAACAATTAAACTGTGCATGTATCACAAATCTGGAGAAGTGGTACTGACAAGCCTTTGGGCTGCTCACACCTACCCCCAAAGGGCTACGCATGATTTTTCAAACCCAGTGACCAAATTGGAATGAGGGTAACAGTTTCTCCAAGACAGCATACATAAGTCTGCAGCTGAGTCAGCAAGGGAGCTTTGCTGGCTTGTGCCTGGAAATTGGCACCTCTGGGCACAGAGAGAGATGGGATGCTGAGTTTGCCCAGACACCAGAAGCAGCTCGACAGTCTCTCAAGCTAACCAATTTAGAAAGCTGGTTTGGAATATTAATTTTCATATAAAAAATGTAAAAAGCTAGAAAAATAAAAACCCCTAACGTATTCCATACATTATATTTTCAGCTGCATTTAATATACTGTTGCTTTTAAAAGTTGACACAACTACAGAGGAAGCAAAAATAATAATTAAAACCTAAACAACACACTTTCCTCTGCAAAAATTGTAAACTACTAAAGTCAGAAGTGTAGGAGACGGATTAACCACTGACTACCATGTTCCCTTTCATTGTATATAATTAGAGCCAAGTGGAACCATGTGCCCTTACTCATTTATTGCCTGCCATTGCAGCCTAAGGCTTCAAGACCCCTCTGAATAACAAACGCAGAAGAATGATGCTGAATCAACAGATGCTCCATGTGTTTGCTCAGTGTCTCAGCCTTTATCAGCATGGAAGAATTTCACTCCCAGGTGTTATAACAAGAAGCAGCTGACCCGAGAAGGGAACTGACTGGCTATTCTGGATGCACAGTTTCTTGGGGGACAAAAAACCCCCAACAAAACAAACAAACAAACAAAAAAACCCAACCAAAACTCAACCAACAAACACACACAAAAACCCCTGAAACTGAAAAACCCAAACCCACAACAACAACAAGGCTGAGATTATTAACAGAACTAGACTGAGATTATATTCCAGTTCATTTGCAGAACAGAAGAAAATACACATTTACTACCCATTACTACTTGTAAGACAGTTCTGATACATCATTAAGCAGGAAAGTCTCTCCCTCCTCTGGTAAAACGCTCTCTTGGAAGACAGCCATGCCCTCCGCTAACCCTGCACAGCCAAGAAACACAGTGCATCAGAGCAGAGGCAAACCTTACACCAAATGAAGACAAGAGAGGCTGTATTTGCAAGAATGAGTGGAATGGAAACAAGATCAGATGAAATACAGCCAGGAAGGAAGGAATACAGATTATTTGTTTTAGAAAGAGTGCCATGCAGTTCTTAACTGGAAGGAGCCTGGACACATCAGTGTGGCAAACTGTCATAAGAGCAGACATTGATACCCTTCTCCACCCAGGCCAACATTTAGGTGAGATACAATCACTCCAAACCCAGTTCCTGAAGCGTTTTTTTTCGCTAGGCATTTCTTTGCTGAGCCATTACACTGCTACTCAAACTCTGTTTCTGCCACTGCTCCCAGACCCACAATGCAGAGGAAGTGCAGCACAAGGAAACATGTCTGCACCGAAGGTCACCAGCAAAGAAAGCAAAACTCAGAGGCAAGGAGCAGCCACGGAACTCAGGTGCATCATTTAACCACCTCCCCCATGGAAAGAGCTTTCACTCTAAAGTGATGCAGGTCTGTACAGGTGTTGTGGAGCCTTTGGTGGCAGAGCTCAATCTTGTGGATCAGGAAAGATGGTTCCAGACTTTTCAAAATAGCAGCTCTGGTTTCAATACTTCAGTGATGTGGCAGTGAATCTACACCTTAGTCATTCACTCATCTATTAAACTACAACTTGCACAGCATGTGCTGGCTATTGTTGAATTGAGGTCCTAAAAGGTCCTTGGTGGAAATCTTATGTACAATCACCCATGAAACAACAATGAGAATTAGACTTAGAAACACTTTAAAAATTAATAGTTCAATTATTTTTTATATAGAAAATATAAAGGATGAAAAGCATTACTCATTCACACTATCAATGCAGAAAAATAATTTAAAAAATCTGCTTCATTGCCAAAGCCAGTTTTAAGTCACTTTTAAGACTGCAAATTCCTCCTTTTAGTTGAGGAATTACAGCTTCTGACAATTAAAACTGGAATTTTAATAACATTTAATAATTTCCCTCTTATCAAGTTATTATGTTTTTAGCTTGAAATAAACTAACTCATTATTAAATTAGCTTTTCAAGCTATTCTCAATAAATAATTTTTTTCCCAGTAATTTTCTACTATATTTTAATTTTATGGCATTACTATCAAGAATCCAGTTTTACTCCCCCAACAATGCAGGTTGTGACTCATAACTTTGGAATTCATTGCCCTAATTTACAGTAAACAAAGACTCCTCAAATAAGCTTGTGCTGTTTGTATATTCAGCTACAAAACTAATAAACTCTACTCTCTATGAAAAGCAATCAAAATCTGTTGGCAATTCAGCTTGTGCAGAACATCAAGGTCCATTTGAAGCAAACATGTCAAAGTTTTATCCCCACACATCTTTCCATCTTGGTCCAATTTGATTCTTTCAGAAAAGAAAGAAAGATTGTTATCTGACAGAAAGCATTTGGAGGTAGATGCTTATATGTTAATAAGAGGGTGGACCTGTAATACACATCATAAAATGTAGTTGCTAACATCTTAAATACCCAGGATAAAATCAGGGAAGGTTGATTTGGATTTTACACCTGGAAAACAATGGTTTGAACCATTCTGAGTTGATACAGTTCATTATTCCTCTATTCTTTCAGGGACGCTTGTCCAAAACAAAAAAACCCAAAACCAAAACCCAATAAACCCAGGCTGAAGATGAACCTGCACTTGGAAACTGAGTTCCTGTGTATCATGAAGTAGGTTTCTCACAACCAGAAATAAATTTCACAGACTAGTAAAACTATGTGTATGATAAGATGGATATTTCACCTGAGTGTTTATCAACAGGTCAAGGTGACTTTATGGGACCTTTTTTTTTTTTAATGAACTTTGGGCAATTTTGGTCTTGCCCTGAGGAAAAAAAAATAAATTGAAGAGACGTAGTTACATATTCGTACTTTCTTGCCAAAATGATCCATGCCAAAATTAAATCAACACTGTACAAATCACGCTTATCATCCTCAAAAATGCCTATAGGTTTACCTACACAGATGAAAGGCATTTTAATAGTTTTATGGCTATAACCCTGATGACTTCACAAAATCAGATAAAAGGCATATTGTAATATCAGCCTTGCAGTTTCTATTTCCAATGGACTTTAAAGGGCAGAGAATCTTTTGATTCTTGAGTTTCAGGTACAAAAAAGGCTGCAAGCTGAAAGAGGTGTCTCTGCCTTGCATGTCTTTCACTAGATCTCATTAGACAGAGGTTAAAATCATTCTGGACCAAGACAAGATCAAAGCTGGATGGTAAGAGACTGCAACTGCAATGTATATACACTTGAAAAGCACCCTTGCGCTGATATGAGGAAAACATGCCACACCTAGTTCAAAACAGCATTGCTTGCTGGGAACATGTTTTTTGTTGTTTATTTATTTTCACATTCTTAAGAGTTCGTTTTTTACCTTAAGGAAAGAGTCCATTCATAAAAAGAGATTTTTCTTGTACGACTGACAAAAAGAATCAAGCCAGTTTCCAAGCACAAGCTGCCAACTCAAGCCAGCACAGGTCAAAAGTAGGTAAGAGATCTGCAAAGTTGAGGTACTACAGAACTGTACAGCTTTCTGATTAGATAGCTCAAAAATGAGCACTATCAGTATAGTAATCATGGCTCATGCATTTAGAAGAATATATGGTAGAATAAGAAAAACACATTAAAAATATAACTCTTTTAAAAAAAAAGTGAAACAAAATTGTTTACAATTTTTCTGGAAATGTACTGGAGAAGTATTTTCGGGGGGGGGTTGTTTGTTTTTTTGTTTTTTTGCCAATGTCTTTGTGAACTCACTTCTTGAAGTTCGGAGGCTAGACCTGTCAAATGGAGTTTAAAAGAAGCACAAGATCAATTTAAGTTCCATGTTTGTTACGGAAGTAATATTTAAAATGCTGAATCGCTTGATGTGCTCAAAGACCTCATTGCAATCACTGGCTATCAATGGTCCCCTTCACACAATCTGAAATGATGGGATCACCATCTATAGCCCAATAAACATGTTAATATTGCATTTCACGTTGAACTGCTTCAAAAGGCTACATTAAGAAATAACAGTTCTAGAATACCCTATATATTAAATGGAAGAAGAAGGCACAGTCTCATTCTAGGAACTTGGACTTAAAAGACAAATTGATGCCCTGTGTCTGCTCTAAACAGTAGCGACAAAGAAAGTTCTTCCTATATTGTGCAAATGTCAACTAAGTCACCACTGAACTGTATCATCTTCTGCGTTTCTGAGGTTGTAGCAGAAATTCCATAAGGCCAAAATAAAAGGACAAATTTAGTGTCAGACAACAGTTTGTTCAATTTATTCAACTTGTATTTTTTGAGGATGACTGAAAATTATAATTATAAAAATAATCCAGTTTAACTGAGATAAAAATTAATTATTAACATATTGAATTTAGACAATGTTCTCAAAGAAGAGGTGTCAATTCATAGTACTGGCTCAGCCAAATCTGTTTCAGCTGCTGAATAACTAGAAGGTTTAACTGTATTTTGAAATTCTGAGGAGTATGGTAAAACAAAATCAGGATATTTCAGGTATGATTTTAATTTGGTAGTCTTATAGCTCAAAAATTGTTCAGCCTAGACATATCACATTTGTTTGACTCTAGAATCGTGATTTCAGTGTTTTATTGGCAAATTGAGTGGCTATTTTGGAAATAGATCTGCTCAGTGTAAAAGTGTTCAACTCAGTTCAGCTCATATACAAAGCATCTCATAAGTGTACTACAGTGTCTGAATACAGTAGCACAAGCAGTTAGGAAAAAGGAAAACATCAGGAAAACACAACGACTAGAAGAGTACTTCAGTTTAATTGCTCTTTATCACTTACATATTCTATGTATCTGATATGTAATCACAAGGGCTTTTTAAAATCTGAGAAGTGATTAGAATCTCTCTTAGATTTTGATTCCTCTGGGTGCCTACTGAACGCCTGACTTCTAGCACATCTGTTTTTAAGAAAACAAAGATTATTTTTTAAAAAACAGTTTGTTAAATGTCATGTATAAATTTACATGACGTTGCAAGATTATCATGGCTAAACAGATGAAATCAGGAAGCTCACTTATTTGGTATACAGTTATCAGCATCAATAATCTAGGAAGTGATCCCACTAACTATAGATATCTTCACAGTTATAGGCATGTATCTCTGAGCTGTACAGACTGTGCAGTCAACACAGGAAAAGCTTCCATCAAAGGATGATTCAACAGAACTGATGTATTTCAGTTGTTGGCTCGAGGATGCGATGAAGTAAGCCTTAGGAGTAGCTCATGACTTCCATCCATTACACAGCACATTTAAACCTGGTTTGATGAATCCATCCCAATTGTTCGCTTCTCACGATCATAAATCAGTAACTGTAATAACTGTTTCTTGAAATCCCTTTCATCCACTGTTCAAACTATAAATATTCTGATCCATCCAGCCATTCAGGCTCCACTAAAGATATATACACATGGAAAAAACCCACATACTCTTTCTCACAGAAGTCAACCTTATCTGAAAAAAAAAAAAACCATCCTGAGCAAACATACCACTCTGTTTCTTCCATACAGAGTTTCACTGTTAACAGTTAGTCAAAAGTTTTAAGCTATTCATGAGTCCTTTACGGACAGCCTTTTCTCCACCTATCACTGAAACTGAGAAAGATGTTTCACCGTCTCATGGTTTTCAGTGTCACCGATTTCTCTAAACAACAACAATAACAAAAAAATCTCATAAAACAAAAGAAATTTCAATATTTCAGGAAACATTTGGCTGTGACATGTACACAAGATACATGTCTGGTGCGTTAAGTCTGAGAGAGTAGAAAAGCATAAGTAAAGTTTTGAATTATCATATGAGGCAGTGGAATGCAGTGCAAGTAATATGCTGCTTTATCAGTTGGAAGCAGATGGACATTCCTGGAAAGGGATGGCAAGTCTGTTAATGGAAATGTGCTGCCTGTGCAGTGGGGTACCCAAGTAGGAGATGTCCCATAACTTGCTCCTTCCCAACTATGCCTTCTAGGCAAAAAGGAAAATCTCAATAATAATGAATTCCTTCTCAAACTCCATTTTGTACGAAGTATACACAAAATTACCCAACTATTGTCTTAATGAAACTTCTTATGAGAAATTATGGGGTTGATAAAGATGTTTATAAGCACAGAGAAGAGAGAAATTGTTGGCAAGAGGCAATAATCTCCCACACTCACCTACCAAAATCTACTCTCCTACGTCAAAAAAGTTAACAATATGTACACGCAAACCATAAACCACCCCCTAAATGAACCCAGACAGTGGCTGCAATGCAGCTTTTATATTCAAACATATAAAACTATGTCTCTGAGCAAACAAAAAAGGTCATGAAATATTAAATGCTCAGCTCCTTCCACACCCAAGAGCTACAGACACAACAGCTGCATTTGCATCTGCTGCAATTAGACTTCTGTATCCAAGAAGTTTTACTGAATCTATTTGTGGACCTGAAGAAATCACTTTTAGTTTTAAAATGTATTTTAAATTAAAGAGCAATTTTAAATCCTTACAGCTCAGAAAGGAACTGATCCTTGTAAAACCACCACAGGGTGAGGGCATGACCTGCGGCCAGGGCCACCTTGCCCACACACCGGCCAGGCCCGGCAGCCCTGCGGGACTGGCAGCCCGGCCGACGGGCATCAGCTCCGGCCTGAATCCCAGTTCCCTGTACAGTGGGTGGCTTCCTGGGCCCAGGGCAGGACCCTGGCACACTCGATGGAGGCATCTGCACCATCTCCTGCCACTGTGGCTATCCCCCTGGCACCCCAAAGGAGAGGCGCAAATGGCGTCCCCAAGAAGGGGAGAGACCTTCCTGCACACCTCGGGGACACCAGCAAACGTGGTAGCGGTGGCGTGAGCCACGTACAAATCTCACTTTGAATATGAAATAAATTGAGCGAACAGGGCTTGGGTTTACCTCTGCTGTGGGTGTGCGTGCCCAGGTGCCAGCCGGGGCTCTGTGAGGAGCGGCGGGGGCTGCCCCCGCTCCAGCGGCTCTGAGGTGCCACCGCAGGGCATGGCGGGGCCCGCAGCTGCGCCCGGCTGCCTCACGGGAAGGGCAGCTCAGGATGGGCAACACGCTTTATAACTTTTAAAAAATTGTGAGACGCCACAGTGTGAACAGCCCAGGGTGAGCAGGGTCACCCCGCAGCCCCGGGGGGGTCACAGCCACAGGACGTGCCCTGCAGGAGCTGCGGCCCGCGCAGGGCCCAGGCTGGAGCAGGGTCACGGGGCAGGGCAGGGCGGCCGCCCATGGAGGCCCCACAGCAGGGCAGGCAGCAGCGCCAGGGGACGGGGCGGCACAGGGGAGCCGCCATGGGCTGAGCGCAGGCCTTGTCCCCGTCCCCCAGCAGCACCACAGAGGTGGCTGCAGCAGCTCAGCCATTCTGGTCCGCAGAAGGGAGCCCTGAAGGGTTGATCTTTGGGTGAACTAGGATCGAAACAAACTCCCACAGGCTACAGCTCCATACAGTGTGAAATGTCCAAGTTGTTGTGGGCAACAACCTCAGGCTTTAGCAGGATGCTTCTGCTGCCTTGCAAAGGGAGTTCTGCATGGCCTGGCAGCCACTGCGCTCTCTGATGTCCATGTCCAAAGACACAGGTTGCCCATTTAGGATGCTGGTGCACAACAGGGAGATCTGCACTTCTGTATATGACAGCCTAACTCTACGTAAGCCCCAGGACTGTATATATATCTAGTAAAGTACCATTTACAGATGACAGCAACATCTAACATAACACAAACCAGTGTAGGAAAAGCTGCTGATTTTGACTTTTAAGTAAAATTTCTCATTGCTAAGGAATGTAACTTATCGGTCGCTGCTTTTCTGTGGTGGTGTGAACAGCAATGAGGCATCAGGGCTGAGGAGCAAAAACGCAGAGAAATGCTCACTGTAGGGACATACTACTGATCCCCTATGGGTGAGCATCACAAGGAAGCTCTGGAACTGCAAGATGCCTTTGCCCATGTCTGAAAATCTGCTAACCTCTGTAGATCACCTGCAGTATGGCTTTCTGTGCAACTGAAGTTAAACATCTGTTACTAATTTTTTTTATCTAATTTGCATACAGAACTTCAGTATTGGAAAAAGCAGCTCAGCCATTTCTACCCTATCAGTATCTTGAATTTTGTTTGAATGTTTATACAAACTAAAAGATAACCAGTTTCGGCTGGTGGGGAGAAGGGACAAGGAAGCGAGGAAAGAAAAAAAAAAAAAAAAAAAAAAAAAGAAACAAATTATATCTGGAAGGAGAACAACCCTGACATGAAACCCTTATGTCATGCCACATTCTGTCATTAAATTGACAATTTAATCAACAAATCAGACTCCTAAAATTACAAAGTATATTATGTCACCCCAATGCCAATACTTTACTAAAACTAGACAGATGGCCCAGGAGAAATGAGCCAATGGGTTCCTATCACCATTTAACTCTTCTGCTCAGATAATACAGGTTTGACTTTGCACAGGATTTATTTAACTCTGAGTATCGGAAAAAGCTTGCAACTGATTACTCCTGAGGGCAGTAGTAATCAACATTTGTTGGTGATATATGCTTGCTCAGGTGGGTTAATGTGAGAAAAAATACTGTAAATAACTCTGGAAGTATATAAACTCAGTTGGTGGTATATGAGATTAAGCTCTAATTGAGATGTTATCTATGAAAGGAACAGAATCACATATATCCTACCAGGACAGAGAGTAGGTGAGGACCAGAAGTTGCGTGCACCGTATGTAGGCTCTGACTTCCACAGTCAGTATCATAAGAACAGGCATAAGAACACTCCTGTGTTGCAGTGCTGCTTGGCTATTCTGTGATTTTTCAGGTGATTACAGTAATGGAAGTGCTGTCATCTAGACAAAATGTAGAAGTAAACATTTCCCTTGAGAACTGAGAGCAACCCAGTTGCATTTTCTAGCTGGGATAACCATGGGTTTTTTGCCTATACACATTTCCTTCTCTATTGCAATTTAAATCAATGAGCAGTAGTATTGTTTCTATACCTTCACAGTAGAAGTGATATGCCCCAAAGCATAATAATTCTGGTTTTCCTGTATATACAGTTTTCACAGTGATGTTTTGGGAAGCAAAGAAAACAATGGGGGTTTTTTTGATAGATGATAAGAGCGGAGATGACTCTAGATTTTTAAATATTTAAGAAAACTAAGACACCTCAGAAACTGGGAAGAGGATTCATTATCTTTTCTTTCCCATTACAGGCAGAGGTGAAATTATAGCGAAAGCCCCTTTTCCTCCTCGAGGAAAGGTTAACTATATCAGACCAATCTCAAAGTGATGTGAACCAATGCTGCCAGCAATACGAAAGTTTTCAGGAACCCAGCTAGGTTCTGTGTAAAACAAACAAACAAACAAAACCAAACCAGACAAACAAACACACACAAAAAAACCCCCACCAAAACCAAAAAGATCTTTAAGCCAATAAACAAATCTGAAGGTAAGAAGAAAAGTCCCCAGGTTAGACTGGCAGGGACTGTTAGTTTTTATTTTATTATTGCCTTTCCCTGGAATACAGGATGCTGTGTATTCCCTACAAATATGTTTTATTTAATGTATTTTCTGCTTCTACAGGCACTTAGGCTCTTGGCAATAGCCTTCATTTCTTATACTCTGTTTCCGAGACATCCTATAATTGTGGTTTTTGACCTTTTATTGTAAGTCATAAGTTACATGTAAGGTTTTAAGTGCCCCCCCGGAGCATAAGAGCAAGATGTACTGTGAACCTTCTGAAGTACACATTCACTAAATAATTGCAATGTTTGGGGATAATCCTTAAAAACACAGGTGCTTCCATTCCTATGGCACACAATCACATTACCTTTATGTTTCTGCTGAAGTAATGCAATTCCAGACTTAATAACAATATTAAATTGCCTAATTAATTTAGAAGCATTAAAGCACACTAAGATGTATTGAGACAATTAAAGATCTTTAGCAGCATTGCCTTATGACAGTTGCTGCCTCTGGAAGACAACATGTTAGCATACAATCAGCCCAAAGAAGGGCTCTCACTGGGACAAGATTTTAAAATTACTTCATAACAAAAATTCTATGATCATCTTTATGGGGTTCATGAGTCAAAAAAAGTCCTGATTTATTACAAGCTAACAATGAAATTACAGAAATTATGTATCTTGCTGACAACACAGAAAATGAGACAGAAAGCTCAGCTATTTTTCTAAATGCAGTAAGAGGAATTATGTCAAAGGCAGAGTTAAACCCCCCAAAGTCTGAGCTCAGGTAACAGTCTTGCACTAGCATAATAAAATGCCAATGCAGAATACCGAACAGAACTTACTGTGTTGGGCTTTTTCTTGCAGAAAATGTGCCTGTATGGGTAACTTCTGAATTAACGGGCGTGGATTCCACCCAAAACTAAGTCAAGAGTCTGAATAAAAATCCCGCATTTTCCTTCTTATAAAGTAGTGATACAGTGAAGATCTGAAGATTTTCCAAGCCAGCACATATCACCCTCTTTACAGCCATATGAAAGTGGTCTGAAAACCATTGATTGCTAAACTAAACTGCTAAAGCTTGTATGAAGGTCTGTCAGAGCAACATGGCTTACTCAGTAATTCCTATATTTCTACTTGGTTTGTTTGTCTATGGTTTAGTTAGCAACATTTCTGCTCAGAAATGCAAGCATTAAGGACATATAATGAGAAAATGAGTTTGATGTTAATTATTCCTGTGTGTGACATTTTATGGTTTTCTATCATAACACCCCTAAACTTTCTAAACATATGTCAATGGAGAAATCAGTTGGCTTCATGATTCATAACTAAAGTTTGGCTTTGCCATGATCTCTACCAAGGGCAGCATGTTGTTGAACTGAGCCCCAAAGCTGAGCTGAGAGCAAGGCATTACTCTACACATCTGCTCCAAATTCCCTCCTTGTTTCAAAGATAATGCATCCCTCAACCATCCTTATCCATGGGAAAAAGACTGACCTTGTATTGAACGGATTATTCTGAGCGCACAAAGCTACACTACCACCCATTCAGCACCACTCTTTCAGCATAAGGGTCTTGGTGGTCCTGCAGACATCTTCCCCTCCTCTGTACACCCTGGTACAGCATAGTTCAGCTCCAACAGGCATTAAGGCAGTACTTCATTCCCTCCTATTTTATTTTTTTTAAAAAAGTGCTGTCAGCCAAGCAAATATATTGCTTACAGACAGCAACACTAGCTGTTCCAACTCTGAATGTTATCATATTCCTATAGTTATTCATCTCTTTAGAAAAGAAATTGTCTGTATGTGCTTTTTTCAGTTTAGGAATCAGGTCATAATCTCACTCTGCATTAAGTCAATAAAAGAAATCTAGCGTCAACCTGCATGAAGCAAATATAATGTAAAAAGAGAAGCAAGCATTCCTAGTTGCTCAATATTGGTCCTATTCTGGAAGAAAAGCTTGGCCAAGCACTAATGAAACTGCTTCTGATGTCATCTATTCATTTGAGTAGTACAGTTTTCTTATGGGGAGCTAATTTAACAGGAGTATCAGTTCAAACAATCGGATGGTTATACTTTAGTCTAGTCATTTTCAAGGACAGTCTTTCTACCTTGCAGCAGATAAATAAATTTCATCTACAAAACTTTTTTCCCTACCGCATAACTTCAAAAAAGTGAACTTTTCAAAGCCCTGCTATCTGTATGGTTACACAGAGTAGCTCTTTCTCAGCCCAGCAAACACAAGGAACAGCTGGGATGGGAACATTTTAATAAGCCTGTAAATTCAAAAAGCAGTGTGAAATTATGAAAAGTGTGTTGATGCCTCAAACACTATTATATATGCATTAGATGTAAAAATGTCACTTATTAAAAAATATACCACTCTGTGCTCTGAAAGAGAAGAAAGCAGAGTAAGGAAACGTGATGCCTAAGAGTAAAGGCCCAACAATACAAGCTCCCGTGTCAGGTAAGCCTTCGACCACGTGGAATTGTCGCCTTTTTTCAGGCAGAAAGAGTGGCTGTTGCTTGTTTACTTGCAGATTTCAATGAGATGCTTTTCAAAGCAATGTTAGCTGAAACAGAGATTTGCTCTGGTGCTGAGACTAGAATTTTATAATGGAAATGACTCTGACAATTGCTTTAACTTAAAAGAAGCTTATCTTTTCACAGCTGTCTAGCATTCAAATGACTTGGTAAACTCATGATACTCTCCTCAGTAAATCAATGTACAACCAATCTGTGTCCATTTAAATATAACCCTTTCTCTAAGTTTTTATACTTTAATGGAGAAGAAGCATATACCTTGTTTTGCGGTAAGGAGGAAATTCCGTTCTGAACAAGTAGCTTGTTTCTGGTCTTTTTAATGGTGCAACAGTACTTACTAAGTGATAGGGCAAATTTGCTGAGCTTTACCCTAGTTCTTTCTCCCAAGTGTGAGATTCTACAAAACCTCTTAAATACACATGAAGTTATTAGAAAAATAGCCTATCACCAACATACTCTGTTGCTCTCCAGTGATAGGTTATTGCCCATATCCTTGCCTGCCAGTAATCCCAATTAGTAATTAAAGCTGCTCCAACACGACTACACTACTCAACTGAATTCTCAACTCAAAAGGAAGAGATACAAGGAAAGAAGTCACTCCACTTTTAAATGCATCTTGCTCAAGATGAAGAATCCATGATGCTGGTATAATTTCTCAAAAAATCTATGCACAGCATTTATACTAATTCACTCTTAGACACTAACGTTTTTAGGAGAAGAAAAAAACCCCAAAACAAATAAACACCCAACTCAACTAAAAAAACCAACCAAGTATTGCCAGGAGCCAAGATTTTAGGGTGATCCCGAATTTGCATTGCACTTTTGGAAGGAATTTGTATGCTTTGCTGAACTAATGCTGCTGCACCAAGCACCTCGCTAGCCTCGGTGCCAACCAGTTTGTAGAGCACAGCAGTTCCCCTGGGCTCCTCACACAGACCAGTGAATCTCATGCCAGGATTAATCCCTAAGTAACAAAGGAACCACACAGGTGGCTCCAAACCAAAGCCTCAAAGAGAAATTTCCAGCTACAATTTTCTTTATTTCCCTTTTCTTGCCTTTCTTAAATATAGACACAGTTTTCCCGTAACTTATAGCACACGATCTATATACATCTATCTCTCTGTTTAAGAAACTAGTTTGCCGAATTCTCCTACAAGAATTGATAAAATGACAAGATTACTACATGCTCCATGGCAGCACATTCCAGAACATTGCACTGCAAGTCATATCAGAAAAACATGTTGAGCTGTAGCTCATTCACTAAAAGGAAATGAAATTTTTCTTCTTCCAGGGAACCACTACAATTTCTTATACCCAGATTAATTTGTATCTACTTTAATTTTCCAGCCACAGGATCAGAAGATCAGCTACTTCGCAATTCTGTATCTGTAAGAATTCAAATCAAAATACAAAAAGGTTCAAAAAACCTTTTAGCAAATACATTACATCAAGAGTAAAATACGGATACAGATCTAGTGATAAAACAAAACACACAAAAAAAAAAGACTATTAAATTCTAATTTGTTACAACACCTCAACCGATGCTGAGGACTGTTTTTTCCACTCACCAGAGAAAAGTCTAACTGAAATCTTGTAAGAATTTTAATAACGAAAAGCCTTATTTGCTGTAACACAGAAGTTCTTTTACTTGTTCAGAAATTTGAAAAATAGCAAATTCCTACCTGAGGTTGACATATCTTCAAATACATTATAGCAAGGAAACGAAAAAAGGACAATTAGAAAATGGTCTAATTCCTCCTAATGCAATATCTGTAATTTCTCTTATTTCATCTTTTTACTTGTAACAATAAATCCCAAGTTCCTCTTTAAAAGAAGGTATTCTTACATCAGTGTACTGTTAATGTTGACATTTTCAAGATTACTTGAAGTTCTTTTTATTGCCAAAGCAATTCAAAGAATCCAGCAGATGCAGCCTGTTCGATTCAGGTTATTTCTTCAAAGAGACTCCAAGTAGATGTTAAAAGTATTCCAGTTTTATATGCTTACTCAAATTGGAATGATTTATTTTTTAGCTTTCAGAGATTTAGCTATAATCAGGTATCAATTCATGCAGAAAAATACTACATTGTGAAAAAAAGTAAAAACCTTTTGGAAAATACTTGAAGTGTGATGTGGTTTTGGTTTCATCTCCATATTTTTACACTTTTTTTCTTTTTTTTTTTTTTTTTTAAAAATTTGATATCTAAACTTCCTCAAATTTTATGTTCTCATTTTCTTTTTTTCCTGACAAATAGTTATCAAGACAACAATCTTGATTATCTATGACAATAATCAATGACATAAACCAGAAACCATGTATTTTACAAATAACTGTCAAGTCCACTTGTGTGGTTAGATAACAACGATTTAATTTAATTGTCAAAATATATGCTCTCTATTTTTAGGTTTCCTGTTACCATTGTTAACATACTAGGCTGGTACATGTTTTGCAATCTTGAATATTAAGCATTATATTTACTTGAAGCTGAAACTCCATATCATTGGGAAAATACTCTTGAGTTGTACTTAGCGGTAAACATTTTCCGTAATGCCTGAAAGCCCACTAGGCTATAAAGAGCCCCTGATTACCTATTTGTAAAATAGAACCTGCAGCCTAAGAACACCTACCAAAAAAAAAAATATATCATATAGACGAAAGTCACATAAAGCATATTTTTGTTTCCAATTTAAAATCAAAATATCTACTTGTTCTTTCCCTTTGCCTCCACTTTGTGCCTTGTAGCTCCCAAACTTTGTGAAATTATTTGCCACAACTCAGCTGTTTTGGCTTTTCACATGCTGATGTGAAACACAGCAGCCATCACAACAGACTACCCACAGCTGTCCACTTGCCTTATGATTATGCAGCACATTCAATTTACACCATATGTTTGTACTTTCTAACTGTATAATAATCTGCATCTTTGGACTCTGTGGCAAGATATAACGTGCAGATCATTTCACATCTGAACGGCACTTGGAGGGGACACCACATTTAAGAGGCCAGGAAGCCACTTCATTATGAGAACAGCTCAGAAGTTCTTCCAGTGTGTCTAGCCCAGCTGCCTGAGGAGCCCATCAAGAACCAGATGTTACAAAATATCTCATAAGCACTTGCCATTTGCATCCTGTGATTGCCATCCAAGAAGGAAAAAAGGTGGAGGAACCATCTGATGTGACAGCATAGCTGGCAACCCCTGCAGAGCTGTATCCTGATCAAATGATTTACAGGAGTGTTTGAAGGAACAGATGAGTATTAACGGGTAACTAATGATGGACAGCATGTTTGCTAACAAAACATAAACATTTTTAGCCAGGAAAATACAGATTGAGTTATTTATTTAATCTTGCCAATTAGTTACACAGTTTTGCAATAACATAAATTTAACTTGCTTGTTACCACAGCAAGATACACATAGCTAAATTCTGGGACGTTATGAATAGCTTGGATGGCAAATGTGATGGGAGTAATTTATTTTTCATTTGCATTAGTCTTGTATTTTATTTTGCAAAATTAACAGTTGGGTTTTTTTTCTTTCATTTGTGCCTGGGGATACATACCTGTATGGTTCACAAGATCCATTACGTGGTTTACAAGTAGGTAATAAATGAATAGTGAAATGGACAGATCAACAATGTAATTTAAAAACTCAAGACAACTTTTTGTTCAACTATCAGAAATAATAACTATAAATGTGCAGATGCATTAAAGGACACTTCATAAACTATATTATATTCAGGTTATTTTGTGTACTTTATAAGGTTTGTTGAAACCTAATAAAAGTATGTTTTTCTAGGGAGCTGCTTCTGAATTCTACGGTTCATAGATCCAAAATAAGCAGCTGGCATAAAATTACTTTAAATTCATTAACCATGTGAGCCCCTCATACATTCATGTTTCTGACAGGAGCATCTACTGCAGAAAGCAAAGCTTAGAGTAAGAAAATATCCCAGAGAGTAATGAGTAAATTATTGTCTACCCTGTGTGGAAATGGTACTTTTTTTTTACTTTTTGTTTGTTTGTCTCACCAAGTAAGTTTCAAACTGGACAAATTAAATTGAACTAAACTTCTATAGGAGATTGTACTAACTGGATCTTAATACTACTCTGGCTGTAATCTCTGGTCTGCTCTTCTTGCCTCTGTAACTGCCCTGAACATCATCAAATGAGAGACAGTAATCACAAAGAAGCTAAGCACAGCATATTATCTGTCCTCAGATCATCACTAAAGCAGAAGCATCCTCTGTTAGCTACTCTTACACAGTATCTGCTGTGTATTACCTCTAGCAGATGCAGACCAAAGAAAGGTCATTGCCTCAAAGGGTAGTAGAGATGAATGGAGAAATGGAGACAGGCAGTTATAAGAAAAGCCAGCAGCCTGACCACACTTTGCCTTGGGTAATTTGTCTTGTTATAAGTTCCCAGAAATATATATGGAACTCAGAGGAAGAGACAGTCCATAACCCATGCACTCTTCTTGAACCAGCATTCCCATTCAGTATTTTACTCATCATCCCTAAAACAATCAGATAACTTTCCCTTTGAATTGTGACTTCAAAGCAATCAAAGTTTTGGATCCAAAAAAGTTTTCTGATTATATACTTAACCTAATAAAAAGTAGCACACAGGATGATTTACAAAGTATTCTCCTACAAGGGATGACAATTTCTTTGGAATCTTTCCTGTCCCAAGCATCCCTGGGATGATCATTAAACCTTGGCAGTTTAAAGACTACCTCTACGTATTTATCAAATCCTACTCCAGCTCCTACAGGATAAGATGAAAGGATAGCATTACTAGCCAGGCTCAAAAGTTATGGCAGTTTCAAATGCAGTGCACTTAACTTGATGACAGAATTTTATTTTATTCTAAATAGAATTTTGAGTGATTTTTCATGCTGTTGTTGTGGGTTTCGTTCTTTTTTTTTTTTTTCCCCTCCTCAAAGTAGGATAAGAAGTCATAAAACACTGTAAGTAAATGGAAGAGGGCAGTGTTTTCTAAAGAGACAGCTGCAATGGTCCAGTAGCTATATGAACAAAAAGGAATATTATAAAATGCATTGGAGGAAAAAAAAAACCCACGCCTCTCCAGTTTTTTTACACGAGTCAACACAAAACATAGGTGACTTCTACATGCACTGTAACTGATTACCAAAACCTGGCTTTTATTCTCAAAAGAACCACCACTACCTCAAAAAAAAAACCAAAAAACCAAACCCCAAAAAACAACACCCCCCAGCCTCCTGCCCTCCCACCCCAGGTTCTATAGGTGTTTGCTTGCAGTATTACAAGCTACCTCAGCCTTTGCTGAGAAATGTGTTTTGGCTTCAGATCCAACATTTCCTCACTGCAGTTCTTTGGTTTTTCTTCCCTCTCATTATGTTTTGTAGCACACTTGAGCAAGTAGGTCTCTCCTGTGAGGATGCTTACACTAAACCCATGACCAATCTGGCTGCTGACTACCCCACTGTGGTAAGGCAAAGTGGCAAAACACTCCCCTTTTCCTCCCAAAATTACATAGGATATAATATTCAAAGAACACTTTGAAAAGAAAAGCAAGCAGCAGTCTGAATCCCACTATATCAGATTTCATGCTACATTTAGGAGGGGGGGGTGTGTGTCTTGATACCCCTCTTGATGATCTTTTTTTCACAACAAGTAGTAACCGAACTGCTACATCAGCATCGCAGTAGTTTGGAAGTTTCAGATATTTAAATGTTGTGTTCTGAAATCTTTTGGCACAGTTTATTTTGTTGCTTTATACTTTAAATTTTGTATTCTGAACAGGGCTTTGCATGGGGATTTTGGAGGTTGAATGATGTGGAAGCAGAGACAAGTAAACACCATAAAAAAGCTGGAGACAGTTTGCAAACAGCAATCTCAGAACAAGAAAAACCAAACATATTACTTTCATTCCCAGACAGCTTCCACTGCCAGGTGCCCTCAGAAGGGCAAGAGGTGGCCTCTAACCAGGTCACGGTATGGAGACCCACCACCATGGTGTCCAAGGGAGCAAGGGCAGAGCAGAGCTCTCCCTTGACTTCAGGTAGGGAGTAGAAAGGACACTTAGAATCTGGACCTATTTCAAAAAGATGCCCTATCAGTACCAGAGAGAGAGAGACAGAGAGAAGTAAATGCACCAACTGTGCTCTAATTTACTTTTCCAGTTATTATAAAGTATGATATAAAGCTGAAAAGTATGGTAAGGAGGGCATGAACCTGGTGATGAGGCACAGTAAGTTGTGACCTTCAACTATGAAAACCTGTAAAGAAAAAACATGTGAATCAGTGTTAATTGAAGCATAGGAAAGAGAAAAGCAAGTCCAAGAACTGTGGAATTTATTCAGGGATATTTACAGATTAGTAATATTTTATAATATAACAGTAGAATAGAAAATTATGTATGTTATTTGCTTTCACACACTTTAAAAAAAATAATTAAAAAAAACCCAAAAAACAACAATGAAGAAAGGAAACTAAAACAACCCAGACACTCGATTCCTGGGATAATTTTTTTTCAGCCTTGCTTGGGAAATAAATAATAAAGACAAGGGAATACAATTCAAGTTACAAGTAACGTATCTACTTCCTCAGTTAATAACAAATTATGACGAGATATTTAACTTTCCAAGAATACTCATTTATTCACAAAAAAATGAAAGTTACTATATCTTAGCCAGGAAAGGCTCTTTCAGCAAGAGCAAAACACCCAAGTGGATCAGAAAAAACTACCAGGTGTCACTAAAACGTCTAAGGAGATTTCTTTCTAAAGAAAGTTACAAAAATCAAATGTGTTGGTCTGAAAAAAAGGTTACTGAAGAATCAGAGATAAGTAGAAAGCTCTGAACAAGCCAATCACCTAGCTGATGCCCTTCCTTAGTCTTCTGACATTTCTCTTCTTGTTTTAGGCCACAGATTTATACAACCATGCCCTTGGCTAAGTATTTACAGTTTTATTTACAAACATGAAAATAAAATAAATCTAAGCCTCATAGCTATAGATGAACAGCAGTCCAACACATAAAATGATAATGTTACATCTCATTTTCTATTTTCTCATTTTCAAAGCCAGCTCCGTGATTTTTTGGGAGGGGGGGGGCTAGTTCATCATTCTGATTAGACTTGGGCAATCCTGGAAGATTTAAGGTAACACACGTTAAGGAGTTCACAGAAAGAAAACCACCAGTGAAAGGAAAACTGTTTGAAGCCTGACTTGGCTAGAGGAAGGAAGGATCTGCTTCTAAACAGAGGATAAACATAGAAAAGAACATCTTACATCCCATCCTGAAAAGCATGTCTGCTGATAGGAACAGCAGGTAACATGGACAGCAAGGTAACACCTTTAGTAATTGCTAACAACCATGGTGAGGTTAAGGAACAAAACTGGAAAAGTATGTTAAGCCTACTCAGTTCTGTTTTAGCTATTGCCAGCCTTTTGGGTGACAGCACTGCTGGAAAGCAAAAATACTTTTTTTTTTCTGCAAACAGACTAAAGAAAAAAATGTATTATTCTTTGTGCAACTTTAGTGTTACTTCCATTGAGAGACGCCTATTGGAGCTGGAAGCTCCACACCACTATAAAGATGACTAGGATTTGGTAACTATCAAGCAGAAGAATGTCTACAGAAGCATCAATTATCTATAACCTTGTTTGGTTTTATTTTGTTTTGGGTTTGGATTTTTTTTCATATTTTACTTAAGATTTAGGCGCTCTGATCTGCTCTAAGTGGTCAGGTTAGATGATGAATATTTCAGGTAGCTTCAATGCAGTACACTCCATATCTGAATGGCTGCAAAATAAAACTCATCAACAAAGTTAAGCCAGAATAAACTTTCTGACAAACTCCTCCTTCCCAAAGACCTTTCAGCATCTGAACTAGACTACTGTCAGTACTCTCTCACCATCACTCTTGTGAATTTTCTTCTATTCTAGATAATTAAGTCTCTTGTAAAAACCAAACCAAAACTTTTTCCAGTCAAATCCTGAGTAAGCAGCAAGGCAAATCCTGTGCAATAATGCTTGTAATTCACATTTATCTCAAATGCTATTTCCAGAAGAAACCAACATTCAAACTCCGCAATTTCAAAGTAAATGTAAATTAAGACACTTCAAGCATAAGAAATGTCAGAAATTTTGTTTTGACACAAACAAGTCTACTTCTGATATCAGTGGACTGAATTGTTTGCATTTAAAGCAAACTAAAGCACTTAACCAGAAGATACCAGTGACATGACTGATTTCTATTGGAAACTGATATGATGTTACTGAGCACTTCAGTTGATACTATTGCAACAACTGTTTTTTGATGAAAATTACTTGATTTTTAATTCCTAGCATGAGCTTTTCAAACCATTTCAAATATTATGGAAAAGAGATTACTTCCTCCAGTGCCTGACTGGCTCATATTAAGTCTCTCTATGTTCCACAGCACTATGCATGTCAAGAAGCATGCTAGAAAATTACCATCTCCTTTTACAAGATTTTATAAAGGTGAAATGCATGCTCAGTTACAGATTCTGGCAGTGCACACCATTTGGTCTAATTCCAGTTCTCCAGAACGCAGAACGTGACAAGTAGCAGCTTCTCCATTTTTCCACAGAATAACAGTAACCATTGAACTTTGCAGGAAAAAGGTATGATGGTAACTTGTTTTCTGAAGTGGGATCAACAAAAAAATGTCAGCTGTAATAGATACAAATAGACAGCAAAATATTGAAATGAACCTAAGAAATACATGGCACTGACACAACTTGCATTAGCACCCAGCCATTACTCCCTGCAACAGCCATAAACTATTTTTCTCTTTTATATTTCATGCAAGACTGTTACTTGGCTTTCTGAGCTTTGTGTTTGATGCTGACTTTTGCTACGCAACCAACTGCACAAATTGTGACACGCTTATTACTGGACTAGAACTGTCTTAGGCTAATGTGTTTAACCTTCTGCTTTCAATTCCGTGTGTGTCTCTTTGCTTTTACACGCTGGCTATACTGTTCTGATGTACTGTGATATACAGAAGGATAACAATGGTAGAAACTCCCTATCACACGGGTTAGTAAGTTTGAACAGAATGAACAAAAAGAGTTTTGCCTCTTGGTGCAGATTATACCTGTATTTCTGGGTGATCCTGAAAGGCACAAATCTATTATTAATGACTATGAAAGTACAACCTGAGATGCTGAATTCAGAAACACCTCAATACAATAATAGAATTTATAGATAAGAAAGTGCTAATTCCTGGTACTTAAGGTATTAACATTTTTATGAGCACTGCAAAGCTCTGAAGTGTATCATTCACTTCCACTTTTGCTGGTACTGTTCCACACCTGAAGCCAGTTTTCTGTCAGTTTGGATTAAGAGCCGCTTTACCATTAAATGGCAGCAGCAGAGTCATTTACAATGTGACAGCTACATCTTTTATCAGGAGAAACGTACTCAGAGCATTTAACCAGTTTTTAAATTCATACACACTATTCTAGAATGAACTACAAAATGCTTCTGAATGATGCTTTAAATCTTGTGACTTATTTTGCTTTTGTCACATGGAGGTTATAACAGGTAAGCAATCTCTCCGGATACGTGCAGAAAGATTTAAAGTACAGCTTGTGATGTAAAACATTAGACAACCTCTTTGCAATCTCCTTCCTTCCTTTTTTTATCTCTCTCAAGAAAAAAAAAAAAAAAGATGGATCAGTTTTCCAATCTGTTTCACCACATAGCTGCACAAACAGTTCTGCGGTAACACAGGAACGTGTGACAGGCAGAAAATACCAGACTTCAGCATAGCTGGATATCTGTACTGTGAAACCCAAGATTAATACTGCTTTGAAGTCGTTGGTGCTGCTGAGACCGCAGAGTATCCTTGCCTTCACGTGACATTACTGGAGACAAATGAATTATTCACAGTTCTTAAAGTTCACCATCTATCTCTGCAGAAATGGAGACCGCACAATTAAGAAACAATGCAGAACCTTCTCACTCAGATCTATCCTTTGTTTACTGTAGAAGCAGTATAACTATTAGCACAGTTATTAACTAGTGTTAATAAGTCATACTGACACCGCAGAACCATCATATCCACAGAAGATGGAAATGGATAGGAAATAGTTAGCAACTGCCTAATTGTTGTTCATGATTAGATACAGAAGAGAATCCAATTTAAACTCTTAAATCCCAGGATGAGGTAGACATAACATCAGTTGGAAGAGATCTCTATTTTAAGAAGCTATAGATATATTTCACTAGAATTATTAAACACCTGAGTTTATGTGGGCTTCACCAGGAGAATTTCCATAAGAAGCATGATAGACAATTTTTTACAACTAGGAAAATAACTTGTGCACGATGCTTTCTGGATGAATCTAACGTAAATCAACTTTTCCTTTTAAACCAGAAGGAATAAGCCAATACTCTTGTTTAATCAACGAACACCACGAACTTCACACCTTTGCCACAAGGCAAAATATTTTTTGAGCTAAACTGTGAAGCACTGCATTTGATACAGTGCCCTGTGGAAATTTAGAAAGATGGTATCTGAAAACCATCATGAACATTAATTCTGAAAATTTACGCAGGATATTTCCCAAATGATTAGTGAGTCTGTTCTTCTTGTCTTGATCACTTTTACTGGACACTACATGCCAGGCTCGGCCCTGTTGACTTGTTGAGTGCAAACACTGAATGCCATATACATGCACAAAGCAAAGAAATAGTCATTTTGAGAAGAGTTTTAGAAGTTTTCTCTGAGTTTCATACACATAGATAATGACAAGTAAGCTCAATAGCTGAGAGGGGATGAAAAAAACATCTACTCTGTTCAAAACTAATCTAACAGAATCGTCCTGCACATATTATGTATGAAAGATTATGACAGATTGTTGAGTTAAAAGCTTTTATTGCCGTGAGATTGGACTGCATGCATCACTTGCTGATGGAAAAATATCGCAGGAATGATGAGAATCACATCAAAAAGTACATTCAGCTCTTTACATCACCTTAAATTCCATGGTCATTTTCTTTGCCTTTGCCTCCTCATTTTAAAAAGAATGAACAGTAATAGTTACTATAGCAGTAATACTGTGCTATATATGTTTCCCCCCACCCCCAACCAGAAATATCCCAAAACTTTCCTTAATAGCTGGTTAGGAAATTTCTAGTTCATATTTTACTCTTTGAACTTGAAACTAGCATAACTATTACATCAGCCAGAATAAATCAAAGCAAGTCAGAGGCCTGGTCTGAGAGCTGAATTGGGTCTTGGCTGCTTCTGAGCATAACTACGGATGGAAAGTACTTACGTACATCCCCTCAGTGTTGCAGCAAATCTCATACACACCTCTGGATTAAGCATTTAAAAACATCAACTACATGGCTTGTGTAATATGTTCACAGGTAGCACAGTTGCTAAAATAATTTAAATCTATCCAACTGTACTAGATACAAGTATTTAATAATGCAGCATTACCTTCAGAACAGCCTATTTAATAGCATACATTACCTAAAAAACAGAATGCATTCTAAATACATCTTTTTAATAACTTTCAACAGTTGTGAACAATTGCAGCTCAGTAAGTCACTCTTGTCCTACTGGTTTGATCTATATAAAACATAATTAATATTCAATGTTTCACTGATTATTGTTGCATTCAATGGTTACCTTAACCCTTGCTACAACTGTGAAACATAATACATATTATGGACATAACTCACACATAAGACTATACTTTATAATGATATCTTGGTAAAAAAGTATGTCAGATCACAGCATTTTTTTTAATAAGAAAACTATTCATTCTCCCTTTCAGTGCAATTAAACAAAAAGGGTATACTTGAAAATCTATCAAGGTTCTAATTAACTTGACTGTCTCCTTTCAGGTTCTATGAAATGAAACATACTAAATTGCAAACTCAGTAAATTAACATGGATCATTAAAAATACCTGCTAAATTCCTCAAATCCAAAAGCCATCATTTTACGCTTCAAAAAAATTGAAATTTGAGCATTCCAAGTTGGTGTATTCTGCCTTGTCAAGTCTTGGCAAGATTCAAAACAAAACCAAAAAATATGGCACCAAGAACTGCTCACATATTAAAAAGAGAACAACATTTATTCACATGACTATATCCTGGCAAAATTCTTTTGAGCCTTCTGTTGGAGCAAAACACACATTTCTGATAGACAAAATAAAACTGGTCTATTAAATATTTTTATATCAGCCATGCTTACCAAAAAATCTTTGACTGCAGTTAAGTTACTGAAATTTTAAATCTGCCATGTATCATTTCAATTAGATAAAGATTTGGAGAGTAGCTAAGCCTCTTTTTTTTTTTTTTTTTCCCCCCTTTTCTTTTCAATCTTGACTGCTTATATGCTGGCTGTGCCAACAGAGTGGATAATGGGAGAGAAATGCTCTGTAAGAAAAGAACAAAAACCCCAAACTATATTGAATAGCTTCCACTTTCTATTTGTTGGCAGGAGGATGTGAGGAAAGGGTGCCTTAACCAAAAGGTGACAGAATAACTCCTTAAAACTAGACAATGGATTTCTTCTATCTAATAGAAATTGAAGGCTTAGTTTGAAAACACCTCATTATTTACGCAATTCTGTTTGGGTAAGGAATTTACTAACTACTATTCACACTTATCTCTGATTTTCCACGTAGTGGTGGTTATATTTCAAACTCTTAATGCTGCTCTAATATTTCTTCATGTAACCTTGCAGTACAATTACATATATCTCTAACAATGTGCAAATCCCTGTTAACGATGAAAACATTCTAAAAGGTTACATATCTGTGACAATGTGCAAATTACTATTAATGATGAAAACAGTCAAAGATGTGAAGAATTCCCCAACAGTAATCTCGGCAAAGAGAAAACTCGGCAAAAGAGAATTATCCAAAAATCATCGCCATCCAAAATGCTTCCTAGAAGCAATTTTCCATTTTGTTAGAGCTGGGAAAACCCTGAAGCTGTAAGCACAAGTAAGACTCAAAAGTATCATTCCCCACCTTGATGCTGTTTTGCTGTTGACATCCCTCCCTGACCTCCTAAATGAGGCACCTGACCAATTACCCCTGTGCTGTCACTAGTCCCCCTTCTGTCCACCCAGTGCTCAGGTTTGGTTGTGCAAGAGGAAAAACAGACGAGATAGGAAGAGCTATGAGTTTTGGGAACAGCTGCGAAAGTCAATTATATTTGGAAACACAGAGAATAGTAAGTGGGACTACCCCTTTGATGGATGTACGCTGTACTCTCGGTGCACCTCAGGACCGCCATGCTTTGAAATGACATCTCTTCCATCTGCCTGAACTTTCAATGAACTAAAACAGGGAGTTCATGTATTTTATATCTCTTTTTATATATACACATAGGACCTAAAGATACCATAAAAGTTACAGTATAAATCAGATGTCATCTTTAATATCGGCGTTGCTTTACCGAAACAGAGTAACCTGTTTGACAATGACAGCTGATCTTCCCTTACGGCATGACTTCCTTTTACTTTGCCCCTTCCTCTTTTCCGCCACTTTCACTCACTTTAATTTTATTCCCATTGGCCAGAAAGAGCACTCTAATAAAACTCGGGTAACCTATGCTTCACGTTTAGCAAAGCCAGCAGGAGCCCATGCAGTGACCCAGAGGGTGCTGGGGAAGAACCAGCAGATGAGGAGCCTGGGGATGCCAGAGCAGTCCCCACTGCCGCTGCTGCCACACCATAGCAAATTAATCCCGTGGTGAGTCGGTGCAGTTTACTTTTTGACCTCTTGACATTAGTCACACCTCACCGTCACACCCACTGCTGACTACAAGGAATTAACATGAAAGGCTCCGCAGCATATATTGTATACTTACACCCAACAGCTAGATGTGACATGTTAATACTCTTACGTACAAAGAAGAAAAAAAAAAATCACTCAGAAGGCAAAAAGACAGAACATAAATTCATACCAACTTCAGGGCAGTCAGTGACCTTACATCATCTCAAGAGTTCAAAAGGAAGAGTTTGGAGTCCTGCCTGGTATTTTTTTAAGACTGAAATTCACTCTGGCTAATATCAGACCAGTGTAAATTCTGAGGAAGCCCACTGAATAAATATATATATCGGCATAACACAGACTAGAAACCTATTTCAGGATCTTCCTGCACTGGCTATGGAGACAAATGAGTATCACAGAATGGTCAGGGTTGGAAGGCACCTCTGGAGATCATCTAGTCCATCCTTCCTGCTAAAGCAGGGCCTCCTAGAGCAGGTGGTGCAGAATTATGTCCAGGTGGGTTTTGAATGTCTGCAGAGAAGGAGACTGCACAGCCTCTGGGCAGCCTGTGCCGGGGCTCTGGCACCCTCAAGGTAAAGAAGTTCTTCCTCATATTCAGGTGGAACTGCCTGTGTGGCAGTTTGTGCCCATTGCCCTTTGTCCTGTTACTGGCCATCTCAGAAAAAAGCCTGGCCCCATCATCTTGACACTCACCCTCTCAACCTTCTCCTCTCCAGGCTGAACAGGCCCAGCTCCCTCAGCCTCTCCTCATGAGGCAGATGCTCCAGCCCCCTCATCACCTCCGTAGCCCTCCGCCGGACCCTGCCCAGCAGTTCCCAGTCTCCCTTGACCTGGGGAGCCCAGCCCTGGACACGGCGCCCCAGGTGCGGCCTCCCCAGGGCAGAGCCGAGGGGCAGGATCACCTCCCTGCACCTGCTGGCCACGCTCCCCCTCACGCACCCCGGGGTCCCGCTGGCCCCTCGGCCACCAGGGCTCACTGCTGGCTCACGGGCGACTTGCTGCCCACCAGAACCCCCAGGTCCCCTCCGCAGAGCTGCCCCCCAGCAGGTCAGCCCCAGCCCGTACCGGTGCGTGGGGCTGCTCCTCCCCAGGGGCAGGACCCTGCTCTTGCCTGTGCTGAACCCCACGAGGTTCCTCTCCGCCAGCTCTCCAGCCTGCCCAGGCCTCGCTGAAGGGCAGCGCAGCCTGCGGGTGTATCGGCCGCTCCCCCCGGCTTCGTGTCGCCTGCTGAGGGCTTGCTGCACAGGCTTTCAACTTCAGGTTTTTTTTTGCTAATACCATCACTTAGCATGTCGTATGTAAATGTCACTTTTCATTCATACAAACGTCACCCAGAATGTTCATTTAAATACTTTTTGTGTCATTTCAGCAGCCTTAAGTTTTTAGAAAGGTCAAAACTGATAAGCAGAAGCACATACATTCTGCCTGCCCCATTTACAGGTATTCTGCGAAAATACCAGATAGAGAATGTTGTCTTTGGTCCGTAATATAAATAAGATGCCCCTGAGACAATGTTTAACGCAGACACGTGTTCTCACCAGTCCTCAGTGGCGATACCCATTTTTCCAACCAAAACTTAAAAAAGTAAAAAGCGCCAAATATTTTCACACTCCTTATTTACTAACCTACTTAATTTCCTTATTAGAAATGAGGGGAAAAAAAGGCCCCATAGCTTCTACATTGAGTCTTCCTTTAAGTATTTTGACTTCTTCCTTTTCCAAACACATAGCGGTGTTTACAAATAAAGAAAAATTTAGATCATAGAAGGAAGTGATTTGCTGAATTTCATCTGCCTTGTCAAGTCCTCTTCTTTACATTTAATACATCTAAATACTGCAGGAATTATCTTTTTGCACTTTAAAACTGTAGTCTGAAAATAAGCCCAGAGTGTGGACTTGTATCCCAACAATGCATCCTTTGCAAATGCTGATAAACAGGGCACAAAGCACCGCAACAAGTATTTCTAATCCTACATCTATTATATCAAAATTCTGATAAGAGGTTTTATAGTCTTTAATCCTGCATATCTTGAAAGTTAGATAAGAGGTTTTGTTGTCTCCAAATACATACAGATATTTCAAGACTGATTACAATTTTAATTTGTCTTACAACAAGGCTTGAAACAATTGCTCCCATTATTGGTTTTCAGATAAATCCAAAATTTCAAACCAAAGACAATGGACAAAAGGAATAAAAGAACATTTAAGATTTCAAAATGCATCATAATTTCTTGTTTTCAAGACAACACTACTCTGAAGCCACAGAAATAAAGACTAGGAATCATATAGATTTTTAATATTAGCTTCAGAATATTTCTAAAATGAAAGGCTTCATAATGGGACATTCTTAATTTTAATAGGAAATGAATCTATCAATCAAAAAATTACATAAAAGACCTTTTGTTTTCTCTAACAAAAACAATTGCTAAAGTCATTCATCAAAGAGTTAAAGAGTTGGAGACAGAGAAAAGCTAATTCCGTTCTCTACTACATTAGCCTAAAACAAAATATCGTGGAGCAATATAAAAGAACAAAGTAAAAAAGAGGTAAGTAAGCCTAGATTAATACCAATGCTTCTGTGGTTTAGGGGTAGGTTGTTTTTTGGTTTTGTTTTTTTTAGTATTATTATTATTTTTATTTTATTTTAAATTTGTTTAGTTTGCCTTTTGTTTGGTTGGATTTTTAATCTCTGTATTTTGCATGCTGATCATCAGCTAGCAATATCGAAAATATGCTACATTTGATTTTGGACTAACTTCCTATCAGGTGCTTTCTGCTTCATTGCTCAGTGGAGAGATTCAAAGTCACAAGTGGAGCATTTTGAGAAAGAGGTTACAGTGAATTAAACCCCATGAAATATACAGAATCTCCAAAGTCCTTTACTTATAATTTTGGCTTCTAAACTGTATTTTTCTTCCAGTTTAGTTCAACCACATGCATCTACTTTGCATGCACCAAGATGGCTTTGAAACACAAACTGCAGATCAGGAGATTTGCTCCAAGGGTGAATTCTGAACTGAACTAAAACTCTTGGTAGAGCAAGAGTCACCAAAAGGACACAGTTTGTTTCTGTCAAACACCTTCCTCCTACAATTATTCTTGGATTATGGAAATTGTAAACAAGCTAGCTGTATATATAGTCACATTAGACAGTCACTATAATAGAGTGTGTGAGATTTAATATTTGCTTTTGACTCTGCTGAACTGCAGAGTCAAAATCCTTGCTGTTATGTGACTATAAGAATATAATTTATATTTGTATAAACTCGCTCACTGAAAGCTACTTGAGGAACAATGAGAAAAGAACGATAGCTACTTCAACTGAAGACAGTTCAAATGAAACAGGGTTTCTTTTTTGGCAAGACAGCACAGTTACATTCCATGTCTTCTTCATTTCTTTCTAAAACTTGGAAGAAAAAAAACTGAACAATGTATTCTAAGCTAAAAAGGCAGAACCTGTGTCTTTGGTTTAGATCTATGCATTCTTGGAACAATAAATGTTAATGCATCTCTCTAGGTGCATGAGAAAATTGGAATTATATCTTAACTATGCTCTGTTAAAGCCCCGTATTCAAGGTATATATTTAATAATTAGGCAGATGTTCAGTCTTTGTTCACTATAAGACTTTTATGGTGACACTGGCTCATATGAACTGAAGTTACAAGCTAGCGTACTGATGGCTTAAAACATTGAAGTAAGAAACAAAACACAAAAATGTTGATTCTTCAGCTGGATAGGACAGTGACGTTTGATTTTTCTCTTGAAGAAGGAGATATCTAACCAGCAGGTATACAATTCTGGAAGAGGCAAGATCCCCTGAATCTGCAACAAAAAACACATTGTCTCTGGAGTCCAAAGGAAGGCAACTGTAAAAACAGCCTGGTACCCTGTCAGGAAGGCAATGTTAAACATGTTCAATATGGGCTAATACTCTGAGTATGTTAAGCACAGATTTAAGATTCTTAAATCTTCAAGTTTGGTTTTGGGTTTTTTTTGTTGTTGTTGTTCATGCAGCACTTGATCCTCGTTCCCATGTTTTCCTCTCTCCTGTCCTTTTCTTCTGCGTAAATCAAGCAGACAAGCTTGACAAGCTTAGCTGAACTCTGAACCGACATAATTGCTGCGATAGGCTAAAACGCAGTAAGCAGCCTTGCTTCAGGCCAGGATCTCTAGGTATAAGTGACCAAACTATATTAAAGTCAGCTCAGGCATGAGAGGGGTTCAGGAGCATAAAAGCTAAAGCATGCTCTCTTGTAACTGATAGCCTGTCCATGGCATTTCCCTCCTCTGTATGGAAAGCAAACTTTGGAGACAAACCTCTCCTTTCCATTTTCTCATCCCTTCACACTTTTTTCTAAGTGGTTAGGCCCTTTGGAAGAATAAATTTGAACAGCCATTTAAAAGGCTAAAATCTATAAAGAAAATCTATATGGAAAAAATGCTGACACCAACATTGGCATTTCTTGTCTTTTGGAGATAACACTTTCTAACAAAATGAGTGCACATCCATAAGGAAAGGAAAGTCTTAACTTCTGAATGTCAGGAATATAATCTTTGTTGTTTATCTTTTCTATTTTCACATGCCATTAACATAAATGGGGGATGTCTACATAGAAGGATGGCAAATTCCTACATGCAGCCAAGCCAGCTTCACAATGAACAGTGATGTGATTTCTCAACTAGAAAATGATTCTAATACAATACTGAACTTTGTAGCTCCATACAATTTTCCTATATGGGTCATGAAAGGAGCTGATTGACTGATTAGCAAATGAGACAGGTCAAAAAGCCTAGCCTATTCTTTAAGGTAAGAAAAGGAAGAGACACAGGAGTCCTCACATTTTTTTGCAGACACCTGAAAAGGAATAAAACTGGCTTGTTTCAGACTAGCTGGACACATACTTTGAATTGTTCTTTCTCTCTCTTTGTAATAATCTCCTAATAAAGTCAATTCCTAAAATAAAGACCTACTATAGCCTTACAATACAAAGGTTATGAATTATAACTGTAAAACTATGTAAATTGTATATAATTTACTTTATATATGAAATATAAAGTTAATATCTTTATAATATAAAGACATAGTGTAGCTTTATAATTTTGTATAACTAGTATCTATAAAAATGAAGTAGAAATTAGAAGCATATTGGAGAAAGTTAACAGCAAGATGCATGCGGTTATGGCAGATGCTTGCATTTCCCACTGCTTGCTAAAAATTGTCAAATGAAAGTATGGGGACTTTTTTTCCGTTTTGTTTCTTTTGAGATTTCCATGGATACAACTGTTTTACTACAGCTGGTTAATTAATATAATGCTATAAAATTTTCTGAGGGTAAATACTGCATGCAACTATCACTAGTTATTTATTACATATCCAAATAAGTTTTCTACAGAATATGTAAATATATAGATATATCTAAATATATGTATGTCACAAAAGCAAGAATTCGTAGCAGGATCAAATATAAGGAAAACAAAGAAAACTCTGCAGTGCAGAATAATGTTTCCCCAAAAGAGCAAATGTACTACAGCAGGTCACATGGACTGCTGAAAGTCAAAGGCTCAGTGATGACAGACACTATAAGCACCAGGCAAAACTTCAAAAGCACTATAAAAAGTCTAGATAAGAGCAGTTGTTCTGGAAAGCAAGCCTTTGTGTGTCCTTTGCCCTGGCGTAAATAACTCTGCAAACTAACAGTACAATCTGCTCTTTCTTCTGCCCTTACCGTTTGTTCTGCTCTTGCATAACCATGATAGGCACCTCAGCTCTGATGGGTGAGGTAGGGGAATTTTTTATTGAACAGAGGCAAAGAACAACATGAAAAGCAAAACAGATTTTAAAAAGGAATCTAAAGAAAGGTCAGAGGAAAAAAACTTGCAGGTTGGCTTCCCCCCCCCCCCCCCCCCCCCCCCCCAATAAACAAACAGAACCAAAACCACCAAGACAATTCACATGAATTATGTTGCAGTGCAAGAAAAGTTAATGTCCTGGAATAAATCTCAAGCATTTTCCAGGACAAAAGAGGTTTGAAATACTATGCTTTACAATAAATGATTATTCTCCTTGCTTACTTTCACACAGGTTTCTGTTATCTTAGAATCACTTCATTGCATTTTTCTTCCTTTGCTTCTTATGTTTTTTATGCTGATTATACTTGCTACTACTGGGTTTGCTTACTTGAGTTATAGGTTAATCTTGCTAAAAAGCCAAGACAGTGAAGTTTGGTTCTGGCAACACAAAATTCTCCAAACATCTTATGTGTAAAAATATAAAAAAATATGTTTACCTTCTTTTGACATTTAAGAAACAAAGAAGTTTAAAGTGGAAGGCTTTTCTGTGAATCAGTACTTTTTGTTAAACACAGTGAGGATCTCTAAAGATATCACAGATATCTAAAATATCCCAGATATAAAGATATCTTTTCAGGTTAAGTTTGACAGAAGTTTGTAGAAGACATACAAGGTTTCTGAAAGTCGCAGTCTCACACCCGTTTTATCTGTAGGTCACACTCACAGGAAGTTAGTGGTGTATAAGGCTGTGGAGTGCAAAAAGACCAGAAGTGGGAAGAAGCCTCAGCACCGTAACACTAATCAGTAGTGGCATGTCTTATACGTAATATCTCACTATTACAACATCATTGCTCTATTTTTGAGATGCTTCTCCTTCTAGATCAGGAATTTAGTCAACTTACCCTTTCAAACCGACTGCTAAAGTAGCCATGAGATCATGTAATTTTACTTCTACGAGTAACTGTTATACAATTAATATAATTGGGTTTACACTGTTTTTCATCTCAACTTGAGATGAACTTCTCATGGAAACCAAAACTACCTTAAAACTCATACATCAATCAATACTAACTAGACAAGCAACCTCTAGTATGCAATTCAACTTATTAGGTTTACATGAGTTATTCCATTAAGGACATTTTTTTTGTAATTAAACAATAGCCAATAGTTTATATATACTTTTAAAAATACAGTTATATGCTCAGATTAAATTCTTATTATCCACAGTTCAAAAATCCATTATTGAAAACATCCCAAAATATTTTAAAGTTAAGATCTATGTTGACAGGATTAAAGGCTTTTTCTAATGCATTCTATCCAAATTTTAGTAGAAATCACTATTATTTTACTAAACAGTCATTAACATTGCCAGATGAATACAACCAAGTTAGTGTATATTTAATAAAAAATATAAGCTAACCAATACAAAATAAACTTTCCTTCTAGGGAAAAATCTCCAGCCAATCTTAGTCACTACATAGAAAAGCAAAGCTTTTCAAAATACTTTTAATATCTGCAATTTACTTCGTTAAGGTATCAGTCAACTTACTACAACTTATTAATAAAACTTACTGAAAAATACTCAAGTAGTATGCAGTCATATATGATGACATTTTAGCAAAGTTAATAAGCTCTCAGTACTGATTTTTGTTTGTTTGTTTTTTATCACAATGTGCTAAGGTAACAGTGGGGATCCCACTGTGCAGTACACTATAAATACGCATAATATAAGAAGGTGGTAGCAATTCCTTGAACAAATTAAATGAAGTGAAAGCATCAAGCATCTTTCCAACCTATCAGGTTCAATGTTTTAGTCAAAACACTCCATCAGCTGCAGAGAAAGTGGCCACATTTACTTATAGCTAACAAATACAGGGAAGTTTCATACCAATTGGAGACAAATACAAACTCCTCCATGATTCCTTAAATACCAAATCTAGTATTTTTCTTTTCTTCACCAATTACTGCTATAGAGCTCTATTGCTTCTCTATTAATCCAAAGTGCACTGGAAATACTAACAGTGTCTTTGCAGGGTGAGAACAAGGGCAAAGACCCTGCCGAAGAGTGATGGGCAGGTTTCTCAAAGACTTTAGAGAACTTTTTTTAAGAATACTTCTGGTGGCACGCACAAATTTAACTTTCAGTCGACCTTTCTTTGTGCTCATTGCACCACTACTACTGCTGCATTCTGTGTTTTTCCTGGTCACGACCACCTTTTGCTGCTTCTCCTGTGTGCTATCCTGTCCTCTTCTCCTTTTGCTCTGCCTTCTGGACATTTCTTATATTATCCTCTTAGCCCCTTCCTCCAAGCTCATTAAAGTCTAGAGACAAAGCAGACAGCTACTTCAACGGCCACACAACAGAAGAAAAAAAAAAAATCTTTCTTCCATAACTTCAGTTGACACCAGGTTTACAGAACCAAACAGATCTTCAAAACCCCTGAGACAAGTCACTCACAGGGCAGCAAAAATAAAGCCGACCAATGGCCCTAAGTGGTGGGCACCCACACACATCTTGACTACAACACAGAGAAGGGACAGGCTCACAGTTATAGATTAAAGTAACTTGTCTCTGAATACTGAGGTTAGGGACACAGAAGGCACTGCTCCTTTCACAGTGTAGCAACTGCTCTCACACTTGAAAATCAGCTCTGACTCTATAGATTGTGCCATGATTTTCTCTTTGCTTGGTGTGTATGAATTACTACTAGGAAACGTCTTCTGGGTCATGGAGGGCCAAACCCCTTGAAGCTCACAGCAAATCCACAGTATTTTACTTGACTTTTCTAAACTACAAAATACAGAAATGTTGACAATCATCCACCTGTTTTTCCTCCGTACTTCCCTCTGGCCATTCACTAAGTGGACAGATGGATGCTGTTCAATAGCTCACTTACCCTCTGTCATTATACCCATAGAATAGATTATAGGTACACGGTACTAATGAGACCCTTAGAACAAAATATTAAATGTCAGTCACCCTTGGAAACATGCAGCAAATTAAAACTACTTTCATGTGTACAACACAGAATTACAAATTGATTTTGATGTAAGCAGAGTAAGATAAAAACCCTGTAACAGAAAGCAGGAGGATCTGGACTTTATAATCAAATAAAACACAGATGCAAGTTAGAAAAAATAAACCAGCTTGGTGACTCAGCTGCATCTCCTGGGTACTATTATGATGAATGAAGACGTCTGCTGGATCAGTACAGAGTTCTTACTCAGACACTCTCCCAAATCAAATTACAAGTCAAAACAACAGGGAGGCACCTCAGAATAGCCCGCAGCCTGATGATCACAACAAACACCCAATCTACAGTGAGGTGTTTCGATTTCACTGTATCCTTTTACATTTAACTCCCCCTTTTCTGCCCACCCCAAGGATGTCTAGCAGGCAAGGGGGTCCTTCCACCAGCTGCTCTCCTGAGAGGCTCTTGGATCAGACATCACTGGAAGTGTTCAAGATCAGGTTGGATGGAGCTTAGAGCAACCTGATCTAGTGAAGGATGTCCCTGCCCATAGCAGGGGGGTTGCACTAGGTGACCTTTTAAATGACCCTTCCAACCCTAACCATTCTGTGATTGTGATCTGTAGGAAATAATCCTACATGCACCCATACGTTGCCTGCCCTGATAAAGATTTGGCCTTTCATGTGACAAATACAATTTCAGACTGCTACGCAGAGCCCCTGAAGGGTACTGATAAAGTCTCCAATTACCATCGTCACCGCGTAGATGTTACAGTACACTTTTCTTGTAATAAACCAGAAGACAGCTGCGTGTATGCTCAGAACAACCAAATGTGCTTGGGGACAGATTCTCCACTACCCCAGAATTACACCCGTATGACTCCACTGAAATAAGACTGTGTTAAACAGAGTAGAGATGGACATGGTTGTCTCTAACTCTCAGCTAGCCTTGTCACCCTGTATTTCTTTTATAGAGGTACTGGTGAGTGATCTAAGATGAAAATTTTTTCTTTCCCATCAAGGCAGCACAAAAATTACCAAGTCCTAGCAAGACTCATGTTGATAGTTTAAGAGGACTTCTATGGCTTGCATGCCCTATGCTATCACTGTTGAAAAGAGCATTTCACTGGGAATGCATACATAGCTGCCCTGCCAGGCTGAGAGGTCTGGAAAACCTGGTAGTTCTGAAATATTTTAAGCCACTTCCTCAGTCTTTCTAAAGAGGAGGAAAAAATTTAGCAGAACACTTTTCCTGAAGTGAAAAGAAGTGTTAATAGTCGTAACATGTGCAAAACGAGGGCTTCTTAAAGAAAATAACGGAATAAAATAGCAGTTACTTCAAAGAGCACACCATGCTTTAATTTGAATTCTTCCTCTTATCAGCTGAAGTGATAGACTTGAGCTATGATACCATTACAGAAATGGACAATTTGAAAACTGCTACAGTTTTGGTATCAAAGCAGGAACTGTAGTATTCCTTCCATTCCCTGGCAACGCAGCCTGGAACAGTCAGACCTGAGATGAAATCACCACCTGCATTCAACGTATGTCTTCCTAAATTACCCACAATGAAATTATCGACTATAATGTACTCTCAGGATTACAACACATTGCGATGAAGTGCACAACGCTAGATTTGAAACACTAGCTATCAGCGCTAACTTTTCAGCAAACACCAGTTGTAAAGGGAAGGGAAGAGGGACCGTAACAATAAACATCTTGCCTTCTTTAGAAATCACTGTAAAAACATAGTTTTCATATATTTACAACTACTGTTAATCTGTTCAGCATGTTTCTAATTAAAATCTTCCCAGCAACCCAAAGCCCACACGTGCTTGAGTAAATTAGCACAAAGGATAAAATTATATGCAGATGAAAGTATCAAACCACAGAATTACCTGATTTTCCGCTTCTTAGGACTCAATGTCTCTCCTGCGGCATGAGCGTGTCTCTCTTAAATCTTAGTTTCAAGGCTTTCTTTCCACATTTATGGCTTCAGAACGAAGTAGCACGCTACTGGCCTTCTATTCCTTTCCTGCAACACTGTCCTTAAATATTTGGAGCCTAGGACATCAAAGGGAACTGTCATTCCCTCAAAATGACCCGGACTACTGAACGTATTAGGGAAGCTCTCATCTGCTCGAAAGCTGGTCCTGCATATATTTGGATTTACATCCAGTAGCATTTGACTCTAAGTGCTTCACACTCACTTTTCATCTTCCTAGGAAAAAAAGGAGAAAACAAACAAACAAACAAAAAACACCCACCCCCCCATACCCTTAGAAATGCTCTTTATCTCCTGGTGTTTGAATGCACCTGTCTCCAGAGAGCAATCAGTCGATGCCGACATCACTAAGTGGCGTGGCACACAACGGCTGGCATGAGTAGCAGCACAGCGAGTGGGCACCTGCAGGCACCAGGGCCCCTGCTGCCCACCTGCCCCTGCCCAAGCCACCCTGCTCCTGCAGCCACCCCAGCAGCCTCTACCCTCCTTCAGGAGAGGGTGTGCTGCCAGCTCTGCCCACAAACACAAAGCAAGAGCCGCCAAAATACATCCTAAGAGGGAGCAGTTCTTTGAAAACATTATTTTAAGGGCTAAGAGAGACTTTTGTTCAGAGCTGCGAAGAGGGGTGAGCCCTGTCCATGTAAACAAAAACTCAGCCATGAGCACTGAGAGGAAAGAGATGTCCATTTGAAAGAGAAGTTTGGGGAATTTTAAAAGGCAAAGGTACTCCTCCCCGCCCCAGCACACCCCCCCTCCTGCCACGCTGCCCAGCTAAGAGGAGCCCATTCAGCCTGATCTAAACGAGGCGTAAGTCAGCATTTATGTCGCTGAGCACAGAGACTACGGTGCTTCAAACCAACCACTTTGATTCTCGTTCTTCAAAGAGAATGCTTTATTATAACATGTCTAAGGGAACACCCTCTACAGTGGCTAACTATTTCTTATAAAATGCAGGTACATCTGTCAGTCTAGCTATATTAGACGAAACAGGAGGGATTTCCCACACACACACGTATTTCCATGGTTCCATCAGATCCCCTCTTTATAATGGCAAACTATTTTTTAAATCACAGTTTAAATGTGTATTGTGCTTCAAAAGTCTGCTTATCTGCATTAAAATATCTCTACGTTGAATGAAACTTTTCTCCTTTAAGTCAAAAATTAAAACAAAAGTTAGAGGCAATTACACTAATTCCCTAATCTCTTCGGGGGAGATACAATGAACTTTCTTCTTCAACAAATAAAATACGCTCAAATGAAAATAGCTTAAATTACCTATTAACAGGCTGGCGATGGCACGCAATGGAAGTAACAAAAAGCTTTGTTGTGTACTACTTTACATATTTAATGACACTTCATATGCATTAATTCTGCAAAGAAAATTCTGAGGAAACTAATAGAGAATTCCTAGTATGGTGTAAGGAACATTACAAGAAAGATGCAAAATCACTGTCCCAGGACAAAGTCTGGATACAAACTCCGGGTTAAAATTCATCCTTCAGCATCCTGAGATGCACAGGACCAATCACAATTTACAGGCCAGCGATGAGCACTTCACCTCCCCAGGCTCTGCAGCCACCAGCCTCAGGAGCCACACATGGCACAGCTTCGTGCTGGGAGGTGTTGAAGGTACCCGGGAGAGGGTAAGGGAGCCTGAAGAAAAGGAGCATGTGTGTGATCGGGGGAATGGGAGAAGGTAATCATGCATCCTTGCTCTCCTTTGCCCACAGGATGGAGAGTTGCCCCAGTAATTCATTACCAGGTCTCCAGTGAGATCTTGGAAGTAAAATGTGCCTGCAGAGCCTGTTGGCTCCCGTTGTTGGAAAAAGTTCAGTTCCACACAACAAGAACATAAGTTTGGTCTCAAGGCTTCAGCAAGGCTTGAAGAAATGAGGGCATGTTGCTTCCAGTGACTGGTTTTAAAATATGACACAGACCACTGGGAAACATGAGCTATAATTGATATGAAAAATGAGTGATACTAACCTACCTGCTTTTCTGGCCTGAAATGAGAGAGATCAGATTCATTGACTGGGACTTGCCACATCAGCTTAATTTTGGTAAGCATGGGTAATTTCTCTAGATAAATTATTCTCACTGTATAGGCAATCAAAAGAGACCAAGCATCTAAAATTATGTAGTCAACTAGACCATTCCCACCTGTCTCAGTCAACCCAATCTTCCAAGTTCAGTAAGAAATAAGATTAAGAGAGTGATTAGTTTGTACTGTTTGTTCTTATAACAAAAAAAAACAAACAAACCACCAAACCAAAACAAAAACCACCAACACACACAACCAAAAAAAACCTCAAAAACAACCCTCACCAAAAAAACCCACCAGTCTTTTCATCTCAGTGACAGCATTTAACATAGACACGATGTGCAAGGTGGTTTGTCTTCAAACCAGTTGGGCAATATGATGCTTCAATAAAATTAATATACATTCACCACCACCAAGTTTAAAAATCAGAATTGGCCCTGTGTGTGTGTGAGTGGTGTCTAAAATGTTTTCCAGTGAGGGTGGGGAAAGTACCTCTGGTTCAGCTGAAATGAAATGAGGATATTGCTACAGCCTGAGAATTTGTATGATTTCAATACTCCCTCCTGGCTTCTATCTATGAATGATCCTCATATTCATTTAGAATGCAAATAAGGATATTTTATATGTGCAACAGGACTTTTTATTGATTAATGCACCGTTTTTTCAGTGTCCAGGAAGATGCCAGAATGAAGCCTGGATTGGTGGAAGCTAATAGAGAGCTATCCCACCTTTCCAAAAAACAGGATCTTGTTCTGTGTTTGTTATTCTGATCCTTCAGAAGTCATATTTAGGCATGAGAATTACACTGGTGAAAAAGCATAAACGATATTGACAAGGCTGATTGTTAACACTAAATTAATTATTTTTATTATTATTATTATTAAAAGTTTACTGTTCATCCCAGCTAAAACTTTTAAAGCTGCACTATTTCTCCCTGATGTTCATACCTTTAATAAGTAACTAGTCTCTCAGTATTTTATGAGCTGTGTTAATAGTTCTCTAAGGTGTTCTGCATAGTTACAGGCCAATGTTTCTTAAGCAGCATACATCAGGTATACAATACATGTCTCAGTGTTCAGAAATGATGCAAGTAGATGATGGACTTCTCTGTCCCTTTTATTTCCTGCATAATTATCCCTACAATAAATTATTAATATGATCCAGCAGTTTACTGACTCATCTGTGCACTCATTTTGGGATTGGAGATTAATACTTTGAACAGTCCAATGCTGTAAGTCATTGTCATTGCCTAATGTGAAAATTTTGGTGAATTATTTCTCCTGACAGCCACACTGAGGAGGATAGGGAGCAATCTCAAAGACAAAAGATGAATATGCTTAGGTATTTCTGGGATTATCTTTGCCACATGACAAGTCAACATATTTTTCTTTTCGTACAGAGAATCTTGACACATTTTATCAGTGCAATACAGAAAATAGTATTGAAGCCACCAGCTTTGCAGGATCAGAAAGTATTCCCTGAGCTGCTGACCGGGGTTCCCTGTTACTGCAGCCACTTTATTACACAAGATTTGTAAACATGGTCAAGATGAGTAATTGTAAGGGCAAATCTTACTAATCATCTATTGAATAGTACTTTCAGAGCTTGTTACGCTAGCAAACCAAACTGTGTATGTAATTAGTAAGAACCAAATAAACACCAGTAAAATACTGATATGATGATAAAGTCAACTCAAAATCTAGTGCTTTATTGCCTAGAAAGGAATAAAAATAGGCAATGCTTCAAATGAAAAACAAAATAAGCTTTTATTTTTAAAACTCAAAACTATTTCAAGATACATCCAGGACCAGTGTGTGTCTGGATGTCTGAATAAATTGCCACAAATCTTATTCTAGATCTATCCTACAGAAGGGTACTCCCTTCTATACTTATATTACAATAAAAATATCTGTCCTGTATGGCATAGCTCTTCAAGTATCCAGAGAGGAAGATGAAAGTTAGGGATGGCATCCAGCTGAAAGTCAGCTTGGATGTCACAGCCTGGAGAGAAGTGCCCAGGTGCCACCACAACACTGACAAGGTGCCCGGATTAGCAGAATAGACACCAGAAATCAATTAATAACCTCAATGACAAGAAAGGCAAAGGCCTCGAGAAGGATGTGGTGTTAGAGCTGATATACAGGCAATAGGAGAAAAGCCACTGCCCCTTTTCAAAGGAAATAATTTCTGAAAGGAAAGGTGGTGCTTGGCTGCCTGGCATATGCTTTTCATCTCTGGGATTCCAGAGGGAGCCTGCTGAAGATCAGAGCTAGGCTTGGGAGAGAAGTTACACACAGGCGCACAAGCAAACACAGCAGGAGGGAAAGGAAAAACTGGCATGGAAGAGACCATTTGCTTTCATACATCTTATAAAAAAGCTGGACCAGGGAGACTGAAGAGGAGTTAAAAGATAATTTGGGGGTTGATTTTGTAGTGTGTGGTTGCAGGATTACCTTTGACAGATGAACAGGACTGCAGCAGAGGTGAGGGATCAGGAAAAGGTGAGAGAGAGCATCATTTGTACTCATCAGCCCAACCCTTCGGCGGTAGGAAGGCCAAAGGAGCTACTGGGTTTTGCTACAAGAATGTGATAGCAGGCTCCATGCCTCCGTCTGAGATTGACTTAATTTGTTGTAGCTCCCTTGCCCTCTCCTGGATACCTTCAGCCCATGGCACCAAGCAGCTGTGCCTGAGGAAGGCATCTCCCAGGGCTTTGGGGGAGAGGCAGTGGGTGCCCCCGGGCAGTGTGTGGCTGCCCGAGGCAGGGGCTGCAGAGCCCCAGGAGGTGAAAACCAAACCATGGCTGGCCCCATGCATCTCAGGGTAGGACAAATTTTAAGCCAGGGTTTGTATCCAGACTTCTTCTCTGTCCTGGTACAGCATTTTTGCATCTCCCTCGTAGTTTCCCTTGCTCTATTGTAGAAACGGTCGACTGAGTTCCTCCAACTTTGCTTTTGAGAATTATTGTTACCGACTGTTGTTTTATATCCAAATCAGTACGGAAGGACAGGGACTCGTCACCTGCAGGAGTTTCACAGAGCTGAATATTCTTTCCTCCTCACTCTTTTTCACGTGTACCCTAATCATACGGACACTTCTCCTTCTCGGTGTTTTCCAGAACAGGCTGCAGAATTGCTCTGTAATTAGTTCCCAGGTATCAAGTATTTCCTATACAGCCTCTCTGCTGTAACACTGACTTGTAAGAGACCTGGGCCATGTTCTGCATTGCTTGACAGCGATGGAAAGTTCAGGCAGGAGACTGGAGTCCTGCCATGCCTCCTTCCAGACAACTACTGCACCAGCTCTCCGTTTCTGAGCAATCCTCCACCACGGAATTAAGACGTTTTTGTGCTGGATGCCCGAGTTCCTGCTCAGTACCTCATTTAAGTGAGATCTATGAACTCAGCTCTATGTAATGTGAATGTGTACATATGTCTATAATCAATTAAGGTAACAATTATGCACAGAGCTAAAAGTTTTGAACTCTTTGATCCTAAGCAAGCCTGAAAGTTTCCATAATGCTTAGTCACAGGCAATATATTATCCTGATCGGAGCTGCAGACTGCAAGATTCTCATTAAAGATAGCATGCCATGAAAAGGCTTTATAAGCATTCACCACTTCATCAATACTTATTCTTCTGCAGCAGAAAATGACAAACTAGGATACAGCACTTTGTGAACAATTACAGGGAACTTATCAAAGGATAAAATAGTTTAATTCTAGATGTTGTTAGACTCTAACTGGTATTAGAGATATCTCTCTGTATTAGAGATTTTGCCTGTCTTTAAAGTGATTTATTATGAGAGATATTACACAGATTATTAAAATTACTTTCTCTCCCCTCCCTCCTCAACACCTGGTAGAGGACACATCCCCAGTATACAGAAATCAGAACAAGCTGCTGATACACTGTTAGAAACCTTGTACGCCTGTTATTCTCATAAGTGCGTGCAATGGAAGATATAAAACCACACAAGCCTGCAGAAAACAAAGGAAACTTTGAATGCCACTACTTAATGCTGTCTGTCCTTTTTGTGCTGCCTAGAACAATGTTATAATTATAGATTTTATTTTCTCCTTTGGTTGGGCTTACTTTTGGTTTAGATTTTAGTGCTATTTTATTGAACAAAAGGAAAAAAAAAAAACTTAAAGCCCTGTAAAATAACTGCAGCACAAGGACTTGAACAAATACAGAACTACTTCTCAAAGGTTTGCATTTGGTCAGGCTCTCCAGCTTCACTGAGGTACCTCCTCGCCATCACATCTGGGTGGCTATCAAGGAGCATTTGCACAGACCATTTCCAAATAAGTTATTCTAAGCACAGGAGACAGTTCATGATGCAATTTGCTGGGAAGAGTTAGACAAATATCCTTCCCAAAGCACCCAGCGTCACAAGCAGCCTCGGGGCTATCTTTCCAGGACAGGCACAAGGGGACCCTGGCTATGACCATGCATTTAGATGGCCACACAGTATGATAATCTGCTCCTACCGGACTAGAGGCTTTGCCCAGTGGTCACCAAGGAAGGATGTCCCCTGGGGGCAGCCCTCTTCCCTCCGAGAGACAGCCCTTTCCCTGCCATCAGCCCCATCCTCCCTGGGCTCAGCACGCTGTCCTGCTATGGCCAGAGAAACCCCAGAGATGCTCCAGATGATTCAGCAAGATGCTTTCATAAGCATCATCCCCTCCGATCTGGCAGCACAGGTTGAGGCATGTATGGAGCAATGGAAGGATTTAGCTAGATTTTAAAGCAAATTCAGAAAAGAGACAGAAGTGACACAAGCTAATCGAGCGGAAGCACAAACTGCTTTCTGACATCATTATTCCGTGGTTGCTGAGCTCCTTCAGAGGGAGCTCAGTGGAAAACACATCTGAAGCCTGTCATTATGCTCCATAAAAAGAAGGCAATTGGCAATCCTCCCAATCAGTCTTGTGTAGGATTACTTACATCCACAAACATCGGCTTACTCTCTCAAAAGCATACCCTTTAATGGTAATAAATCTTAACTTTTCAAATCATAAACATCAATTACAAGAAAAAGGTGATTATTTCCTTATATTATCTAAAATCACTATTGCAGTACCATGTATCCTGAAATACCTTGTAGGGTGTTAGAGGGTAGTTCAGTAAAAAAAAAAAAATTAAAAATATGTTAGTACCACAGTACTAGAGTGAGTTACAATGGCTTGCGACACAGAGCGGCTTTTGACTACGGGCAGCGATAAACCCACTTAGCAAACACATACTACTAGTGAAGACAGAGCTATGCTCTACGTAGTCACACTTCATTGCTACCTTGAAAGACATCACTTTGCACACTATTCCACATCACTACATTACATCACTATTCTGCAAGGATTTTGCTGTTTAGAAAGCTCTTAATCTCCATCACAATTAAACATGAAACTTTGTTTCCTCTTTGAAATATGTGAGCTTTGCTTTCTACCAAGGTAGCGGTGTATACCTTCCAGATTTTAATCAAAGCAACAGCACTTGCTACCAGAAGTGGAAGAAACCTGCTGATTTAATTGACTATTTTGCTTTTCAAATCTTAAAGGAGGATTTTTGTTCTCTTAGCTCTGAGGTCTTTGTCTCTCCATCTCACAGGTTTCATGTGGTCCTCCACAAGTAGGACATGCCTCATCTGCCTGCCTCCTGGAGGTGCTGGTAGCCAGAGGAACCCAGCAACACCCGACTGGGACCAGGATGCTGAGCAGAGGCAATGCCAGAAGCCAGGGAGGGTGAGGGGCCTCACCCTTGGACATTTTCAAAATCTTAGTGCCCAAGGCTCAGGGTACAGCCCAGTCAAACCATGAAGTCGGCCCTGATTTAAGCAGTGGACTGAAGAAGGTACCTCCAGAGGCCCTTTCCACCATAAAGTTGCCTTTGCTGTATTTTTGTGGGTTTTTTTGTTTTGCTTGTTTGTTTTGTGGGGGGTTGTTTTTTTTTTTTCTTTCCTCTCAAAGTGCAAAGGTCTGAGCATAATATCAGCTCTTTTTGTTTTCTGCATACTCCTATGTCAACTTCTCTTCATGCTGAGTGTAATAGCTTTTAAGGACTATTTAAATATTGTCTCAACAGCATACAGGAAGATCTCCCTAGACACAAGAATGTGTTTCGCTGTTACCTCCTAACCTGTAGATTTTGGCAAGCACAGAAGTCCCATATATCTATCAAGCAGCATAATGTCCAATAAATACCTTTTGGGACCTTTTGCCTATTTTAGATTTTGGACCACTTTTCATCATCCTTTATTTTTATTGGCACTCTACAATAAAAGTTTTCCTGCAAGATCACTGGAGTTCACATACATGACTTTTTTTTTTTTTTCCCCTAAATCAGTGAAAATAAAAAAAAAAATGTAGAGAGAAAGGATTTGATCTCTGCTGAAAAAAGGAACAGGGCGGGGGGGAAGACAAGTAACAGGCTTCAGAATTACTTTGGAGAAATAAGTACGATTGGCAAGTACATAATGTTGCAGGGGATAGAAAAAAAAAAAAAACACAAAACCTGGCTTAACAGTTTTTATTTCACTACCTACAATATCTGAAGAGAGGCAAACTGTATGCTCTGTTTATTTTCATTCACCGTAAGCACTTTGCACTTAGCAGATGCCAGCATATGTTTTCACTAGAAACACACAATTAAACTTGCTTAGAAATAACCAACTGCAGTACGTAGGGGAATAAACAGTGTCGAGCCCCTTCACGCTAGCTCACAGGCAGCGGAGCCACCCAGCAGGGCAATCTATCAGCTACAGTAGCCAAGGCAAGTTTAGGAAAGCAAAAGGTTTGTATGGAAGTTCATTTGAGGACTGAGCTATTACTGTGAAAGGGGGGAAAATAGCCCCCATCACAGAACAAAACCCATCTGTGATTCTTAGACAGAGAACCCGCTGCAAGCCCTCTGAATTGCTCCTGTATTTTCAGTATTATTTATACCTCTCCATCACCACAGTTGAGACTGCAGATTATTTTTTTTCTTTGGTTGAGGGTGTTTTTAAGAAAATCCCCAGCACTCTAGACGTTCAGCTGTGGCCCTCTACCATGCTGCATTCTGCAACTCCCAGCCCTTTTGTTTACACGTTTTGGCTTTCATATTTGTAAGCTTTACTAGCTCCATACATTCCATTTTATTTTTATCCTACACCCGTTATTTCACCTTCTGTCATCAAGCCAAGAGATTCCCCTCAGGGGACTGGAAAGCCACTTGCCCCTCTTCCATGCTTTATTGACCCAGTAAACACAATTCCTGAATTTTGCTTGTGCAGCATTTTAAATGATCCTCGCCCCTCCCCCGCCCCCCCCCCCAGCCCCAAGATTCCTGAGCACCAGAGCGAACTTGTTCAGCCCAGTCAGACTTGAAAGAGGCTAGCACTGGCAAGCATAAGGGAAAAAATATCCTCTGGAAACCAAATGTGTGTAACAATTTATATAAAACTAGCTGACTGGGGGGGGGGGGGGGGGGGGGGGGGAGGGGAAAAAAAAAAAAAAAAGAGCAGGAGTAAACCAGACAACGCAGCAACAGAACCAGCCATCCAGAGTTCAGCAATCAATGAAAAAAAATTAACCATACACTAGTTAACTTCACTTCTCTGTCTCTCGGTACCTTATCCAAAGCAAAATAACCCAGATTTTAATTCAAATGAAAACAATTTTTAAAAAGTGTATTTCAATTATCTCCAAAAGGAAGAAGTTCTGTCACAGAAATTGATAGAAAAATAGAATACACATCAAATTACATGTTGAAGTCTTATTTACCAAATAAGAACTGTCAAAATGCATGTCTGAACTATATCACACTTTATGTCACTATAACCATGGAAAAAACCCCACATAAACTGCTTCGCTAACAAGGACCCTGGAATGCCTCTGTGGTCTGATGAGAATAAAAAAAAAAGAGAATGGAGATTTCCTACCTGCCTGCCTCTGCTTCCTCAGCAGCAATAATGTACTCTATGAGCAGATTAAACCACAATTTCCATTTATTTTACATTAGCATGAAGGCGTTTAAAGCCCTTATAATGGGAAAGAAGGTTAAGTTAACGCCATCTTCAATGACGTGTGAAAAGACAAGAGCAGCAGGAACAAGTTTGAACACAGTGATGAGCAAATTAACTGACCAATTCATTAGCCACAAGACGCCACATGTTTGAAGACCACCTAAAGAAGCATCACACCACGGGCGCTGCTTCTTTTGCACTTGTATTTGCTAGGAGCTTGAGCCACCCTCCATGAAAGGAAGGTATTTTCCAAATCCTTACAGCACTGCAACACTTCCTATAGAGTTAATCCTGATTTATCCCGGGCAGGAGAAGACTATACATTAAAGCAGCATGCACTTAGGGCTCAGCCCTGCAACGTGTTGAGTGCTCTGGCCCCCAGCCACCAGAGCACTTAGGCACATGTTTTATTTTAAACACATGAGCAGTTCCGCTGAAATTCAGAGAGAAAGTCACAATATGGAAAGAGCCAGATTACACCCTGAAAATGTGAAGCTATATTAAAAACAAGAGGAAAGCACAATTTAAAACCAACGCAATCATGTCACTATGTCAGGTAAATCTATCCGAGCAGACAAGTTGTTCTACAGCACATTAACAGGGTCAGGGAGGTCTCTCAGCCCGCTCACGGCTCAGGTACGCTCTGAAATGGGCCAAGCATGAGAAAAGGATTTCACGGGAAGTACTGCGAGCATTGGGAGGGAAGTTCAGCAACATCATTCACTGCCACCAAAACCAAAAAGCGTGGCAGAAAGCGAAACCCGAAGGATGCCCTCAAATCTCGTCCGGCAGACAGGGTTCTATGCCATGAAGGACTTGTGCACCCTTCATGAAGTTGTTCAAGCTTACAATGCCTTTTAACAGCTACCCAGGTCTGGCAAATTCCTTTCCATTTTGACAGTGACACAAGCAATAGAACCACATGAATTATTTCCCTGAAAATGCTATTAACATTTCAGCGTTAAAATTGCACTCTGTAAAGCTGCAGAAAAAAAAAAAAAAAAAAAAAAAAAAAAGGTGCATTTCCAGAGTCTGGAAAATTTCTGTAGACTGTGTTGTAGCATAGGATTATAAAAAAAAGGTCAAGATCACTTCTATGTGTGCCTAAATATTAATTTACCTTTCAAATGAGAAAAACGAAAGTTTTATTGTATCCTATTATGATCAGATATTCTGAAATATGAACCTTCCATTAACACACCAATTTTATTTGAAAATAAGTATTAATTTCAAGATCAGAAATTAACGTTAGCATATTTTATACCTCTTGCTCAAATACATGTGAAACAACTTAATTTTGGTTCCATACTCTAATCTGTATCTTGAATGACAACCTCCACACTGGTTATCAGCCTAGATGCATGAGATAATAAATAACCCCCGTGCTTCAAGAAGTATTTCATAATGCAAAATGTCACAGCTCTGTAAAGCAGTGCTAGCGTATCTTAGCCAACGCTTACCAATGACATTTTAAAACTTTAGAGAAAAGGAACTTTAAGCTAAGAGATCAACAACATATTGATCTTGATTTTCAGCACATTAAACTGTAATGCCTCCATCACTGCAGCTGAGAGAATTCTTTCACTGGTTTCAGTCACTGCTAGTGCACACAATATCCCTACCTTGTCCCTCACCAAAATTCTCATTTCTTTTACCAGGTGTGGTGGGAAACAGTGATTAAGAAACTTGGTTCAAGGCTTTAGGCTCCTGGATGAAAGTACCAAGTAACATGCATCTGAGCCACAGATTGCACAGACCACTTGGATCTACACAGTGGAGCCTAAAGCTTTGCAGCCGAGATGAAAGGTTGGGACAGGAACCTGAGGAGAAAGCTCCAGACGGCAGTTCATGCCGGTCCTTGGGACAGCAATTCTCCCACCTAGCCGAGCTGGAGTTGGGGGGCAGACCCACTGTCCCAGGATCAGGCAGAAGGCAGGAAAAACAATCACAGATTCATACAAGCATTTAGGTTGGAAAAGACCTCTAAGATCATCAGGTTCAACTGTTAAGCCAGGACTGCCAAGCTCACCACTAAGCCATGTCCCTGAGCACTGCATCCATGTGTCTTTTAAACACCTCCAGGGATGGCGACGGCACCACCGCCCTGGGCAGCCTGCTCCAACGCTTCACCACCCTTCCTGTGAAGAAATTTTCCCAATACCCAACCTAAACCTCCCCTGGCGCAACCTGAGGCCATCTCCTGTTGTCCTGTTGCTCGTTATCCGGGAGAAGAGACCGACCCCCGCTGCCTACGGCCCCTGTCAGGTGGCTGCGGAGAGCGATCAGGTCCCCCCTGAGCCCCCTCCTCTCCAGGCCAACCCCCCCAGGTCCCTCAGCCGCCCCTCACAAGGCTGGTGCCCCAGCCCGTGCCCCAGCCCCCTGCCCGGCTCTGGACACGCTCCAGCCCCTCCACGTCCCCCTGCAGTGAGGGGCCCAAAGCTGAACACAGGGGTCCAGGGGCGGCCTCACCGGTGCCCAGCGCAGGGGGACGGGCACTGCCCTGGTCCTGCTGGCCACGCCGTGTCTGCTACAAGCCAGGATGCTGTTGGCCGCCTTGGCCACCTGGGCACACTGCTGGCTCCTGTTCAGCCGGCTCCTGACCAGCACCCCCAGGCCCTTTCCCACCAGGCAGTTCCCAGCCCCCTGCCCCAGCCTGTAGCGCTGCGTGGGGTTGCTGTGACCCACGTGCAGGACCCAGCACTGAGCCTGGTTGACCCTCATGCAGTGTGCCTTGTCCCATCAGTCCAGCCTGTCCAGATCCCCCTGCAGAGCCTCCTGCCCTCAAGCAGATCAACACTCCTGCCCAACATGGTGGTGTCTGCAAACTTACTGAGGGTAAGCTCTGCATTGCCTGACCTGCTGGGAAAGAAAGAGCTGCCATAAAGTAACCTCAGGGCATCTAAGTACAGCCTCCAGATCTGAGAAAGAACACAGCAAAGTCAGAGGGAATAATTTGTTTGTGCCCCATCAACATAAAAGAAAAGCTAATGAGTAAATTAATGAATTGTGTCTATGGATTGCATTCAGCTGGCAGTCTCATGCTACAGAGGAATCATCTTTTGCCGTGGCTGTAGGAGTGGCTGGAGTTCAGAAAGCTGACAAATCTCTGAGTGGGAGAACAGACTTCAGGATAAAAATGAGTTTTAAATGTTCCAGAGTCTGAGAAAATAATGGGAGGAGGAAGGGAGGACTTAAAGACAAGACACAGTCAAAAAATGAAGAGAAAGAGAACAACTTCTTCATGTGTTCAGCTGAACGATTAAATGCAGGAATAGCTCAGGAAAAGGGAACTGTCTGCACAAGAAAGGACAGGCATGAGCAGGAAGGGGATGCTTGTCAACCCATGAAGGTTTTTGTTAGATGCAAGAGTGGTTCAAAGCTGCAATAAGAGGCATGTTTTAAAAAATATATTTAACATCTTGATTTAAACATCTAGATTTGTTCATCTTTTTGTGCTAAGACTCTTGTAACGTACCTCTGAGGTGCTGAAACATTCCCAGCCATTCCCGTGACTCCGGCAGTTGCAATGCACACTGTTCAGGAGGATGATTTCAATATATTTCCCCAGTGCTGCGAGACCTCTGTTTATAACCTCCTTTCTGGCCCTACCCCGTAGTGCTTAACTCTATCAGTTATCATCAACACAACAAATTAGATTACTGAGCCCTGATAGCCTGTAGAAAAAGACTCGGTTCGAGGTACCACGCTATCGGTTCTGCTCTTCCTGATGCCAGTAGCTGCTCTGTAAAAATAAAAAAGCTGCAGCTAGGAAGTTCGTATTTGCTTGTTTTAAGGGGGATCCCATATGGATAAACACCATTCTTCAGCCATGATTAGATTGAGCTGACAATAAATCAGTCCTGTTATATTGCTATGCCGCCATGTCTCTCTGATGTCTGATAAATTCCTGAAGCAGTTACACTTCTAAAAGCCAGCCTGTGAACCACTGGTTGTATATGTATGGATATATATGGATGCGTATGTATGGATTCAAGTTGAGCTTCAGCTACCAAGGTGCTCAACAGCAAAGGGTAATATGATCCATTTAATATATTTATCAAACTCATTATTTATATTTCAGAGTTCAACAGTCCAACAGCCCTAACGATTAAGAGTTTCCCTTCTAACTCCTCGACTACATTTATACATAGTTTAAACCATTTGGTCTTGTGTAAAAATTACTCTTCCATTTAACGAGGGTTGGTCTTCGTTATTCTTTTTCAAGGATAATGACAATGAGAGAAAAACAAAACAAAAACCCCACCCCAGAACAGTACCAGCACCTCAATAAAAGCAAAAAAACCACTTTGAGAAGCAACTGGTGGCAACAAAGAAAGCAATAATCACTTTGAATCCATAAATAAATCCATCAGTAAAGCAGGGGAAATAACACATCCTGCAATCTCTTTCACAGGCAAGTAGAAACAAGTGCAGCAGTGACCAAAACAGCCTGTATAAAAGCAGAGACACAGATAAAGGAGAGACATAAGTAATTAGATTTAATTCATGCACTCCTACAGAACTAAGTATATACTGAATAGGTCCGTAAAAAAAAAAAAAAAACAAAAAAACAACCACACACAACAACCACCACACAAACAAACAAAAACCAAAACAAAACAACAAAGAAAACAAAGCAACAACAAAACCAAAACCAAAAAAAAGGGTAACTTTCTGTTTTATTCAAGCCCACTGTAAACCTCATTTGGACATCAATTCAATCACTATTTTGCCAAATCGCTAAATAAAAATAGCAAACAAACCCAAGCCCAATCAGAACCGACAAAGCATATTTAAAGTAACTATCCACTGGTACCACTGAAATTTTTGCCCCTTTCCCACCAAAACCGTAGGACTCTGAATGAACTGAGGAGCGAGCGACACAAGCCCTCAGGGGCTGCTAGCAAACAGGGGGACGGGAGCCGCACTGCAAAGCAGTGCCAAGCCTGGACAACATCCCCTCTGCACTACACCTGCCTGGGAAACTAGCCCAGGCACCTGGTGCAGAAAGCCAGGATACAAATCATGCCTTCAGAGCACCCTTTAACCTCTTTTGTTGGAGCACTGCATTCAGCTACACTGGCATTGCAGGGCTCAGGACTTGTTCTCCATGTCCTGCTATGCCTGCTGGGTGACACAGCTGTACCTGCCGCTGCACGGCAGCCTGGGAACAGATTTTGGGCAGGCACGCCTGCAGACAGCTAATCCTGACCTCGGAAGAAAAGCAAGGAGATGGTGGGCTAAGGAAAAACGACCATGTCAGCTTCATAGCAGATGCACAGTGAAACCAAGAAGTTTTGTTTTGCTAGTGCTGGGACAGGCAGAGATTTTAGTGCATGCAGACACAAGTAAATGCTAGATATATCGTATCATACCTTCCACTACACATTGCTGTATTTCCTTCTGCAAGCAATATGAGAACAGTTCATTTCCAGAAATAAAGGACACATCCAAACCGATTTTCAACCGACCAACAGTCCAAAAGACCTTACCTAAGGTTAATCATTGCTCTCCTGACCATAGCAAAAGATCACTATCCTAAATCAGAGTAGGCATGGTCTGAAAACCAAATCATAAGGAACATATTTACAGATTTTTACTAAAGAAAAAGCTGAATAGCTGCATAATTCAAAAACATCTCCACATTCCACTTGATCTATATTTGACCAATTTACAGATTGTAAATTTGACACACAGCCAGTTTCTCCCATTTAGTCCTGAAAATCACTCCTGTACCTCTCAATATTACTCCACATACTTTTTACTGTTCAAATTACCTGGAATCCATGTTGAAGCACAAAAAAGTTGATAAAAACACCACCACTCTGGGCCAGATTAACTCTGCTTAGTTAATCAGAGCAGTCTGCGCATTGGAACAAGCAGATTATAAAACAGAGATAAGTAAATATGCATAGTAAACTGCTTTGATTGTGTTCTGTATGACCCACAAGATGTGTCTAGAAAAGACTCACAGCCCGAAAAACAATAAACAGAGTGCTCAGACAGCTAATTAATACTGCTAATTTAACTTGTACCTTAACACACCACTTACTGTCGTCTGCACTCCGTCAAGGAGTAGATGGGGAAAGTTCTCAAGCATTGCTAGTAAATAATTTTCATTTTGCCCTTTCCCTCATAAATGAAACACCACGGTGACAGAAGCTGCTTGACCTACTTTCTGAGGACGAGATTTCCAACGAGGCACTCCCACCCTCAGAGACAAGTAACAGAAAGCCTTGAACGGCAGAAACTGTCCGACTTCCAAACAAAGGTTAATTTATTTCAAAGTACATATGCACTTTTTGTTTCTCTCTGTAATGTCCTTCCACTTCCACCTCCCCCTGCCCCCCATTATTCCAGTTTTCTGCTGTTATGTCTTTATTACATATTATATTATTTATAATATATATTGCATATATACTATATATAATAGTATATATGTTTATAATATATAAAATAGATTGAATATATATTGATTATATATATTATTTTTATATATGTATATTCTTTATAACTCCAATATATGTAAGAGCATACCAACTAGGTACTAAACTGACTTGCTGGTCTATTCCCACCATGTCACAGATCTCTTAAATTAACCTCACCTGTTCTTTTCCTGGATTACGACTTTTAATTTATCCATATACTCTATAAGTAGAGGACAAGCCCCATAGATTCACTGAAAAGATAATGCTGGTTTATCACTCATCATGGTACACCACAAGATAATGGTTTCCCCAGATGCTCAGGGATCTGTGGAACTTTAAGGGACAGCAAAAGAGCTCTGACAAACTTTATGTGGATATCAGAGAAGTGAAGTAACCTACTGGAAAAGTCTGCTTCTCTATCTTGTAAATAGTTTTCTTAACTGCACTATTTTACTTCTAAACAGCAAGTCCTAAAGTCATAAAACGACACTCTGCCATGGGGCATCCTTTTGAGATCTCAATGTTAGCTATGCCTATGCAACTACAGTTTTAAGATGGCCAGTTGTGTTTTAGCCTTGCCTTTCGTTTCCCTGAATGCCTGTCCCTTCCATTTCCCTCCACTTGAAACCCTCTGAAATGATGACAGCCCTTTCCTAATGAGCTTCTGCTGGGGCACAGCTACCACCGTCCTCTCAGTTGAGTCAGGGGAGTATGATCTCTGCAGAAATGAAGTGGGTTCCAGCCAAGAGATGCTCATGTATTTGGGAGCAAAATTCTTTTGTCACAGTAAAGGAATTTTGAAGCTCTAACTTCTTATGCTTAGTGCAATTCCTCACATAAACTGGGTGGCCATCCATGAAGACCCACAGGTAACAGTAGTCATGGATAATGGGGTAGTGACACTGGGATCCCTACCCCTACATTAAAAGGCAGGGAAAAGTGAAGGTTTATTGTTTTTAATTGGCATAACACAAAATTCCCCTTTGGCAAAAAACAACATAGTTTTTAAAATTAATTTATTGGAAAAGCAGCATGGATTTAGTTAGTGGGGGGACAAAATATTCACAGAATTTAACCCTATTTTGGGATGCCGGAAAATGTTAACATGAGGTCAGGAAACTCACAAAAAACCCTCAATTTTCAAAAATTTCTTAGAATCTCCCAGTTCCTAAGAACTAGTGGGGACAGGCAAAATATTACTGGAAGTTGGTGCACCTATGCTGCCTGGGGATCAGAGACTGGGAGAAGGGAAAGGGGGAGCACGTTCAGCTTCAGTGCAGAATGAGCCCTTCTCAAGTTGATGGTCCAGTGCTGTTCCTGGCCGGCATGGCCAACCATGCCATCACAAAAACATTTCTTCATTTAGTTGATTTTTCACGTATCACATCATGAAACTAAAATCTTAAGGATTAACTAATGTATTTGAAAAAATAATATATAGTTCATCAAGTTTGAGAAGTGTCCAATTGTTCCAACAATTTATTCAGACTGAGCACAGACAGCTTTTTAAGTGCATTGTATCACACATGTTCAACAAGTTAAAGCACTCTTAGCAACAGCATAACCAGATTATGACAAACATTGTGTACGTTAATATTGGTGTCTTTGGCTTTCTTCTACACAACTAAAGGGAGAGGAGAGGAAGAAGAAAAGCGAGAGTGCTTTATTCCAGTCCTTTCGATAGTTAGGAACTTATCAGTAATCAGACACCTTATAATCATGAAATCAATCCAAAGTTCATAGAACACTAGAAGCAAAAATAAAAGTCAAACATAATCAAGAACTCTGTCAACAACTATATGGCTCACAGAAACGTAGTATAAAAGCAGTTGTGCAAAATACAATTTACAAGCAAGGTTTATAGCTTTCTTTAAACAAACCAAATAGAGAGGAAATCAATGTTAGCAGTCTCATAATACTCAGTGAAGTGACGATAATATGACAGCATTATTTATCCTCTGAAATAACAATGACTCTTCAGGAACAGCTGAATTAGCTCTTATCTTATAAACAGCTCAGGATTATAGACATACATAATGGCAGAGGATGCATGCAGCCTCCCATGGATAACATCAGTTACAAGCTCTTTCTTTCTTTCATCTGTCACCCAGAAAAGGCTAGGAGCACTGGACGGTGTCACCCCACATGGAGTCATCACGTCCATTCTGCCCACAGAAATGGAGTCACCCCTTCCTAAAGCCACATCCTTTTATAAACGGCCAAAGGTTCTCTGTCCCTCTTGTCCAGCTGGGTTACACCCAAACACAATGAACAAAAGTTCCTACTTGTGCAAGAACACTGTTTCTTCCCTTCTTTTTTAATAAGATTATCTACAATGTCAATATCCTTTAAAAGGATTTAAATGTCCTCTACATACAGTCCAAGGCTCTATTTATGGGTTTATTTGAAAAAGCTCTTCCTTACTGTGCAAAGGAACTTTTTGTAAAAAAAAAATAAAAATCTATTTTGAATTGTTTATTCTCAGGTTCTAGTTCTTCTGATTTTAAAACTCTGTGTTAGATCTTTAACAAACATGGCGAGCTTGCGCTTGAATCAGATGAGGTATGTAAATTTTCCAAACAAATGCAACATAAGAGTACTCCTGCCCATGGCTGACTCACATTCAGAACTACATCATGTGCACTGCTATTTTACAACCTTACCTGGAGTTAACACAAAGCTGAGTTGCACTGCAATTTCAGTTACCTCCAAACTTCTTTTGGCAAGAACAATCCCTTGACAGTAACTAGCACCATTCTTTAGAGACCTGATTTTCTAACACCAACACCTGCATTCATTTAATCTGAGCTTTTCAAACTCATTGGCATCACCTGTTGTAGATACTAATGTGTTGCTTTAGGTTCTTGTTGGAAAGGTTATTTGATGCCTCAGTTCTCACAGCATTCACCACTTTGAGGCAGATCCTTCAAGTCCTTCCACTCCCCTGAGTGCAGTCACACCCACAAATCCTCTCTCTCAACAGTCTTTAGCTGCTCTTTGATAGCTATATAGCTAGGCAGCCTATAAAGCAATTAAGTTATTTTCCTAACATGAAAAATGCTCCCTCTATTTTCTAATGTAGTAAAGCCAAAATATCAACAGTCTTTCAGGCAGAAAAAGTGAACCATGAGATAGTTAAATACTTCTTACATGTTACTATGGTGTCACCTGTTTCTAAGAGGAATTTTTTTTTTCCAGACATTTGAAGCGAAATCACCTGGAGGAGGGAACACAGCAGCTGCTCAACTGTGCCAAGCAACAAAACAGCTTAGAGGAAGAATTAGAGAACAGCAGACTATATAACTGAAATGTAGCAAGAAGGTTATTATGCAAGATGTAAAACAAGCTGAAATCTGGTCAGCATAACCCCAAATGGCACATTTTCTATTAGTAGAAATGGTTGAAACCTTGCTGTTATTTTTTATCCAAAAGTTTTCAGCTTTAATGCATGGCATTGATTAATTATCACTATACAAAAAGGTGTTGTGTAACAGAGTCAAGCCATTAACTTCACATGGCTGAAGATGAAACTCAGACTGTAAGTATTAAGTCCTGAATAAAGCTATATATTCTCCAGTGGGAATTAATTTCCACACCCCTAAAATGTCCACATTACTGTGGTGAAATGCTAACTATAACAGAGCACCACGATACTCATTTCACTTTGGACAGAAAATGAATACTGTCCGATCTGTGGAAAACTACACATGTAAACATGTTAAACTGGTAAAGCTCTTGCCAAAGAGAGGACATAGCAAAGACAGTAGAATTATAAAGTATTTGGATAAAAGCTACTGTAATGAGTAAACATAGGCAAGACTCTAGTTTGACGCCATGCTGAAGCATCCCTGTATTTCCATAGTTGATCCTGTGTTGGGCAAAATAGTCTAACAGAGGCAGAGATTTTCAGTAGTTCAGTTAGTACAGGCAACATGGAAGGCAACGAGAGCACAAGCTTGTCCAAAATAGAAAAAACAGTAAAAACAAGTTAAACAAAAAACACAAAAACACAGTAAGATGGACTAAGATTTTTGAAAAAAAGAGGTGATGCAGGAGTCAATATAGAGAAGTTGCACAAACCAGTTAAATGAGTATTATTGACAGACATTACTCTTCCAGTAACAAATATAAAAAGTAGAAAATGGTTCAAAACCATCTCGCTTGTCCTGACCTTTTTTTTTTTTCCCCAAACTCCTAATTTTAATGAAGTTAACAGTCTGTTCTCTATATAAAACCAGTATTACATACACAGCCAACTTCAGAGGGTAATATATCCCCTTCTAAGATAAGTATCCAAGATCAATGTGGGAGAGGAATTGCATTCTGGAGATGCCTGCATCTTCCCATTGACAACTGAGAAACACCAGATGAATCCTATCTTTACTATAAAGATCTGTGTAATAAGAGATGCACAGTAATGGTTTCAGAACACGGATAAAGCATGCAATTTACCAAAAAAAAGTTTAAGTTTTATTTTAAAGGAAATAAATTACTTTCCAAGTTTGCTTATCTCTCACACGAGGACGATCCTCTTTTTTTTTTTCCCCTAAACGACTTCTTTTTAGTGTCTCTGGATAATTTAAACTATTATTTCACCTTTTTATATATGTGCATGTTATGTCTATATGCATACACCACACAAAAAAAGACATCAGTTAATGACATAGGGCAAATTAACACTCAGATATAACAGCATATACTAAAATTCTTAGAATAATAAATATCGTGTCTCACTAAGCCAGAAGTACCAATTATTCAAAATCAGTATTCTGATTTACCTAAATTATTATTTCCTTAATATTAGCACGGAAAATCACTCCTTTTGATACTAAATCTATTCACTACAATATTTAAGCAAATAATATAGCAGAAAAAATTAAAATTTGCTGAGAGAAATGCTTACCAACAGAAATTTATAGTCCAAATTAGTGCTACAAACCGCTGTAAAATGCACTCAATTCACATAAAATGCAGCCAGAAGACATGTTTATGTAAAGCTGTAGAAAACAGTATAATACAAAGAGAAAAAAATGAGAAGAAAGCTGATAAGGGGAAGTGTTACCTGGTTTTACGAAAAGCAGATGTTAAACCTAACAGGGAAGGATATTAAAGATTAAGTAGCTGTTGTCAAAAGCAACTCCACAGAAGACGTTCCTTGAAGTTTTGAGGATTTTGTGCTGGTTTACTCAAAGTTTGTTATTTTTCTGGTAAAAAAGGGTATCAAATACCATTTCAGCATAACCAGAGCGTCTGAAAAGCTGAACATTATCTACAAACAGTAGTTACTCTAGCAGAAAGTATAACAGATCTACTTATAAAAATCTGCACTGCTCCAGTTTTCTAGCAACAGGTCTGATCTCAATGAGATAATTCTATCCAAGCTAACAAACTGCCAATAACTAGAAGCTTTTAAAAAAGAAAAAAAAATCTTATCTACATTTCTGAATAAATTCACTGGGATTTAATACAGAACTCATCTAAAAGCAATGAATGCAGAATTGAACTGTGGATGCCTGCTGTAACAGCACGAATTAAACCTATGAATCTCATTCCTCCCCTTCTAAACACTTCATTAGTCCTTTAAAAAGCCCAGATTTTGTTTCCCTGAACTGAGAAATGTAAATTGCTTTTCAGAAGCTATATCTTTTCTCCTAGTCTCCTCATTCTCCCATTTTTCCTGTTGCTGATGCTGCCTACAAGAATAATCAAAGTTAGCGGAGATACAGATACTGTATGCATCTGATCAGTTGGAAATCACCAAACCACAGTGATTCTTACCTGTTTTCTAGATTACGTTTTGTGAAGCTACTTTTCAAATTAGTCTTAAAATGATATGCTTAATTACGCCACGTGTTCTCATAACAATCCCCTGCTATTTAGGTGAATTACACAGTAACATTGGTATGTTGAAAATAATTAAAAATAAAATGAAAAATTTATTCATACTTCAATGTAAAGATAAATTTCAGTGGTCTGTATTGTTCAACAGTTTCATCTGTTGACCTGCTGGTTGCCAAAGAGGTCCCACTGGCAAATACACAACTGATAGTAAATTAAGGGGAGTGCTGATACGGCTGATGACAGTCACTCTAGCTGGAAAGACCTTTATCCTCTTGATGTTTGGGCCAACAGAAACCTCATGACGTTCCCCAGGTGCCAAGGTGGGTTTGTGGTACAGAATAAGTCCTGGTGTGAGTAGGGACCAGAAGCAGTGGGGATGGGCAAGGGCAGAGCTGCAGCTGGCTTGTCCGGGTGATGGTCCTGCCTCGAGGGGGAGGAACACGAGGGCCTTACAGCCAACATGTCCCTGGGCTTCATAAATACTCATGGGTATTCCAATTACTTAGGTGATTGGGGGGAGGGAGTAATTCAGTCTTTGTTAAACTGCTTTTCAGAAAAATATTATTTACTCTATCAAAGGCTTTCTTTCCTCTCCCACAGTTGGGCCTACGTAGCTTTTAAATATCTTAATATTATCTTGTTTATTTCAGAATTATACTCACATAAAAACTTAGTTCCAACATATATATTTATGTAACATAAACCTCCAAAAGCTCCAAAATAATAAGCATTCAGAAAGGAACTTTGCTGGCTTACTATGAAAGGACAAAGAAAACATTACAGATCACTCAAAGCAGCATTTTTTTCTTCTCTCTCTCTTTTTTCTTTTTTTTTTTTTTTTCTTTTTCCCCCAGAAGACCCTGTTGAATCCTTTCTGTGAGAAACTCTGGGAGTTATCAATCTCAGGCTTCTCAGGGATACAGGACATACCACCTGACTCCAGCAGCCAACGTCCACCAAACAGGAGATAGACATATTCAGTTTTTCTTAAAAAGAAACAAAGTTCCCTTTTCTAAGCATATTTTTGGGTGACTGATCTTATTTGAATAGGAAGCATTTCACATATTTTCTCAGGCTAGGTATCCAGAATTAAAACTGTGTAATTAATTACACTGTAAAGCAGGGTGCAGTGTAAGCAGGCAGGAGAGGTGACACCACAGGCAGTGATGACAATGCCACCTCCTGCCAGCCCAGCCACCCTGAGAACTATGAGAACACCTGGCAGCAGGTCTAACACTTACAGATGCTGAAGTAACCAAAATTCTGAGGTGAAGAATCAAAATACAGCAATCGTCGTGTCCTATGTCATAGAAAAGAGCTTCCCCAAAACTCACCTGTCACCACCAACCAAGAGGAGCCGTGAGGACATAACTGCTGCATCTCCTCACCTACAGACCGGTACACCAGTGATGCTGGCCAGACCACCTGGACATATATTTCAGTGCTATGAGCATGCCAGTGTGAGAACAGAAACAGGTAAAATCAGCTTGATTATGGATTATCTAAAAATAGAGCCACCTTTCCCTTCAGAAAGACCTCTCACTGAGTTACCTGCACTAATTTCCTGCAGCTCAACAAGGTCTACCTTTGAGGGGAGGAGCTGGTGCTACAGGGGCACCAGAGGCAGTTGATTACTGGGATGGCTCTCCTAGACTTCACAACCCTTTAAACCCTTCCAACTTTCCAGGATCTTCCCCTATCAAAATGGTGAAGGGTTGGATAGTTCTACCCTGCATCTTGGTTTTCCATTTGAAACTTTACCTTCATAACAGGACAATAGAAACACAAACAAACAAAAAAACAAAACCAAAAAACCCGGATCTGAAGCACTTGCAGTATATTCTTATACCACTAATTGTTATTGAGAAAAACTAACAAAACAAACTAGATTAACATTCTAAGGACAAAACCAAATAGTTTACTAGTATTTGCATGTTGCTTTTTTTTTTTCACCCCAGTAAAACCCAAGCCTTTAGCTGTTTGTAGAAAATGGCTGCCATTGCTTTTTTATAGTAGCACAGTAGAAAGGCTAAAAATTAAATATTAATTCACTGAATATATTTTCAACCAAGTTTGCTGGAGCTTTAAACCCAGCACTTTAAGAAACTGGTGCAGCTAAAGAGTATAGAATTTAACCACAACAATAATGTTACCATGGAGCCTCTTCTCATTCCAAGCATCTTTACTCAATCACTATATTTTTAAAAAATGCAAAAAAGCCCAGAGAGGTAGTTACATGGCTCAAATAATTTAACAACTCAGAAGAAAACTATGCACAAATTCAAACCTATAGAAAGTGAAAATACATTCCTGTCTCCATTCAAATAAAAAAATTGCTTGCAGCAGTTGATTTGAAGCCAAATCCTATCACGCTCACATTAGAAGGACGCTCTTTAAGAGGAAATAAAACGAGGCACTGATCCATTGACTAGCACATCAATCAGGACACACTGATAGAGAATCATTAGTCAAGATTCCCTAATAGAAAATGATTAGTAGGCAGCAAATCAGCAGTAATGCCTCTTAAGTTACTGAACCCTCTTTTAGCCAATGTCTAGCTAGTTTCTCTGCACCTTCTGAAGCTTTTGTGGCATAATTTATTCAAGAATTGACATAGTGCTGCCCTTCTGGATCACAATATAAGCTTGAAAATGAAGTACAGAGAAGTGCGTGGAAATGAAAGTAAAAGGGCAAAGGGGAGCTCTTATTTTATTTGAATGTATTGAGGCACCATTAAAAACCTCGTTTAAATTCACCCAAACCAGAAATTTTCAAGAAAAACACTAACCGTTATTCTTTTGTTTCTGTTTATTAGCTGCAGGCATCTCAGTTCAGGATCTCTCTCAGCAGGATTGTGATTACTTCCATAAAGAATCCATGCTTCATTTTGATTCTTTCAGTGTACCTGCTATGCCATTAATTCGGGCTCCCAAACGGAGCTGACGATGCGTTTCAGAAAGCCTTGCTAGCAGGTGGCAAAGCGGGATGGACCCAGATTCACTGCAATATCTGTGTGAACTCTGACGGAGCAATGCCCTAAGCAAAATCAGTAGCAGTCTAGAGAACCCTGAATTTCCACAATAAGGAGAAAGCAGTACAAATTAAAAAAAAAGGTATTGTTTTTAACACTTATTAGCAATGATTTCCAGTTAAAATGGAGCACTTCAGTTACCATCTCCACACTGCGGTGAGCCATTAACCCAAAGAGGCTGAAACAAGAGTTGAGAAGCAGAAGCATCCAAAAAGCAAGCTTTCCATTACCTAGTGTCAGTACAGCAGGGTCAGTACATGGGGTTTGATAGTTTTGAGTTGAGAAAATCAACTACTTTCTGTAGCAAGGGTAGAAAATCCTCTAGGTTTCACATCATGCATGGTGACATTCAGTTTACTTCCTGATGTTCACCTCAGCTTTAATCTGGTTAGAAAGCAGCAGTGGGGTAAATCACTGGGGTTTGAGAGCCTATGCCAGTCTTGACCGGATACAATAGTGAAGGGGGGATAAAGATGCCCTTCCACACAAACATCATCTTTGCTTGAAGAGTTTGACCGCAAAGAGGAACAATTCTGACAAATAAAGACTGCCAAAGCAAGCAGAGTGGGTTTTGAATTATCAGGGCAACATAAAACGACATTTCTTAAACAATTTCAGATGTGACCGTTTTTTTTCCCCCTACTTTTTTGGGGGGTTGGGTTTTGGGGTTTTTTTGTTGGTTTTTTTTGGTTTTGATCACAAAGGAAACACTGGCCTGGATCCTGTTCTCAGCCTGGTGGACACAGGGAATAATTGCAGTAAAATGTGGTGTGGCAGACCTCTGGAAAAGCAGACAAACTCCTGCAGTGTTTACACATTTGGGACAGACATTCTTTTCCCTGTTTAAAGAAGTTAGTTCTTCCACCAGACCTGTCACAAAGCCCTTATTTCATCATGAATCATGCACATTCAGGATGCAAAAACAGGCTCAGAAATGTATGGCACATTGCTGATAAGGATGAGGAGAAAAGAAAAGGTCAAGTCTTTGAAGCAGGTCGGCTAATTCGGCAAATAAAAAGCCTGGTTAGGGAACAACGCAGAACTCTATGAATACCCGGGGAACTGCCTCACAGAATCAACAGGTGCTAGATAACCCATCAAACAATATTTTGTTTATTTTTTTTCTCAATAATTTGCTAGTGGAAACAAGTGAGATGATGTTTTCTTTGCTATTTATCTGGCTCCCTTATTTCAGGATTGAATGGTTAGTACCTGGGAGACACAGTATTTGAAAGGCAAAGCTAGCTGAAATTGGTAACAGAGAGACAGGCAGAAGATGCCCTCTGAAGGATGAAAAAGATGTGCTTATGTCTGTGCATTTCACTGTGTAAATACCTACTTTCACCAAAAATAATAGTAGCCAGTTTTGCTGATAAATATCTCTATGTATTTACATGGGATATTTAAACATATCTTTCCATTACCAAGGGCAAACGCACTTCTGGAAACTGTATTGCCTCTGTCTTAGTTCATCACACTAGTTAAGCACATCATAAGAATGGCTTTGACTAACGTCATTAATTTGCCTCTTCTATTCTCAGTGCTTGCATCCCATTTTTTCTCACTACTTCTGTGTACCTATAAGGACTCCAAAATCTGGAACAGGAATAGAAAAGGAAGGATACCTTCCATGCTGTCACGTCATATCCTTTCTAACTTGAACCCGAGACACAGAGTTAAGGTAACAAACATTTAGAGACAGACTTAAACAACAGCTTAGCAACTATTCCAGAAAAAACTCAGTACCATTCATAAACAAACTTTTGTGTAAGAGCAATCCACCTCAAAAATCCTTAAAAAGCAAAAGAATGAGAGAGTGAGGATTTTAACCTCAAATGCTTAACCTGATATTTGGACAGGAGACTGGGCTGCTATTTCTGGTGTGTTAAAGAGCAGTCAGTGGAACATTTTGATATCCAAATTTGGTTTGTCAATGTGTTTAGCCAAATGAACAACTAGTTCTTTGGATCTCATTATTGCATGTCTGGAGACTGTAAATCAGAAGTGATAGTTCAGTTACACTATGAGGAGCCTTGCTGTTAATATTATTGTTTATACAATACTTAACATTGCTCACGGATACTATAATCAGATTAATTGTAGGCACAAAACATAGCAGCAGTGCAAAAATAAAACCGAAAACTTTCTAAATATTTCCTCCAATATTTCTTTCCCCTGCATTTTGAATTATATTTGTAACATAGTTATAGTTATTTTGTTCTTAAATATGTTGTGGTGTGTGTCATACCAAAAAGAACATTTGGCTGGAATCTAATTGGAACTAAGACACTCTGCAAGGAGATGAGGATGCTTTCAAGCTGAAAGAAAAGATAACATTTCAAGCTACGTTATCAGGATTTTTGCACAGCTCTAAAATCACCCAAAAGAGACAAAAGTTTAATACAGTTATTTTTTTGAACTTAAGTTTTGTGAAAATCCTCAAACAGCTTACGAAAAAGCATTGGGTTTAATGTATTCAGTAAAAGAACTCTAGGCTAGTCCTTATGGAAAAACATCAGGAACGACATCCAATGCGGGTCACTGCAAACTTTTAGTTCCTTCTCTGAAGTCAAGCATTTAATAGGTATGTACAGGAACAAAACTTACCATGGACAAGGAAGAGAAGTACATATCATGTTTCAAATGACTGTAAATCATCCAACCGGTAGCCCACTATACCATATGCCGATGAAAGACTTTGCCATAACCATCAAGATCTTCAAAGAAACAAACAAAAAACAAAACACACAAAAGATAATCAGACATTGAAACAGTAAAACCTGAGTGTTCCTTATTTAAAATACAATTTCACTAAAGCATACTTTTAAAAAGATAGTTAGAAAAGAGACTTTTGCACATCATTGCCATGCAGCAAGAGCTTCTCTTACAACCACTGCAATGCATTTTGCTCAGATACTTCATTTGAGAACTTTTTGCAGGTTTTTATTGGCTTTTAGCTGGATTTTCAGGATTCAGATACTTTTTTTTAAATTTATCGTCATTTAATTATGATAGTTTTATAGATTTAATAGATAATTTAGTAGATTTATGCATCAGCATTCTACTCAAAATTTTCAAGCACTACATATATATACTCCTTTTTGTTTCTTTTATGCAGGACTTCCCAGTGCACATTGCACCAGTGTGTAACACCCACACACCAAAATTAACGCCCAAGTTGCACACCGGGGAAGAGCACACGTGTGAGCAGGCAGCTGGCTGCCAGTGCAGCCTGGCACATGTGTCAGCAGGCAGCTGACCATGCCAACACCTCTAACAGAAGGACGCTGCTTAACTGGGGTTAGGAGCGCACGCAGCACAGGGAACACCCATCATCACACCAACCAGCAAGGTATTCCTAGCAATTCGTTGGTTCTATACAAAGCTCATTTGAGGATCTGATCTCAAAGTTGTCTTTTTAAACACAGGCGATGGGCAGAAAGGCAAAAGAGGTGGGCGCCAGGCCAAGTGCCTGTAGAGCACTGAGGTAAAAGTCAATGAAGTCTAACTGAATAATATATGATGTCAGCAATTATCAGTAATCTTGTTTTTTCCTTGATAATCCTTAGTGGGGCTTCTCAATTTTTTAATTTTTTTTTATTTTTTTATTTTTTTTTAGACAACTGTTCTCTCGTGGTTCCTCCAAATTCCTAGAAAATGCAGCAAAAAAACTGAAACACTGGCTCAAACTGAAAATTTGAGAAATTTGTCTTTGGGTGTTTTTTTTTAGGTTTTGTTTAGGTGGTTTGTTTTTTTGTTTTTTTTTTTTTTCTTTTCTCAAAGCAAAAAAGAGATGGGAGAGTTCTACCATTTTTGAAACATGCCATTTCAATAGTTTTGTATTCAAGTATCTCCTCTCAAAAGAGTCTTTTTTTATCTCAGTTATATTTAATGTCAAATCTTAAGTTGAAAGAAAGTCAGGACGAAAGTGAAAGCATGATACGAGCATGGTGGTTCCTTTCTCATGAAAGGTTTTAAAGGTGGGGAGTTCCAAAACATGCTTTTCATCAGATAAAGACTGAGATTTCAAAGATCTCTCCGAAGTGACATTTTACATTTTTCATAGAACTGCACAGACCTTAAAAGCTACGGAATTTATTTTCTTTTCACCTTTAATGAGCAAAGCTTAGGTAAAATGAATAAAATTTTCTGACCATTTCCCACAGACTATCTTTGCCTGCATCAATCACACTCTTTTGCCACCTTCTGTTGAAATCCTACATCTAAACTCAGTTAATAGCTTATGTGCAGCTACATGACCCTTGCAAGCCTTTAACCTTTCTGTTCTGCATTTCTTCTCTAAAAACCCATTAGAAATGCTGAATTACAGGCTCAGCCAAGTGATACATGAGTTTATGAAAACTGGATGGGTAGAAAAATGTCATCACACAAATCTGCTACAATCAACTCTTACCCAGGTTAATTTTACAGGGAAAATAAATTCTTAATTGTCTTCAACATTAGAATATTTTATCGTGGTGGAGACTTGCATGAAAGTCAAAACAAATATGCTTAGGAAAATGCATTCTACTCGGGTACAATAGTTTTTGATGTGTGTTCTTCTAAATACTTTTGTACTCATTTTCGAATGCCATTTCGAAGGACAAAAATTACCCATTTTCAAGTATAATCGGGCTTTGTTCAGACAATCTGCAACGTTCAAGAGATCCTATACCAGGCTGCTTGCTACTGCTACAACTCATGTCTCCACTATCAGCGCAAGGGAACAGGAGTGGGGAAATGGTCCAATTCAAAAATAACTTGTCAAAAACTTTTTTTTTAATAAAAAAAAAAAAGGTAGGTTTGTTTTCCACACTAGGTTCACCACTTGCCTACAAAACCCACAATGCTGGTGTAATGAATGGGGTAGCGCACGTATAGGCACAGAGAGAAGAAGATAAACTGCTTAACCTGCCACTGCTACTACTGAAATGCATGTCAAACTACACCCTTGTTTTGAAAAATATTTTATCAGTGAAGACAGTATTTAGATGAATACATTAATATTTTAACACCATATTGCAAGTTTACAGCTTTGGTATGTCAATGTATTATGCAGTAAAAACTTCTAAAATTTAAGGCTTTTTAAAGACAAAATTAAATTCAAATAAAACGGGAAAAAAGTCGGACAGAATTGACATGATATTTGGGATCTTTTACAGGATATTCTCTTTTCTTTTCCCCACAGTCTGCAACAACAAACATCTTTATGATAAGCTCTTCCAGTAAATTATTTAAAGTGATTGATTTCTTGTTTTATTCAAATTACTTTCTTTTCATCATTTCCAGCTCAGAACTTATGAAAGGGCATCAGTCTGGCCCTGCCAAGACAGTGAGGTGGGTAATCAGATAATTACTTTTTTCCCTACATTGCTCCTTGAACAGGTTTAGACTTCATTAAATTACTTCCTTCCAGGACAAAAAAAAAACAAAACAAAAAACAAAACAAAACAAAACAAACAAAACAAAAAAAAAAAAAAAAAAAAACAACCACCAACCACAAAAAAAAACCAACCTGAGGGGGAACCACCAAACCAACCACACAGCAAAAAAACCACACACACACACAAAAAACCCCAAACTGACAAAAAAAACACCCAACAAAAAGTATAAGCAAAAAAAAGTTAGAGTTTTAGGGGGGGGTTTATATATATATTTAAGGAAACTGTAAGGAGAAAATTTTGTACTCTCCCAGTTCTTTCCTTTAAAAATATAAAATTAATGTGAGAACTCCAAGAGTGTTGTTTTGTTTTGGTTTTTTATATTGGCATATATTCCCCTTTCCACTAAAGCAGGATCTTCCCCAAAATTTTCATAGACTTCCAATATTCTTCTTTGCAGTGTGAGAAGCCGCAGAATGTAGAAAGTCATCAAGTCATCAGCAGGGTCTGGGCAGGTAACTGCTGCAGTCACATTATCATTTCTGAATAACTATACCTTTATTTAAGTAATTACACTGTCTTAACTCAAGGTAAACTTGTGGTTAAAGCAAATGCACTCTATTTAATATGTCAATAGACTAGTTACATACACATGATCAATCACTGGGTCTCAAATGCAAGAGAATTGACTCACTGCTGTGAAGTGTGAAGTTACGAAAAGGTTTTAGCCGAAGTCCCTGACCGTCACTCGATAATGCGACTGAGGGCTCTGCCTTGCAGGACTAGATTCCCTAGCTGCTCTTAAGGATGCTTTAGTGACCAACTTAAGAAGCTGGAAATGGTGTTTACACATTCTGCTGACTGCCTTAATCCCTCAAGACGATATCTGCAGAGCCAAAACAATACAAGTTTTGGCCTTCCTGTGGTATTTTGACTGCCCATAAAATCAAAAGCCATAAAAATACTTTGATGTTTTCAAATACTTTAAGAACATAAAAGAACAATAAACCTTGCAAGGATTAACATCCTTATATTTTTTTCGAGTACACACAAAACCAAATAAAGTAGTATTCACATTTCAGAGGCTTTTTAAGGAAGCTACTAAATATTAGTGAAAGTTACAAAACACCTGAAATGCAAACAACTAAGAATCTGCTCATCGTAGCCAGAGCCTTGATCTTTCCCAGCACTCCAGTGGCACAAGTAGACAGTTAAGAGTTCATTTATGACTTTACTGCTGGACACAAAAATCTGGTTGAAATTACAGTCACACGTACAACTACATGAAAAAGAGTGGCCCCTGTGCATCCCCGTGATACTGGGACCACATATCCCTGCAGCCAGCCCTCACAAGGTCACCAGTGTCCCAGTACGGGCGCAGGGATGGGCACCAGTAACCACCTCCAATATGAAGGGAAGCCTGCTCTGAGAGGTTCTAAGGTCAGTAGGATACAAAAAGACTTGGATGATCTCTGAGGATGAAGTTAAAATTTATCCCGGATTCACACCTCAGAAATGCAGATATGTTTTTAGACTGTATATATGTCTCTACCATCTCCCCAAAAGCCAGTCTAAAAAATCACAATTTCATGAGGGTCCTGTGCAGAGATACATGTGTCCAGGTGGCACATGAACCAGCAACTGATTTCATTAATTAGAAAAGTTGCTTTGAAGGAAGTGAACATTGTTGACAGTAGTAGTTTGCAATTATTGTTCTCTATCAAAACCTAAGCTGTCATTTAAATAAAGTCAAAGTTGTTTTGTGTTGGTTATTTTTTTCCAAACAAGCAACCTGCACTGAAAGCTAATTAGAAACTACAAGTATTTTACATATTGCACAGGCGCTGAAAGACTCATTTTGAATTGCTAACTGCAAATGGCTCAGCTTGTACAGACAAAACCCAGAGTCACTTGCACACCCTTTACAGTCAGGTTATACAAGCCTGTCCCAGCCTTGCTCACCTGCAAGGGCAGAGTGGCACGTGGTCATTCACTCCATGACTGCCTCTGCTACAATGCGTGCATCCCTCAGAGACAAAATACCTATTTACTATTCAATACGTATGTAGTTGTTGGATACCTAACTTTTTGCTCATCAAAGTGTTTCACAGAGGAGAACATTCTGTGTACCTCGAATTCTAAACTCAGTTCTTGATCCTCATTCTTGCTTTTTTTCAATGAGTCAATCCCACAGTTACTACCTGGTACAACATAACAAAAAGAAAACACAAAATCGCAACGAAAAAGTAGCTGCCAGCTACACATTGTGCAAACCAGCACAGACACACTGTAAACGCATACAAGTGCTAAAGAGCTTTCATGATAAAACACTCAACGTACAGCTTGTTTTAAATCATTTACTATATTCAGGCTGAATATTATTTATATATATATGTTCGGGGGGGTGGGAGGGTGGGGTGTATTTGAATTAAAACCTCCCATTAGGTTTGGTTATGCTAACATTTGCACCAGTGACATGCTAAATGTCAGTTGATTATTATAACACACTGAAGAATAACAATATATTGTTTACAGCAGGAAGAGAAACTGGATGCATTTGTCCCCTTATAATGAACAAAACTGGATCATATCCAAACGGCCAAACATTTTGACCCCTGGCAACTGTTGTAACTGTTGTTTTAATCAAACTTTGTTTAATGTTATGAATATGCAATATTTTAAAATTATGGAGTAACATATTATTGCTTGAAACTCTTGTTTGTTTCAACAGTTAGACCTTATAACCACAGTGTCTAATGAGTACTGATAAAGTGCTTTTTAGTCCTTATAAAAACTCTACTAGCCACTGACCTATTTTCAAAGTGTAACCAATTCAACTTACACTTACAACAAAAAAAATCTACTACTCAGCTGAAGAATACTATTTTCCACTAAAATGCAATTTTCCAAAGAGAAAAAGATGTCAAAAAAAATAAACCTAATGAAGCTGCATTCAGAGCACAGTTAATTAAAAGTGCATCTGGCAGCATGTAGTGTTCAAAAAAAAAAAAAAAAAATCCCACAAAAACAAACACCAAACCTGAATTTTCACAAATAAGTGGCTCATACTAACTTTTCAAACAACATATTTTCAGTCTCAGGAAGAAAGGACTGTTTACCTGCAATCTCTGAGCAGTGAATACTGTTTCCAGTAGAGCAAGTTGAACTGTGAAACATAATTTACACTTCCATCTTTCTTTATTTTTTTCTCTGTAATGAACCCCCACCTTACTAAATCCTCATCCAGTGCTTGCAATGCTGTATGTAAAATTATTTATGATTTTATCATAATTTAAACTAAAAATTCTAGTAACAAATTACCGATGACCAGTGTCAATTTGGTTTGAAATTTAGGTAGGACTCCATGTAGTCACTACATACAGAGTGGTATCTGTTTTTTCTTTTGCATACTTTCAAGGAGTAGTTGGGTTAATACTTTGCTCTTGATTTCCCATTCAAACCATGGTCTTCATTTAGGCTATTTATTTCATATCTGCATGAAGCCTTGCAAACCTATGTCCATATTTGTCTGCATACTTATTTTAAGATGCTTGTGGGGAAAAATACCATTTTGCTGCTGTAAAAGAACAGAACAGAGAAATTAACATGTCAGTTTATATTAAGAGGTTCTGCATATCACTTCTTGTATGCACGGTAATAAACTGTGCATTTAATACCATCTGAGTATAATTTTTAAGAGCTGTTGTAATATTAAAAAGACTTCCCTCCTAAATCAGTCCATGAACTTCCCTTGTCACTCACTCTCTTCCATTAGCAGGACATCAGGCAAAGAACCAGGGCTAATGCGTTTCCTGCGAGAGCTCTGTTCTGAGCAAATACCTAATGAGGACGTGACGGTCACTCGCTCTCCAGCGCTGTGGTGCACGTCCTTCCTATGATGCAAGATTAACTTTCACGGCAATATACAGACTCTCACAGATTCTTGACCAACAGCCATCAGGAAAAACCGTGCTCTTCCCCTGTCAACTTACCTATTTTTTCTTTTTACACTAGAGGAATAGCGTTAGATTTCTTTTCCACCTTGCATAAAAAGGGTTGACCCACCAGAATACTTTTACCATATGAGAAACAGAAAGGAAGTGTCACATGTCAAAATACTACTTCTCAACACATTTAGATTCTCTGAACTGCCGTTGATAGTGCTTGGCAAAGTAAGCGTTTGTATCTTCATATCCTATAAAACAAATAATATTTTGGGGAACTACAGAAGTTCCTGCGCAGTCTGTTGTGCTACACAACAGTTAAAACCAAACCCAACATTTTCTGTACTGTTATTTTATCACCTTTCGCCTGTGTGAGATATGAATAAAGAAGGAGGGCAATGAATAAAGTAGAACTGATGGTTTGAGCAGATATTCTACCATCTAGCAATAACACTTCAAAAAAAACCCCAAACAAACAAAAAAAAACCCACACAAAAAACCACACACCCAACCACAAACCACCAAGCTAAGAACAAAAGGAAATTACTCTTTCTCTAAGAAATCCTTCTCTAAGAATCCTTATCCGGGACTGACTGTGGATGGGGCCTGAGAGCAGAACACGGTTGCCTTGCCCTGCTTACCCTCACACAGCAGCCATGTGGTTGTGCTTAGCATATGCCCGCAGAACTAATCCTTTAATGAACTGGTGTTAATTAACAATAAAACTAAATATGCCAGCCATATCATCACTCGTGGAAAAAATAAATAAAGCTTGAAATATCACCTATATTATATTGTAATAAAACCTGCCTAAGAGAAATGAGGTTGGAACAGCTTCATGGCACCTCTTCCTCAACACACGTCAACACCAGCAATGTGGACGTGGACCCAGGAGCGAGGGGGGTGCCAGACTGCTTTTACCTCCTCAGAAAGGTCATTCGCCCTCCTTATCACTGGTAGGCAGGACATGCAACTTGGTGCAGCAAATACGCACCGAACACGGTTATTAGGATTAAAAATAAAAAAAAACAATCCAGGTTTTTTGGGAGCAATGATAAAATTTAAGATGTAGAGAAAAGAAAGCAGCCATTTCGGAGTCTGTGGATTTCAGGATGAAGTCCCAGTATACAAGGTAATTAAAGCAGTCAGTAGCTGGCCATTATGCAGTGCACAGACTGATGTTAATCATGACCTTATAAATAAAACTGTTCAACTGTCTTTCCATTCATGGCCTTCATATTAGTTGCGCCGGTTGTCTTCACCTAGCAACTTCTGATGCTACGTGTCTGTCTGGTGTTCATTAGTTCCGATTCCCTTATGGTCATATACTTGGGTGCTCTAAAGCCTTCCTCTGGGCCCCCTGATCTCACTTGGTGTTTTCTTCTACAGATGTAGGTGTGAAATGCTAATTCCTAACCCCCGCCCCCAACCTCCCAAAAAATACAATGAGAAGGAAAGAAAAGTTGCACTTCAGAATGGAAAATAACTCATCTGCGTCACTGAAACTCAAGAAAACGCAGTAGGGGTGGCATAAGAAAGCAGCTTATTGCAAAACAGAAAAATGTGAGGACTACTGACAAGACAAACTCCCCTGGTATTTTTCCTTTCCAAAACACAGAAGATAGTCAAATATGTTCCCAAAACTTCACATCCTGCTCTGCTGACTGACAATAAAACAGGTACTGAGCTCTCAAGTCTGGGCATTGGTGCTGCTTTCTGCTGAGCCATACCAGCAGGTAAAGCACAGCCAGCATTGATGCACTTACAGTGGTAGAGTCAAGCATCAGCCAAAACCCCTCAGGGAACCTTACAGGCAGAGAGAGGTCCACACTAGAAACATACGGGCACTTCTCAAAGGATGCAGAAGACAGCACCAGAAAAAATATTTTTTAAAACACGATTGGAAAGAGCTTGAAAAGTGTCGATGCTCTACCTCACCCACCTTGTACCTGGATGAGTTACTGAAGATTTGAAGTGTTGCTTTACCCTGAATCTTGCTAGTGATGCTCTAAGTGATTCACAGACTGCCTGTTTGCAGTGGCAGGTTTGGGGAGAGTAAAGGTTAGAACCTCAAATCAGGAATTATAGGAAACAGGAAAATTACTCTCTGCCTCTTGGGGAAAGGAGTCAGTTGGCCCATTTGTCAGAGCTTTTTCCTCTGAGGGACCAAAAAACTAATGGAGATACCAGAGGCACAGTCAGCAAATTGCAAGAAGAATTGTATTGGAGGTAGCATCCTAGAAGTAGGAAGAAAATCACAAAAGAGGGGAAGAAAGTAGAGTTAGAAAGTTTCATTACATTTATTTTTCTGTAAAAAAAACCTGTATAGCAAGATCTCTAAGTAACAAGTAATTTTGCTATAATGAATAAGACGAACAATGTTCAGAAGGCTTTGAGGTAACAGAATATTCAGTTCACAATATATGCAGCTCTTTAAATTGTGAAGCAAATTAGTTCAGCAGATGTCTTCTGTTATTACAGCATAAGTACATATTGTACAAACCCCAGAGAGCCAAGTTATATTACCGATTTTTATACAGGTGATAAACCTCAACGTTTAAAAACCTATTTTTACTACTGTTTTAGTATAATTCTTACGGTAACTTAACCCTAGGCAACAAAAAAAGAGGAGGAAAAAACTCCCAGCTCAGCAACCTTTTCCCTCAAAATTAACACTGCTTCCCTGACCAAGATGTCAGCCAAATCTGAATATTCTTTCTCTATATTACTCCTGCTCTGTGCTATTATAGTGCTTAGGAAGGTTCTTTTGGAGGGGGAAATAAAAAGAGACAGGCACTCTTTGTTTATATCTTATTAACAGAAAAAATAAGATAAAGAATTCTGATACTACAAGGATGTACTGTACTTTGCTATGTGGTAGCTTTATTGGTAATAATTATAAGTTGCACACAAAAATCATTAAAGAGAGATTAAAGGCTTATGCTAAACCTATAAAAACTATGAGCTAAAGGCTAACCATCAGATATTAGAAAAGCTTCCAAAAGGCAAGCAAGGACAAGCAATACACGGAGGGATAATCACTTCATAAACTTCAAGTAGATGTCTGAAGAACCGTACCATTCTTCTTGTGCTTCATTAGAATAGGAATTAGACATACAAATGGAAAGAGAAATCGTAGTTTTCAGTCCTGATAAACTTCTGTAAAACACCTTCCTCTGCTTTATCCTGTACCTTTTCTGTAGATGAAGCAAGTACAAATGCTTGTCTGTAAGAGACAGCAATATAAGTACAGTCAGAACGAAATAACTCCTGTACCTCTCTTCTCAGTGGGTAACTTTGCTAATTCAACCAGTTGGTAGGCTTCTATGCCAATGGACCTTTTCTGCATCCAAAGATCCAGAAAGAATGCTTTAGTCATTGCAAATTTATACTTTGAGGAAACCCTAACAAAACCAGCCCAAATGCTGACTTTATTTCCGCAGTAACCAGGCTTGAAGAGTTCAGCATGTGGCCCACATGCTCCGTACCATCCCTGTGAGCGCAGCAGCAAAGCCTCGCTCCTCCTGCTATGGACGGGCCGGCAGATTTCCACCTGCATCAAGGATGTCAGGCAGTGTGGGAAGAAATCTGTTTGAACGGTAAGCATTGCTACGTGCTGTCACACGTATTCACCCACACTATCCTGCCTTTCCCTCTACCCTCTGAAACAGGCGACTGTTGAAGGGGAAGAGCAGAAACATTCAACACTTGCTGTCAGCTAACAGTTAACTCAGAGGAGAATGATTTCAAGGCTGGTTAAGGCTTAAAAGACAGATTACACTTTTTCTGCTTTCTGTTTCAACATCTCATAATGAAACAATCAGAATTATTCAATAGAACTTAAAGAAAGATAGATGTTTTCATTAAAACACAATACTCTTCTACGGCCACAACTTTATCCCTCTGTCCTTCTTATTCATGACCATTATCCCACACTACCCACAGAACCATGCAGCTTTATAACTCCGCTTCATACAAAATAACAGAATAATTGTGATCTTAACAAATCCTACAAGAGTACAAAACTGTGATCCTGTATTGCAACTGGTAGCAAAAGGGTAAAGGGGGGGAGGGGGGAAGCAGCTATGATTGTTTTACCCTGGTGGAATATTAGGAAGTATTTATTTCATTTCAACAAATACAATTTATTTTCTCTCCCCCTCTCTCTCTTTTTTTATAGATCAGATTGTGTGTAACATGTGATCTCTATTTCATTCAGGCACATTCCAAAGCACATGGCATCCTGGAACTTGCAACTTCTAAAAAACTTCAAAATTTTAAGACATGTTTTTTGCTTAAAAGCCATCCTTTTCACATAGAAGATGCTTAACCATATTGCTTTTTCAGATCTAAGCTTTTTAAAATATTAGAGGCTTTTGAAAAACTAGTCTGGGTTTTGAACACACTCAAAACAGATTTGTAAGTTTGTTTCCACAGTGTAAGTTATAAGGGAGGATGGGGGGACATGTATTTTACTCAGGTTTGTGTTTTGTAGCATTTGTCTTTAAGAAAGAGTGGAGGCCTTGTTAAAAAAAATAATTCTGATAACCAAGAATGCCTTATAAGTGTTTCATTTTCATTAGTATTTTGCTACCACTATTGTTTTTAATAAAAAGATTATGTTATTCCCAGGCAATCTTCACAGAAAGCCTGTGTTCATTCACTTTGCAATTTGCTTTTTTTTTAAAAAAAAAAAAAAAGTCATGTAAACTACAGGAAATCAAGATTTCAAATACTACAGCATTCCATACGATACATCTATAATGCAAAAATAAAACAACATAGAAGGGGGGCATCAAATTCAACCCTATTCTCCACTGTAAATGATTAGAAACATATATCTTAAATTCCTATTAATCTTCTAGGTACTCACGGAACGTCCATTGCTATGGAGTCAAAATTTGAGTTCAGTAGCAAATTTCAAACATTTAAAATAATAGAAACACTGCACTAAGCTTACCAAGCTTTTAACCAAAATGTGCAATGCATAGCTGCAAGAAATTAAAGCACTGACTGAGTTCAAATCTTCTGATTTCTCCATCCAAATCTTATTTGCATATACTGCAAATGTGACAAAACTATGACAAAATGAGAGAAAACGTAGATTACGTTATGGTAAAATAAGTTTAAGGGTAGGCTTAATACTTTTTACTGACAGCGATCATGACTTCACTGGACAGGGGTTTTTTTAGTTTTAAAACCTGTAGTTCAAAATCAGACAGATTAAAGTATATGAGAGAGAGAGTAAAACGAGTCTTGAGTGTCACAATTGATGCCTCAGAAGGGACTATTTGGCTGTATTTAAAAGAAACAACCACAAAACCACAAAACAAACAAACAAAAAAAAAAAAACAACCCACAAACGCAAGGAGTATTCTACAGTAGAAAACTCCTAATTTGAAGTCGTAGATTTCTTAGTTGCACCATCATCTTCATCAAACAATGTACCAGTTATACAGAGAAACAGAGGAGCTGAAGATTGTATGTTCCTTTAAAACAAAAACAAAAAAAACCCCACACAACACCCCAAACCCAACAACAAACCAAAATTGTTTGTTTTTAAAGCAAATCAGCCATGAATCAATGAAAACAGTGAGATGCTCAACCATCCTGAACAAAGCTGATGAGGAAGTAGATACCAAAACCCTAACAACCCTGGGGTGATGTCTGAGACTGGCTTCTCCAGGTAAAAAAAGCAAACGACAAAAAGAGAGGGGGAAATATATATTGCCTATGTGGAGTTTAGTTGCAAGATATCTGGATGTAATCAATAAAGATCAATACCATCCACACCTGTAATTCCAACAGTACTTGACAATTCTGACAGGGTGAGCTCTGGAACACACTGACTTCTCCCTCCAAGCAGAGTTAACCAGCAGTTCCTCAGACACTCTGGTGACAAGGAACCGTGCTTATATTTTAGATAATGACCATGATAAATCAACAAACATTAACGACCATCTCTGTCCAGGCAAAACAAACTATTTTTGTAACAGATTTTGTTTCTCAAGAAGTTTCTAAAAGACAGTAAATGTAAATGTATGATTTTAATCTCATCTTGTGGAATTTGTGCTTAAGTTCACTTTGTACATCTAGCCAAACTAAAGATTTTCCTGCCCAGTGACCTGAAAACATTTAATTCTCCCAAAGATGCTAACATCTTCCTTTATAAAACGGGGCACAGGCCACCAAACTAAGACAGCTGAAGACCTACTAATAAGAAATAGAGCCTTATACATTTTATTGCATAGAAAATATGAACTACATCATAACTTCTCCATATTGTAGTTGTTTCTCCCCCAGTAAAATTTACACATGGGTGGTTTATTTGTTTTTCAGGCTTTTCCCTTCCTTAGTTCTTTCTCATGCTTGAAACAGCTTTTCTGGCTTTTTAAACACATTGCCTTTTCAGAAACTTGTAGGAACATAAGGGTACTGCACGGCCTCAGAAATGAGTCCAGTGACCTCAGCCTGTCACTTCCAACAGTGGCCAAAAGCAAATGTTCAGGCAGCAACATAAGCCACCACCAAGCATACCCCACCTTTTTCCCAGCCTCCAGACACCTGACAAAATCACTGAGCCCCATGTGGTGGTGGCTTCTGTGTATGGTATTATCTCCATCTCCTAAAATCCCTCTGCAATTCTTTACAGTTCCCCTCACTATCCCAAATAAGTTTACACTATCAGCAAACTTTGCCACTCAGAGGATTTGATTAAGTATGTTCACCTGAATGAGCAGTTCTAATGTCAGGTTAATCAATTTTTGTAATATCAGATACAATGAAGTTGTCATAATACAAAATGAAGAAACACCCTCTTTACACGGTGGCGGGTTTTTTTCCCCAGTTTTCAGTAAAAACTCTCCAAAATGGAATGCAGATATGAATACCCAAGTTGTGAGGTTTCCATGAGTTTCAGGATGAATAGGTAAACAGACACTGGTAATGAAAGAATGCCTAGAGAAAGCTGGGAAACACTCGGCATTTATCTGTTTTGCCTTGTATCCATCCCACCTGCTGGCACCAGGCACATCTGCAGTTCTGTTCTAGCACTGCCCTTTTTGAATTGTGTCCACCCTGAGAGAGGAGGATAGGAAGATGGAGACGGCATAAGACAGGAAAGAAATCCCCAAGAAATAAAGCTTACTTTCTTTGCTTACAGAGCAAACTGTTTTAAATTCCAGATCTAATTGAACATCCTTATATTTGGGGGGGAAGATGTTTTATACACTTAGTCTATAAAGCAGCCAAAGGGAATAGCAGTATTTTAGTAACGGATGATTTTTTATGTGCAAGGATGTGAGAAAGGTATGCAACTGAGCTTAAAAAGCCCGTTTTTATTCTTCTGTAAGAAAACAAGTCACAAAAGAAAAAGAACATTGCTGTGAAGGAAGAAGAATGGTCTGTTACTATTCTCCTATGTACAGAGAGTTTATTGACTAGATATTAGATATTGAGAGAGGGGAAGATCTATCTCTACACTAAGCTCTACCCAAAAACTACATGTCCCCAGGGCTGGATGGATGACTTGCAGAATGCTCTTCATCTTACCCCATCACAGCCATCCTGGCAGTCTCTGTCAGCAATCTAAACAAAGCATCCAGTGGCATGTCTGGTGGTAGCAGAGCTCATCCATGTGACAGCCTTCCCAAGCCAGATGATCTTCGCCTTCCCAGTGAGATCTGGAGAAATTTTGTATTTCCAGTGGAGGAAGAATGGCTCCAAGCAAATGTCCTGCAGGAGCAGAGTCACACACGGGCATCAGGAAGGAGTAGGACTGACTGGGGGTGTCAGATGGCAGAAACCTTTATCCATGTCTGGAAGTTTTTCTCAGCTCTTCTACTTTAATATTTCAAGGAGAACAAAGCATTTGAGAACTGAAATAAGCAAGTTAACTTTCTTAAAATCTGAAAATTATTGCAACACAAAAAAGAACATCTTCAAACTTGTATCAATGCATATTGGATATTGTATGGGACACTTCTTGTTTTCCAGGGTTGGTAAACCTTCAGCTGACCTGCTTTTCAAGATACCGTGTACAACCTCTACAGTGGCTCATTCTGCAAGAAATTAACTCCTGTTTTGGCACAACTCAGGAAAACAAAATTAATTAGGCAGTTGTGTTACTTCTTGCAGAACTGCCTCTTGGACCTCCCCATAAGCTACTGAATACACAGCTTACTACAGCTGCATCATGTCCATGTGCCCATAAATACACAGAAAGAGTTAAGAGGAATACAAACAAATAAATGCCAAATCCCCAGCTGGGATTCTGTAGCCTAACTTTTAATTCATAGGAATCTCCCTGATTTCTAAAGAGCTAATATCTCCTCAAACTAAGGGACCCAAAAGATTAGCACCCTGAAGGAAGGCCACAGAAAATGCAAGCATGGATACAAAGGCACAGGAAGCAACAGCGCGGTAAGAGGGAAGGAGAATTACAAAGAGAAAGGCCGTGAACAATATCTAATCACATTTGGTGTTCATCTCAACAGCTCTTTGAATTCAGGAAAGTAAAAACCAGTGCACGCTTCAGGGTGAAGGGAAGGAGAGGAGGCTGCTACTGAAATGGAATGTCATTCTCTGTTCGACACAGAGACAGAAACGGTCACCTCATCCCCCTGTTGGCAACTGTTTTGAACAAGACACACAGCACTACCATGGAAGGTAGAAATGACTTAAAGCTCTGGAGATCAACACCTCACTACTTGTACGGTATTTACAGGGGAATGCTGCCAAGACATTGACCTCCGACAAAGCCGAGGGTGTGTGAATCAGTGATGTTCAGCATAATCCCCTCGTAAAATCTGATGGTGAGTCACCAGGCACAAACAGTTTCCTGCTCGTTTTGCAACCAAGGAGGAGGCAGGAAAGGGATGAATGAATGAATAAATGGTTTGTGTATTTCTCTGCTCCGAAATGCTGGCTCTGAAGAGAATAGGCAGAGTGGTATGAGCATGGGTATCACATATGGAAAAGGGTAAAGGAAAGGGTCACAGAGAGAAGAAACAAACTTAAGATGCAGTCCAGGCAGGAAGAATAATGCCTTTTAAAGAGAGACTGAGTCTCAGACATATTTTCAGTTTAAGCATTGCTCGTCATTCTTAGGCCTGAATGACTAATGTTTGTCTTCTCCATTGCAGAGCTTTTACAATCTTTCTTCCCTAAAAGATAAGTACTTTCTAAAGTGTAGCATCATAGTGAGCACTGAAAAAAGCATCTTCTTCAATTATTACAAATACTCCAGGTTTCCAGATAAAAGTATTTAAATGATCCTGTATATCATAAAGGGCTTTACGAAATAAATGGCTGGACAGACAACTCCAGTTGTACATACCCATAAATCAACAATGATAATAAAAAAAGTAATCTGTGTTTACTAAAAGAATCAAAAAGTCTATAAAATCCTTTAAACTTTGATTTTAAGGTACAAAGAGGACCTACCAGGTATCCACGTACAAAGCCACCTTCAATAACATGTGAGAAAGTGAGTCTTTTGAAGGATGATTTTATCCTATGAATAATTCAAAGGCAAAAATTTTCCTTACAATTTGTGCCCGGTAGGGAGCTACAGCCGTACAATTTCCTATGAAGTGTGCTAACTAACATCTCACAGGTAACTAAGCTATTTTTCAGTTCATTGCTTGGCTAGAGATACCCAAATTAAATTTGGACATGTCACGCCCTTGGAGTCACCTGTTTATACCAGGAGAGTGTCAGGAACAGATCTACTTCCAAGGATAGCAGTGTCAGCAGATGCTGTTGTGATTATGGTACCAGAGTGACTTTCACCAGGAAGATGGTCTACTCCTTGTTTCAACACACCATTCCTGCCTGCAAGGGCTTGAGAAAGTGCCTTAACCATTTCATGCTCCAGCCTTGAAGAGGATTCAGGTGTGTGAACACCATATAGGTTATAGAAATTATATCGAGAACCTCATTTAATCAAGTTGCACCCAGATTCAGATTCATCAAATCTCTCTAAAAGGGAACCCCATTTTTTTTAAAACATGTATTTTGGCTTCTGAGAAAGGTGAAAATTTAAATTAATATTTTTAAATGTTTATTACTGCTTCATGCTGTAAATGTGTTGGTCAGTTCTGAAGTACTTAAAATGCTTTGGCATGTAGCCAAATAATATGAAAAATGAGACTTCATTTATGTATTTTTCCTTTCTCAATTGTCAAAATGCAGGTTTTCTATGGTTTATCATTTTCTGGGAATGGCCAGTTTTACTAATCACAGATATCTACAGAAAGCTCATGTGGCTATTTTGAATTCCCTTGTGCTCCATAAAAGGCAATTAAAATAAAACTTCATGTTAAGATGTCTTTATCTCATCAGATGCATGGATGATTCATTTCTGCTTTATTACTTTGATGTCCAACTGGAATAAACTAGGTTGAGGATGCAGAAAGAACTAAAGGAAATGAAGCAAAAAATGGGCAAAGGAGGGGAGCAAAGGGACCCAACACTTCCATCTCAGAAATGCAGATGGATGTTAGAGGGACAGGAAGCCTTCACATATCAAATCATCTTTAACTTTCCATGATTTTGCCACAAAGCCACAGGAAGGAGACCTGAGCTCCAGGGACAGAAAGTCAAGAAAACTTAAGAGTGCTGTGCTCCATTCCAGTACAGGAACTTACGGAGCTTCCAGGTGCCTTTGCATAACCATGGCAATTTAGGGTGGAGGAGCTGAAGTCACAGTTAAGAATTCAAAGACTAAAAGTAAGGGTAAAAATTATATTTTGCAATCTTATTTGCAAACTTATTTTGCAATAGAAAACAATATGAGTTTGGGGAAAAGTTCATTCAGTGAACCTGTGTCTCTGCCTACCAAGGCAGAAAGGTGCTCCAAGGCATGTATATTCCTCCAGATTTGTATAAGTGATGTGACAATCCAGAATTACTTTTAAAAATGCTTATTAAAAAAAAACAGATCCTAAATCTTAAAAGAAAATAAAAACCTAAAGGTGGATCTCATTTGCAAAAAACCCACGTATCATATTAATTGCTGCATTATCTGACCAGCATTTTTATTACTACTTTGTACTCTGCTATTTGTAAAGCAGGAATTAAACATAGTGAATCCATTTTCGCTCATTCTTGAAAACAGCTACAGCCACCAATAATCTTTGAGGTACAGTTATTGGCGGTACACAACAGGGGGTTCAGCCTTACAACCACAGGATAACAGATGGAGCTTTCTGTGTTTTTGCTGTTTAATGCTGCATTTCATATCTATTTTATTTTGAAGCATCTTGCTTTGTAGAAACCTTTTCTTCTTTTGTCCTCGTCTATTTTCTCCCCCATTTTCTGTTGTGTATAATAAATTACAATTCTTCTTGCACAGATTTATGCCATTAGACTTGTCTCTATACTGCAATATAAAAATATTAGTAATAGGAAAAGAATATAAATTTGTCGGAAGTTTTCTAAATAATCTACTGACAGGCATAAATCAACTACACCAGTCTCTAAAACTTGTTCTTTGAACCACTAACCATTCAATAATGGGATACTGTCAATATCCCATGCAACAAAAATTATTTGCTTCCTAGAAGTTACAATGTGAAGTCCAAAAGCAAGGTTTCCCTTTATATATATAAAAAACAAAACAAAACAAACAAAAAAAACACGCCACTATAAATTACATTGCACTTTCCGAATATCTTCAGGAATTAATCTCAGGCAGGGAATGAGGATCAAATATTAATTAGCTCCCTCAAAATCCCCTTACCAGTTGGTGGCAGAGGTAGGGATACAGGGAGCTTCCCCCTCTCAATCTGGTGCCAATCACTTGGACTACACCAATCAGTGTCTTAAATTATTCTGTACTTGTATTCTTGTTATACTACATGTTACTGAGGCATGGAGCGACCACGAAACTAAATAAAGGACATTGTTACAACACACTATGCAGCTTACACATAAAACTCAGAATCCTCAGGATTACTATGACTACTGTTATTGGTACCGCTCAGAATTCATAGGGGTTTTGGGTGGTTTTTTTTTTGCTTTTAATGCAGAAAGAGACTGGTATGTGGTAAAAGCGTAACAGGACTATTATTAATGGAGGGATTCGTAGCAGAAGAAAGCCCTCCATGTCTCTCATTCCTAAACAAAGTCTTCAGATAAGGACTAAAAATATACTCTTTGTTTCGGACCTTCAACATACATTTCACTCCAGGTTTATGTTAGCCTTTGTGAACATAAACTGTGGCTCTGGAGCAGCAGCTGTGGGGGTGAGCCCCCACTGACACTGCAGATGACACCAAAGCACCCAGCATGAAAAAACATCCAAAGAGGGATCTTTTGTTTTGTAGTGCCTTCCCCAGGACCATGCCCTGCCCATGGCTTCCACCCAGTGAGCCCTGCCAGCCTTGGTCATCCCAGATCTGCAAGGCACCCCCAGCATCACACCTGGACACCCAGGCACCTCATCACCCAGCCAGGGGTCCACTCAGAAAGTTTTGTCCTTGTCTTTAGGCCTGAGCACCTAGGGAAAAGAGGTGCATGAAGTGCGTGGATGTGGCTAGGGTGACATGCGGACCCAGAAACTAACAATTTCTCCCAGGTCCCACAGCGTAAGGCTGTATCTGTCTTACCAACGAATACTCACAGTTAGCTGCTTTTGAAAGAAAACTGGAGAAGCTGCCTGATGGGGCAGGAGGGGACTAGAAGCCACAGAAGCAGCCGGAGTAGGGGGCTTCTTTAGCAATAGCCACGTGGTGCCCCCGTGACACAGGAAAGGCAGGCTGGCCATACAGATGGGATATGGCCACAAAATACACTTAGTAGAGCATGCTGATGGGAAAAACAGAACTAACAAGCAGCCAGTTAAAAATATGGGGGTATGTCAGGGGATATGTCAGTGTTAAAGACATAAGCAACATTAGCAAAGCCAGTTTAAAAATATTTGCAAAGCAGAGAGAGAAAAGCCCGCCACACTTATTGAAATAAATGGTGCTGTCTCCCTTCTGACAAGCCACGACAGGTAAAAGCCCTAAAAGCATCTTGCAGTAAACTAGCCATTGCCCAGAGACTTACTCATCTGCTAGAAAATGCCACCGCTCAACAGATAGCAGACGGGTCGGAACTGGAACGGTTTCTTTATGATGACATTTCAGCTGTCAGTTCACAGCAACCGAAGCATAACGCATGCACAGAGCGCTGCTGCAGAGAGGCTGCCCACCCGCTCTGACCACAAGGTGACCCTTACCTTACGTGTCCTTTCTGAAGAAACAGTATGGACTTTCCCCACCTCCTCCCAAAAGGAACTGACATTTATTTATTCATTTCTTTAGAACATTGCCCATCAAACACACCGTTGCAATGCATTCAGAAAGTCTTTCATTTTACTATCGCTTGATTTCACATTAAATGTGCATACTGTCCCAAACCACACTTGTGATTGCTTGGTTTATCCTACTAGACCAGCTCAGCCCATCAAATGTATTAAAGCCATACCCCCTCCTGCTTCGGTACTTGTGGAAGGTTTCTAACTGCTTCTTCCACACAAAGTGCAGGGAGGAGAGAAGAGAAGATGAAAAGAGGTTTAAGTGCAACCACCCCCGTCCTCCCAAAAACCCCACAACCAAACAACAAAAAAAACCCACGTCCTAATAATTCCTACCAGAAACATCTTTAAAATTACATTTTCTTTTCCTGATGTAGGTATTTGTCTGCTAGGAACTTTGAGAAGACTCTGAAATCTGTAATTCACACAAGCCACCACCGCGTACACCGACATAAGGCAGAGCAGGACAGGAAGCACGTGACTGGATGCATAAGGACAAGAAGAAAGTTTTGAACCCATACATCCCTCACTGGAAAGCGTCCCTATACTCATATTTTTTTGCAGAATGTTTCCCAAAAGACAAAGCACATAGGCTTGGCAAAGCAGGTAAGGGTGAGACCGGCTGCACAAAGCCCAGAACAAGGACTCCACCGAAGAGCAGAAGGACTGAGAAAGTACATCCATCTTCTATCAAGACCAAATGAAGACTTTTAATCTTTTGTTTCCTCGCTGGAACAAAACCACAATTTTGAAAGTGCTTTCTTAAAAGCAATCTTTTTGGTTTTCACCCGGTGCTAGCAATAATCCCTTACAACATTTATACCAAGTGTCAGCTCCAAGCATTTGAAAGCTGTAGATCATATCAGATGTTTGCCTTTAAATGGCAAATTGCTGATTCATTCCTGACCCACCATGCTCAATGTTCACATCCTCTCTTAATTATAGCCCAACCCTTTCGTTTCTCCCCTGCTCTTTCTTAAATAAACTTAAATTAATTGTCCATTAGATAAAGTAAGTGTTGAGGATAATACTGCAGCGTGTTTCAACTGCTTTCATAAATCAAAGGAAAGAATGATGCTTCTTTATCTTCTTAAAAGATTTCTTTTATGGCTGTGTTATTGTTTTACTTCTACAATTAGCCTACCAATTAATTTTCCCATTTAAATGTGCCTTACAACTAACGAAACGCTAAAGATTAAATATGTATGTTATTTCTGAACCACTATAAATTGAAACTTTAGTTTCCAAATTTCAAAATAGATAGGCAGAAAAAAAATATCATTTAGAATACTTTCAAACAACCCACTGATTATATATACTATTTTAAAAATATAAATAGTTGCCTGTACCATTTTGAATTCTACAGAAAGCTTTATTCTCTTTAGAAGTACTTTCCATATAGAGGGAATATCTCAAAACTCAGTGCTAGGAAAATGCTGTAAGAATCAAAAGATAAAGTTGTCCAACAGGGGGGAAAAAAAAGCAATTAATTTAAATACAGATTTAAAAGCAAACTACCAAACGTGGAAAAAAGAAAATTATGAAGCACAGTTCACTGTTTTCTGGTTTACCTGCCTTAAAATTTTTGATAAGCCAGATTTATGTTTTCAAACAATTTTATAATCCAAGTCATGTAATTACCCTATGTATATAAAAGACCAGGATAAACTCTATTGGTGTGGATCTGAAATGGAACTTCTAGGTTAATTTCCTCTGAGAAGCTGCCAGTTCATGCTTGTCAAAAACAGATAATGAAGCAACATGCCCTAAGTAGGCAGTAAGTAGGAACCAACAGGGAATTTGCCTTAAAACCACGCCACCGATCAGAAACAAACACCAATGCATATGCAGCCAGAGGTGAATAAAAGAACTGAAACACCGAAGCAGAACAAAATTATTCTTTCATTCAAAGAAAACACTAAAGCCATGTAAGAAGTAACAGATGCTCTTTTGTTCTTTAAAGAAACTGATTTACATAGAATCAAATTAGCTTTATTTATTTTCTTTTAGTTGCATTTGAAGAGGAGCTAGATGACTGGCACTGCGCTCACTGCCTTCTAACTAAATACCACTTCTCTGCGCAGAGGAGGAAAATTGGAAATACCATGCCACAAATCCTGCTGCATGACTGGTTTTGTAGAACAGGGGAAGGTGTGGGACCAAGAGTAGATCTCTTAGTGACAGAAATATCAAAGAGTCATTAACAATTCGATTTTTATTTTATTCAGATCGAAATTCATAGAAATTCAAATATATAACCTGGATAGGGGCAGCTTTTAGCTTTTTACCTGTTACTAGATTTTATCAACGTAGAATCTGCCTGCTATCAATGAAGAACAGCATCTAAAAATGACTATTTTGTCAATCTACCTAAGCAGTCAGATTTCTAAGATAGCTGCGCTCCTTAGAGATGCCTTGATTCTCAAAGTTGCTAGTTACTACAAAAGTTTTAAGATATAACCGATTATTTTAAGCCAACATATTTTGCAAAGCCAAAATATTGTTCCTTGAGGGTAAAAAGAAAAAAGAAAAAAAAAAAAAAAGAAGAGCTGACATAGAGTGAGGCTTAAGCAAGTCAATCCCAAGGCTACTGGCTTTGAACACTCCCACAGGGAAATAATATCAAACATCAAAGTTGTGTGTAGAAGAGCTTGCATCATCCTTTGAACTTGTTTGTTTTTTTTTCTTAACTTTGTTACATCTTTTCAGCTTTGTCAACCTGCTATAATTCCTGTTTCATAAAATTGATAACATTGCAACTAGTGCTCAACTTGACACTTTATTAATCAGAGTAAAGCACTCTTTAATCTCCACACTTATGTTTGTGACTCAATGATCTTTCTGTTCCGTCTTTGATAATTAAAGGAAGATTAGAGGGATTGTCTTCTTTTGGTATACAGTTCTTCTAGAAGCTTTGCAATTTAAATTTCATAGAGAATGGGTTTAACTGAATACATGGAGGTAAATTGTTGAAAATACATTATTTTTAATTTTCCTGGCATATGAACAATTGCCATCCTTCTCCCATTCAGGACACATGAAGATTTATGAACCATCTTTGTCTGAACTGCAATTTGGAAGAAAGGACTCATAATTATCACAGCTTTCAAAGTCGTAATATTAATCCAAACTGAGTAAAGGCTAAACACTAAACGGTACTACTACAGTAGTTTACTACAGCAAGGAGATGGAAAATATGCCACGTGTTAACAAAGTCTAATACTTAACATTCTTTTAAAAATAAATGTTATTTTAAACGCAGAAGAGCCTCTTAAAAGTAGTTATGTGGGAATAAGAAAGTTCTGCTGGTTTGAGCAAATTTATAGAAACACTACAACTAATACTTTTTCCCTGTTTTTCCTCTCATTAAAATAATTTTACCACAATCTGATGATCATTAGAATTTTAATTCTCTCTCAGGTGGGCACATAACACAAATCCTGCTGTCCACCATTCCACAGTAACTGAAGAAACTTCCACAAGAGAACTCTCCTATTTCAGTTTTCTGGTAAATGTTAATTGTCATATATTAAATCAAAACCAAAACAACCAAAACTTTTTGACATTGAATAGCTTTAGAGATCAACTATGAAATACTGTATTCTCTACTAAACTCATTAGTTTCAAAATTAAGTCAGATCAGTAATGACCTAAAGCTAGATGAAGTACGGATCACATAATTTTTATGTCAAGTGTTCACAGAAAAGGAAAAAAAAAAAAAGTTCTATAGCACAAATACCCAAAGCACTGTGAATTTTATTTTGAAGAGGCGCTTCCACACTGGTCCAGCCCTCGCTGTATTGATCAAGGGAAGCTCTATGTGACAAAGGCAGCACTAAAGTTAAATTTAACTTTACCAGAACTGACCTCGAGAAGGTGAACCCTGCTAAAGTACATCCACTGGGCAATGCCAAGTTTGACATCAAACACTACTTTTTCCTAATTATTTCAGCAGCCTTGGAACTTTTAATACACATCTACATCTTCAGTAAATAAAAGTATTTCAATACTTTTTCTCTCCTTCTCCAAATGAATTTCATTACAAAAATTCCCTAAATTGCCCCAAACGGTAGTCTTTACAGGAACTGTTCTTCTCTGAAGAGGAATAACAATTTCATCCCATCCTGAAAGCCATCCCAGTTTCCATGGTCCTTCCCACCCACACTCCCCTTACACTTAACATGAACTTAAGCAGCTGCTCTAATGACTTATGGTAAAAATATTTTTAACGTATGTATAGATGCTATCCATCAATGCTGGCTCTCTTTATACTCAGCCAGCTAGCTTAATTAAGTGGTAAGCCATTACAAAGGTAGAAAGTTGAAGAGATTCACCAGAAGTACATACAGAAATGTCATGTAGAACTGCAGTAAAGTAGACGGGTGATATAAGAGATGCTGATTGGCAAGAGGTTTTGGCATGAAAAAATTTTCTCCTGCTAATGGTATAATTCAAATTATCTGGCTGCATTAAAAAGAGGCAGAAGCTAGTGTCTAAAACGATGAAGCTACTGAAACTATAATAAAGATTTGCATTTATGAGCAGAACCATTAGATAATGCTACATGCCATAAATTAGTGTGCCCTTAATACAGCATTTGGAAAGGCAAGACTTATGATCTACCACCCTTTTTATGGCCTGGCTTGAGCTGTTTCGGTCTCCATCATATACATCATATACCTTCCCAGGGGATGCACACAGACTACTGCCATGGGCCCTGCATACATAGCATGACAGTTATCAACGTTTCTCCAATCCATTCCTTAGGATGAAAGATTCTTTGGTATGAGCATGGGTGTGATATCAAGCCTCTACTACTTTTAGGAAAGCAGTTATCTTGCTTTAAGTTTGTTACTTCTAGTTGCTGTCAAGTTAGAAAATACGGCTCTCGCTCACTCCTCAGTACATTGAAAAGACACCCAAAATATCGTTTCCTACTATCTCTGGCTTACCCAACATGTTTTGCTTCACATTGAGAAGGTGTCCTTTGCCCACTACAATGCCACAATCTGAATGATCAGCAGATTTCCTCTGTTCCTCCAGATAGGCCATCCCTAAGCAACTTTGGACCATAACAGAGAAGGAAATACTGAGAAAAACATTATCTGACCCTGCAGTTTAGCAGCACATGAAGATTATCGGGGCACCTGATCACAATCGCCCCAACTGGCACATTGACAAGGGATTATTAGGCAGCCTACACTGTCTCAACCACACACCCGTTATAATAAGAGATACGCTGCTTGCTGCCACATGTAGAATGCCACTTTATGGCACCATGGGGCTGTCACATAATACATAAACATTTGCACATGGCTTAAGTTAGGAAGTTTTTCAATACTTAAACAGCAGATTATCAGGTCGATAAATCCTGGATCTATTTTCCTGAGCTGCACCATGACATCAAATCGTGCCAGCTGGAACTGTCTAGCAACTTTTCTAAATGTTAAGGGCTAAAATTAAATGTAAGTTTTGAGAAAGGAAAGATGGGTTTCTCATCTGAAGTTATGGCTAGAAGGCAAATCTGATTAAACCTAAATCATGAAGAATCTTGAAAGAATTGATTTTGCATTTTTAAAGAAATATTCACTACTATATCAAGTTAATGAAACATTACAAGAAATCTGAAATTTAAAATAAAAGGGAAAAAACCCTCAAGATTTTAGTCTACTTTTCTAAGAAGCTGGCCCAAAGCCACATAAAATGTGTGTTACATTTTCTCAGTGTTGTGGATCTTCTTGAGGATGATGATAATTTTAGCCTTTGGTCTCTTGGCTCCGGTTCTAGATCATAAATCTAGGATTAACACAATGTAAATATATTAAAAAATCCATATAGTGTCAAAAACATTCGTAGCTTTATCCAGTCAAATACACACTTACACGTCTCCTAGAAAATGTAATATGTAGAACTACGTATTTGAATTTACCTTGCTAGTCTCTTCTATCAGAGTAAGAAATACGATTTGACTGATGGCCCCTCAGCTGTTTCTTATGCTGGTTGAAAAGATACTTCTTAAAGCAGGATTTTAAGTAGATAGCAAGAAACACAGAAGAAGAAAACTAGGAAAAGGTACAATTACTAAGGTGTTTTTGTTTGGTTTACTTTCAGGCACACAGTACCGTTGCACACTTCCAAAAACCCACTGATGTATATGCACATGCTCTTAATGATACAAAAAAAAAAAAATATATACAGAGAACAATTTTGAATGCTTAATTATTTCTCACAGAATGATAACTGGAAAGTGTCCTGAACTGTATGGAAATCCAAAGGCCCGAAGTCGCTGAAATTGAGTTGAATCGAAAGCGTCAGGTCACTAATGTGAAGGCGGCAGTTTAGTTAATATTAGTGCAACACTCCAATTAGCACTGCTGAGAAACAGCATTTAACCTGCACAGAGCACACATCTGACAAGGCTACACTGCTTATTCAAGGTTAACTCAATTATTTCACATGGCAGAACACCGCGCATATATAGATGTACCAGGAGTGCTGCAGAAAAGGGAGGCGGCCGTAACAATAGTATTTTTACTACCTGTCTTTGAGAAAGTCACATGTCACTTCCTATAACTATATTGTAAATTATTTTTCTCTTTAGTCCTGATGTTTAGTAGACAGTCAAGGTAAAAGATAGCCCAGCTAAACCGGTAAATAGAAAAAATACCATTTGCTGGCATTTTCCAGAAGCAAGGAACCCATTTGCAATGAACACTAATCTGTTCTGATGTACAGAAACTCTAAGAATAAAATTCAGCCAGCCGTAAGCCGTATCTCCCCTCCTGGAGACCTTGCTGTGGGCTTGGAAAAATCTTAGGACTAAATTGATATTTTGCCACTGCTTTAGGATGGTACTCACCATTGGTCCCAGAGGGATCAGGCAAATGGTGCTTTGAGGAGTACAGGCTCAGCGCCAAACACTAATCCTTATTTAACAGCGTTCATTTCACTCTTCTGTCTCATGTGTGAGTTGCCTTGCGTATACAAAATTAGACTTTGAGTCACTTGAGCTATTTGCTTAGAAGAACCCAAGCCTGTGGAATTAGAACTGAGAGTGCATTTCTCATTGGGTTTATGGTTTTTCTGACGAACCAGGAGGAAGGAGCTAGAAATGGTGATTTCTTTTTCTCTTTGTCTTATTGACTGTTCAATAATGAAAGTATGCTTTTTTTTTTTCTTTTTAATTCTTGCCCCAACCTTTGCTTTAGTCTTTCTGAAGAAAGCCACAGCTCCTGACACTGCTGCGTTCTTGTCAGACTGCTCCCTTCAAACTGGCAAAGTTCTCTCAGCCCAGGTGTTTAAAACAAAACATTTAGGCTCAGTCAGTTTCCACTTTCCAAAGATTCTCACAGTTTGCCTGTTTTCAGGCAAATCTCTAACCAGCTTTAAACAGTGTGCATGTCTATACAGTGGGCTCCTCAAACTGTACTCGAGCATGATGTCAGGTGTTAAATAATAAAATTACGGAATTAAATAATACATCAAAGCTAGGAAGAAGTATTAAGATGAAAGGCAAAGAAGACATGTTTTTTCAAGTCATATTTGGAAAGAAATTTCACTAGGAAATCAATTTGATGAGGCATTACATACAAAAGAAGTTAGAAGGGAGGGGGACACCCCCCATTTCAACCTGCAGAAGTATATGCCATTGAGAACAGAAATACAGAGAAGCGCAAAAAGAAAGCAGAGGGGAAAAAGGCTTCTTAAACCAAATCAAAAGAACCCTACTACACAGAAGCAGAAGTACTATTTTCAGGATTCCTGTTTGCACATTTATGCTCCACGGGAGAGTGCTGGCAGCTGCATCTCGTGCATACTGGAACAGAAAGTTTTGAGCTCTTGCAGGAAGCTGCTGAGGAAGCAAAGGCAGCCAGGCCAGCAGCCACTTCCCACTTCCCCAGCAGAATAGAAGGGATTCGTTTCCAGGCCCTCTCTCGAGGGACGGCCGGTTCACTGGTGCTGACTGGGTAGCAGGATGCTGCTGCTCCAGATGGAGATGGGACAGAGCTCATTCAGCATACGGCACCACTTCTCACAGATTTTCTTTCAAATAGCCCACAGTTTCACAACTGATGGGGGTGTGCTAACCGACTGCAGCAAGGCAACCCTTTTTTATCTAAAGAAAAGTGGCAACATACTAAAACAAAACCCAGAGTGAATCTTAACTAAGAATTTGCAGCAGAAGTACCAAACTGAGTTTGGAAATCATCTTGCCCAGAAATATTTTTTTTTCTTTTCCTTGTTACTTAATTAAAAAAAAAAATAAGATAAAGGTAATCTGTACAAGAAAGTCACAGAAATCTAAGCAGAGTTGAGTATCATCTGAATAAGTTACATAACAATAAAGTAGGGACATAAATACAATTGAGTCAGAAAAACTTCTTTCAAAAATGTATCTGGGAGACAAGATTTTTGGAAATGATGAAGCTGACGCACAGCAAGACTGAAAATCACAGCAGACATTTTGCAGAGTGTATCGCACACTAGTCCACGTCCTTCCTCACACATATGCCCATCTTGCAAATGAAATTCAGCTAGATTTTATGTGCCAAGAACATACTGTGATCATAGAAGGGAAACAAAAGGTAAATCAATCCCTTTCTACAGCACTCAAAGATACAGAACTGTAATTAAAAAAGAAAGAGACAGCTGTCAATCATAAATAGTCAAAGTCTTTCTAACCAGAAATATCCATTTGTTGGCATGGATATTTGGCAAGAATGCTTCCATTTTGACACTACTTTCTCCAAGGTAAGTTTCTCAGATACTGTATAAACTCCAATCCCTTTGGTGGCCAGAACAAGAGACTGAAACACCTGTTAAAAATATAACAACGGGTATACCTGTACCCCAAAAGTACTAGCCTCAGCATCACTGCAAAAACACTTTCTAGGAAAAAAAAAAAAAAAAAAAAAAAAAAAAAAAAAAAAAAAAAAAAAAGAGCCAGACACAAGTGTGGGTCCCACTTGACGTGACATATCTTGTGCATTACTAGGTGACAGAAAAGGGTTACCCTAGATCTAATTTTCCTCAGACAAAAGGAAAAATTGGGGGGGGCGGGGGGGAGAAACAACACACAAACTAATAAACCATTCAAAGTGCAAAGGTTTGTTAGACACTTTGCTGTGGAAAACAGTTCAAAGGGATAAGCAAATGGATGAATGGGATTGTCCTGGGGTAAAATGAGATGGCCATTCCTGCAAAAGGAAACTTCTCATATTTGAGAAGAAAAAAGACATATGGAAGGCAAAGAGGATGTTTACAGTAGCTGCTAATGCTCTAAATAAGAACTGTGGTATCTTTTAGTACTTAGTTTATTGTTGTGAATGGCAAAAACACAAAGAACTGCTGCTTTTATGAGTGACACTCACAGTTTCTTATTTCAAACATTAAAAAAAAACAAAACCCACACACCAGTGATCTATGGCTAAAATTTGTGTCTTTTAAATTAAAACCCCACACCAGCTAAATAAGCACCATGTATGGCTTCCTGCTCCATTTGTATTTTCAGAGAACAACAAAGAATGATCAGCTCTCTTTGGAAGAGCATCTAAGAATTAACTTTTTCTGAAATAAGACCCTTGATAAAGAGAATGAAAATAATGTTATTACAGATAGTGTGGGTGAAACATAACTTCAAGCCCAGTCTCTGCATATGCATTGTGCACAGAATAAGAAACCTCAAATGATTAATGCATCTACATTCAGACTTAAACTCACTGTTTCTACTAATACCACAATACTTCTGACCTAACTTCATTTTCACATATGTCTGTACAACACTAACAGCCACAAAGGGTTAGATGCATTATCATATTTACACCCGGGTTCACATAGTAAGTACACTTACAGAATGGCACCGATTCATGCGTTCAAATCCATGCCGGATTATCACCCACATCTCCTACAGGTGATAATTCTCAATAATGATGCAATCAGTCCTGGTATCCTACTTAAATATTGTATGTGTTCTGGCATCATATATATTAAGAATATAAATATTATATTAAGAATACCATTTGGAGTATGTAAAAGAAAACAATCTGACCAAGAGAGAAAAAAAAATTGGTTTTTTTTCTTTTTCTGAGGGGGAAAAAAAATGTAACTGTTCCCATTTTTGGCTGTGGTATCTCTTTGAGAATAAAAAAAATCATGTCTGTCCCAGCTGTCTGGAGGAATGTATCCACATGATGCTGTCCAAATTTATATTATTTTAGTCTAAATAGTATGTTTCCTTTTTCTTCCTTTCTTTATAAGTATCTGAAATCATATGCCTTTAGTCACTTGAGCCATTTTTTCCTAGACATTATCTACTGCAGTGATGTCGCCACCACAATCCTGAAACTGCAGGTTTGAGCTGAGAATATGTGTATTTCATATATATATATGTAATTTATTTTAAATGTAATAATAATAATTTAGGGTACCTGCCCAACTGGACATAATTTTTCTCATCTTTGACTGCAAGATTAATTCACCTACACTGTTTACAGTGAATCTCTGCTATAAGTAACGACAGACTTAGATGCTCCAAACCCCACAATATTTAGCCACCTTGTATGACAGCTCCCCTGCCTCACCAGAGCGCAACGGAGCTGCAGTGTTTCATATATGAAGATTTTTATTACCAAAACATAGCCCTGCAAATTAAAAGGTACTGCTTAAGACTGTCAAATCCAGTTAATGTCTTTCAATTGTACAGACTCTAGAATGCAGTCCTGCCTTGGAACACCTTGAAGTTGACACCCCTGGGATGTGAAAAGCACTGGTTTTCTCCAGGGAGAGGCAGGTCTTATCCCCAGGCCACAGGGATCACCAGCAGGCAGGCAGGCAGAATGGGGAGCTGGCATGCTGTCAGCCCTGTCTATACCAGGGGTTGTCAGGATTCCCTCACAGCCCAAAAAAAAAAAAAAAACTAGGGTCTGGCTGAAACCTAAGCCAAGCTAGAATTAAAACCAAGAAGCCCTCTAAATGGGAAAAAAATAATTCCTATAAAAGCGAAAAAGAAAAAATGGCAAACTCAGGAAGAAAAGAAACAAAGAGTAAAGGGATGGGGAGCAGGAAAGAGAGAAAAAAAGTAGGGGGGGGCAGCATGCAACCTGGTGACGCAGTGGAAGGAACCGGAGCGGGGCTGCCTGCCAAACCCCTGCGCACCTCTGCTGTAAAACGTGCGCTGACACTAGGGAAGAGGGATAAGGAACTGGCTCTCTGTGAGCATCCAGGCTTTGCTCACCATCACAGGAGACAAGAGACACCTGCCCAAATGTCCTTGGAACCGCTCCTCCCACTTGCATACCCACCTACGCAACCCCACCGCCACCCCCTTTGCAAAGAGTGCAATAACAGGAACAGTATGACCTGCAGAAATTAAGAGGGCTGCCAACTGTAATCAGCCTTTAAAAGCACCTGAATTTCCTATAGCCTTGCACTCACTGCACCGTCCCAGGGAGGAAATACCTTTCAGGCAGAGGAAGGAACTGAGCCCAAATTACAGAATTATTTTATAAAAAGAAGACAATTACTTAATCTGTGGCAGTTTTCTTAACACATCCTTCCTTTTCTGTTGCTTTTTTTGTAACCAGAAAGATAATTATTCACATTAGCTTTATAAAGCTCTTCTAAAATATCAATGGCTTCCTTAAAGAGACAACAGCTTGGCTGTAGATGGGGGAAAGGCAACCACAGAGCATACACTAGGTCTTCCTTCTTTGCTTAACATTAGAATAATCAATGTGCATTTAAAATACATCTCTGTCATAAAACATTCCCCATGACTGACCATAAAACTCCTTTCATTATACAAAAAGGAAAAGAGTTACTTAGTCACAGGTTACTCTTTACTTGTTCTTAGGCACAGCAAGTTAAAATATTAATCATAGCTGCTAATTTTAGTACAAAAAAAATGAATATTTTTCTTTCTGAATAAAAGCAAAACCAGCAAGGAAATAAACTACTGAAAGTCTTGTTAGTGAAAGGTTAAGGTTGCCAGCCATGGCACAGGCCCTTTCAAATATCTCATTTAATGATAACAGAAAAATATATCCAGAAAACAAAGTTTACGACCAGAAAGCCATTTAACACTACTCTTTTTTAATAATACTATAATAATGACCATAATATTCATAACCACCTACAGTCACCCATTTAGATCAGTCTTTGGATGACGATATTCCTTTGTCAGAAATATCTGTCACCAAGAGATTTCATTATGGAGAAAAACCAAACTTAATTTCTATTTAGTCATATAAATTTACCTATTTGCATTAACAAAAGGATAATTTTGGACGTAATGGTAACAAAACTCTTTAGTGCCTTCTATCACAGAAGAAAATACAACAGTCTAAATATTCAGCTATTGAAATTTCTGAATTGCCCAACTGCATGGGCAGTCTCTGGAATTTACTGGGGGGAGGGGCAGCAAATACAAAACCTTTCCCCAGAAAAACATCCCTAAACCCACACTTCAGATGAAGAGAGAGAACTGCGTGAAGTGCACGCAGTGAAGCACTCTAACCCATATGAGCAAAAGTGGTAAATCAGTGGGCTGAAAAATGGCAGGGCACAGAACAGTGATGCAAGAATGACCCCCCCGATGAGACACTGCCACCTGAGATAAGACAGAGAAGCTTTTAAAAGTCTGTCCTCTGCACAGGTGTCACTTCCTTCCTGTGTATTTTAACTGGGAAGACAACTGGTGCAATTTACACCATCATACTGCTTGTAACATTTCCTCTTTTAAGTAACCAGCTCACCAGCACCAGCTACTCTTACAGGAAGGCCCTGCGAGATGCCATCTACCCTCTTGGCTCTTCCTTTTCTCTCTTTGTAAATTTGTAGATACTTGTCTCGTTAGCAAGACTTCAATGTCTCCATCATTAACAGCTGCATCTGGCTTCAGCATTTTCTGATATCTATAATTATACTTTGCATCATTAGAAAACAATGTTACAAGTACAGTATAAGTGAGAAAGCATCAGGATTCGTCACCAACAAATGAAAGGCTGATCTGTTTTGCTTTGTGAGTTCAGATAACAAGCCATGCTTAACTGGTTCATTACATAGACGTGCATAATAAAGCTGTAAAACTAAATGAATTGCCAATACAAGAGTAAACATTTTGTATTTACCCTAGATGATGGCATTCAAACAAGACAACTGCGTTGCAATGCAGATTTAGTAAATAATGCTAAGTATTTAATATTATGAGAAAGTATCTATATTTTATAAGCCCTGAGTAATGTGAGCAACTGTGAAACAATGCATTTGTTAATAGGCCATGTACCAACCAAAATGAGTTACCCAAGTTTAACGTTATAGTTTAAAGGATCCAGTCCAAAAAGATGAATACATAGTGGAAACTCAGGAAAGGCTGATGAAAATGCTGTTTTTCATGGCTCCAGGGATTCAAATGGTGGCACAAAAATGGGATGATTTGTGCCTGTATTTCTCCTCATGAAGAGTTCAGCTTAGTATTTTCTTTTTACTTCAAACAATCTCAAGAAATACATTAAAACAAATTTAATGTGGTAGGACAAACGGTAGTGATGTGCTGAGCAAGCTTTTATGTACTTCAGCCTTGACCTGCAATATCCCTGACACTCATACCAACTGAAGCAGAAAAGGACAATTATTCTGCATTATGCTTTATTATGGGACAGAAATTTAAGAAAAGACCTAGCTAAGACTGCCAAAATTATTTTAAGCCTGCCTCATAATGGACTTGAATGCAGATTTTAGAGACAGAAGATTCAGAACATGAATATACTCTTTCAGCAAAACTCCCAAACGGTGACAAAAAGGACAATGACAAGGTTATTAGAATTGCAAATACAAATAAGAATTGTATAGTTTATGTATAAGCAAGAATATCTTAGATAATTTTGTGAATGTATGACAGGCACTCAAAGTGGAAAGTTTTCTAAAAATGTAATTTATTCATTGATCACAGTGCCTTAAAACAAATCTAATGAAAAGATGACTCTAGGAGAAATTCCTATTAAAATGACGGACAACATGAAGGAAGACCATGAATTAGAGATATAGCAAACAAATACATTCAAAAATTATTTCAAAAATGAAGAAATGCCATGGAAAGATATATTGATACTTGAAGACATCAGAATCCCTGGAAAGATACATAAAGGACAGAAAAGGGCAGCACATGGGATCGAGCATTTTAAGCTTAAGGAACACTCAGAGGTCCTTTATAGAAATATAAAGGAAAGATTAGGTTGAACAGCAGGCCTATTTCTTAGAAACACTTTTAAAAAGGCATGTGACTACCTAGTTACATGGCTAAACCCCTGGCTGGTCTTATAAGAAATCTCCTAAGAGAAGCAATGTAAGAAAATTGCACAAAAAAATTGATTTTTCCATTCTTCCACAAAATTTAGATGTGAAATTTTAACTAGTTAAGGAGGAAATAAATATATGATAAGCTGGTGTATTTATGAGTTAATTAAATAAACTGGGAAAACTGTCCATTACAACTTGTTCCTGAAAATCTGTGGAATGCGATACTAAGAATACAATCAAATGATAAAATAATAGTTACCACCTGGTTGTCTTCATGCAGATGTGAAGGAGAATGTGTTTGCGGGTATTTTTATCTTTGATAATGTGATCAATTTGATGTCCAATTTTAAGAGTTAAAGTAATTCTACTAAAAAGGATCAAATTTAATCAAGTACTTTATTCATAAATGAAAAAAAATCTTACAAATGATGGGCTGCTGCTCCAGGAAGTACATACGGGCTACTATATATACGTACTGAGAAACCTCTGACAACACATGATCTAGCATTCTTTACAGCGTGGAAGAAAACCTAATTTTTAGTAAAATGTTAGTACTTTAGCAAGTATTAATAGACAAGAAAAGTTGCCAATATGTGGCTTCAAAGTCAGGCAATATTTATTTCATATGAATTTGCTAGTATGATAATACGTAAAAAGAATGCTAACAGCAGCTACAAACTGGTACTTCTCACTAGCAAATTCCAACAACTACCTTTAAAAAACATTACAAGGTCTGTTCAAGAAGTACTCTACCACTTGGAATTCAGCAACACTTTCAGAAGACTGAAAGCAAGCTACGTTATGTTTGTCAAGGGTAATGAGCAAACTAAAAAACTGCAGTTATTATGAATTTACAACAGAAACTGATAACAATCAAAAGTGGTAACGGAAGTGAATACAGTTGGTGTTTACTCACGATGAGGTTTTGGAACATTACTTTTGTCAAACATACTTATAAGATTATAGACTTGGTTAAGTATATTGCCACAGTAACTTTGCTTTTATTGAGACCTGGTACAACACAGCATCTTGATTAAGAAACTAATGCAACATAAAAAAAGCATCACTTTCACTGAATTACTTATATACCTGAATTCAGAAAATATGCTACAATTAGTCCTAATAGGTATTTGGAAGTTTCCATTTCACTGTTTTCTTTTCCAACTTGCTTTGTCAGCCATAAGAAGCCAGGTTTTTGCCACTTGCTTAATGACTAAAGAGGAAAAAAATAAAGTGTTATAAAATAGTAGTTCATGATGAGGTACTTCTTGATTTCAGAAGTATTCACCTCTTGAAATAGGTTTTAAGCACCTATTAATCTTTAAATTTTTGCCATAGTCTCTCTACCTCATATCCATGTTACAGGTGGAGTCCTACTCGGATTTGTGATGTCCCAATACCACTATGAAAATAAACACATTAAAGACTACAAGTGGAACTACTGGCTACTGCACCACTTTGATCAACTTTTGTTCTAACTTTTTTAAAGTGAATGTTTCTTCTAAATACAAATATTGTGGTTATGCAATACTGGCCAACTTACCAGGACAGCCTTAATGGAACCTAATGTTATAAAAGTCAGGCAATTAATTACTTTACCCTTAAGAGCTTCTAACCAACCCTTCTGATACAGAAAACGAAGTATTAAGAATTTTACATGATCGGTTGGATTCTGAATGTTAGCATCCTGTAGGATGCATGTAACACAAAGTGAATGAAAGCATGTGCTTTACTCCAGGATACACTTACGTCTCCTCAAAATGCTAACAATATAAAAGCTTCTAAAAATTTCTGAAAAAGTATGAAAGGAAACAAAATTTTAATACAATTGGAAATAATGCCATTTGGCGGACATTTCCCTGTAATTCCAATTTAGACATCTCTTAGGTCAGGGAAACATGCACGCTAACAATCTTCCACTCTCCAAGCTTAAGAAGAGTTTCTTCAATACTTTATACAACACTTAACTCGGCCAGATGACATTTTCCAGTAATGCCAGGAGCCCTGACATGCACAACATAGAAAAGTCATGTTAAATGCCTTGCTAGCTTATTGTAATTTAACCTCACCAGGTCAGATACATGTACAAAGAAGAGCCTCAAAATAAGTTGTTTATATCTCAAAGGAAATTTAACAATTACTTTGCAACTTCCCAAAGCTGTTCTACAGAGATACAGCTATTGTTCATTCTATGGGTTTATTACTTACACCTTGTTTAAAAGAGGTTTTAATATGGTAGAGATTCTCATTGTTTTCTGTAGACTGGAAAAAATGTCACATAAATGTTGGTTTTAAAAAAAAAATTATGGGCTGATCACAACTGACAAAGTGCAGAGCTCTGAAAGTAAGACATCTGGTTCCTGAGACTGACACACTCATTCAGATTAAAAATAAAGAGAAGATTATGAAAAATCTGGTCCCTGATTCAATAAAGTGTTCAAGTATGTCTAGCTTTACATATTCAAGTTATCCTACTAAAGCTAATGGAATTACTCACTTAAATTATCTGTATGCTCATAGACGATGCCAAAGAAGAGACTGAAAGTGACTTCAGGGAGAAAAAGTAAGGCAAAGCATTTCAGGGGGTCAGACCACACCTTGCATTGAGGAGAAGCTCCACGAGGCTCTGTGGATTTAAGAAGTTTGCTGCTGCCCGGCTTCCCTGCTTTCAGATAAGCAACACACCCCACCAGTGTAATGATCACTGCCAATATCACCTAACAGACGGTCCAACAGCCTCACCAAGGGATAAAAAGCAGCAGAGGTTTGAAAAGGAAGCTGGAGAGACAAGTTGTTAAGAGACTCCAAGATTTCTTTCCTTGGGAGGACCAACAAGTTGCAGCCACTAATTTTCTATATATTTCAGGATATATCAAAACCAAGATTTACTAACATCAGACACTTCTTGCACAGCTTTCTCTCCTTAGGGAGAATAAAACATACATGTGAACATCTTGAAGAGTTAAGGTACTAACAATTGCTAAGGGAGAATTCAAATCACTGAAGAAACATGTTAAAAGCAGCCTACCAGGGAAAGAAATGTTAGAAAATAAAATTAGCCAGATTGCTACTGTAAAGTTATTCAAGGCTGCAGAATTAAGTTATTACTATTCCTGTTTCTAATGTGGTAACATTTCTGTATGTTAAAAAAAAAAATGTTGTGCAACAGAAATAAGATAGTTTAGAAACATTTAAATAACTTGAATTTTTTGATTGAAATAATAAATATTGCTTGATATTTCAGATAAAATGTTTAATTTTCATTTATTAAACTAACTGACAAGTTTGAAAGGACCTCCTCTTGAAAATTAACTAAAAAATAAAATAAAATAAAAATCAAGCTATATTGTGTTACGGAAAATGCAGTTCAAGGAAGTTGAAATTAATCTTGGGAGGCCATCATCAAACATGTTATTGAACTATAATAAAATTCATAGCCATATTCAAAGAAGGAACTATCTTGAATTAGGTTAGGCAGAAATTAATTTTCACTTTTTCAGCTACACTTTCCAGCAAAGTTGAAACATAGCAATCAAAAAAAACCAGGAAATAACGTTCAGCCATAAATTATTTCAGTGGAAAGAATTAAACAGCTCCCAAGAGCACAAAGGCAGGAAAATCAACCACAAAAGGAAAAAGAAATACTTCAAGGAAAACACGGAATTGTCTTAAACTATTTTCAACCACTGAAATGAAATTAGCTGACATTGACTCAAACTGATGTCAAACAGGGCCATCATTTCCAATTCCCTTAATCTACAAAGAGAAACTTCAGTAATTCAATGTTGCTATTTTTACTGATTTTATTCATTCTATTATAATTTACAACTAATAGATAATACAAGCATCAAGAAGCTCTACTCTGCTTATACTGCTTGTTCAGCTGTTGCCCACTATTTTCTATTACTACAAAGTAAAATTATGATACATATTGAGGCAATATAAACTAACTTATCTAACATAATACAGCTCTTGAACGTTCCCTTTTTTTACTTGGTTGCTTTATACAAGTATTAAGAAAGGTTGACAAAAAAAGTATTTGTTGGCAATCAATATTGCTTACTCTGATACTTAAAACCTTAGGAGTCCCTCAGTACCCAGCTTCCAGGTAGCCTAAGTAGTCCTTTGAATTTAATAGCTGAAAATCGTGATTTTCTTCAGTTTAGCACCTGCACTCCCTTTCTTCCTATATATACATTCACATCTTCCACCTGTTTCTAACCTCCTTGTAATAAAATACATAAAACATAGATTTTTCCTTTCTCGGTTCATCTTTAAAAAAAAAAACTTCTCATTACGTTCCTCATTAATGAACTTATGAAAGCACCAAGTGTAAACAAGCAGCAACTATGCTGTCCCAGCCTGCTTCTTGACAGCTGCTAAAATGACACAATTCATTTCCTTCAATCAAGATAAATGAAGGAACAGTTTCATTGAAGGGAGGTAAAATGAAAAGCTATAAGGATATTCCTTTTGTGGAATGTAGTATAAGTGAGGCTTTAGCTTTTTTCTTTTTACAATTAATATTAAATGTCATAAAACACTTTAAAGTGACAGAACTTGCCACTCTAATCTTACAGATGTGTTATCTCATTTACTAGCAAATCGGCTAACAAACTGAGTCAATAAACTTACAAACACTGTCTGCTATAATCAAATATTAACCAGCCCCCTTCAAGGTTTGTCTTCGTGACTGATGACTTAGTCTTTAAGTTATGATGTGAAGTTTACCCGGGCTGTATTTCCTAATAATAGAAAGCAATTCAGTTTAATAAAATGGGAGGAGAAGGATATTTTCGAAGGCAGGCATTTGAAAGATGATGTTCAGGACTCACACCTTGCTGTGTTGTTGGTGTGAATCCCACAGCCTGCTGTATTAGGAACTACAGAAGTCTTCACTGGAAGAATAGAAAATACAATTGTGAAAGGCAAAAATAAACACTTAGTTACACAGAAAGGCACTGGAACATATTCAGAGTCACAACAAACCCAGGACTCCAAATCATGACACTTAAATTTTGTACAAATGAGTAAGATGACAACTTTTAGAAATATGGTTGCTGATCATAGAGTTAATAGATACATGCAACTTGCAAACTGCATTCAGAAATACAACAGTATTTCTTCACTCTGTTCCCTATGGCATACAACACTTCGTGTCTACATTTCCATACGTGGGCTGTAGAGCCTTTTCCCCCGACAGCAGCGCAGGCACGAGGCAGCCCTGCCTGCCGCTCGGCCGCCACAGCGCTCGAGCCAATTCAAGCATCTGGGGCTGGCAGGGGGTGGGGGGCAGGCAGTGATCCGGGGCAGGGAAGTGATAAAGGTTGACAACATCTCTGTAAAAATGTCTATTCTTAGCCTCCAGCCGTGCCTTATTGTAGGCCATTGCACAGTCCTGCAGCCATTCTGCATCACCACCGAGGTGGCCGTGCATGGGGACAAGCAGGATGCGGTAAGTGCCAGGTGAGCCATCAAGGAACTTCCGAGAGGAATGACCCCAAACCTTTCACTCAGACACACACACACAGAGTCCCAGCCTGCCTGCCTTTGACTACAGAGAAAAAGCCTGCAGTGGCAGAGGGCTCAAACCATCACAACCAGATAGTAGCACACGGAAATATCGTATGTACTACCATTTCCCAGGCAAAGCCTGCCACCATTAGGGACACTAGCCAGCTCCAGCTGAAAGTAAACAAGTACTTCTCCATTGAGACCTGTCGCATTTTACACTAGCCGTGGAAGACCAGATCATGGAGAACTGAACATAAGCAAAAAATCAGCAAGATGTGTTTTACATTTACATTTTTGAATAGAACCTACAAAAGTATTCTTTCCTTGAATATATTAATGAAAATTCATTTACATTTTTCTCTGTTGAAGCCTCATTTATAATTGCCACTTTAATGACACCAAACATCAGGGAGATAAGTGGATTCAGGAAAAGAAAACAAACGTTACTACAGCTTCTCCTCTTCAAATTACATGCCACAATTTCCAGTGGTTGTGTGCTGGGAGTGAGGACTGACATCTGCACATGCTTCTCCTTACTGCTGCGGCATTCTGGGACTCAAAAGTCATCAGGGTAATACTGAAAGGAACTCACTTCTTCCACATTTTTTTTTTAAGCTTTTCTCAAAAAACTTTTTTTTATTTTTTTCCCTCCAAGAATTACTCTGTCTATAGAAGGAAAACCATGTTTCAAGTCACCTGCGTATGGTGTTCAGACTTAAAGGGTAGATTCTTCTGCCATCTAATCCCCTATCCCAAAACCAAGTACAGGTCAACACACGGTAAAAATCAGCATTCATTAAGGAAACTTCATTTCAAACAAATGTTCAGAGTTTATCTAAACTCTGAAAGTTTCTTGTGTGTTATGTAATCACACTAATACCATCAGTCTAATTGGCTTCTGTTACCTACAAATTTAAGGGAAGACTGCATTTTTGTTTTAACTTCTCGGGTTTACTTTTGGGTTTGGTTTGTCGCTTGGTGTTTGGTTTTGTGTTTTTTTTAAAATACAGATTTCACATCTTAATCTGACAGAGTAAGAAACCTAGGTACATGATGTTTATATAGTCAATGAGTACCTGTGAATAAGGGAACATAACAGAACAGAGAAACTGAAGTCAGAAGAGGCCTCTGGAGACGCCTAGTCCACCCTCCCCTCTCAAGTAAGGTCAGCTAAAGCAGATAGTCCAGGACCATGTCCAGTAAGGTTTTGAATATCTCCAGGGATGGAGGGGCCAGCCACCATCACAGTAATGTTTCTTGATGTTCAGACAGGAGCTCCAGTGTTGTAGTTTGTGCCCATTGCCTCTTGCCCTGTCACAGGGCACCACTGAAAAGGCTCCATCTTCTTCATTCCCTCCATTCAGGTACTTGTCCACATTGATAAGATCCCCCTGAGCCTTCTCCTCTCCAGGCTAAACAGACCCAGCTCTCTCAGCCTCTCTTCATAGAGGAGATGCTCCAGCCCCCTCATTGTCTTTGTGGCCCTGTGCTGGACTTGCTCCAATATGTCCACATCTCTCGTACTGGGGAACTCAGAAATGAACCCAACACTGCTGGTGTGGACTCACCAGTACCAAGCAGAGGGGAAGAATCACCTCCCTCAACCCACAGGCAACACTTCTCTTCACGCAGCTTAGGAAGCCATTTCCTCATATTCTATTCAGTTCAGACTAGAACTGAAGGTCTCCTGGCTCCTTGAGACCAACCACAAGGGCTCAAAAGTTCCTCAGATAAAGCAAACAAAAATAAAAAAGATTTTGTCTCTATAATGGACCATACAGGTCTTGGTACTTGACCTACCAAAATCTCTTTTGGCTACTCACTCCCACCTGCACTTGAATTAGGCATGGTCCAGCTATACCCTGTGGAAAATTATATGCCAGTGTGATGATAACTGATGCTACAGACCAATTGGACCTGTCTCCCGTGTATAAACTAACTGTATGTAAATGGAGGAAAGGAGGGGTAATGAGAAAATGCAACACTTTAGCCTGGTGGCTGGATTAGTCACTTGGGAAATGAGACATCTGGTTCCAGGCCCTGCTCCCCTGAATGTTTAATTTTGTATACAGAGCAGCACAACAGACCTTATTTCTGAGTTATTTCTAGCCTGGTTAACAAAGCATTTTCTTCAGAGAGGGGAGATATGTGTTCAAGTGTCCTTAGATAAAAAAAGTGAGTTGAATCTGAGTCTACTAAGGCTAGCAAGATCACCCCCATCAGCAGGCTAACAGTTTAGCGTATCATCAGAAGAGGTACCCAGCCACTTTGTTCCTTCCCTGTTTCACCACTTTTATAATATATATTATTTATATAACTATTTAAAAAAAAAACACCCAACCCTAATTCCTCTTCTTCAGATGAATGTCATATTTGACATTTTTTCCAGCAGTAATTTTGAAATTTGACCTCTTCCAAACTGAGTGTGTTTGGTTTATTCATAGGAAGAGTGTCATTATATAGCTTTGGTATTTACTTATCCATTATGTTGAATCATTGGTGGACTTAATAGGATGAGCAGGAGGGACTTCCCCTTCCTGAACACTACCCTGCCTCCTACAAGCCCCTGAGTCTGACACACACCTTTCCCTGCAGCGCCTGCCCATCCTGCCTGAAACCTTGGATTAAAGCTGCTTGGTGGTGGTGTTGCAAAATTAGATTTGCACCCAGATATCAAAGCCTATCTGCTAGCTCTTTACACATGGCGATGAACAGGAGAGCTTGCTTCCATGCAACCTGCAATTTCCTAGAATAAAATGTAAAGAAAAAAAGAATATGTAGAGAAAATAATAGGAGTATATGCTGTTGCATCAGATCAAAAATTTATGGTAAATGCTTTAGCCTAATATTACGTGAAGTATGAGGTATAAGAAGTAATACACCAGGGCACTTGATACAATTAAAAAATAATGTCTTTACGAACAGGCCATACATCAACAGAAACAATTTTTTACAAATGCATATATAGTACACAGGCAGTATCTTCTTTCAGAATTATACGATTACGCATTTTATGTAGAATAAATGGTTCCGTGAAGTCTGATTCTTTCAGCTTTAAAAACCAGCACAATGAAAACCCACTTTTTCAGCCAGAGAAATGAATATTTAGGGCAAGTCTCTTCCCAAGAAACAGTCAATCACGCCTGAAAATTTTAAAACTAGCCTAAGAGATTCTGGCAGCCAAATCCCATTAAAATTTACAGGCATTTGCCACTTAACCCTGAAGCATACCATCCATAACCGCAGCAGCGGCCCCGTGTCCTCGGGGGAGGCGAAAGGCAGGGATGATGGCAGTGCAGCCACCCACAGTTCCTCCCAGCGCTTTGTGGGTGATCGCACCCACACACAGCACCTTCCTGAAAAGCATTTCACATGATCAGTTGAGGAGAAATGGGAAAGGTGACTTTTTAAATAAAAATAAAAAAGAAAGTATCTAGGTGAACTGTCGAGCCTGATGTTGACAGTGGTGATAAACAAAGCCTCTAGGTAAGAAGGAAGTTTCTTATAAAATCAGACATACATTGACAAGTTAAAATTATTTTGGGTAATAGCATCCTCTAAAGATTTTGGATGCATGTTCACTTTTAATTCTTACTAATATTCTCAACAAGTTGTATTTTTACACCAAAGCCAGAATTAAGAGAAACACCCTGGCCCAGGCAGGGCTTGATGACACCATCTAAAAGGCTGCTTAAGCCACAGAGGAAATTTCTTCTTGGCGCCTATATGTGATTCAAATGCAGTGCACAAGGTAACCTTTCCTCACAGCAGTGAATAAACAGGGGGGGAAAAGCATGCCCCAGCCCCCTCCCAGCACATATGCACAAAGGCTGTCTCTGCTGAGCTGCTACCACAGGAGCAATTTTTAAGTCAGTCACATCAAAACCTCTGCAGTATCCATCAAGGAATGTTAAGGATGAACTCATTTTTGGTTTGTTTTCTCCCTGCCTAATTCCCACTTTAGATCATGTCCTTATATCACCTTATGCTTTCTGCACAGGAGCTGGGGAAGGGGCTGGGGCACCAGCCTTGTGAGGGGCGGCTGAGGGACCTGGGGGGGTTGGCCTGGAGAGAAGGGGGCTCAGGGGGGACCTGATCGCTCTCCGCAGCCACCCGACAGGGGCTGTAGGCAGCGGGGGTCGGTCTCTTCTCCCGGATAACGAGCGACAGGACAAGAGGAAACAGCCTCACCTTGCACCAGGGGAGGTTTGGTTGGGTATTGGAAAAATTTCCTCATGAAAAGGGTTGTCAGGCACTGGAACAGGCTGCCCAGGGAGGCGGTGGAATCACCATCCCTGAAGGTGTTTAAAAAACACGTAGATGTGGTGCTCAGGGACATGGTTTACTGATGGACTTTGCAGTCCTGGGCTAACAGCTGAACCTGATGATCTTAGAGGTCTTTTCCAACCTAAATGATTGTATGATTCTACCACCATCCGCAACATTAAATTCAATGGTAAACAACAAAGTAAAAGCCACCTTTATAAATTATAATCACTTCTGTGATGTAGAGATGGACTACATTAGATATTTTGTCATAAACATAGTTTTATAGCTTCACATAGATTGGCTGTTTTGCCTTTTCATTAGGTACTGATACTGTACCAGAATTAACAGCTAGGGGAAAGGGTTAAGAAGTTAGAAAAGTAGTCAGATAATAGGCATCTCCCCAGGGTATTCACCAAAAATCTCTTTTATAGGTAAAATATTACAAATAAATGTTTATACTTTCTAAGAATTATAAAAAAAATCACCAACCAACCAAACAATTGAAACAAACAAAAAAAAATACCACCAGCCACACCTAAAAACCCCACAAAACAAAACCAATAAAAAAATAATCCTTATTTCCTTCATACAGTGAAATGAAGGTCTGGTAAATCCCTCACCATCTCACTTAATCTTAACATTATCTATAGACACCATAAAAATTTTATAGGTATTTGTCCAGACACTGACACATCTTTACTATGTCAACAAGCTACATATTATAACAGATTATTTTTTTATATATACTGTTTGGACTGAAAAAGTCCACTGGCTAATATGAGGGGGGGGGGAGAAAAAAAAAAAAGTAATTACATTTCCTCGTGTTTGGCCTTTCCCAGGGGGTGGGGGTGTGTACATATTCAGTAATTTTGCAACACTTAAAGGCAATGTTACAAACCCAGACCTCCTTAACAATAATGCCTTTAAATAGTGATTTAGATATGAAAGAAGCTACAGCAATGGCAAAAAAACCTTGCTTGCCAGGCCTGTGTGTCAAGAGTTTTTAACAGCTCCCTAGTGCCTTAACCCTTTTCTTGCTCCCCACGTAAGGCTCTCTGTTTCCCTGCTCCCTTGTTTTCTAGCACTACCAGGCCTTTCTTACCTGAGGGTCTTCATAATAATTTAGTATACAGGGAGAAGCTGAAATGCAAGAGGAATAAGAACCCTGGGGGAAATTAATTTGAAACCTGAATGTTATGCAATAGGACTACAGAACAGCCAATATCATTGTAAACCAAATAAAAGCATCATTAAGTATAAAAATGGAACCATACATAAATAAGTATATTTCCATCCCACCCATGCTAGCATAGCTGAAGCTCGTCTCCACTAGAGATGTGGCTGGAGAACTCCTACGGAGAGGTCAGAGCAAAAAAAATGAGCAAAATTATGGGAGAATTTGCTTTCAAAAAAAAAATTACACATGCACAGAAATATGCCAGCTTAGACAAACGTAAACATATCCTAAAGTCATCTCAGTGCAAGAAGAAAACTTTTCATTTAAGTACCATTGGTTTAATACTGATGATAACGAGATAAAACAAAGTAATAAAAAAAGATGGGGTTTCTTCTCCTTAATTCTTCTGAAAGGATAAAATCATAAGATAACCAGTGAAAAAACCAAACTTTATGCATGTATATGTCAAAGTACAGTACATAAGGGGGATTCCGAACTAGATGGCAGATGCCCTGGGTCAGTTCCTCAGTGTTTCCACATTGATGACACAAACTGCAGTCCAAACTTTTGTCAGAACAAGGCAGGGGAGAGGGCAGGAATGGAAGTCAGTGATAAATCTACAAAATGTATTCACATTCAGAAACACCAACAGTAAACTTGACCTTGTGCAACAGTTTTTAAGGAGAAGAAAACCCAAGATATTCTTGCTTTATACTGTAATAAAAAATGTCAAGCTCTTACTGCAAAGTCCACTTTGAGATCTCCACACCTATACTTAGGTGTCTATAGGTATGTTAAATAAAATAGATATTGAAAAGCCATTTCTGTTGCCTAACTGTTGGTATGTGGTATTACCTAACACATCCTAAGGCAAGTGAAACAACTTCCAGGGCTTTCAGAGATGGTCTGGATCACAGGCAGCCTCACACCCTCCTATGGACACACAGACATAAAGACAGGCAGACTCAACACCAGAAAGCCAGTCTGTCTACATTACGCTTTCAAAGTCTTAGTCTTCCACGTTTGTCAGATTCAGAGGGTTTTGTAAGCATTATGTGATAAATGCATAAAGCCTTTCTACAAGGCTCATTAGTATTTTGCCAAATAGCAATAAAGCATCAAGCTGGTCTTTCAGTTCAGTCTTCCACTGACAGAGAAGCTACAAAGAGAGGTCAAGTATTATCAATTTATATCTGAATTACAGCTTAAAGAGCCGCAGACACATTGTACAAATCATTTCAGCTAACCTTCACCAGAAATAGCAAAATAGTAGTATCTTCTAATGAAACTTCAAATCAGCAGTGATTGCTCTCAGATAACTTGCAATTTCCCAGATAATTCATCACTGTGCCCAGCTCCAAACACTAAAGAGTAGCAGCTTTCTCAATTACACATCATTGCTTGCTATGTTCTTTTGTTGGTTGTTTGGGGTTTTTTGGTGGGTTGGTTTCCCTGATTATTACCTGATATTCAGCACTAGGGACTTTGCATAACTTTTCATGCAAAAAACCTTCAATGTAATATTAATAACTACTGAATTAATATAAGACAATGTGTTACCATAGCTAAATAGTCCATTTTTAATTATGTAAGAGCCTCTCTATAAACTACAAAATATTTCTTTTAAAAACAGTTTGCAGTACTACTATAACTTTGCTACAGTAATCAAAAAAACCATCGTAAATCTAACATGCTTTCAGACAAAGTAGATCCACTAGGTTAGAAATGTTTAAATCTTATTATGGTAATTTCTAAGTTTTCGTGTGACATTTATTTTTTTTATCAGTATTCTCAGCAACTTTTTGTTCCGTTGAAAACTAATAGGAGGCTCATTCTGGAAATAAAGCATAGGATTGGATTAGCATTTAAGTGTTAAATAGGGTATACAGTTGAGAAAAGTTTACAGAATTGCAAGTGCAATTGCTCCATGCTGCTGCTTCAGGAAAAGAAGAGGGAAAAAAATATGAAAAACAGAAGAAGGAAAAATGTAAGTAAATAGTTAATAAGAGTAACATTTGCACTGCTATATGCTAGCAGGCTTAAGAGTAGTGCCTCCTCCTGCTCCTACTTCCCCACTTATTTAGAACTATAGTACTATCTAGACTTTTCCAAATGCCAGCACTTAGCTTCCACAGGCATTATTCCCACCCACTTTAGTGCCTTCTACAGGCGTTAAACCAAACCTGAACGCTGCAGGAAATTCTTTGAAAACAGACTGCACAGCACACAGGACCTTGAAACCGATGCCATCACACCACAGACGCACAAAACACAAAGTTGTAACCAAGAAATGCAGCCAGCTGGGAAGAACAGAAAACGTGAAGTGTGGATCATAGTACAATCAACTCCGCATAGCAGAGCTGGCATTTCTCTTGTGCTCCTACATATACTCGAAATAAAAGCATGAGTGTTTAATACCATTTGCTGTAAGTGAGGGGAGCTTCTACAGACAAAAGGGCTACACTACTTACAAATATCTTTTTTTTTTTTTTTTCATTTATGAGATGAATTAAGTCTGTAAGTGTTTTAGCTAAATAGTTCATAACTTCAAATTATGCTGAATTTGGTGGCCCAGAATACCTGATGGCATGTGCCCTCATGGGGAGCACTTTGCCATATGGTGTCCAGCACAAGAAGTCAGCTGCGTGCAAGTGTAGCATCCCTCTCCTCCCAAGGTCTGGGCTGAGAGCTCGTAATGAATAGGAAATGCATCAGGTTGAGCAACCAAAGGAGGAAATGTTTTAAAAAAGAAGAGGTTACCCTGTGTTTTGTCAAACAGCTTTCAGTGAAAAATAAGGTAGAAAGAGGAAAACCTTAACTCCAAATACTTACATCAGATGTTTCAAATTGATTCTACCTGCTCTATGCTTATATGAAATGAAATTATACTTGACACTTTTTTTTTTTTAAAGGAACAGATGTTCACAGGAGTTATACCCGTATCATGTCGGAAGTATATATCTTAATGAAAATATTATATAAAAACAGACTGGATTGTGATGTTCTACGGCTTTTGTAGCTGGAGTGCAGACAACATCTGTTCCTTTATTTAAACAGAAATACTTCTTCCCTGCCCTCACCCCCCAATTTATCAGCACTGCAAATTATCCTGGGACTGGAAGTTCAGACTCAGTTTTTCCTTCACAGCTTACCTATCACCACCAAAGCCACCAATACTACAGGCCAAATCATTCACTCAGCTGCACCTGTTCAGCCTGACCAAAGCTGAAGCATAAATTCACTGACTTCCGACACAGTACGTTTGTACAACGTAGAAGATTAAACACTCAAAGCTGTGTGTGAGATTGTACTGGCTCTCTTAATTTATTTCATTTTGTGGCTGTTCATCTGTTATTGCAGGACAGGAGTATATTTTACAGGGTTATTCAATATTGTTTGCAATAGCACCGAATTCTAAATACAATATTTAATATTTGTCCATCCATTAAGTATAGGAACAAGAAGATAAGACTGACTTTCATCTACTTCCTTTCTTAGATGGTAGGTTTGATGGTGCACCAACAAAAAATTTAATGTAACCACTTCAAGCAAATATGCTTAAAAATATTAACGTTTTTCAGTCTGCAAGGAGAAAGTAAATCATACTGTCACGAGTTCCCTTAATTTATTTGTATAGCAGAATTGTAAATGCAGCAGAAAACAGCTTACTGTAATATAAACAAAGCCTTGCATGCAGCGTTAACAAGCAGGACAAGTTTATTTAATACAACATATTACACTAAGTCATCATCGCTACCTTCAGTTTATACTTCTATGGTAACAAACTGTTATAATAAACAGAACCCTTGTGTTAAAATCCAATACAAAGTAGCAGCTCTGATCCTATTCAAATGTTACATATTGTTTAGCTCTTTACTTTGTAGTTTTACTTCGTAAAATTAGAATTATTTTGGTTATTGGAAATGATAATTTAGTTTATCTACACTAATAGTTCAGTTTAATCCAGGGTGGGCAGGAAAAGCAATGAAGCAAATAGCAATATCAGCCATCACACCAAGAAAGGCAGCGGCTGCGGGCAGGGACCTACAGGCTGCCTGGGCAGGGGAAGGCTGAGCAGATGGGGAGGCACCAGAGCTGGGCACCCTAAGGTGTCAAGTGGCTGCCCTGCCATCTGCTGCCAGGTGTCATCACCAGGAGGAACCACTAACCACCTGCCATGCCCAGCCTGCTTAGTAAACACATCTCAGGTGCGATCACCGATCAGCACAGCTCTGCTCCTGCAGGCAGGCACACACACCCCCCAGCCACCCCAACACAGGTGGTGGGTCAGCATTTACACACAGGTGCAGCCAAAAGGGAGTTTTCACCAGGGAACCAGAGTGACCACTACAGCCTAACAGACCCTGGCATGAATGAAAACGTCCAAACCCTTCAACTGTAGGTATTATACTTCCAAATTACCAGCCCTGGAGACCACTGCACCAGGCAGGGGCTCATGTGCTGGCATGTCCCTCCCTCCCACCCTTCCCATAGGGCTCAACAGAGCTTTTCCCAGGCCCTTCCCCCTCTCCCCTGGCTGCTCTCACCATACTCTGGATATGCCTGAAGGTGATTGCAGCAGATCAGGGCACCACTGATAACACCTTGGTGGGGGGTGGTGCAGAAAGCAAGCTGCCCAAAAAGTGAAGAGTAACTCCAGCCCTCTGGGTTACAGGAGACACAGTCAACTAACCAAAACCATGTGAATGAGTAAAGATCGAGGCTGCAGCAGAAGTGGATGGATGGAGGAGAGGACCAGCCACCTGCTGGGTTTCCCCATACCCCAGCCACCTCCCCCCTGCCCAGGCACCCTGCAGCAGTTTGCAGCCAGGGCTGAGCCAGAGCACCAGGTAGAGATCAGCGGCTAAGCCCTCGCCTGGGGCTGGCAGAAGGAAATGAAAGTGTCCCTTCTCCAACACCATCTATGAAGACACAGTTTTAACTGCACAGCCGCATACCTCTCAAGTATTATCTCACAAATAGCAAAACAGAGCCAATTATCTTGTCTATATTTGTCTCATGTTTTTAAACTATTTCACAGTTTCATTCTCAAAATATGATGGCTTTCTTGACAGCAGGTAACACCTTTTTAGTAGAGAGAATGTATGGTTCATGCACACCTGGTTATTGCACATAGCCTGGTGCAGAAGAAAGCCTCATTCTTTAAAGTCAGACAGGCTTGTTTTGGAGTTTTCAATTGATATTTTTTTCCAAATAATATATTTCTTCAGAGGGAACTGCAAAATTTTAGTCCGTAATCAGACAAAAATAAAAGTTGTTAGTGATCGCTTTCTCATCAAGAGGGAACGTATACCTCTCCTAATTTTCTGTGAAGTATTTACAGGAAGCGCTGACCAGCAAATCAAAGATGGTTGTAACACAAATCCTGTTTCTATGTATTGTACAGTATGTACAGGACAGATATGTTTTTTCTTGGGGAAACAGCCCAGGACACAAACGGTCCCTATATCTCTCAGGGCAGCTTTCTCCCTCTCTTTGAAGCAGTTTACACGTGTCACTGGAGTCACTGTGTGGAAAAAGCAGAAGCAAGGGAAAACTTTACTTTAATCATGTTAATTATATAACATGGACAACATAATGAATGCCACCTTGGACTTTCAGAAAATTGGCTATGTCTTATTAAGCTTAATGATAAAAAGAATTATCTTTTTATCACTCTTCTCTGCAACCAACTTTCTCTGAACCAGAAAAGTTCACCAGCTGCTACAGAGAGATCAACATACAGCAGGTGCAGTGGTACAACTTCAGCTTGCAGTGCCCAGGACAACCAACACTAGTGCTTGCTTTTACTCCAGAAACGGTTGATAAGCACCAAACAGGTTGCTTACCCCACCTCTGTCAGTGTATGTCAATAAAACTCATGTTGCAGGAGAGCAGGGAATCCTTTTACTTGAAGCTTCTCAAATAACAGAGTATGGCTACACAGGTGGTTTTTAAAGAGGCGAAAAAGTTAGCAGTATTACAAAGTAGCAAAACAGCCTAATAGCTATGGTCTCACATAGTGGCCCAGCTGTACCACAGACCTCAAAAACAGTTAACAGCGCCTGTTGAAAATAATCTGTGGAGTTTCAATAAACTGATTTTAAGTCAGTACTTCCTAGAGTGTTTCATACTATCTCAATACACTTTCGTTTTTCTATATCCTTAACAGTGAACATTCAACCAGTATTGTACATTGTTGCCACAGAGGCATGCAAAACTAGAAAAAAAAAAAAAGTATCATAGAGTTCCAGTATCCCCATTGCCAGGGAATAACAGAACTGCTCTTGGTTGCAGATATTGCAAAACTTTGTGCAAAAAAAAGTCAAACTTTCAAGAGACACTGGGACTAGTGGGTAATTACAGATACAAACACCATATCACTGGGCAAATAAGATCCTGAACTTGCAGCCTGTCAACAGAAAAGTATACTCCCTTATTGTCTAGTACATACAGTCACCATGTTTGTATAGAAAGATGCTTTCCTTATTTTTTCCTAGGAGGCAAGGCAAGGAGCCCTAGATAACTTGCTCTTGTGGAGAGAAGTTAGCCTCCTTTATCATAATTCAGGTAATCAAATGCATTTGGACGCTGTTGTCTCCAGCTTTTTAGAGAAAGGGCAAAATATTACAAGTTTGTTATATTTCTGTAAGTTTCAGCATGAAAAAGGAAGCACTTAAATTTTGCTCTTGCATTAGAACTGCAGTCCCAAGTAATGAAGTTTATCTGCAACAGGAGCTCTGACAACATCTTTCATAAAAAAAAAAAAATCTACTGAAAAGACACTTCCCCAAAATAACAAAACCAATTCATCTTTAATTCCTTTTTTCTTTGCATGCTCACCTGCCAGCACTTTTCATCCATTTATAACAAAACTATTTTTGGGATAGGACCCAGTATCTGGACATGGACCTCAACTATCAGGTATTTGCAAAGGTCCCCAGAACATTTTACAGATGATGTGGTAAATCATTTTTTGACATGCAGTTTAAAAATGAAGCTATGCTAACCTAACAACAGCCCCAGAAAAGTAATAAAGGAGTTAGACATTTGCTTTGACAAAAAAAAATGCTGCTTCTTAAAACACCCTCCTAAAGGAAGACTGATTGTTGCCCTTCCACTATCACATAAAAGTCTTATATTTTCCATAAACACATTTGTGCTAAATGCTTGGGACAATGAGCAGCTGAAACATAATTACAACGGAATTAGTCCTGCAAAGGGTGCAATGCATCCATAGCCTTGTTTCTCAGGGAGGGTGCTGTGCAGCTCCAAGAGTACAGGGAGAAAGCAAAACAAGCAAATCCTTTTTGCAACCACGAACAAGCTTTTCCGTGCCTCGCTGAAACCCAAAGGCTGCCCTTAAACAAGCTCTGTGAAAGACGCACTGTATCCGTGGCTGGTGCTTCTACAGCGCGTTCATGAGGTTCCTTTCCAGGGAAGGATCAAAGCCCCCCTTCCCTGTTGTGCTGCCCCGTTCTCCTCAAATACAAGGTCATGCAAGGAGTTTGGCCTAAAACAAGCCCCATGCCAGCCTTGCTTACCTCAATTTCCACTACATGCCCAACAGGATCGCCAAACTAAGCTATTCACAGAAACTCAAGTTAAAGTAAGAAAGTAAAGGTTTTAACTAAACAATTCTCCCAAAATCAGAAAACCATACAATATACTTTGTGATCAGTTCTCGACTTTCAATCCTGATTTAAGTGAAACAAGAACACCAAACACACAGCTGTAACAAACACACACACTAGTTTGGAAAAAGTCAGCCAACCATACAGGTCACAGATCACTTGTACAGCTTTTCAGGTTCAAGGATTTACTTTTATCAGGATAGTGACTGTACCTATTTTGTTTAAACAGTCAACACCACGAAGTTGTTGCTATGACTACAAGGCAATCTCCTTTGTTAGTCACACAAACAATTTTAAACCAGTCTTCATTGTTCAGTTTCTAAAGGCCCTTAAAAATCTGTGCCTTACCACTTACTCAAATACATAGAAGAACGTAACCAAAATGTACAATCAACTAAAACTATGGTCCCTAAAATGAACAGCAGGGCTCCTATTGGCCACAGTCAGTCCCATTTATCTTACCTGCTATGGCATGAAGGGAAGGTGGCTGTTACTGGAAATAACATATGAGGAAGAAAACACAGTCTTAACAAGATGAAAAGCAATGACTTAGAGCTTAATTTTAAGATCTTGCTAACTTTGTGCTTCCTGCCCTTCTTTTTTCTATGGTTACAATACCAGAGGAAAGACTCCTGTGCTATATTAAAGTACTGACTTGGGAACAATCATTCCCAAATTGTGGTTCCAGCTCCAATACTCACATTCTGCAGCAGGGCAATTCAATTAACCTTCCTCTGTATTTGCTTACCTTCCTGTGTAATGGGGATAATATCTGCAGAAAAGGGCTCTATAAAGCTTAATCTTTATAAAGCTCCTAAGATGAAATGGAAGTGTGCCATACAAAATAAAACATGCACAAATAAAAAGTGCATAAATAAGCCACTTTATACTAGAGCTAGTTGGAAAAAAACTACAATCAAGCAATTATGCACCAGAGAATGCTGTTTTATTGAAATCAAAATGCTTTGCAAAAATCACATTCACCGTGCTGGCATTTGATTTCAAAAGATTTCTTTTTTGACAGTTTTTGAAGTGTGTGTGTGGGTTCATTTGTAATCTGAATTTAAAAAAAAAGAAAAAACCCCACCCAATATTTCAAAGTACTCCATAAAATGGCTTTTATTTCTAATATTTATTTTTTAAATACTGATATGCATTATATACTTGGGAAATTTTTACTCAAAAACTTTTAACTTTCCTTTAAAACCTTTTGTTTTCTTCCAAAGTAACTTTTGAATAAAGTTCTTTACAATCTGAACACATAAAATACTTAAACTTTAAGTGTTAACAACAAAATTTTCAATTACATGCTGCCACAACTTTGAGTAGGAATCAAGGAGAGGGCCAACAAGGCAGATATCCTGGTGGGAGTCCGTTCATCCAACCTGGATGAAGAGACAGATGAAACATTCTACAAGCAGCTGGGAGAAGTCTCAAGATTGCTAGCCTTTGTCCTCCTGGGGGACTTCAACCTACCAGATGTCCGTTGGAAACACAACACAGCAGAGAGGAAACAGTCTGGGAGGTTCCTGGAGCGTGTGGAAGATAATTCCCTGGCACAGCTGGTCGGTGAGCCAGCCAGGGGAGATGTCCTGCTGGACCTGCTGTTTTCAAACAGCAAAGGACTGGTGGGTGATGTGGTGGTCAGAGGATGTCTTGGGCATAGCAATCATGAGATGATAACGAGTTTTCTGGTTTTGGAGAGGTAAGGAGAGGGGTCACCAGAACTGCTACCTTGGACTTCCAAAGAACTGACTTTGGCCTGTTTAAGAGCCTGGTTGACAGAGTCCCTTGGGAGATAGCCCTGAAGGGCCAAGGGGTCCAGGAAGGCTGGACATTCTTCAAGAAGGTAGTCTTAAAAAGGTGTAAGAGCAGGCTGTCCCCATGTGCCAAAAGACAAGCTAGTGGGGAAGAAGACCAGCCTGGCTGAACAGAGAGCTTTGGCTGGAACTCAGGGAAAAAGAAGAGCTTACCAGCTTTGGAAGAAGGAGCAGGCAACTCTGGAGGACTACAAGGATGTCATAAGGTTATGCAGGGCGAAGATTAGAAAGCCAGCCTGAGTTCTAGCTGGGCTTTTGACCACTACCATAAAAGATAACAACAAATGTTTTTACAAATATATTAGAAACAAACGGATGCCCAAGAATAACCTCCATCCTTTATTGGATGTGGTGGGGAACCTTGCCACAAAGGATGAGGAAAAGGCTGAGGTACTTTAACGCTTTCTTTGCCTCAGTCTTTAATAGCAAGACCCGTTACTCTCAGGGCACTCAGCTCCCTCAGCTGGAAGCCAGGGACGAGGAGGAGCAGAATGGAGTCCCCACAGTCCAGGAGGAAACAGTTAGTGACCTGCTGCTCCACTTAAACATGCAGAAGTCTGTGGGACTGGATGGGATCCACTGAGGGTACTGAGGGAGCTGGACAAACCACTCCCTTGTTTATCGGCAGGCCTGGCAAACTGGAGAGGTCCCAGAAGGATGGATGTTAGCCAACGTGATGCCCATCTACAGGAAGGGCAGGAAGGAGGAGCTGGGGAACTGCAGGCCTATCAGCCTGACCTCGGTGCCAGGAGCAGATCAGCCTGAGCCATCGCGTGGCATGTGCAGGACAACCGGGAGACCAGGCCCAGCCAGCATGGGGCTATGAAGGGCAGGTCCTGCTTGAAAAGCCTGATCCCCTTCTATGACAAGATGACCCACTTAGTGTCTAAGGTCCAACAGACAACACCCACAGCCTTTCCCTCATCCACTGTTACCCACAGCATTCTCCTGGTAGAAAATGGCTGCTCATGGCTCGGATGGGTGTTATCTATGCTGGGCAAAAACCTGGCTGGATGGCCAAGTCTGAAGAGTGGTGATGAATGGAGTTACATCCCGCTGGTGGCCACTCACAAGTGGTGTTCCCCAGGGCTCAGTGCTGGGGCCAGACCTGTTTAATGTCTTTATCAACAATCTGGAAGAGGAAATCAAGAGCACCCTCAGAAGTTTTCAGATGATGCCAAGCTGGCAGGAATGTTGATCTGCCTGAGGGCAGGAGGCTCTGCAGAGGGAGCTGGGCAGGCTGTACCGAAGGGCCGAGGCCAGTTGTATGAGGGTCAACCAGGCTCAGTGCCAGGTCCTGCACATGGGTCACAATGACGCCACACAGCGCTACAGGCTGGGGCAGGGGGCTGGGAACTGCCTGGTGGGAAAGGGCCTGGGGGTGCTGGTCAGGAGCCGGCTGAACAGGAGCCAGCAGTGTGCCCAGGTGGCCAAGGCGGCCAACAGCATCCTGGCTTGTAGCAGACACGGCGTGGCCAGCAGGACCAGGGCAGTGCCCGTCCCCCTGCGCTGGGCACCGGTGAGGCCGCCCCTGGACCCCTGTGTTCAGCTTTGGGCCCCTCACTGCAGGGGGACGTGGAGGGGCTGGAGCGTGTCCAGAGCCGGGCAGGGGGCTGGGGCAGGGGCTGGGGCACCAGCCTTGTGAGGGGCGGCTGAGGGACCTGGGGGGGTTGGCCTGGAGAGGAGGGGGCTCAGGGGGGACCTGATCGCTCTCCGCAGCCACCTGACAGGGGCCGTAGGCGGGGGGGGGGGGTGGGGGGGGGGGGGGCGTCTCTTCTCCTAGATAACAAGTGGGTTAACAGTTGAATTCAGTGATCTTAAAGGTCTTTTCCAACCTAAGTGATTCTATGATTTTAACTTGATATGACTCCTCTAAAGTCAGTGTGTATCTTTATATTTAATTAAAACTATTCTTAATAAGCTTTAAAATATTTTCACTATATATTAGGAAATTGTTCATTAAATTTAACACACTGATGAATCCAAAGAACTTGATGTTGAATTAAGCCCTATTCCCCAGGTTAGAGTTAGTGGCTTTTTATTTTACATTCTTTCTAAAAATACTATGTAACCTGAATTCACACTAAATATTGTAAATTTTTTTTCTGCCTCTGTAGATCATTAATTTTTCTGAAAAACAGCCTTTGGAAATCTAACTACTATAGTAAGTTTTACCAATCCCCGGGGGGCCCCCCTCCACCCCCCCTAGTTATTTTTTTCTATAGATACAAACTGAACTGGCTGTAAGGAAGACAGACAGTGAAGCCTTATGAAGTCCTTCACAAATTATACAGAGTTATATCAGACTTCTGCAACCCATCATATTTTTTTTTTTTTACTGAAATATGCATGATTATTGCACCCTGAAGCACACTTAAAAATATAATGATATATGGGTTTGCAATAGAGTTCCTCCACAGGGGACACCTATTTTAAGCAAGATGCTTAACCAATCTGCTTTTTCCTATCATTTAGCAAAGATTTGTATGCTCGGTCCGTTGTGGTAGTTAGGCCCAGATCAACAAATGGGCTAGAAGAAATTCAGTTACACAGGCTGAGAGCAGCAGCCTTCAAATATCCTGCCTCGTCCCTGAGTCCCAATGGGGTTTAGATTTTCACAAGTGTCCTTAAATGCCAAACCTGTGATTCCCTACATGCCTTATTTGTCCTTTAACATCAAGAGAGTCTCCTGTCTTAACTCCTCACAGATCTTCAAACTGTCCACCAGACTGAGTTCTCCCAATACCTTACAAGCACCTACATGCTTCTTTCAATTGGGGTGGGGGTTGAGGGTTGGTGAAGAAAAAAGAAAGCGCAGGTTGGATGGAGACAGAGAAGAGAAGTGATAGAGTGATACCCCATCCCAACTAAAGGAATTGCCTGACACTACATGAGGATCCCTCAGGCAGGGATGGGTACCAAGCTTTCCCCTTTCTCCTATATGTAAGCACACTGAGGGGCTCAATCAAGTGCTTGCCTGCTCCTAATTACAGAAGTCTTACTCTCAAGATCTCAACAGCTGCTACTTCCATTCCAGTGTAGGATGGAAAGGTTTGAGGGTCTTTAAAATTTAATTTCAGCTACAAAGTTTGAAGAATGCAAAAACCTCCAATCATTACTTGTAACACAATGGAAGTACCCACCTATTTCCAAACAAGCCAACAGCTGCTTTCATGTCATAAACACATGAGACTCATCAATAAAAGACCGTCAAATCCTTTTAGTGAAAATATGAATTAAAACTGGTTTGAATTAAATTTTTGGCATCACCTGCACACACACATCTACCTACAGTTTAGGACTGTATTTAGTTTAACAAGATGCACTTTAAGCCATGCAAAAGTAAAGATTTAAAAATTTAATCTTAAACAAAGTTTCCTTACCGACACAGGCCACTCCAACTATTTAAATCAAGTACACAAAGCTTTATTTTCTAATTATCCAAGATCAGTGACTCAGGAGATCAACATGTTCTCCAAGGTAGAAACACTCTGCATGACAGAGTTTAAAAAAAAAACCAAAAAAAAACCAAAAAAAAAAACCACACAACAAAAAAGTTATTCAAAGTCCAAAAGCAATTCCAAAAGACCTTTGACATAAATTTGCCTTCTCATAGCTTACTCAGATGCTGCATGCCTGGTAACACACAGTCACCAACCAAGTGCATGTTTTCCGCTCCTTCCATACTCAAGGGGAAAAAAAAAAAAAAGCTCAGCTGAACTATAGTAACTCACTAAGACACAGTACTTGGGCCAAATATTTGGGTCCTACAAAGCAGTAAAATCTAATTTATTTTTTTGTTTAATAAACATTGTTATTTTGCCACCTGCTCAATTAGATCAGAAGACCAACAAGAAAATAAAAGTTCCTCACTCTTGCCAGGAAGCATGACTGGATGGAAAGGTTTAGGGAGATGTAATCGCCAACACTAATGAATTAATGAATACCCTTCAGGCTATTTTTAAAAATCAATATTAAGCACTAGTCATGTTTTTAACACAACAATCCAGAGTTTGCTTTTTGTTTGGTTCTGCTCACCCTCTCCAACACAGACAGACCTTGCTATTCCTGGAGATTAAGTCTGTATCCTTCTACCCAGCACCAACAGATGATCAGGCTTCTCTTACCAGACATTCTGAAATGCAGGCTCAAGAGTCTGTTAAGCAACTGTTTGGTTTTGTGATCCTCTGGAAAGCAGGACATGCACACATGTCCAAAAACTTAGAACCTACCCAGAAGCCCCAATAGCCAGCATGCACAAACTGAGGTCAAAACATTTTATTTCCCTTTCCTTTAACAAGGCTAAAATAAGATCCATATTAAGAATTCCAATTTTTTTATTAATAAGACATTATTAAGCTATAAAATAAAACATCACGATTTTGTAATAAATTTCAGTTTCTACAATTGGGAGATAATTTTGAAACAACAGCTATTATTTAAAGCAAATGTAGGTCAGAAGCCGCCTTCACAAAACTCAGTAAGAAGCCAGGAGAAATCTACATGGAATTATTAATTTTATTGTCAAGAGGCACAGATCAGCTGCAGAGTTCCCTTGCAATAAGCACTTCTGGGCACACAGCACCACCAACTCCTGCCCTGTTTGCCTGCTGCAGTCATTACAAGACATTCTTACTATTGCTTTGGTTTGGCCTTTTCTAAAAATGAAATAGTAAATGCAACCTCCTTTCCTTATACCTAGGGTGAAATTTCAGTGGTAATGATATAAGTAGTAATGAAATTCATCAATACCTTATTTTTCTGTTGACCTCTGCTGGTGATTTTTGGAACACAGCCAATGTAGCCAATATCTTCCCTGCTACTTCAGGAGAGCAGAAGGAACTTCCAGTTTGCCTCTTGCCCTTTTCCCAGATAACACAAATGTGAACTTGTGAAAGTTGGATGGTGTGGCAAAGTTCCAATACTTTTTCTCCTACTGGAGAGCTGGAAAATTATTGGTGCTTCTGTGATTCATACCCATGGAGGTATACATCAACTTTTACCAAACAATTTAGATACACATTGTTTCTGACGCTGCAACTGTATTCATAGCTTTGTGTCTTATATTTGCATGCCTCAGACAGCACTTTTAGTAAGTGGTGACAGAGTAATGCAGAGATAGACCCCCTGGGATGAAACTGCAATGCCGCTGTCAAACCACAGGCACAGGAAGGCGGACCTCATGAAGGAGGGAACGGGTCCTGTGTGCACTACTGAGAACTCAGCCTGCAGACAGCCTCACAGCAGCAGCACAGCAGGGACTGACTCTGGAAAACCTCTGGTCACACAAAAAAAAAAAAAACACAAAACAAAAAAAAACACCAAAAAAAACCAAAAAAAACCCCACACGTGACCTTATACGCAACTTTTCCTGATCAGAGCACCATCCTAATGCATCCAGATTTCCCTCTATAGTGTCTACAGTGAAGCTGAAGACATTTAATACTTTTTCTGCTTGGCTGCCCTGTTATCCCCCCGCCCCTTCCTATGGCCTAGGACTGCTGGATTTTGAAATAGCCCTTTCACCATTACATGCATATCGTTTGTAGCTATGAACTTTTAACCGAATGGATCTTTGGTCACGGTACATTTATTATTTTACTTTTTCTCTGTGGTGCAATGTCACTGAATTCATTCAATTGGGTTGGGGTTTTTTTTGTTTCTTTGTTTTAAAATTTACTTTTATATGAAACATTCTTACTTACAGAATCAGATGTCACCAGATAGTAGTCTTCCGATACTTAAAGGGGGCCCTACAAGAATGCCGGAGAGGGACTTTTTACAAGGGCATGTAATGGTAGGACAAGGGGTAATGGCTTTAAACTGAAAGAAGGTAGATTTAGAGTAGACATTAGGAAGAAGTTCTTTACTGTGAGGGTGGCGAGACCCTATTAACAGGCTGCCCAGAGAAGTTCTGGCAGCCCCATCCCTGGCAGTGTCCAAGGCCAGGCTGGATGGGGCTTGGAGCAACCTGGTCTAGTGGCAGGTGTCCCTGCCCATGGCAGCGGGGTTGGAACTAGATGGTCTTTAAAGGTCCTTTGCAACCCAGACTGGTCTATGATTTATGAAAATAGAGAAGGGACTAGGTAGGCTTCTGATGTTTTCTCCAGCATTAAACTGCTGTATATATTCACACTATTGTTGTCTCCACCTGCTTTCAGCTACCAAGTATACTGCTTTCTCTGTCAACTACAAATGTGATTTAGCTACTACACCACCTAGCTTTTACTTATGCTCACATATGAGTAGGTTTTACCTTCAATTGTTACAATTTTGGCTATCTAACAATTTCAGTGTCAAATATACAAGCAACATCCATGTTCCATCATGCTCAAGGAAATTAGTCCAGCTAGGGGATGTAGTAGTTTATTAAACAAATAGTTTTGCAGGATATATATACTTCTGTTTCTTTTTTTTTTTCCTCCCCTGGTACATTATGTTCTTTCCTGTTCAGTTTTGTGAGAAGCATAACCATCCTACAAATTCAGCCTCTCTGTCAAAAGAGAAAAATACTGCTTATGCCAGTAGGCGTGCCTCTCTGCTCCATGCTTTGCACTGCTCCTTACAAGCAAACTGTCTGCATCGTGGAGATTCCTCTGAAGACTTTTTCCCTTGCCTTGCTTCCATTTGTTTCTTTGAGTTAGATGCTATATATGTTTTGGATTTGAAGTCAGATAATGCCATTATGTCAGAAATCTATCGTTGTTGTCAGAAATCTAGAATATTCTTACTGTACTCTCCCCCTAAATGGAGACTGGGATTTCCTTTTTTCAGACTGGTTCTCGGACATCACCACATTCAGGCATCACCACAGAGGTTGTACTCTGATCCTTTGCTATCCCATTTTTCATCAGTTTCAAATACACAAAGTCAAGCAGATCTCCAAGGCTTACATGAAGCTAATAGCACAAATATTTTGACTGCTATTTTACTCTTATTTCTGTAATAAACTGACATATTATTTGTTGTTCTCTCCTTAATTGCACACAAGCAAACAGCTATTGGCTTACAAAACACAAATAGATACCACCTTCCTGAAGATGTTCCCTTTCAGTAATTCTACTTGTCTTTATGAAGCAGCATATGGCTGAAAGCACTATGTGATGAAAGAGTAGGGCTAAAGTTTCAAAAAAGTTATTATTTTTTTACCGAAATCCATTACTATTCTGTTTATAGATAGAGCCGCCTGGTTTTTTTCAGCACTTCTATTACTAAGAATTCTTTAATATAGCAAGCAGGATGAGGAGGAGAGGGCAGACATGCCCACAAAGTTCTAATAAGAAAATGCTTAGTGCACAGGGGCAGGACTACTGCATATGCTATTACAGTTTTCATAATAAATGCTCATCCCACACTGTTCGTTTCATATGGTGGATCAGTAGGACATGAACACACGATCTTTTACATCTCTCCCTGCCTCCATGGTAATGAAGAAGCTGCAAGAGGAATAGACAGTGCGGCTGGCTGTACCATGGACTCCTGAAGATGCTCATAGTTAGCAGCTAGCATAGGATTTTTTTTTTCTTCCCCTTAAGACAACCTTTCTGCCCACACTTTGCTGTGCCACAGAAAACATTTGTAACGTTGTTTGTATTACCCCAGGACAATGGCAGCCTCAATATCGTACTTCCCAAGTTACTTGCTCGCCTCTGAAGCAAAAGTGTGCCCTACTAAGGATGTCAGATGTAAACAGATTCTGCTGAATACATATTTTGCACATTCATGCCAGAAGTATTATGAGATCAAAGTGTGATAAACAGCTGAGATCTGAACCATTTCAAACGCTCGCTAAAATGACTGAGTATAGCATTAAATATATACAAAATGCTAGTTATGTCCACATTAAAAACGACACCAGAGGCTTGGATCAACAGGGATTGTGAACTGCCTAGACCAAGCAACCACAGTTTTCAGAAGAGAGACAAGAGCACCCAGTCTCCTGGCTCCCAGCCCATCCCACCTTCTATTTACTAAAAGCTTTTATGCTAAGGAGGGAATGAATTACCTCCCCCCATTTTTTTAAATGACAGTATATCACCATAGATAAGTGACACTTAGCATAACAACCAGGCCAACAATATTTTGTTACTTTTTGGTTTGGAACCAAGGACAGAATAAGTGAGAAAGCAACAGCAGAGATGCCACCTGCAGGTATGCAACAAATACGGGAAAATAAAGAGTTGATAGCAGCTGCAGCAGCACCACAGACCTAAAGATTTTGAAGTCACAAATAGAAGATTTGCAGAGACAGTCAAGTACAGATCAACTGGGTTCTAAGAAGTTCATGGGAGTAGCAAATGTTTGGGAGGTGGGAGCATCCTGCAGTTCAAAGCACCTTCACAGAACTCAAGTGGAAACTTTAGTTTCAAAGCTGTTTTACTTAGGAGGAATGCAGAGTACTTCAGAAAGTTCTGAGACTTTTGATATTCTGCCTTACTACCATCCAAATCCATGACACAAAATTTTGTTCAACGTCTCACCATGCAAGAACTTTAAGAAATTCATGGTACAGTCAAACAGTCAGTCAGCCAGAAGAAAAAAAAAAAAAACAAGCAACAAAAAAAAGCACATAAAAGACCCAAGACAATGGTTAGCAGGAAAAGATTTAACAGAAGATAATACAAAAATAAGTTCTTTGTCCACACACATGTACTGACCTCAGGAAATGCACTGTATGTGAGGTAGAAGAGAAAAAAAATATTCTAAATTTCAAAATCCAGTGGAAGACTACTTTCAATAAATAAAGATTTTCCTGGACTAAAGCCAGCCAAACAAACAGCTCACAGAGATTAATAGGACAGTGGTAGAACAAACCATGATGTGCACACTGGCACACAAACCCTCCCTTCCACAGGGTGGAAGGGTATAAAAAAGAAGAGTAGTAGTAATACTGCTGTGTGATCAGTGCTAAATGTTAACAGCCTCAATCGTCTGCCTTTTAACGTAACAGGATTTCTATTGTACTAACACATTCAAAACAGCTACTGAATTAATGTTACCTGAATTAATTTTTGATTCCTTAGTTTTAGAAAATAACTTGAATGATACAACGGAGACAAAACTGACAGCTGCATTTTGGTGTTTTCAGTTGTCCAGAGGCCATGATCTATTCTGCTGAATGGGACACTGATGCAGGTAAAGAGAGGTTTTCCTCTTGAAGAGCTCAATCTCTCTCAGAGAAATTGTAAGGAGGTGGCCCTTCCCACCTGTTCAGGGTTGAATGAAGAGTCCCTGGCAGCATTTGTGCACATGCAGTGGGGAAAATAAAGGTATCACTTGGGGATACAGATGAAGACAGATCTCCCTCTACTCTGCGCCTCCCATTTAAGGTTGTTGTGATGAGGAGAAGGACCAGCAGTGGTTTGGAAAGTTTAACTATGAAAACCAACGCAAAACCCCACACAACTACCACTAATAACCAACATTATTGAAAGAATCTTTAGGCATGTAGTTTACTGCTAGGGTAATACCAGAAGCAACTGAAACATCAGCATTTTTAATTAAAACTCATTAGTTGTTTGTTGTTTTTATACATATATATTTTTTTGTGGTCTTAAAGCACAAGGGTTCTTTACTGAATCATCTTTAAGTGAACAGAAATTTAAGCCTTACCAACTTGAATCCTTACTTAAGCATTACTATACAAATCAATCATAGTTTCTTGGAAGGAAACTTTAATAACCAGAAGATGTTTAATTTAGTGTAAGCTGAAAGAGTGATTCCCCCAGAGCTCTCCCAAACAACTAGCATACCAAGGTTAATGTGCCATTACCTTCAACTCTTCTGAACAGCGGCAACAGGCATTTAGACTAGTGTCTTCATTAAGTCTTCCTTTGTATTACCATTCAATAAAAAAAAAAATCAAACACTATAGAGAGGTATTTCTGCAACACAATTTGTTAAAATAGGAGAAAAAAGGGCACACGAATTTCGGAAGATGCATTTTATTGGTTTGAAATGTCATCTGAAAAATATTTCCTCACATTAAATGGCACTTTTCAGGTTTCTGTTCTAACAGTTGAAGTTAGCACAAAACCAAAATGCACTACCAAGTAAATTCTGAGAGCATAATTTCCATGAGATATTACTTTATAAGAAATACTCTGAGTAATTCCCTTTAATGAGAAGTACTCAAAAGGCTTATTAAACAATAGTGAATGTCACTTTTTAGAAACATCTCAATGCATATTGTGCAGACAAAAATGCAAATTTTTACCATTTCTGAATAACGCTTTTTAAAAATGCTCCAATAGGAGGATTTTTAGTATCATTTTCAAGATATAAAGCCAAGGCAAAAAAGAAATACAGACTTAAACTGAATCAAAGTTTTCCAGATGAGGGTGTAATATTTTTTTTTCTATTTTGTGACAACAGTAGCAATTGTTCTATAGAATTCAACCATGTGTCATGAGGACATAATCAGAATGTAAGTGGTCTGTGACCAGACAGATACTGGAGTGTGTCTAAAAGACAGATATCTTTTAGTGTGTCCAATACTGATGCTAACCAATGCACTGTAACTAGACTACATTTTAACCCCAACTACCTTGTAAAGCCATCATACAACCTCTCTGTAGACAAATGAATCAAAGAATGGTTTGGGTTGGAAAGGACCTTTAAAGGTCATCTACTCACTCCCCCCTGCAATGAGCAGGGAGATCGTCAACTAGTGGCTCAGAGCCCCATCCAATCTGACCTTGAACTTTTCAAGGGATGGGGCATCTACCACCTCTCTGGCCAACTTGTTCCAATGTTTCACCACCCTCATCGTAAAAAAATATATTCTTTAAATCTAGATTGAATATACCCTCTTTTAATTTAAAACCATTACCCCTTGTCCTACCACAAGAATAGTCAATTTAACTGTAAAACATCAAGAATGTCTCTTTGAGGTATAAGAGCACTTAATCAAACTTATCAGAAGATACTATATCTTCACAGAAATATTTTTTTCTGACCTGTAGCTTGTAAATCTCATTTTAATAATTTAATCTGCTGTATTTAACTCTGCCACTGCTAACTTGCCAGAGCATAGTTGCCAACACAGCACGGAGGCGTGATGAAGGAGTGCTGGCGGTTGGAGAACATTCACAGATTCTGGTAACTTGTCCCTGCTCATACTAAAATCAGGACCTTGATCTCAGTCATCCTGCATCTGTCTGTAGCATTTGAGCAGAGAATGCTTTAATCCTTGGCTTTCTATCCTCAAAATTCCTTTGTGCTATTATGGTGTTAACTTCCAATCTTTGATTTGGTTAGCAAACTGAGCTCTGAATTATTTTTTTTCAGAGGCATTTCTCCTAACTCCTTGTTCACATGTTCTTTTCAATCCTTTTTCTTCCTCTTTCCCTAACACTTCTTTTCAATGCAAATACCAAAAGGCTATGCTGCCTAGGGTCAGCCTCAACAATTTGCACCAGTTTTCATATATAAATATATACACACACTGCTGTGTATATATTCCTATATATATATATATTTGCATACTCTCACATATATATAATGAAAATAAGCATATCACAAGCATTTTCTTCTACAGCACCACCTAGGAGACATGATCTCAGGTATTGGCCTTTTTGAAGTCCAAGTGTTTCAGCCTGTGATTCCCAGCCCTATGACCGGGGTCTGACTTGCTCGATTTTAGGAAGTGGTTGCTTCAACTAACTCCTTTGATTTCAGTCATAGTTGTTCACTGTTTTGATAAAGCATGTATACAGCACAATTGCCAATGATTTCATCTTTGTTTTTAGATCATTAACAAAAATTATTTTAAGCTCTGAAGAGATGGACAGGCTTCTTTTTGAAGAGCCACTTTTGAGATGGCAGCCTATTCTTAATAAATTTAGTATATGCTTTGCTGATAATGCAAGTTAGTGCAATAAAGCGATGAGCACATTCCCAACTTCCATTCTTCCATTCCGGGACTGCTTAAGTATTTTATATTAGGACTCACTAGAAATAATGCATAACCTGTCCTGGAAGCAAGGAACAGAAACCGTTCTCTCCCTTCTCAACAAGGGCCAAGGGACTGCAAAAGCTGTGCTGCTTCTGCTGCATTCCAGTCGGTACAGGTAAGGTACCTCCCAGCAAAGGAACAGCTTTCAACGTTTCAGGCTGTTACAGGGGACTGATCTTACATCTGTCTTCCTCAAGCAGGTGATGTGATCCTCAGGCTCCTCACATGGTTTCCCTTTGTGTGACCTTCCTTCCTTTCTGGGCTGACTTCCCAGCGCCAGCCTCAGCCAGCTCTTTCTGAGCTCTTATCAGGGCAGTCAGAAATCTCAGGGGTGACCAGGGCCATGTAAAGCTTTGGTGAGTCTAAAGGAGCGAAAGGAAGAAATGCTCTACTTCAATTTACAGAGAAAGGCCAACAATCAGAAACCTTCCTAGTGCTTTTGTTTTCCCTCCAGTTCATACTCATTCACTGCAGACAACATTTTTTTGTTTTTATTCCTCCCTTGCTAAACCACTTAGTACTAAGCAAGTACACAGCCTTCCACATGTTTCACTTTCCCCTGTATCATGGTGAAAAAAAATTAGATTATCAAGATATTTTAAGCGTCTGCCACTTAACAAGCAAGGTATAAATTTCTTTAGACAGAGATCCTGAATTCTGTCCGAGTTGCACTTTAGGTGCTCATTTCTTCTGACACATACAGTTTCTCACTGAAGACTGAAAATGTTGACATAAAGCAGAATTATTCAAATGAGCAGTAACATTAAAATACATCTGGGTGTGTGAGGGTTTGCACACCCACCCCACCCCCTCCAAGCTGAAAGCTAAGCCCCATATCTTGCAGACTTTCTATTAGCGTGCCTTAAGTACTCTACACAAAGGCAGAGTGGACTAATTGAACTAGTTACAGTTGAATTAATTCCAGTATGAATTTAAAAACCAAAAAAAAGAACTAGCTTCTGCAAAATAAGCAGTTTTATAGAAGATGGCAGAGATGTTTGACTTTGGGTCAGCTTTAATATCTGAACAAGGCAGGAGTCAACACATGCTAACAGTGGCCACGCATTATACAGATAAAAGCCAGTATGAAAAAACGCAGCAACTCTTACAATGTACCACAATTATTCGGACAGCGATTAAAATGTCAATCTCCACTAAACCGACCTCATTCATTTCAGTTTTTCCTGACCAAACATGCTTATTTCTTCCTCTACAAAATTTCAGAATAAGTTACAAATTTAGTTTATTCCAAGAAGTATTTCAGACCAAGAAAGCTGACTAGATTTCTATTACACAATGAACACAACTGGAGACACTAAAGAAACAAGTAAAAATTAAAAGTAACTCCTTTCCCTTCTACCCAATAAATGAAACCTCTTCTAAATGTATCTTTAAAAGATCACCCACAAATTGAAAATATCGCTTCAAAAATTACTTCAAAAAGCACTGAATTACAACATATTTTCAAGCAAACTTGCTATCTTTTGATACAAGCACCTTCAGAGGTAGTTCTAGATGTTGGCTATGGTATTAGTGAAGGCTTCGCTTCTAATCAGTATTTTCAAGTTTTCCAATGAATATCTGAAACTGGCATAATGATTTAATATTTCAAAGTTAATTAAGCCAATAAGCTAAAAGCATAACTTTCTAAAATATTTTTGTTCTTATTTTTCAAATATAGAGAAAAATATGTCTTTTAAACTTATTGTATTCTATTTGTCAAAAATTACATTCAGCTTTTCTAGTAATGGGAATATATATTTTAAATGAAATATTCGGTTTGAAACTAACCACCTTTTCAAGAAAAAACATTGAAAATTAAGAACAAAGTACACTAACAATTTATTTTAGATGTGTGTACATATGAGCAGATTACCATATGGCGATGTAACCTTTGTTTATGCTTTCAATAGAACAAACAAAAATAGCCTACCATAGCCAAGGAGGAAAAACAATGGCACTCATCAATTAAAAACATCTTCTAGCAAAACAACTATCAATATAAAGTAACAAAACAAGGGAGATGGGTACAGGTGAGGGAATGTTGAGGAAAAACCTCAAGGTCTTTTCTAGTGTGCATTAAGATGATACCACCTATCCAAAGCCAGTTTCATCTAGTCTTAAGAAGAAAGATAATAGCATAAGATAATAGCATATATAAATTGGACAGAAATATCTCACGGACTTTACCTCACCTGTGAATTATTTTTTTAAACCAGCATTTTTTTTTTTAAGATATATGAAAACTTGAATGCTTTCATAGCATTCCAGAGTGTTTAATAAATTCATATAGATATGCAAGAAGTTGTACAGTAAAAATAAGCTAGGTACTTCACACCATGCAAAAAGATGCAACAAGTTCTCAGATGTCATAGACATAAGCTTTGGTAGGGCAACAAGAAAATACAGGTTGCACTAGGTAGATATTTGAGTGGAAGCAAGCAGTGTACACGTAATGGTATCTTTATGGAAATCAGCACTCGTGGATGTCAGTACCACACCAAAACCCCATGAGCCTGTTAGTAAGAACCATCACACAGGTGGAAACTTTGAGTTATTTGTAACCAGATATCTGATGTCATTTGCAGAGACCAGCCTTAACCCTGGACTAGCAGCAAAACTTCATTTTAGACAACTGTACCATGCCTGCAGTTTAAATGCATTGCCACCTATCCTAAACTGTCATATACCATATGTGTAGATTTTTACATGTCCTATGTATTGCCTCAGAGAATGCTGTGCCTCAGGAGCAAGTGAGGTGATCCTTGTAGTCTTTAAAGGTTCAGCTCTAGCAGAAAGCTTTATGCTTCAACCATAGCCAGTCTGCTCACAGCAACAGCATTCCTCCTACCTGCTACCATTTCATCTCAACTTATTACTAAACTAGCATAAATACGCTTATACTATAATTTAGCCCAGTTTGGGAAATACAACGAGGTACAGAAACACAGGATTACCCATGCCATTTGTTTCATAGACAAACCTTATTGCAATAACAATACTATCAATAATTTCTCAAGTATGTATCAGTACACAATATTTGTCAATATTTGACAGTATTTGTTGAGACATGTTCTGCACAGTAAGTATATTGCTCAGATTATATGGTGCTTCATTTTTGCTCCAACTCAAATTGGTTTCTGTTAAGGATGAAAATAAACATTGTTTAAACCAGCTATGCAAAACAAAAGAATCATTCTACTGTTCACAAAAATAATTTAAGCCAATAAATCTTTAGCTCACCTGGTGCTACTTTTCACTTTTCTAAATGGTAATTAAATTAGAACTTGGAAGAAACAAGAGAATGAAGGAGAAAAGCTCCATGCCACAGAAAATTCAAACCATGTTAAGGTGGGAGTACCTTCCAAAAATGGAGTATTTTGATTCAGGCTGTTCTAGTACTGATAGTACAGCCCTAGGCTCAAAACGTACTAAACTTTAATCCAGGTATTCTTGCCTTGTAGTCCATTATGGCTTCAGAGATCAACACAGCAAAGTAAAAAGGTGACTTTTGAAAAGATAAACACTTCTCTGAGGCTAATTTAGCATGATGTTAAGACAGAACTAAAAAACCCACAAAAAAAAACCCAAAACCAAACACCACATCATTCCTCTCAGTTCTTGTGCAGATGCGCAAAACTGAAAGATTTAAGCAGTTGGAGCTGCACTAACAATGCTCATACACCTGGATAGTAAGAACCACTAGCTTTACCTCTCACGGTGTTTTTTATACAAGTATCAGGAAGATTCAGTCCAACATCATAAATTTAACTGGACCCTGTTTCTATAGAGGTGAACTCATTAATTCCTATTGGTTCTTACAGAGGAAGAATTCAGCATATTTTCCTTTAGCATGCTGCTGGGAAAGGACTGGGCACAATATTTGAATCTATTCCAGCTTAATTCATTTTGGTTAAGCACCTGATGGTCAAAACCATGTTCAACTTCCTTCTCACAGATCTACACTGGCACCCCAGAAAAGGTTATCCAGTATCCGAAGTGACAAATTGGGATCGTTATGAGCTCCATATGATTGTTTTTACAACTCTCTTACCATTGATTAGTATCTCTAGTTGGCTGTTATCTCTGTAGCTGAGCAGCATACCAAACTTGACATGCAATTGCAGGTACCTTATCTTCAGTTAAATGCAAATCAAAAATAGGAGTTGAGAAGAGGCATACCAGTAGTTACAATTGATATTTTGACAGTGAGTACAAAAGCAACATACTACACAAATTTGAAAATATAAACAAAAGGATATGTTTATAACATAATAGCACCTAAAGAGAGCTTTGGGTGAGACTACAGTTTTTCTACACCCTAGATGTACGAAGTATCTAGAGGAGACCAAAAGGCAGGTGAAGGAAAGATGAGGCAAAACACCGTAAGCAGTTACCATTTTTTAGTCAAATGCTTTTCTCATTATTGGGTTCCTACCACAGAAGCCCACAGAGACTTTGAATGAAAGAGTAAAGGTTTCCAGCTCCTCAGTCTTCTCAGACAAACATTTACCCCCTTCTGCTACCTCAAGGAAATCCTAACGTTGTCTTGCAGTCATACTCATATCTGAAAGAAGCAATGAAGCTACAATGAAGTCTTACAAAAGCAGTTTGTAACCCCAAAATTGAACTTCAACTTGAAAGCTGTTTCAGTTTACATTTAAACTGTTTCACCCACGAAAGTTTCCACTTGTTGCTTAAAATAGCAAAGACGGAACATTTTTGTTTACTTCCACACAAGAACAAATTCCCTAAGATATCAAGGCAATGAAGAATATATGTACATGAGAGTGCTGAACAGCTACTGCGATCAAATTATTCAAGTACTTTGTATATGGAATAAGGTATAGCAGGGAAAGTTTTCTGTTACATTTTCGCCTTAATGAATGCAAATTTCATATTCTTGCAAACATATAAAAAAATAAGGAAATTATCTAAGAAATATAAGAACTGTACTTAAATTAACCTGTAAGTATGCATGCATGCCCAGACTACTTAGTCTTGACTCATTCCATCATTTTAAATGTAATTATGTAGGACTCGGTGAAAAGAGCTCTCTTCCTCCTACTCCCATGTGCTCGTCACTGCAAGAAAGCTATCATCTGGTCCTATGAGCAAAAAACCTCTCACATAACTGTCTGTGACAACAAGAAGGGAATCTCGAGCTTCTGAAGACATACTACATCTATGCACATGTAATTAAAACTGCAGAAAAGAGCAGTCGTCATTTATGGAAGCTCCTGTCAGACTCCTGCAATCCTGGAACAAGAAGTATGCATTGCAGGACTGAACTTACATACATGTATGTTTATGTATTTAGCCATTACTCCTGAAAGAAGGTACCAGTAAACAAACAACTTCCAAGAATATAACCTCTACTAAGATAACATGTGAAGGGTTTGGGGTTGGGGTTGTTTGTGGTGGGTTTTTTTATTTTTTTTTATGTGAGTTTGTCAGCAAATAATTTAGTTTACGCCTTGAAGTGACTCAACTTTTAATCCTCTCACATTGTTTCTTATATAAACACACAAGAAACTCAGAATTATAAATCTTTTGCCTTTAAATAAAACTGTGAAGCCAACAGATTTAATTAATTTGGGGGGATTAAACCTGAATTACTACTATTCAAAATTTTTTTCTGGCAAAACAGAGACCAAATTGAATCATATTCTGTCAAACAAATACGTTACACCCAACCAGCTCAGAAAAGGCATGTAAATACAGGCTTAGGTTTGAAATAAGAGCCCATGTGCAGGATTTACAATTGTCACTCAGGCCAAACAGGATTCTCAGGGGCAGCAAAGAATCAAACTTGTGGGTTCAAACACACACTTCTGACTTCTCAAGAACACATTTAAGTTTGAGACTATACTATTGTCCTTGGCAGGGCTTCTTCCAAAGGCTTTGAATGATTAACAGGAACATGGCACACAGAGACCGTCAGTCCCAGCTGTGCTCCTGCCCTTGCTGCACAGACCACCCAGCTACTCCTGAGGTAGCTCCAGGATTTCTGCATTTGATAGTTAAATGCTTTCAGGCAAAGTGATGGTAACTTCAGATCCCCTGAAAACACCAGGACAAAGCATGACGCTTGGAGGGCTGCTCAATGGCCTGCATGGTGACAGCAGGGCTACAGGACAGCCATCTCACAAGCCACTCAGATGCAACTCTTCCCTTTGTGAGACACAGGCACTGGCCCCTCCCACTGAAGCTATAGCATGTGATATGAAACATATGGAGAAAGAAAACATCTGACTTGCAATTAGGACAGAAAGAGTGGTGTGTGCTAAGGAAGAGGAACGTGACAGCAAGGCTGCAGTTCTTGCTCAAGTGGATGCTACATGGGCTACACAAGATGTAACCATGACCTGCAAGCAATGAAAACCAGAAGAACTAGATGTTCAAAACTCCTTAGAACAAACGACGTAATGCTATCTTGTATGGTGAATGAATGACCTATGCTAAGATAATGATTTCCCCCTTCTTACCCAATGATGCTCCTACTACAGTAATGAGTTCTGTGGATGTACAGGCATTGAGCTAGGCTGCTTTAAGCACTTTTGGTCCAAAGTCTTCTCTTGAGAACGCTTTTTTTGCCTGATCAGCTCATCTCTTGACCTGCAAAGATGTTCCACACTGCCCTTGGGCTAAAGAGCAAATCTACACAACCCAAAGAAAATCTGTCACTTCACTTGCGGAGAAAGCATAACAGCTCTTAAAGTATCTGTTCTGTTTCCTTTTCAGTATTCAACCTGACTGCTTTCTACAATTTAAAGTAATCTCATAGCAGAAACTCTTCCATTTGCCCCAAAAGGGGATTAGGACTTCTTGGAAATATTTTTAAAATAAACAGTTTCCTTACCCTGTTTAAACAATGACTGTTTAAGCCAGAGTCAAAATGACTCAGAGGAGTTGTACTTGTCATTGTACAATATTCACCATGATCTACAATGTGACCATGCAGCAATGACCTATATTAATCATGGGCCAAAGCGTAATTAAGGTAAAATTAATGGCCTGTGATGGTCTGGCAACTGATGTCCATGTTCTCACCTTTTCTGTTGGCTTGCCAGACTACTGCACTTCTGGTGAAGAACTCTTCTGCAACTGAGGCCGAGCACAGGAATCCCTTTTGCACAGGCAGACTCATAAACAGACAAAAAAAAAAAATGGACTCAACTTGTTTGAGCATACACAGGAATTCTTTCCACACTGCTTACAGCATAAACTGTTTGGCAGAAGACCACTGACTAATCTACCTAATTCAAAACTGCCCTATTGTCTCTATGATCAAAATGAGCTAGAAAATTGTCTGCTGATACGTTATCCTTGAGTAAGGGAGAAAACATTTCACTTCTGATCTATTTGATTTAAAACACCATGTCTTTGTATAAAGAAAGCCTACAATCTTCCAGTATTGACCCTAATTCTGCCTTTCTTCCCCTGTACAAGAGCTCCCAAATGCCTTAATCCACAATCATGCATGCTCACTTTTTTTTTTTCCTCCAACATACATTATTTGCTTCTCTCCTGTGACATACTGATGGTTCTGATTGCAGTTCACATTAATGGTGAAGCACCTGCTAACACTGACACATAACAGTACTGGCTTACATTTGTCATTGAAGAATTTTTTCAGCAACCCACTTCAGGGAAACTGTTGCCTACCACAGCCTTATAGTTTAGTGAGAAATATACTGCAGCCTTAGAAATAAAAAAAAAAAAGAGCATCAAGCACAAAAGCTTTAACAGATGGCTGGGAAACTGGAAACCCACTTCCAAACTACTTCCTCTAGCTGAACACCTGGAAAAAACATCATAATTTGTCCCATCCTGTGGCAAATATCCCATGGAATTAACTAACACTGAATAAAGCAATTTTTTTTGGGGGGGGACAGAGAAGCTTTTTATTAAAGCAGATTAGCAGCTCCATTTTTCAGAGGGCAAAAAATAAAACCCTTTGCATAAATGAGTCATTAGTAACCAGCAGTTTACAAACTCACAAGCATATCAAGATTCAAGTGCATCCTACCATGATGGAGTCATGTTAAAATTATATACAAAGACTTCCAAAAGCCAAACCTTGACATTTCTCCCTCATGGCGAGGTGTCTGTGTGAATGCTTATGTATGTTCAAGAAGGAATACATCGTAATGAACTATTTCACCACCACTTCTATTATCTCATGTCTGCCATAGCCTCCGGCTCCCAGTCCCTCACTTCGAGGCAACTTCTACATTCTCCTGGAAACAAGAAGTATATACCTAGACTTTCAAGCTGTAATAGTAATGCTGAAGTTTTAAAGCATTGGCTGCTTCAAATCCATGAATGACAGAAACAACCTTTCCCAACTCCTCCCCATTAACTAGAGTTATTATTAAGCTTTAAACCCTTCTGGGTGGCCAGCCTGTTTCTGCAATCAGGTAACTGTCCCCATCACCCTTCTCTGAATTTTGACTAAACAGAAATAACACGAACAGCAAAAGGGAACTCCCATAGGACTAACTCAGTGAAAATTAGACAGTATTGTGTCCATCTGCTGTCTAAGCTGAAGGGTTTAAAAGTTTTCTGAGGCGGTAATATAGCTGTTTTGGAACTGCAGAGACCCATTGGTCATGCCTGAAAAAAAGTCAAGTTACCTTGACTGTAGCTAGCTGACTAATTTTTACAGGATTTGTCAGAAAACTTATTCCTCAGTCCAGAGTTATTTCTCTCAAGTTTTTGTACTGAAGTTATTATGCAGTAAAGTTGCTTTGTAGCATATAAACTTTTGTGCATTTAAGCTCAACTCTCATTACAATTTCAAGGAACTCCTGAAATTTAAGATTGGCACTAGAAGCTTTTACATATCACCATGGGAATTCACAAATCACTACTTACACTTTCCACCCTCACCCCCACCCCACCCCCAGTATGGAAACTGCAACACCCAGCTGACATTTTCTGTAACTTTCATCTCAGAAAGATCAACAAACAATACAGAAGCAACACAAACTTTTAAGACACCAAAGGTGTGCAAAAGGAAAACAAAGCAGCTGGTACACAGTCTGTCTACATAGTGCATTTTTATATTATTCCTCCCCCCACCCCCCCACCAAGAGGCCTAAAAAAGCTTCAGCTACAGGTATTTTAAATCCTCAGGGCTTGCAGAACATAGAGTGCACATAGTAGGTGTTCCGTGCAAAGCTGGAGATGACTTTAGAGGAGCTACGAACTGGCATAAGTAAATCGGAGCTAACGGAACGTTGCTAATTCATACCCACCCAGATGTTAGCCCATGTTTCTTTACTATGCTCTTCAGGATAAAACGTTGCAATACATCATTTCTACAGCTGTTTGCACACCATATTTGAAATTACAAAAGTAAAACTAGCCTTTCAGTCAAACGTACAATGCACATTTAACCTTATATCCTCCAGCAGACTCATGAATAATTTCCACATTTTAATGACCTTTTCTTTGCCCAAATTAGACATTTTAGTTAAATTTATATGACCATCACTTTAGATAAAGTTCAGAAGATTAAGAAATACTCAGTAACTATTTTGCAAACATAGCTGACCGTGCAAAGCTTTAACATACAATCATTTATCCAGTTTAAAGCATTCTGCACTACATTACTGCTGATGCCATTTTCACATATTTACGTGATATCCCAGTGACATCCATGATAACAGCTCAAGTGCATGTAACATTTCACTACATCCAGACAATGAAGATTTAGCAAGCAAGGTAAAGACTTGCTACTAAATAGTGCAGTCTAGCAATCTATTAATACCATTGAAACACCAAGTTAAAGCCATTGAAAACTGCTTGACTGATAAAAATCACTAGATGCTCATCTTTTTGCTCCAATATAGACATTCAGTTCTCAGTCAGCATTCTTTCTGTCTACATTTTGCTGAAAAGATAAAATGGCAAAACATCACAAATCTATAATCAATCACATTCCTATTACAGCAATACTGGATCAAGGACTTTTCACTCTTCAGACTCAGAATGGAACTTTCTTGCCTTCACACACACAATACAATTGGGGTTTAATATGTAAAACTTCGACTCTGTTCCACACATGCTGTTTCACTCAAGTTTCCTCAAGGAGTCATGTGTTTTGCACACCTGAGATCTATTAACATGCACAATCAAAACCAAAAATTCCTACCTGAAGCTGTGGATAACAACCTCTATTCTTATGATTTTGACCTTAATTAGCTATTTAGAATATTTGTTTCAGTTCCATGGAACTACTTCCAGCTCAAAACTGAAAGTCTTTTTTAACACATATAGATATATATACACACACATACCACTGCAATAGAACCAAACTTGTAAATAACATGCAAACAAGAATATTTGGAATAATTATATAGCTAGCCAGCAGAGGGGAAAAAAGGAGAATAGAAATTCAGAAGGGAAATAATAATCCTCAAATGAAGGGTTCTAGGCTGTCTGTTACTCTGAACTAGGATCAGAGGAAGAGTATTACTTAAGCATATCGTCACATGAAAATAACTATGCATATTATAGCTTTAATCTCATTTAAATTAATGTCATTTAACTGCTGCAAATAGTTTAGGGATATTTATTTCAATTTATTTTGCTTAAGTTGATTAGGACAGTCCTTGAAGTATGTCTTGTACACGTACACTCCACACCGCTACCCAAACAAGAGCAACTGGCCAAGAATTTCCAGACTTTGTATTTCTGTTTCATTTTAACTAGGGGAGGGCAATACCTTTGGTAGAAGAAAATGGGAGGATTTTTGAACCACTGCTACCGGAAAACTACAGAAAAATTTTATAAATAAAATCCATGGGTAAAACTGTGCAGAAAAAACTCTATACTTTTCCTTGTCCAAACTTAAAAATAAAAAAAAAAGGGGGGGGGGGGGGGGGGGGGGGGGGGGGTGGGGAGGGGGGGAGGGGGGAAGGAAAGTGAAATACAGACCAAACTGAAAATTTGCCCAAATCCAAAACAAACAAAAAAAACCAACCAGCCTTTAGCTTAATAGTGCTAGGTGTCACACCACACCGTTAAGGAAGACAGAAACACAGCCAGATGATGTATACATGCAGTCATCAAATTTATGAACACTTCTTCTATATTGCCTCCTCTTAATGTTTTACCTTTTCAGGTTTAACTTTCTGCATGAGCTAACCAGGCATGATGAGTGAATGTTTCCTGCACCTATTCATTACTCTTAATCATTAATAATCCAAGACAGTTGGCATCGGAGTTCGAGGGAGTGAGGAAGTGTTGGCACTAAAGTTTTCTAGTACATACAGTCAGGCTCTAGCATAACTTACCAGCTGAACCACTAGAATTCTCAAATTTCTCACAGAAATGCTTCTTTTTATAGGACTATTTTTGAAAACAGTACAGTAACTAAATTCCATTCCCTAAACTGTCAATACTAACCTGGAACTAGCCATGAGTTTGGTGCATGACTTTCTATAATCCATACAGAAATTAAATTAACAATTTAATATGTAAATTCAATCCAGTTGCCAATGAAACCACAAAGCCTTGCACTTGTTCTCAGTGAGGTCAGGAGCAGCAGCATTATCATTGGAAAAACCCAGCAAAAGGCCACCAAAAGTTATTTTTTTTATATAGTAAAAAAATAAACGCATAATGAAGGAAAATAGGGGCTAAACCAAAAGCTAACACCACCACAGTTTCAAACACACGGTCAATTAAAAAAAAAATCTGAATAATTGAAAGGAACAATCTTGAAATGGAGGGTTTTTTGGTATTATTAACATTAAGATTCAGAAACACTCTTCTTATGACATTGCAATGCCCAATTCCAACTCCAATACAGAAAGCAGGATCAAAGTCATACAAGTCACACAACCACAAAAGGCTACAACACAAGCGTTCTCAGTATTCAACTGTACCTGTCATATAAATCAATACATAATGCAAATAAATTCCCACCCATCCCATTACATGAGCCATATCAAGGAAATATTCCCACCTTTAAAAAAAACCAAAAGGATGAGGTTTTGTGGGTTTTGTTGTTTGTTTTTTTTGTTTTTTAAAGGAACTTTTGCTCTCCATAATAGCTATAAGAATAGTTATGACAATGAAATGTTAAGAGAAACAGAAGCAAAACTGTACAGCTGATGGAAAATGAGTGCCTTATTCCTAGAAGCAAACCAACATCTCAAGTGAAATAAGTTGATGAGATCTGACACAGAGAAAGATAATGGTCACCCACATGACTCATTGTACCATGGAAAGTTTCAAACTGCTATAACAAGGATAAGATCTCTGCATGCTAATATTGGCAGATTGCTAGATTTTTTAGCTACATTAAAAAGTAATCGGTATGTTATAATTTTTTTTATTTCAATACTTTCTTCTTGGAAACAAAAATATCTGATCACATTTATTTTTGAACCTCCATTTTCTTAACTTGCAAATATAACAGCGAGTTAGAATTGTGTATGTGTGATAATGTTGTGGTAAATAAATTACACTGAAATTTTTTAGGCCTGAACATCTTCAGCTGTATCCTGGATCTTAATGGATCCCCTGATCATTGCTGTCAGCCTACAAGAGTCACATAACCTTCAGTCTCCTGTTTCAGGCATTTAAAAGTTTGATTTTACCAAACTCATAATTCAGGAGCTGCTCCTGGAAGCTCAAATCAGCAACAGATTTGATCACAAGTTCCCTGAAAAGCTTCAGCATGTAATGTTTCACAAAGGTCCTGGACTCCAAGTACCTATTCACTGAACCACATTTACAGATGACGGACTCAACATACACTTACTTAAATGAGCAGCTGAAAGTCCTACATTCTTTTTTTTCAACCCGATTCAAGAAAGCGTTTAGTACAAATCTACAAAACTAAATCCATGTTCACTTAGCATTCCTGAAGAGAAAGTCTTTCCAGAATTACGATTTTCATTTTAGAACTTAACATTGTCTGCTTCCCTGTCTCCTCCCCAAACAACAACATACAGTAGTAAGAATCACACTATCCATTCAGCTTCAATATTTTATTCACAGATGGCAATACATTATGCTGAATGCAGAAGTTGATATGACAAATGACATTTTTCTTCCCTAAACTGGGTGGAAATGTAAATAGCTTTAAAACTCTCCTTGCTGCTTGTAAAAATGTGCTTTTAATGATGGATCACTTGGGTTGTGCTTATGAGAAACATAGCTCATACAAAATATGATCTTCAGAATCATAGTAATGAAAATCAGATTTGAATGAACACTTTCATTAACTTTTTAGCAGTAAAATAAACATCAAAAAATCTTTCATCACTGGGTATGAAACTAAAACTTTGATAGCAGCACAAAAAAAAACTTATTAGTTCCCAAAGAGTTTGGACATTAAAGAAAGAATCACAGCAGTTTTGTGTCTGAATTCATACAAATTTGTAGCTTAAAGTTCTATCCATGAGATCTAGCTCAAGCTGGAAGCATTCAAACTAACATAATTGCAAAAGAAAATCAGAAATTTCTGGACAGACTGCAGCAGAAAGCGATCATGTCTTGGGCAGTCTTTAAAGACCAACTGAAAGGTTTCTATGCATTAAAGAAAAAGAAAAAAACACCAAAAGTGGATTTGATGCCCTACCATTTTTCAAGGATGAGCAAATACATTGCTCTTTTTATAAACCTTCTGTGATGGGTTGCCCCTGGCTGGATGCCAGGTGTTCACCAAAGCCACTCTATTACTCCTACTCCTCCTCAACTGGACAGGGAAATAAAAAAAATGTAAGGAAGGGCTCATGAATGGACATAAGGACAGGGGGAGATCACATGCCAATTACCATCACAGACAAAACAGACTCAAGTTGGGGAAGAATTTATTTAATTTATTCCCAATCAAATCAGAGTAGGATAATGCAAAAAACAAACAAACACACACACACAAACCACCAACCGAATTTTAAAAACACCTTCCCCCTACCCTTCCCTTCTTCCTAGGCTAAACTTTCGTCCTGATTTTCTCTGCCTCCTCCACCACAGTAACACAGAGGGATGAGGAACGGGGTTTGCAGTCAGTTTATCACACATTGTCTCTGCCACTACTTCCTCTGCAGTGGGAGGACGCCTCACACTCTTCCCCTGCTCCCTGAGGTCCCTGTCACAGGCTGCAGTGCTTCATTAACTGCTCCAGCATGGGTCCTTTCCATGGGGTACAGTCCTTCAGGAACAGACTGCTCCAGTGTGGGTCCCAACGGGGTCACAACTTCTGCCAGCAAACCTGCTCCAGCAGCCTGGGCTCCTCTCCCCATGGAGAGCTCCTGCCAGGAGCCAGTTCCAGCACAGGCTTCCCATGGGGACACAGCCTCCTTTGGGCACATCCACCTGCTCTGGTCCTCCACGGGCTGCAGGTGCTATCTGCTCCACCATTAACCTCCATGGGCTGCAGTGGCACAGCCTGTCTCACCATAGTCTTCATGGGAATATCTGCTCTGGCCCCTCAAGCACCTCCTGCCCTCCTTCTGCACTGCCCTTGGCATCTGCAGAGTTGTTGCTCTCACATATTCTCATGCCACTCTTCAGCTGCTATTGCTGTATGGCACAGTAACTGCTTCCCCTTCTTCAATATGCTGTTCCAGAGGTTCTGCCATGGCTGCTGGTTGGCTTGTCCTCGGCCAGCGATGGGTCTGACTTGGAGCCAGCTGGCACTGGCTCTATCAGCCAAAGGGGAAGCTTCTAGCAGCTTCTCACAGATGCCACCCCTGTAACCCCGCCACTACCAAAACCTTGCCACATAAACCTAATACACCTTTTTTAATCTTGCTTGCACATTTGTGCCTCTTAAGCATTCCCTTTGGCAAACAAACACAGCTTTCATTGAGTTGAGTGAGAATGAAAATTACTGACTCAGTAGTGAACAGTATAAACACCGTCTGCTGCTTCTGAGAAGTACAGTTCATCTTTGCCTTCCATGTAATTGCTTTCACAAAACTACTGGCTTGGTTTTTTTTTAAGTGGCGATATGGAATGGGAGGAAAACTAATAGTCACTCATATTTTTATTTAAGAGTCCTGGTAGGCACTATGCTATTTAAGTGAAAGATGAATGTATTACTGAAAAGGAAAAACCTGCCAATCTGACACACATATGCCTGTCTATCAATAACAAAGTCAAGCACCATCTTAAGTTTTGTTGATATATTCCCTTATCACACTGCAGTTTAAGATAAAGGAAAAGAACTAATACATTTGCCCACCACATCATCACTAGCCAGTAGCTACTGAACTGCAGTTTCCAGAAACGGAGCTACAATTCTCATTGCTTTTCTATTTGTATTAGTTCTCTTTGCATTGTACAGCATTTTAAAAAACTATTTGCTACTGCACAACCCTTTACCCCTACAGCTGTAGTCCTACAAGTTTCTCTTCCACACACACAAAGGTTAGCCCATTCAACTGTCTGCTTCAATGTAGACCTCCTTTCTTTCAACAGGATTTGTTCTAAAGTCATTCTTTGTTAGCTTTTTTACACTGCATCCAGACACTAGAGATCATTTTTTTTCCGTCTTCCAGAGAAAATCTGTGTCCTTTCTCTTAAAGTGAACTTTTCCGTCTCGTTCCACAGGAAATCCAAAATAATTTTATACAAAAAAGTACCCAGAAAAAGAACACAAAGACATCTGAAGTAAGCAACACTATCCTCCACCAAGCCTCCTTACTAAATTTAACCCCCCCTGGATTTACCTCGGCAGCTCTAGATCCAAGATGGGACTCCAATTCTTTTTTTCCAGTCCTCTTTAAGAGGCACTTTGTTAAAGTGACTTTACTTTGCTTGTTCTCTATTTATTGGGAGATGCTTTCTGCAATAGGTATTTTAGAAAGATATTTACTTCATAAATATTCCAGGGATCATTTCTCTTCCAAGAATCCTGAAAGTAAAACACACTCAGCATTTCTTCACTAGAGGCTTTTGTAATGCTCTTTTAGGTTTTATTACAAAATTTTCTTTAAGATTTCCCAGTTAACAAAGCCAAATCACTATGCCAATAAAAGGAACAACCAAGAGCTACAACTTTAAGAGAGATTTCTAGCTTTGATTGCTTGAAAATTATAACCTTGACATTATACAAAGGGCTCCAGAGGGCTCTCCAAAAAGAGGTGTTGTGACAAGAGAAAGCTGCAGAGCTGTGGCCTTGCATGCAATTGCATTTTCAATATTTGCCTTCTACCAATTATTATTTGCAAAGTTAACAGTGTGTTGGAAGGTGGGGGCACTATGTATACGGAAACATACATTAATAACACCCAAAAGAGCCAGTCTTGACATCCAGTGAAGCACTATGCCTTTGACTATCCTCTTAGTTTCCTTAATTTACAGTTATCTTGTTCTTACCCTTCACCTGTCCTTATGCTCCCTTCTCACACAGCCTTCCTCCACTACAATCAACAACCTCAGAAACTTAGCTCCCCCTAAAAACATATGTTTTCACTACCTCAAATTCTACCACAGACAAGAATGCCAATCATGGACTCATAGTCCAAGGCAGCTGCATTTCATTGCACTGTTCCTCAGATATTTGGCATATGCACATCTGTTACATGTCCTGATTTGTGTGCGTATATACGGATAACTTTCCTTGTCTCCCTGTTATCAAGAAAGATGGCAAGGTAAAATGCAAACAGCAATCCATTTTGATGAAAGAGAGAAGGATGCTTAAGCTGAAAAAAAAGTAGAGATAAAGCACTACCTAATTCTGACTTCATTAATTTGGACTGTTTGTTGTCCAGCTAATCCCAAAGCCTATTTGGGTTTTTCCTGCACATCCACTGTCAGTGCCGAAGAACAGACATACTATGAGAGAAGATGTAGCAGTTTATATTGAAATATCATTATCAGAGATAAAAATCTGCAGAGTGTTCCACAGGGTGATGTATTTTATCTCTGAGGAGACACAGTGTACTGCAATTATTTTGTTAGAAGCAAGTATGCACCTTTGTTCAGCAACTGGAGAGGATTAATAAAGAGATAATTCTGAAAATGTTAAACTTCTGTTCTTCCATGACAGTTTTGAGTGTGTGCATTACTCCCCTTCTTTTTAAAAGAAAGTTCCTTAATCCTTTGAATAGTTCTTACTATTGTGCTTATTACACATCGAGATTGAATTCTCCTACTAATTGTCTGCAGTGAAGTTCAAAAGGATTTGTTGCTATAGCAATACCTCATGTTGATTCAGAAATTAATGATAAAAGAAGTGACAATTAGTACTATTAATTTTTACTAGAGAAACATGGGAGAGTGCTAAAAGGCTGCTGGCCAAAGAAAGCAGTAAGATTTTGCACAGGTGACCAATACAGAGCTTGCAGCTATAAAAACCAATCATAATGGATATTTCATGCTTCAGTATGTGCAGCATGAATGTTGCTGCCTTAATATCCCGAGACAGACCCAGCCTCTGTTGTGTTTCAGGAAGTCCTACGTGAGCACAGGGCTGTGTCTCCTTTCATACATAACAGCACCCTGTGGGACAAGCTCCCCTACGTTAGTCTAAGGAAAGGGAATTTAATTTTTCCCTATAGACTTGACACTTATTTCAGGGTTTTGCAGACCTTTCTTTTGCATTTTTAGTGAATGCACGTATGTCGCTTCAAGATAATGACCTGCTTGCTCTCATTCCTGAGTAACAGCCATGAAGCGAGTAAGTGTTTTCCAGGTCATATGAAACCCAAAGTAGTAATTAATATTCTACCACTAGGACTGCTATTATCTCACCAAATTATTTGGGTTTGTTGCAGCCCAGTACCTTCTACAAAACATTTAAGGTTTTAGAAAGTAAGTCAAGACCATTCTATTTCAATCCTATGAAGAATAGCATTGCTGCACATAACTTTATAATGCAAGGCTGAAGAAACGGAAATGCTTTCCTTCTTCACTAGGTACTTAGTAAGATTTTTTAAAAGTATGCTTTGACAGCCTTAATAATGTATTTTCTGCTATTAGAAACCTGAGCAATTACTGAAGGCAATAAATTTACTTATTTCATAATGAAGTGATGGAGTTGTAGGCTAGTGGCAGATTGCCCCTCAGAGCTATTTTATAAATCCTTGTGGATGATACATAGCATTTTTTCCCCTTCAAAACTGTCAGGGTTATTTCCGTTAGATGCTACAGATAATACGTCAGACCCTCGTGCAGGAACATTGGGAAGATTTATCAAAACCCATGAATCCTAGATGCTGGAGGGGCTTTTTCCTGCTTAAGAGAAGGAGAGGCAGGAATGATGTGGCTGCAGGACAATGCATGTTGTCACTACACTATAGACTTGACCTGGAAAGTGGTCCCTTTACATCTCACATGAAGCTCTAAGGCCCATGAAAAGCCCTTGGGCTCCAGTACACCTAATGTTGTTCAGATAAGGTAGTAATGGACAGAACCGTTAACGGTACACATGAACACAGAGCTAAGCAGGCAAGCAACGTCACACAAGACACCCCAGCCAACCACAGGCACTGAGATTACATCATTTTCTTTAACATAAGTGAGGCACATCAGAGGCTTGCCCTAAAAACTCCAAGCATTTCTATGTTAATCCCATCCCCCCTAAAGCTCTCAGTCCTCTATGAACTTACATGTAAGAGGGAAATGTCTGACTTTCTGTATTATTAGCTTTTGCATGTCATGGTTAACCTTGTTCCATGGGGATATACTGAGAATGCAGAAGGACAGATTATCATCTACACACACTGAGAGATTATCCTTACACGTCATCACGCTGCCATCTCATTCAGAGGGAGAAAGAAAAAAAAAAATCAATCAGAAATACTCATTATAGAGCACAACGCCATCAACTGTTGAATGTAATAATCCTGAATCCCTGTGCCCGCCCGCCCCCACCCCACCCCCCAATCACTTTCACTACCCTGACAAGAGCTCGATACAAACTTGCAGAGCAGCCCCAAACTCCTGGAGATCAATACCAGACATAACACTCAGAACAGAGAGGGGGCAAATTATCAGATGGTTGGTCTGCAGAGAGCTCTGTGATACTGTGACTACACTGCTGTATTACATCCAGCTAAATGAACAAAAACCTGAATTTGCTTGCAGGGACATTTTCTAAATTAAACAGTGAGGGTTTTGTTTACCTTTCCTCCTCTGTTTCTCTGCTTTCATTCTAAAGTTGGAGTAATAGCATTGACTGCATTTTCGAATCATAGCCAGGAAAACATTTTCCCACAATCCATACTCTAGCTGTATTATTAAATATTTCTCTGTAACCATCTTAATCAAGATTAATTTACAGAAGTATCAAACTGCCTCTAGCTCTTATTTGAGCAACTGAGTATTTATCATTCATAATACAAATTAAATCTTTCAGGTTTGTTTTTCCAAAACTTTCCCAACCATAGAAAAGACCTTGCCTTCAGTTTGCAAACTTTTCATGAGAAAATTCACTTAAGCCTACCTTCCTTTAAACTAATTGATGCCTCCACCATGAAGCCACATACTCTGAATAGGCAAAAGGGTTAATCTTCCATGCTCTTCTATTTTACACGCAGTAAGTTCAATAATTTACATTCAGGATAATGGCTTTTCCTTGCCCTCACTGAATCTCTTAGCCAGGCTTGCACACAGAAGACTGTGTTCCGATGGCACACAACCAAGGTACAAGGAGTAGAAAGCGTCGCAGCACGCTCTTGTCCTCTCTTAAAACAAAAACAAGACAAACAACTCCTGAGCATGAAGTCCCAAACTAAATATAGCATGTCAGACTCACACTAGATTCATTTCTTCTGTTCTGCACCCCAACACCATCAGAAACATACCCCTATGTATATTCTAGAACACTTTTGTCAGACGGACTGAAAGGCATAGTTCATGGGTTTAGAGGTGTAGTTCATACACACACTCCCAGCATCTCTAAGCGACAGTTTCACACATTGCAGCAGCCGTGCAGTCTAGCAAAACTGATGTTTTTCTATTGAAGAAAGACACAGAATGAAGTCACGGGGGATGCAGCAACACTGTTGAATGAATTTGCAAAACAGACTGCTTTTAGTGTTACACAGACTTTTCCATTTTCATTCCAAGCTTACAGATCCATTTAAACATCTGTTACATATTCACAAACTAAGGTACTTAAATATGATAGAAATGGTATTGCATATCCTCTCCCACATATTCTTGTCCATATTGCTCCTTATTTTAAAGCCTAATTATACATCTTCACTAAATGAAAAGTTGCCACTACAGTAAGGGACACTAATAATATTAGTAAACTGTTCTATCATCTTACGTACTAAACTCAACAACCATGCATTTACACACACTGAGCAGAGCTTTCACTGCCTTCAAATATCTTGTAGATGCTTTATCTCATCCTCAGAGTATACTTCTCCTTAATGGCAAACCAGCCATAATATGATAGTGGGGAAAATTAATTAAGGTCATCCAGATCACTTCAAACTTTCTTCTAGTGTCAAGCACCTTTTGCACTCCTTCCCCTTCCTTTTCGAGTCACATAACACTGCATAAGCACAGTAACTGCCAGGACAAAGTACGCATTTAGGCTTTCTGTGTGCTAAAATCAAGACTGAGGGAGGAGGGAAGGTATGAAAACAAGAACTATAACGTTGTAGTATTTATGTAGGAAAGATTTCCACCTTAGTCATCACAAGATTTTTCTTTAACATTTGAGGACCCTGAAAACATTCATAGCACTAAGACTAAAATCCAAATACTAATGCAAGAAAGGAAGGTTGAATAGTTTGAAAGCAGCAACTTTAGCTTTAGAATGAAGAGTGCCATAAGTGTGACAATTCTTTAGACCAGCTTACAAATTAACCAAGACATTGTAACCCCTAACAGTAACACTCAGAACTATCAGTTAAGAGACCATTGAGCACTATGCTTGTGAAGTTTCATAAGGTCACGGTTGGTTTTCACCATGAAAACCTACTTCCGAGACTGCTGCTCTGAAAGATACTGGTAAGATGTTTGATGTAGACTATATTACTACAAGATTAAATTTAAATTTCTTTCAGTAATAGAAATAAAAATGGATTGTACTTGACGATACACAGATGTACAATATAAAGTATGCATTCGGCTCCCTCCAGAAAGTTACTATTCATCTTCTTCAAAAGGACTTGAATCTGCACCTCACAACAGTTTCTGTAATAAATGAGGTTCTATTTCCTTTCACATTTCATTCAAAAAGATACCAAACTCAATTTCTGGATTTGGTGGCAAAGCGCAGCTCATAGAACGAAAGAGGAAAACTTGCAACCTGTTTTGATATAGCTGGCAGCAAGTCAGGTGAATTTCATACTAGATTATCCCTGGAGGATTTCACTGCTTGCTATTAAAATCTAGCAAAACTGCTACATCCAAAAGAGTCCAAGAGAATGGTTTTCAGTGTTTCAGTTCAAGTCTTGTTCCCTAAAGCTGAAGTTACCCTGTTAACACGCACATGGCACCAAAGCAAAAACATGGTACTTTGAATGAGATTCAGCACTGGCAAATCTAATCGTCATATTGCTCTACGGGGCAGTAAGATAAATGTAAAAGCTCCCGGTAAAAAACAGATTAAAAAATAAAGGGAAATTAAAATTTTAAAAAGCACATAAAACATGAAAACTTTTTAGGCCACAAAACATCAGAAAACCCTGCAATGCTTCTTCCATGCCATGAAGAACTGCTGCTGTAAGAGTGACCAGCTTGCTTCCATGCTGACACACATTTCTGAAAGCCACCAAACCAGGCTTCCATTCTGGAAAACGCACTGTTAACCTACTACAGTCCTGGTCCAACACAAGCAAGCAAAAAACACTGACAGATTAAATATACAGAAGCAGATGAAATAAAATCAATACGTCATTCACCAACTTTGAGGTGTATAGGTATGCAAATAAAAAAAAAAGTATAAACATTTCAGTCAATGTAGGGTATAAGCACAGGAAAAATATATCGCTTGGGCAAAAACATCCTCAGGACATATCCCAGCTTTTGTTTGCCTTTTTTTTTTGAAGTTTCTCGACGTGTGTCAGCAATGTTACAGTTGTTCTGTCTGTGGCTGCTTCTATATATGGTCAGCGCAGATATTTGCTGGGTTTTGCATTTTTCCATAAAGTAATCCCAGACAATCAGAAGCCTGTTAATCAGTAAGAAAACCCACAGCAGCTGATCCATCGCCCTGCACGCCTGAGCCCATCTAAGTCTCGCTGCCCCGAGACTTTCCAACACAGCGAAGGGCACACGGCTCGCTCTGGTTTTAAGTAAATTCTTGGGCTCTGCTGCTTCAGACAGCCCGGTGGGTGCGCCAGCCCGCGGACTCCTTCCCAAACTCCAGCTGCACGACAGTCCGCACCCCGGCACACCGCCCCGAGGAACCTCGCTTGATCCCGAACGGAGGAGACACCGCGCCGGTGCCCGGGGACGATCCGGGGGCAGCGGCCGGCCGGGGCGGGGGGGAGCACCGCGCACTGCTGCGCCCTCCCGCACCGCCCGGCGGGACAAGCCCGGCAGCCGGCGGCACGTCGAGCCGCGCTCCGGGTCTCCCGGGGCGCGCCGTGCTGCGCGGTGCCCGCTCCCACCGGCCCCACAGAGGGGCGAGCCCCCGGGCGCGCACGGCGGGGCGGCCGGTCCCTCGCCGCTCCAGGGGCGCAGCAGCCGCCGGCAGCGGCCGCTCCTCCGAGTCCCGCGGAGAGAGGGACGGCCCCGCCGCGGTCCGCGGAGCCCCCCGGCGGCCGCCGCCCCAAGCGCAGCCCCCCGCCCCGGGCGGACGGGGAGCGGCAGGCGGGGGGGCCCCGCGGCTCCTCAAGCCGCCCCACCACAGAGACCGTCCCCGCAACTTTCCCCGCGGGGATCCCCGCTGCGCTGCCGGACCGGGCGGTCCCGCACGTCGCTCCGCGCCGCCGGCACCCCACGCACAAGCGAGCAAAGCCAAACAAAAGCCCCAAGGACCCGGCGCTTCCCCTTCCTACCTGCCCGCTGCCCGGCGACCACGCACCGCCCGCTCCGCTCCGCGCCGAGCGCTCCCCGCGGCGCCCAGGTGGCGTTAGGAGCGCGCTTCCCACGGGCGGCGCGCCCCCGGCGGCCGGCACATCCCCCGCCGGGCGCCGCCGGGAGGAGGGCGCTCCGCACCCGCCCGCACCGCCGCCGCCACACCTGTGCCCGGGCAGCGGCGCCGCCTCCTTCAGTCTCGCCCCCTGGGCGGGCGGGGGCGCACCCGCACCCCTCGCCCCGCGCCCGCCGCCGCCCTCCCCATGCAGCCGCCGCACGAGGGGCACCCGGCCTCCGCCGCCCGCCGCGCCGCGCCGCTCATTGGCCCACCGGCCGCTGACCTCACGGGGCCCGGCCCCGCCCCTCCCGCCCCCCGCCCCCCTCCGCCCCCGGCCCGAGCGGGTGCCCCGGGGCGGCCCCGCGGGGAGCGTGGCGGCAGCGGGCGGCGGCGGCACCTCGGAGGCGCGATGCCGGGCGGCCCGGCGCGCCCCTGCCCCGGGGGCCTGCTGCGGGGGGCGGCGGGGCGCGAGCGGGCGGCGGCCCTGGCCTCGGTGGGGCAGCGGGGTCGCAACAGCGGTGTCGCAGCAGCGGTTTGCAGTAAACACCCCCTGCCCTCGCAAACTGCCCGCCGGGTAGGAAGGACTCACGGAAAAAGAGGTTACGCGGGGAAGGCTTCCATTAGCCTGCCACGGCTGCTTCTTTCTCTCTTTTCTTTTTTCTTTTTTTTTTTTTTTTTTTGGTTTGGGGGGTGTGTGTGTGTTTATTTTTATTGCTCTTAATTGAGACGTATGAGCAGCTATTGCTTGCAGATTGCGGTCCTGTTTGCGGAAAGTAAATAATTTTCCGTTGTATATTGAATGTGCCTCTTCATGGGGCATATAGCATCAACCAAGTCACATATCATCATATAGCTCCGTAATATATGTTAATTTGGTATTGATTCATTACTAGCAATCTTTCAAAAGACCTGCTTAAAATATTCTCCCCTATCAGCTCATCAGGCTATGCTATGAACTGACAGAAAGCCAAGTAATGTATTAATGCATGCTTATGCACAATTAAAACAGGTTGAACCAGAAGAATGTAGGAAAAGTTTTGCCTTTTAAAAGAACCTATAAATGTATGAGATAAATTATTCCAGTAAACCGAGGTGCCTCACACTTCCATGTTTCTTACTTCCATGTTTTTTCAGTTATAAAAGACAAATAAATTTAAGTTGAAGTCATTCAACACAGAGAAAGTTCAAATTTAGCACTTGCTTTTGCAGTCCGTGTTGCTTGCTGTAAAGTTGCTGTGGTGTGAGGGAGCAGGGTGTGTTCTGTTTGCCTGTGAGTGTATTTCTTGGTTACATGTAAGAGAAAAGTTCACAGGCTGGTGCTCCGGAAAATATGAACAAAACAACAGTCTACACTTTGGAAGGCTCTGATTCTCTATTAATTTCATAAAGTAATATTATTTCAATTATCTACTGCCTTCAGAAAGAAATTGTAAAAACTTGGGGTCCATCTCGCACCTTATGCATTCAGTAAAGAAGGATTACCTGCTTGTTGGAGGTCCTGCTACCAAAACACGGCCAGCCCTGGGTGGCAGTTCTTCACACTCCACACCACTGGTGCCAGCCAGGTACCACAGTCACTCACACAGGGTGCTGCATCCTACACTCTGATGCCAGGATTTTCACAGAAGATCCCTCAGGTTCTTTAGTGACAAGTAGTCATGAGCAGAGCCTGTGAAAGAATACATAAAATTTGGAGTACTATATTTTCAGTGCTTAAAAATAAAAATTACAAATCTACAGGGTTTCAATTAATCTAATAAGTAATTCATAACACTAAAAATACCTGTGGGATGAAAAAGAAAAAAAAAACATATGTGAAAAGATCAAGAGGTTTTGGTGTGCAAAGATTCCTCTGTTCTGGAGCTCTGCATATGTTTGCTTTACTGCCCATCTATGCTCTTCCTTTTACCTTGCATCTAAAAATAGCGTCAGAAAGAGCTGCTCCCTGTAACACTAGGCTGGGGTTTCAGAGCAGCTGAGAGCCCCCGTGACTGAGCTGTCTCCGGTGACCCTTCAGGGTGCGGTTGTCCTTGGAGTTCCTGCACCCCAGCTGCCACAGGCTCAGCGGCTCAGCACCCCTGCGTGTCAGGGATGAGGTCACAGGACGCACGCTTGGTTTTTAAGATTATACTAGTAGTAGTAGTAGTAGTGCATTTCTTTTTATGCCATTGAAGCTGTAACTAAAAAAATATGAAAAAAAAAAATCCTAGATAATTTGACTGAATTTTCCCCTTTGTCTCTCGTATTAGCTGTTACAGTTCTTAAGGGCTTCCCAGTTGCGAGCACACAAAATACGGCCATGATGATCTCTGGCTGAGGTGGATAATATACTAACCCACAAACCATTCATATCGGGGGTGGGGGGGTGGAGGAATTCCCAAATGGTAAATCACAGCATGGTTAGACCAGGATCAAAATGTATAGCTTTGTATCTACCGTAACTGCATTTACGCAGAATGTATTTCAGAAAACTTTTTTTTTTTTTTTTTTTAAAGATCCAAAGCAAGCTTAAGATCTGCTTGGCTTTGAATTTCCCTTAATTTAAGACATGTATCAATACTTTATAAATCAGGGGCCAGTTGCCTAGTACAATTGTGTACCATAAATACATTTAACCTTGAGTCATGCAAAATGAGCCTTTAACGCAAGCGTATACACATTAAAATCATTGATCCTAGAAAACACATATTGGATAATGCCTTATATAAAGAAGTTAAGTTTCAGGGCAGCCAAGGAACTGTTTAGGGAAGCCCGATGTAGGAGAATAAATTTTGCAGTGACACTGCTAAATAATACCCTTTATGTAAAATATGCATTGAATTTAACAAGATAGCTGAGCAGAGACCAGAGGTTCAAACCTGCATAGTACAGCTCCTATGTATAAGCCTCTAGGGTCTTTACAATATATTCTGAAGAAGGGACAGAGGTGAAGATTAATAAGAAGACTTGTTTTATTTGATTTTTTAAGTAGGAAAATTACTTGAATATCTCTCATGAGGTATCTAAGGGAATAGGAAGCAAATCTGGCATCAGAAGTTGCACATCTCTCGATGTCTTGATTTGTTTCTCCTCTCAATGAATGGCATAAAACTTAACTGCTGAGTAGGATGCCATGGAGGATCAAGACCAAGTCACCGGGAACATGCCAGCCCTCACAGAGGACAGCACTGTGAGAAAGGTGGGGACATTGAATTGAGCAACATGCAGTTGGAAGACTGGACAAACTGATGCACAACACACACTTTTTGTTGAGGACCACTGAGCCTGCAACCTCGTCCTTGTTGATGCTGAGACTGCATCCCTTGCCTCCTGTGATTTTCATACCTATGTGAATGCCACTGCTATTCCCAGAATCTGTGCAGTCATCCTCTGGATGCTCTGTGGTTGTGTATTTGCAGGTAAGAACCAAACAAGCTCATTAAGAAATCAACTCAGTTATCTATGTTGAGCACTCCTTGAAGTTATCCTTGCAGGACCTTCTTGGGCAACACCACTTCCTCAGCCTTGGCGTCATTTATCACATGGAATCAGGAATCACATAGTTTCATTCAGAAGTTCAGATGATTAAGATAATTTTTTATATTTTGCTCTTTCCATTTTTGCTCCTCTGGAACAGCAGAACATGTCTGTAATAGTTAGGAACTTCTATTTTTAAGCCAATTTTTTTTTCTGAATGCTTTATACCCATTTGTCTTGTGTGACCTCGTCGTGAGCTAGCTCACCGTTCTCCTGTTTTAAGATCTTTATGATGTGTCTCCCCCCCCAAGTTTTGCTAGGCTAAACCTGTGCCTGTCTGCTCCTGTTTTTTAACATGGGTCCTCATCTCTTCTCTTCTGCTTATCCAAGCTGCATTTGTGCATCATCTTTATTTTTGAGTTGTTTCTTTTAATATGGGTGAAATCTATATTTTACACAATGTGCTGAATACGACCAGTTAGAAAGAGCTCAGAAGTGGTGAGTGCTCTGGACTGTAAGCTGTTTCACCACCTCATCACATTGCTGGCTAGTAGTTACCCTCTGGCCAAACAGTATGGACAAGTATTTCTTTTGCTGCTTTTGTTTCCAGGTGATAACTCCCAGCTCATGGCAGAAATTCCTGTATTTAGCTCCTATGTGTATTATCCTATTTTGCCTCACTGTATTTCTCACTTTATGCCTTATTGTGACCTTACGGTTACTCCATTTTTTTTCTTCTGATACCAGATACTTGTCAGTCAGTATGGGCAGCACCTCTGAAGATCGTCTCACCAATAGCCTCAGCTGGCAGATCCCCCTCCCTTTGGCCAAGGCTGAGCAACTGCTGCTCCCTGAGGAATTTCACCAGCAGCATGCATCTGGCCCAATGGTTTGTCAGCACAACACATCTCATTGTCTCCCTTTTGGCCCGTGCCTTACTGTATTGACATTCTTGTACTAATCCTCATCCTCTTCAGCTTAACTAACAATTCCCCATGTGTCACTGTGCCAAAAGCTTTACTGAGCTCCAAATAGATCAAATCTGCAGAATTACCCTTGTCAAGAAAATCATTTATCTTGTCTAAAAAAAGGGATCAAGTTGGTCTGGCACAATCTACTCACACTGCATTTTATCTGATTTCCTATCATGTAAATCCATGCAAACCACACACCACTCCATCAAGTCAGATGATCCTTGTAGTGCAAGCAAAATCAAAATCCTGTTAATGGCTGATGGTCATGCTTGCACTACAGCCAACCACTAAGCACATTTGAAAAAACAAGACACAATTTGTGGCGTTTTCTACTGTTGAATATTTCTAAAAGAGTATGATTTCATCCAAGTTTCATAATGGTTTCAGAGAATGTCCAACAAGGATGACAGTGGTTCACAATTTTCCAAAGTGATAGATTATTTCAAACAGCATTTGATGTAATGTCTGTTTGTGAGAAAAGCATATACAAGCAGAAAAGTGTGTTCACATGGAGCCTTTTCTACATGAAACTGGCCTAGTCAAGACTGAAATTCAAGTTCTAGGCCTATTATTTCTTAACATAACAATTTGATTTTTGTAACATTTTGATTTCACATAATGGGGAACTCTTCTGAAACAATCAATCCTTTCAAGACCTTTGTAAACTTAATATCATTCTTCTCAAATTTTGAAACGGATGCAATAGCAATAGCAGATCTAACAATATAGAAATGAAGTTGTCTTTCTTAATGTAATACAACAGCAACATATATACACCACCTTCATCCTCCAGTGCCTGCTAATGCCCAGCATAAGTATAGATTGAGTGTACGCTCCCTGTAACAGCAGCTTGTCTCTTTTAAAGCCAGATTTTTTCTATAGGTCATTTTCTGTGTTATGATTTCCCATATGCTTTTACCTTGCTTGTTTTTAGCTTCCACCTCTTTCTGTGCTGAGGGAACAGCCTCCTAAGGGTGCCCTGGCTCAGCCTGGGCAGGACACTGTGCAGGACAGGTGAGGGGAACCGCATGACAAGAGACTCCAGTGGGCTCAAAGGGGTGGTTGGGCTGTAGAGCTGGAAGTGGGGAAATCTGTGGCAGCCAGTGGGCTCCTTGCCCAAGCAGAGGGACCCGCAAGAGTTGCGCTATGTCACCAAAACACAAACCAACACAGAGGCTAGCTCTGCATGGAGCCCAACAGCTTTACAACAGGATCCAGTGTTTCCTTTTCTTTTTTTATGTGTGTGTTTGGGTTTTTTTCTCCTCTACTTTTAATTTTCCATGACAGTTTTACACTGCTGCTCATTTCTTGAATTACAGAAATTCTGCTAAGTGGACCTTTTTCTCATAATGACACCCATATCCCTGCAGAGGCCTTAGCTCCTGTCTGTAATTATTGTTCGGGGTCAAAAGAAAAGACAAGGAGAAAGAAGCATAGTGAAGAGGATTGTGAAGACTTTCTTGAGGAAAGGTGTTGTGACTGTTTTACACAGCAACTAGAAGCATTTGCAGGTACGGTGAAGGAAAGTTTTGCGATCAAAGTAGCAATCAGCAACCGGAAAGACATTTTGATAGATACACTTTTCAAGGGGCCAAACTTCATATTCTCTCAGGGAATATGATCCGGAACATCTTCAGTACATATAAATATTTGAAGTTAGGAGGGGAAAACAAAAATGGTTTGATATTTGATATTTGCCTTGAAGACAAAATGAAATTTCTGAAATGCTAGCAGCTGTAATTATTTTAACTTCTAGGAAACTTTTCAGAGTTGCTAAAGAGATAATAAGGGATATATCAAGCCTCCTAGACTGCACAGAACAATGAAGCACACAAAATAAAGATGACAGGTTTAACAAGGTAGGAAGACTCTCAGCGCCAATGTAGAAATGCAAAAAGCAGATCAGCGCTAGAGTCCCAAATCATCTCCTGTTGCAAAGTGAGTATACACAGGCTACTTACAAAATAAATTATGCGCTCAAAGCTGACAAAGGCTTGCTGTTCCCAAGCAAAACACTTCTTTTTAGCATGTAGTCTCATCAAGGCACTTCTCTGTTAGTCAGACTATAAAAGGTACAGATCTGATGCATCATTATCAGTTGGAGCGTGCTTAAACATTTCTGGTTACTGCAGATTGAGAGCAATTTAATCCTGCTGCAGAATAAAAAAATACAGAGTTGAAAAAATAGAATGTCACCGTAGTAAAAGACAGATCAGTAACTCTGTTATGACTCAGTAGTTCACGATAAATTATTTAAACTGCTTGTGTTCAAGAATGACCTTTCAGCCATCACAAGACAAGAAAAATATTTTCTTTTTTTAACCTCTACAATTCAAATCCCACTCCTTCTTTCAGAATCAGGTGACCAAAACATGGGCACTTGCTCATTAATCTCAGACTTTGAAGTGCTGAGGCACCATCAATCAGACGTGGATGGTGACACAACAACGGAGAAATCGGGACAGGGTTGGCTGGGCGAAAATCAGAGGCAGATCATGTTGCTTGGCGTCATTTTCTAAGCATTTATGACCAAATATTTTAAACTGATAAAAATCTTTCCCATTATTCAGGTTGGTAAGGTTCAAGTCTTGAAGGACATATTTTAATTGCTTCTAAGTTGTAAGAACAGACATTAGGTAAGTATTGTTCCAGCAGAACATCCAAAGCGCATCGGAAATGTGTAGGCCAAGTTCCGTTACCTCAGAGTACCTAGATAGCCACATCTCCCTAAAATCTGTTTAATGTACTTCAGGTACACGCTTGTAAAATGTGTCAGACTTGTACATTTAGGACTCTGTTTACCTGTTGTGTCAGGTGTGCGTGCCCAGGTGCCAGCGGGGGCTCTGTGAGGAGCGGCGGGGGCTGCCCCCGCTCCAGCGGCTCTGAGGTGCCACCGCAGGGCATGGCGGGGCCCGCAGCCGCGCCCGCCTGCCTCACGGGAAGGGCAGCTCAGGGCGGGCAACACGCTTTATAACTTTTAAAAAATTGTGAGACGCAACAGCGTGAACAGCCCAGGGTGAGCAGGGTCACCCTGCAGCCCCGGGGGGGTCACAGCCACAGGACGTGCCTTGCAGGAGCTGCGGCCCGCGCAGGGCCCAGGCTGGAGCAGGGTCACGGGGCAGGGCAGGGCGGCCGCCCATGGAGGCCCCACAGCAGGGCAGGCAGCAGCGCCAGGGGGACGGGGCGGCACAGGGGAGCTGCCATGGGCTGAACTCCCCATCCCCATCCCCCTGCACTGCCCGGGGTTGCGGAGAAGGCAGAGGAGCTGGAATGGGAGTGAAGCTGGGCCCAGGAAAAAGGGGTTAGGGGTGGGGGGAAGGTATTTTAGTTTGGGGCTTTTTTTCTCACCATCCAACTCTGTCCCTAATGTTAAATAAAATTCATTTTCACCAAGTCAAGTCTGTTTTGCCTGTGAGGGTGATTGGTGAGTGATCTCTGTCCTGACCTGCAAGCTTTTTGTTTTATTTTCTCCTCCTTTCCTCTTGAGGAGTGGGACTGAGAGCAGCTGGGTGGGTGTCTGGCAGCTGACCAAGGCTAACCCATCATGTCTCTATAGGTGAACTTACACATGCTGCTGGGGATCTATGTGGACAGCCACCTGTGATATTGTGTACATACTATATGGGGAAAAGCCAGCACATCTACTGGCTTGTTTGATGCTGTTTTGGAAAACACCTTGACAGAATGAAGTTCATTAGTTTGGGGAAGACCAGAAGTTGTCTGATCATGAGTAGAGACCCGTTCACCTATCCTTAGTATCTCCACACCCAAGTTACTTCTTCTGTTTAAGCCAACATGAATTTAATTTTTGACAGGTTTTAAAAACATGAAATGGTGTTTCTGCTATGGTGAGTTAAAAGGGTTTTGTGTTTGGTTGGTTTTTTGGTTTTGTTTTGTTTTTTCCCAGAGATAGCTTTCTCACTAATGGAAATTGATTGAGTCCAGTTCTCATATAGAGAACACTGAGGAAATTCTTCAATGGAGTATCAAATGAGCTGGAAAAGATACTTCTTCACATTGCTACAGAGACAGATCAGCACTGTGCCAATTCATGCAACTCCACCTTTAGGCTGCAGGTAATGTTTTTTGATCATTGACCTGGAAATTTTTCAGAGAGTATGTGTTTGCTACTCCTTATAAGAAATAACTGACTTTCCATTATTTTTGTTAGAAACAATGAAAAAACCTATAGAAGTGTTTTGAAAGTGTAGTGACTTGCACAGAAATTGGGAGGAGTAGAAAAGACTTTAGAGAAATCAGTTTGGAAGTGTAGCAAAGTAAGTGTAAGCATAGCAAGTCTGTGGTTATGTGGCTGCAATGTTAGCCAGTATTTCAACACTTTGGCAAAGTGTTCTGTAATAACATCAGATTAGTTATCAAAATATGGAAACTCTTCACATAAGTACCCAGAACATGGTACATGAAAGTATATAAATATGATTTTTAAAAAGTGACTCATTTCCAAAGCCTTAAGGTTGATATGCACAGATCTTGAAGGGTATATAATTTTGATAACAATAAATAATACCGGCTATTTAGCACTCATATATATTTCTGTGGTATCATAATGGCATGGTAGTGCTGTGAGTGGTGATGCTGGACTCTGAAGGGGACTCAAGTCTGACTTTAGTAAGTAAGCTTTGGTAAATACTACCAGTTATGAGTAGATGAGAATCTGAGAGTGATAGTGAGGAAGGGAAAAGAATGTAGAAAAGTGCAAACCTGGTTTAATCCATGTATCCATGAATTAAGTAGAGAGTGATGGGAAAGTTGCTTGTATATATTTCCAAAGCCTGAGGCCAAGCTGTGGCAAAACACAGGAAATATTAATTGGCTGTTAATGTTCATTGCTTGCCCTTCCCAATATTCAATGCTCTTGTGCAGTATCCCTTTCAAATCAGTGAGTACATTGCTGATTGCTGGGAAGCTGAGGCCTGAGTGGAAGTTTGTGCCCTCCTAAAATGAGTACCGTGGAATGCGTGAGACAAATTCATAGTTTCAAGAAATATTAACGGAGTACATCTGGCACTGCATCTTAGCTTCTCCATCACAGAAGCCAAAGCAGAGATTCAAGGAAGAGAAATGTACCACCTGGTCACCTGCAATTCCTGTTCTCTTTCTTTCAGAGCAGAGCAGTTTGCAAAACAAACTGGGAGGCAGAAATCCCAATCTGGGGATGCCTCTTTCTTTCCCCCAGAGGCTTTCTGCAGGCTCCTGTGTTTTGCCCTCCCCTGCCCAGGAGCATACAAGTGAGCGTATAAGGAGGACTGGAGCCTGTATGGTATGCTTTCACTGTACACCAGCTGTCTGTTATTCAAGAAATGTTGTAAAACATCTCAGGGAGTCTATGACTAACACAGTTTCAGTAACGATCCAGAAACAGGCAATAGAGCAGGAGTAAATTAGCAGCCACCCGGCAGCACCAAAGTGAAGTGGGAAGAGCCTGTGTTTAAAACCCCAAGCCTTCTCCAATCCACATAATTCACATTCATCACTCACTGTAGAAAAGCAGGCACTTAACTGTTTGATTCTCCAAGTGCAAAGCCAAAGTAAGGCAAATCTTTTCATATGCTTTGTAGTACCAGCTGCTGTAGTGTCCTTTTACAGCTAATTAAAAACACATGATTTTCCAATTCACTCAATACAGGAAAATGTGTATTTCTGTGCCATATCACTTCAATAGAGCATGTCATGCTGCAGACTAGAGAGCAATAAGTACAGTCCTGCTGAGATCAGAAACAAATGAAGACAATAATGGTTAACCTTCATCATCAGAGGTCTAACAAATTCTCACAGAAGTCCCCTGAAGTGTAGTTAGGTGCCATCTCTGCAGCAAAATCCCTGCAGTTCAGCAGTGTAGGAAAAGCATTTGGCAGCTTCCCCAAAATCCTTACATTCAAGTGGAAATTATCCATAGGGAAAGGTTGATCTGTACAGCTGAAATTGTTTCCGAGGGCCTCTGCAAAATGCTTGCTCCTGGGCTTGGGCTGTCAGGAGAAACACCAGTCTCTTGAAAGGTAAGATGGAAAGATGCAGGGACAGGGGAGGCCATTTTTTTTCCGTGATACCCTGGATTGTAATGTATTACTATTTGTGATCTATTTTGAGGGCTCTGAATAAAAAAGGCAACATTAACAACCTGCAAGTGCCCATGTTCCACTCTTCTGAATTTGAGGTATAATTAATTTTATGGGAATTATGCAGTCAAAAGGTTCACAAATCAAGTTGTTGGGTTTTTTTAAAACAGCTTTCAACATGAGGCTAATTATCTGCTTCAGAGTCAGTAGTAGATTTTCCATATTTTTGCTATGTTCATATTCATATCCATATGCAAAAGTCATGCCCATAAAAAAAATATATTCTTCTGGGGTATTCCAGAAGATATTTTAGTCAGTTAGGATAATTGATCAAGCAACTCAGAAATTTAAAAAGCACTTTGCACTAATGCAGAATAAGATTCAGGTAGAGGGTGCAGCACATTGTATAATAAAAAAACAAATTAAGCTGGAATTTTCTCTCTCTCTTTCTCTTTTTTTTTTTTTTTTTTGTTTAGCTCACTCTGCACGTTATGATTATGACTGAACCTAACTTCCATCTTCCCACACTTTTCCTCATGGTGACATCTTCTCAAAGTTGGATGTGCAACTTTTTCTGGAAATTATTTATGGCAAGGTAATACAGGTAGGTACAAGAGAAGAGTTTATTTCCTCTTTTTTTTTTTTAACTCCTGAGCATTTTAAAAGTGCAAGCAAATGATTATGCCAACACTGAAATGGTTTTATTCCATGCTAGTGTTAAACATGAATCATACTAGCATGGAGGATTCTATTATATATATTTTGTAAATATTGGGTTTCATCATTGTGTGAAGCCAAGGCCTAAAATGTACATATTTATACTGATAAGCATGCATATGTTCATAGAGATCATGATCAGTTAAAGAGCAAGGAACAAACTACAGATTTACATATTAGTAGACTGTTATTGCTAGATATGGAAAGCTAATAGAAAAAGTCAAAACATGAAGTTATTGGATTAACTGCTTTGATTAACTTCCTTCTCTTTTGTGTTCAGAATTTTTATAAAAAAGGAAACACAGACCCTTTCAGAAACATTTGAGAAGGCCCTCAGGAAAGCAAATCCTGGATCCTGAGGTAATAGCAGGAATAATGAAATTTTACTGTTTGTAGAAAAATTATTTTCAAGGACTCTGTACCTTTTAGCCTGTAGTTCTGCCACTGCAATATTATGGCCTTAACTGTAAGTGGAAACATTAGGATTTAGTGTAATATAGCCTCTTATCTTTTGGCACAGCAAGAATATTGTGTATTCACTTAAGTGAAAAATGACTGGACAACCTCTGACTTTGTAGCACATCCAAAGAGCTTCTGTCAGTACAAGTTATACCCCACAAACACACCCAAATCAATCCGATTTAAGAGCAATGTATTAGTGCTGTACGTTGTGCACTGTGTAGTTCCATAGGTCTATGAAAGTACTTCTGAAAACCTGTAAGCCTGCTAAAGATCAAGGTGCAGATCCCACAGAAAACATAAAGGAAGCAACTACAAAAGGATGAGCCTATGAAGGGCAGCAGTTTTATATCAACTGCCTTAATACAGAGTTTCATGAGCAGATGTTCAGAGCAGGCTGCACTCGTGGCATTTGTCCCAGCTGTACTTCTACTGCTACCATATTATTTAATGTTCATTCATTTAGTCAGCCTATAGGTAAACAGTATAAGATTATGTAAATATAGTATAAAATATCCTTCAGTGAGAATATCAATAATTAAAAGCTTAGCAAATGTGAGAAACAATTACAGGCAGCATACACTTCATTTTAGTTACCATTATAGGAAATTACATGATAGGGAAACATCAAACATGACATGTTTCAGATGTAAGAAATGAGTGAGGATAGAAACCACAAAGGTAGTTTAAGGATCTTATCTTTATATACATACGGTTATCTTTTTATATTAAAGATAGGGATTTATTTACTCTAAAAAGATTAATTTTATTTTAGTAGCTATGAAATTCTTATTGTAGTATGGTGTCTCTCTGGCCTTGAAGCTATGTTCAAATTAAGATTTTTCTGAGATTTTTCCATCTGTACATACCCCCAAACCTTTGTAGTCTAACCTCTGAACATAGATAAAGTTTTCTTTCTTTCATGGGATAGTAATATTTTTTACATTCTTTGGAAAAAATATCTAATTTTAAATGTAAAACTTTTTACAGGTTTCCTTCTCATTTATAATTTACATACTCGTAAATTTTGTAAGTCACCTTTATTATATCTTTGCTTGTTATGCTGTTCTTTATTTGCTACATTACTTTTTAAAGTCATATAGTAATTTTATGTCATGCATCCAGCTGATGCTCAGCATTACCCATCACATTATAAATGCAGAGATTTATCTGACTTTATTGGGAAACTATTCTTGGATTTTCCTCCTGACTTGTATCCCAGGACCCAATAGAAGCCATATTACGTGAGTTAACCATCTTTAAATGGGTTAAAGAATGTCTAATATGGGACAGAGTGTATCATAAAGTAGTTATTTACTTTTTTTTTTTTTTCAGAAATGTTACTTTACAGTCCCTTACTGAAATTAAAGAGAAGTATCAGTAGTGATAGGCTGAATCTTAGGATTAAGCTTGGCACTCAGAACAGAAATCAAAGCTCAGAAATGTTATCATGAGTGCTTTCCTTCAATTTCTTAACTTTATACTATACCAAAATGGATGGATGGATAAACAGACAGACAGATTTAGAAAAAAAAAAAATCCCAAACCAACCAAATAACCCCAAAACTCCCTTGAGTCTTGTCTTGAAAAAATACCATAATTTTTCATATCTGTATATACCAAGGAATTGTGAAAAAAGCACAAAAGCTTGTGTGGCCAGGAATTCGTATGTTGTCATTCAGTGCTGTCGGTGCTGGGCATGGGCCAGGCAGGTAATGTTGGAGCACATTTGTTGGCTAGCAAGCAGTCAAGCAAGTTCAGAGATGTCATCACAGCATTTAACATTCTTGGACAGCCATTAAGTGACCACCTGTAAATAGATACTAAAAAAGCCTCCCAACAACTCTCCTATGGACATCAGTTTGCAATTCATAAGGAAAACATCCAGTGTTGAAACAAGGTGTTCATTTTTATTAACAAACATTGTGAAGGGCTACTTTTGAAAACTCAGCAACATCCATTTCAGGGCTAGAATCCTTGTGCCGAAAAAGTGTGTTCAAATAACTTGAGTATCCAATTGCAAGTATGTAAAAGTTTTTCTTTACTCTTTTAAATAATGCCTTCTCCTAAAAAATCTATTGGTTTTATTATCTAAATAATTACTCATTTACATCATTATAACTGCAGTAATAACAATAATAATATGAAGTTTCATCTAAACTATGCCAAGCCTTAATCTATTGTGCATAGAAATGGCCAAGTAATATTCTCAACGTCAAGACTGTTCAGAAAAAGCTCAACTGAAAGGTTAATAATTTTTATAATAAACATTTTTTTTAATGAACACATGATTCATTATTTTTGTACATCACAGAATATGGAACTCTTGACCTATTTGTCATGCAGGGTTTTAAAAGTAGCAGCTTGGGGAAAAGACATACTATTTCAAATAGCAGAGATAATTGGTGGGGTCACAGATGCCTGATTGGGCTTGTGTCCTTTCAATTTCAAAAGTTTATTATTCAATAATCAAAGGTAACATTTAATGACAAATAAAGAGAAGACATTTAAGAAACTAACAGCACAGACCTGTGTTATTTCTAATGAATGTAATTGCTCTAGATAAGTTAATTTACATAGTTTATATAGAACTATTGAAGATTTATCCTCTTCTCCAATAACTTAATCTTTCTTCACTTCTTTGTCCTTTCTTCTGTTTATATCTTCCCAAAGTAAGTGTAAAATATTAAATTAGAAAAGCAACAAATCATATCCACTTACCTGTACATGACTACACAAGACAGGCAGGCATCAAGCTCACTGTCATCTAGGATTTTCTCTACATGAGAAAGGTGTAACTGTAGATGTGGCCATGAAATTACAGCTGACCTAGGCTGAATCCAGTAGAAGTGATGACGAGCACAGTGAGACAACAAGCAGAATTACTTTAGAGGTGTTATAAATTACTGTCTATGGGGTTTTTATGTGTCAAGGGTGTAAAAGCAGAGTGAAAGCTGGGAACCTTCTCTTTCTCAAGATCTAAGCTCCATCTTAGTGAAACTGGGAAAATATTAAGGCAACTGCAATGTAGCTCTGTCAAAGCCAAATCAGCTGCTTGAAAATGACATGTGCCCTCAGGAGGGATGCGTGAACAGCTAGCACCAAAAACCATCTCATCTTATATTAATAAAATGAAACCAATTCATTGCCATGTGAACATCCAGGAAACTGGAAAGTGAAAGAACCAAGGACTTAGCTTTGGAGGGGAAATAAATGTGTGTTGAAACTGAGAAATCGGTAACATCTTATTGCCTTCATCAGGAAATCATGGAGTAAGAAAGGTATTTCAGAGAAACTCTGGAAATGCTGTGAATTATGTGTTGGACAAAACTAATTCTGTTCACAGACCTTTAGTGTTTACTCTGTACTTATCCTATGACTGTGACATCTTAGACATCTTAGCCAGTTTTATGTTCTTTATGGTAAAGGATTCCATCTCAGGCTCCGGAGGTCTCTGTCTATGCCTTGTATGCATTTTGTTCCAAGCTGTGCCAGTTAACCCTATGGATACTGTGGAGTATTCAACAGGTCCTTATCAGATGCATGTCATTATATGTGCTACAGCCTGAACAAATCCAGGAATAATTCCATCTTGTTGTCAGCTGAGCAGACATACTCCATCACTACCTTGTCAGTTTATAAATGAGATAGTAGGAGCTGTGTGAGAAAGCAATGAACAATTATTTGGAATAATTAAAAGGAAAGGGATTAAGATAAATGAATGTTATTGAAGGAATCATGGATTGACTTGCTGCTAAGAGGAAACTATTTTAGCACTGTATATTCTTAGAAGGTATGTTAAGGATGCATCTGAGTGTATTGCCATGCTATGGAGGAGAGACTGCAGAGAAACAGAAGGAACTTTCAGCAGGAGCATGTCACGTACTCCAAAATTGCTGGGTCTGTCTCATTCAGCCCACCTGGGCAGCTGAAAGCCACATCCTTCTGGGCACTGAAACTCTTGTTTCATTATATATAGATGAGTAGTCATATGAGTAGCCAACATAATGATGTTGTTGGCCAAATTTGCTCTGTGCTTTTCTACTGAAACTTAATTTTGATGGGAAGATGTGTATCTTGACAAAGGTTGCTGTGGAAAGTGCTTGTCTTCCTTGAAAATATTTCTTGAAAATCCTTGACAGGAAATGCAAATTAATAACTTCATTTGGAATGTTTAACTTTTTTTTTTTTTTTTATAAGTTTTCAGCATTTTTTTTTACTTAAAATGTTTTGTGGTTTGGTGTTTGTTTCCAAAACAATTCAATGGAAGGAATCTTTTTTATAGGCATTTTCCACAAGAAAACCAGTACATTATTATGCCAAACCTAACAGAGAAGTCAAGACACTAACTGAAGGTCATGTTGTAGGTCAAGGGCAGAACTGGGAATAAAATTCCTACCTATCAATCTATTCCTCTAAATATGAGCTTTTCATTTCCAGGTACTCTGAAATCTTTCCTTCCACCTATGTGTCATTTTATAACTTCAAGTCCTGTTTGGAATCCAACAAACATACTCTGTTCCCAGTTTTTTATGAACTCACATAATTTATCTTCACAATTTGCCATTCACTGTAGGCTATAGTACAATTTTCATAGTGTCTCCTCTGGTCACTCTGACCTCACTGAAGAAATTCTGGGAAATGCTGCTTGATATCTTTTGCTGTATCCTGTACCAAATCATATTAAAATCATACAATCATTTATTCCTGTGAATATATTTAAGATGCTCTTCAGGATCTGCATTCTGTGTTAGTACTGGAACACACAAAAGCTTGCTTGTTTCACTGAGAATAGGGAAGTTATACTTGAAGATGTTATTTTATGAAATCTGAGCGTGACAAAATAAACTTCCTTGTATTACTGCTATTGTGGAAGAATTTAAGTCATTGTAAATATGGAGTGCATCTGAGTATTTGAGGTCACAAACCCCTGCATATCTCTCTGTATAAGTTATACAATGCCTAATGTACACTTGGAGCCATTTATCATTAATGGCTGGTCTTTTTTAATAATAAGCTGTGTTGGTCTTAATAGAGGTCCTCACCTTTGGAATGAAAGCGATGAGTCCTGGGAATTTGAATGCTGAACTGTCCTGTGGCAGCAAGCAATTAGTATTTTAACATTTGTGGGAAGACAGCTGCCAATATCACTTACCTGGTATTAATAAGGCAGCAATATAACAATAAAGCAATAAGGAAGAAATAAAGAAAAATTAGAAAAGAAAATAAAGAAATAAAAAGAAAATAAATAAAGGAAGAAAATTGCTATTTGCTTTACCGGCATGAAAACAAAGCAAGCTACATGGAGGGAGGCCAAATGGTTACTTACGAGTAATACAGGAGGCAGCGTGTACGGCTGACGCTGGGAGCACCAAAGCAAGTCCTCGCAGAGGGGCATGCATGTTGTCCGAGCCAACTGCAAAACCAAGGCCTGAGTCTAACCTGTCACACATATTAGGCAAAGATTAGGAGTTTGAACCACTCATCTAACTTGCCCATGTTAGAATAAAAATCAAGAATCAACAGGAAAAAACCTAGAGTGCTGAAAAAAATTACACCTGGACATAGGGGAGAAGGAGGAAAAGGAAGTTGTATAAAGGAGAAGTGAGACTCTTCTCCCAAACCCCGGCTAATCCGCCTCACTAGGATGAAACAAAAGCTTTCAAGAGTGCATTAGCTTCATTTTAAAAGCAAACAGAAAAGCAGAAATCTTCCTGGTGTAATAAAAACTTCATAAACAAGTTGTCGTAATAAATCAGGGCATTGTTCATTTGAAGAATATGTTCTTTTGAAGAATACTTCCAAAGAAAAATGCCAATAGTAGTTATACATCTCAAAGAACTACAGATGGAAATATGTCTGAGATTTCAGCTTTTATTGTGTTTTGTCCAGAGACTAAAGCAGGTCTTTTTTTTATGAAGTGTGAGAAATAGTTGGCTTACAGCCTGATAGTGAAGAATTGGGATGATACTTGAATTTGTCTCTTTGATTTGGCTCAGAAAAAGTAAGGATTTAAGTCTAGCTCTCCTGATCTCCCCAAAGAAGCAAGCTATGGCTTTCTCTCTGTTTCTTTTTCTGCTTTGGAATGTTGGGGGGGGTTTGGTAGTTTTTTTCCCCTCTTTTTTTTCTGGTTCAGAATAGGAGTCCTCTTAAAAGTTCAGATGCTTTTAAAGCTCTAGGTCTTCCACGTACACAGTACCCAATAAGAAAAGCAGTTATTGAATTTTCCCTTTAAAGCTCTATGGTTTGCTAACAGTAGGTAAAAATTGAGTGAAAAGGAAATCTATCAGGGACTGGACCAATAAATTGCTTTTCATACTGAGGGTAACTTAATTCATGCTCAGAGAGTGTCTTTGCTCAGACAGAGCGTCTGTTCTACAGGCAGACACAGCCGAACAGACAACGTTTGTTGCACAAATTGTTCTGGGGAGCACAGCACAGTTATATACAACTTTTCTCTTCATGGGTGTGCACACAGACACACATGCTCACAAGCACACATGTATACATGAATATTATATACATTTTGTGCAGACCATATATGAAGTTATAGTATACCGGTGCTGCAATTGTATTTTACCAACACTGCACTTAATAGAGTGTATAGGGAAAGTTGCAGCCTTACAGAGTTCTGTGAAATATTACACTTATAGGAACAGACAGAGATATTGCATGATTTCCTGTCATCTCTCCAGAATTCGAAATGGGCATGATTGCAGGGATACATTTTAGTTTATCACACAGTTCTTTTCTCCCTGAAAACACTAACTTTTAGATGGGATGGTTGTGATGGCAGCCTTTATGTCAGTATAAGCGACGCACCAGAATACAATACCAAGGAGGATGTGTCCTGGGGTCGGTGAATTTCACCACTCCATCCTAACTAGAAAGCCATCTTTTTTTTTCTGTGTTAACAAGAAATAAATGTCTTCTGCGTTCTAGTTCTTACTAAAGTCAGGCATTACCATTTAGAAGAAGTGTTTCTAGCCATAAGTTGGAGACCTGTAAAGTTCTGCTGTAGTTTAAAGATCAAGAAAATGTTCTAAAGCCACACACACACACCACAAGAAGCTGGATAGTGCTGTACCTTGCTTCTTAACTCTTTTCAGTCTTGTTTTCCACAGTGTCTCAACAATCTAGTCTGCAATAAAATGTCAGATGCAGATAGCATTTAAAATTAAATTTGGTGTTTTTTCTTTTAAAAGAGTGAGTGGACATGAAACAGTCTCTTGCCCATTACTGAACACATAACATTTGTTTGGTTATACTCCTTTGTTCACCAAGATGCTTTGAAAACCTGTGTTTGTTTATCGTGCTGAAACTACATTCAATAAATATCCATCTGCATATTCATCTTAAGAGCATTTTGGTACAGTTAATGAGGACAGAAATCACAAAATAATCTGTATTCACATATAGTGGTGAGCTAGGTTATCTCCTTGTGGAAGATAAGATTCAGGAAAGGAATTAGCCAAACCATCGACTGTGAATACTGTGTATTATCAGGAGTTGTGATAGTAAGAGCAATGCAGGTGGAACAAGAGAGGTGCAGGCTTTGCATTTAATAGAAAAGGGCACTTTTGCCTTCATAAAGCTAAAGTCAGCTGAGTATAACAAAAGCATTTCTAAGGAGTAATCGTTGTAACAGTAAGCAAAATAGGAAGTCCGCTATTCCATAAAACTCACAAACAATGACAAAACTAGATGGCTGTTGCTACAGCAGCTTGAGTGCCCAGCTACATTTTGGTAGGAGAGCACGGGTCCGCAGCTGTCCCTGTGCAGGACTGCCTCTGGACCTGCACCAGCTGAAGAGCAAAGGGATGGAGCCATTAAGCAAAGACTGTTTATTTCTAATGAATGTTCTTGCTGATTAGACAGATGATTATGTCTGTCTGCTGGCAAGAACACCGGTTCCTGCATATTTCATATTTAGGAATACTTATATTTCTTTCAGAATTTTGCAAATCTCCAAACTTCCCATAGTCAAATTTAGTTTGATTAAACACAACTTGAATTTTACCTAAAAAGGAAAACTTTCAGTGATACATTCATATTTTTTGGTTACTTCTTCTCACCAAAGTACAAAAATGCTTCAGTAGTTACTGGCTGCAGTGTTATTAGGAACAATAATTACTAATTCTATATCAATTACTTTAGTAATAGTACTGTTACTATAGTTATAAAATCAGATGAAATTTTTATAAACCTCTAATATTTGTTTATGGGTGCAAATAACTTTCTAGTTGTGGCTAATACTGTTTGCAATTGCATCACAGAACCAGCCCACATCCTTCAGTAATGAGATGAGGTGTACTATTTGCCAGAGATGTTTTCCTTTGCTGATGACTTGCTAACTTTCCTAAATGATAAACAGAAATTATGCAAGCTTTGATTAGACCTATCAGCTTTCTAAAGAAACTATTAAAAAGCAAATTACACACAAGACTGATGATAGCATCATAGAAGTAGTGTGCGCTGTTGAAAGAAGATATTTTCTGAAATCTGCAATTATGTATGGAGCTAGAAATATTCCCAAGTAAACTTCAGTTTTGTAGCTCATCTTCAATAGAAGTCATTAACATAAGTGTATATTTGTAATAATTATCAAGAGGATATCTGAATTTATTTTCACAGCTGAGTAAATAAGGAGCGCTTTCCTGGTAACTGTTGCAGGACTAAGTTCATATTTACCATTATATCGATATAATATTAGTCAAACAGTGCTTCAGAGTAAGAACAGCTGTAAGAATAACTTTTTTCTAAAAATCAATTGATTTTCCTGTTTCAGACATCTTCAGTTGAAGCAATTGAGCTAGTTAGTTAGATAAACGTGACAAATAAGCATACCAGCCTATCTGCTGTGGCTTTGGTATGTTCTGCAGCTCTGTTTCTGCTGCCCTGATGTTACTGAAAATCTGCTTCACTTGATTATTATGCAAGTATTCTGGAGAGATGTAGTTCTGTCTCATAAAATTATTAGTCTGGCTTTAACTATGCTGCTTTCATTAAGGTCAAAGGAAATGATGACTTATGTTTCTAATAAGGCTTAGGATAGGAGACTGTGTCCCTAGCCTGGGAAATTCTCCAATAATCTCAAGACTCTTTCTAGTCTACCTGAGCAGAAATGTTTAATTGTTTAAAAAAAACAACAACAACAAAAAAAACCAAACCACCAAAGCTCACCACAAAAAAGATTTTTCAGGAAGGATATTTCAGCCTGCCCTTTGATTTGTCAGGAATCAAGAAGCTATAGCATTTCCCTGTTAGAAAGAATGCTCCTGAAATTTGGACTACATGTGTGTGCAGAGTAACGTTTGAGCAGGTTGTCTCTCCAGTTATGCACTGTGAATGTAAGAAAATAATCTATTTGCCCTGACCAAGCATTCAGCTGCTTCCTCAGTGTATACAACCTCCATTAGCTGAGACCAGGACCCAATTTAACTTTTATTGTATCAGATAAAGGTATTGTACCTTCCTTCTGATGGAACCCTTTTAAGTGTGATTGAGAGTGCTTATTTCTTAGCCAGGAATTAGGTCAGTAGACTGAAGGAGGAAACCTGTCATCTTGACAGTCTTAAAAACTCCTTTTGTAACATTTTTCATCTATTTTCTGTTCTGTGAAGGAAAAACAAAACTTCAAAGAAATCTGAATGGGAGGAAACTCTCTCCCAGAACATGAAAAAAGCTGTGGGTTCATGGATGCTCATCCTTAGCAGAGCTGTATTTAGATATAAATTACCCTTTCTCCAGATTTTTAAGTGAATTTACTCTCTCTGGAAGTCTTCTTCATTTGATTTGTTCTTCATGATTATATTCATTAATCTACAGAAAATCTGTCACACATATTTTTCAAATGCATTGTTTTTATAGTCAAAGTAACTATGTTGAATCCTCAAATTAGCAGTCAAAGTACCCTCTTAAATGCTCTTAAAGCCAACTGTATTCCAAGAAATGACTGCGGAAGTGGAATTGCAGATTCCACTATCATTTTCTCTCTGAGATTTGCAGATAAAATTTAGTTTCCATTTACAAGGAGAGAGTAACCTTCTTTCTCAATGTCCTGTTCAACAACCCCCAAATGAATACTGAAATCAGCCTGGGCTCTTTCTGACTCCCTGGTCTCCAGCCTCAACTTCTGCAATGAGCGCCCAGAGGAAGGACTGATACGGAGGAAAGGCTGGGATACAGCTCAGCCCCAGGTATGTTTGCTGGCACTTTCAGTACACTGCCCTTCCCAAAGGAGAACCAAACCCCATTCCTATTGGGTTTCTGATATTTAATTGACTGCTTTTAGGCACTAGGTCTTCAGAGCAGAAACCATACAAATCTACAGGGATACTTTCAGACAAAATGAATTTTGAAATAATGGCTTTTCATCCACTTAAGTCATTGTTTTGAGTGAACATTGAACATATTTAAAACTGGACATGTGAATCAAAACCAGTGCAAAGTGGGGTCCATTGTAAGCTTTGCATTTGCTGTTTGTGTGGGAGTTAGGTTTCTTGATAAAGTTTGCAGGACAACTTGTTTTACAGGTACAGGAAGTTAAAATATAGCAGTGAAATAAACAACACGAGTAAAATCCAGACACAGGCAGGGGAATGAAAGTATTTAAACATTTCAGGCTCACTGGTAAAGAAGGATTTGCAGGAAAATGGTAGAAATTTGGGAACAAAGACTAGTCAGGACTCAACCTTGACTATGTGGCATGATGTGCAAGCTGAGCTGTGTATGTGCTTTGTAGGAGTGTTCCTTGAGGTAACCCAAAAGGTGAAAGTACAGCTCATGCACGTTCACATGGGTATGAGTGTTGAGGGAACGTACTGTTGCCAAACAAACTAGGTTCTGTTATCAATGGAAATTAGAAGTTTGTTTAATAACAGTGTATCATATTGACTTTAAACATCTTCAAATAGTTTGGTCTTCTATGTTATTTTATTTCATAAAGCAAAAGAGCTGACAGTCTTCATTGCACAATATAAAAATTGCTTCATTTTGTTCTGTGCTGGTTTTAGCTGGGATAGAGTTAATTTTCTTCATAGCAGCTAGGATGGGGCTGTGTTTTGGGTTTGTGCTGGAAACAGTGTTGATAATGCAGGGATGCTTTGGTTGCTGCTGAGCAGGGCTGACACAGCTGCTCCTCACCCCACCCCACCAGTGAGTGGGCTGGGGGGCACAGGGAGCTGGGAGGGGACACAGCTGGGACAGCTGACCCCAGCTGACCACAGGGGTATCCCCTACCAAATGATGTCACGCTCAGCATATAAAGCTGGGGGCAGAAGAAGAAAGGGGGACACACACACACACATTCAGAGTGATGGCGTTTGTCTTCCCAAGCCATCATTAGGCGTGACGGAGCCCTGCTGTCCTGGGGATGGCTGAACACCTGCCTGCCGATGGGGAGGGGTGAATGAATTCCTTATTTTCTTTTGCTTGTGTGCGTGGCTTTTGCTTTACCTATTAAACTGCCTTTATCTCAATCCACAAGTTTTCTTACTTTTACTCTTCTGATTCTCCCTGCCATCCCAAGTTGCCAGCTGGGGTAAACCACAACATGTTCAAATAGTATAATCCTTTTATGCATGTGTATTTCTTGGGCTCATTATATTAGTGTTTTTCGGTAACCCTAAGCATGACCTGGAGAAAATATAAGATGTCCTTATCAGAAAAAATAGTAGATTACAAAAACTGGTAAAATGCTATATGTTCCTAAGGACAAAGCAACAAAACAATAACCAACCAACAAAACAAAACCCCAAAAGCCAAACACCAAACAGGTTTATCAGAGAGAAATGCCTTTTGGCATATATAAGTAAAAAGGCAGACATCTAGGAGCCAAATAATTTGCATACAAATTCCTATTGCAGTGTTGAAGCCACAAAGGTGAACACAGTCCTCGGATGTTTGAGCTGAGAATTGCCAGGAAGGGTTAGGACATGACAATCCTGTGTCATCATGGTGAGGCTCCTACAGGGTGGGATTTTAGTTATGTTTGATTTTACCCATGCCTCGGAAAAGAATGCTGAAAGATTAGAAAAGTTCAGGAAAGAACTACAAAATTGATTTGAGGTCTAGAGAGAATTAAGAGACTCAGGGCAGTTAATTAGTCTAACACGTGATGTGATCATGGCCTTCAGAAGTACCTCTGTGGAGAGAAGACTTCCTACATTGACTTCTTTAATTTAGTAAAATAAGGATAATGAAATCCAATGCCTGGAAATTGAATTTAGACAAATTCAGAGTAGAAATTATATGCAATTTAGTAGTAAGAGTAAAAATCACTGTACCAATTTACCTAGAAAAATACAGGATTCTCCATCCTTTAAAGCCTTCTATCCAAAAGGTAGTCCTGTCCACAAGACATGCCGCAGCTTAAACAGAAGTTATGGTCTTGTATATGTAAATTATCAAGGATCTTCTCCGGTCCTTATTAGTCAGACTAGGTGAAGTTCTGTAATAAAAATCACGAAAGCTGGGAGAAAAATCTTTTAAACTGATCTTGTCATTTGGGCTATAATTGCCCTTGTATATGTGGGTGGACAGAAGGAGGGGATATGCACTCTTGTCTGTATCGCTCTGGGGTTCTATATGTACCTGCTGCATAGGAAGCACTAAATGTGAAAAATACTGAGGTATTCCTTTTGTTATTATTATTGTTGTTGTAGTTTTGCCTTTATAACTTTTAAATATAAAAACATTCCGATGCAAAGAGGTGTTTTGTGATGATTAGGCTACACCCACAGGCATAGAGCTTGACAGAGTCCCATATGGTATGCTGTTTTCATTTTATTTATATTTGCAGAGTTGGGTGCATTGTACTTATTTCTTTCAGGAATGTAATTTTGGTGCTTAAATTTCTGTGGGTTATTTTTTTAAAGTATTTTTTAATATGACAGCTTGATAAACTGTGGAGAAGTGAACGCAGGAGTTTCACCTGCTCTTGGCCAAAAGAATAAACATTTGAAATTATCTGTAAAAGGCTACTGCTAGGGATTTGCTGTGTTTGTGTGAGAGAAGGAAAGCAGGCACAAGAGTCAGAAGTAGCCAATTAAGCACTGCCACCAGCAGACAGGAGTCAGTGATGCCCAGTAAGTCAGCAAAAAATGTCATGAAAATGAAAATGAAAATACTGCCTGTTTATTCCTAAACCTGAAATATGAAATCTGTATATTCTGATCCTGAGGCTGTTAGCTTCTATGAAATTCTGTTTTCTAGGAGACAGACCTAATGTTTTTAGGTTGGTTGTTTCTTCTGTGTTTTGTTTGTTTTTGTTTGTTGTTTTTTTTTTTAATTTTTATTTTACTATTTGTTGGATGCTGTAGTACCCACCTTCCAGATACCCAATCCCCAAAGCAGGTCATTGGTCTCCAGGGGGAATGCTAAACTCTGATCTAAAAAACTTTCTTCAGTTAAGTAAGGCAACATCAAGAGCTATCCAGAAAGGACATTAAAGCCCCCTGACTCAGGGATTCATGGAGGTACTGCTGTCAACAGGAACATCAGCGGTGACTCCTGCCCTGAGAGCTGCTATCTCAATAGACAGAGCAGCAACCCCAAACTTGCAGCGACCTAGAAGAGAGTTGTTGCAGGAAAAGTGATTATTTATCCTTTTTTGTGCCAGAGCACAATGCCAAAACATTTTTGCAGAATGCTAGGGATTGAAGTTTGGTACTGTTTTCACCCTCAGGGTGCCAAGCCAATGTATCCTATTTTTAAGAGGATTTCGACAGGGTACACCTGTGTTAATGGCTTCATTTGGGCCAAGAGTGCACCTTCAAAGCAAATGTCCTCATCACCCTTTGTTGTGCTTTGGATTCCAGTGTGGAACAGCTTGGAAGCTCACAGACTGGTGTCCTGGGCAAAACTAAGACAAAGACCATCTTCAAGGAGCTTATTGACTGTGCTGTAAGCACTGCCAGGCTCTCAGTCCAAGTCACAGGCTTTGTAGCGTGTCTTATCAGTCCCTCCTGCTGGAACCGTGACACAGTGTAGAAAGCAATGAAAGATTCAGAGAGCAAGGAAAGATTCAGAGAGCAAGGAAAGATTCAGAGAGCAAGGAAAGATTTGCAGCACTAAAACCTGAAAGTATGAGAGGGAATATGGCTGTGCAAGCCCAGCCGATAGGCTTGGCTGCATTGGTTGCAGATCAGAAGTAGTTCTGGGAACAAATACTGAAACTGTTTTTCCTCTAGAAATTACTTAAAAACTCACACCTAACTTCTGTGAACTTCTTCCAAGGAGCACACCTTAGATGTGAATTCATGGATCCATGTTCCCTCTTGAACCATCCCTTCTAGGAGGGGTAGTGGTCATGTCCAACCCCTCCCTGAGAAGGGCATTCCATATGCAGGTCTGTATAAATTTTCTAACCGCTAGCAGAAACTGTGTCTATATTTTATGAGAGTCTGAGCTGAAAGCCCATTAGTGGGAACATCTTCGAACTTAGTTTCATCCCCCAGTTCACATGCTGTAAGACTACTTTATGATGGCAGGCCAAACCTTGGTAGATGGAGAAAATCAGGAAATTCACTTTTCTTGATCTGAACTAATATGTAAGTGTTAATACACCTTGAGTATGGACATACTTGCTTCTAAATTGGTCCAGGTATTACCTAGAAGCTAGACACAGAGATGTTCAAATTGAAGCAGGTGTTTAGAGGAGCAAAAGTTTAGATGTTTGGCTAATTTCTTAATGTGGGATGCATAAATAAAATACGGATGTTTTAAAAATTAATAGCAAATTAATTCAGACTGCAATTCTGAATTTATGCATCTGAATTTTACTAAAATTTGTGCAAAATATGTCCTTTTTTAGGTCTTGCCTTTAACTTTATACAAGCAACAGCTTTAGTGGTGTTTAAATCCACAGAGCTGGCCACAGTGACCTTTCAGACAAATTTTGAGGAGACATTGGGTTACAACAAATGGAATCAGAAGGATTTAAGACACAAAACAGGAAAGAAAGGAGGGGGTGTGGGGGAAGGAAAGGGGCATGTAACAAATCTGCAGCGTATTTTATTATCTTCCCTTGAAAAAAAGGCTATTGCTGTTTCTTTTAGGGTTAGCATCCCACATGGGATTTAACATTTGAAGAGTTTGGTCTGCATAGTCCTTGGGAAATCCGTGGTGTTGTTTTGGGCATTTCCCCCTAAAAACAGGTAAATCAAAACCTTTATTAACATTTATTGTGAAAAAGGAATTTTTTCTCATCTGCCTCGAAGTTTAATCAGACACACCCCAACCAAAACCAAACACAATGAATAAAAATAAGGAATTTAACCTTTAAATGCACTTCTTTTGTTTTACTTTTTTGTTTATTTTTTGGGTGGGGTGTTTTTTGAGATGTCTTGATATCAACAATGGTGGGATGACTGATCATGACTTTGCCACCATAGTTCTGAACATGATCACCTTCCTTATCTGGACACATTTTTCATCTAAGAGCAGTTTCTTTGGGTATTAACTGTAATATTTTCAAATAATGTGTTAGCATGTCATTACATCATCTGCAGAAAAGGATGGCTTATTTCTTTTTGGCATTTTGGAAATATGGAAGATAAGGTGAGCCAGAAAGTCACCCAATAAACCATTCTTTTAAAATATTTACGTAACATATCTTGATATTTTTATGATAAAATCTTGATATTTCATAAAAGATGTCTCCTGTTAGTCCAACACTATCTTTTCACTCCATCCTTCAGCTATTTATAGACCAACATGCTTTTGCCATCCCACTCTTCTCAGCCATCTGTTAATCAAGGCATATACTTTAGGACTTTTGTTTCATTCCATCCTTTCTTTTTCCCCAACTGGCCAATATCTTTAGCAAGTAAGCAAGCAAGCACACAGAAGCACAACAAAAGCAGGTGTGAAAAACTCAGAAAAGAAACGAATTAAATCCACTTCATGGTAAAGCAATGTAGTTCTGCTTCCACAGAGAATAAATCCATTGATAATGTTGTTGCATGGGTGTTTTGGAGAGGTCCTTTCTGTGCCCCATGCTTCAGGATCTGCTGTTAAACCCTGAGGTGTTAGATCCTCATCCCAGAATGCCAGACCCTGGCAGCTCAGGGTAGGGTGGAACAGGCGTTTGGTGAGTAGGTCCATCCTTCTCAAATCTTTATCTGCCTGCTACATCAGAGACCTGCTTGTTTTCTTTCTAATATTCATCAAAATTGAACTCTGTGAAGTATTTAAACTGAACCAGACAGGTCAGGATGGAAAAAAGAGCTGGTGGGTGGGTTTCTGACCACTTTTGCTTTATGACTTAATGGCTATGGCCTATTCCAGGAGCTGTGGTATATTGTGGAGAACTGGGACAATTGTAATACCTAAATGTGACCTGCGAGTTGACATAAGTCAGCAGGAATCTGTGGCACCACAGGTACATATGAAGTTGCACCTTTCCCTTGAGCTCTGAAAAGTCCCTGACAGCTGCGCATCCCCACCTGGGGGTCCCATGCTTGCTTCAGCTACTCATCCTTACAAACACTGGCTCAGCAAGGAAGACCTGAACCCAGGCTCACCAGTGAGCACCATGTGAAGGTAAAGATTAGAAATGAACAAAAGGAATTACAATCTTGAGCTGCTTCTGGTCCTGTTCTGGTCCCTCTGAATCAACCAAAAGCTGCCACGATTCCATTTCCAAAGGGCACTACATAAAAATACTTCTAAAGGCCTTGTACTGGAAGAAACCAAGTCTCTCTGCACTGCTCCAGCACTCTTTTTAGGCAGTACCTCTCAGTGGCAGTAGGACTTTACTCATCTGCTTGAACCAAAAGACAGAGTGCAGGAACAATGTAAACCGCTATTACTAGGCACAGGCTATTAGGCTTCTGCTGTGACAGTAAAGGAATGAAAAGGGCTGTAGATGAGTCCATGAAGTTAGACCAACTGTGCAACAGGAATAGCATTATTTTATTTAAACTTATAAATATTAATTCTGGAGAAAGGATATTGGGTGATTATAATTGCAGATGCTCTTCTGGTCAATATTTGACTGAAGAAAGCAATCAGTTCTTCCAGCAGCAGCAAGAAAATAATAAAATGAGTAATAACGAGTATAGACTTTTAAAATTTAAATTACCCTAACTTTGAAACAACTTACATATTTAAGGACAACACTTGAATGCTACCAACAGATTTGAAAGCATACTAAAATGCAACAAATGCATATGGCAAACTCCTTATCTTTTAATAGCAAAAATCATTTTTAACAATAAGACATTGAATTTGGTCATGTGGCCAGACAGAGCATCAGACTTCCTAATTTTAATTAAAGTTACAGTGGCTTCAAACTCAGAATCCATCACTTCCACCATTTCACCCTGGTAGGTAGTAGTATAATGTAGTTATTATTTTTGCCCTACATATGCAGCATCTTTGTCAAAATAATAGAATCTAAACTGAAATTAGAAATCTCACGTCGGGGTGGATCAAATTAACCTGACAAAATCATTATGTGAGCATACTTTTTTTTATAAGTCTTCACAAACACGCTCTCTCTGAAGACAGAAAGCAGATGTCATGCGGACTGTAACTCCACTTGAAAGCCAACACTTCCCTCTTAAAATAGCTCAGCAAAGGCTATACAGCCTTGACTACTGTTTATTTGGAGATGTATAGCAAATGTCATCACACCTACATCTATGTGTCTGCAGCTAGAACTGGAACCCACTGTCCTAGGTTAGACCTACTGCTTCTCTAGAAAAATACATAGTGATCTTCCACACAGAAGAAAGACTCGCATCAGTTTGCATGTTGAACAGCTTCCATTAGCCACTAGAAAACACTGATAGTGCAGTGGCTGAGATATTACTTTGTTTTAGTGTAGAGACAGCTTTACAGAGCTTTTCAAGGCTTTGAAACCTAAATTCACTTTTCAAGGCTTTGAAACCTAAATTCACGCCTCTTAGAAGCTTCAATGTCATCAGTACACAAAAATGGTGCCCTAATGCAGGGCTAACTGATAACAAAAGTATGTAAGTAAAATATAAGCTGCCTGTATCATCTCATTGCAATCAATATGAACATATTATTTAAAAAAAAAAAATCTTTTTGTAAAATTTGGGTCATCAAGAAGTGTTGCATAATATCAAAATCCTGTATGATTTATTCTAACACACTCCAGGTTCTTCCTGACCCTTAATTTGGTTTTATTGTTTCCCTGAAAAATTACATTGAAAACTCCCATCTAGAAAGTTTGATCACAAGGAACACCTATCTATGTTCCGCTAGCATTTTTGGATATGTTTTGAACTGACAGCTACAGAGATGATTTCATACGTTGTCACAACTTTTACTGTGGCAGGGGAAAGTCATCAGCTGTTCTGCAGAAACACCATTATCACATCTCATCGCAGCTTTTGGAGACACAGCAAGCGCTTCATTTTCTCACTTCAGAAATTTGAGGTGATGATGCTAGATTGATACAGCTCATGTGCCAGAAGGGAATTAAAGCTAAAGAAACATCAAAATTTGGGGCTCTACTGCTCAATGGCAAAAGTTAACAGCCAGGTGCCTTCCAAGGAGACATGGCTATCCTAGACATTTCCACCAGTAGGTCTCTTCTAGACCAAATCATTTTGATGGAGAAGAGTTAAGGAGTGATGAGGCACACAGTTATATCAGCTTTATTGTCAGGACTGAGGAGCCAGATTCATTAGGTGAAGCCTACGTGTTGGGTAGCTGGAGGTGGTCACCTCTTCAGGGCTGAGCTTCAGGCACAGCAGGACACAGGGCTGGAAAAGTTACTTTGGGCTTCTCCCAGTGTAAGAAGAGAAAGCACTTGGAAAATTCCTCACTTACTGAGATGCATATTTTACAGTACTCAGAAAATCAAATTAAAACCCTGAGCTGGTGTGGGATCAGAGTATTTCAAGCAAGACAGGCTGTATTTTTCATTTTCCAAAACACGCTCTTAATAAGGGAGAGGTGTAGCAGAAGTAAACTCATTACTTATTCCTTGGCTCAGAAGGAACTATTAAGAGTTGAATTTCTGCAGAAATCATGGAATTAAATTCAGATTTTTTTGGAGGCCACAGGGAAATCATAATTTTCTAAGGAGAATACTGAAAATAAGAATAGCAAATAAGATGAATAATTCTTTATTTCCTCTATGCAAGTTGATCAAATTCAGTAGCTGGTGGCCGTATACAAGGAGGCCAGCAAAGATTTAAACTTACCTTTGAATTGTGTATGATTTGCATGATTTTGAACAAATAACAAAAGAATTTAAGACAAAATTAAGTCTGGAAGAGTGTAATTAATAATGGAGACTCAAAAGAGTTCTGCAGAGTTGTAGAGGACAAGGGTGTACTATTCAAGCAAGAACTATGAAATATGAATTGCCAGGTACTAGGTCACTTCATTTTAGGAGGATGGTTTTCTGACTGCTGAACTAGAACAGAAATTTAAATTTTTATTTAAAATTTGTTAATACACTAATTACTACAAAACTTATTCCACCAGTTCAGTGGAGTCAAATGAGTTGGGAGTCACGAAAGTACAGAAACAATTATGATCAAGTATGGCTCCCTCCCAGGCTCCCTACAGGCTTTCCTCCTATCAGAAAATTTAGGTTTAGGATAGGTAACTGCACTTTAGCCTGAATTATCTTTCCACGTAAAGGTTGCAGAGTCAGCCCGGGTCCACAGGGGAGAGCAGTTCTCCCCTTGCCTGCCCCCAAAGCTCCCTCTTTCCTCCCACCCTTCAGTCACAAACACCAAACCCCAAATTCTTTCAGGTTAAGGATGAAGGAGGATCTGTTCCTGTGTTCATTATTCCATATAAGTGGGAAGATGATTTGAGACAGCAAAAAGGCAAAGAAGGCAGGACAAACCATTTTTCTGACTACTTGCTTTGATAGATGGTATAATTAATAATTTGGTAGAAGGGATGTAGTGGTTAGCTAGCCAAAAGCACTAATGCTTTGGAAGAAACTATACATCCAAAATGAAAAGTGCATTTCATCTTGGGGACAGTTCAAGACTGCTTAATGCCATAAATAAAGATTCATTTTGTGTTTCTACTTTAAAATGTAGCTATCTTAAGAAGCACTGTCGTGGTTTATTCCAGCCGGCAGCTGAGTGCCATGCAGCTGCTCGCTCACTCCGCCCTGGTGGGATGGGAGAGAGAATTGGAAAAGTAAGAAAACTCATGGGTTCAGATGAAGACAATTTAGTTGGGAAAGCAAAAGCCACGCACACAAGCAAAAGAAAATAAGGAATTCATTCACCCCTCCCCATCGGCAGACAGGTGTTCAGCCATCCCCAGGACAGCAGGGCTCCATCACGCCTAATGATGGCTTGGGAAGACAAACGCCATCACTCTGAATGTGTGTGTGTGTGTGTGTCCCCCTTTCTTCTTCTGCCCCCAGCTTTATATGCTGAGCGTGACATCATTTGGTAGGGGATACCCCTGGGGTCAGCTGTGGTCAGCTGTCCCAGCTGTGTCCCCTCCCAGCTCCCTGTGCCCCCCAGCCCACTCACTGGTGGGGTGGAGTGAGGAGCAGCTGTGTCAGCCCTGCTCAGCAGCAACCAAAGCATCCCTGCATTATCAACACTGTTTCCAGCACAAACCCAAAACACAGCCCCATCCTAGCTGCTATGAAGAAAATTATCTCTACCCCAGCTAAAACCAGCACAAGCAGTTAAAATCATCATAACCATCATTATATGATTTCTACTAATGTTCCTGAATCATTGTCATCACTGCTTACCTACAAAGAAGGCAGAAGAAAAGTTTAATTAAAGAGAGTTTTTCTAACCCTTCAGCGTATCTAAAACTTAACTGGAGGTTGCAAATTGAAATTTGAGGGCAAGTACAGTCAAGCACAGCACTGTGTAACAAACGAGCCTGGCTGGGGAGCCAGTCAGTACAATGCAGGAATGTGTTGGAGGAAGCTTTTGCAGATGTAGGAACACTGGAAGTCAAGAATGTGCAAATAAGTTGCTCAGAAGGTCAAGAGAGATCAATGTAATTGCAAGCTTCTTTCCCCCCTCTACTTCATTGTAAAAACCAAACAAACAAACAACAGGTTTATGTGGGAAAAATTTTGGTTTGATTTGTTTTTCCAGGCCAAGGATGCCTGTACCTAGTGAATGAGTCTAAAAGCATGAAACGGAATAGAGGTGGACACAAAACATGTCTAGTTAAACTAATTTATCTGTTTTCTTCATTGCAATTGATTTGGACATCAGAGGAACAAAAGAGAAAAAAACTAAACTGAAGCTGATGGGAGTGAAGAACCTGGCTGTGGGGCTGCAGCACAGCTAAACTCAACAAAGACAGTAAAAATAAGTTAAAATGGGGAAGGAGCTGCTTGGTTCACCTTCCCTATGAACTTTCTAGTTTACTCTTAATCTGGAAAATTATGATCTTTTCTTTCACCAAAGCAAGCAGCAGCCATCAGCCTTTTTGGGCCACGGATTGTTCTGGGTGAAGTGCTCAGCAGCTCTTGCCAAAGTGAAAAGTGGCTCTGTGTGGAGGGAAGACATTCAGAAAATTCCTTGGTAGCCTCATGGTGTGGGCTGTCACGTAGGAAGGGTAGATTTTTACTCCCCACCATGTTCTAATAACTGCATGTGAAGGAAGTTCTTGAACAGGACTAGATGTTTCAGGAGCCTGACTAAATATAGTCTGTAATTTTTTGCTTGCAGCATCCTATTTATATCTAAATGAAGCTAGTCAGGGGTGCAAGAAAGTTATTTGAAAGGCATCATGCATGACCATAATTGACCAGTTGGGGTTTTGCTATGCTTCAGCAAGGTTTAAAGACACAAAAGTAAGAGAAAATGAACAAATAATTAGTATTAATGGGACAAATTAGTCCTTTCCTTGGGAATTTCAACATAAATGCATTTCCCCACACAGGTCATTGTCAAGAGCTCTTTCTGCAGCAACTAATTCTCTTTAGACTTTTCAATGTTTTGCCTCAACATGGTGCAACAAATAGATGAAAAAGATGGAGATAGCTTATCAGAAGGGACGCCTGTGTAAATAAACTGTTTCCAGTGCCCTACATTAATTGGGACCCATGATCACAGTCAGGACTTGCCAGATAAGCATGAAAAATGACTTCTTGCACCCCTGTGGGTGATCCATGCAGTCCAAGGCTGAAACACACCAGTTCAACGTAGCGGAGAGAATGCTCTGCCACCACCACCTATGCTGTTCCTTTTACCAGGACTGCAGGTTTTAATTGCCCATCCCCAGGAATTCTCTCAGTTCAAGATGCTCATTTATATTTTGACTGCCCTGTTGGCAGGACCCTTGTAAGGTGTTAAATGGTGTTTAAATAATGTTGCTGGCAAATTGCTGGCAGGCTTGACTTATTACTAAGGCGTATGGATTTCAACTCATGAAAACTATGATGTGGGTGATCTCACTTCATTACCTTTGCTGGAGAGGAGTCTGTGTCATACTCTGAGTGATACAGTAATGCACTGGCACTATAAACTGGGGGAACAGAAGAGAAAATATTTTCCTTTTCTGATCACACAATGCATAAGATGTGAAATGTGTGCTGTGGATGATGAGCAGCATTAGGCTGTAGATTTGACACAGTGCACAGGATTGCACTGGAATCGTTGTGTTTCACCTTCTCCAGGCACTGACATAAATGACTCAAATGAGCAAGTGGTGTTCTATCTTTATTTAAATAAGGAAAAAAAAGAAGCTGCTGGAGTTTGGCAGGCACTAGAACTCCCATGTTAACAGGCTGTTTGCAGAAACTGCTTTTTTCACAGAGTATTTAAATTTAAATTATCTTAAGTACTTTAGAAAGTTTTTTTTAACCTCATTTGTCCGAAATCTTAATCTTGGATAGTTATTCTGGCATTCATAAAATTAAGACAGCAGTCTTCATGCATATGAAAGCACATTCACTCACTTTTTCATCCTCTTATAAAAATCAGTTTGGTTGTTCTAAAACCACAGTCATCATCTCTGCATTGCATTTTCAAGTAGCTGAGAATGAATGAGAAGTGACCACAAAAATCCCATCATGTAAAATCCATCGCATGTACTGCATTAGCTGTTCTTTATTAGGGGAACTTTTGGTAAGAAAAGAAGTGCTTGGGGTTGTTTTGTAGCATCAGCACCCAATTTAAATAGGCAACTGGATGAAAATGGAAAGGCCTATGAGAAAGAAACAAAACCTCCAGACCTAAGACACCAAGTGAGGCTCTGCACTGGTGTGGCATGTACACGTCACAGTGTCCCCTCCTGGGCACAGACCACATAAATCCAGAGCAGACCTTAAATCACTTAAAAGCAGACTAATCACTTAAAAAGTGATTAGTTAGGAAAAAAGGGAAAATAATTATCCAAATCATATGAACTGAAACCTCAAACAACTCACTGCCTAAAGCTCATTAGGAGAAAAAATTCAAACGGCGTTTCCTTGCTAAATGACTGCTTCTAGTCCCACATGGGATGGGGGGAATGGCTGCTGCCACTGGAATAAACTGCTGAGATGGCTAAATGATAGGTGCATTAAAAAAATATTGTATTAAAAAATATTAAAACCCCCACCCTTAATATATGGCCTGAAGTACACATACAAGCAGCTACACAGCGGAGTTATATGTTATGAGTACCAAGCAGTTGACTGAACTTCCTTTGGCTTTACTAACAGTTTTTGAAAGGTCACGGAAAAATCCTTCTATAAAAGAGAAGGGCAGAGATATACACAGACACTTACGTACCCCCGGTGTTTTAAGTTTTCAGAGTTGTCACATCTCACTGCATTACTGCCCTCAGCCCCACGGTGCTACACCGGCTGGCTGGGATTTTGCACCTACACCTGTGCTTTCCCCATGGAAGGAAAGAACCAAAGGGCTGCCCCTCTGGTCTCCCCAGGCACTCGAGGTCTTGGTTGTCAAAACTGTTCTCTGCTTCTCAGCTCCATGCAATCCATTCCTCTTCCCTATGATAGCTTTGCGGTGAAGCCTGGAAAAACGTTGCAGTCTCTTCTGCTCGTGTGGGAGCTGTAGTTTCCTGCTTTATGCAATACGTCGGTCTCCATTGTGCAAAGCCTGTCTAAAAATATATATGTAAAATAAATTGTGAAATTAATTATTTTAGTTTTCATTACCACTCTCGTCAAATATCTTTCTGCTTCTGACACTACAAAAGCATTCTTTTATAAAGAGACTGGATTTTGGATTTTTTAGATTTTGAGTTGCTTGGAAAAATTCAAAATTGTTTCCATGCTTCAAAGTTACATCTCTTATTTCATTTTTTGTTTTTCACTGTCAGAAATGGAAGTCAATAGCATAACACTAGTGTGTGTTAACACTGTTGAGATGTCCTACTTTGATTTTATTCTTAACATGGTTAAAGAGAGCTGCTACCTCACTGAAACGTTTTATCTTATTTTTCAGACCAAACCCTTCCTTTTTGTTCTCTCAGATAATCCACTGTTTGGTTTTAATTGAAATGCAAACAAGAACTACTTCTGATTTAAAAAAATAAGATCCCCAAATACAAAAAAAAGTACTTTGACTAGTAAGTTATTATGACCTTTCACAAAGGGCAGAAATATTATGCCATATTTAATTTTTTTCAAGAGAATTAAATTTGAGAATTCAGAGAAACCAGCATGATAGTTCAAAACCTGTTTTGATGAAAAATTCCCAGCCATCTCTGTATGGGAGTAAACACCTATTAGCACTGCAAACACTTAGTCATTGTGACTGTATCATAGCTGTTGCTACAAATCACATCACAGCAAGGTGCCTTCTTTCAAAACTGCTATTTCCAGGTTTTGCTGCTCTTGTATTTCCTTTCTCTTTAAAGCCTCGATAAAAGACATTCCCACAGAATATAATTTGATTATTTAATCTCCTGCAATTATTTCCTTAATTAATCCTAATTGCATAAAAGATATGAAGTGTGGTTGTGGGCAAGGAAGAGCCATTGCAATACCCTTCCCCCATCCCATTCCTTGACTGCTGCGTTTTAAACACCCTACCAAAGCCAGGCTGGGCAGGAGGTTTGGAGTACCATTAGTCTTGCACTTAATGCAGACCTTCACACTCATTTGCAGTGTACTTGGTGCCAGTATGCTACATTTCGAGTGTGCTGCAATCATATTACCCAGGACATTTTAATTCACTTGATTTCCTTTCTTTTTCCACCCTTAGTGAGCATGCACATATGCATTTTATATGTGCATATGCACATATATGCACACACACATATAGCAAGCAACACACACGCATGCATGCACGTGCGCACGCACACTCCTGTATCCCTCCAGCTCTCCTCCAATTATAAAATTATAATTGTATTTGCTGGCAGTGGGTGGTCTGCAGGATAAACATAGAATATATCTGCATATAAAGTGCCTTTGAGTCATTGATCTGTATGAGTCATTTAATCAAGAGGTGCACCAGCATGTGAGGGAATGTAAGCAACATTTTACAACAAACATATTTCATGTATTTATGCATCTATAAAATTCCAGTCTATAAGGAAAATGGCAAGAGAAAAGCCCTTTAATATATACAGAGAATGATAAAGGCGTAAGCAATAAGCAGCATAAATTTGTCCTTATTGCTTTTAAGAGAATTGTAAAAGTCCTGCCTGAAGAAAGAAATTATTATACCACAAGACTTTTGAAAAGTCTGTGTATGCAATGAATTGCAAAAGGCTACAAGCATTGCTAAGTGTGTTAACCGTGTGCACTCTCTGCATAAGAAATTATTGGCAGAACAAAAGGCTCAAGAGTTTGCACAAATGAAAAGGCTACATTCTTTGGGGGTGGGGGGGACATCAGCAGGTAGGCTTATGCTAAGAGCAAGCCAGTCTGAACCTGGTCAGTAGGAGTGATGGAGGGGATGGGGTGTAGGCATGCTCCCCTTCCCCAGCCATTCTCCTCCCATCCCCAGGGACCAAGGGGACAGGAGGCAGCGCACTTGCTGCAGGAGGGGGCGGAGGACCTGCAGTGGGAGCAGAGAGGTGGGAACGAGATGCTGAGGGCTACTGAAGGGGAAAGAGAATGCAGGAGTGAGAAGGGAAGAGAGGAAAGGAGAGGAGCAGCGTCACAATATAAAGCACTGACACCTCAGGAGAGGACTTGGTTAGGTGCCAGGGAAAACTGTCAGAGGCTGGGAGCTGGGAAGGCATGGCACGAGTCAGGCACATGGGCTGTCCCTTGGTGTAGATGCTGTCAGTCTCTGGGTCCTGGCTTCCAGTCTCTTATAGTTGGGACCATTGCTTTCAAAAATTGTCTTCTGTTATTATGTATAAATAATATTTCATGTCTTTGAAAATATTTGATGGGAACTTTTGTCTCACAGCTGGTGAAAGAAGTTAGTGAAAAGTTAATCTGAGACGCGTTTGCAGCCCCTCAGAGAACTGTAACGGAAAGTCAACCTGAGATCTCACAAGATCTTGGTTTTGTTCTCAGCTTTTGGTTTTGTTCTTAATTCTTCCTGGGAAGTTATGAGAAGCAACTGTCTGCATGAGAGCTGCTGGGAAAGAGATTTACCTGCATCTTGTGATGCAGCATGGACACTAGCATGGACTAGCATGGCTAGTTGAGGAACAAACATTTGAGCTGTAAATAACTAGAGAAAGCTCTGAGCACCTTCAGAGAGGTCAGAAGGCTTGGAGGAAAGGAATACAGCTGTCAGTTAATTGAATTATGGAAAATATCAGGCTATTGTACAATGGAAGGGAAATCTGAGCTGCTCATGTCTTCTGTTTTAATAATTGTTCAAGACCAAAACATTACTGGAAAGAATGAGATGTGAAAAATGAGCTAGAAAGCAGCACAAAAAATATTATACCATCATTATAAGGATCAATTATAGGCTCTTCTTTGGAATATTTGGCTCGCTTCTTATCATTCTATCTCAGAAAAGGATATGACAGCAATAAAAGAGGTCCACAAACAGACAAGCGGTGTTATTAGAATTATAGAAAGGGTACTTTATGGAAGGAAATTGAAATATTGTTTCATTTAGAGAGAAAATGAGTAAGAGGAGATATCCCATAAAGGTATGCCATAAGAAAATATAGACGGGGGCAAATAATATAAAGGGGGCAAATGTTATATTGCTCTCACCCTGAGCAGGAAAGCAACTAAGCAACTTAAATCTAGTTAAGCTACAAAACAAACTCTGCTAACAAATATAAAGAACCTCAGTATCAGCAGTTCAGAAGGATTTACATGACTAGGTTCTTTTCATGCTTTAGCGTTTGGTGTGTCGTGGGTTTTTTCCCCCTAAAATCATCTGCAGGCTTCTAGTTACATCATCCTGTGTGTTGTAATAATTTGCTGTTTCCTTTCTTTTAAAGACTCCTAGACTCTGATGTGAAAAAGCTCACACTTTCTTGTTCCCATTCTTCCAGCTGCCTTTGTTGGGAAATCAGAATGTTCATCCAGTTAAAGAACAAGAGTCATGAAAAGCTCATAATCACAGTAAAAATACTTCATCCTTTGTCATCATAAATGTTAAAATATTACTAATTATATGCTGCATAAAAGCCACTATTTATTTTGAATTTATAACAATTGTTGCTTACTCTCTTTTTCTCCTCCTTTCCCTCCAGGGATTTCAGTGTCAGAGGAGGCATTCCTGTGGATGAGTTATGAGGCACTTTGCCTTCTGGTCTTATCACATTCTCAACTTTGCCTCACCATTTGAGTTGCAGACACAAGTCTGAAAACATGAATAGTAGATGTATTGAAGTGTCACAAGTGATCAAGATTCTTCTTATTGAAACTTCAGTCTGTACACAGATATCATTGGTAATATTTTTTGCAGCAATTTTTCTCTCATGTAAATAAACAAATTCCACATATATATATATATATATATACACACACACACACACATGTTTTCCAGCATTACCAGAATTCATTCTGGCTCTTGGTTTATTTGCCACAATACTGTTTATAAACTGTAACGCGCCCCCCCCCCCCAAAAAAAAATAATAATTAAAAAAATGCTATGCCATCATTTGCTTGATCATATGAACTGAATTAAGTTGTCTTCAGAACTCAGTGCTCAGTGTAATTTTAAATCTGACTTGACCAAGCACTTAGCAATTAGGTAGATGTCACCATTAGTTTATCCAGGGAGAACCTGGTAATTTGTATCTAGGGTTGGATGCTTGGATGGAAATGCTCAAAGATACTGCACCTAATTAGGTTTTCTGCACCTAATAATTTGGCAGATTCCTTCCTCTGGCAATATTTTGCGTGCGGCTAGTTCTGCTTTGTCCTGTGTGACAGGCAATACTTGGAGAGGTTATGGTTCAGTGCCATCTGTGCTGATGTCCCTTCCCAGCGCAGAGAGCCCATGTCCCAGCTGGAGCTGTGCGGGACTGTGTAAGGGAGGGTAACAGCACACAGGCTATGTGCTGCTTCTGTGCCCTAAAGCCAGCAGGTACACAGAACTGCAAATATACCCCATTTTGGGTTTTTTTCTCATATGTGCAAGCCCAAAGCCTATGACCTGGGTGGTAGCAGTGAGGCTTTCTTCGCTACTGTTTCATGGATTGCTCCACATAGGAAGCAAACTGCACTTCTATACTGAGTCAGAAAGTCAACGCTGCCATGCCAGTGGCACTGCCCTTCAGTGCCTTCCCCTCTCCTTTGTAAACCTCTTTCTGCTTTCTTCCAGGATGTTTCCCACATATTGAAAACTCTCCTCTCTCACTGGTCCACATGGGTCTCTGTCCTTTAAATCTCTCCTCAAGAGGATTTAGACACAGCCTTTTTTCACATTATTTCACACTGGTGACCTTGGATGCCTCACCCACACCTTAGGTTTTTGCAATGCTGCTCGTAGATGAAAGCTGTCACCTAATCTCTACCAGATGCCAGGCAGAGGGTCACTGTAAAAGGAAGAAAAGAGTCTAGAAGGACACTTCCCCACTCAGATAACACTGCACTCTTGATCTTGTGCTGATGGGGGATGTGTGGGGTTCACCTGGTCGAGGAGGCGCATTTAACTTGGACAGAAGACGTTTCCCGCTTGCTGCATGCGGCCCTTACCCTGGCACGGGGGACTTTTTAGCTGTAGCTCAGCTCGGGAGTTTGGATCGGTGCTAGTGGAGCCTTTAGCAGCATTTTGTTGTCCAACCATTGGCCACACTTGTTCACACCTCTCTAAAATCCAGGTTGTGGTGAACTCAATAAGCAACCCGTGTGGCAACTTTCAGTAGATGCATCTGGGGCGTCGAGGTTTTCATGTTCGTGTTTTAGAGAACTTCTCAAAATGTCACTCCTGCTGGAGCTGTGACTTTCTCCCTGGAGATTGAACTCCATTTCCAGCTTGTCTTCCTTCTGTAAGTAGATCATGTAATTCCACATTTAATGAAAAACAGTCTCTCAGATCGCTCCATAAGGCAAATTATTTACCCTTCCACCACTTGCTTTGCAAAGAACTGTAAATACAACACACAAATGGTGAATACTGCATGTGGGATTTGCTAATGGCTTTCACTGCAAGTATCTGATCAGCTGTCAGAAAGAAATATGAAGCTTTTTGGAACTACAGCTTGATTTATTTCAAGACAGTAAATTATATAAATAAATAATTTGAAATATTGATCTCTCTTTCTTTCCTATTAAAGTCAAATTTTCCACTGCTTTCACCAAGAGTGCTAGAGAGGCTGAAGCAAGGGAAGCATAATGTTTGACACTCCCCCAAACTATCAGGACTTGAAGACAAGCCATTTTCACACACCTTACTTCTCTACATCAAATGCAGAAAACATTAATAAGAGATATTTTTCTACCACACAGTTAAGTAAGCTAGGAGGGAATTTAGATTCCAAAACAACCAAAAAGTAGTCCTTCATTGATTTATGTATCTTGACTTAAACTTGGGGTTGAACTAAGGGATTATAACATTCACTACAAGTATTTCGTGCAGGGACATTTTGACATGCATAATGAAAACAACACCCTCATTTCAGTCTTGGTAAGGGCTTTTCATCAAAACTTCCACAACAGCTGCCTGGAGCCCAACTCAATTACATGCCCAGAGCTGCTACAGTTTTACTTGACAATTGGTCTTTAATGAATGCACTGACTACTAAGAAGTGCATGATGCTGCTTTAAGTTTGCAGGAGATTTAAGCCACACAAAAGAAGAAGTACACTAAACCTCTTTTCAATGATTCTTTGTAAAAAAAAAAAAAAAAAAAAAAAAATCCTTTGTCCTTTCCTCCCCCGAGTAAATCCATGTCTCTTCCACCACTGTCCTGATTCTTTTTCATAACATTTTTGATCTCTGTGTTTGCCTGAAAGACCTGGTTCTAATTCTAAGTTCTCTAAATATCAGTTATAATTTTCTGTCGCAGGCCACATCTCATTGAGTTAACTGAGTCACTGATCCCTCTGCTTCCAGAGGCAAACCTGTGCTGAATGGCTCCCAATACAGTAGTTTGGTCTGAAAATCTGGCCAGTTGTTTTGGTTAAATAGGAAAAGAGGCCACACATACTACGGCTGCCTGTAAGAGCAGAGAGATTGGACACAACAATAAAGCAAGCTCTTTTGCTTCCTATTAGTTTTGAAAACCTTTCCCTGGAGGTGATGAGCATTTTTCAGTCTAGTTCCAGAAACCATATAAAATACATTTCTAAACCAGCTCACAGCACTACCTCACTTTTAACTTATTCATGTAACTACGCAGATGAAGATTAAAAGTAAAAATCAATTTGATTCAAAAACTGTTAGAAAAGCCCAGAACAGAATTAAATAGATGCATGTGAGGGTACATGAAAGGCTCTGATTTAACTTGTTTAAATTTAGTTAGAGATGGCACTAAACCGTATGAGCCCAACTAGCCACAGTGAATCCCTAAGAGTCCCTGTAGGGCTGTGAGATGAAAAAAGTCTGTGGGATACTTCTGCTACCTCCATTTCTTGGTCAAAGGGCATGTCATCCTTCATAAACAACACAATAAGAGCACCAGATTATTGCCAGGTGGGACATGACGGTGAAATCACATAGCACTCAAGTTGTGTTTTCTGCCGTGAAGGAAGAGTGGAGCAAGATTTTCCATCAACAGGTATGCTACGCAGCAGCAGTCCCCCTCCGAGGTGGCTGGGGACAGCCCCACAGTGCCCTGCGCAGCACACGCAGCATGTTCAGGTGTGTGCATCACAGTACCAAATTCCAGAAAATCTGTCATATAACAGTTTGAACAACATTGAGACCTTTCCTTGGTTTGGAAATGCACAATGCCAATGTATTGATGCACGTATTGTTTGCCTTATTTCATTAGCTGCATTTTCATTTGATATCCATTAACTTTTTTAATCAGAGAAACAGAGCAAAAGTCAAATGGATGTAGGAAACAATAAATGTTTATTGCAAGATATGAACTACAGCCACTTAGTCACCAAAGCAGCAGATAATCAATGGAAAGTACAAAATTTGCCTTGGTAATCTGTGATGAATGAAAAGACTTTTCAGCACAAAATCCATTTGCGGTTAATTTAAATGCATGATTCATAAACTTTTAAAGTGTTTGTGGTCAAGGTCCACAATCGACCAGTGGTAGATACTTGAAAAATAAAAAAAAATAACTTGTAATCACATAGAAAGCAGTAAAGAGAGGGCATACCCTCACCAGATTTGTTCTTTGTACAGCTGTTCGAGCACATACACATACAAGCAGCGTCATGTTTCACTTAAAAAAAAAAACAACCACCACAATCAAAAACAAAAAACCCCACCAACCAAGCAAAACCCCTTAGTATTTAATTTTCCACTTTGTCTCCTATTATTCTGCTACTATTAGCCTATTTAAAATATGAATGCCCTCTTTACTGAACAATTTTTCAGTATTGTTTTGTTTTCAAAACAACGTAACAAAGTGAATCCATCTTATCATCCCTATGGGTCCACTGTTACACAACTACTGAAACTTACACTCTACATAAAATGTAAACTCCAGTCCTTTTCCAACATCTCTATGGCTGAGCTGTGCCCAGTGATATTTCAGTTCCTCCTTCAGTGGGGCTGCCCTGAACAAATAAATCTCTAGTCTTACACCTCTTGACTTACAATATTTTGAATTTGCTGGACAGATGTCCTTACTTAGACGTATCTCAAAGTATGATGCTATGATTCAGCTCCTCCACTATGTCAGGTAAGCTAAAGCCATGCCGAAGAGATACAGACCCAGCTTCTACTGGCTGGAGTTAAGTGCTAGAACAGATTTTTATCAGTGTTGTATCTGAACATTTTAAAAAAATTCCTAAACCTTAGACCAATCTAAGTTAAAAAAAAAAAAAAAAACAAAAACAAACACCCAAACCTCTTTAAATAAACATATGACTCTGATATTATTAAACCACTCTTACTGTTGTATACATTTCCAAGAGCTCTTCAGCCTGTGGATCAGACTTTGACATCTATTTTTTCTCTGTCATGGCGTACTAGTCTTATGTTTGTCAAGCAGACCTTAAAAAAAAAAATCCAAAAAGAAAGTAAACCCCAGACGCCAGGAATCATGACATAGGATCACACTCCAAGGAAGGGCTTAAGGGTTTTCAGAGAATAGAAACCCAATATTTTTTAGAAGAATTTATGGCCATTTTGAAGTACTCAGGATGGACAATGAAAACACACTTCCCAGAACAGCTTCATTCATTTTTAACTAAGATTTTTTTTTAGCTCTCAAAGTGCAAAAATTGCCTATTTGATGCTTCCATCTGTCCAATAAACTGTTCCTTGTGAAATGTTTAAAGCAACTGAAAGTTGACTTTCAAAGCTAGGAAAAACAAGGAAAGCCTACTACTAGGCACTGCTGTTACAAGCCTTCAGTGGGCTCTCTGAGCCAAGTTTTACATTAATTCCACTTTAATTAGGAATCAATAATAAATATCATGTGTGGGAAAAATGTATAGGAATAGGTTGGCTATGCTCACAGCTTTGACATAATTAATTTGGTCAGAACAGTGATTTCTTTGTCTTCTTGTCATCAAAATGTTTAGTCTTAGGAATTGTTCTGGTCAGACATTGTCTTGATCAGATCACCACATCATGTTTTCATCTTCAACACTGCTGAAATCCCACTGACTCCACAGGGAATTTTGTCAATATTCAATCCCCTTCACAATCAGGTCAATATCAATTTTGTCTTTACAATTTGACAGGTACCAACCTGCAAAAGCCCAATGTACTTTATGGCATTCAGGTTAATTTGCCTTGCAAACTTTGTAATTTTCAGGTTTAGCACAGGCCAGCATGAATGCTACCTACTTGTCTTAGCTTTGCACCATTTCATGTTGGAATTTTTGCTGAAAATCAAGTGAAGGTCAAGAAGCTGGATGCAGCTGCAGAGGTACAGCGAGAAAACAAGATCAGCAAAGCTGCCGTCCCCGTGCGTTGAGGGGAAGGCTGGGCTACCACCCGCCCTGTGGGGCTGGCCTGAAGAGGCAAGCCCAGGGGGCAGCCCTGACTCAATGCCTTGGCAAAACTCTGAGCCCCGTGAGGAAAAAAGAAGGAAAACCAGTGAAGTACCTTCCACGCAGGTTTTTCACAGATAACATAGGGATTCCAGTGGAACCGTTCCTCGGTAACTGCAGAGAGCTCAGAAAAGTTAAGAGTCAACTTCCAAGCTTTTGCTTTGCAGGACAGATGGGAAAGCTCGGTTATAGTTGCATAGAAGAAACATCAAACCTGCAAATTCTGGCAAGGAAAGATAAACGACCCTGTCAGATAGTGACCCTGTCAGTATAGCAGCAATGCTAGTGCAATGCTGGTCTTGCAGAAGAAAGAAAATAAATGTGTTTTATTCTAGATCTTATTTGGGAAGTTCAGCAACTTTTGAAAAATAAAACACCATTTGGGCTGAATTATATTATAGTTATTCTCTTCAAGATAACTTGCAGCAGTTAAAAAATAAAGAAAGAATAATTTCATCTCCGCATCATTATGCATGCACTTATACACTAAAGTACATTTAAATGCACAGAAATTTTAAAAAAATAAAACTAAAAATCATGATTTCAGGTTGAAGGAAGTAAACAGGTTCTAAAATTTCACACCCAAGGGTGCATCTGCACAGTCATTTATTGCATGGATACATTTTTACTTCTGAAAGTAGAAGTAATTATGTTGTTATGGGGAGCATATGTAGTTATTTGTTAGATGATGGTTTTATTAGAAGCACCAAAGCTCTTGCTCTTTATATTTCAGCTAGTCTATGATAGCCTGTTTAACAGTGAATTTTCTTCAGACTTACAACTACTGCTTTCCTACTGAAGACAGCAAAACAAAAGGAAAATTTTTCTTGCTAGAAATATAAAGAATATTTTAAAATGGAAAATATTTGGACATTTCCTGAGAAAGGAGTTGGGTTTTCTAGATAAATTCACTATTCTGTTGGAAGAAATGTGGAAAAAAGATGTTGTATGGAATCTACTGTTTACAAACTTCAAATAATTTATGATAGGTATCTGCAGCTTTGAAAATCAGATATATTTTGATGACACATTTGCAAATAGGATTTCCAGAGCACAGTTAGACAGATTGCCTGCCCAAATGAAAGCGACATAATAAAAGTCTAATTTGGCTAGTCTAGAAAGAAAGGTTTATTCTTTTCCCTGCTGTTTATTTGTCACAAAACAAAAGCTGGGAGAATTTATTTTTTCGATCCAGGAAGTTTTTTATTTGGAGTGGTTCAGTCTCCTAATGACATGTCCATATTTTTCTATGAAGTATTCCATAAAATGGTTCACTATGTCAAAAATTTCTTTTAAAAAGAAAAGGGTTGATTGATAGGAAATTTTGACAGGAAACGTGACAATGTAGTAGCATTATTTACTGCATGATTTATAACAGCAATGTCAGACTTGTAGCTGTTTTAACTGAATTTCATATAAGCACTTCCTCTCAACTGACTGATAGGTGAAGTGACAGATACCTAGAACTCTTTGAGAATTTGTTAACATTTTTTCAATGAGATTTTTTTCCTAGATAAAAGAAATAATTGAAAAATAATATTATTTACAGCCTTGATTAAGTGTTTCCTCTGCAATAGACAAATACAAATACAATAGCAAATCCAACATGTACTATTTGCTAGGCTTATGCTGCATAAGAATCAATGTTAATTGATTGCCTCCAGCCTCCTTCCTGCTATACAGTTGCTGGGTTAACTGTGGGGTAGTAATATGAGCAACGAAGAAGCTTTGCATCAGCAGTTGGAAAATCAGTGCTTTTCAATCTCTTTCGGCACCTTCAGGAAGCATCTTTTCCCACTTGGGAAACACATTTCTGAAAAGAGCTCCCCCAAAATATCCTAGGGATGATAGTATAGATAACCTTGCATTCACAAATTTTAATTGTGGTTTATGGTCTGAGAGGACTCCATAATTCACACTGTTTGGTCTGCCAAAACCGTTGTATTATGAATGAAAGACATTATCTCCATCAACGCCACGAGGACCTGCTCCCGTGGTTGCCAGTGCAATGCACCCTGTGGCTGGTGGTACAAGTTTCAGCTGCAGAATCCTATAGCACACATTTGGTCACGGTAGTAACTAAAGGTGAAGCGATGAAGGAAGTTTTTAGGAGATCACTAACTGACTCACTGTCCCTACTTAAATAATTGATAAGGATACAACAGTGACATTTCTTGCATACAGAATAGCTCTGGTGTCCTTCACAGCACCACCTGTCCCACCCCACTGTTCATCCACTCCTTCAAGTGGCAACTGTGGGCTGTTACAAGTCAAGCCACAAAAATCGTACAGGTTTCAGAGGAAAAGTCATTTCTCCTGCTTCATAGCTTCAAAGCTGACTTTGACTGAGAGGTCTCATTCTTACTGATGGTCTTGTGAGGGGACTATGGCAGCATGGCGCAGCTGCTGCCCCAGAGTGTGGGAAGCAGTCAGAAATATGGATCTCGTGGAGAAACCCGCCATCTGAGATACTGTAAATGTCCAGATAAACCCTTAGACTAGTCCCAAACCATAAACTTCATCCGGGAAAATTTCACAGGACCGGCACTAAAGAGTTATGATCAGAGCACCGTGGCTAGTTTCTAGTTTTCCCTCAAATTCATAGTTCCCTTTTCTAGAACAAAGCCATGCTATTTAGCAAAATACTTGTGAGCTCAGAACTCGGCATCTTCGCAGCCTTCTCCCAGGCTCTTTTTGTACTGAGCATCAGGTCAGGTACCCACGCTCCGGGAGAAGTGCCCAGCACCACCTTCTCGTGCAGTTATTGCCCTTCCAAGCCCACCTCCACCAGGCTTTGGGGTTTGGGCAAAAAGGAAATGGTCCAGTATTCAAGGAGCAGCCAGAATGGAAGATCAGTGAATGACAGATGTGAACTTCAATGTCTGGGACAGTTTGGACCTTTCACTTATCCATCAACCTTTTCTTTGCTAGACATGACAATCATTTGTTTTGTATTTAGGTAGTGCACATGCCAGATTTTGCGGAGATCAACTTTAAAGTCAGAACAGCTTTTTCTACTGTGCGATTTCTGACACCTACTCAGTTTGATTTTGCCATATACAGCACATAAGTTTGCCAGACAGGCAGCTGGTGTAAGGAATTACTTGTGTGGAAATACAAACAAATTCTGCTCAATTTGTTCTGCATGCTGATTGTCCTTTGATCTTTACTGTATAGTATTTTAGAGTCAGTCACCCCTCAAGCCGCGCTGGTTACAACTGTTGAAGGAGTACCTGGTGTTTATTATTGAAGTTCCCCATCATCTGTGTAAGCAAAAGGACATAATGAAAACGTGACCTGTGACATAAAATAATGAGATGGAAGGCAAAATGAACAACACTCAGTACTGCTCTTGGAGAAAAACGTTTAAATTAAAAACTAATGAATAAAGACATAATAGAAGAGACACTTGGTACCAAAATCACTGTAAGTAGGATAGGGAAAGCTGGATATATTTGGGAATTATAAAACCTGTGTGATACCAGGTACCACTGTAACACTTTGTCGGTTCCTAGACGGCAGATAAAAGATTGATCCTGGGTCACATCCCATCATAGCACAGCAGTGGTTGAAGAGACGTTATTAGGCCTGAGAATAAAACAATTGATGGTGAGTGGGGAATACTAAAACAACTGGGACCATTTAACTGCTGCTTTTTCTGGGGATAATTCTGCCCCCCATGTCACAGTGAGAACAGACAGTGCTAGATATGCATAGAGAAGGAAGAAGAGCATCAAGGTGTAAAACTTAAGAAGAAAAAAAAAAAAAAGACAATTGCCATGGTAAAAGCTATAATTTAAGACTTATTTTTATATCACTCAAATGAATGTATGTCTTGAGGACTGAATTTTAGAGATGAGAGGAGAACTGCAGTGACACTGCAGTGTGTGGGGAAGAACAGTCTCTATTCCCGAACAGCATCTCAGCATCCCACTGTCCTACTTTATTGTGTCTCCAAACAAATGAGTCACAGAAAAATTTCAGACAAGAACAGTTCTTTATTGAAAAAGTCACTTTCTTCCCACTCTGCATCCTTTCCTTCTGTCCTGTTCCATCAGTCTCTTTGACTTTCAGTTAGAAAATGCAGGGCCTTTCCTTCAAATGATACTCAGTTTTGAAAATCTGTAATATTTAACTGCAACTTAAAAAAAAAAAAAGTGTGGTTTCAAATGGATCACAAAGGAGGAGTCTGTCAGGCATTATCTGCAACCTTACACTGAACTGAAGGCTAAAAGAAGAGAAAAGCTTAGGTTTTAAACACATTTATTTTCCTTAGTATTTTGTCTTCCACCTGGGACACATGGATGATGCAGAGTGCATACACACATGCTGTGGGAAGTGACAGCAATTGTTATTTTGTTCTTAGAAACACTAGTATAAGAATCGTGAAATATGTGTAAGTAATACATTTGGGCTCCAAGGCATACTTTTTAATCTAGAAAGAACCAAATGCCAATTAAATGGAAGTGCAGATATTGCTGTGTTTCTCAACTTGCTAATGGTCTTATAAAATTTGTTTCTGCCGTGTTGACTTAAAGAGTGGGTCAAGAATGAAAAAATCCACCATGCTACCATGACCTTTAGCAGGCAGTAACTGCTGAATTTCTCATCAATAATGTATCCAGGAAAAAAAAATCTCTTAATTAATCTATGATACAGCAATTTAGGTGCATATGAAAAGGGGAAAAATGTACAGTGAAAAGTCCAACATGATCAGTTATGTTGTTTTTTCTAGTGTGATAAGTCAGGTAACAAAGTTGTTCAACAGTGATAAACAGCTGCTGTTAGCACACAAAATGACTGCAAGACAACCCTTTAAAGTTTAGCGTAATTAGCACAGTTCTGCCACTTTTAGGTACAGAAGCTGGTGAAAACTCAGTTTTGCAGAATTATTGTCTCTATTTTCAAGCCCCTGTCCTAAAAATACTTTGGAGAAAAACCCTTGAGTCCATGTACCTGGCTAATATATGGGTATGAGGTTTTAAGCCCAGTAAGCAGCTCAGCCCCACACAGCTGCTTGCTCACTTCCCCCCCCAGGGGATCAGAAGAGAGAATGGGAAGAGTGAAAGTGAGAAAACTCATGGGTTGAGATAAACACAGTTTAATAGATAGATTAAAAACAACAACAACCCCCCACCCCCCCAAACAGCCAACCAAACAAAAACAAATAAAAGGAAAAAAGAAAATGAGAAAACCAGGTGATGCAAAAATCCCCCAGTTACTCACCACCAAGCAGCTGATGCCCACCAGTCCCCCATCAGTGGCAGCCACGGCCATCCTCCTTCCTTCCCTCTCCAGTTTTACTGCTAGGCAGCATGTCATGTGGTACGGGATATCTCTGGGGTCAGTTGGGGTCAGCTCTCCTGGATATGTCCCCTCCCAAGGTCTCGCTCCCAAGGTCTCGTGCACCCCCAGCCTACTTGCTGGCGGGGCAGTGTGAGAAACAGTTATAAAAGGCCTTGACACTATGCAAATGCTTCTCAGTAATAACTGAAACATCAGTGTGTTATCAGCACTGGTTTGGTCACAAATCCAGAACAGCACCATGTGAGCTACCGTGAGGAAAATTAACTCTATCCCAGTGAAAACCAGTATATACATACCGGTTGTCTGCGTCATAAGTTGCTCTGATAAATCCCTGCTTATGGTCTATTAGAGTTTCAGTTTCCTGTTCCCTAAAGCCAGTTGCCCCAATTTTCTCTTCACTTACAAAGTCCTGTTCAGGAGTGACTTTATGGAAGACCATGGCACAGAATGCAAAGCAAAATAAAGTTGGTGTATGACCAATTCAAGTGTCTTTGTTTCTCCAAAGATAAAGAAAAGAAAAAAGAAAATACCTAACCAAAACGTAGCTCTAACGCTTTTCTTGTGAAAACAGGAGTTAGCCTCCCCCTTGCACCCCAAGAGCAGTAACAGTGACACTGAGGACATGAGATGGGCAGAGAGCTCTAAGAGACAACCTGTGTCTGAGCTCGCACAGCAGCCTGCATGACTGCTATTACTTTCATTCATTAGGGGCTTCATGTGACAACCCTAATCAATGGGACACTCTGTTCTTAAATGTGAAAGCCCCTTTGGTTACCAAGGGCACTAGCAGGAGTGAGGAAGCCGGTGCCGCTTTTGAAGGAGGTGGCTAGTTCTGGAGCCTCTGGAAGGACGGGGTGCCCAGCCCCAAAGGGGACTCGCCTGGGGCTGGGGAGGGGTGTCCACTGTCTGAATGACAGCTCAGCTGCTGGATGAACCTCCTCTTTTGGCTGCCTTTTAATATTAGCAAAATAACCCCCCCAAGCCACGTGAAGGCAATCTCTCTCATCTTTCAGTCAACTGTTTTCCCCCAACATAGGTGTGGAGTAACCCCTGGTGGCGTTGTCTTCTGGAAGAGTCATATGCAAAATCCGTGCATCCATGCTGATGTGAGGACAGCACACCAAAACTATAAAAAATGGAACTCTTTTCTTGGACAGTGAGTTTTTAATTTTCTTGTTCTGTTTCTGGAATACACTCAAGTTTGCATTATTAGTTTTTCCATATACACGTAGCCTGTCTCCATTTTCACGATTTCATTCAGAGGTTTCTAATTGGTGAGCACAGTAAATTGTAGGGATACAGAGGAGAGAGGGATGCATTTCCATTTTTCAGGGGAATGGAATAGCAAAGGTCAGCCTTGGTTAGAAAAGCCACAGGTAGATCCAGACCTCCTGTTAAAGGCACATGAAATTGTTTCAAGAGGGCAGGGAGATTTTTTTAATGATATGATAGTCAAGTTGCTGCAAGGTTGTCATTAAAAACAATGAGGGCTACTGATCTGGCAGTTGGCTAATATCCCTGATTGGATTGCTGTGATTTACTGAATCTTGAAACATTTGAAGACAAGTTCTTCAGGGTTGTTTGTGGTTGGTTTGTTGTTTGTTTGTTTGTTTTAATGCCTTTACAATGTGAAACGATGTAACAGAGTGATTAAAGGCATCACACAAGGGTAGAAATGAAGTTTGTCATATTACAGTATCTAAATAAGAATATCTGCAAAATATGTATGAAAATCCGGAGTTAAATCATAAATTTATATCAGTATTGGAAACACCTTGGTCCTAAAAGGTAGACATTTAGAAGTGAAATGTGTCTGTTCTTTGGCAGAAAAAATGCTTCAGTGATACTAAAACTGCAGCAACAAACCCAGGCAGTCTTCAAATAATGTAAATATTTCCACTGAATTCAATGGGACGTCTCCTACTGTTATGGTTTGTTCTAGAGCATCTCAAACAAAGATCTAGGATGTTGGATAATATTATATCATGGAGAAATAACAGACAGTATAGTAAATGAAAACTGGGAGAATCTGTGGATAGCACAGCATGCTAAAAAGAACTTCCACTCTGTGACCTGTAATGCTCCCAAGGGAGAGCAACCTTAATTTCTTCTGTTTCTTTGAGGTATAGTAGCTTCAGTGCATATTGGAGCACCATGTGATTGTAGTGCAGAGTGGACTAATGATGATTTCTGAATCTCTTCCAGAAGCACATGGACTACTTTTTTAGAAGCAGCCCATCTCCACGTTGACCCAACATGCATGACAAAGTGCAGAGATGTGTATTTACAGAGGTATTGGGCTTTGGAGACAAAGATACAACTAATAGCCTCCAATGGTTCAAGTACATCATCATGGTATCTCACTATATATTGAATTTCATCCCTGCACAATGAATGGTAACTATTAGACATCATTGTTTTAACTGAGGTCAGCTGGTGTTACTGCAAAAGATAATTAACTTTTGCCACACAATTGTTTTTAATTTCCAAAAATAGACACTATGATTTGAACATTGTCATGTGATTTATAAAATTCCCTATGAAGTTTTGGGGTTGGGTTTGATTTATAAAGCTGGTTCCTAAAGTTGGGTTTGTGGTTTGTTTGGGTTTTTTTTCTCTCTAAAATGATTCTTCTCTTTAGGTAAAGCACATCCAAAGCAAATATTTTGATAGCTATACAGAGCATTAGGAATAGCCCCAGTCACAAAGGGCACCAGGTCTGCTAGTAACAGCCTTGTATGCCTGAGTTTTGGAGTGAGCTGAGAAGAGCTGAAGACACATTTGGAAATTATTAAAAACTCCGCTCAGCATGCTCTGTCCTTTGTAGCATCCCACTGTGGGCTGTAAGCCAACACAGTGCAAATGCATCAACCTAAATGACCGTTTGTTTTAAATGTACTCTGATTTTTTGACCTTCATATTTTCCCTGTAGCTTTTCTATTCTTTGTATTAAATTTAGTGTGTTTATAACAGGACTTGCATACTTAAGTATCTTTGAGGACCTTGTGGAAGAGGTGTTAATAAATACTGGGTTTTCTTTTCTTCTATAATCCTACCATGGATATTTTATTTATAACACAGAAACAGTCTGCAGGACTTACGCAGCTTCAGTACAGTGTGTGAGATACTGCAGGGCTACAAAAAATGAGCTAGTCTTGTAAAAAATATATCATTAGGGATCTAAAAATTGAGAAGACTAACAGTACTTAAGATGCTTGTTCCGATTTCTCTTAGAGAGACAAAAGTGTGTCCTTGTTGGGAAGAGGCAGAAGATGAGAGCTACAGGCTTTCTCAGTTGATGGCGCTGGAACAATTTCAAGATACACGTGAAAGCTGCCGGTGGATAGATGGAAGGACAGTCTGAACCACTGAAAGGCTATCTGTTTTGGTTTCATACAGAATAAGGTTGACTGAGTCCATGCAACTATTCTGCATTGGGATATCACATCTAGTAGTTGGCCTGAAGCAAGAATTACCTAATTCCTGCTGCAAAGTTTAGGGACACCCAATGTTGTTTCCCAGGTGGACACTGAAGAGAGGGTTTGTGTTAAATGCCAGTGATTGTGGTGGGAGTGCTCCAGGGATCTGGTGACCTGAGTAGCCAGGACATCACTGTAACCGCCCTCTCTTGCAGCCAGTGTGACAGCAGCGCTTTTTTGATAAACAGAAAACAGCCTTACCTCCACTTATACCCCTTCTTAAAAAAAAATAAAAAAAAAAAATCAGAATTTAATGAATCACAGAATCAGAATCACAGAATGGTTGGGGCTGGAAGGCATCTCTGGAGGTCCTAGTACCAGTCCCCTGCTAAAGCAGGTTCGCCTAGAGCAGGTTGCAGAGGATCATGTCCAGGCTGGTTTTGAATGTCTCCAGAGAAGGAGATTCCACAGCCTCTCTGGGCAGTGAAGACTTGGTTGAACCTTTTGCTTCATCTTTTCTGACAGTAGCTGGATTACAGAGAAGACAAGAGCGTGTCACCAGCTGTAGGCAGCTAACTAGATCCCTTTATGCTTGAGAGGCTGGTGGCTTTTGGATGGCAGGGCTGGGGTCCAGACCTGGCTCATGAGATGCCTGTATGATGGATCTGGCAAATGAATCTGTATGTAAGCACACAACTTTATTATACAAGGCCCCAGTTTGTTTAATTTGTGAAATCCTACTGAATCACAAACCCAGACAGTGTGACAAAATTCATAACACTACATTCATTTCTAACATTATTTATTTTATTAGATTTATTGTGACTGATTGCTATTTTCTGCTTGACTGTAGTCATATATGAAGATATATGAACTTATTTTCACTTATGGATATATCTCCATAGTGTGTTGGCTCATTGCAAGCAAAACAACTGTAACATAAAATTATTCATAGACCTAGGAGACCCATTTAGCAAAGATCTGTCTGGAAAGAGGATCCTTGTGTGATATTTTTTGTCAGTTAGCCAACATGAGCTTGGATGGATTTCCAGTAGCATGGAGTTCAGTAGGAGACGTTTTGTGAAAGGAACAGGTAGAATCATAATAGAATGTATCTTCTTGCTACTGGTTCTCATTTTCTTCCCCTTGCTTCATTGTTCTAAATGTTTCCTTTTGTGTGATTTTCTAGTCACACTACCAAAACCCATAAGCTTCAGTATTTAATACTGTGGATACTAAAAGACAATTCATTTGAATAGAATCAGAAAGCTACCAGCTGTTGTAAGCCTACTCATATCTTTAGCTACTCTTCCCAGTCTCCTTTGGTTGTTTAATCATGCAATTTGAACTGTTTGGTTCCACCAGTGTGTATCTATTTGCTTTGTTTCTTGAGTAACCTCCAGGGATTTTTTTTCCTCTAGAGGTGTAGTCTGAAAGTTAGGTTTAACAAATGTATCTTTTGGGTACAAATTTAATTTGGTAATTCCCTATCAAAACTTCAAGCCATTAGTGAGTTTCTGTACTCAGAAATGAACCTCTGAAATATTAAGACACTGAGGGCAAAGTATGATAAAAAGAGAGCTTCAGGTAAAAAAGAAAAAATCCCTTTCCTCTCTTTGTATTCAACTTATTGAATCAAGTGGAGAGGAAGTTACAGATTAATCAAGTGAATATTCTCATGCAGTCCAAGGCAGTGAAACCAGTTCTGAGAGTTTTATATTATTTTTTTTAAGGGCATTAGTAGAGAGCCTATTTCCTTTTTACCTATGTAAACCAGAAGATATCCAAAGTCCAGAAGGGTCAAAACTGTAAAAGGTTTGGCAATGGGCTATTGCTTACATTACTTACCTACTTAAAAGTTTTGCTGATTTAGTGAAAAAAGGTCCATACATTATTGTATGGATGTTGGGTCATCTAAGAATTTCAAGGTGGTGGGAGCCTATTAGCTACATATAGAAGAGAATGTAATTAAACGCATTATGGCTGCTGATCCTTGACCCTCAGTACCAATCCTTTTTATGCTGTATTAAAACAAAGAGCATGTGTTTGCTATCCATCCAAAATCTACTGACTACGTAATACATGTTTCTCATAAAAATTTATCATAACTTTCAAAGTGAATTTAATTTATCTAACATTGGATTATAAATATGATGTGAAAAAGACCATATTATGCCTTTTGGACACAGTGTCTAGCTGGTGTTTATCAATGCAAATATTTTTAAAAGCAAAAGCATTCATTTGATACCAGTTTGTTTTGTGATGGTTTTCATCTGCACTTTGTGGTGGAAATAGGAAACATTCCTAAAAGCGGTTCATATTTTGCCTTCATATATAACACAGTATCTTGCCATGCACCCATCCCAGTGCATGTACATATGTATAGTATGCGATTCTGTCGTTCTTCCTCACCAGTATTACCTTACTGCCTGATCTTTTTGCACTGGAAGCAATGGGAATTCTGCTGTTGACCCTAGGCAAAGCAGCAGTCAAGTCCTTGCCCAGCAAGCAGTCCTATTGATTTTACTGCAGTCACTTGCAGGGCATGGTACCACTTGGCACATACCAGAATGCTAGAATGAAAATGTAGGTGCCCTTTTTTACATAAAGGAGTACAAGGAAGCACAGAAAACAAACTGTCTGAACCTCTCTCCTCAGACGATTTTGACATCAAGGCCATTTTGAATATGAATAGATAGCTTTTCACTGTGAAATATGTTTTCTCTGGTATAATATATAAATATTTTTATCCAACAAAGGCTAAACCAGCAGTGGGAAAACTACTAGCTATTCTTAGGGCAAACTTAACTCACATGGCACAAGGTCATCTTTTATGGTCATTCTTTATGTGTGTGCTTATATCTTTTATTTATTCCATATGTGGGTTTTCTGTTTATGAAATGCCGTCTTCTTCATTGCCTGTACTCTCATTTGCTTCTTGATTCTATCTTGTTTCTTGTCTCCAGTTCTCTGGCATCTTTTATTTTGCTTTCCATTTCTTGAATGATTTTCTTAATTCCCTATATTTTTGTTATTTTTCTTACTCCTGTGCTCCCTCCTCTCTTGTTTGCTGAATCTTTCTCTTACATTGTCTTAGACACAATTTCATTTTCTGCTTCTTTTTCTCCTTTTTAATGACTTTTTTCCATCCCAATTGCTGCCCCTTTAAATCTGCTGTTCACTTTCTCATGTTGCACTAACTTTTATCTGGTCCACTTTTCTATTTTCCCTCCAATTCCACCTTCCCATTCCTCCCTCATTTCGTCTATTCTAGCTGTTGTCCTTGTCCATACATTACCTTATTCTAACTTATTTTACATTCCACTACCAGTTTATTTCACTTGATCCTCTGGCATCTTGCTCTGTTTCCCAGAGGAACACGGAAGGTGAACCTGTCATTAAAATGGCACAATAGAGGCAGACAAGAGTTGATTAATTCCCTCCTACCTCCCTGCCATTCTTCTGCAATCGCTCTGCTCTGAGCCTGAGAAGTAGGACAGAGAGGTGGGAAGATATGAAATTACATTTTGAAGTGTGATCACTAATGTGCTTCAGACTACATGCTTATTACAGTCTTGATTGCTTTTCTAATGGGGAGGCAGAACTCTGTAACAGAGAAATTGGGGCTGATAGGTTTTCCTGAATAGCTGAGGCTAAAATTCAGGTTTCATTACTATGAAAATAGTGTCAGAATATGTACACATATAACGTGATCCCAGTTCCAAAGAATTTACAATTAAAAAAAAACCCACCTCAAAACCTAAACTAAAAGACTGGAGAATAAAATGGACATATGAGTTGAATGATTATTTGCATTAAGTTCTTATCCAGGCTTTATCTAGGGAGCTTATACTTTTCACAGTGAAAAATCTGTTAAAATGAAATGTATCAGTTCCAAGAAGCCAAGAAGCCCCTGTTTATTTTAGGTTGATAGCTGAGTTTTGGATAATTACCCAAATTGGATCAGAGTAGTAACTGTTTCAGGATTCTCCGGCCCTGGTAGAGATGGTTTTGGTAGAGTTTTTACACAGACAGTCAAGCTGAAGCAGCATGAGTTCACACAAAACAGTTTCTCGAGAACAACTGTGGAAAAGGCAGCAAAATATTCTTTTACAAAGCAGGTCCACTAATAGATTTTGTATTCACTTGAACAGCTGAACTCATCGAAGATGTCAGTGGTGACCACTGGGTATCTTACTTCAGGAAAAAGAAGCGATCTGAAAGCCCACTCGCTGCTCCCTTACATGTCAGAATTAGTTTTGTCACTCCAGACGAAAACACGAAGCTTCTGTCTCATCCCTCAGCCCACATTTCAATATTGCTCATCCACCGTGAAGCCCTCTGGAAAATGTCAGTTGGGGAACTGATATTTCTGCCAAGGCTATAATCCTCACACACCACAGCTGCTGAAAACCACCGTTCGTGGTGCTGAGCCAATTATTTTCTGGGTGTCATGGCAACAAAGTAGAAGAGGAGCCCACTCCTCCCTGTGCCCCGAATCCCTGAGGGCACGATCCTTGGGCTGCCCTCGGGCTGACTTGGGAGATCCAAGCAGAATGCAAATGTGTTGAGTTAAACTACTCTCTGAAAAGCAGCAGGGGATGTTTAGCAACATCCAAAGTTTTAGTTTTGCATGGAATACTCTGCTGAATTTAGCCATATATCGGTGCTCTGGCCATGTAAACATTACTGTGTTTACTTTTCGCTCCAAGCCACGACGTGCTCCTCTATGCGTTACTTTGAAGCATGTTTAATTTCCACAACTGTATCAACCAGATTCCTTACAAACTGGGGCTATTTGACAGCCCAAAGGTCTGCTTAGGACTTTTATTTAGGAGTCAAGAATGCATTGGTGTATGAGCTAAAGATGTTTTAATGAACTTATTAAAGGTGGTTTATTTCGTATAGTTTTGTTTTTATCTCTGGATTCTCCCTCATATCAACAGGTGTAGTCAAATTATAATATATTTTTTAGAAATACAGATTCACTAATGGCAGGAGCCATGAGCTGGCCTCTCCTGATTGCCTACCACAGACCACAGAATCTCCCCATGCTGGCTCTGCCTTGAGCTTTGTACTTTTTTTGACTAAATCACATCTTCTGGGAAGGCATGAGGGGCTGAAAAGGTAAATCCAGTGCCAGAGTATGTGGTAGGTTAAATGTATGAGTCTTTCACCTCCTGAGACTTAATTTAGGCTTTGATTCTGAAATACAAAATATGTCATTCTGCCTATATGACATTCGTGTCACTCTCTCCAACAATTTATAAATGCATATAGGCAGGGTGGTGGACAGATTTTGTGGGCTCTGGATTTAGTATGCCATTGCCTTTAACTGAGCGACAGACAGACTTAGAAAGATGTTCAAGGCAGCTCACATATCATCAGGCTGTGTTATAGGACTGAGGCTAACTTCGTAGTAAGAAAAGCTTTTGCTAGTTTAATATAGTATTCCTGGCCAGAATTCTGCAGTTTTTTTGTTTCAGCAGTGGAATTAAGGGTCAGTTCAGCAGTGGAATTGAGGGAAAATAAAAAATTGTACCAGACAGAGAATCATTCTTCTGTTCTACATGCTGATGGGACATACACCGTTCTCCATTTCCATGAGTCAGTGCAGTACATACTCAGGTGGCTGCATTTCCTCCTTCTCTTTTACAGACATAAATTACATACCTTTAGTTCAGTTCTCATTCTTGCATAACTAAAATATTCATGGGCAATGAAATTCTGTACTTTCTGAAATAGTACCAGATATTGTTTATTTGCATCAAAAAATATGGCAAGAAAATGAAGAGTTTCATCTTAGAAGACTGTGTTGCTCAGGGTCTTTGAAGTACTCCCATCGTTTCTGACCTACAATAGAGATGACTCTCCTGCTAAATGAAAGGGTTTGTCCATTAGGTGGTTGTTTAAGATCAGTTACATAGGGAGTCCACTTCATACTTTTCCAACACTCAGTTACGGTCATTTTGCTCAAACATCAAGAAAGCATCCTCCCAGGCTGGGGCATGGTGTTGATAGTCCATGGACACAAACACATAGAAGCTTTTCCAAATTATAAGTACAGTAGCACTCATGAAACCAAGACAGAAACAAAGGCAGCAAAGGTAAATGGGTACCAGGTGGCAAACATCCAACCCTTGCTTTACTTCCTTTGTGTCCAAATACAGGTGACTGACAAATGTGGGTTGTGGTTTGGTTTTCATGTTTGGCTTTGGTTTTGGTTGCTTTTCCTAGCTGTATTGTATGTGGTGAATGGGAACAGGAATAAAGGAAGATGATTGTCAGTGATATTATCTTGCTGGATTTTGTCAGCCAGTCGGGGTGTAAGAGAAGGCTCTTGGTTCAGTGAGTGAGCCACTGTGCCTTCAGATGTCCTCTGGTAGCTCTTGGTGTGTTCCACACTTTCAGCCAGGGAGATCTCCCCTTAGATACACTTTTTGGCAAATTATAGAGTAGTGCAGAGTCTGTTTTATTTCCATCTTTTACCCCAGACTTTTCCAGTATAATCCCTGTTTTACTTGGGAATGCAAATACCCATGTAGTTTTACAAGTAGACAGGATGGCAACAGCAACATGATCTAGTTTTGGGGTGTTTCAGCTAGAGTACTCAGTCCTGGATAAAAGCATCCATACCTTCTAAATCGTTCAATTTGGTTTGCATGATCAAGAGTCCCTGAGCAGAGTGAAAATTATAGCCTGCAAGGTGTAGTGGTGGAGAAAAATGCCTCTCCTGTTGCTTAGCATGTCATTATTTCAGTGCTTTGAATTCCGTTTCAGAGAGAGCAAAGGGGCTTGCAAAGGCTATTTTCTTGTTTTGCATGTTTGAGCAAACCCTGATTTTCAGAAATTGCAATTTCCTCAGGAAAAAGCAAAAGTGATTTTTTTTCATTTATAGCAGAGAGGTATTATCCTCTCCTAGGGAAATGTTCTTGAACAGTTTAGATTTTGACCTGCTCGTAATTTCACCTAAACATGTAGTAAAAGAATAACACCAATAATAATTTGGGAAAGCTACTGTTGGTTTATGCTCTCTGTGTTCCCTGGGATACCGGTGGTTTCTCTAAGCTGGTTTGCCTCACCTTTATTTCCAGAGTTTTCAGGTGTAAAAGGGCTTTTGAATTCACAATTTTGGGAGCTGCCACCTCCTTATAGGCACTAGAACAGCAAGGGATATACAGTTTCTGAAAGGCCTGAAACAAATAGTTTGCAGCAGACATGAGCTAAGGAGTGTTTTACAAGAGTGTGCTACAATTTCTTGATTTTAGACATTTCTGGATCTGTAACATGCTAGAGCTGTACCTATAGGAGAAATTTTCTGCAGCACATCTGAGCTCCCACCTATAATTTTGCATTCCAACCTTTGTTACCTTGTTTTCCTTGGAAGGTATTGCGTAAGGTTTCACTTACATACAAGCAATCTTTTGCTTATCTTTTACTTGGCATTTTTATACCATCCCACTATGCCAGGAGGGAGAGCCTGTCAGACCTAGGCTCCAGCTCAGTATTAGAAAAAGGGAAGATTAGATGGGGCAGTTCGGAAAGGTACGGTAACACACTGATACACCTGCAATGATACACCTATCCGAGTTCTGCAACCCAATAAAGTTTTACTGTGCTTAATCTTAGAAGTATGACCTAGGTAAAACTTCACTGCTTGATTTGTGAAAGCTGTGAATAATGTTTAATCTCCGTGTTGCTTCAGCATGTTTGTGTTTTTCCCCCTCCCAACACCTTTATTTTGAGCCTCATTCAATTCCAGTAAGCAAACGTTTAACAAATCCTCAGATGAATTCTTAAGTTACATTTGTGATAAATCTGTAAGATTTTTATTTTTTTGACCTCAGAACTCTGTTGCTTAGAATCCATGAAACTGATGAAGTCTGATAACTTTAGCACAAACCTGACAGCATCAGTGATTTTTCAGGAAGTCTCAATTGCCTGTCTGTAAATCTTACCCTTCCTACATCCTTCGTTTTCTTTTCCAAGTCCATATTTTCAAAGGCAAGACTTCCAATCTGAAATCTAGAGCATCAAAATCAAAACAAAATATTAAGTACATGGTTCTAAAGCTGGTGTTGTGATTTGAATGCAAATGTGAATATTTGAAAATAGGTGATATGAACATTTTGAAATGCCTCCTTTTTTTGGTTTGCTTATGTTCAAGGAAAGGAGAGAGTGATGGTTGGAAGACTTATTAAATTCAACATGAAATTTTTTGTTAATTTGCTGCTATGAGCACTGCACTGGTCTAATTATTCATATTTCACACTGGGAAAAAAAACAACTGTTTCATTGCAGAAGGGGCTGGAGGTGGGTAATAAGTCAACAGTTTAACTTTCAGGGGGAAAGGCAGCATTCAGTAAGTGGAGGGTGGATTACTGCAGCACACAGCAGTGTCAGCGCGGTGACATTTATAGTGTGCCCTTTGTCCTTTGTCCAAGGGCTTGTGCTGAGGCTGTAGAGAGCAATACGGTATCAAACCAGCAATGGACTTGACTGTCTGCATGAAGATTTACTATGTCTTTTAAGGATTACAGGTCCCACTTTTGGTCCAAAAGCAGTTTAACACATGTGTGTTAACCAGAGCAAGGAATTGAACTTTGCTTGCCTGTGTTCTTGGTGAGTGATATAACTGCCAGATAACAGAGCAAATCATGCTTTGTCCATTTAGACAGATGAATATTTAGTTTATTGATATAAAGTAAATCAGCTTTAATAAAAGAAACTGAGAGATATGAAGCTTCTACCAAAATAACTCTTAGGGTGACTAATTAATGGGATTAACAACTCCATTATTGATGACCTAAGGTGTCTAGTATGTGCTCAAGAAGAAATCCAGCTCTCTTATATCATGGATGGATGCTCTGACTGCCAGAGTGGTTATCTGCTGTGAAAGACAGGATATTATCCTCACAGACTGTATTCTGAAGGCCAGAAAACTTATCAAGAAGTAGTTATATTGAAGTTGAAATATATAGCATCACAGAATTGTTTGGGTTGGAAAAGAACTTTGAGATCATCAAGTCCAACCATTAAGGCAGCATGGCCAAACCCATCACTAATCCATGTCCTCAAGTGCCACGTCACAGGTCTTATAAATACCTCCAGGGATGGTGACTCAATCACTTCCATGAGCAGCCTGTCCCAACGCTTCACCACCCTTCCTGTGAAGAAATCTCTCCTGATACCCAACGTAAACCTCCCCTGGTGCAACGTGAGGCCATTTCCTCTTGTCCTGTCGCTCGTTATCCGGGAGAAGAGACCGACCCCCGCTGCCTACGGCCCCTGTCAGGTGGCTGCGGAGAGCGATCAGGTCCCCCCTGAGCCCCCTCCTCTCCAGGCCAACCCCCCCAGGTCCCTCAGCCGCCCCTCACAAGGCTGGTGCCCCAGCCCCTTCTCCAGCCCCCTGCCCGGCTCTGGACAGTTTTGCATGCATGTGTAGGCACATCCATACATAAAGTGCATGTATGGTTGCAGAAAGTGTTGTATTTGTTGACCATATTTTTAAATTAAAAGCTTTCTGCCAGGACATTTCTGACCAGCTGAAATAGCAAGACAGCAAGACAGCAAAACAGCAAGATGATTCTGCCACCTGCATTTTACCAGAGCTCATATTTGATAATGTTTGACATCACTTTGCTTAAGTTTTCTTGATAAAGAAGTGAGATTTGGCTGCAGAACAGTATGGTATTAGATCTACCATGTCACAAAACAGGTCTTTATGTTTTCCAGTTAGTAGTTTTGTAATATGTTGTACTGTATGTTCAGAACATGTCAAGATTTTAAATCATTAGTATTGTTAGAAATGCGGTAAATGTTGTGATAACTAAAACATGCTCTTATAGCAAGTATTATCATTAGAGTATCTAGACTGCACAGTGGTGGTTTGGTTCCTTGGGTGTAGGGAAACATTTATAACGCAGCTGTGAGGCAGTCAGTTTTGGAAAACCTGCCAGCTTAGAACTCCTCAAAGGAATAAAGAAACTTTCCACAAAGGCACGGGAACAAATCCTTTACTTACAGCAAATACCACAGTATCTTCACGCAGTAATTGCAAGGGATGTCATTTTTCAGGCTGGCATATGAAAATCCACAAAACAACAGACTGCATGCTGCTCAGTTATTCCATAGGGTAGGAATAAACTCACTATGCATTCAGGGACTTAAAAAGAAAAACAAAATCATACCTGTTGTTTAGGCTACGGTTAGCTCAGTGCTTTTAGTTGGCATTTGAACCATTACTTAGAATAAGAGAGAAAAGGAAAAAGAACAGGTTTTGGCTTTTTAAAATGAAATTATAACAGCGAAAAAAAGTAAAACTGGCTTACCTGTGACAGATGTCTTCTCTGGTGTTTGTTTCATACAGTTTAGGCTTTGCAAAAGCCATGTCAGAGTGAGGGAACTGATGCCAAAGGTAGCCCATAGGTGCTGGAGTTTCCTTAACCTTCATTCAGAATTCAACAGACACTTAAGGGGAAAAAAAAGAAAACAGAAATTAGAAAAGACAAAAGAAATCATGAAAGGAAAAGTCACCATATAGCACTTAGATGTTTAAAGTTGTTGTGGTGTAATTAAGCAGCACCCAGATGTGATTATGTTGAGTTCATTGTCTATGCAATACAGTATTTCCATAATGACTTTATGGGACATTACATTTACATTGTCCTGTACTTTAATCTTAGAATGCACTGTCACTGTTACCATCAACTAATACCATGGTATTATGAGAGTCAATGTCTATAAAGTCTCTCTACAACCATCCAGCTGGTTTTGGCTCTCAGTTCATCAGATATTAAACATTATAAAACCGTGCAGGATTGTTCACACCTTGAAGTCCAGCATTCTTTGTGCTTATGACTAAATGGGTCATTTTATTCTTTGCTTCTTGTTAAGGGCAATAAACATTCTCTTTTACACCCAAATGCATTTTTTTTTTTATAATGGTCTCTCTGTTCCTCTGACAGTGGCAGTTGTCATGACGAGAAAAAGCAGTGGGTGGGGTCCAGGTCATCTGCTGCTGGTCCAGATTTTCTGTCATGGTCCATTGCTAGGTAATTTATGTTTTAATTTCCATGATCAAGGGAGGTGGATCCCTAAGGCTGCTGCATATTCAGACTCTTACTCTACCAAATACAACTCCAGATGCAGCTTAGTCCTACCTAGGAAAAAAGACCTATGGACCCCAGATTTCAGAAACCTTGCTATGAAAAATAAACAGGCCACCAATGTCTCATCTTCCCCAGTAAGACCAAAACTGGGGGAGTTCTAGTAGATAAAGCTGAAGTTTATTTTTTGGCTCATACTTCAGATAGAGATCTACACCACTGAAAACTCACGTTTCAGTTAGAAACTCCAAGGTTATGCAATTGTGTTCATGATCTTCTTACGCACAAAGTTAATGAGACAGAAAGTTCCCTACCTTCTTAGCAAACAAGAGAAATACCTGCCAGCAAACAAATATTTATTCAATTTTTTAAACAAACATTTATTCCATTACTGAAATCAATTTCTTAGCTAACTAGGATGCATCTCATTTTACACACATTCCCTTGCATAGCAAACATTGCTAAAAACTTGCAACATGGATAATTGAAACTGTTCACCTGGATTTGGAAGGAGGAAGCCAAGGACATGCTTCAGCTGGAGCCATCCTGCTAAACGGTAGCTAACAGCAACCTGCTCGCCTCCATTCAGCTAGGACTTCCTTGACGAACTTGATCATGACCTGGCAAATAAACAGTCCTAGGCAGAGCTGAATTAAAAACACACCAGGTTTCAGCTGAATGAATTTTTTCTACCAAGATCCGTTTATTTTTTTAGTGGCCTTCTGAGCTAGGGCACCTCTGTATAAACCATAATGAAAGATGTAAAGGCATTTTTACATAGCTAGTGGTGAGATTTTCCCAATCTCTGTGTTTACACAATAAGAGGTACAGAAGAGGATGAATTTTGCTCTGGTATTTATTACATCCCCTGTTGGAAGCATGCAACAAAAAGGCAGTAGAACTTAGATTTGTTTTTCAAATATGGTAAATCATTTTTTGGGGGGATGGAATTTTGGAAGCAGTGTTTTGCAATAAAGCCCAAAATACTGCAGAAGGAATTTAGTCTGGTTTAGCTCACATCCCACACAGGACTTCTACTAGTACATAGGTGACAAAAGGTAAATGAGGGACAATGTGGACTCATTGCTCTACAAGATGTGGGACCTGGGTACACAGAACATGGAAAAGGCAGAAGTACCGAATGCCGCCTTTGCCTCAGCAACATGCCCTAGCACCAAGGAAAGGCTAACGGTATCCTGGGATGTGTTAGGAAGAGTATTGCCACCAGGATAAGGGAGGTGATCCTTCCCTGCTGCTCAGCACTGGTGAAGCCATATCTGGAGGACTGTGTCCAGTCCTGGGCTCCCCAGTACAAGAGAAACGTGGATGTACTAGACAGAGTCCAATGAAGGACCATCAAGTTGATGAAGGGACTAGAGCATCTCTGCTATGAAGAAAAGCTGAGCTGGCACTCTTTAGCTTGGAGGAGAGAAAGCTCAGAAGGGATCTCATCAATGCAATTAAATACCTGCTGGGAGGGCACAAAAAGGACAGAGCCAGGCTCTTCCCAGTGGTGCCCAGTGACAGGCTGAGAAGCAATGGGCACAAACTGAAACACAGGAGGTTCTGTTTGAACATCAGGAAACGCTTTATTAATGTGAGGGTGACTGAGCACTGGCACAGGTTGCCCAGAGAGGTTGTGGAGTCTCCATCCTTGGAGATATTCAAAAACCATCTGGACATGGTCCTGGGCAGCCTGCTCTAGGTGGTCTTGCTTGAGTAGTGGAGATGGACCAGATGACCTCCAAAGATCCCTTCCAGCCTCACCCTTTCTGTGATTTTGGGATCCCATTTGTAGCCTAGAGGTTCCCTGAGTAAGGCAAGTGAGAGACATACTTTCCTTCAAGCAAGTGAAAAAATTAGGGTGCATGCTTCTCATGTAACTTCAGAATTATTGTGCTTCCAAAGTTATGCCTTAGAGAATGAATTTGCCTTCATGATATTAGTAGGGAATAATTGTTTTCTCAAGTAATTCTTTCTCTCTAAATATCTGTATGAGGAACATGCTGACATCGATAATTTAATCTTTCACTTGCTTTCTAGTAGTCTGTACAGTGTAGTTACACAGTAGACCGTGAAATTAAGTTACCACTAGGTACAAAAGGGAAAACTGTCTGTGCTGTTATCACACAGTAAAGAGAGCTATCACATCACCTTTTTTTCTGCTCTAAACTTGAATTTAATCACAATCTAGAAAGTTCATGTTTTCTTGTATTTGTGAGTGGTTGCAATTAATGCAAGACCTGTATAGTACAAATGTCTGTAAATCAGATGCCAGGACTGAATGAAAAAATTCTAGTTTTAAAAATCACAGCTTAGATATTAAATACCAGTTCCCTATAAGCACTGTTTGAAATGCCTTTTAAAGCATTTTGTGCATGTATTAGTGTATGGCAGGGGAGGAAGTAACAACTGTACAAAGTGGGTTGTGCATCAACATGGGCTAAATATAAAAAAAATGATGAAAAACATGCTTTTCCCTTCCACCCTTTCATTCTCTGTAGCATTCTGCAACTTTTCTATAGATGAAGAATTAGTTGAAAGTAGGAAAATTTAAAAGGAAGTAAAGAGTACCCTTACAGTACCATAGTACACAGTATGAAACATTGGAAGGGGAGAAAGGGAATATTAAAAAAATACAGGAAAAGGAAAGATAACATTTATCAAATTGATTTTTATTTCAAAGACAAAAATGTATGTGAAACAGTCTTCCCACAGGAAATTTTACATGGAAAATAGGGATATCCTCTAGGAATTAATCACTTTCTTCACTATTCAATATCTCAAGAATTATTTTCCCTAGAAAACCCTACATAATGCCTATGGCCAATTAACCTCATAACGTGTCTTTGTACATTTCCATTGTGGCATCTGTGTAATTCTGCAGGAAGTGCACTAGGAGCACTTCCCAATAGGGAACTGGAACATATAGACAGTCCTGTGCGCTTGAACAGTTAGCGAGATGTTTAGGCACACACCTGATGAAGGACCTGTGTCCTCTGCTGAGCCTGTAACTGTTGGGTGACCCTGTAAAAGGCATTAATTCCATCCTCTGACAGTATTTTTTTTTTTTAATTTCACCCCCTTCTTTTTCTTTTGCTATTTATATATTCAGAGCAGCCAGAAAGTTTAAGTTTTTAGAAACAAACAAAAACGGACTTAATCCCCACCAGTGTACATTGTACAGTGTACATTCAAAAATTAATGAAAGTGGAAATCGATTCAGTAGCATCGTGACCCTTGAAAATTAATTTACATTTTTGACAATTAAAGATAAATCTTAAAAAACCAAGCAGGTATACCTGTGGGGGTTTTGTAACCACAGAATTACATGATACTCTAAAAGGAAGCTTTAGAATGAGGAAATATGTCAGCCCTTGCTGAAAGGGCCTAGAAAAACTGAGCTGTAGAAGGAAAAGAAAACAAGTAAATGAGATGGGATGACTCGCAAGGAGACTAACAAGTGACTATTTTTCAATGGTTTTCAGGTCTTCATTTGCTTGACTTACCCAGACAGATGTGATTGCTTTTTTGCTTCAGTATATGAGAGGTCTATGCCATCGCAGTCAGTTTATGAGTTTTATTCTGAAGATTGCCTAGTTGGCTGATGAATGTAGGATCTGTTTATACACTGACAAAGATGGAAAGAGGCTGAGTTTCTACAGGAGTAAGAAAACCTAGTCAAAGTTGTGTAACCTAAGTAAATGGTATACATATATATATATATATATACACACGCATATACTTTAAGGTGCAGTGAAAGAAAATTAACTCGTATATTTTGAAGTGTATTTACTTGCATACCATTATTAAAAAAAAAAAAAGGATAGCACTTTTACTAGTATTTTTAAAATGTGTGTTCAAAAATGCATAAAATGTGAAATGCTGAAATCAGTTATTAGGGTACTGCGTACTGCCCATTTTCCCTTCACCTTTCCTACTACACTGAAGTTAGACATGCTTCTACCAAGGCAGTATGTGGGTATTTGATCCTATATCCAAAAAAAAAGAGGGCTGGATTCTATGGTCTTCTACAGGCTTCTCTTAGTCCACTTCTTTCTGCATTTAAGTGGCACATAGGAGATAAACTACTAAGATGTACTTTTTGCAAATCAAACAGGAAAGACCTTTCTCTCATTTCAGATATTGTGATGGTTGTCCGTGAGGATCACTGGCATCAGACCGAGAAATGGCGGGGGGATGGGAGGGCCCACTTGCCCGATATACGTATAGACAGACAGGAGCCTATACTGCGCACAGCAGCCTGACATCAGGTGCTTCACTGCTGCCCGATGGATCTGAAACATGTAAGTGTGTGGCCACACTCATTTCTGCCTGGTCCAGAAGCATCTTCAGAACCCAGTACCAATTTGCTAATTTAATCACGTGTCACTCAAACATTTATCACATGTTGTATTTTGCTAGAGCTTAGTTTTTCAGGAGTTTTGCTTACAAAGCTTAGAAGAATTTTTCCAAAGGATCATACACTTTACAAAGCCGAAGTTTAAAATTTCTTTCATGTACCAGCACAAATAAAATTTCACAACCCGCAACCAAGCGCATGTGTTTGTTTCCAAATGAGAAAAACAAACTAATAAACCAGGTAGTCATTGCTAATTAATTCTGTGGTAATTAAGAGAGTAACTGTAAAAGCTTCGTTCACTTGATTGCAGTGATTCTCTCTTCTCTTTTCAAAAGCACAGCCTGACACTTGGATCCAAATTGCTCACTAACACAGGCTTCTTTGTATCCTACTGGTCTGAAACCGTACTTTATCAGCCTCATTATTGACTTGTAGATCTGTTATAACTGAAAATCAATCTGAATATAAATCTTAGTCCTCAACAAGCTAAAATGGTAAGAAGGCTGAGAATTCTATCCCAGTTTTTCAATTCTTCTACATAACTCAATAAAGACCTGTAAAAACCCCCGAGTCTCCGAGTTTATCAGCAATGTTGGCAAGAGGAGGAGCGGAGGCTGAAATGGTTTAAGAAAACAAGGCCAGTGAATTAGGAAATGGTGTTAAGAACCTGTAAACAAATACATATTTTTAACATTTGTGTACTGGCCTAGTTGTGATGTTGCTCTATAGTTAACTGTATCATGTGCTATATAATTTTACAGCAGGAGAAAATGAATTTTCTCATGATGTCTTATTAAATCTTTAAGGAGAAAAAAAAAAAAAAAGCGTGACATAGTACATGATCCTCTCTTATTCATCTTAGTGGATAGTTAATTTTTAACCCCAGTTTTTTCAGTTTTAAGAGAGAAGTGGAATCACTAAAACACTGAACTTAGATTATCAATAGTAGAATTTCCTTTTTCTTCTATATTTATCTCCCCCCTTGCTGTGCAGTCACTTAAGCTTTTTGTGTTACAGTTTCCCCAGCTGAAAAACTTACACACTTTCTACAGTGATCTTTGCTAGGGTTCCTGCTGTGGTTTTCTCCTCCTAAAAGTGAGTGAAGTCAGAGGTATTTTTTCTGAGCTGTTTGAAAACTCTCCAGCAAATTCCCTACTACTGGAGCAAACGATGACTATTCATCTTACGATATTTGGATGACACAGCAAAAGCTCTTGAGTGAAGAGGTAGGATGAAGCCTGCTGATCAAATTTACTAGAATGAATTCTATGCAACGAAAAGAGAATGAGTGATGTAGAGTCCTAGAAAATGAAATCGTTTAGAAACCTGTGTACATCTCAACCACAGCAGAGCAAAATTGATTTTATCACCTTAGGAGGTACTAAGGGGGCTGAGCAATAAAATATTTTTCACACACATGCATGGCTTAAGATACTATGCCTTTGATTATTCAGCATGGATGAGATACTGCCAGGCTAACTATGCATTTCATCAGATATCACCTAGCTTTCACCTATGGAAAAATAAATCTGTTGCTTTGCTGACTGGGATTCAGAACAGTAGTTTGCATGAAAGACCAGTCCATGTACAAAAGCTACACAGTAATTAATACAGATGTCTGATTTTATTCAGCTAGTATTTTTGAGTATTTCGATACAAGTGGCAAGGTTGCTTTTCACACATCGTGGATTATACCATCTTATTTTGCAATAAACTGTTTAAATACAAAAGCCCTAACCATCTTTGAGATATAAGGTCAGTTGGAGTAATTAAGTTTTAATGGATAATTCCAAAAGACAGCAGTATTCAACTGTCTGAAAGCAATCCTTGCAAGGAAGTTTGTTTCCAGATAGCTTGACTATCTAACAATGAAAGTTCAGATTTTATTTTATTTTTTCCTTCACTTTTAATTTTCTTTAAAATGAGGGCAGATCTGGAAAAATAGTAAAAACCATCCAAAGGAAGAGAGATATATTTAAGAAACAATTCTGATAAAGAATCTATGTAAAATCACTAAACGCAAGATGTACAGTCTAAAAAATGTGACTGACAACATGTAATGCCACTTTAAATGTAAATTCACTATTGTAACCAGGGATAAAGCAGAACTGAGCAACCAGTAATCACACAGTTTGCTATTCTCATAGGGTTTTTTTGTTTTGTTTGTTTGGTGCCTCTTGGTTGCTTTCTGTTTTAATCCATTTTAGTCAACTACCTACATTGATCAGTACAGAATTAACCTGCATGTGAAGCAAAAGGAAGAAACATTTTGGTAAAGCCTGAGATCTTCCTCTCCTCTACCTTCATTCCTGTTCCCTTCATTCTCTTCTCCCCTAAAACAGATGTGAGATCTAAGAAGAGAGCCTAAGGAGCAGAAAAAGGATTGTTGGCAAATGGTTGGGACTTAGATGTCAAGATGTATTAGGGTCAACTGAGAAAAAGAAAAATCTAGATGAATTAGAAATTACAAAAGAGAGTATAAAATTCTGGGAGTCAAGGAAATAAGAAGCAGAATCAAAGACTAAAACTGTAAACCAAGACTAAAACAATACTTCAGCTCAGCTTTCTGTCCGAGACTGATGGTGGAAGAAGGGGATAGCAGGATGGTGAGTGGGAAGAAGAGGATGAAACCAAGATGATCACAGCTGAGCTAGAAGCAAAAATCAAAGGCTACATCTGCACTGCAAAAGCAAGAAGGGAGCACACCATACATTCAAGATGTTAATTTCCTTAGTAACACCTGGACATCCTGTCCTGCTACTAAGCAATTAAATCAATACCATTCAGATAAACCAGACACGGTTCTTTGTCCTGAAGGGGTGGTCATACCAGCTCCAGCTTCTTAACCAAATTGGTCAGGTGGGTGAATATAGTGTGTTTTAAGTATGGACAAAAGAAAAGAAAATAACAAAATGTTGACACTTCAAGGCAGCTTACTCATTTAGTAACTCCAGAACAACTAAGGCCATCCCTGGCCAGCAGGAGAGAGCTGGGAACCTCCCACGGTCCAGGTTGCAAGATGCTTCACAGTATTTGATTATTTCATCTTTTCTGTGTGGCTCTCTTCATCAACCAAATCTATGCTTTAGGCACTCAAATAGTCATTGTTTGACCCAGCATTAAGCCTCTGATTTCAGTACCTCTTGCCAAAACACAAAAATGCAGTTTCTCCATCTACATCCCAGGTAAGATCATCCTATTGCATTTCAGCCATTCCAGGCAAATTTCTCACAGGCACCAAGGCTGTAATTCCCAGTAATAGGACATACTGGGGTTATACAATTGTGGATATTATACAGCTTATTTAAATAGCTACTTATGGCCTGAAACTCTGGGGATTTTTGGCTAGGATGTGCGAATCTGTACAAAATTGCTTTGTCTTTACAACTATTTCTTTCAACAGCTTCCACAAAGAGGACCATGGGCTAAGTGCCAGCACTCAGAAATCCAGCAGCTGATACAGCAAACCGATCTTCATAGAATCATAGAATGGGTGTGCTTGAAAGTGACCTTAACAGTCATCTAGTTCCAAACCCCATCCCAAGGGACACCTTCCACTAGACCAGGGTGCTCAAAGCCCCATCCAGCCTGGCCTTGGACACTGCCAGGGATGGGGCATCCACAGCTGCTCTGGGCAGCCTGTTGCAAGCAGAGAATATTTTTTCCTCTAAGGAAATGCCCTAAGTGGAAAACATTTCTGGTTTTGCTACCAATGTGGTAATGAATGTAGACCAAGTAGTTTTGGGTCCACCAAAATTTTCTGCTCTTTCAATAGGTCTACTAGGCACCTTAGCAAGCCAAAGGAGAGAGTGCACTGGTCACGTCTGTGATCGCCTGCTGCCCGCATGCTTTTCTGACTCCCTACCATGCTCTTTTCTACGCAGCAAATCTAGTAGCAATTTAGAGCTATATGGAGTTCATTAATAAGTAACAGATCTAGATTTATGATCTTTCAGAGGAAAACTTCAATTTCCTCTCAACTTCCTCCCTCACACAGCATATTGACATTAGAGGCATGAGAAAAAGGAAACAGTGTTTTCATATACATCCCTTATCATATCTTCCTAAACCATGTGAAGATGACCGTGCTATAGTTTTCATGGAAACAAAAAGCAGTTGCAGCAAAGTTCAGTTTCCTTGGCAGCTGGGCAAAAAAAATAATCCTATTAGAAGCAATGACTAAACCCTTGTCTTTCATTTAACTACATGTTGTACACACTGTAGATACATTCTCAGAAAAAGTAGCATTTACAGATGAGCCTAACTCTGACAAACATGATTTCTGATCTACTCTTGCTCCTGTTTCTGTTCCTGGTGTGCTCAGGCTATGTGATACCTGAGGATGACAGAGACTGAAGAGCCTGTGAGGTCGTGGCAGCTTTGCACCACAGAGCAACTGGTAGCCTGCTCGCTCAGTCCGAGCAAAACAGTGCTGCCTTGCAAAGGGACGCTGCTATTTTCTATCTCCAAGCATAAACAAAAAATAAGAAGAAAAATAGCACCTATTTGAGACATGCCAGTGTTCTTCCTCAAGGACGTTTATGTCTACTCTGCTTCTTGTAGGAGGCCAGAAGCACAGGACAGCCCAAAGCATAGCTCTGAAATGTGATAAAAGCCTGTGTGGGTCAGCAGTAATGACAACCAGAAAAGCATGATATGCCCACCAGGTATTTCAGAATTGCCTGAGACTGTAAAACTTAAACAAAATCCTTCTGTATAAACCCTTTACACAGACTGAGAAAAACAAAAATGCGAAGAGTATAGAAAGTGCACTTTTTTTAGTGTTTTGGAAGTCAATATTGTACTTGAAAATAATTTTTAAACTTAAACATACAGTAGCCTAGAATCTGCAGCAGTTAGGAAAATAGTTGAATACAGGTTTTTTCTGCAAGTTGTTTTCACTGGTTGATCTCCACCTCTCAGTGAAGCCTTTTGAGCTATCATCAATAAAGTTCTAATTATTAAAATCCATTTAATCAGAAGAGCTACTACTAAGCCCTATTAGGAAATGAAACAACAGTAGTTCTGGCTCAGAACAGCAACAGGTCTTTCATTTTTATTAGTAGCTCTTCAAAGCCTCCATCTTTTGAGACAATTATCTTAATACAGTACTGAATGATTTAGACTCAAGGTTGACTTAATGTGACATTGTTTTGGTGGTTGTGGTTACACTGTTACAGCCACAGAGTGAAATTTTACAGGAAAAGAAAAGGTAGATTCAGAAGAGGATGCCTGGGATGCCTAACTGATGTACAATTTTAATGGAGTATGATACCTTCTAATTTCTGGAATGGCAAGAAATGTCATTGGTGTAACAGAAAAATGTCAACAAACATATGTGAAGCATGTGAGAAGAGATAAACTTCACCAGATTGATTAGCATTTATTCTTTACCACTGAGCTACATAGCTAATGGTTTTCCTGTTACTCTTCCAAGTTAAGGATGTGAAAATAATTGCTTTCTTTAGTTGGTTGATTGGTTGCTTGGCTGGCAAAATTTCAGCTCTCACCGACTCAAAACCAAGGAAGAAACTTTTTGACAAATCACAAATATTATTTTGGATTTGGGCATTAGCTTTATTAAAAGGTTTTACATTAAATTGAAAGAAATGTCAATTTCTTTGAAATGTCAGGAGAAAACATTAGAATACCACAATGAATAATCCAGAAAAACTAAAATAAATTAACTAATTTTCCATGTCACGGAATCTAACTCCCATCAGAAAACAGTTTAGTTAAAATCATTTTCCTATAACACATTCAAGTCAGAAATATTTTCTTAGGCATCTTAAGAGGCTTGACAACTCAGTTCAAATTTGTGTATCCACTTTCCCTGCTTTTGAACCAAAAATAGAGTTCAGAAAATCTTTTTGTTTAATGGAGTATGAAACTCCTCTTTATGCATAAAACTATCTTGAATAACTTCTTTGCAAAAATGTTAATAAATTAACAAGATATAAGAATAAATGCAATCTGTAAAAGCATAATGCTCATAACAGGTATTTAAGGGATTTAATTACCCCTGCTTTGGAAGCATGACCTTACATACATTAGCTGTATCTGAATAACAGGTCCTATTGAACTCGGAGGCCCTATGTAATACTTTATTCTTTCTGCTTATGTTTTCCACCTCTGAAGTAAAACCAGATCATTTGTTAGAGAACCCCACTGGTCTGGTGGCCAGTCCGAGCAGCTGCAGGCTCCCCTCAGTTCCCCCTAACGTGGATGCTGCTGTTATGGTTGCACCATCAAGCTTTGAAAAACCTGGACTGAGAGCACTGGTGCTGTACTTCTGGAAAGCACACCATGGGTGCTCAGCACAAGGGAAGGGCAAGCAAAGCCTGAGCGGCTTTGTGATGCTGGGCAGCTCTGGTAAGCTGGTACAGCACCTGGTAGGAACTGGAGAGCTCACCCCTCTACATGACGAGCCAGCGTCTCCTTTGCCGCTGTTGGGATGCCACGCTGCAGGGGCACCTCCTGCTGTCTTCAGCCTTCAGCAAGTGCCCGCAGTGCCCCACTTTGTGCCCCTGCTTTTGCCCACAGCAGGAGCTTGTAGCCTCTAACAGAGCCTGCAGAAGCCAAACAGTATCACTGCGGTGCATGCAGTGAGGACGCCTTGCTTCTACTTCAGTTTTAACAACTTCAGCAAAAAATATCTGTATCATTTCCACGACACTTTTGACATCTAGAGCGTTGAAGGCATCTCCATGGTAGACAAAGTACTGCTCACTGATAAGACCTTCAGCAATCTAGATTTATCATTAAAAGAAAAAGACCCATAAAAAAATATGTGGCTGCTCATATGACAAAAGTCAAGTGTCAATATTTAAATGGTTATATGTTTTAGTTACTTTGCTGCCAAACACCATTTTACTTGATATTTCTTGGTTTACGGTATGTGTGAGTCAGCTGTCATCGGGAACTCGTGCTGATCTGCAAACACAAGTAGACAATCTGCTAACAAAACAGAACGGATATGTAGATTGAAAATTATTTCTCTTTCATTTAAGGCCAAATTGGCTAATGCCAGCCTCCAAAATGGAAGGCGCATCAGTCAACAATATCGCTTATGATCGTTTATTAATTCAGGCCTTGGTTATTCAAACAGAGTGAAACTGGCAGCATATCTATGGTTACACATACAGTGTTCATAATAAATTACAATGATTTTTTATTTAGTTTAAATAGCTATTTACATAATAAATTATTTATATAATCTGTAATATTAACAGTACAGTCGTAGGAGTGCCAAATATTTTCCTGCAGAACTGTTTTTCTTTTTTTATTATTCTCCAAGGAAAGGAATCTTTTGGGTCCTCTTGATTTTAATCTCCTATAACTAAGGAAACTCGTATTTTGATGCTTCATTGAAGAAGACATTTTTTCACAACTTTGAACTTACCATCCTTCACAGAGTAGGATTCTTCCTAAGGAAAATGACAGAACCCAACATAATCTTATCATCCTGTGGCTATTACTCCTTAGGCGACGGCTTTTCCCTCATCAGAGTTGCAGAATTTCTCGACCTATCTTCACGCCTCATATTTTCCCTTGAACCTGAGGGCATCTCTTTGCAACTTTTGAATGCTCATCCCCAGGCTTTTTCACATAAAGATGTGAGAGGACTGAACTACATCCCCAAGTATTTCTCACTCATTTTAGAGAAGCCACCTCAGTAAGCCCACACTACCTACTCCTCCCTTTTGCAAGCCCACATCTTTATGCTCAGTCCTGTGATGCCCTTCCTGGGCCTCGGTGAAATGGATTGTTTAGGGGAATGCAATTAGCAGGGGCTGCTTGGGTGATCCCACGTGTGTGGGACACAGAAGGGCACTTGCCTGCTGGGCTGCATGGAGATGGCAGGAGAAAGGGCTGGTGATGGGAAACCTGGCCAGGAACAGAAAGACAGAGGGTGTTGTAAAGCTGTTCAGGCTCTGGGAGCAGGGAATGAGTCTCACAAGCAACGGGCTTGCTTTGTGCCCTCTTGCAAGTCCCATCTGCCTCACTCCTCTTTTCACCCTTTGGAAGAAATCACCCGTCTATCCTAAAACACTATTAAAATTCTGCACTCCTCGAGCTTCACGATGGGACACCAGCACACTGCAGCCTGCAGTGTCTCCAGGAGAGCTGCAGAAATGGCTTCCACTGCCCCACACAGGACAGCAGGCAGAGGGCTGTGTCCCCTTCAAAGATCACCATTCCCACCAAAAGTGTCCTTCCCACACCATGAAGGACCTCAGCAACCAGAGATGCCCCTGTGGCCTTTGCAAGGAGAGATGGCAGGTGCTGGGGAGCAGGACCAAAGGCGGAGAAAGTGGGAGCTGGAGCAGTGCTCCAGTAAAAAGCTTTGGGGAGTGCTGTTGGGTCCAGTTCCCAAATGAACCCAACTCACATACACCAAAACTGCTCTGAGAATCAAACCACACAGCATAAACAAACCCTGAGGGTTTGCTTTACAGCTGTACACTGCACTGAACCAAATGACATTGTAGGCACGGAGTGCATTGTTGGAGAAGAGAGACGGGGCAGCTCAGATATGGGATGTCCCTGCTCAGGAGTGCCCCTCACTCTCTCTTGACTCCACTGGGAGCTCGAGGCAACTGTGCTCTTAAAACAGCAGATGCCTCAAAGGCAGACAGAAAAATGGGAATGTGCTGCAGACTCCTTTCTCCTTGCATTCCTGTTTTGTGTCATTAATCACATGTGCTTCCCCCTGTACTCCCTTGATATAAAAATTCAAGACTGCAACTCCTGTCCATCTTTGAGCTTCAGAGTCCAGAGGGAAGTGTGGGAATAACAGTATATAGTAAAGGTGCAGCCTTGGCGCACACAAAAGGTGCCCAAGAACATCTTCAGAATCTAACACAAAATTAATAATGTTTTTAAATATAGATATGCAATTTTTTTTATTTTTTAATTTTACACTACCAAGGTTATGTTCACACTTTCCAGAAACAGTGACTGAGACGCAATGGATAATACAGCATTAAGATGGAGGAGCAATGGGTCTCTGTTGAAACTTCCTTGGAAACGACTCCTTTATGAGTACTACTAAGCAAAGGACATGGGGTGTCTGTTTTAAAGTTTTATTTCAGGAACATGTGAAAGGATAGAGAGCAAATTGGGAGCAAATCCCCTTAAGAAGTGTGCTAAGGCATCTGTTATGGGTATAGGGAATGGTAGACAAAGCTCTCTGCTCATTGGGAAGTTAGAAGATCATCTTATCTTGTAAGGTCTCCTGTCTTTACTTCCAAGTTTCCAGTTTCTCACTCTTATTTAGCAATGAAAACCTTTCCCACTGGAGATTCACCAATTTCTTGTCTTACTCCCTTTTCCCTCCCTGCCTGTCACACTGTGGTTGTAGAGGTCAGGGAGGAAGACAGCTATTGCTGTGCTTCAGGTATTCAAGAATCATTCAGGTTCTTGCTAATAAGCTCACTAAGTCAACTTAGATAACGCAGACCTGTAGACTCTGCTCTCACCCTTGATGGCTGCATAAAGGATTTTTCTTTGAACCTAAAAGCTGGAGGAGCCTTTTGCCAGCTTGATATCAGATATCAAATATCAATTTTAAGTAAGAGTTCTCATAACAGCTTGCAAAAGCAGGTAGAAACACCTTGTGACAGGAAATTTAGTTGCTGTCGATGCATGTGTGTATGGGGTTGTGTGACTGAATGGGTGTGGAAAGGCTTTTGTTTGTTCTGTACATTGAATACAGCCGCTTTGTTCTTTTTGCTAAGCCTTTTATTTCCCTTTAATGTCTAAAACCCACCTGGAACATATGCATCTCATGTGGAATTATAAAACAGCTTGAGAAAAATAATTTTGTATCTTTACGATGGGTTTTGCAAGCAGAAGGCATGGCTTGTGTGCACTGAGGAAAACATACCCAATGATCACTTTGCTGTTAAGCAGTAAATTACTTCACCAGTTTGCTTGTGACTCTGGGGGTTTTTTTGTAACACAACAGTATAATCGTGGGTCCAAATATGAGTACCTCCTTTGCAGTGAAGAGCTGTCATTATTATAAATGTATCCTCAGTTTGGCCTTCTCATGTCTGCAATAGGTGGCTAATATTGACAGGTTCTAGTTAGTTTTTGGGAAAATGCATCACAAGTCTAAACTACGGTTATATCGCATTAGCTGGAGAGGTCAGGAATCTGTTTCATAAGAATTTCTCCAAGCTGATAAAGATTCCCTTATAAAGAAACATTTTCCACTGAATTCAGATATTTCATTGAGAAATAATGATACAGAAGTTTTTCTCAACTTTTCAGAATGGGATTGATGGGGCCATGAGTATTTTTAACTTCTTGATTTCCTGGCACCCAGTGTGCGGCATCTACAAACGTGGTGGTAGGCGGAAGGATGTGAGTTACCCACACACAGAAGTGGATTTGCTACGAAAGGACAGACTTAATTAACTGGGGAGGTATAGTGATTTTTGTAAGAAAATATAATATAATCAACATACTCCTGCTGAAGACTTCACCTCTTCAGATCATCATTTTCCAGCAGAAGACTATTTTCCTGAAAAATTTATGATTAGCTAATTAGGAAAAAAAGTAAAACTTTTTTTCCTACAAAAACTTAATAGCTTTGTAATTATAAACCCACTGCCAAGTATACCTTGAGCATGAATTTTTAAGAAGCTTGAGGTAGATAAAGGAATGTTACTTGGAAATGCAAACCTTAAACCAGTTTTTGCTGCCTTTTCCTTTGTGCTATTTAAACATAGCTTAAAGACAGCTGAATTATTTCTCTCTCTGAATCTGGAGGTAATATTGGATTAAAACTCCACTTTGAACTCATTGTGTGGGATCGAAATTATAGAAGTGAAAAATAAGACAGACTGGTTTCAGTTGTAGCTATGGAGAGGCTCCCCATGATTGTCCAAATAGATGAATAATTGTTTGAACCGTTTCCTGTGCTCAGCCAAAGCTCAAACACGAGGTAGAGTGGATAGAGGAGCAAACACTGGAAATGTAGAAGTAAGTGTTAACGCATTCTGAAAACAAATAGTGGTGCTGCAGAGCCTTCACTATTAATGGCTGTGCCATGCACACTTTATTAAGAGAAAAGATTGTCTCTGTTAGATAAGGTGTTATGGAAGTGCAGACATATGTCTCTGTTAATGGGCTTTTTGTACAAGTCTGATAGGGAAATAAATGTGCCATGCTCAGAGCACAGCCCTGGGTACTCGTACGAGACATGGTCAGACTAAAGACCTTGCCGGGTGAGGACTGGGCATCGCAGCGTTTGGAAGGCGGTGAGCTGGGCTGCGGGGGGAGGAAGGGGTGCTGCGGGAGGCACCGGGCATTCCCGGATGGACAAGGATGCCAGGCTGGAGCTCACACACAGGAGCCTGCAGTGAGGAAGGATGTCACTGGAGGGCTGCAAGGGACAAAGAAGGGCAATTTGTGGTGGGCTTCTGGGGGTGGAGGAGCTCAGGGGTGTTTTGAGGTGCTGGAAGAGGTGTTGGAGAGCTGGAGTTGCCCTTCCAAAAGCCCCCACCCCCGCCATGCCCAGATTTTCCTGGCTTCTGGCAGTGTTTACAGGTGCCACAATGCCAAAACCAGTGTCAGTGTCTCATCCTCCTACAATGGGAAAAGAAAAAGCTGGGATGAAGGAAACAGGAGGGGGCTGCAAAGGGATTGCGCTGTTGCTGCTGGGGAGGCTGCCTGCATGGCAGGAGCTGTTTCTGCCCCTCTACCCAGGCTTTCCCTTCAGTGCCGAGAAGAAAAGCCTTGCCAGATCAGCCCCTTCCCTCTCCCTGTCCTCAGGCGCAGAGATATCCAACAGCATCCCACCCCGACTGGGAAGCCTGTGGGATAGACATCGAAGAGGCAACGCATCTGGCTTTGATTTAATAGATATTTCTCTACTAAGAATGGTTTAGGTATAGTTTATCCTTCCCTGCAGCAGGGATGGGGGCGTAACAGGCTACCCCTACCCCTGTATTTTCTGTGATTTTTCTTTCTGGGAAACATCCAGGCTATGATCCCACTTGGAGAATACAGAGAGTTTCTTCATTTCTTTTGTCAACAGCAGCAGGTGCTGAGGCGCTCTGTACCACATCGTGCCACTGAAAGCATCTCAGGCTTTTAACATTTCTCCTGCTAAGCTTCGGAAATGTATTGTGTTTTCTACCTTGTCCTCTGATACGATTGAGCCAAAACATATGAATAGTGGCTTTGAATTTTTAAGAACGTGGCCTCTTGGCAGCAGTAGCAGGAGAGGATGAGGTGTCTGGAATGTCTCTCGCCCAAATTATTTACGTCTTAAGCAACTCCTCCGAGCAGCGCTCCCTGACTCACAGGCATGGTTTGCTCTTGCCCTTTGATGCTGCATTGGAGAAAGTGGCCAGAGACACTCTCAGGTCATTCTTGGTGGCATTTGCAGACAGCTCAGGGAAGTTTATCCTGAGGAATGATCTGAGCTGGGGAAAAAAGTGTGAGTTGCTATGGCGAAGCCTGCTTCTCCCAGGTAAGGGTGATATTTTTCACGCCACTGAAGACTGAAAATAAATATTTCTGTTGGATGTTTATTTCTTGAAGTCACATAACCATACAAGTTCTGGTCACTCTGATAATCATTACATCTAATCATCAAACATAATTTTTGTTTCATATCTGTTATTCCATTTAGGCAAATACTAAGTTCCTGCTTGCTGTGGAAGGATTTGACCCCAAATTAAATATGCAAGACTTTGGAGATAGCCGAGTATTTATCCTGTGGCTCTTTTGGGAACCACCAATAAAAAAATTCATCTTCTCCACATATAATCCTCTAAGGACACAGTGGATAAGCAAAGATTAACCACTTTGCCACTGCTTTGCTACCATAATTTGCTTTGCTGCTGCTATGATTTCTATCTGAAGTTGTACAATTCAAATGAGTATTAGCTACCAGTATGAAACTACAGCAGTATTGTTTTGCTGCTGCATAAAAGCAGTGCTTGAAAGGAATGAAATGATGATGGGCACAGACCTAATTGACCCAGATTTGTTCTGCAAGCCTGATGTTTAGTCTTATTCCATAAAAAGAAATTTGCACTACCACATGTGCGCTGTGACTACACTATCAGTGTTGCAGGTGGTCGTGGCTACTGAGGCTGAAGAGTAGGTAACAATTTCCCTGTCATAAATAATGATGATGTTTAAAATATTTTTTTTTTTTTTTTTAATTCTTACAGCAGCATTGCTGAGAAATGAGCTCAGGAATACAGGAGGAACATGAACCAGTGTCCCTTGTCCTGAAAAGTGCCATGACTGCTTACTCCTTGGCTATTTTCCATACATCTTTTTCGCTGTTTTTCTTTTTCATTTGATTGGAATTCCAGACTGAACCTTTTCCAGGAAAGGCTTTGTATTAAAAAAATGTTTAATTGAAAAATTCCTAACAAGCTTTACTGGACAGGCTTGGCAATATAACACAGGTCATTTGGATTTGACATTCAATACAGTTTTTAATGTCAAATTAATTGTAAACCACAAAATCTCACTGTTATGTGCACTGAAAACTTTACCGGTATTATTCCAGTTTAAATGATGTTAGATAGATTTCTTCACTTTGGGAAGTAAGAAATTTAGTAGAATACAAACCAAATAAATTTTAAAAAATATTTAAGGTCTGTGTTGGGTTTGCACTAATACCTATTGCCATTTTGGGGGTCTTATTGGAATCAAATTTACAGCTACTTGTAGGATCAACTAAAGAATATGTGTTGTTCTGGTCCCTTAAGTGATCTGTTTGCTGCTTACGTGGTGGAGACTTGAGTTATATTTAGATGCTCCTTTCAGAGTCCAAAGACCCCAAAACAATGCGGGTGATTGTGACATGCAGGAAAATACGATCTAAGGGACCTGTCACGTGTTTTTCTTTCAGCAGCTCCTGAATACAAAGAAACAGGAGCTGATTTACACCACACCCTACCGTGGAAAAACAGACCTCCAAAGGATTTTATTCTCCAGTCAGAGAAGGGAAATGCTGAGACTCCGTGGGCATCCCTGCACACGTGTCAGAAGGTGGACATGGACTTACTTCACTTCTGCATTTTAAATTGCTTCAACCCGATCCAGCTGCCTGGGTGAGCGAAGCCCATGCTCAGCACCACCCTGCCTCAGGTCTGTAGCTCTGGAACCAGAGCTGACCTGTGCCTGGCCAGAGTGGGGAGCAGGTAGATGGGCTGGAGTCTCCCCACAAGTCTCCTTGCTATCAGCAGGGCGATTGAGAGCAGCATGCTCAAAGAGAGACCCACGGAGGTTTTCACCATCTCAGCAATAGTTTCGGCTTCATTTCCTGAGGCTTGTGGCAGCATCTAGAATACCATGGCTCTAACTTTAAGTATTAGGTATAGTAACACGTCATTTAACGTCTAATTTAACATATCCTTGCAATAAATTATCTTGTTAAATAATGGTCTTTATTCATGTAGTTACTTATGGTTCTCAAAGACATTTTGTGCTAGTGAACTTTTTATTTTTAAAAAGGTTCAATTCCCTCCATTTTATTTATTCATTATCTCCAAACCATTTTTTATATAAGAAAAAGATATCAGCAATTATCCTTCAAAGCCCCATTTTTAGAGGAAGTCAATTATGCTGTACATTTAGTACCCAATTATTCTGTGTCTGTTCATACTGATGGCAATTCCTCATCCCAGGGATTTTAGTAAAAATGTGTTTTGTAAAGCAATCTCTTTCTCCATGTCCTTTATAAATTAACTGCACAATGGCAGAAAGGAGCCTTTGGCCTTACACGTACTGCTGAGCATATCTGCGCTGCACCCAGCCACCACCGTGGCCCTCAAGGCAGAAGGGTGGCACGTAGAGCTCTCCATGGAAGAAGCTTAGAAACCGCACACACGCGTGGGGTGACATCGGTAAGACAGGAAGGTGGGCAGGGGGCACGGTGAGGGTAAGGTCTCTGTAGCACCAGACTCCTCCCAAAACCATTTCCACTAACTGTCACCTCGAGCCTCGGGGAGGGGATGGTGGCTGGAAAGGCACATGAGGATGGCAACACGGGCGTGGGCTTTGGCAGAGTGGTCAAACCAGGACCAAGACTGAATGTGCCATTGTCCGAAATCCAGAATCACATTTCTGTTTTAAGAGATAATTATCTGGATTTTATAGAGGAGTGAAAATATATTCATCTTGTGTGGTGTCAGAATCCATTACTAGAACTAATTAAATATATTTTCTTTGCCCTGTGTTTCTCCTCACGTACCAGAATTTGCTCCTTTACAATGCAGAAGCCTTTTGCCCTTACATATGTGTTTAAAGAGATACTTCCAAGTAGTTTAGACATTACATTTCAGCTAACTGGAATGAGTACATCTATATTTAAAACAAAGATCTGTCATTGTCATCCCAAAATAAAATAAGTAATAGCAAAACCATTAGCCACTGTCAAAGCCGTGACATGCAACACTGCAGCAGAGGTACTCCCTGAGCCACCACAGTTAACTCTTAGGAGCTGTACTACTGGTGAGTGGCTGTAACTGCCTTCAGCAGCAAGAAGCACGAGAGCCATCACTTCCAGATCAGTATTTAGTGCCGCTGGTGAAGAGAGGAGAGGGTCAGATTAAGAGCTCGTGCTACACCTACCCGGTTTTGGATAGATACTTACCGGAAGCCTCGGAATTTCTCAGCCATACGATACAGCTTTTCTCCTCCTTGAATTTAGTTTCACTGTTGAACCGAAAACCTTGCCCTAGCAACTCAAAGTCTATAATCTCACTTGCATTCAGGTCAGAGTAAGAGCAACTGGGGTATAAACCGTTTGTAGGTGTCATGGTTGATTTTTGCAAGGCAGGGGAATTTTTTACCCCATCCCAGTGCAACTGTGACTCCTGAGCACAGCTGTGGCTGCGCACTTCATGGGCTGTCATGGGTAATTGTGATGAAGTTATGCTTTTAAATGACTCCAGAGTAGTTTTCTACTGCAAAATAAAAAAAAAAAAAAAAAGGCTGGAGAGAGCTTTTGTACTGGGCCCCTGCTTGCCTGACCTCAGTATAAGATTATTCCCCTCTTCTCCTGCAGGTTCATATCAACTTGCTCTCTCCCAGGAGAAACTGAAGGTAGCTCCAAGGATGGATTCCAAGTGTTCCTAGGACTGAGCTTGGTTCGGTTCCCTAGACTCCTACAGCACTTCTCCAGGAAGCTTTGGAGCCTGCCGTACCTTCACACCAGACCCCAGGTGGGCTTCAGTGTCACCTCAGACATCTTACAAACTGTTGCAGCACTATCAAAACTAGTAGGTGGCAACAAAGCTTTTACCTACCCATACTAGGTTAACTTCAATAAGTAGCTGCCATACCTTGCCCTAGCACGGCCACCAATCCCCCACAAGGTTTCTAAGGTTCATCTACTGTCCGTGCTGTTTCCTCATACTCTTCAGAGCAGTCCCTCTGCTGCAAGCTTCTCCTTGTCTCTCCTACCTCCAGGGTACTCACTCTCCTCCCTCTGCTTCTCCCACATCTCACTTCATTGGCCACTCCTCTCCCTTACCCCTTAGGGCTATTTAACTACTTAGCAGGACCCAGCCACAGCTGCACCTTATCCATATCAGCCAACCCACCGCCCCTGAAGCCAGCCCACAGCTGGCTGTTAATTAACCCAGCTTCACTCCTCACCAACAAACAAAAGTAACGGTTCTGGTTTAGGGCCACAGAGCACCAGAAGAAACCTAGGAGGAAGTGGAAGGAGCAGTCCATTCTGGACAGAGCTAGTCTTAGTGTGTGTCTTGACCGACAGTCACTAGCCCCTGTTTCTGTTATTTAGTAGAATAGGAGAGCAAATACCTCCATCTGTGAAAGTATTCCTGGAAGATGGTTACTGAAAGTATTAGGTTATAGATGGTATCAATTGCTGTCTGCAGAAGAAAACTTTGGTTTTAGGAAAGAGATATATATTTTTTTTTCCTTAATATTTATTTCAGGAACATGAAGAAGATGTAATATTTTTAAAATAAAAGTCTGTAAGTATCTTTAGGATTCCCTGTTTTCATCTTCTGGCTCAAATCAATGTCATCTTCTCCTACCTAGGGGTATTAAAATGAAAGACTGAAACACCTATTGCCTTTCTCTAGCTGACGAGCGAAGGCTGAGGCATCCAGCCATCGTTCCAGCCACAGGGACTGCGCTGAGCTCTCCATGGACACTTTGCTCACCCGGCTGAAGTCCAGGGCTCCTTCAGCTGCACTAACCTTTTTGCTACCTAGTTAGCAAAAGTCAAGCTGCGAAGATGGTTCATGGAACCGGCTTCTGGGGCTTTGAAGCTGTGGGCATTGAGCCACCTGAGTCTAAATTTAGAAAACTGACAGCGCAACTCGGTTTCAAGCACAGCATCCTGTTAAGCAAGCTGGTTTCTGGGGCTCCTGCTCCAAGGACTCTGGGTGCATAATGGAATCCAGCTCATACATGTCAGACATGAGAGTATTCAGTGCCTAAGTCACTCTGAAAAAGAAACACACCTGGACTTCGAGTTAGTAACACTTCCTGCAATATCATTAAATCCTCTAGAATACCAATCATGCATGATTCAGACACAGCGTAGAATAAAATTGATTTTAAAAATTCAGAAAAAAAGAATATTCACCATATCATCATATTGGAGTAGCATACCCTGTTCATTCCACTCAATGACAGATGAAAATAAAGGCAGCTTTTTTTAAAAAGGACCTTTTATATACATATTATCTCCTTGGTTTTGGTTGTCTCAGATAACAACCTGCTAGGAATTACACTGCATAGTTCTTAAATACTTCATGCAAAACCAGTGTAAAAACAATGTGCAGTATGCATACTAATGCAAGTGTGGGTTAATAAATCTTAATCTTGTGTCTTAGAATGATATGACCATTGGAATGCAATTTGTAAAACATTTTGGCTTGGAATGCTAACAATATATATTACTTGATTTTTAAAAGACTACTTGTACAATTATTTTATGTTTATTCATTCAAGTCAACTTCCTTTCCAGGGGTAAAAAAGTATGGGTTTGGGTAGTATTTCAAATGCTATTAATCCTGTTACCATGGGTGCTGAAAAACATGTTTTCTGTTAGTATGGAAATGTTTGACTGGCTAATACTGCTGATCCAGGAACTTTGTCTCTTTGAATAGTTTAAAACCATCATCTTGAACATTCGCTGTTACACTCCATAGCAAAGGAATGGAAAGTAGTTGAGTACACGCAACGTGTGTGTGTGCGTGTGTGTGTCTGTGTGCGTGGTTACATGTAGTACTGGCATCCCTTACTGTGCTGCACGTGTGTATAGCACAAAAGAGATCCAGTAAAACAATGACATTTCTTTTCCACTTCTAGCTAAAGCTCAGGAGAAGGACAATAGCCATCAGCCCCAACAGTTATGCTACAGATTCCCTCCCAGGCCTCTCTGAAATAGGCTGCTGTTAGATTTGGCCGTTAGTAGATTTGTTTTTTTCATGCAGGAGAGCCCAATGTTATTATGGTTCTTCTAGATATTTCGATGGAAGGAGGTATTTGTCTCATCTTTTCTCTAGTTTTGAGACACAGAAGAATGATATCAAAGACACATTTTATTACACAATAAGCAAATAAAAATACAAAGCTTTTGTTCTGGTGCCTGTACGCCAAGCCAGTGTATATGTTGAAAAATAAACTAATATTTGTTTAAGGTCTCTCCAAGGAGATAACTTCTTTCAAATCTAGTCACTTACATAATGCCTAGAAATATTCTGCTTTTCTCAGAAATGGCCCAAATGGCAAATACACATCAGATTTTTTGCAGGGATTTTAGTCAATGGAGATGGCGAAGGATAAAAAGACAGAAAGGCAAAGATGGATCTCGCTCTCTCCATGCGCTGCCCTTTCGGCAGCACAGGTCCCCGCAGGCACCCCATGTCCCCTGCCTTGCCTTGCCCTGCCATCGCATCACATCCCATGCCCTGCAAACAGTCCCTGCAGCCAGGAACATGGAGCTCCTACTGTTATTCCTGCCCGAAACCAGTGCTTATGGTCTTTGTAAAGTGTTTTATGTCAACGGCTGAGAAATGCCTTGCAAGATGTAGCCATTGCTGGTCTTACACTTTGTAGTCACCAAGTTTTCAGCTCACGGGCTGCACAGAGAAGATGTGTTAGGTTAAACAGAATGCTTGTTAGTTCTGCAGTGAAGTGTTCTCCTTTTAATTTTACATCTCTTTGTACTTCACATTACAGTAGCTTATTGTAATTTTTTATACCACCTTTATAAAGATCCTTGATGCCATTTTTAGCATTGTCTTGAAATGAAAATTGCGATATTTATTTCAAAGAGGTTATATTTTTAAAAAAATCATAATCCAAGAGATAAATCCATGAATTAAACTGAATGAATTTGTTAGATATAATTTTTCACCATAAAATTAACTAATAAAAAATAAAATACTTAGATTTATTTTGTCAAAATACCCTGCTTTTTTTTTTTTTTTCATGTTAAAACAATTAGCAGCATATTCTGTCTAGAAATTGAGTTATTTTCTTGGTAGTCTTTTAAATAAATCTGAAATGTTCTGCTTAAGATGGCTTTTTTTAACTGAACCAACTTCATGTTATTGACTCCAAAAAGCTATTTTCCTGCTTTTCTATACCCAAATCATCTGAGGATTCACTTATACAGCCGTGATCAAGCAGAGGTGTTTCCAAACTGAGTGCTTTGAAAAAGTGTCACCTCTTGGTAACATAAATTCATTTATTAAAAAAATAAAAATATACATATAGATAGTGGTAGGAAATCTATAGAATTCCAGGCTGAGAAGGCGTGTGCTTGGGCTAAAAGAAGAGTAAAACCCCCTGTCATTCCTGCCTGGCTGAGCTGTACATTGCAAATAGCACAGGAACGCCCTCACAAAACTCTTCTTGAGACAAATAAAATCTCTTTTCAGCAGAAAGAAAAATGCATTTGAGATCCACAGAAGCCTGGTCAGGTGACAAGGTATACTTTTGCACTTAGAGTTGTCATCAAATAGTATAAAACTAAGAAAGCAATAACTTGCCAGAAGGTGAAAAAGCTATGAGCGTGCCCCACACACCCATAGGCAAGGCCGCCTGGGGTGGAAAAGGTGCAGGAATGTGCAGGGAGAAGAGAAGGCAGGTGGGCAGAGAAAGCCCCTAATTTTGAAGCATGGTGTGTGGTCCCAAAGGTTAGCGCAACAGGGACTGTCAACATGCCACGGGAATGCTAACGGGGCACTGAGGTTCCCTCACCCCAATGCCTTTTCAAGCAAGGGTAGCAGGATGGTCATGACCTGTTGGTTCCTCTTGTTACCTATGTGAAAGGCCTATTGCTCTTAAAATTGTGTCCAATATTGTCAGAGTTTTGCCTCTGAAATGTGCAGGTGCTTTGTTTATTTCTTAAAGGTGGTAACGGTAATATGCTGGTAGTCAATATGTGCAAAATATCACCACTTTAAATTTTCAGAAGATTATTTCTTGGGCAAAAAAAGAAAATACAATGAAATTATCTTTGCCTACTACAAACACAGTTAATTTAATTTTTCTCTAGGAGCCCTTTCTTGTTCATTAATATGAATATTAGCACACAGGGATCCTTGCTACTCCTCTTCCACTGTCATTTATACTCATCAGAAGAAAATAACACTACCTTATGACTTTTCTACCTCTTTGCTGGACTCTGACCACGGAGGTAGAAACAGAGCAAGAAAATGGAATTTCTCACCACTTCTGAGACACTACTGCCAGCAGAGATCCGGCTTTGTGAGCAGAAACTTCCCTTTGAAGTCTCACGTTTGATGAGCTTGACCTTCCCCAGCGTGCGACCCTGTTCCCCCCGGCCCGAGGAGTGCAGGCAGGCAGGACCGCGCAGCCCTGCCCAAGGCAAAGCCAAGCCATCCCCAGGGGCGCAAAGGGCTGAGCTCTCACCCTGTGAAAGGCAAACAGAGCAGGATGGTGGCAGGCACCGTGCCCAGGCAGCCGGCACGGCCGGCGGGACTCGGGTTCAAGGTCTGCCCTTGGCTGCCTGGGTGAACCGCTTCCCCAAACAAGGGGGCTGCCCCCCGCCTGTGCCGCACCAAGGGCATCACCAACAACAGGCTCAGGCTGTTTTGCAAAATTTAGCCTCAGAGGCTAAATCAGCATTATTATTTTTTTATTATTATTTTTAATTTTTTTTTTATTATTTTAATATTTATTATTTTAATTTTAATGAAGAAGCACACAGAGATCAATACACAGCACAGCCAGCAGCCCAGTGCAAATGCCTGGGCAGAGTGAAGGAGAGGAGGGATTTTGGTGCAGACTTGCATTTTAATTAAATGCTTAGACCAGCCTAATATTCCAGCATGGCTTATTTTCTTTTTGACCCTCTTGGACCAAAGGAAAAAGTTTTCAGCTGATTCCTAAGACCTGTAGAGCTAACCCTGTTAAGTGCTTGTGGATCTGTGAAGGGAAAGCATCACGTGAGGACCTTATGCTGCAGCTGAATCAGAGTTTATGAGGCAATTCCATAAAGAGCCTTCCAATATGGTGAAGATGGACAGAGTTTATCACCCACTGAAAGCAATCCCACGCAGCAAGATGTCTTGTGGGCTGTATCCCCACAGCAGCTGTGATTTTCAGTGAGAGCAAATCCTGTCACAACTGCAGAAACTTCCCCCTGTCCGCCACCCCCTCTATCTGCCACCAGTGCTGGTGACTCTACTGGATGGTAGCTGAGAACAAGCTCTATTATGAGCATGTAAAATCTTTGGACAACTACCTAACCACTTCCTCTATCATGCAGTACTAACAAATTTCACACAGTTGCCATAAAACTTCACAGTATTCGTTATTACCCTAAGAGCTAACCTCATGGAATCATGTTGTTTCCAGAAAGTTACAGCTTTGGAGTTTATGTGCCATGAGTAATTTGTTCCTTGGGGTTTCTGAGACAACCTTTAAGAACTGTGGTGAGCGTATTGTTCAGGCTGAAGGGTATTGAGATCATTACAAGGAGAATCCACAGCAGTTTGGGCACGCATCTGACAGAGGGTACCATATCTCTGGGGGGCTGGTCCAAGGGATGAGGGGGAGGGACACGGTCACATAGGCAGGGTGACAGCAAGCACCTACCGGGAGCCCTCCGGGAGGGGATGGGATGCTGCAGTGCCCAGGGCAGCCTCACCCACATTTCAAGGCAGCCCACCAATTTTTCCCCAATTTTCAGAACTTAAAAACAAGGTGGATTGCACCAATAACAGCTACTTACACTTGTGTTTCCCCTTTATTTCTCTGTATGTATAAATAAAGGAACAAGGTGATTAACAGCTATCCCAGCCATAGGTGGAGGGTGGGGGTATGCACACTCACACCTCCAAGAACTCACTGAACGATGTGCAGTGACGCGATTATCAATCTTTAAACACCTCTGTGCCTTTTACTACATTAAAATGAACACAGCAAAATTTGATATACCAGCCAGGAGCCCTGGGGTTAACACAAGTCCCAGATATCTTGTACTTTTGAAAATGAGTATTTCTTTTCAAACTTGGTTTGGAAAAAAACCCAAGGCTTTGTTAACAAATAATTTGATTTATAGAAGAAGTAACTTGCTTAGTGCTGCAATACCATAAGGATTTATTCTGACCATCTTTCAGACATCTCTGATTTGTAGTACTGCTGTGTTGATGACATAGGTGCTCATACTTCTCTTATCTTCTTGCAACTATTCATTTTCTTTGCTACTTATGGTTCTTTTTAATATTTGTTGCTGCAGGCTTTTTTTCTTTTTACTTTGGTCATTTTTCTTTTCCTGTGTTTGGATTGCTGGTGGTGGTAGAGGCTGTACTATTTTGAGTCAAAATATTTTCCAGAGAGGCAAAAAATAGCCAGAAAATGCCAAAATTGCAAAGGAGAAAAAAAAAAAAAAAAAAAAAGGGGAAAGAAAATGCACAGCCCACTCCCCTCAGCCGTGACTTTTCAGCTCTCCAGGGTAACGAACTCTAGGGCTTCAACCCAGTGATGGACCACACGCCTGCCATGTTTCAGAGGATTTTACTCTGCTATGACTCTCTCCTTGTAAGTGACAGAGACTTAAGGACTGGGGTTCTCTGAGCTAGCTGTATAGAAGTATTGAAGAGCTTCAGGAGGTTGTGGGGAAGCCAGGACCTTCACAGCTGAAACACCCACCCCAGGAAGCCACCCTGGGGGCTCCGGTGTGCTGCTGGCACTGCTGGGGTGATGCTGAGCACCCCAGGCACCCCCACTGCTTGATCCTGGCTCAAGGTGAGTGTGCACAGCCAGGTATCTGAAAGAAAGGCTCTAACGTGCCTCCTTCACTACTTTCTTTGGTGGAGAACAAGCCTCCCAAAGAGAAGGGCTGAAGCTTTACCTCCTGGCTTGTGCTCAGCACAGCATCTGGGGTGGGACGGCTCCTGGTCCTGTTCCCCCCGCCCTGGCTGCCTCTGGACCAACCCTGCAATAACCCATGGTCCTACTCCAGGAGTATTAAAGGCAGCCTAAACAGAGCCTAATTTTTTAGGCAGAATCCTTCCTTCCTTGCATCTTCCCCCTGCACTGCACTGTGTGTGCAGGCACACTGCAGGAGAGCATGCCCTTTGGAGGACTTAACTGCAATAAGAAAAAGTTAGAAATTAGTGATTCAACTGTAAATAAGTGTGGGAATTAAAAAAATAAAAAAATAATTAAAAAAATCCAGGCAGTGCAAAACAGAAACCTCAGTGTGCTGTTTAATCAGTGCTGGCAACTCATACCTGCTTTATTGGTTTAAAGCACAACAGCCGGTCACAGGGTATTGTTTCAGCAGCTGGGCCGTGTGTTGGAGTGAAACTCTAAGGCCAAGGGAAGTGTAGCAACATTACAGGGAGAACTAGGAAGGAGATTATGAGCAAAGGATAAGGAGTTGGCTTTTATGAAGGAAATTTTGAAAGAGGCACAGGAGGGATCGGCCAAAAGAAATTCAGAGTGTATTAACCTGGGTCCTTAGATGACTGTGTCAAAAAAAGAGAATGAGAAAGAGAATTTAGCCTTTGAACTTGGAAAAGAGGGAACGAGAGTGTCAAAATGTAACCCAAGGTCATGGGCAGTCCGCGGTAAAGGACATTTGAAGCAAAAAGGTGGACTCAAAAGGTGGAAAGGCATTCTTTAAACCTGACAATGGCCTTCAGAATAAACAAACAAATGACAGCTGGGATTGTCACCACTGAAATGAGAGTACCAGGTGATGCTGGCAGAGTGATTTTGTTAGCAGAGAAAGATGGGTGAAACTGCAAGAATGAAAAGAGAAGAGGAAAATCTAATCAGCTTGAAAGGATCCAGTATGAAACTCAGGGTGCTCAGGGGGCCTTTGGAGGCAAAATTAAAAGTTTAAAGAGAAGAGAGAATTTAAAAAGCACAGAGCTGTGGTTTAACTACTTATCAACATATTGTTTCACGTCAGGCTTAGCTGCTTCCTTGTCTGCTTAAGACATACACCATCTCGGGGTGGGACTTCCACCCTTAACCTGAGCAAAGCAAAAGGGAGGGGAGAGAAGCAGGTGGGGGGGCACAGCTCTACATGGGTGGATGCAGAGGAGGCTGGGGGTCCCCTGCTTGCTCATGCTGTTTCAGCGACCCCTGGGGATGTGTGCCTCCCCTGGCCCCTGCACAGCTCAGGGCAGGGACAGGCAAGGGCACAATGCAGAAGGGGAGTTGAGGAAGCCCCACAAACTTCTGGAATGAGACACCACAGTCAAGGAAGCCTTGGGGCCACACAGACCTGTGTGGGTATTCAAGAGACAAACAGCTGGGTATTCCTTGTTCTCCAAAGCCACAGTGCTGAGGTTCAAAGCCTTCTTGCCTGCACTAGCTGAGCGGTGTGGGCTGGGGGAGATCCAACAGGGTATATGCCTTTTATGCAGGCTGTTGCAATTAGCTACTTTAAAACTTGCTTTAAAGTCATTCGATGCGTTGTGCTTTATGGGCCTCAGAATGCAAAGCAAACTTAATACTTTCTATCCAAAAGTAAAAAAAAAAAACAAACAAACAAAAAAAAAAAAAAGAAAGACTTTAACAATTCTTACAGTTATTTGTATAACCTTTTCAGAAATGCTCTGTTTTCTTTCTCTTTGCCTTTTGCTTACTTTGAGGTTTGTAGGTTTTGTTATCAGTAGTAACTTTGAAATGTAATAAGAAAGTAATTTTTAAGAAGCATACATGAAGTGTTTTACACTTTTGAAGAGCAAATTGTTAAAGCAAACTTTTATTTGAACAACATGAAGGGCTAGCTCTTGTTAACAAAAGGTCACCTTCGTCTATGGTGGCTTTAATGAAGATTTAAATGTCACAGTACCAAAGCCTGTGCTTGCTGCTAACCCAGCTTTTACTTTTTTTGTTGTTGTTGTTTGGCGCTGTTGTTTTGCAGTAGGAATGGAAGTATTTGTGTACGAGAAAGAGACCGTGGCTAATACTGTGGGTTAAATCCCAAGGCGGGTTCATTAGCCTGTTTGACCACGCTGTCACCATGGATGTTTACACTGACTGCAGCATGAGGAAGTGTAAGAGCTTAAAATGTATGTGTGTGTGTGTATATACATAGTTTCCCAACATCTTTGGGTGTCAGAAATAGGTCTAACTGATGCTAAGGTGACAGCTGCCCATTTTGGGAAAGGAACATGCTTGTCTCCCATCACCTGGATTGATCTTAATATCTGAAGAGCCTCATGTTCATGTGTAACCAAACATGAGAAATAAGAAATAAGAAAATGTAAATCTGGGACAAGATACTGTTAAAATGAGAATTAACTTTAAGCATTTTTTTTCCCCCCTAGCTAGTATTTTAGAATATATTTAATAGATCATTCTCGGTCAATCCAATAACATACAATATTTTGAAAATTCAACTGATAAATAAAAAAATTGCTCTGCAGAACCTCTCTGCCAATCTGCTTAAGAAACAACTGTCCAGCTCATGATGTTATAAGAAAGTTTGAAAAAGAAATCCAAAACAAAGAAGAGATTAAACAGAAGGAAAGACAAACAAAGGGACCTACTTACTAAAGCTTGGACTTTTCATTCTGGCTGAAATTCCAATATTTTGAAGATTTTGTTTTCAGTGGGAATGAGGCCTAACAATATTTACATTTTCCATGGAAAGGGAATGTATTAAAATAATTTCTTTGGAAAAACAGGACCAAATCTTTCTGACACAACACAAAGTTTTCTCCCAAGCAGCCATGCTACGGGATCCACCAGCTGTTTGGGTGCATATTCCCACAGCTGGCAGCCTCCCACCCACAGTGCTGGGAAGACCTTGGAGCCCTTTTGGTCAGGAGGATCCCCGAGCCCTGCACTCCCTCCTCCATGGACAGTGCCTCCTGTGTATCCTCCACGAGTCCCGAGTGCCTTTGCACCTCCTGTCCCCTGAGCAGGGACACCCTGCCACCACAAACCATGTTGGCAGCTCGGCAAATTATCTGGACATCGGGCAGGTTTAGGAAGTGCTAGAGGGTTACAACTGGAAGGGCTAGAGGGTTACAACTGGAAGGGCTAGAAGGTTACAACTACTATACAAAATATTGTTATACACCAACCCTTGAGCATTTTTTTTTTGTGCCTGCTTATTGTTGCAAAAACACAGTCATATTAATCCTGGGGTCACTATTATCTTGCTATAATTAACAGTAATATTTCCAGTAATTTTGTTGTAACTATTGCAACCAACTTCTCCCCTCATCAGACTTCAGACAGAGACTGTGTAGCTCGTCTGTGGCAACTCGGAGTTCGAGGTTCAATCAACAACACTCGTGTGAACTGTACATTATAGACAGGAAGATTTTTGTTATTCTTACACAAAAATTTTTGAATTTTAGTGTTACTCTCTTTCCCAGGAGGGCCATCGATCTACCTTCTAAAATATACCCTTGAAGTACCATTTCAGCCTGTAAGAAGGATTCTGAAATAGATTGCATGTGTAAATTTTTGTTTTTCTGATAAAGTGGAAAGTATACATAATTTTGCTCTGCTGGTAGTTTATAAATGCATAGGGAACTTCCATTGCAAAGTCTTGAAGTACAGTTATTCTACAGAAAATTGTCTACCCACAGCATTCTCCCTTCCAAACTAGTCATCTGCAATGGTAGTAAGTTAAACATTTTCTGAAAATGTGTAAAACCTGAATGACAGCTCAGGTTAATAGTTGAGCGATATAGTTCAGTGTGAAGTTTAGTCTTTTCCTCTCTCTGTTTTCTACCAATTCATTGCACAAACCTGACGTTATCTCTTTACATGGATCAGCCACTGCTGCTTTTTCATGACTTTTTCATAGTTTATTTTTCTACAGTTGTGTTTTGTGCCTGCACTGTCTTTTAATGTTTTGCTAATTGCTAGTTGTTGAATAATAAATTGTAGCATTTGTACCTCATTTTCATAGTGCTTGATGTCATAAACCTTGGGGTTTTTTTAATGTTTTCATTTGGGGTTTTGCTTGATGAAATGTAAAACTTGTCATTTTAACATTAAAAACTTTATGATCAAACATATATCATACTTTTTTTCAGGACAGACGCTAATTGCAACTTATCAACTGCATTGATGTGTAAAAATTGGGGTGCCTACCCAATAATGTTATCTTCCTGTAATAAATAGACTAAAATTGCTAAGAAGATGGTACTGGGGGTTAAAATTATTTCCACTGGTAAACAGGCTAGAAGAGGACCTGACTATATAGAAAACTGAGTGGAACAGACTGTAAGACGGAGGAGCAAGCCCCGGGGGTGACAGTCTTGCAGTCGTGCAAAAGGTTCCCAGAGCAAGCCAGGTTGTTGGCTGGGGACCCCAGAACAAGTGTTGCCCAGCACAGGCGAAGTCCAGAAGCAGGAGGGAGCTCAGCCTCCCCCCTCCCCGTCCAGGTCACAGCAGGGCTTACAAGGATGCAGCTCTGGCTTTTTAATCATCTCTTTTTGTCCCTGGGGCACACAAATACAACGCTCAGCTGAACGCCCAGTCCAGCCAGAATTTGTGTCCCCATTTGAAATTGCCCCTGGGCCATTCTCAGGGAAATGGTGCTCACGTTGTTTTTCTGGACTGAGCTCAGCAAGGAGTTTCTCCCAAAACCATGGTCATTTTGGCCACGTTGACATGAAACAGCGCTGTCAGATGCAAAACACAGGAGAAAAGCTCTTGGCCCTATTTACTTTTCTCCCTAAAAATGGGCACAGTGTAGTTGCTTTGGCAGAACTGTTGCAGCTGGTATTAGAGTGGTTTTGAATCCCATCCACAGATTATCCCTCTGATTATTTGCTCTTTAAGACGCAGCTATGTGTATGAAGAATCATGCAGAGCTCTATTACAGCTTTCCCTGGGTCTAGTCTCCCAGGAACACTTTTCTGGGCAACTACAAAGATCAGAATAAGACAGTGTTGTAGTAAGAAAAAAATAAAAGCAATGCTGCACTTATAATGAGCATGACAAATCTCATCTAAAATTGGAGGTATGGAGATTAATACATGGTATCATTTTAAGATCTGGCCTAAGGCATCAGTAAATTTTTATAAGTGTTTAAAAAAATTTCTGAGAAGCCTTTGACCTCTGTGGTAGCTGTGGCTGTTTTTCATGGTTCTGCATCAGACCCTTCAATCACGGTCAGTGAGTCTCCTTTTGCATTCCTTTCATCCTGCAATCTTATCTGCAGTTTCATGACAGCAAGTTTGCACAGAGTGAAAACAAACAATCTAAATGAATATCCTAGTTTGGAACTATGCTTTATGGCAAAGAATGTGAAAGAATTCACTCTTAGGAGATGCACTGTAGAGCAAGAGGGATGCTCCCCATGATCCTGCCTTTTCACTCTTCTGCTCCAAGCTGGAGTTCTGCTCAAGTACTAGCATTGATGTGAAGTAAGTGACTGAACTGGGAAGTATCTAAAGCATACACGTATTACCGGTCATGCTAATCGGTACTGCTGCATCTCAGCTCGGAGATTTTGACTCGAGTGAAGTATTATATATGGTTTCACATGGATGTGAATGGCTAGAAGTGGAAGAGCTATTTCTTTGCCTGCTCCTGGCTCCTTTTGCTTCTTTCTCTCCACTGGAAGGTGTGCACCGTGTAAACGTTGTTTTCCCAACAATTAAATAAAGCAATAGATTCTTCACTAGATATATTGCTTAGATTCTTCACTAGATATATTGCTAACAATTAGTTGGCAGAAGATAGAAAACCTACGAGCTGTACCTCTGTGCGGGTCTGTTGGCCCTGTTTGTCTCAAAAAAATAGCACCCCACAAATCATATACAAAGAGATAATGATCAGGCCATAACAAGGGCGTGTATAATCAAATTTCCACTTTCAGCCAGCGTACAAGATGGAGAGTTTGGACAGCCTTGTTTATTTAGTAACTTTGCCAGTAAGTGTAGCTAGGATAGAATTGTAGCTACCCAAACACAAGGAAAAAAAGCCATTAAGATAATTTTCTGGGCATTGTTGTTCCTGCTATTGGATAAGCAGGCGTTGGATCAGCTGGTTTCCAGCTTGTGGAGTCCTTTGTCCTGTGCAGGGGAGTGAAAATGTTAGAGAATTATTCCCACTGTCATTTAATGCTTTTCTTAACTTTCTGCAACATATGAAAGTTACATAAAGTGCCCTGCAAAGTTGCAAACAGTATGACTGTGTGCTGTTAGATACTCGCCTACGCTTCACAGGCAGGCAGATGTCCTGTTAGGATTTTTCTAAAGGCAGTTGCAATTACTCGCCTTGCATTTGTGATACAAAATATGTCTGACATTTCTCTCCCCAAGCTGCAGTGTCTGGCTTTGAAACTCTACTTCTTTACTGATAAGGAAAAAATAAGGCTGACACAAAACAAGACAAATGTGCCACTTCCTTCTATGCTGATGGTAATAGAGCTTTCCTAGAAACTTTGCTGCTTCATAAAACCAATCTGGCTGCTCACAATAGCACCCACCCTTTAATTAAAGACTTTCACCCAACAATGGGTAGGAAGATGCCAGATTAAAAAACAAACAAGCAAACAAACAAAGCCCATGCTGTCTTCATAAGGCTGTTTTAAATTGAACTGACTAGTACACTCAACTTCAGGCAATTTCCCTCGGGTTTGATCTCAGACAAACGGAGTTTCAATTACACCTTGTATACTGTAGGCAATATTCAGACTCTAAAGGTTTTCAAGATTGGGGATGGATTTTTTACTAATTTAAAAATGAAATGGTTCATCCAAGGACTTAGTCAACAGGAGCTTCTTTGCCTGTGCACGTAACTGCCGTTCCCCCATGGATGATTGACTTTATCCTTTGGAAGTGAAATTTGGACATTTAACTTTCCTTTCTGTTGGATTTACTTTGTGTGCATATATATGCACATACACATGTGATTTCTTTGCTAACAAAGGACAGCTCTGCTATCTTTTGCCGAGTACCAAATAAACACTTTGAAGACAAATATGCCGTGTTGCTTTAGTGAATATCCACGCGTATGTATCATTATATTAAACTCTATGAAATAGTCAACCTTCTATAAACTCAGACCCACACAGCATTCTGTTATTTACATACCGTCCTGCGAATCACCTCACCGCGGTATAAAAAGCACAATGAAGTCAGCCTGATGTCCCTCACCTGCTGTGATGGGTGTTGAAGTTTGCACATGACAACAGACTGCTCCTACACAAAATGTTGCTGCTGTGCCCAGCTTTTCCCTTATTTATGTGTTAGTAAGCATGTAAGCAGGTCTTTGAGAACTAGATTAATTCAATTTGTATCAAATTTAAGAGACTCGGTGTCAGATTTTGCCTTGGTCTCCTGCTCTAAATTAATTTCAATGAGTTTGCATGCAAAAAGAACTTGACCTTTCCATGTCAACAGGAATTTTTCATTACTTTAGGAGGCACTAAATTAAACCAAAGTGACCAAAACTTGGCTAATTTTTCTGATGCTCTATATTCTGAGGGGTTTCTTGGCCAAGGCTATTCGGCATTTAAATCTTCAAAATTCATTCTGAGTGACCCAGAGACTCCGCATGTGAGAGAATTTAACCTTAACAGGATTAGAGAAGAAAGCATCCTGCTGTCAGTAATTTAAAAAATCTTTTAATGTAGCAGAAGTTTCAGTTATCTGGAGAAAACACAAATAAAATTCCATTATTAAAAAGGATAAAACCCCCACAAGTGCTATGGAAATTATAGACTAAAATATCTGATGGCTACACTGAGATATTTGTTGAGTGGACATGTGTCGAAAATAATTATAGATTTGGGTACATTTGGAAAGAACAATTTAATAACTGTGATATATTGGGGAATTAATAAACCAATTCAAGCCAATTTAAGTACCTGTACACTAAAATAAATTACTTGAAGGAAGGCAAATACATCTTTAGGAAATATGGTTTCTAGTAATTGTGGGCAAAAAATGATAGATTTTAGCATGTTCACTAAACTGATGATAAGTAAAGTCTAGAAAATTAGAAGTAAAAATGTGAGAAAAAAATTGGATGACAAATGGAAGGCCTTTTTTTTTCTTCCCAATACAAACACTTAATAAACTGAAATCATATTTAAACCACTGCCTGTAGATAGATATTTACTGCAGTCACTAGGGGAACCTTCAAGGTGATCAGATTTCACGATGAAATCCCTAGGAGATGGGCTTTCAAAGAACTGCCAAAGCTCTTCCTTCAGTCAATGACACTTTCAAGATTGTGATCCAAGTGCAGTATCGTGAACTTCTGTATACATATTCGACTGCTCTTAGATAAATTATTTTGACTTTGAATTCAAGAGCATTTCCTATAGAGGTTTCTGACAGAGCATATGCAGGGAAAGCAGAAGCAATAGAAACAGCCAGTAAGTAGCTGCAGTATAAAGTAGGTGAAAATTGTCAGATATACAGTAGCTCAGGAGAGGACAGATATTGGTGTAGGGAAAAGGGATATGGGTACATGGGTCTTTAATTCTATTCTGAGTGGGATCTCATGTTTTATGGCATTCACAGTCTTTTGTGAACAGTCAGCCAGCTCTGCCTCAAAACTCTCAAAATAGAGTTTAGAACTCAAAATGGTAAACTGCAAAAATTCCCTGCTTTTAATTTGGAAGGACCTGATTTCAGTTAAAAAACCTCAACACTAGAGACAGTAAAATAGTCTTACCTTGTGCTTTACAGTTAAATGGAATTTTGCAGATAGCTATGTAAGAACTTTATCCTCTTTTTAAAGCACCTAAATGTGACCCAGATTTGAATTGGAAGGTGTGTAAAGAAGGTTAGCCCAGTCTAATAAATCCTGTTGGAGAGGGAAATAATATTAGCATTGGCTTAGCACCATATTAATAAAAACACATGGCTTGTGGCCAACATGGACCATGGGAAAGCTGTGGAACACCATAAAAGAAGCCTAGAAAAGTAACCACACAGTGAGCAATCTCATAGGTGGGCACATGGATACTGTGCTCTATGCGTGGATGGTACACTACGGATACAGAAGTCTAGCTGATCCTTGGTTGGTTTCTCTGGAAGAAGTTGCAAATTTTGCCAGTGTGTCAGGACCAAGGGCTGGGACAGGAGAAGACACACCATTTGTACAGGCAGCTTTCTAAGTGACACAAACCATAGCAGCCATTCCCAACTGCTGTCACCCATACACCAGCCTCAGCAAAAAGCCATGCAGGAATCTGTACATAATTTCTCAACTAGCTAATATTTTAAGTGATATGGAATTAACATAATGTGCTGTGGTCCCTGTATTACATTTATTAAAAAAGTATTTTATCCTGTGAATTCCCTTGCTTTTGACTATTGCACCTTTTGAGAATTTTGGAATTTCAGTTACAGAAACATTCATAAACTAAAGAATTATTTTATGTCAAGCAACTTGGTCAATATTTTCTTAACTATGGAAAATCTTATCAATTGTATCGCAGTAGTTCAGTGTTTCACATGATTTCTAAATGCTTCTTGGCAAGATAATGGCTTCTGGTTCCTATCAACTGGACTTACATGCCAGGAAAAGTCATCATGTTATGCCACCTAGAGGTATTCTTTCTGTCCTTTTGTGCTATATCATATATTATCTACATTATCTATGTCTTAATCACTCTTTGTTCTATTTTGCATGGTGATACCTTGGTTGTATAGCAGACTCGACCATCACGACCATGTGAAGTTTAGCTGAGCTAGAAACAACAGTGCAGAAAAATTGCATATTCCTGTTTGCTACATCTGGTCTATAGACTGAGAATGGAGATAACACTACTGTTCAGTACGTCACCTTAACAAATCGGAAAAGCCCTCCAAGAACAGTCGTCACCTTTTCTTATTAACCTAAGCACATTTACTGAAATCAGAGAAGGCAAGCTGAAAGTGGAGATAACAGGAATTATTTTCCTCTCTTAAGTGACCCCAGCTTCAATGAGAGAACAAGTGAACAAATCTGTTCTAAAGAACCCTTCAGTCAACAGAAAAGTGAATTTTATGGTGGTTTAACAACCATTTCATAATCACTAAAGTTTACATTTAATGATCTTTATTGTTCAGTGTTTATATAGAGATTGTATTCTCTGTTAAGGAAAAAACCCTTTCTGAATGGCAAAAGTTTATTGTGCAGTCAATACATAAGAAAGGAAATATAAAAAGGACATTCTACAAAACAAGAGTATCTAAAAATGAACAAAGGTTTCCTGAAAAGCTGCAGATGGTAAACAGGTGAGTACAAGTTCTCATCCAAGCATGTAAAAAAAGAGTAAAGGACCAGCTATTTTTTCCATTTGAATAGTCAGGAAATGGCAACTACTTTTAGAATTTAGGGAGTACCTCCAAAGATAGTGAAGAGAGATTGCCAGCTTTGGAAGAAAAAGATCTTTGATCTTTGCACAGGAGAAGAGCAACAGCCGGTTCTTATTTTCAACTTCCAAAAAGGTTCAAAATTCAGATAATCACCTCCCGAGCCTGCAACACAGCCACCCGCTTACCTGTTGTTCTGGCATCTGCCGCTTCCATGTTGGTCAGCAACCTCATGACAGACTCAGGTAAAGTTCAGCTTATATGTTCCTGCACAAAAGTTTTAGATTTGAGAATCTGGCGTTTCCAAACAACTTTGTAAAAAGGGAAAAAAAACTCTCACCCTGCTGCAGTAGTAGCAGTTTTTTCTTACTGTGATACATTTTCAAGCCTGATGTTGGATGAAAATGTGGGAGGACCACAAGAATTCCAGTCTGCCACTTAACCCTGGGATTTTTTTATATAGTCCACTGAAGAGGAAAGGAAGCTGAAATCAGAAGTTCAGAGCTTTGCTTACCAGTATTCGAGGAGAAAAGCTGAACAGGTAATAAATTAACTAGTATTTTCGGTTCACTTAGATATTCCTGCAGCTTGTGTAATATCCCTGAGGAGAATACTACTTCTGGTCTTCAGAAAATAAATTTATGAAAATGTGCAAACATTCACTGCAAACATTTTTTGTAGCTTTTTGCTATTTAAATGGTGTTAGATAATAGCAATGATATTCACCTGGTTCTCTTTGCAGGAAGAGTATGAGAGTGCTACAACAAGAATATTTCTACCTAATTTGTTTTAAATATACTATCTTTTTTTTTTTTTTTTCAAATACCTGTATGAGAAGATTCTAAAGAGCAGCTTCTGTGAATATTCATTCAGATAAAACCAAGGCAAAGATGTTCTCCTCAAGATGAAGGGCTCAGCCATGAAGAAGTTAAAGCTGGGAGCAAGAGCATACAGAAGCAAGTTCTACACCTAAAAGTGTCTGAATGTGCTCTTGGTTACTTTTAAAACTCTATACTCTTTCTTACCTAGAGGTTTTATCATAGAATATATATGTTTGCTTGCATGTTTTTTACCAGGTGTATGTACAGCTATTTAATTTTTAACCAAAGCTTAATTTTCCTTTGTTGTTTTTCTATGTGCTTTGGGTCTTATCTATCCTTTTGATTGCACAAACAGCACATGATCAGCTTTTGTTGTTTGTCATGGATACGGAGGTAGTCAGCACTTGTCATGCTCTTGAGGACCATACGACACCTTGAAATGATCAGGTGTAAGAGTTTGCTGGTGCTGCTTCTTGATGTTACAGAGCTGAACACTAACGACTGAGGTCCATCAGCTGAAGAAGCAGTTACTCTCCTCCAAACTTCCATGGAAAACATTGTAATATTTCAGCTAATCACAGGCTTCACTAGGATTTAGTTTTCCTGGATGGTCCCCAGTACTAACTGGTGCCTACACCCAACAGCCACAGCCTTGTCCCTTGTTTTTGTGACATATTTCAGAGTGCTTCATGTGGCAACACCACAGGGTGTGTGGGTTGTCCCTTCAGCAGCATGAGGGCTGAGTACCTGGGGTTGTGCTGGGGCCCCACACAAGTAGTGGAGGCCATGAAAGCCCAAAGTAGGCACCACAATGAGTAGAAGCAGGTTGCTCAAGGACAGTCCTGTGAAATCCTCTTAAATGCTCTCAGCATCCTGCAGAGCCGGCCAGGATGCCTACCTGCAAACCCAGGTGTATTTTGAACAAGCAAATTCAAAACCTACAGCTCAAGGATAGTCGTTATAATAACAGAGAACTGGAAATTGCCTCTGTTAAGTCCTCTTTTCCAACTTAACAGTGATCTTTAATGCTTTTGAAGCTTTATTGCTTAAAAGACAGAAAGACATAGCGAGAATGCCACCAGCCAAACGTGGCTTATAGAGCCAAAGCTGACTAAACAAAACCCTTCAGCAAAATATGGGAGGAACACACCGTAAGCCAGAGCAAAGTGTGATCTGATTCATTGTGGTCTAGGTACTCCCTGGGTACATTTAATGAATTCATCATTTTCCTGGAAGTAAGTTCAAAGTCCTGAATTCTGCAGGTATAAAAAAAAAAAAAAAAAGAAATCTGCATATACATCGCTCAGATGTCAAAAGTGTCTTCTGGGTTTTGGGTTTTTTTAATTTTTTTTAGTGAGATACTAATCTGTGTGCTTACTGGCAATTCAGCAGCCAGCAACCAGCCAGATAATAAATCAGAGGGAGATTATGAAATCATTTGCTTTTCTGAAATGAGCCTCAAGATTTCCTGTGAGCTATTGATGTTTTAACCAAGTTGTTTGCAATGAGAGAGAAAAGAACGTGGAAGACTAAAACACAGTCAGAACTGGCTCATACTCCTGCAGCCAACAAACTCTTGCAAAAACCAACATCAGCTTCCTTCCAGCCATGGACATTGCTGACATCAAAGATCAGACCAAACCTTCTGAAAGTTGGAAATAAATGCATACAGCTTTGCAGTTACAACTGTGGCTATGGCTTTGTGAAGGAATCCTTGGAGACATCACTTGTTTGGCACTAGGACCAGTTTGGTGCTCGCCAGAGACCAGAAGTGAAAGGTGCTGTCAGTCCTAAGACAAAGTTCATTCCAGAGATCTACAGATGCCAGAGGTCTGATCACTTCAGAGTGTCAACATTTTTCCACATTGATCCATCATTTAAACTTTAAACAGTCTTGGGCTTCCAGCAGCATCTTATAAACCCGTTCTGGTAAAAGAAATCAATACCTTGGCTGTAAACTTTCAGGGGTAAACAATTTGAGCTCAGTGTGAAGGTTAGAATTCTTTTCATTGTCAGGTACGATGTGTTTCTTCAACTTTAAGACCAAATAAGAATAGTCTTATCACAGTATATAACTCTGTTGGCTTAGTGCCTCACTGATTGTACTAACAGATGTTTTATTGGAAGTTGCTTCCAAAATAAATAAATTTTAAAAAAAGTTTTATTAAGTGTTTCCAATTATTAAAATTCTGTAATTTTTGGAAGCCATAAAAGTGTTCATTTATTTTCTGAAGTTTGTATGCTAGATTCTTGAATGTTTTGAATAATATATATATATATATATATATATATATATAAAATATATGAAAGATAAATATTGTAATGGCATCCTTATTTGCTTTTAAAAAATATTTCTGTTAATTGGAAAAATATTGGCAGTGAACGTTAAAGTTCTCAGCAAAGATGTGGCATTTGATAAAGAATGATGTGGGGGTGAGCATGGAGGAAGCACATACATTTTCCACTGGGATGAGCTGTGTGGAAAAAGGCAGAAGAAGGTGTCTTAAAAAGTGGTATTTCAGACTGAGGTGTGGAATTATAAGAGCCTACTGAGTTACCCCCAGGTGACTCCACCATGCGAGCTGTCTACAGCTGCCCCAGTTACAAAGCAGAACCCCTCTGCTGGAATGGGTGGTGCTAGGTGCCTCCCACCTCACCCCATGGGCAGCTGCCCGGAGTGACCTGCTTAGGGCACAGCCCTGCTCCCAGGAGGACAAGGGATGGACGTGGGATGGCAGGTCACTTTGTTTTCGGGGGTGACAAAATTCCCCGTCCATAAAGGGGGCTAGTAGGAAAACAACCACCGACCCTTTCAGCTCTGTGTGCTCAAAAGAATGAATTATTAAAAGGTTAAAAGTGTATTAACAGTAATCTTATTGTCTCTTTATGTGTGATTGAGCTCTCTGTTTCCTGAAGTCTTGTTATTAAAAGAACTATTTCCTTAATAGATTGTATTAGGTTACACAGCAAAGGTAAATTATGATTTATATGCACTTTAACAGCACACGAAGACAAACGGGGCTGTACACAAAGTAAGAGTTAGATGTAGTTAAAACTTCTGAGTGTAAACAATTCTGTAGAAATAATTAGTCATTAAGAGGTTTCCTGTGATTTTGAATGTGTCAAAATGCTAGTTTCAGCTTCACTGGCAGTCTTCCAGACCAGACTAGCACTGAGCTAGCAACACGCACTTAATGCTTAACATAGTATATGTACCTTAAGAATCGATTCTCGTCGCGACTTTTTAAGGCAATTAGTTCACAGCAAATTAAAACATGAATTGCCTCACATCTTTTTTTAAAACAAGTTCTTGCAAGATTCAAATGTAAATCAAAAGCATCAGACAGGTTTCATAACTGGGAATGAGAAAAGCATGATACAAACTCGGACCCTCGTTTATCAATACCACCACATACATGTCTTGGAAACTCTATTGTCACATAATGCTTCCATAAGCACTAGGGTTTAAAAAAGGTGCTATCAGAGAAGGAGAGGGAGGATTCTGACAGAATTGGAGTAAAGCCCCAGTTTTGTGGTTTAGTGGACGCCCTGCACAGGGGAAGTTATCCTTCTGATGTGTACCCTTGACAGAACGAATGAATCCATTCCAGGGTGATCCATGTGGACAATGAAAGATGTAGTGAGCTGGAATGTGTGCATTTCTTGCCAGCAAGGTGAGGAACAGTGTGGGAAAAGTCATCTTTTTGAAAAGAGAGAATTACTTTCGTGGCAGTCGTTTGCAGGATATCACTTACTGACACACAGAAGATATGCTGCAGTAGGATAAAAGACGTTATGAACCATTCAGGGCACACTGATTTTGAGCAAACATTTGGGGTAAAACTATCTGCTGCTGCAAACAGAATCTGTTAATTTTGATGTGAATTTGAGCAGTTGCACCAGGAAAAGAATGTGGCTTCATATTTACTCAATTCTCCCTAGGGAATAATCTGAAAATAAACATTAGCTTTTCCTAACCCCAAGTCAAGGGAAGAAGGAACAGGTATAAAATCTACATTTGGCAATTCCACTCTTCCTTATATTCCCTTACCATGTGTGTTTTGTAGTTACTTCTCCTCTGACTTGAAAAACATATTTTTGATTATACTACGCCAGAGACAGGCAGATACATTTGACACATATAAATTATCCATTTAGAAACAGCGCTTCTGAAGTAATTGCTTAAATGGAGTTTAAGCTTAAATGTCAGTATAACGTTCACCACATATTTATCTGATCTTTTCTCAGTGTGTCATCCAAAAAGTTCTTTCAAGGTCAATTTATAATTTATTTCCATGTTAGTTAAGTTTTGCTGATGTTGACTGTAAAAGGATTTTTTGTTGTTATTTTTTGGTGTGGTTTTCTTTTTTCTTTTTTTTTTTTTTTTTTATCATTCTAGTGAACATACACTTTTACCTAACTTGGTCATTTTTGAGTTTGAAACTCCTGAGATGGCTCAGGAAGAGGCAATTGGATCAGGCTTTCTACCACCACCGCTATGAATAGGGAACCCCCTAATATGCCCTGCACTTCTAGGGGTAAAGATCACTTACCCCACCAGGGAAAACACCAAATCCTCAGCCCTGTTCTGCCTTTTCAGACACTCAGACTTCTTCATTTGCTTGAGAGGAACTTTACAGACTTCTAGTATGGTTGGGATCCTCCTCACCGCCTTCCACTGCGCACTGACTGACAACCTTTCAAGAAGATAAAGTAGATTATTTTGGTCAACCGGCGGGTAGAGCCATCCCTGTGTGTTAATGAGGACCTCCTGAAAATAGCAGTACACAGGGTATTTGTAATCAATCAGTCCTCTCCTTCTGACCACAGTAAGTAAAGGTTAAAGACAGATACGTTCCTTAGAATTGTTTAGGTGAGAAGGTTAATTAATTACTACATAAACATGGTCAAGGTATGAGAAAACATAATGATAACTGAGTTTGGCAGCCTTTTATTCAGAGAAATTAGAAAATTGTGTTTTCCATGCAATACTAATCCAAAACAATATGATTGGATTGCCAAGACAGGTTGTGTATGATAGTATGTAGCAGGACTTCAGCCATGGGCCATAAGGAGATCCTGAAGTTCTGCTGACAGAGGTGTGATGAGATATCAGTTGGGTTTCAGCAGTGTGTTTGTGTCTGAGAAAAACAGCAGAGACAGTAAAAAAAGCAGCAAAAATGACCTGAAATGAATCTCAGACATAGTCTTTGAAAAATATGGATTATAAAATATTGGAATAAGGAGTAAATAATTTTCCTTCTTGTTTGATTCCTGCTGTATTCAGAGGAATCAGACTTTGACGTAATCTTTTTTATTTACAAAGAATGTGTGCAAAGAAATACCTGGCCCCACTATCAAATTCTCCTGTACAAAAAGAACACAAAGGAATTAATTTTGACAAACTAGTCTGGTGGAAAGGGGAAGCAATATGTAACGAACATGCAGAATAACATTTTCACAAGGTGTAAAGAGAGTTAGTTTTAATGTGCAGCAAGATACTGGCTCCCAAGAACCTCAATTATTTTTGAAATGGGATATGGGCATTTCTGAGAAATAATTCCTTTGTGAGTCAGTTTGACTGAAAAGTCAATCACTTGCTCAACTCATATTTTTATATTTTTATTGCCAGTCAGATTCTCTTGTGTTACGGGATGTTGTTAACAGTGCTCCCATGAGATAAATAGGAAGTTGTACATACCATCACCACCTTTTTTTTTTTCTTCTTCTTTTTTTCAATTCCAAAAGAAGACTCTATGGAAAGAAAGTTCTTTATGAATGTCCCAGATGTCTTCCCACTTCTATGTAACACAGTAATCAAGATCAGTTTGAAAAGATTTCAGAACAGACTCTTTGTAATCTTTTCCCAGCTAGGGCAGTGTGTAGGAAATACAAGCATCTCAGGAGGCCTGCTAGGATTGCTTTATACATAGGGCCAGAACCTGGCTTGACATGCAGTGAAGCTGTCCAGAAACTTTTCCAGGGTCTTTGTGGATTCCACATCAATGGAGAGCAAGCACATGTCTTCTTTGTTATGCTTTTTCCCTCTTAGAAGCCTCTTCTGTTGGCTTTGAGGGACAGCTTGTGCAGAGCACGCCACAAACAAGAAATTCCCATGCGACAGTAAAACCTTTGGCTAGAGGTTTATGGCAGGACTGTAAAGACATTTCTTTTCTATAAACGATGAGAATTAGCCTGTAATTTAATAGGCAATCTCCTTCACTTGTTGCTTTGCTCATGAATTGGGGGCATTTTTGTGAACAAAATACAGCATAACTATAAAAAGGACAATAACTAAAAAATGGATCAACACTTGTGCTTTATGTGCATTTCAGGTCTGTTATGACTGTTTAATAAGAGTTTACCAACTGAATTATGTTTATGTACTGGTGAAAATCTTACAAATCAAAGTTATATTAAAATTAGTTATTCTATACTATTGTTTGCCTAAGAATGCATGTTCTTATAACAGATAAAAATAATTTAGCAATTTTATAAGATGATAATATTGCTTGCCCCACAAGTAATACCACTGTTATAATTGAAAAACTTGTTGTCATACAGTAAAACTTATCATTTAGAGTCTCACTTTGCACAAAGATGATGGAAAAGCAAAGAAAATTTCAGTAGAGCAAAGCAGTAAATTTATTCCACTACAGTGGAATGAAATGGAAAATGGAAGAAGTTAAACTTTTTCAAACTCCTAGGAGTTGATATAAGAAAATCAAGAAAATCACCAGCTTTAGTAAAGTGGGCCAGGTTGGCACTGATTAGAAAACACTTTTTCAAGAGGTGGAGTCTGAGATATGAGCAGAAATTTTGAAAGAAGCAGGGGAATAACATTCATTAAAATAAAAGCTACTCAGTATCTTCTGTACCCAATCAAGCCAGTCAAGGATAAGGACACTTGTGTGTTCTGGTCTTAAAGGATTTAAGGGTTTTGAGCAGAAGCAAAGATAAGATTTAACTTTTATACTTCTATGGCTGCTCAGATAAAACAATATTCCATTGGATCTGTATTCATTTTGACAAAAGCTCTGCTCCTGTGAAAACAGGAGGCTCTTGAGTAATTTAAAATAGTTAAATAAGGAAAATCTAACTTAATAATTCAGACCAGGGACTTTAATTTAATTCTTTCACATCCCAGTGACTTGCATAGTTAGAAAGCTGTTGTATGATCCACCGTGAGTTTCTCAGTATTTGCTGTTGGAAGTAGTTAGGTTACTTTCTGACTCTTTGTCTAATTGTTTTCATATGGGTAACTAGATGCTGATCGGAGCATATATGCCAAACCAGAGTTCAGTGGAAGGGTGCCCCCTCCCCACCTAAGCCATAACCACCAGTGGGGGTTGTGATGGTGGCATCTAGTGCACTCTGGCCTTTGAGGGATGGGTAGTAACATGGCATCCAAGAGCTGTCTGGAGCCGTGACCCAGACATCTTGCTGGTAAGCAAATATGACTTAAAGTCAATCATCTTACAGCTGACAACCCAGGGCCTGTTGAGCTCTCCTGCACAGCAGTGGGATGCACGCCAGGATCTCCCCTGAGTAGGGATGCTTCTCAAGGTTACTGCTTTTGGTTGAGAGATTCCTTGCTGCAACAGGTTCTCGGTAAGTGATTAATAGCATGCTAAAGAAGAAGGAAGAAATTCCTTACTGTGAAGGATCTGAGACACTGGAACAGGTTGCCCAGAGAAGTTGTGGGGGAGCCCTGGCAGCCCCTGGCAGCCCCCAGCACAGGAAAGACATGGACTTGTTAGAATGGGTCCAGAAGAGGGTTACAAAAATGATCAGAGGGATGAAGCGCCTCTCCTCTGAAGACAGGCTGTGAGAGTTGGGGTTGTTCAGCCTGGAGAAGAGAAGGCTCCAGGGACACCTTATAGCAGCCTGCCAGTACCTACAGGGGCCTACAAGAAAGCTGGAGAGGAACTTTTTACAAGGGCATGTAGTGATAAGACAAAGGGCTTTAAACTGAAAGAGAGTAGATTTAGATTAGATTTTCAGAAGAAATTCTTTACTGTGAGGGTGGTGAGACACTGGAACAGGCTGCCCAGAGAAGCTGCGAATGCCCCATCCCTGGAAGTGTCCAAGGCCAGGCTGAACGGAGCTTTGAGCAACCTGGTCTAGTGGAAGGTGTCCCTGCCCATGGCAGGGGGGTTGAAACTAGATGGTCTTTAAGGTCCCGTCCAACCCAAACCATTCTATGATTCTATGATTCCAAACTCGGAAACCTTGGCTAAGTGATATTAAGGATTGATTATGCTTATATAATCCTTTAAACTGTTGACAAAGTCTGGGACTAAAGTGGATCCAATTGTACCTAATTGCTCTCTGAGAAGGAGTTTAGAAAGCAAGGGGGTCTTTTCTGAACCTTATGACCCAACAGGAAGGCCTTCCTGATGGTTTTGTCTGACCCTGTCCTCTATGCAGTAAATAAGCATACCTTGCCATCGAATCGTGTTCAACCACTTTCTCATTTACCATTGACCTTTGTTATATCAATAAAGTATGTGATTGCTTCTCTCTCACAAGTGAAGTACATGAGTCCATCTGGGACAAGTTCCAGTGGCCTAAGTAAGAGGCAGAAATGCGAGTATATGGTGGAAAGTCCATAATTTGTCACACACACTTCAGGTGGGTGCTTTCTCCAAGAAAAGTTCTGAAATTGCATGGTATCAATCTGCTTTTGTTTTGTTTTGTTTTTTAATAGCACAGCATACACATGTAAAATTTAACAAAAAATATTAGGAATTAAGTTTGCATGATGCACAGTGATGTTTTGGATAAAGGTGTACAGAGAAATAAAAAAGTTTCTATCTGTTGCCCGTTACTGCATTACCGTGGGTCTTGGTAGGTATCTGTAGGTCATTAAAGTATTATCTACTTATATTTACACAGTATTTCAAGTGATTCTTTTTCCATCTTAGTAGGTTAAATTCCAGCAGTTCCTCTATCATGACTTGCAATCTTCTGACTCCTACTTCTTCTCCTTATCTCATTTCTCTCCTTTTTCTCCAGATCCCACCCTTTCCAAGATCACGTTGGTGTAATCTGAGCCCCAAATTCACGAGTCCCTTTTCAAACTAGGACTTCATCTCCTACACTAATTTGATGATTCAGAAAAACATATGTAGTTGGTCCACAGTAGCAGTATGAGTCTTCTGTGAAATAATCTCTGAAAAGGACCATAACTAAAACATTAACCTGTGTGCGAGGTGGCAGTGTAGCCCTGGAGCACAACAGCAACCAAGACCAATCGGTGCTGTGTGGAGGGATTCTCGGGGCATTACTTTAACATTATGTTGTGTACCTGTTATATTCGTGTAAAGAACTATAGCATCACCCTTTATAACAACCTGTGACCATATTAAGACACTGTAATTGTCAGTAACAAAAAAGATAGTTGTTGGCATTAGGAAATTCAACTATTTCCTAATCATTATTAAAGGATGTTGTTGATGGCGTTTTCCTATATTTAGGGTAAATAGATCCTCAGATACCATGAGAGATACAGAAAACCTTAAGGAATGCTACTACGTATCTATGCTGATTCAAAGGTCGGAACGCCTCTGGTAGATTCATTAGTTTAAACTCAATGCCTTCCACTGCTACATATGGCGGTTCTTCTAAAAAAATGTTATTAAATCACAGCCAGATGGCTTTTTTCATGTGATGCTGATACTTCCTTTAAAAGATGCTGGCATTGTTTATTATCATCCAGAATAGCAATGTGTCGTCACCAAAGGAACGAGTGGTCTTCGATCAAGGAATAAAAAACAGTTATCTGTTGGGGTCCACGGCATTTTGGTCAGCCTCTTATGGTGACGATCACTGTAATGACAATGTCCCAGGGAGCTTTAGAACCATCACTGCAAGAGGTTTCACATCACTTGCATCTCAGTGTATATTGGCTGATGTCCTACACCAGTAAAATCCTTTTTTTCAGTTCAGTGAGCATGTATCAAATTTTGTTAGTCATAAATATAACATTGTCTATAGCTCCAACCTGAGATGCGAAAGCCAATATACCTAGGACTTAGAATAAAAAGAATGATTGTAAGCAATCAAACTATTGCTTTCTAGATAAAAGTTATCAAAGCTGGCCATGTGCATGATCTTAATGCATTACAAGTGCTGAATAAAATGTGTTTGCTTGTATCAGAAACAGAGTTCACTCACCAAAGGCATGGTGCACTCTAAGTGCAGGAACACAACACAGCTGATTCAGTGAGGGTGGCTCAGTTGGAAGTGTTAGGCTTCAAGCCACAGGAGATGGACTATGTTCATGAAACTAAATGTGTCATATTTAATGATCCAGTTACCAATAATGGCATTTAATCTGACATTTTGTTACATTCATTTTGGGGTTTCTGCATTTAGAAAAACCTGAGCACATGCATAACCAATTATTTCTATGTAATAACGAAAAGGTTCACCCTTATTTTACATCTTATTAAAATATCAGTAGTAATTCATCCCTCAGTGTGAAGATTTTTAATGTTTTCATTTTAGACTTACTGATTTTGTTTATTATAGGCTTAATAAATTCAGTTACTGACGTTTTTGGTAGTAACTGTGGAGTACCTGCCAACAGCTAGATAACAATTCAGATAACATTATAATCACCTATAATCTCTAGTTTTGAATTTTATGTTTCTGGCAGATCTTACTAGCTTTTATAGTTTAAAATAAAAATTAGAATTCAAGAAGGAAATACAGATGATAAGGAAGTTAAAATAGAACAAATGGGATCAGAAAGGAGAATGGATGGGTGGGTTAATGCTAAGAACAATGAATGGGTGGGCTTGTCCCCGTGGAACTAGCAATGATTTTTTCAAATTAGGAAAGCAAAAGCACTCATGCTCTCAGTGCCAATTTTAGATCCAATGTACATGAATCTGGATTCATTGACGTCAAGAAAGTAAACTGCTATCAGGTTTCAATTTGCTCCACTCCACTGATCATCAGGATGAACCAAAGCAGGATCTGTCTAAAAGTCAATATACCTAGAAACAGAGTTGAAGAATATCGCTGACGTCATGTCACTCCATTAGCATCAATATACATGTTTCCATGTGTTTTGGGAAACAACAGCAGGTTGTTGTTTTTTAAAAAAAAGAAATATTTTACATATAAAGATGAATAGGTAGATTTGCTTCTGCTAAAGGAGTGTAAGATCATAGAAAGCAGGTTTGAGTAAGAACCTGTCCAGATGGTACCCAAACCATTTATATGAGGTTCTTGTTTAATCTATTTGGTATTAGAAACCTCTCAGCAGGAGATTCTGCTACATTCCCTCTGCATAATTTGGCTTCATTATTTTTACTATCAGAAGTCTTTCCCAGCCAAACTTCAGCTGCATTTGCTGTAATTCAACCCTATAAGTTTTTTGCCTATGGCAGGACTGTTAATTTCCTTCCTCTTTGTAGCTGCTTTTTACATGTTAAAATACTTACTATGTTGCTCTCTTTGTTTTTATCTTTGGTATGTTGAAAAAAAAAACAAACCAACATTTCCCTTTTGAAGGTTATTTTTTCTAAACTTCCAGCAACTTTTGATGTTTGGATGTTGTTTTAGCTGTTCAGCACCTTTTTTAAAAGCAGGTGTTAGAGTTGGCCCTTGAAGTACAGTTGCATAAAGCTAAAGTATATATAGTATATATAGTATATATAGTGTATATATATATATATATAAAGTAGCAAAAGACATCTCATATATGTCTTGCTTACACATCCTGTGAGGAGATACTTTGCTTTTTTTTTTTTTTTTTTTTTTTTCCCTCTTCATTTTTTTTTCCAGAACAGGCATCACTGTTGATACAGGTTTAACTTATGAATCACAATTGACTACACAGTCTCCTGCAGAACTTGCAGTCATTTGGTCAGTTCCCTAAACCGTATTCATCTCTATTGAAAAAAATCTATTTCACAGTAATCTGAATACGCTTTGAATTGAAATCCTTTTCAGGAATGTACTGCTAAGCAATAATTAACAAAGTTGAGACATATGTTGGTCATGTCCTCCACATTCCTCCTCCGTTTCGTCTAACAATGAAAAAGAATTTGATTATTGCACTGCCAACACAATGAAAGAAAGTCTTGACTGTAACTGCACCCTCGAGCACAGGCTTCTACTTTGACAATGACCCAGTGGTAACTACTCCTTTAACACTGTTTTCCACCTGCCGTTGTTCTTGTCCCACCATAAGTTAATACCTTGCCTTGGAGATTGTCATGGGAGAACACGTCGGGTATTAATGAAGATATGTAATATGTCCTTGCAGAGTTCTCACAGGTGAGTTGGCCCACTGACACAGAGTACCCATCGAACAAGGAGAATTTGATTTTTTTAAGATTTGTCCACTCTAGGCTTTTACAGTTGTTTGAAAAGTTGTGGCTGGGAGGTCTATGTAGGAGTTGTGGCCTTCTAGTCCATAGGCTCCAAAGCCAGGGTTAATCAATCTGAGCATGAACTGGGTTTGGACTCTGTCCCAGTCACCAGATATAGTTGCTATATTGGTGTATGAATAATCTCCTCTCAAACTACAAATATTATTGTACTTATACTATTCATAAGTATGTGGGGAACCGGTGGCACCATCAGTTTAAACAGGTAAATTTACTGTGCCTGATTGCAAGGAGTATTGTATATTCATACCATATTATGTGATCTTCGTATCACTCTATATGTGTTCATAGAGGAAGGCCCCATTATTTCCTTTGGATTATCCCTGAACTATTGCAACTGAGTAGGTATTTCACATGAATAACCAGAAAACCTTCCAGTTTTGCTGTTCAGTGAACAATTGAGTATAGTCAATGAGACTCGCATGAAACTCAGCAGGTTTCACAAAGATATTCAGAAATCCCATTATGGTACATTCATCTAGTCCTGCTCCCAGATGGACGCTGTGTTTGCAGTGCCATCCACAATGCCACCTCATGTGCCAGCTGTTCCTCCACATGCCAGCCTCGTATCTGTCTGCAGTTATGCTTGCAGTGCTGTGCCCACAGCAAGGCATCCTTTGCATGCACTGCAATTACTGATGAGAAATGCAGGAAGAGTTATGAGTACAAGACACAGAGAGAGGCAGGTAATCCAGGTCAGCTTTTGGTACGCGTTAGCAATGTAACCGATCTTCAGTGAGTGGCTATTATTTTGTCCTCAGGGAAGCTGTGTTAGACCCTACGCACAGAGTGTGTTTTCCACTGCTGTAGGAAATCTCTAGACTAGGTTGGCAATCAAACTTGGGAATCATAATCAGAGAATACCTGTTTCAGCTTGATAAGGAAGCCTTTTTGCCTTTTTTTATGCTGCCAGTTTCTGGCTTTCTGAAAATGAATCTTGCAAGAAACATTTCTGCTCATTCACTGATGATGAAAATATGGATCTTATTTAAGGCAAGCCATTCTATGTCATCCATAGAGCTCATCAGTGGATGTGCCATTTGGATATGAAGGTAAAAACACCTTTAAAATCATCTACAGAGAATATTCAGCCACCACAAATCTTTTTACCTTTTCAAAAACAAGGTAACATTCATACCTGAAACACTAACAACCAATTTGGCAGCAGGCAGGAGCAAACTATAATTATAATGTGTAATTTACCATAATGCTAACAGACACTTCAGGAAGTGATGACAATCTGCCAGAGATCATTTGGGAGTACATATAAATGCTGAAACCCACCTACAGTGTAGAGTTAGCAGGCTGTAATAGTTGTAATTTTCATGAACTCAAGGTGGTTTCATAACACTGTCAAGCCTAGTAATTACAGAAATTATCACGACATTTTTGCTTATTTTTAACAGACGTTTTGAGAGCCATCATCAATACTCATGATAGTTGAAGGAAAAGCAACAATTTGAAAAGCAAAAAAAGATTGTTAGGAAAATTCAAGAAAAACATCACATTGTGGCTGCACTAACCTGTGGCACATCCTTCTGTTTCAGGCATTGCTGGGAATCCTGATTCCCATCCCAAAAGGAATATAATAGAGTGACAAAAGTGTAAAAGAAGAATGACAAAGGTGAATAAAGTTATACAATAGTTTTCACACCGGGAAGTATGGAAAAGGTGGCTGTTTTTCCAAGTGGAAAGACAAGTGGTAGGGATTTCTGCAGTGCGTGGTGCCGGGGGCAAGGGGTGACAGGCAACGTCTGCTCAGCCTCTGTCACCAGGGCACTGGCATAACCTGATTCTACATAAACAAATGGGGGTGTTTTTTCCACAGGGATAAACTCAACCATGTCACAGAATATCGAGGATGTCAAGTGTCTGCATAGTTTCAAAAGTAATTGCATAAGTAGATTATAAAAATAAAATCAAAGGAAAAGAAACAAGCTAAGGTTGTTAAACACAGAGATCTACTTCTGGCCCAGCATATCCCTAAACTACAGTTTGTACGGTTCTGATGGTCTTCTTCAGTTAACTGTGATTCACTGCTGGAACAGAAGTCAGTGACAATTTAGATCTTAGCCATCATGCTGCTCTTCTCCTCTTGTCCCCAGACCAGAGCCACCAGCCCCCGAACGCTCCTCGACCTAGCTCTGTGTAGCTATGCTGACCTTGCCCTTACTATTTCACAGGAAGCCTGAGCTTGGTCTTATCTCCTCTGGTGGCAAACCACAACTTTTTCTTCCAAGAAAGCCCTGCGGATATGTGAACTTAGGATGTTTAGAGCTTGGTGGGAAAGACAGATTCACCGAAATCTGTGCTGAGAAGCACACAGGGTAGAGCACCATTTCTTAATTATTTGAGGGTGTTATTAAGCCCATGTCTGAGAAAGGGCTTGAATGTATATGATGTAGTTGTGAGATGACAAATTGTCTTTATTAGGCAGATAGATGCATGTAAAACTAAAACCTTGCTTAAGAAACCAGCACCAACTTTTCTGATTTTATCTAAAGTGGCATAGTGATGAGTTTTGACTTAAAAAAAACCACAAAACAAAACAAGCACACGGATACAATATTTTATATTCTTTCCCTTGGGTTTCTAGGTTTGAGTTAAAATTGGCTCAAATTCCTAAGCCTCTCTCCATAGTTCTTTTGCACAGAAGCCTTTAGAAATACATAACAAGCATTAAATTCGGATTCTCATAAGTGTTGGAGTGTCACGAATGAGGAACAGGACTTGCAGTCTGATTGTATGAATTGAGAAACTTTAAAATAAAAGGTTATCCTGAAATGTGAGGCTTTTTATTTTGCACAACCAGTACTGGTGTGTAGGGCATATATAGCACACCAGAAACATGCAGCCCAAATGACATGACATTCCTAATGTGTTGTGACAGGCTTCATCTTCCTCCCCCCCTCCCTTTTTTTTTTTTTTTTATTTTTTTTCCCCATTGGAGAGCAGCAATAATTTTAAATATTTGAAGATAGTATACAATTATTCTTTGGACAGGGAGAAAATTGGGGAATACTTTTAGAACAGTTGTTACTTGTCATCTGTATATACGTTCCACAGAATTCATTATAAAACCATGCAACAAAGGTTCACATTTAAAAATGAACATTTGCTGACGATTCTCAGGAAATTTGACTCAAATTTAAAATCACAGAGGGAGCTGATGCTCTAAATGCCTTTGATGGCACAACACTAAATGCTTCTATACCATTCGGCACACAGCATTTAAGAGGAAAGGACTATTACTTCTTTTTACTCAAGGAACATTTCCTTAAGATTATTTTTTCTGCCTGTTTAAAAGTTAATATTCATTTAGGAAAATGATCATTGGCTGACAGTTTATAATTTGAAATAAAATTTTACCTCTGTCCCTGCTTTGAGGTCTGTAAATTTATTCTGGGTGGAGTGGCCTCTTCACAATTTCACCTGCAAAGTGAGGCTTTGTGCCACAGCAGATACTTTTTGTTTCATTTATGCCAGGGCACAAGGGTTAAATGGAACAGTGACAAGTAAATTCGAGTTGGTTACCAGTTCTGACTTGCAAAGGCTGGTGAAAGAAGTATTTCCCTGAATACTCTTGTCTCTCCATGAACCCTGTATTTGGTTTTTAAAGAATCAGCTGCCTTTTGTTTTGCCTTAGTTAGTATCACTGTGAAAACACTGGCGTGAGGTTCTTTGCTAGGAGTTTCCAGGTCACTAGTCCCCTTCCGTGGAGATACTGTGCAGCTACTTGAGGGTTGCCTGCCAATGTCAAATAGATAGACTCATAAAGGGTGTTTGGTGTTCAGTTTTATCCTGAACTAAATAGTAATTTATTATAACATAAGCAAACAGAAATATGGCAACCACTGGTAGGGCTGTATCTTGCCTAATATGTTAATGTAAGCATGGTTCCTGCCTACGTATTAGCTGCTTGCTAGCAAAGGCAGCACAGAGACCTTTGCCAAAGCCGTTCTTTAAGACCAGCTGCCACTTCCTATAAAACAGTGGCCAGTTCATTTAATGAGGCCAGACATCTATCTATCAACGTGCCTTTATGTAAGTCACAAATTGCTAAATCTAGAAGCAAGTGGTTTTTTTTTTCCTTGTTCTTCATGAGTGCTGCATGATGAGCTTGGGGACAGAAAGTCCTGCAGAGGAATATCTGAGTGCTGAAAGTGGAATGTATGTGGGTTGTTACTAGCACAGTCTTGATTAATTATTTCATTCTTCCCAAAGACTTTTCTTTGGCAGCGCTCTGTAAGCTTTATCCAGGATTTTAATCGTTCTTGTGTTCATGCAACCGTCTACTTGTGGAGTTATGTGGCCTTCATCTGAGCTAGCATATGCATGAATCCACTAATCCCAGCAAAGACCCAAGTTTGGCAAAGCATGTAGGTGTTTGCCTCAGTCCAGGTAAGCAAATGACAGAGGCGCACACGTGATACCAGGCTCAGTTTAAATGTTATGATGAGTAGGAAGAAAACCTATAGGTTTCAAGGCTCGAGACATGTATGCAAACCACTTTCACAGTTTATGGGCAGTCCAAACTCACTGGTGAAGTGGAGAATTCAGAATTTGTGAGGTGCAGGGTATGAACGCATCCACTGGCACATGGTACTGTTTATATTTCCTGACTGGATGCCGCAAGCTTTTGAGATATGAAAACAAAGAGCATCAACAAGACATTTATGACATTTACTGAATTTATTAACCTTTTTTAGAAGTGGTTTTGAATGGGGAACAGCCCAACCCCATGAGAAATGGGTATTATCTCAATATTTAGATATGAAAATATTTCAAAATGAGGTTTTACATCCTCTCACTTGGTTGGGGAAATTTAGTTCAGAATAACACCAGTCAGCTTTCTACTAGCAGAAATCTTAACAGTTATAGAGTTGCACTATAAAGGTACAGCATCTCAAAAATGTAGGTTCCAGGTGTTGAGGGGGGTTTGAACATTATTTTTTGAGACTAATTTGCTTATGCTACATTTGAAGTCTAAATATTTTCCTTTACATTTAGCAGCACAGATTTGGATGTTTACAGGCTTCTGATGTTTGTGGGGGGGTTTTTGTGTTTGGTTTTTTTTGTGTGTGTGTGTGTGTGGTTGTTTGGTTTTTTTTGGTGTTTGTTTTGGTTTGGCTTTTGGTTGTTTGTTTTTCTTTTAATATTGTGTCTTTCCATGCCTGTTTTTCAAAGACTGTCAGTGCAGTTATGAATGCACATAGAGAATTTAGCTTGTTTGGTTTGGTTTGGTTTGTTTTTTTTTTAATCATGATGTGTACTTTTAAACTCAAATATTATGGATTAATTAAGCTACAATTCTTAGAGAACCCATTCTGTCATTTTATTTGATTTTCTAAATTGTTTTTCCACATTAGTATTAGATATGAATTTAATGATCATAATTGTTAAAGGAAATATGATGTTCTAAAAAAAAATTAAAGATAAAACTTTTAAAAATATTCCTTATCTTGATGTAAATAAGTAAATAAGAAACTGCAGAATAAGCTTGAGAATATTGAGTTATTTTCATATGTGATGCAGGTATGGAAGAAAGCAGAAGTACAAAAACAATTGAAAAATGTATGAAAAATGGCTAAAGGTGATAATTGTCTATTTTGACTGACTTACTATTTTCAATGTAGATGTTGTAACACTTAAGATTTAATAAACAGGCTCCTATGGAGAAGGAATAAGTTTTCTCTTATTCAGTTTGTGGGTCAGAAAGGATTTTCTATTATAAAGTACACAAGCTTTCAGTAGTATGCATTCTCATTTCTTTTTTTAAGCAGAAGTCTTCTGGGTAGTAAAAATGTTGAAATTAGTACACGCTATCCAGATACCTACTGGAGGAAATCAGGAGTTCGTAAGGCAGATAACATTGTCATATTCTCATTGCCATGGACATGTAGCCAAGTTTATATGGCTGTTAATGCTTAAGAAGGACTTTATTCCTTTTGAAATGCCTGTTTTCCAGAACCCTGAACAAGTTTTTGGAAGTTATCCTGCTACTTATGTGATGAAGAATACAGAGCAGCTCTGAAATAAGTAGAAGCTACCTTGAATCCACCTGTATGTGTCTCTAGTTGTAATGTTAAATCATGTTTGCATGTCTTTGTTGCTGGCAATGATATATCCTCTGGGCTACCGCCTTCATAATCAGCTTTCCTCTTTGCAGTGGTTGCCCACCATCACAGAGAGCATGTCCATCCTGCATATCAGGATGGAACCTTGACATTGTCAGTACTGAATACATTTCCCTTCTCTGTTCCTTTCAGTTACTGGTTTGGTGTTTCTCTGTTATTTAAATATTTCTCCAGAGCAGGTTTCCTAGGGGCTGGATCTCCCCTTCAAACTCACCAGAACCAGGGCAGGCCATAATATCACTTTTTTGATTTGCTCTTGATGACCTCTGAATTATCCACGTCCCCAGCTTTCTACCCTCCTAGGTTCCTTAGCAGCATGGCAGAAGCTTGCTCCACGGGAATTTTTCTCCAGAACATCCTCTGCCAGCTCCAGACGCCCTCCTGTTGGAACCTACCAGCAAGTAAAGGTCCTGCCTAACACAGAGAGAGGGGGTAACAAAGATTCACCCTTGGGGCTGACTGGGGACATTCACCTCACCTCAGATGTCAAGGTCATTTCGGTTGAAATTTAATAACAGAGAAAGGTATTGACTGTGTTTCCAGGCAGTGCTAACACCTAATAGGTTGCTGGCAGACTTGGCAAGCTAAGAGCTCTTGCACAAGGTGCTGCAGGAAGTTTGTTCCTACGTGTGCCAGACAGGAGAGTGCAGGGATGGGCTGACATTGTGTGGCTGCCTTTGTAAACTTTCACAGGCTAGAGATTTCCTGACATCTTGGCATGGGAGTAGCTGCTGCTCTGCATTACCTTGTACCATTGTGCTCCACGGTCGATGGCTTTCTCTTGCCTATCTTTACCTTCTTTTTTTGATCTTAGTTCATGTTCACAGCCTTTTGTGGCCACAAATACAAGTCTTAGTCACCTGCTCCTACAGTCTGTTGCCTTTGCCAAAACCTCAGGCACATCTTTCTCATTTGCTTTTCTACAACTTCCTATATTTCCCACTCTTGATATGAAGTACCTTTATATGATAAGCCAACGAAAACCGAAGTGTAACACTCTAAAGCATGAATATTCTTCTATGTTACTTGGTTACATTGTAATTTTACTGGTATTTTTTAAAAAAAATGTTTAAAAATGAAGATGGCAACAAATTTTAATTTACTGTTTCTTAAATTCATCAAGTGCTATCATTGCTCACAGCAACCCAATTGTGTCAGAAGAAGCCAGCCACAGTAAAAAGTGCAGGTTTTGATTCCTTTAACATGCATTACTTGCTGAAGTTTAGCTTTGTTTGCAGGTTTATCGGGTTAGGTGTATCTAACTCCAAAACATATTTAACCTGATGGGGTCCAGTAGCCTGGGTGTGCAGGAAGATGGGAAGTATCATAAAAAAGGTAAGCACAGCATGGAAAACTAAGTTTGGCTTCTCTGGTGGAAGAGAGACGTTCAGCTAAGGGCATGGTAATGCAAAAGAAAAGGAAAAGCACAGAGCTTTACATTGTTCTGAGGGGATTCGGTTTTCATCCACTTGCTTTTTCAGAGGTTTTGTGTGGTGTGCCTAACAACCTCTGCTAGTTCGCAGCTTTATTGCACGCCTCCATGTGAAAAAAAGCTCTGATGAAATGGACACACAACACAAAACGTTACAAGTGAGTACAAGTGAAACGGTGGACTGTCAGTTCTCCTCTAGTAAAGTTGGTGAACAATCAGTTTGTTTGGATCATATTGCGTTGTTTTCTTAAGATAAGAATAATCCTATATCTTAATTGCAGATGTGGGTGGCTGCTTCTTTCTGACTCAGTCTCTTCTTCTCCCACCTTCAGGCAGGAATATCTCAGCAGTCTGCGCTTCCCTGAAGCAGATGACAGGCAGCTGGTTACATAGCAGGATAAACAGAACCCTTTTTTGTAAGTCATTTCTTGAAAGAAAGTAAAGGTAACTCAGAAATATTTTCAATAAGCATTTCCTCTAGCTGTTTTCTTTGTGCAGGTGAAGGAAGACCTGCAGCTGATCTTGGCAACATGACCATTGTTCTAATATTCTAACTCTAGATTGATTCACTGTTGTGGTTGATATGGCAAGGAAAATAATAGTTAACAGAGCTCCTGCATTACGGTATCAGCAGGGTGCCAGAGTCTTGGGGTAGCAAATACTCAGCATTTAGCCTTCTCATGTTTTACAAAGGAGGACATATCACTGTGTACCGGTGTTTTTGAAACGTTCTCACTAAAACCTTGCTTTCAACCTAACTTCAGGAATCTGTGGTTCAGCACCACAGGGACATAAAAAATCAATTTGGTGACTGTGGGAAGCTTTGCAGCCTTCATCTGCTCTACTCTGCTCTCCACTATAAGCTCTAAAACTTGCTCCTTGAGGGACAATAAGGTAAATGTAATGTCTTACTCTGGGAGTGGTTGTGATAAATCAGAGTGATGACAGCACAATGCAAACAAACCATCTGTTTGCACTGTCTGGGCTATATAAAAGGCTTGTCTGCACTCAGATCCTGTACTAATGGAAGAGCAGAATAAGAAAAGAGGATAGGGCTGAGACATAAACTAACTGTTCCCACGGACAAGGAGCTGCAGTAGGAAAATGCAACTACTAGCACACTGGCAAAGTGCAAGAGAGTTGCTTCCACTGATAAAGCCTGTTACATTTTGGCTTTGCTCCATTTAGCAGCAGCTTATGGTGTTGGCTGAACTTTAGTATGAAAGAAGGGTGAGGGGGGAGGCCCAGATTTAAATTATAGAAATTTGCAAATTATAGAAATTTATGTTATAGAAAATTATAGAAATTTCTGTAAACAAAACACTTGTTGATAACAGATTTGAGTAAAAATTCTGAAAAATTACATACTGCTTTTGACTTTGATCTAAACAAGCCCTTATGTTTGTTTCTTTTTTTCTTCTTTGTAGTTTGTGTGGGAAGGCAATTTGAATTCAAAGTTGAAGTTCAAGATCATTTGAGAGGCAGGTTTCCCTCCTATACGGAATTAAATATACAATGTACATTTTCTTACTGAACAAGTTGAGAGCTTGTAATAAGCAGATGACCAGATTTCATTTAGCAGGCAGTTACATGTGCAAGAGAAAAGGAGGAAATTTGAACTATTCTTTCTATGTAGCTGCAACATAATTTTTTTAATACAGCAAATAGATATCTCATGTAAGAGAGATGTTCTCCACTGGGGTTATATAACTTTTTTCCCTTTTTATTGCACATTGGTCAAACCCAATGTCTAAGTTTGCTATCATATACCATTATCTTCCAGGTACAGAATTTTTGATTTAACATATTCTGGTGAGCCTTTGTTGAAGTTGGGGGTTTTTTTCAGAAAAAAATTATCAGCTGAGTAACTGGAGTTAAATGGGAAAATTTTAATTCTGCTTTAACTCCGGCAAGTTTAATGATTGTTTTCCCAAATCTAACAATGGTTATTGAAAAATAAGGGAGTTATATATCAACTGTTTTATCTGCAACACATGCCACTCAGAAATGTATATATAATATATTAAATTTCTATGGTTCAGTTCTTTAAAAGACATTTTATTACCTACCTAATAGATTTTTTTCCCCAGGACTTGCAATCTATGTAATACAAAAGAAGAAATGTGAAAATTATTGTGCCAGCTGATGGTTAATTAAAACAATAAGCAGCTTTTTTTTTTTTTTTCCCCCAAAGGTAACAAATATTGACAATAAAGTATGTTGATATGTATTTCTGCGAGGTAAGATACATGTAAAAATTGCAGTACTCAATGGTTTGCATAGAATAATGTAGTGCAAACTGCATGGAAGATAACATTGTAAGGACAAAATTTATGATCTATAGTATTAACATATGATATGCCTAACTGCTCAAGAAAAATAAAAAGGGTGAAAGGAATTTAAGCTTAAAAATGTAATGAAGAGGCAGAAAAAACCAGTCTGTAATACTGAAGAACATAGTGGCCACTTTCTTAGATCTATAGAAGTTGCCAAAGAAAAAATTCAGAGTAAACAGTTCAGGTGTGCAAGTGTACTATAGAAAACCGGGATCTCAGGCTTTGCTAGTGCATTACAAGCTGCTTAAAAAAATGTGTATAAACTCTGATGGCATTCAGAAACATTCTTTTGCTTCTGTTAGGAATGCATTAATATAACAGATATGCAGGTGCTTCTCTCAACATGGATTCTGAGTTGCAAATGTTCTTCCCATGGGTTCTGTGAAGGAAATACAGCACAATCTGGAACGTCAAAATGATACAGTTGAAGAAAGTCAAGGCAGTTTATTATAAATTGCAGACCAAACTGTATAATACCTGCTCCATAGAAAAGAAGGAACGTATGCAGCATTTTAGTTTTCCATAGTGCCACTTCGCACACCCCTCCTAAATGATCTGAATTAATGCATATTAACAGAGCATTTTCTTGCCAAAGCCCCTCTGGGTTCCATGGGTGTGTTTGCTTGATTCCTGCCCCTTGTAGTGTCAAGTTTTTCAAGCAAAGGCTACAAGGGGAACGCTGCAGTTTCTGCTGACTCTGAAGCATTTAAGCAAATGCTGTTTTTCCCTTTTTTGATCCCCTGTTATTTGGGAATTAGGGGCTTGCCCAACAACCCCCAAAGCAGGGTGATGAGCCTTCAAGGTACTGCTAGGGAAGAAAGACGGTTCAGCTCATGGACATGCCTTAGGTAGTTTATTTCTTTACTGATACAGATTATTGCTTTCTGAGGTAGAAAAGGTGCTGGACACACAATCAGGAATAGTTCTGCTAAGACAGAAAACAGCGGTAGTAAAACCTGAGAGCTGGCACACACAAGCCAACAGTCAGCTCTTTGTCAGGGTCACCCTGTTCGTCTCAGTGTTGGGGGCTTGCTGGTGATAGGGGAACGAAAGACTGACGCTGAAGAATGTTTTAATGGTGAATTTCCAGCTGTCAGCATTTTGCAGCTTCCCAGCTAGCTGCTAGGGCACGCTGAGGAGGACAGGGAGCTGAACTCCTGCCTCTCGCTTTGACAGTCACACATCATTCAGAGAAACGGACCTAGTACCCACCTGGGCGAGAGAGGCGAATAAAGCTGCTTGTCAGAAAAGGGTGGAGAAACCCTCAAAGGGGACACGGAGTCTCTGGCCCCACTTCTTCACAGGGGCCACAGTAGGGAAGCTCTGAGGTCCCCTGCCATCCCCCCCTGAGCCTGTCATACAGGCAGCGGTTGCACCTTCACCTGAGGCCAAGGAGAGGGGAGCTCTGCCCATTACCCTGAGACTGGTGGCTGTGGAGTGGGTTGCCCTGCCATCTTCCCATCCTGCTGCCCCTTTCTGGGTGCCCCTCCTGCCCCTGCTCGGCCAGGTGTCCCCAGGTGGAAGGGACACTTGCCTCCACCACTGCCCGGGTGGCAGCAGAGCTAACTGTAGCCTGGTGGGGTATTCGCTTGAGACCTTGAGCAGGGATAGCCTGCTAATTTAAGAAGAATCAACATAATTTTTAAGGTCTTCACATTGTCAGTATAGAAATTGAACACTACTTCTCAAATTAAGAAAGAAAGTGCTTTTAAATTACCAATATAGTGCCTTTGAATTACACATATAGTGCTTTCGAATTACCCGTATATTTTTGGTTGATAACACATATATATGGTATTATGGGTTATATTGTGTATTACACTTATGTTTAGTTTTAATCTTATGTAAGATGGAAGCCACATCACTGATATTTTGCTCATTTTTTTTTTTTTTTTTTAATGTAGCCACCTTCTATGACAGTTTATTACAGATTATGTAGTAATCAGTGCTTAGGAGTCCTCCCACTGCCTATGGAAACACGCTTAATTCAGCTTCTCAGTAGAAAGAAATGAGTGATTATTCTTCACTGCAGGCAGACAACATAATAATGTTGAACTAAGCATCTTGTCAGATGAAGAAAATATTAATTTTATAGGATTTACTGCTGCACTTACACGTGGCTAATAGCGTTTGTTACTCCATAGCTCTACAATATGATGTTGCCGTTGCTAGCAAGAGGCCATAAGTGAGCTTGCAAGGCCTCAGGTCTGAGGACTGTCATTCCTTCTCTATCTGAACTTCTATGGACCTGCCAGCAGCTTTAACGTGCTTTAGCTGTTACAACTTTTTCCCTAATTGTCAGGCATCTACAGCTAATTTGTTTTCCTTTATTCTGTCTTCCCATGGTACCACCATGATTTGATGACTCCACCGTAAGGATGCTGCACACCAAAACACAGGTTGATGAGTTGGCAGCCTTGAGTAGTGGAGGCAGCAAAGGCAGCCGAGTGATGAGGTGAGGCAGAGGCTGGTGCTGGTGGCCCCAGGGCTATAAACTGCTTAGCCATGGTCAGTCACGGAAATGCAGAGCTGGGAGTGGAAAAGAGAACAAAGAAATAGTATCCAGCATAGACAAAAGACCCCATATGTAAAAAGTTTGGAGGTAAGATGAAGCTGCTGCAGACCAAGGAAGAAAGAGCAAAGTATGAAAGCATATTAGCAAGCATATAAGAAGGCCATCAAGTGAGGTGAAACCATCAACACAAACATGGTGTTCCTCCTGGCAAAGGACTCCAGATGCTGGGAGCTCACCATGACACCCCCGACTGACAGAGCAGGGAAAGGGAGAGTGTAACCCCAGGAAAAGGGACATTGCTAATTCTATTATTCTTTCTTTCTCCGTAACAATTAGATGTGGACTAAAAATGATTAGACTTTTTCAATTTTGTTCATATGAGCAATACACTCTCGGCTTTATTTATGTAAGGTGTGGTTCCTCTGTGCCCATAAATAAGATCTGAGTGTAGCTGTAGGCGTCGACTTTAGGGAATTTCCTCTCCTCGTTTATTTCTCTTTCCTATGTATTAAACTTGGTCATAAATAAGGTGTGTGGTGTTATTCTCCATTCATCCTTAGTTTCCCGCATAACTATCTGGTCTGTAATATTTCACTGTGATTGAAAATGATTATATTTAGCACCGGCTCCTCCACAGCCCAGCAATAGCCACTAAATAATAAAAAGTCTAAGAATCATTTAACATTTACCCAGCATTAGCACTGACACCCCTGTGCGCTATCAGTCCCATTTGTGAGGTGCTACATAAATATGAGCGAACGCTGCCCCAGCTCTGAGTTTGCAGTTTCCGAATGGAGCCTGCTTCACATGCAACAACCTTATTATACCAAACAAGTCAAATTTATTTCTGGCTCCAAGTTATTCTTGCAATAGTGTAGCTTCTGGGCCTTAGCAACTGTGTTAGTTTGTGCTTCCCCACATTTCTTATTTCAATTGCTGCAACGACTGCCACCAGCTGATTCAGCCACGTAGCTATGACGTGGGCCACATCTTTGTTACTTGGATACAAATATATCTTTTTTTTTTAATTATTTTTTCTAAATATAGCTGTAGCTACAAATGACCAGCCATTAGTGGAATGAATATTTAGCAATTTTAATGAAACTGATTGGAGCAAAGAAATCAGCTATACTTCAGTTTTCATGCAGCGTGTCTGTGCTATCAGAGACAGAATGTGGATCGAACTCCTCTCGTATAGATCATGCCGTATTTCCAATCCCCAAAAGTGTATGTTTGCCTCTAAAGAGGCCGATAAACCTAATAAAGTCAATGTCTGCAGGATTAGAACCTATGATTCTACAAAAGAGTAATTATTTAAACCGTCTGCTGTGATCCCTAAAATTACAGGAGATTTGAAAGAGTCTATTGATTCTGTGGCTGAACAATAGATGTCCCGTACTTAACTCTTTAATTGATTTTAATGATCCTGATGGACACCAGCCAAAGAGTTGGAACAAGCTGTAAGGTCAAACCAAAGTATTTCTTTTGTACATCTCCTCAATCAAATCTTCATATGTTATAAATTAATTTTAAAAGGAAAATGATCAATTATAGCACTTCATAGTTAGAGACACACATGCAGAAAAGCTTATGAGATGTAGCTGATTTTCCATGCCCCGTGGAGGCTTGTAGTAGAAGAAACTGAACAATCTGTTTTGTGCCATGTTTCACACAGAATTTCCCTCACCGGTAGAAGAGAATACACTCAAGTCCATCACATGGGGGATTTGTTTTGGTCAGTGTATCTATAATTAAATGTTTTATCTATGACACAGTGTTAGAAAAAAATGAACTTTATGCTTGAAGCCAATTTTAACATCTAAGAGTAGAGAATGCTAAAGGTTAATGCTTTACCTAGTATTCAGCTCATCTGCTATATCTATCTGTGGCTAGCTACACTTAGACGAAGAAAAATGTGACAAAATTAAAAATATCCTCCTTCATTCAACTGTGGGACAACCATTTCACTTTTTCAGGTGGGTTGTTTTGCTTTCCTCTGCCCTTCTCCTTCTGTGCCACAGGCCCTGATCTTCTCCTGATTTCCCTCCTCCATTCTCAGCCCTGGCGTGAATCTCAGGGGAGATGAGTTTGAAGGGGTCAGTGTGCCCTCCACGCCCTTGGGGACACATGGCCACCCTGCATCGGTAGGGGTGCAGGGCAGTCTGTGGAGCACCAAGGAGGCCTCAGCAACCTCCTCCTGCTCATGATGGAGATCTCTGTTCATGCACGGACACATTCTCAGCTCGCATACAGTATCGTATCAGTGACCTCTGCTTCAAGCAAAGTTTGGAGAAAATATTTCTGCTTTGCTTTTCTCACTTTCTCCCCGTTCCTCTGTCCCTTCCTATTCACTGCCCCTTTCTACTCCCTCCTTAGCATGCTTTTATCAATAATTAAAATATTTATAGTGAAGTGCAAACACTGAAGCTAAGTCAACAAGAATCTTTATGCCAACAGTGCATGTTACTCACCCTCATGAGTCACCTTGGTTCAGGCACCTTTACCACATGCGAGGAGGCCTTGCAAGCAGACTGTGCACAGCACAGAGCGCCGCTGTTATTTATCGGGTAAGGCGTGCAACAGCTGGCCAGGACCAACACAGCGCAGGGCCAAGCACTACAACATTCCTCAGGCCAGAAGAGACACTTCTGCAGGTACCTCTCGGTCAGGGACAGACCGACGAGCCTTCACTGCAGCCCAGATCACCCTCTACAGGTTCCCTTTAACCCCTATTTCCCTTTGGGTTTGATTTTTTAACTTCTTCACATCAGGGGTCTTGAATCCTTGAGCTGTTCGCTGTTGTAGCCCCGGCAGCTGCAGCCATGGGATCCTTCCTCACGGGCTGGTGGCTGGAGCCCCAGCACCTTCTCACACCGTCCCTGCTCCCCCAGCCAAGCTGAGCCTGCGTCCCGGGGGTCTGCACCAGCATCGGCCTTCCAGCCAGAACTGCTGCACCCCGGGGGGGCCAGCACACACACCATGGCTCAGCCGCCTTCGTACGTTGTTACATGATCTCCTCCCAAAAATTTGGAAGCCAAATTAAGTTTTAAGATTGATCCTTTTCTCCAGGACATTCAGATTGGGTTTGCACCTCCTGGAGGGAGGAGGCACCGCCGGATGGAGGCACAGTTGGTCAGCGAGATATGTATATGTCTTACGAGTCCATACTGGATCTTTCCTTCAGGCAGGATCCCTTCAAGAACCACACATAGCACATCTCCTGTGGTCTTTGGGACTGTATTGCTGCCTTTTTTAGGGGAACAGAACATATCCTGTTACACAAGAACCTGCAAACTGTTTCCAGTGTGTTCCTGTTGATGGTGACCACATCCATGACCTTTAAAATCCCTTCAGGAGAAATCATTTTATAACTACTTTTATTTATGTGGCAAGACACAGGAAAAATAAATAAATAAAATAAATAAAAATTTAAGCACCAGATCCCAAGCCAGTGTAACTCCAGAGGTTTGCTGGTGCCACAACAGTCTCTATCAGCTCAAAGCCCTAAATTTAATAAATTGAGTGCATTAAAAATGGTTTGCTAAAGTTAGATGAAATGAATTGGCTGTGTGACCTTGCTAACAAGAACAGAACTGGCTTGTTTTCTAGAAAGAAGCGCTTGTACTTCAGCAACAAATCTTGACCTTTTCCTGCAGCTCATTTTTTGGTTTAATACTTTCAGAGCTATTCTTACTTTCACCTGCAACTGCTTATAGAGAGCTTTGAGACTGGAAAAAAGTTAGCAAACTTTCATATTCTTATACTCCTCCAATACACTGCTTAAAACACATCACTGTAGCCCTGTGAGTTGAAAAACACTTGCAGATGAGGTACTGTGGTTCATCAGGTTAGAAAACTCATTTGTACCAAAGAAACATGGACCAGAATGTATACAACAAATTTTTGTGAACTGGCAAAAACGTAACTGTTACAAAAATGTTCTTGCAGTAAAAACGAAAACACGAGACACTGATATTCATTTTTATATTAGATATCACAGATATAGGTATATTTTAGGTTAAGTAAATACTTATAAGATGCTAAAATATATCTAAGTAAGGACCAAGTGAAAGTTAGGGTGTCAAAGCTGTGGCAATTAGCTCACATAACGCTGCATGGTTCCAATTAAAAAATAAATTCAGTAATCTTTGTACCTCAAAATAGCTTTTAGGAGGCCCAATTACTTTGATGATGAAAATGTTCTATGTCACACAGATGGGGTATAGAGGCAGTTCATCTCGGTTCATAAAATTTAGACTTTATGTCAAGGGAAAATTGATGAGGACTGTTAAGGGAGGCCACCTTGGTGGTCACTGAGGGCCTTTTATTCATAGGCATTTGTTTCTCGTGTTATTTTTAAATGCAGAAGTTACACTTCTAACATCTGCCTTTTCTCTGAGAAGACACATTTACATCTTCCCCCCACAGTCAGATGCGGGATTCCCTCTGTGCTGCCTGGACTGGGCAAAGAGCCCTGCGGCTGGCAGGGACCCTGCACACCCAGCCTGACCCCCACTCCAAGATGCTGCACAAAGGTCTCATGGCAGATAACGATCTGACCTGGCCCAAGCTGATGGCAGCTTTGGAGAATTTTACTTTTTTAAGACTGTGAAAACAAAGCTTAGTTTTTAAGTTGGGAAGTTCATACAGATCTATGTGGATCATGGCACAAGATGCAAATCTCTTTTCCAGTGTTCAGTGTTCCTACAGTCTTTTGCACAGGAAAAAGTTAACCAGAATTTTTCATGTCAGGACAAAGAACAACAATTTTTGGCCTATTTTCATTCTGGAAAAAAGACAAAGAATTTTATCTGAATCTCTCCAAAAAAGTTATACTTGAGATAGTGCTACAATATGGAAAAATTAACAAAATACCTAACTTCATGGTAAAATTCAGATGCATTTGAGCACTGAGTGTCATAGTGGGACATACCTGAGAACCACAACAAATGCCACCTGCCCTACCTGATCTATCTCTGGAAGTACTGTAACCACGTCTGGCTCTCATAATGCGCATTAGCTCTTTGATCTTCATACCACTGGAGTGTTGCAGTAAGGTAAGAAAGTTTCTTAACAGCATGGAGAGCACATCAGGTTGATCTGAGAATGATTAAAAAAAAAAATAATAATTATATTGAGGCCAAGCATTCAGATGAGGTGAGCTTTCAAAACTTTTGGAGTTTTGGCCAGGGTTTTTTTCTAATTACTTCTCCTAGTTCTTGGAAATATTTTTATTTTACTTTATAACACATATTTTCATAGAGAACTCCAAATTTTTAAAAAAACTTCCATGATTCTTACAGAGGTAAAGGAAGAGTTCTGAGGAATCATGCAAATGATTTTGATATGTCAAGAAGGGTGTCCTTTCCAACAGTCCTGTACCACAAAGGGCAGAGACGGACAATAAAAAGAAAGCTAAAAAAACAGATAGAACATATGAAATGGGAACATGAAGATGATAAATATATTCCTTGTTTATAATCATATCCCCAACACAGGTTCTACTGCTAAATCAGGGGAAAAAAAGAGTAACTGAATTTGGAAGGGACCTATGGAGGTCATCTGGTCCAACCTCCTACCCAAAGCATGACTAAAGTTAAAGTTTGTCAGGGTTAGTTATGTCCCTTTCCAGTTGAATTTATAATCTGTCCAAAATGGGATATTCTGGAAAAATCTCTGGGCAAACGCTTTCACCAGCACTGAGAAATTTCTGTTCTTAAATCTAATTGAAATGTTCTTTGCTGAAATATGTGCCTGCTGCTTCCCCGACTTTCAGGGGGCACCTTCAATAAATGTCTTTTCCCACTTTATCTACAACTACTTATTATGTAGTAGAAGAAAGCAAAAAGTGCCCTCACCTCTCCCATTCCTTTTCCACATTTACCAAGCCATCCTCTCTCAGCCTCTTCTAAAAATCGTTTCCTTCAAAATCTTTAAGAGAGGATTGGGAAACGCCACAGGCAGTGTATGCAGGTGGTCTATCAGGCTCTTAATTGGGTGAGGTAAACCAGACAGGTTTCTTGCATTTCCCCCCCACCTTTCAACACTTTTCCACACTTCTTCGCTCAACACATTACTTCTGTAGCATACCTTCAGAAAAATATTATTTCAGGAGAGAGTGACTGAAGAAAGCACATTCTAAAAAAGAAAAAGGGGGAGGCAAGTGACTACAGCAGAGCTTCTGTAGAGATTTGCTGGAGGTTAACAGCAATTCTAATCCAAATACCCTGTCTGCCCCAGAGTCAAGTTCACATATCATTAGCTTTTGAATCATTGCTTAGCATATAGCTTGTCTTTAACCAAGTCTCTCCGAGCAGAAAGGAGCAAAGAATATTTTTAGGGAAAGTTTTCCAAACAGTAATTTAGTTCTTACCAGTCTGTTCTTAAAAACTTCTCCAAAGGGCCAGAGGCAAGGCGAGGGGACAAAACGAACAGCCTAATTAACAAGCTGAATGCCACGCTTGTCTGGCATTGCACGCCGTCTGAAATGAGTGTACGCTGCTTGCTAGACGAGAGATTCCCTTCGAGGCTTCTTATGCTTTTTAATGTGAAATACATGAATTGTCCTGGGAAGAGGGAATGGATCTTTGCAACCCTCCCAGACAGAAAACGCATTGCCGCAGACCTGCAGTTATCACTGTTTGGAGTAAATGTCCCTCAAAGAGGGTTGTTTAATGGATAGCTGCCTACAGCTATGGGGGAAACGGGGGAAACCATGCAATGATTGAACCTGGAAATGTGAAGCTTGTGAAGTGAAATCTGGCCCAAAATAACACTATTATACAAATTCCTTGGGGAGAGCAAGTGCATGCACGTAAGAGTGTGAACAGGTATCAGGTTATGGGGTGGGTATTAAGTTATGGGGTAGCGGGTAGGGGGTTGTACAGAGATGAATTGTTCTGCTGCTGACTAAAAGGCTTTGACTAATCCTTCTCAGCAATGTGAACAGGTATTTTACAGTAAAAATAACCTCAGAACAGATATAGAGGGTTCAAAAGGAGTTCTGAAGCCTGCACACTGCTTTATTTTGTTAAAGTAACAAAGGAGTGATATGGCTAAGATTTCATCTGGTTGCCCTGAGTCCGCAGAGTGAAAAGTTGAGCACCCGCTGGCATGGGGATCACATGTGTGGACATCCTTCAGTGCAAGTCCCAAGTTTGAGTTTTCACTCCCTGCACAGCACTGCAGTCTTTTTTTTTCTGTCACTGTACTCACCGATTAACACTAGAGCAGGCTGAAAAATTCACACCCAAAGGGTCTAATTAAAGCCTCCGGTCTGGAGTTTTGGATACATACAATGGCCTTGATTTTGAGGGGTTATTTATGTTGAAGTTTGGTAAATACATAAATGCATGCATGCGTATGTCCAGTGAAATCATAAGGCATCCATCAACATCATCTGGAACCCAAGTCAGGGAACAAAATCTACCTATGATGAACAACAGTGGATGTAGAGCAAAAATAGCCACCTTTAAAGAAAGCATACGGAATGGACTGGAATTATTCAGGCAGAGGAAGAGCGTACAGAAACACTGGAGCTACTGCAGTTCCTCAGGTACACACCCTGGGGAAGTCATATGGCCTTTGGCAACATAAATTGGCTTATACTGTACATTATTCCCAGCATTAAAGCTTTTATGTTTTACTATTCCCCATTAGCTGGGTTCATTTCTGTATTCCAGTGAGGCCCACAATGTGGTTACCATCCAGTTATGGTAGAGAATATTTCAATATTTGGCTCTTCCATTATCAATACCCTGCAAGTGGCACCTCCTCATTTTCTTTCCTGAGCTGAAGCCCAGCCTTGAAGCTCTGGTTCAGCTGATGCAGGCATTCTATTTCTAATGACCACTTGTGCTTTCACCTGCATATAAAAAGTAGGGAGGAAGAAAGCTATAAAATCATGTAGGTACACAGGAATATTATTCCAGAGGCTGATGTTTAGAGAACCAAATTTTTCCATCAATTACAATAACAAAATAGTAAAAAAAAAGTGCTGCTTTTTTCTTTTTAAAAAAGCAGCACTCATTTATATTCTAATTTCCAATTTCTGTTTGTTAACAACTCAACATTAGTCCTTCTTATGCTCACTAGTTTTGTAATATCTAACAAATCTGAAAGCAGCACATGCGATATATCACGTTCATATGCAGAACTAGACAAGTTTTATAGTTTCAAATTGTATTTTGAATCTCTCCTACGTCTGAGCTATTATTCTCTATCAAATTTTAACTTGTACTGAAATCTAATTTCTGTTTTCTGTTTGGAGCAAAGCTGTGTACCTAGTGAGTGGTAGACTCACAACCTTTTCTTTTTCATGCTACCTGCACATTCATGCAGACATTGCTTTTGTTCTAAGCATCATGCAACCATGCAAGGAGAATTCCAGGGAGCTGCAACCTCCTCCCTCATTTGCTCCTCTAAATGTTATTTTTCTGGTGCAGCCTAGAGAGGTTTGTTCCAGCTATAATAATTCACGCAGCTCCCAGCCTAATGACTGAATCAGAAATTCCAACTATTATGAAATAAACCTTCAGAGTAAGTTAATATTATTAATATCTAATACATACAGTCCACTAGGACTAAATGAGAAGGCAGATAAAAATTAAGAAAGGTTTCTCTATAACAGAAAAATATTGTAAAATGTAACATAGACTGTTTACCAGATGAGGGTAACTAAATTAAATTACGCAAAAAAATGAATGAGGTATCAAAACAAGACAGTGGAAATATCTTCCCAAGAGGAAAAAAGTACTTAAAATGCAACATGTGCAGATTACCTGATTTTTCTAGGCCATTAGTAAGGTTGACTAACATGCCACTTACTGTATCATTAAGCAGTATTTTTAAAAGTAATGAAAAAAACTGGTGATGATTTGAGGGATTTCAGAAAAGTAAATCCAACACCAAAATTCAAACCCAGAAGTTGATTACTCAATGTACTTTATATACAGCTCGAAAGCAAAGTAAAAGTGCATAGACACGCTGCACATCCACACTTTTTTGATATTAAAAAAAGCTGTAAACAGCAAGTTGTGAACATTTTTTAGAAAGTATTTTACAGTAAAGCACCATTTTATTGTTATATAAAATATTAACTAATTAAACAAGACATCGCACTTATAAAGTACTTGAAATAGGCAAGCTTTATGACAATTAAGTTGGTTCTCACTATCAATTCATATTGCCTTAAACAAGAAAGGATTAATCTTCTTAAAGATTACATACTGAATAGCTAATAAAAGATGACCTATTGAGCTGTAGGGAGATATTACACTGATAAATACTTCTTGTAATTTTTACATGTTCATTATTGTTCCAAAAAAAGGGACATTATGAATCTTAATAACATGTATAGATCAATTTAAACTGCAAGTATGTATTGGGTTTGTGTGGAAATGTTTCGGTAGGCGGGAGGGCTATAGGGATGGCTTCTGCCAGAAGCTGCTAGAAGCTTCCCCCATGTCAGACAAAGCCAGTGCCAGCTGGCTCCGAGATGGAACCACCACTGGCCAAGGACGAGCCACCCAACGACAATGGTAGCACCTCTGCATTCATACATTTAAGGGAGGGTTGGGGGGGAATTGCTGCACAACAGCAGCCAGGAAAGAGAAGTGAGAAAATGGGAGAGCAACAATGCTGCAGACACCAAGGTCAGTGCAGAAGGAAGGCAGGAGACGCTCCAGGTGCCAGAGCAGAGATTCCCATGAAGACCATGATGAAGACCATGATGAAGACCATGGTGAAGACCATGGTGAAGACCATGGTGAGACAGGCTGTGCCCCTCAGCCTGTGGAGGTCCGTGGTAGAGCAGATATCCATCTGAAGCCCATAGAGGTTAATGATGGAGCAAATACCCACTTGCAGCCCATGGAGGTTAATGATGGAGCAGATAGCCACCTGCAGCCCACACAGGATGCCAAGCCAGAGTGGGTGGATGAATATGCCCAAAGGAAGCTGTGATCCCATAGGCAGCCTGTGGTGGAGCAGGCTCCTGGCAGGACCTGTGAACCCATGGGGAAAGAAGTCCATACTGGAGCAGGTTTGCTGGCAGGACTTGTGACCCCACGGGGAACCCCTGCTGGAGCAGTCTGTTCCTGAAGGACTGCACCCCGTGGAGAGGACCCACGCTGGAGCAGTTAGTGCAGCACTGCAGCCCGTGGGATGGACTCACGTTGGAGCAGTTTGTGGAGAGCTGTGTCCTGTGGGAGGGACCCCAGGCTGGAGCAGGGGCAGAGTGTGAGGAGGCAGCAGCAGCAGCAGCAGCAGCAGCAGCAGAGAGAGCATGTGATGGAGTGACCGCAGCACCATTCCCCGTCCCCTGTGTCGTTGTGGGGGGAGCAGGCAGAGAGCGCAGGAGTGAGGTTGAGCCTGGGAATAAGAGAATGGTGTAGGGAAGGTGTTTTAAAATTTTGTTCTTACTTTCTCAGTAACCTACTTTGATTTTGATTGGCAACAAATGAAATTAATTTCAAGTCAAGTCTGTTCTGCCCATGACAGTAATTGCTGGATGATCTCCCTGTCTTTATCCCCACCCAGGAGCTTTTCATTGTGTTTTCTATCCCTTGTACAGCTGAGGAAAGGGGGTGATAGAGCAGCTTTGGTGGGCACCTGGTGCCCAGCCAGGGCCAACCCACCACACAGTTAGAAAAGCAAAAGGACAAAGAGAGAACAGGAAAGTTTGGGGAGATTAGAAATGCAGGCAAAGATGCCTTGATAAGTCTTGAATATACTGCATTATGGAACAAAACTTTAAAAGAAGTTTTCAGTGAAAGGTGAAGTAAAAAGTGAAGAAAAGATATGAAAGTAAGTAAATGATAATACAAGTGAGAATGAAGTGCAGGTTGCCATTCAGGGCACTCTTTAATGCAAACTGGTTTAGAGACATATTTAATTTGAGGTTCATGTTGGGAATCACTGTATGAGCTCAGTTCAGTCAACACATAGGTTATTGTTCTCTGTTCTGAATGTAACAGACAAAAACCCCAAACACCCCATTTTAAATTTTTTAGACATAGATTGGAGAATAAAATTTCTGGCAAGATTGAAGCTGAAAACTGAGAGCTGCATCTTGTATGACTTGCCTGAGAATTGAATGTGACACTAACAGAAGAGAGAGATGATCAGGTGGGAAGAATCGGTAGTGGGCATCTTGATAAATGTAAGGCAGTGAAGTGTACCTCCAGCGCTGAGGAGAATCTCCTGGGAGTTGGGTGTTGGACTGATAGACAGCCTTCTTCAAAGGGCTTGGAAGCAGAATAGCATAGGATATTGAACGTTTTATGCTAAAACATAATCTCGGTCAGATCTGGATGGGAATAGGGTAATTCAAGGGCAATTTTGATCTCCTCTTTCCTGTAAGAGTATGAAATTTGAAGTATGGAACTGGATTTACTGTTTTGTCAGCTCAGTTTTGATACGAGAATTTCCTATGCAGTGTTTTGGTGTGTCTCCTGATAGCTCTTAGCATTTGGTTGCATTCAGCTTGTGCTCAGCTTCTTTCATTGCAGACTCCGTTAAAAATCCTGCACTCTATTTCCATGTTTGCCTTTTTGGGTGAGGCTCTGTACTGCACGTCTTTGGGCTGCTATGTAAAAGTAACCGTCTGGACCTTTTTCTGTCCTTCAAAGGGAGTGATGATGAAGTGATTTCAAGTTTTTTAGTGCCTGTTTCTGAGAAAAATGTTGCAATTTCCAGCATAAACAGGCTCAAGATTCTCACTGATTTGGATCTCTGATGTGTCTGTGTTGGGCAACAGTGTGTATTTGGCAAATGAAATGTAAAATTTAGCAAATATAATTCAGAAAATAAATACGCTACTGAATTGTCAACTCCCATGGGCAATATATCTGTGATGATGCCTTGTCAACCTCTCAGAGCAAATTCTAAAAAAAGATTCGGACTTGTAACTAGCACCTTTATAATTCTTAGAATAACTTATCCTGGGGGTCACATAACAAATAGATACAATCAAAGGCATGGATCTCTGCAGTAAGACACGTTGTACAAGTCAAGCCAAAAGCAAGAAACAGTCAGGACACTGGCTGATGCCTTGTTGTAAACTTAAAACGCACTGTGGAACATCTGTGAGATGAAGCTGGGTATCCACTCTGTATATATCATCCTAAGGTTCAATATTAATAGAATATAATACGTTCATGTGCCAGGACTTCTCTAAAAATAAGACTTATGTGTAGTGTCCAGATACTTCACACAAACTAGAAGGCTTCGAAGTGTGATTTCAGTTCTATTTTAAGTGCGTTTTTTTACTTGATGACTGATAAAAATGCATCTCCTCATTCTTACCATCTTTCTACTTAAAATAGAGTTTCATAATAGAAATTGTGTGTTTAGCTTCAGTTTGTCACAAATATTTTTGCCTTTTAATTTTTATTATTTGAGAACAGAAGGGAGTTTAAAAATTAATCCTCTCTGTGTGTTCATTTCTAAAAGGTGAATTAGTTCCAACATACATAGAAGTTTGTTATAACGTGTTTTGTGATCAAGATGGATTAAAAGTATGTTATCTGTAACTGCAATCGTATTTGTTTCCAAAAGGAGGATTTGAGCTTTTTTCTATTCTGTGTCAGATAACAATCGTCACAGTTTATCAGTTTACCCATCTCATATAGCTCAACAGAACTTCTGAAGCAGAAAATAGATACGATATTTTATACTTTAGGTGGGAATTCAGTCATATAAAGGCATAACTTCTGTTATGCTTTGTTAAATGAAAGAGTAAAAAAAAATGAACTATGGTGCTACCACTCAGCCCCAGTGTAAATGATAGTGCTTCCAAAGTGCTCTGAATTGTAAGAGACTCATGAACTATGAGAGTACTCCTGTAAAGGCAAAAAGCAACACTGCCAGTAGGGACAACTATTATCCCTGCTACTGGGCCCTATGGCCAATTAAACAAACAAACAATATTTCTGTGGAATCACAGAACAGATGCATTTTTGTATGCATTTCATTTTAATCTGAGTGCCAACCTCACAGCCCTCATTACTTCTCCAGTAAATCCCTCCTGACATTCACAAACCTAAGATATTTAAATTCAAAAATACAATGCTTCAGTAGACAGAAAGGCAAAAAAACCCTAATGGGTTTTCTCTTTTTCAAATATCTCAAGTGCAGTTTTTGAATCTCAAAATCTGAACAACTTTATAATTTTACAGATCTTTGAGACTGGAAGGACTAAAAAGAGTTTATAACATTATAGTCATCTGTATAATTAGAGTAACTATTAGGATAAAATGATAAAATATTTTCATAATTAAACTCAAAGTTTTAGTAAAGATAATGGCATTCATTTGCAATGTAATATTTCCTCAATTCTACCACTTTTATCAATGTCGCATACACTGACAAAGGGTCTGATACTCCAGGACACTGAGAATTTCGGTACCCAGCCATCCAAACCCTTCAGTCAGTGCTTAATTTTAAGCATGGATAGCTCTCTGTAAATCAGCGGTGGGTTCAGCACGTAAAGAGCTGCTCTTCAGATGACTTTATCTCATGTTACAATGAAAGAAGTTTCAGTATTTTGCCTAACCTAGGCAAGGCTGTTAAAGTAAGGGTTACTGAAAAGAACCCGTGTTGTACCTGATTCTCTGGGGGAGGTCAGTGACCTACAGACTGGTGTCTGTGGAAGAGATTACATGGGTAAGAGCATCTCTGTGTAGCTTCACATTTTGTACTTTCAGTATCCCCTAACAGTGATGACAAATGAAAGCAGGCAAACAAGGACCCAGCACTCACTTCCTTGAGTCCCTCTAGCCGTAGCTCTAGGCATGACGAGTGCTGGGGTTGCTTCTGCATTGAGTTGTTACACAGCTGTGGCCTCCACCTTTGGGCATCAACTCGCTCCCAAGATGACCGGAGATGAGGAAAAGTCACTTCATGGGCAACTCCCTGGGCCAGCAGGCCTATGGCACAGAAGGCCACAACAGCTGCCTGCATTCTGTCAGCTCATCCCTATGTGCCCCGTGAGCCTCTGTGTCAGCACTGAGACACAGTGCCACCCCAGCTGTCCTCTCTGAGAAACATCCCATGTCAGAGGTTGTCCTGATGTTGGCTGGAATAGAGCAAATTTTAGTAGCTGGTACGATTCCGTGCTTTGGATTTAGTATGAGAATAACGTTGATAACACAGCGATGACTTAGCTGTTGCCAAGCCGTGCTGACCCTACCTCAAGGACTCTCCAGTTTCCCAGGCTCTGCCAGTGAGCAGGTGCACAAGGAGCTGGGAGGGAGGAGCAGGGCTAGGACAGCTGACCCCAACTAGCCAAAGGGCTATTCCATACCATAAAGTGTCATGCTAAATATATAAACTGAGGGGAGCTGGCCAGGTCTCCTGTTCCAATTTCACATGCTTTTAAAGATATTTGCCCTTCCAACTCAAACCAGTCTATGATTCTGCAATGCCGTCCCTAAGGACAGTGATTTAGAGCAATAAGGTGTTGGCACTTTCTGAATATATCAGCTAGTAAAAAGTGCCAGTTTGCACAAATACGCACATATTTCTGAGGTTTCAATGCAATAAACACTTATAACACAGACAGCTTTATGTGCTATGCAAATGAGGCCTCTTTAATATGCATTGGATATTCTAGGCAACATTTGCCCAAAAGGAAAGCAATAATGGCTATGTATTACTTATGATCGCTGCTGGTGGATGATATTCTCTCCTTTTATATAAGTGTGTCATACAGTCATTATTCTGGCAAAATTCCTTTTTGGAAACAATGGATGTCTTACATAAAGAAGGGGATAGTGCACTTCCTATAGAGGTAATTGCTTTATATAACTTGTTACTAATTAAATATTTACTTTGTTCTCTGAAAGCCCGCTTCATTGTAACTTTGAAAAATAAAAGCTCCAACCAGTTATTCTGGTTGAAGAATTTTGTTTCCTGGTAAATAAATTAAATTGTGCCAATAAAGTTGACACTGCGATTTGCTAGTGAGTGGGAACCATGTAGTAAACTATAACAGGACAGATAAATACTGCTTTTATGCTGTGGAAAAGGGTATTTTTTTTTATCAGAGACTAATCGTGGAGGGAGCAACACTAAATTACTTGATGCAATACATGAATAATCATAATATACGATCAGAAGTCTGCACCAGGCTGTTTTAGCTTGCTGAGATATATTTATATTTATATATGTTTATGATTATTGTGTGGAAGTCTGTGCTGCTACAGAGCTGAAGTGTCCCTGAAATCTGTCAGAGTTACAAGTGACAGAAATGAAACACAAAGTCAAAGTAAGAAATCACCACCTTCTTCTCAGGTTTTTAGTAGGGTAATCAACAACTGTATTAAAAATCATTGTGGCCAGGACACCTGGGTTGGCACTGAGACCAACAGGTGTGAGATAGCCCATATGTCATACAACATGCCCTTTTCCTCCAGCACAGGGCAGCCAGCTCTGTCCTCGGCACAGGCTGACAGGCAAACTGCTCCAGGGACGGGGAGGGGGACTGCTCTTTACCTGGGGTCCACACCCGGCCAGGGACACCCCCGCCGTTTGACAACACAGACTTAGGGATTCTCACCACCCAGGCAGGGCTGCCTGGCAATGCTAGTGTAGGTATATCGCGAATTGCTGGAGAAATTACTCCTAAAGCACCAACATTCAAAGCACCCAAGACTGAAAAATAGGGACATCTTTCAACGTTTCACTGTTTTGATGCATCTGAAGTTTTATAAACACTGAGATTTTGCAAAGTCACTTGTCCTTGTGGCTTACTCACAAATTTGAGATTGACTTTGCCCAGTAGTGACCAGAAGCCCCTGTATCAACCCCATTTACCAACATAATATAAATGACCTCCTTTTGTTTTTCCTTTCTCATTCCTGATGGTCCCACTGGTCTAAGAGAAGAGAGTCAATGCAAGCAAAGCTATAGAAAGCGGTAAGGAGGCAGCACTCATGGAAACGAAAGGTGATAACCTCCATACAAAAGGTATCCAAAAACTGGCCTAACTTAAAGTTTTGGTGGAGTACACTTGTACGAAGAGCTAGAGGAGCTACTGTTTTCGTGCAGTAGAAGCTTACATGGAGGAACAAAGATTTGTCCTCATGTGAGTGCAAAAGCCTCAGCCCCAGATGCTGAGTGAAAGTTGCAAGGATTTGGTCTGCTGCTGGTAATTTTAACCAGAAATGTACCACCAGCCTCTGCAAAGCTGTAATCCTTTGTTGATACTCATCCTTTTTTTGCTGGATATCTTTAGATATACTCAAAACTTGAAATTTTTTAGGCCTCATGCAGCTCAGACCTGTTCATATGGATGTTACCCCAGTATATTGCCTCCTTTCTTGCTGGCAAGAAATAAATAACATGGTACTTATTCATTTAGGCCTGAGACTGTTTCCCATAGATTGCTAAAACATATATTTTTTTTTCTTTTCTTGTCTGTTCTGTAACAAATGTAAATCATTACGGGATATGGGACTTTTCCCCTGTGCTGGATCTCGTTAATAAGCTTTGTCAGTCAAGTGGTACTTAGAAGTATTCTTTACCTTGCAAATTAGAACAAACCCCCACAAAATTCTTAGTAAAAGAAAGTTGTAGTAGTTGCAATTAGCAAGCTGCAGCTTATAAAGGAGTAGTAACGTCTGTAAAAGTAGAAACCTGCCTAACAACTTCAGCTTGGTTTACAGTACTTTTTTGTTGTTGTTTGTACAAGACAAACACAATTTCGGACAGACTTCTGTCCCCGCAGCCAGGAACACGGCGAAGCAGAGCTCTTCGCAGTGGCTGGGAGGAAGCGTTAAAGCAAAAGCACAAGGGAAAACTTCAGGTAACAATTTAAGCAAACCAAAAGATTGCCTTAATTTATACCCTTTTCACAGCATTTTTTAAGTATGTGGTATCAGTTTATGTTTAGAACAGCTTGACATACAGCATCGCAAACACTTATGCTAATAGATTAAATCAGGACAAGATGACTTTTCCACCCTTCCTGCTAACTTGCAGGCTGAGCACACCACAGTCCAGTTGAAAAGCAATACTCGATTTAATGTAAGAGTATAATGAACAGCTCTTGTGAAAATAATTTTTTTTTTATCAGCAGGCTTTGTTGGAGGATTTACATCAGGGTGAACTACTAGAAGTATCTGCAACTCATCTTTGCTGATCAGCACGCAGCTTCTCCTGTGACTCGGGAAGCCTGGTTTGCTGGGAGGGGATCTCAGTGGCGAATTGGCAGCATGTTCTCGTGGGAGCAGATCTTGACTGCTGAAGTGAGCAGTTTGTGCCATATTTCATTAACCAAAGTTGATTCTTCATGTGTTACATGTCGAGCCCACAGGTTCTGGCAAAACCTGTGTAATTTGGCCCTGTGTTTCTTTTTTTTTTTTTTTTTTTGTATTCCCAGATACTTGGATTTTGTATAGAGGGTAAACAGTCTCCAGTGTTCATAAAATTTGTCTTAAGAGCAAGAAGCTGTTTGCTCTGCAGAACTATGGTATGGAGTTTAACTTTCTATACCTTGTTTGTACTAAACATGAGAAATTGTACACAAAGCATCACAGCTTGATTCCACTGTTAATATTATTTTCTTTAGATTTGAGTTTGTTTATTATCTTAAATAGTTACAGGAAAATTGATACTCAGTAAAGTTTCTTCTAGAATAAAAAAACACAAACCAACCAACCAACAAAAAAACCCACAAACCAAAACAACAACAGCAAAAAAACCCAAAAAAACCAAACCAACAAACAAACAACCACAAGCCCAGAGGCTATGTAACCATTTTTTAAAAGTGATATATGATAGTGGCATTTGCCTGATAGTGCTGGTAAACAGCCTTAGCACATGAACTGCTTGTTGGATGCTATGGTTGCATTAGTCTGCTAGTTTCTGGACAAATCCATACAAGCTTCACCAGCTCTCCAGGTGGATTTGTTATAATCTGTCTTTGCATTTGGGGGTGTCATAAAGGGTGAGAAAAAAACAAGCCGTCTAGATCAGTTTGCCGTCTAGTTTTGCCTCCCGTTCAGTTGGGGAAAAATGACTTGCAGGAGGAGTGCATGCAAATTCCCTGTCCTCTGTCCCCTGGCTTCCACTAATACAAGGATTTTAAAAAATGACAAAATAGTGAACTAAGAAAAATATCTATAATGGCAGCACATTATTTTCGAGCTGACCATTTTTCAGAGAATAAATGTAGCCTGTAGTTAATTCATGAGTGTCCAGACACCCACTGGTTGGAAAGCACATCAGCTGAGCTCCTCTGCTGAACTGCAGCAGTCCGAGCAAGGGGGCACTGGCAGACGGGGGACTTGGAGAGTCAGCCCCTCTAGCTCAGAAATGCTGGGTACAGACACAGCTCCCAGGAAACTCCAAAATCCATATTGGACATGCAGCCTTTTGCTGCTGCTGTTATTACTTTTTCACATTCTTCTCAGGCTGAATTCTAGTAAACTCTCAAGAAGAGATGGCTGCATCTGAGCAGATTTTCCCCTGACGCCATCGTGTAGCCAGTACTCGACCCAGCAGACTGAGCTGTAACAGGGGAGACCATCACTTCAGCAGCAAAGCTACCTGGTGTGGCAACTGGTCTGCAGTCCCCTAAGGTAGCCCCTTGGTGCTTTTCCCAAATAGCTTTCATACAGATTTGGAAAGTTATAAAAAATACGCAATAGTCAGTCTTTCTTCCATCATTTTTAGCAGCTGAAGAAAGGCTGTTCAGGCAGTTATTTAATAAGACAAAAATAAGCTTCATTTTCAAAGCTTCCCATGATTTGTAAGTGCTTTGTCTTTTAAGGGAAAGAGCAGACCTAAGTTTCACCATACAAATTGGTGCTGAAGTACTCTGTGAACACTGTCTTAATATGTGAGGACTTGCACCCTCTCTAGCATTCTGTAAAAGAACATATTTAACTGTGAAAGCATCCTGAAGAGACAGAGGTCCAGTTTGGGGCCAGTGGGTGCCAGCTCCCTAGATGCTAGGGATAAAAGTTTTATACCCTGAGAACATACTTAAAGAACTTCAAAGCAGAAGAAATAGATAACATCTGTTTAGATAAAAACTTGAATAGAAAATAAAATAAAAATCAAACATCAGAATTCAATGACTGGAGGTGCTCAGAAGAAAACAAGAGTGACCCCATTACAGTGCTGGTGTGCCAGCATAAAAGCACCATTGATGTAGCACAACACTGATCCGACAATTCTTGGGTGGGAAAAAAAAACAACAACTAAAAAAAAATATATTAAAAAACCCCCAGCCTGCTCTTCCCCAGGATGACTGGAGTCCTTCCTTTTAGGAGTATTTGATGAATGAAGTTAAGCTCCTGTGCTCCTGCAGCTCCTGTCAAGATCATGCTGAGCTCTGTGCAAACAGAGTAAGAGACAGTCCCTGCCCTCAGGGGTTTGCCGGCTTTGAAGGTGAAGTGTGCTGATTTGGGTTAGCAAACAAATGAAAGGAACAGAAGAAATGGTGAGGGATGATGGCAGCGTTGGAGAGCTGTTCATGTGTCCGCAAGCTGTGCGGTAAAACTCACTAACAGCCACTTCTTTCACAGATCTGTAAAATCAGAAGGGACCCCATGATGGACACCTGATTTGTCTTCCTCCTTCACAAGTGCCATTTCTCTCTGCTCCCACAGTGAAAGGAATTACTGTTTCTTGCTGTATTAATCACTGTTGCAGTTGTTAACCCCAAGACTTGGATTAATTACTTTATTCAACCCATCCTCAGAGGCTTTCTGGACAAATTCTCTTTTTGGACTAAGTGTTTGAATTTAAGCACTTGACTCCAATATATAAAAGGTTTAAGAACTTCTCCTAGGTGATGCCTAAGACAGAAAGCATTTATTTCTCTAAGCTCTTGTAGCACTTGTGCCCAGGGGTTCCCAGATTTCAGTGTGTCAAGCACCTGTATTGGCCTGAAGCTCTGCAGAATCCAAAATTACGTTACCTGTCCGTGCAAAGTGCATCTATAAAAATATTTTGCAAGGAGTGTCCAACAGAAAGTGAAACCTCTGGCTTAGTGTTCAGTAAAGCAGGTTTCCATCGTTAGAATATGCAAGAAATTGTCTAAGAGGCTGAAACCTCTTTCAGTGAAATCCAGTACAGATACTTCAGACGTCCCTAGCTGAGCACATGCCGAGATGCAGAATGGGGAACTTTCTTTCCTTTTTGTTGAAAAGTTTCAAGCTGCATGCAGTACCTCAGGAGTCATTGAGCCAGAAGGCAAAACCTAGGGAGATCACCACACTGCAGTGTAACGGCCATGGCCCACAGGGAGTGCTCCGGAGGTTCTTGCTCTGATTTTTTTTGGCCTTATGCTACCAAAGGACAGCAATACATCAGAACCAAGCAAAAAGGGATGGAAATCCCTTTCTTCCCCATCTCACAGAGCTGCTAAGGGTCTGTGTAACCTCTCTCGCTTCTCCAGGTCCTAAATCTGAAAGTATGCCAGACAAAGCTGAAAATGTCAATTCTGAGGCTGGAGAAATACTCTCATTTCTTAAATGGCCAACAGTCCGGCACTGAGAGTCAGTCACTCCTGAGAAGGGCCTAGGACTGAACATGATTTTCTAGCCATACTTTCCATACCTTGCTGGAGCTCTCCAACTATTTACTAGCTGTGAGGAAGAGGCATGGATACATACGTTTCTACTTTTAGAAGAAAGACTTAAGTCCTTGCCTGGAGCAGGCCACTGGCCTCTATTTGTAATATCAGGAAAGAGTTTATTCTCCATCTTACTGAAATCTTCTTAAATATATATTTTAAATAAATGTGAGGTGCTTAGACTCCGTGACAAGAAGCTTACGTGAACATTTCCCATTAAAACATACTATTGAGCACTGATAAAGAACTGCATCTCTTGGAAGGATACCTAACAACCTGATGGTTAGGTGGAGATGAATCTATGATTTCCATGGCTAATCTTAGATTAAATTGTATTGACTACACAGAACTGTAGTAAAAACAGAAAATGCAGGATAAAACTTCCATTAAAACAGTACAGAGTGTGGATATATGTGCTGCTGTCCAGCTTCGTTGTTTTTGTAAATAGATGTGAAGACCGTGAGGGAATTTCTCCCTCTCTGTGTTATTCTCCCCAGCTGAGAGCGCAGGAGGTGAGTGAGCAGGCGCAGAGCTGGTACAACACAAGGGGAAACCAGCAGGATATTATCTGGGAGAGAGCTGAGGGCCTGGAATTAATTTCCTTCTTGGCCTGGACCAGCTCAGATCTGTTGATAACAGTGTACAGGTTCTCCTCAGACATTAAGAAACAAACAAACAAACTGGGAAAGTTTGGGCAGTGGTAACTGTAGGAAGGGAAAGATGAACTTAGCACCACTTTTATGGCTGTTGGCTTTACATTTATGCCTGGTATTCATGGAATTTAAAGCCAGAGGAAGCCATCAAATTCATCTTTTGGACCTTTTTCCCTATGTGCACTCCTGGATTTTTCACAATAATTCTTCAAATCTGCAGCCACTTTGAAGAAAGGACACAGCCTGGCTGCCATGGAAAGTGCACTGCTTTGCTACTTCCAAAGCAGACTCCTGGTGCTTGACATCTTAGTCCAGGAGAATGGAGTGCCAAATCTCTTGCTGTTTTTGCTCTGTATTACCATATTTTATGTCATCATTAATTTTCTGATGCAGCCATCAGTAACATCTCAGGTGAGAATGAACACGACCCCTTTCCTTTCAAAGGCACCTGTATTCAGAGGGATGGAGCCCAGGGAAGCACGGGCTGGTTTTCCCTCAGCTGCCCTGCAGACGAGTCGGCAGCCTTTCTGAAATGCAGGCCCGCAGCACACAGCAGGGTTCTCACACTAGGATGGAAACCAGCATCTGAAAGGCAGCATCTCTAGGCTATCCTCACCGGTACAGCAGTGTCTGCTCCAGCAATGTCATCCTTCACTGCGCAGAAGCCTGCTTTAGCCTCTGCTTCCAAATGTTTTTAAGCTGCTGCCATATGTCAAGTGTATAACGGCTAACGAGTCAGTATAAGCACCACATGTTAAATGCATTCAGCTCTGACAGCCAGGGCAATAAATGCTGTACGTTGGAAGGGAGATTGATACTGCCTCCTGGTCCTTGCAGCCCTCATTACCCAAAATATGCTTGTGGTAGAAGTATTCTATACACAGTTACCAGAAAAGCATGTCCACAAACTCTTTTTTTAAAGCTCTACTTAATTATTTTTATATTACAGGGTTGTGAAGATAAGGGGATGATTAGGCTCTTCAGACAGGAATTTGATATAGAAATTTGAACAGCCTCTTCAAGCTTCAGAAATAAATTTCTCCCTTATGGCTGTGGCTATGATGCTGTCCTGCAGAAATTAATGCTCATGTTTTCCAGTGAGTGTTAGTTCCCCAAAAATATAAGAATGACTGGGATAACTCCTTCAAAACAAAAGGAAAACCTATATAACCCTCACACGTGACAGAGGTCTCAACAGAAGATACATTTGAAGAATTTATGAAGCTTGATTTGATAGCAAGAACCCTTTGGAAGGCAGCCATTTGACAGTCGGAAAGTGTATCATCAGGGGTTTTGTAGGTATAAGGAAAACCTCACACACATTTTTTCTCTTATGTTGTAGAATATAAAATGCTATATTATTTCATATGTGTGACTATTTGTTTCCAAAACATAAAGATTATTACTTTGGTTAAAAGTGGTATTTTAATTTCCAAATGCTCCCATAATACAATGCAGGGCCTTATTGTATAGAGAGATCATATCAGTCTCTGTTATTCTGGTAAAGCAACTTCTTCCCTTCAAGACAGACAGTTTTGACTTAAATCACAGTGGGATATTCTGATTTTTCTGTAGAACAAATGAGGTTTTTATGTACATTTGTTGAAGCTTATTCATATGAAATAACATCACTTTGATTTAACTTTGGTTTTAGTTATATTCTAAGTATACTGCAAGGTCACCGACAGTGGAACGTTCAGACACAAAGGTACTTGAAATCAGATATGAAATCCTCTGTATTGTTTTCAGTTCTCATACTTGATGCTACAGACTTCACAAACCACAGATGTATTTCCCCCACACACACACTTTTCCTTCAAACACAATGCCTGATAATCAGCAAAAATAGTGATGCAGGCCTGACCTAGCTACACAAGTTTCATTGTAGCTTTGAATTCTATATTCACTTAAATATCCCACATTTGATTGTTACAAGGTTAAAAATCATGTAATTAATTTAATGAGATAATAAAAATCTGTGAGTCTCATCCTGATTTTGTTCTCAGTAACCTTTGTAAGAATGGAGATAAGTCAATGGAGCTGCTCTGGATTCACGCTTATGTGGCAAAACAGAATTCAGGTTCAGGAAGATCAGGCTGATAATGCTTAAACCCCACCCTTTCCAAGCATGGTCACGCCATGACTCAGGTTATTGTAGTCTGCAGGCAGACCCCTTAATCCAGGCCAAGTGGTATGTTGACGTTCTTACATTTCATCTTATGTAAGGGGATCAGTCTCCGGCATCTGAAGGAAAGGGGAAGCCTAGATCCAAACCATTCCATTTCTGATTTGTTCTGCAAAGTCAACAGCAGCCTTGTGTTTTCCCATCAGAAAGGTGCAGTGGCACTTTAACACAGAGGTGACCTTTTCGTGTTATTTTGCACTGCTCTCTCGGTTAAGCTGATATTCCAGTTCTGGCACAGGCTGCTCGCTCGCAGCATTACACAACACCTAAGTTTGAGGACTGGGAGGGGGCAAGGGTGGAAGGAGAAGAGACATGCAGAACACGACCCATGGCAAAATACACCAGATATACATTTTTCCTCAATAAATAATATTAGAAAAAAAATCTAAAAATCTGTTGGGGTGATTTCTGGAAGAAAGTGAGAGTCAAAGGACCCAAGCTGTATAAGGCATTCAGGCAAGGATGGGGAGTGTGTGCAAGGATGGCAGAGGAAGGGAAAGAAGGAGGAGGACGGCACGGAACTCTCACCATGGATTCTTTGCCTTAGAAAGGCTACAGACACAGCGAAGTGTCTTTGTGTTTGAGCACATGCGGTTCTATCCAGGTGAGGGTAGAAGTTTATCGTTCACGGTCCCTGTTTTGTGATAGGAACCCTGAGCCTGGCACCTCAACCACTCAGTTACTCCTCAGGCTAGCCGTTCCTGCAGCCAGCTTGGGATTCATTACCAGGATCTGTGAGGTGACTTTAGTATGACATCATCACCACCCTTGTGATATCTGGCGTTTGCCTTTTAGGCACAACTCCTGGGTCCATGCCAATCTTTACTTTCAGCTAAGAGGAAAATTTCCCTGTAGTTGCAGAGAAAAGCTTAAAAATGTAACCTTAACGAACCTTACAGGTTTCAAAACAAGGCAATAAAGAAATTCTATTACGTGATGAAAAAGAAAAAATAAAAAACATTTTAAAGCCAACCATTTCTGGGTGTTTGTTTCATTATTTAGATTGGTTTTACTTGTCAGTTCATGTCTTTTTTGTTTTGGAAATCAAAGAGAATTTGCTTTGGAGAGTGTCATTTTGTAACAGTACATAAAACATACTACATGTATTTTTTGTAAAACTACCCAATATTTTAAAAATAAAAACTTCTCTCACGATGATTTCCTAAAAGGAGGAATGCAACTGCGCTGTTGCATCTGTAGCTCCATTACCAGAATTGCCCAGCGAAGCAGAGAATACAGTCCCGTTGTGCGGCTGTCTGCAATGACCTGGTGAGTGACATGGGTAATTACCTTGTTAAGAAAAATGCTCTCGCATGGTCTCTGCTCACCAGAAGCTATCAAGCATGTTTGCAGGAAGAACTTCATGGCTTATGTGAAGTGATAGAGATTACTGCTTTCAGAGACCATGTCAATGAGACTAACAGAAAATTGACCTCAGCAGGTGCAAAACTACTTCAGTTTACTCTGGGAGCAGGAAAAAAAAATATCTTTCTAGAATTCTGGATTGCTGTTAGTGAGCTGATTTGAGCTTTTGTATGTTAAACAAGTGCTCCTTGAGAAGCCACATGGGATCATTCACACACACGAAGGCACAAAAGTGCCTGGCTGTTCCATCCTCCGTGACCTGGAGCAGCTAAATACCTGGCTTTTTGTTTTCTACCTTTTGGAAAACATCTGTAACCTTGTCTCTTGGTACACGTTTCGAACCTGAGCTATGTATTCACTAGTTATTGCAGTAATTGTCAGCCTCCTCAAATGCTTACATGGCTGTGAGGAATTCACCTGTTCTTGTATGAGTGCCAGCTGTCACAGACAATAGCCAAAGGAATATTTATGCACCAGCTGTACAACATTAATTTGTCTTGTGTACTCTCCCTAAAAAATTCAGGAGATGTGATACCTGGAAAGGCCTAAATAGGCAACAAGGGATCATTCTTTGCCACGCCTGCTTTAAATACAGTGCTGATATTTCCCTAAATAAATGAGTAAAATGCATGTGTCCACGTTAATTTTTATTTTGGTCAATATTAGTGTGATATATGAGAGCAAAATAATTTATTTTTTTCATCCAGAAATTATTTTGGATATGGACTTTAGAAAGAGCAAAGTTCTGTATCTTTAAGCTCCTGGGTGAGGAATCATTCATTCTTTCTGTGGAAAAAGGACGCTGATTATGAAATTAATGTCACCTTAGAAAAGCCAGTCAAGATCACTGACTTACACTTTAATAAAAGTTTCTTTGTTTTTTGTGAAAAGTGGGTATTATTATCAGACACTTAGAGCTAGAAATCTGTTCCTCACCAAAAACGTCAGTCCCAAAGGGTCACATTTTATGTGGAAGAAAAGTGGGATGGATGCTGAACCTTCTTAAACTTTGAATATATGGTCCTCAAGGTAAGGAGGCAAAAGGCAGCGCTGGGTAGGGGCAGCTCCACAGGGAATTACTGTTTCCTTGGTGTTAGTTGGAGTCCAGCAGTACAGGCTGGTGAGGTCGGACCGTGTATAAGCGACAGGGTTAAACTCAGGTGCAATTTCGAAACTTGCCACAGCCACTTTTGGCAGGAGGAAGCGATAATACCCCGCGGTGGTGTTGGGTGCCTGCCCACACAGGCGCAGGGACTGGGAGTCGGTGCCTGGTTCTGAGACAGCCTGGATATATCACATCTCGCACAGGAATGTGCTGTGCTTCTTATCGTCCTCCTTGCCGGGTGTGCTATTTTCTGCAAGCCTCAGCCTGTGGCGAAATACCGCGGCGTTACCAGTGCTCAGTGTTTGAAAGAGAAGACCGTCCTTTACTATTTGAATAGCTGATTGTGCTTTTCTGTAATCAAATCTAATAGAAGCAGCACTCTGTTAGGAGCAAGAAAAATGGCTTTGTAAGACAGAGGGACAATTATTTGCAGATTTTTAAGAGTTCAGGACTTTTAAAATATATGCATCCTCAATAATAGTCCACCATCCTCTTCTTTTGGCTGCCTTGCTGCTTTGAAGTCACTCCCAAATGAGAGGATCTGGAGGAGGACAGATCTGCAGCACCTTGTAGCTGGATCATGAAAGATCTGCAGAATGCAAGTTGTGAGTCTTATCTCAATTATGCAATTGGTCAGAAGATACACTTCTTGTCTTTTAGACATTTGGCCATTTCATTTTTTGGTTAATTTCTCTGACAAATTTTTATCAGAACTTGTTGCTAATTTTCGAACCATTATGGTATGTGTGTGTATATGTGTGTGTGCATTTGCATCTCAGAGATGTCCATTTGCTGTACATATGTACAGAAATTCCCATTTTGTCATCATCTCAGGGTGTTATAGTATTTTGGCTCCGATTTTATCCTCCAGCCTTAGTATGTGCATTTCAGAGGAGAAGTTCAAGCCTTTGTGAGAAGGATTCCTAGGACTCAGGTCATCTGTAGGCCAAAAATTTTGATGTCAGGATTAATAAAGTTATGCTCAAACCTCCTCAATCACTCTTGCATGTACCATTAACATTTCAGCCAAGGTGCAGATGCTCTTTTTTTATTATTATTTTGTTTTACCGGTTTACCAGTTTGTTCTTTCCAAGCACGTTCAATTTTAAAAGCAATTAGACTTAAGCTTCATAAAACCTCTTTTAATTTTGCTTTTCACTTAAGTGATAAAGCATAAAAGGACAGTTCAATTTTTAATAAAGCAACCAACCTGAATGCAACACTTATTGACTAATCTTTGCTTAATGACAATTAGCACATGGTCCTCTCTCACTCAGCATCTCCAGCAGCTCCCTGCAGTTTGCAACCACCAGGAAAAAGTGCTGGAAGCTGAGCTATTCTGGTCCTTTTAATGCTGTTATAGACCCTGTTCTATCAGGGTCTGCTCCTGACCACAGACTACTTTTCCCTGTTACAAGCAAGTTCTCCTAGCCCAAAGCCCTCTTGTGCACATTTTTGTAGAAGGGGAAAAGTATTTGCCTATAGCTGTGCTTCTCTCTGGGATTCAGTGCAGTGTGAAATGTTCTGAGGAACCACCAAGACAGGCAAGACCCATTCAAGCTTTGGAAAGAAGCCTGAGGTCTAACAGAAGAAGCTTCTAATGCCAGAGAAATCAGAAGTCAGTCCTAGGCTTATTCCCCAGGTCTTTGCAGTTTTTCTGTATCCCAGTCCATTGTACCAACTTATGTGTTGGTAGCTGAATGACAGCTGAAAGCATGGGGGGGCCACATGAGCAGAGAGACCATCATATCGTGAGGTGATCTACTGATTTATATTCTGTCAGTGACCTACTATTTGGAAAAGACAGTTTCTTTCTAAGATAAAGAATAGGTCAGATAGAAATGAGGAAAAAGCATAAAGGGCATCATCTTTTAGCAAAAAGCTTTGTATTTCATTATCAATCTGTATTAGAAATGTTTGTTTTGGCAAGTGCATTCAGGAAAGATGAAGAATGATGATGCCTGAGCAGGATCCTGGTGTCTGTTGACTTGCCTTCCGATGACTGAAGCTCAGTGTTATGAATGTATTTTCATATAGATAGAGATGTATATAGATGTATATAGATGTGATAAATATAGCCTACTAAAATTACCCCTGCTTTTAGGAGAGGCTAAAGAGTGCTTGTCTTAAATTCTGTCTCTCTCTTTATTTTCCTCTGCTTGATTTTCCTTGTATCTGTGGTACAGGACTCAGGAGAACAACAGGTCCTGGCTGCATCAGGTCCTCAGGAGCTTGTGGCCATACCCAGTAAAAGCCTGAAGTCATGTCTACATCAGCAAGAAGAATGATCTAACAGGAGAGGCTCTGTAAAGTGAAAGATATGGTGTATTGACCTTTGCCTGCACTACAGTCACTTTCCTCCAGACAAATGTAGTTTGACCTCATGAGCTGATTGCTAATTAGCAGGTAAAATTTATGAAGTGTGATCCCACAGTACACCTTCCAGTTCAGTTTTACCTAAAGGGAACAGAGTTCGTGCCTCCTGAGACCTCTCTGCTATGCAAATCAAGGTGCAGTGAGTGAGAACAATTGCAAAATCCACTTGGAAAGCATCTTCCTGAGCTAAACTAAGAGAATCGTGTGGATGCACGCTTACACAGCTAAGCTTGTCTTTGGCTTCCAGAAGGATGTACACCACTATGCTCTGGGTGCCTAGGGGTCTCAAGAGATCATCTGATCTCCTTTCTTCCTCTAGTGTAGAATTAATTGTATTTTCTCTGGAATTTTCCAGCTTGCTTGTAAAGATCTCCAAAAATGGAAACTTTATCCCCTCCCACATAATCTAGTCTCGTTTGTTCCCTGTTGGGTATTGCTTCACTTTACAAACCCTTCTGATAAAGATTAATCTGAACCTTCCTTCATGCTATTAAAATCCACTACTTCTCATCCCATCCACCATGAACACAAACAGATCATTCTCTTCCATTTAGCAATAACCTTCAGTATCCTTGAAGACTATACATTGCCTGGAGGGAATTTTATTTGTATATATGTACATATACATATGTATATGTGTATACATATTATACATTCATATATACAATGCTCAAACAAGGAACATAACATTCTTAAATGCTCCCATCCATCCAGTAAACACATAAAGATGTGGAAAATGGGAATTATTTCATCCCTTGAAAAAATAAATAAGTCTTCTAAATTTTAGCTATGTATCAATCAACAAGGTTTTATGGTTCCTTGCTGTGTTTGTAAGAAACTGCTCTTAATCTTGGATACCATTTTTTAACAAATTTTATATTGAGGTTTTTTTTTTTAACATAATTGATTTTTTAAATAAAAAGATATTTTTTTTCTTTAAACCTGATCTAGCTCGCATCAGACACGTAAATAATATGCTCACTTCTCAGGGAGCAAGTGTGGCAACGTAAATAACCTTGTCTTCAAGTTTCTCCATGCCAGTGTTAGCAGAGTTTCTGAACATCCTGATCTTTCTAGTGTATTAGTCAGAAGATGGCACCTCCAGCAGATAGATACTTACAACATTATACTGATTTATAGGAATGGATTTATAGTCTTGGCATCACTTGTGTGTATAAGTGGCTGATAGCTGAAGTTGCTCATGGGATCCATAGGAATAAATGAGCAGGGAACTCAATGTTTAGACTCCAGCCTTTTGGTTCCTTTAATTCCTACACATGAAACCAAAAGGAGTTCGGTGGTGGTTTTAATACTTTAGCCCATGGGCTGTTAAAATTATTTTTAATTTACTACAAGATGATTCAACAGGTTGGTTTATCATTCACCAGATTTAGTATTCTATATTGTTCCACTAATGGCTCTTAATGGAATTAATTTATGTGTTCTGGTCTCTGCCAGGAAATGAAGACAAGGGATGAAAAATATTCTGTTTTAAATTTGACTAATTAAAGGAAAATAATTTAGCGAGATGTTCAGTTTTTGCATAGTTTAATGCAGGGCAAGAATGGGACGGGAATCAAAAATTTTCTCACATAAGAAGGCTTTATTGAAGGATTTAGTTTCATCTATAATCCCCACATATTCCTGTGCTATTATATGTTATTAGTCCAACTATAGCAATTTCCCAACTGACTTCATTTTTATTCCACTGAATTGCAGACAACGTCATGAACTCTGTATTACTCAAAAGTAATATGAATTTTGTTTAATACCATGCTTTACAGAGTTAGCCACTTCACAGATGGCTAAATAACTGGCTAAACCTGCATTCTAATTCTGTGCCAAGTGATAACATTAATAAGAGGAAACCCAGTAAGTTTGTAGCTGATAATAATTACGGCACTAGGAGACCGAGTGTTTGGTTATAGCATTACTGTTACAATTCTCATACTCTTCTAACCTCCCACATGGAAATAAATATATTGGCATGAGAGACTGGTGTTGCTGTGTTATACTGTAAGATTTAAATTTTTGGTAGAAAGTGATCAGTTAAGGTAGAAAAAAAAGTTTTTCTTATTTTTTTCTTAGGATATGCAATAAAGGTATATACTCCTCTACCTCCCTTGTCAACTTACTATTGTTGGAAACAAAATAGCCTGGGTGTTAAAAGGAATGCTTATTGGAATAAGCATAGATATAAGCATGAAAATAACTTTTTCAGGAGTGACTAATACCGGTTATTTCACTTTAGTACCGTTACATAATTGGAATTCATAACTTTGGCTGATGCATCTTACCAGCTTCATTAGAGCTGCTACTGGACTGAATCCTGCTATGAACGGACCCCTGAATTACGATAGCTGTAGAAATCTTCCATAATTTTAATCACATTGCCTTCACTGACACCCATTCAGCAATCTGCATTCTGAGCTGCAGCATACACACCTGTGGAAGTAGCCAACTTCATTTGACAATGAAGTTTTCAGTTTTGTTTTTGGTTGGGTATAAACAAAAAGAGAATTTGGCTGACTTCTGAAGAATAGACTCTCCTGTGTATCAAAATTATAAATGATATGCCACTTTATTTCTCCATTGGATATACAAAATAAGCTGAGTATGGTATAGAACCATAATTGCTATAATACCTAAAACTCATGTACTACACCCTCACCGGTTTTCATCCCCACATGAAGTCACATGTTGCTACTTCTGATAATTTGTTTTCCAAACATGTTTTAAGATACAAAGGGGAACAAAAAAATCCAAACCCTTTTTGGGTGGACAGATGCTGTTTCTGAGAACACAGTCAGAGAAACTGATTGTGATCCCATGCTTGAACTATGTTTTATATCAGACATTAAAATGAGTTTGAGAAAATCAGCAGAAATCCTGAAATGTTCATAGCAGCTACAGATTTCTTGTGCCTTCCCATGAAAATCCACTCTTTCTTAGCATCCCTGCCTTACTGGAGACAGCTCCAAAGGGTGATTCTTCATCCACTGTCTGTCTGGAAGGTCATACCCGTATCAGAAAGGTAATTCAAGGAAAGCTAGTAATGTAAGCTGTCTTTTGTTGGCAAAAGAACATCATGTTTCCGATTTCCTTGCTCTAACATGGACTGCCTGCCACTTTCTTAAACCTTTGACCAATAGAGACCTTCAAAGGAGGTTGTGATGGAGGTAAGGTGACATGTGAGTTCCATGAGCAGAGATACTTTAATTCAGAGAGGAAAATAATTAATCTACCATTACATTCTTCTATCGTGTGAAGGATGGACCATGAATACTGAGCACGTAGTTTTGGGGTAACTTTGTTCTCTAGCTGCCATCGCTTGGAATTTAGTAGCTCAGTCAAATACCCCCTTAAGTGAGCACAAAGATCTCAGACAAATGTAGTTAACATTTTTTTCTGTCTTGCAAATATTCTGGTGAATTAACTTATTTGCTAGATGACTGCAACTGTATTTTTCCAGGCAAATGGCTCCGGATTCCATCCTTTGACTAAAAGTGAGTCTGTGAGCTGATCCTGTGTAGTGAAGAGTAGAAGGGTTTTCTCCTGTCCCCATCACTGCCTCTTGCTTTAGTCAACAGCACTTTCTGACGCTAGTGTCTCATCCACCTGCTCTTTCTGACTTTGGGAAATGGAGTGATTTGTATGCACAGGAGAAGTTTTGACTGCACACCAACTGTGGGCTGCCTTCTGACAGGCAGGCATGGCTTACTTCTGCCAAGCAGTCCATGATCTTTTAAATGTCAAAAACTTCTACGTAAATTTCAGTATTAAATGGTGAATTTTAAAAATGTGACTGAAAGGAGGTATGTAGAAGAAAGTGAGATTGGAATGGAAATGTGGGGAAAATAACATCAGGGACTCCTCAGAGATGGGGAAAAAGACATTAGGTCACTCTTCTCAGCAAGGCACAACGTGAGACCCCAGCACAAAACCTACACAGCACAGGGGGAGATTTTCCACTGGCTCCACTGGATTCACGGCAGGTTTTTGTTTGGACCGGTCTTTTTTTTAAAGAGGAGAAAGAGCAACATGCATAGGAATAGATATTTAGCATGCTCCGCAAGTACAGGCACTAGTGTCACCCCTCAAATACTTGCTAAAAGAACAATTCAGTTTGTGTGCCCTATCTGCTTGCCACGCTGCTGAACAGCATCTTCCAGTGCAATGCTGCAGCAAAGAGAGTGCTTTTTTTTTTACAGGTAGAAGAAAAGGAGAATCACTTGGGGTTCAGGAGGTGATAGCATCACTTTCGTTGGGCGCACCGTTTCTAGTTTTGAGACAGGCTTTACTGATTAATCAAAGAATATTCTGCTTTTCAAATGTGACTTAGCGTGCTGACTAAATGAAAAAGTGAATGCTTTACTAGTGAGGATATATAGTTTTTTAGGGTTTATAGGAGTATTAGCTACTGTGTGATGACAGCTTTGAGTAAATGCAAGGAGATTTGAAGGAGTTCATTAACCTTTCCAAACATGTTCCTGTCAGTGGAGGTGGAGTTTCTACTACATCTTGAACACAGGTAGAGTATAGACCTACATGAATTTGTTCTAGAGCAGCTAAACATCCGAATATCATACGTTACTTTGCTTCACAGTAACAGGTGTGTATAGTGCAGCCTAAGTCTGATCGAAAGGCCAGGGACGTAACTTTCAAGATCACTTTTGAAAATGTGATTAGTCTCTATGTCACAAGGGCACCTTAGGAAGTTCTGTCTCACACCCATTTTCTGATACTGGAAATAATTAACTTAAAGGCACTAAGAGATGTGCGGGGCTGTCTCTCACCTAATCCCAACCTGGTGTAACCCAGAAATGCAGACATGCATTTTATCATGGAATTATTTCCCAAAATCCTGTAGCTGAGGTCACACAAGAAACACAACATTTTTTAACAATATTTTCCTCTGGGACTAAATTATCTATTTTTTTCTTAGTAGCATTTTTACCTAGAGGAACATAACCGGGTGTTTGTGCAAAGCAGTTATCCATGGGTAAAGAAGAAAGAAAAAAAGGATCAAAATGAAATGAAGTTGCAGTATGTTTTGTCACGACACATGTTTTGCAAGAAAATAATCCCAACCCTTGAAGCTTTTTTCTGGGCTGTGATAGCACCATCCTCTCCCCTTTAGTCATGACTGTGTAGGCTTCTACCCAACAGAGGCAGTGCTGCTACTCAGATAATACATATATTAGGCCACATGTGGGCAGCTGTCACCACCAGCCTGAAAACTACCACAGACCTAATTAACACAGTGATGAGTTTTCCACTCTTATGCTCTCATAGTGACAATTTAATAAGGAACTCCACAATGATCCTATAAATCAGATCCAATCTTCATCTTAAGAAGATACAGCTAAAGGGTTATGAAAATTAATTCTGAGGATTTCAGTATGTAATATTTCCAGTGGATAAATATTATCATTTGCTTATGCTAACTTATTTTATTATCTATATTTGAAAATCATGCCATGACTATGTGCTAGTGATATAAGAAAGATTTATGTATTTATGTAGTGAATGCGAGGTGAAAAGTTATATCTTTATAGTTTATAAAATTGTCTAATAACAGGAAACTATTCTGCAAAAATAGTTTTGCATGGCAGACAGCTATAGAAGTGGAAGCCTTTAGACTATCAGCAATCCTCAATTTGGCCTCAATTTAGTACTTAATATGTAAATTTAATATCTGTAAAACAGCTCCATCGGAATTAATTGGATCCCTGTGCTTCAAATGAAATAACTTGAACGTAAGCCACAGAGCACAAGCTTGTTGACTTTTAATAAGGTCCATTTATGTTTTTGAGCAAATTAGGACCTGATCCAATAAAGCAATTGTGAGCATACTTTGAAGTAGAGCAGGTGTTTAAAAGCCTCATTGAATCCGGATTTTAAGGACACACAGGGTTAAAAGTAATAGTTTGCTTTTAATGTAGATTGAAATCATAATTCCTTAGTACTTTAATTCCAGGATGAAAAACCATCACACTTTTCTCAAGCCTCTTAATCCTTCATATACTTTCTTTTTATTTGTCTTTCATGGATAACATGCTTAAATGTGGACTTATATGAAACACTAGCCAAAGCAAATCAACATGTCTAGTTCCAATTCCAAGACCTCTAAACTAATGGAAAGACATGACCAAAGAGATGTATGGTAAGGAAGGAGAAAAATTAAATGTTTGTTAAAATTACATTTTGAACAGGTTTTATTAAGATTAATAATCTCCCAGGTTGTTTTTTTTTTTTTAGAGGTCTCTGTCTATATATGGCTAAGATAACTGTTTCTTTATTTCCATAACAGGGAATATTTGAAATATTTTTGATGTTGCTGCAGTCACTAAACTGTTCTCATGGATCTGCCTGTTGTGCCCAGAAGTTTTTAAATCAACAGGTAACAGTCAGCTTAGTTGTCACTTGCAGTTCTAGGAATCGGATAAACACTCCTTTATCTGTGATTATTTAGCCTCCTTAGGGTGCAAAATCACCCTCTCAGTTCAATATTCGGGTAAGTGCAGGCATGGGCATTTATGCGTATGCACACACACATGTTCACCATGCTGAACAAGTAGAGGCAAAATGGCAACAATGGCAACACAAAGGAATTAAGTAGAATTAAATTTGTTGTGAAGGCATATAAAAATTACAGGGGGGTTTGTAGTGGTGGTTGTTGTTATTGTAGTAGTCAGTATATAGTATTAGTATATCTTTACAGTTATATATCTAGAGCACTATAATGCAAATAAAAATAAATCTAAATAGAAGAGATTTAAGTCATAAAATATAGAATTTGCCAGTGAACGATCTCAAGCAGAAATACTTGTTGCAGTTGTAAGCCAGAGAAGGCGATGTCATTCTGACCCTTTAATGAGCAGTCATCAGTACAAAAGCTTAATAACAGAGCTTACAAAGACTAGACACAGTGAGACACTGACTGCCCTGCAAGTTCTTCCAATTAGTTGCAAAACTGTAGGACATTTACAAGGGAGAAAATCTACATACTATTTCAACCAAGAGGAAAGAACTCTGAGGACATCAAATTGAAAGATAACTTGGGTATGAGTGAACATGACATTGTAACTCCATGACCCTTCAGACAGAGCACCCAAATAAGAGCAGAATGAAATCAATGGCTTTGAGAAAGTCAGGTTTCAGTGAAATCAGAGAAGTGGAAGCAAAGATCATTTCAAATTGCTTGTGTGAGGAGAAAGTGTAAAACCAATTAGTAATTACAAAAAAAAAAAAAGAAAATATTAAGGGCACACAGCTGAGAAACTGTAAGTATGATGAAATATCTCATTGACATTTCAAGAACAAAAAAGAGCTGCATAGAAAAGGGCCACCAGATCAAACTGCTGAGGATGGGTGCGAAAACACAGCACTGTAATTGATGTTTGGGTTAGGAAAAGAAAGTTCCAAAATGAAACTCATGGAGGAAATGAACTGCAACAGGAAACCACTTATAAAGAAGTGTTCCAGAGGTGAGATGGAAATAAGAGAGATGGTTAGTTTGCCCCTGCAGAGACTGAAAGTCGTTGGCATATGATGGTGAAAATTTCTAAACACTTAATGACTTTTTTCACTCTCTCTTAAAAACTCATTTGCTATCAGACCCTATCGTAATTAGTATCAGGCATGAAGGATCAAGACTTCAGCCTCATATAGTAAGGAACAAATTGATACTTGACTTAATCACATGTTTTCAAACTGCCTTTATCTGATGATATTTTTTTTTCCTACCCCAGAGTACTGGAAAAATTCATCAATAAAACCCAGTGTTAGGTTTCCTCTGGGAAGTTGTGACAGATGGATATGAAACAATAGCAAAAGGCAAAAGCAATGCACTGCTTTGCAAAGGCAGTGCCAGAAAATTGCAGAAATCCCAACTTCCATTTCTGAAAAATACATACAGGCAATAAGCAAGCAACCTGTGAGCACACGGAGTAAATAAGAGGGATGAATAACCACCAGCCTTTGTGTGTCAGGAACGAATCATGCCAAAAGAGCTCCATGTCCTCCTAGAAGAGGTAAAGGCTTTATGAATGGAGGAGAAACCACAGATGTCATATCACAGTTCCAGTAAGGTTTTCAACACAGGCTTGCGTGCCTTTCCTAGAAGAAAACTGGAAAAGTGTGATTTACATGGAAATGCCCCAAGTAAATGGGAGTTGAGCAGTTTCCACTCTCCAAAGGGTCTCTGCAGGGTAGAAAACAAATATTTTCATGAATGACCTGGAAAAGCAAAGAAAATGTGTGCTCATTAAGTATGAAGGGCTACCGTGGCAAGAAGATTATAATTATTAGGAGGAAATTCAAAGAGATCTTGGCAGATTTTAGGTGGGGGCGGGGGTGGGGGTGAGGGGGTGAGGGGAAACATGCTATTTTTCTAGGGTGTGTTATTTTACATAGACAGGAATAAGCAAGTGAGGTCATTGGCTGAAAAAGACCTGAAAAATAAACTGAATCATAAAAAGAACAAGGATGAGTAATCTTATGTTGCTGGGGCGGGGGGGGGGGGGGGGGGGGGGGGGGGGGGGGGGGGGCAGGAAATTAAAAAAAGCAAATTCCATGCAGCAAAATTGTGCCTTCAACATCTGAAGTAGATTTTCTCTGGTCTCTGCATTATTGTGATAAGGTCTTAGCTAAAATATTACAGCCATCCTTGGATGCCACAGCAAAAAAGAGCCTTGAACAAGTGGTTGAGCATAGATGCAGAAAACCTGACCTGCAGGTAAGTATCAAATATACTGGATTTGTTTAACTTGAAGAAGAAAAAAGTGAAGTGAGGTTACCTTTCCTAAGTATGTAAAAAAAAAAGAAAAAAAAAAAAGATTAAAAATATGAAGATGGCACTGTTCTATTTGTCTATGACAGACTGTATGAAAATATTTGGCTTAGTTTATGAGATTATCACTAACATAGACTTTATATAATGAACACAGGAATACATTGACTAAAGTGGTTGTTTCAGTCTCTGTCTCACTGGAGGTCAGCCCAACTTCTTCATCAGTGGATAAACTAGGTGTGGGGGTCTTCTCACCCAGCTTTAGATGTCTGAGCTGGTTAGCCCCTGCTCTGTATGCTGAACCAAAGAAAATGGACACATCTAATGACCAATTAATCTGGTCTGTTGTAGACATTTCCTGTGGGATGAGATTAATTTCCTCCAGGATTGTTCTACTAACACTTAGGAGGTTGTAGACAAGAAGACAGATGCTGACATCTGTCCTCCAGATACTTCAAGCTGAGGAATTCACCTCCTCAGGTCGTTACCAGGCTTGTCAGTTCGGATGGCTCTGCTACACCCACAAAGCAGGGCCACCGAGGTACTAGGGATATTAATGAAGTATTAACCCTAAAGGTCAGGTGCCAGGCATTCTGTGGTTGTGTTTCATGAGATACTGTGTAATCCCAGCATGGACCATCACTGCAGCAAGAAGAGGAGAGCACAGTGCCTTTGCTCAGCTACTCTTCTGACGTGCACCCTAAGAATTGAAAATACTTCCTGAGTAATCATTACACGTGTTTTGCTGAGCCCACAATAAACAGAAATTGTACACCTAAAGAGATCTAGAAATGTAATGGAAATCTAAAATTTAGTCTCTGTATATCTGTCTGACTTGCTTTTTTTTTTTTTTTTTTTCTTTTTGGTTCCCTAGGGCTTAATAGGGACTCCTTCGACAGCAAAGAAGATTCAGATCAAAACCTCACATTTGATGTCTTTCACAGTTTTCTAAAAATAATAAACATCTAATAACTTTCATTTTTATGCCTGTACTTCAGTAAGTCTAGAATGCATCCATGTCCTTATTTTTTGTCTTTTTAGATTACTATAGTTCCATTGGACACCTATGTGTTGGACTTCTGCACACTAGAATTCTTTGTATATATTTGAAAATTCAAGATCATTAAAAACATTGATGGCTATTCAAACGTTCAAACTTTTCACAGACAATTTATCACAGACAGCCACTGTTTTCTTTGAAGTTCCCCTCCAAATACTCTTTAAATTACAGGGTTTATTCTGTTGAATTGTATGCATAATTCTCATTAGCACCAGTGGGAATTACATCTGTACATCAAAAGAATAAAACTTTTCTTTGCCTAACAAGATTAGAGAAGCTGTTTAGAAACCTAAGCTTAGGAGTGTGTCTTGACTGTTTCTCACTATCCTGAACAGGACTATCAGACTTCCCTTACTTTTTTCCTTTTTCATATTTAAGGGGTTTTGAAGCTTTCAGCTTTAAATATCTGCTCTTATACTGTATTATTGTAATAAAATTATATTGTAAAGGATGTTGTTTGGAGGAATAGATTAAAACACACACACACAGAGACACGTACACTCTCTCTCTCTCTCTCTCTATATATATATATATGTACACACACACACACACACACACACACACACAACCTAGAGTAGCTCAACTCTCCTGAGAGATACTAACAGTTCTAAATAGCCCAAGGGTATGCAGGGAGCAAAACCGTTGTGGCCAGAAATGCAGCTACTTCTGTGGCCTGCAGGATAGTCCTAGTGCTACATTTGGGGTTTTGCAGGGAAGTGAGGTACTGGGAGAGCGGAATTCCACAGGGTCAAGCTGTGCATCCTTGCTTGACTCCCTCTGTAAGTCAGAGGATGAAGGGCTTAGTGTCAGCTGTGCTTTTAGCTTTCTACTCACTGTTGGCTCCCAGTGTGAGCTAGGCACATTGCTTATGCACATTCCTTGGGCAAGGTGTGGTGAGAGCCCTCTTTTTTGCCTTTCCTTTTCACTTGGTGCAAACAGCTGCTCCCCATGGAAGACACTCATGCTGCCTGCTGTAGGCGCCTACATTTGATGCAGTTCAGAGCACGTGAAGTTAGATGTCTCTGCATCCTAGATGGTCAGTGGAGTAATTAAGGCAGCTCTGTGGGATGCTCCCCTGGGCTGGATGGCAGGAGCACAACGTATCGTCCGTGCCTGCCATGGTACGCTCCTTCAGTTCGACACCTGAAGGTATTGTATCCTCCTACTTGCTCCCAAGTTGGTGTCACCCAACAAAATTCCACCTTTGAAATTAGCAATAGCACGTTCTCAATTTTATCCTCAAGCAAATTCTTTTGCCTCCCAGCTGGTAAGTAGGTCCAAAAGTCTGAGCAGCTAATGGTCTCTGAAAATAATAAATTGTTCCTGGCAATATTTGTACAATTGCTTAAGACATATAACCTGTGGTGATAGTAACAGCCTCTGCATCACCCTGTGAGCCAAATCAAAACCAGCAGCTCTAACACATCTGTTCTGCCTTTCTCTGTAGTTATATTGGCTTAATTCCCTTTTGAATGAAATCTATCTTGAATGGAAATATATAATAACGTTCTTTAAAGCAAGGAATGAAGAAAGCACTGTAGTCCTTGCAAAGCAGTTATTATTATAACTCTTGTAGTTGAAAAAATGGTGTCTATTTTTTCTTGAGTCTGAACTATTTAACATCAGTTTGTAACCATGGGGCATCTGTCCTCCACTATCAAATTCCTGTTCCCTCAGTAGGCACTTAAAATAGTTAATCAAATCACACCTTCACCTTTGCTAAAGCTTTCAGGCGTGGTGGATGACTTCTCAGACTCTAAAGCATCTTTCAAGTCTGCCAGCTGTTCTCATGGCTTTTCCATGACATCTCCTCAGTCTGCCACTCACCTCCTTAATCGGAAACTTCTGGGCTATACAGAGAATTCCTGTGTGAGATGGCAGTAGTGCCAAATACAGATACTCTGGCTGTCTCTACCTCCACAAATTGTACCTGCCCGGGATGATTTCCTGGTGCTGAGTCCATGTGGCAAAAGACAGTCTCCATTCATAGTATTAAAATCTCTTATCAACAACCCTTTTCCCCCAACAAATATGACCATTCCAAGAAAACTACTGAGAACAGTCCCAGCCTCTTTCCTGAACTGGAAGGGTTGAGGGAAATAGAGGCAAAGTAGATATATCATTTTGAGATCCCAAATATTTTAAGAGTTGCTGCTTTGGTCCGACTGCTCCAGTGGGATCTCCTGTTCAGGTAGGCGTCCTGCGTGCAACAGGGTAAGAGCTTCCTACAGCTGATCTGAGGCTTCTTGCATCCACAGCTTGCTTTTTGTCCTTTTTCTCCATAGATGATTGGTTTTATTTTCAGAAATATGAAGGTATAAAGCTGATCTGACAAGATCTGTTTTCTAGAAACTCAGGCCAATTGGCATGAATTAGATTACTTTCCTTTAAATCTTTATTAATAAAGTCTTTTAGCAGTTTGTCCACTCTTGTCCAGGCTTTATGACAGGTTGACAGGTACAGTTAGTTTGATCCTTCCATTTGACTTCTTTAAATATTGGCTTTTCCATGAGTTATTGAAAATCAACTTTAACCACTGTTAATGAGAGATTTTTCCAGAACTATTTCAATAAACGTTTTCAAATTATCTGAAAAAAACCTCATTTTAACATGTCTAGCTCCTGTAATTGTTGTTAAAACCTCCCCAAGTTATTGATGCAATATAATATAGTTCATAATGTGGTATGAATGAAAAAACACCTGACATCTTCTATCATAATATCTCTTTCTGAATGCTTTTACCTGTCATGTAATTGAAATGAAAAGGTAGAGCTTGTCAAGTCTCATTGATCAGTTAGATTTGATTTATCAGTCAAAAGACGAACCCCTTAATCAAGCAAAACTGTGATCAATACAAGTCATTTAACTTTCTTCTCCTTTCACGCTCCTTGAAAAATTCTTTATTCTTAAATTTGTCTATACATGCCCTTATGTTTTTCTAGAAAGTTTATAAATTTTCTGAGTACCTAGTGATAGCTTCTCTTTATTGCTATAAACATCCTCCTCCTGTTGTTTGTATTTCTTTTTTAAAATGTTATTATAGTTGGTTTTCCTTCCTATTTAATCTTGGTTTATTGTTTCAAGACTATAGCTTGTTTTATTTCATCAGTGTGATATTTTTGGATGCCATTTCAAATGTACTGAAACAACTCAATTAAAATTTTTAATCTTTAATTATGTCCCCCAGATAATTTGGCTCTAGTTTCATCCCTTATTAAAAATAGCCTTACTAAAGCAAGAAGAATTCTTATAATCACTTTTTTTATTTTCCTTTTTTTCCATATAACAAAACAAAGCATATAAGATGTCTTGTACCTCAGCATCAGCTTGGTATGAATTCTACCAAAGAATTCTCCTTACTCCAGATGTCACCTTGTGGTTAAATTATTGTTTTCTGGGAATTACATAAAAAGTTTTCTGAAAGTCCTGAAGATTCAATGTTGGTAGCATGGAGCTGCAAGTACGTATCATGCAAACTGAAGTTCTTCACAAAGGTATTTAATATAGAAAATATAACAATAAAGCCTCAGGTTGGAAGTATCGAGTGCCTGGGGGTTTGTTTCTTTATTATGAAATTTTAATAAATTGGATTATTTTCAAGTAAACTTAAAGTAGAAGACAAAAACTTCTTTTTAGCATTTTTAATTTAATTTTCTGACTTTTCTATTATCAAGGCACGTACCAGAAAAGCTAAACTCATCAAACCTGCAAAGCTAAGTGAATATTCCAATGTACCCATTCATTATGTATTTATGACCTTGCTGTCATAGTAATGTTGCTTATTGTGAGGTTTAACTTTTATTTGAAACAAAATGAGATTATTTACATATCAAGGTTGTAATTAGTTGTCTCCATTGATACTATGCGTTCTTTATACATTTTTTCCCTTGAACAGAGAGATGCACTCAGTAATAGTGACAGTCCAGTTATTTCCTACAGTAGTCTCACACTGAACAAATCCATTTTTTCTCAAGTGAAAACTAATATTTCACGCTCATTATATTCTCAACAGCCAAACAACAGTTAAAATTACAGTATGTGATGGAGATGGGAAACAATTTATCTTAGAAAAAGAACATAAAACTTGCCTCCTAATCAAGCAAACACATAGATTGTAGAGGCTGGGCTTCTTGGTACCTGCCATGCTGTTCCCACTACAAATGAACACCTTTAATACAGGTGCAAGTTCTGGTTTTGATCTGAAACTAGCTAAAAAAAATGATAGTGAATGCCATCACATCACTCATAAGCCTCTGCCATTGTGTCTCTTACAGGGCTTTTGTAAGGGGAGCAGAAAGTGCCTTGTCCCAGCCTGGTGGGGTGGCATGAGGAGCCAGCCTGCATGGGGAAGGAGGGCCACCCACCTTCAGGCGGTACCCTGAAACAGAGCAGAGGCCGAGTTTAGACACCAGCTGAAGCAGCAGCCTGCTCTCGTTCTGCTCATGGAGCCCTGCTGATGTCTACCAGAAATTAACAGCGGGGGTCTGCCCTGGTTTGACAGTGGTAGATGCAGACAGATGGCTTCATTTATTCAGTCAACTCCATGGTAAAACTGATTGTTTTTAAAGGCAAGAGTGTTTTTCCACTGAGAAAGTACAACTACCAGCATACATGGATCCCGTAATCTCCAGTATAATCCTCTGTGTGAGAGAAAGTGTGGACTGAGGATCCATTAGTAAAGGACATGCTCTGGATACACCCTTTTTGTTTTCTTTCTAAAACATGCCATTTATCTACGAATAATCTGCGAGATATCCTCAGTATCTTCATTACTGTAAGCATTTCTAGAATATCAAACCCACTCACTGCAGTAAGTGAGAAAATTTTATGTTTTTTTACCAAATAGGTCATTTTTAAACAACTGATCCATGAAGAAAACTAATTGCATGGGGAAGAGTTTGAGAGTTAAAAACAAGGAAGCAGAAAATTATTAAAACGATACAGTACATTATGCTTGTAATTGTGTATAAAGACATTATATTAGAATATGTTTGTAAGTGGCAGAAAGCTTATATTGAGTAATTTGCTTAATCAGTTTTTGACATTATCTTACCTCCTATTGATCCTAGACAATTGCATCCCTGACTTCCATGGGCATCAGAGGATACTGGTTCCCAGCACCAGCAAAGGTGATGGAAACCTGCAAGCACAATATATCCCCGCTCAAACAGCAGTAACAAGACAAGAGCATGCCATGATGTGATCAGCAGGGAAACCTCACCCCCAGCAAGGGTCTCATTTGCTGTTGCCTGTCAGGAAATGCTGCTTTCCTGCAGGGGAAGGAGACAGCGTGGAGTCATGCTGGGGACACTTGGCACCAAACATCTCCCTCTTGCTCCTCTGCCTGCAGCCTGGGGAGCCAGCACAGACACAGGGCTTCCCCAAAGGCTTTCAGCTCCAAAGGGATGGCCACTCAGCACCAGTATTACCTTTGAAATATTCTTCTGGGCTAGCAATGTGCAGAACAAAGAGAGGAAATTCATTCTTTTTTTCACTGTTTTTTGTTGTTGTTGGTTTGGGTTTGTTGTTGGTTGGGTGGCTGGTTTGGGGTTTTTTTTTTGTGATTTTTTTTTCCAGCAAGTGGGTTAAAATTGCAACAGGCAGGTTTCAATTGTAAAGCACAGAAGGCTGAGTGCAGATTCCTGCAGTGCTTGCTGCTGTCTGCCCAGGGTTGGTGGGCTCTGAGGGATGCACCAACCCTGGATATCTGCAGGGCCAGAGCAGCTCCTACAGTGCTGGCTCCCTCAAAGCTTATTTAGACATTGCTCAAAGAGCTCAAACTCTTCAACTTGCCCATAGACTTTACAGTAGACAAGACCCAAGCTGCGTATATATAACAAGAACATGACAATACCCTGTATTCCTCTGCCTTTAGTTCTGTTGGGTGAGAAACAGGGATGTATCATTTGGATTCAGCTTTTGAAACAAATGTATAGCTTCTTTTAGTAATATCCAAGCATATTCTATGGGTTCCTAAAAACTAGAATGAAAACGAGTGTCCTGTATCACTACAAATTGCATACTGCTGACTGTGAAAAAAAGTCTTCCATAATTGTATAGGTTTGGATATGGTGAAAGAAAGACATCAGCAAGGGGTAATTGTTTCCAATTTTTATTACAGCTGCCTTAGGAGTAACAAAAAAAGATTATTTGGTTACCTTTTATTTTCAGTAATGCAATAAATGAGGTATTTTAGATTAGAAATGGATTAGAATGGATTAAAAAGTATGATAAATGTATTTTCAAAGGATTTTCCACTCATTTCCATTATAACTGCAGATATTTGAATTACAGTAAAACTTTGATAAATCCCAGGGCCATTTCCCAGCGAAATTACAAAAGATACAAATAAAAGCAGGTTTAATAAGAATTCTTGTAGTTGGATTCTGATAGTTGCTGTTAAGGATACAGCTCAGGTGTGCCGGGAAACCTGAGGATTATTCACAATAATGAAGTTGTAGCCATCTCTAATTCATTTATTAGTGAACAGATTAAACCTATTGATATGAAATTGAAAGCTGTGAAGTTTAGAGGTAGGTCTGATAACTATAATCATTATGCAAAGTCAAAAAAGTGTATCTAAGTGGAATTTTAAAAAGTTTTATTCTCTGAGTATAGAAGTAATTATTAGATCTGAAGACCACAGAAGAACAAATAGTAGTGGATTTTCTTTTCATTCCTATTACGGTTTATCCTCATGCACACTTTTCATACTCTTTAGTTCTTCTTCAGGAAGATAGTATTTGAACTACTATCACCTACATGAATTACACAAAGATATTTATTGCCAGTTTTGAAGTATGATGTTTGACTACAGAATTGCACTTGAATGAAGGGCATGTACATAGCCATCAACAGTACAACTTATATTTCAGTCAGAGATATTACTGGGCTTGTTACATGAGGTGGGATGAGTTGTAATGACCATGTTATGCAGAATATGGAATGCTCCTAGATTAAAACTTTGCATAATGTCTTAGATTGAATTGCAAATTTCTGGGCTTGATGCTTTGTGGCGAGGCTAATTTTGCTGTAGTGTTTTGCACCTGATTGATAACACAACACAATCTCATGAGAACTGATAAAAATATAGGAGCTAAAATTACTTATAAATATAGTTTGAAATTAGCTTTCTCAACTGATGTAGAAGCCTAGGTCTTTTTCTTTTTAAGGGAGTGTGACGTACAGTCCTCCATCCTTATGATACCAACTGCACACTATTTTCAGACTTCGGGGTTGAGGTTATTTTCTTCTGTTGGAAATAAGCTTAAGGCTTGTATTTAAAATGTTGAACAAGAACTAATAATGCTCTGAACTTCAAAATTATTAGGTAAGTTTATTTCAAAAGAAGTAGAAAAGCTAACCACCAAATGAAGTGCACTGAGAACAGTCTTTATTAATGTCTACCATATTCCTAAAACTGGCATAATATTTCATGTGTACAGTGAAGAAAAGAACCAGGAGAGCAAGCTTTTGGCTGTTGCCATAGTTATAGGCAGGTAAAATTGTCAATTTGAAGTGAATTGAAAGAGAAAAGAACAAAAAGTCAAATGCAAAAAGACAGCCCACTTTTTAAATTAAATCAGTGCAAGATCTCATATGTGTCTTCAGGCACAAGTCTTTCACTGGAGAGTTTGGCAACAAGCTTTATGAGAAAGGAAAAACTCCTGATTTAATTATCACTTCAGGTGAAACCGTTGAGTCCAGCTGTTAAACACAGATACAGAGTGACACAAAATGCTGAGATTCTGAATATTGTTGAATAGTACTCAAATACTGTGACTTACTAGCAAAACTGCCTAAGAAGTCCCATTTTTTATATTGCAATTAGAATTTCCCAAATCAACATTTTAATTTTTTTAATACCCTTCTGAGGATATTGCTCAGGGACAGAGGCAAAACCCTAATTTCTGTCTTAAATCTGAATTTCATGACAACAGAATGCTTTGAGGAAACATTTGTATTCCCATGCAGGCTCATCAGGGTCAGTTTTTCCACCTTAAATACTCACTGACACACAGGCTCTGTTCAAGTGCCGCTTTTCCTGACACTATGCTTCCTCTAATACCTTTCTTTATCTCCCATTCTCATGCACTTTAGACTCTTTCTTATTTATTCTCATATATGCATAGCGCATAGCTATGTTGAGTATAGCACAGGAAACTCGAAGGTTAGTAGTTAGATAATGGATGTTATTTACTAAAGTGACTGATTTTGTTTATAAGGTAGATGTGAAAACATGGAAATTTATTTTATGTTTAGAAATGCATATTGCAATAACAGTGACAGTGTTTATTGCAATTTTCTATTACAATAATAGAAATAAATTTGAAATCTGCGCTTTCCTTTCATACCTTACGACTAAATTTTCATGTCATATTTTTTAATATTTGGGAGAAAATATCTCGTAAATTCTCATAGTCCTAACCTTTTCTCACTCTCCCAAACACAAAAACATATAGTTGAGTTACAAATTAAGGAGTGAGTAACTGAAGGTTGGAAAACATGACAGAGCTTTTGTTACTATAAGAAAATTCAAATGTTACAAACTCAAAACTTTCGAAGTCCAGTAGAGAAAGAAGCATTAGTAGTTCTTGGTATGCGTCACAGGCTTGAGTCCTCTACCTATTAACCAGCCTGGTATCCATAGGGCAGGTCAAACACATCAATTGAAATACTCCTGCTCTCTGAGATAGGAAATAATTGTGGCATGAAAATTTACACAGTTACTAGATTTAAAATTAAATCCAATAACACAGAAGCACAGGAGGATTGTTTTAAATATTTAACTTTGTGCAGTTTTACCTAAGCATAAATCTCCAGTAAATCAAATAATTAAAATTTCAGTTGGATCAACCAACTAAAGAACAAAATTGAATCTTTTATTTCATAAAGACTTGTGGCTATAATATAATCGACATATTTTGATATATAGCCAAGCATTACAGTGTGGTATCAAATAAAGTACTGAAGATTTGTCTATCAAACTCAAAAGTTATGAATTTGAAAATCTAGAGGAAAATGTTTTAATCCTATAAATTCAGAACTTTCTACCATAATACTGCAAAAGAGAGTTTTAAATGCAGATTTTCTCAGTCCAAGGTCTAATTTAGGAATGTAAAGCTAACATTCTCTACGTTACTCCCACATCCATAGAAGTGTCTTTTTAAAGATAACAATACAGGAATCCAAACCCGCTCACAAAGAATTCCTATTTACATTAAAAATTGCTTAAGAAAGGACTTCATCTGCTCACGATGGTTTGGACAATGGCAGTGAAGGAGGAAAGATATTTATGATTTCTTTTTCTGCAGAAATGGCTAGAATTTAACTGCAAAAAAATCCCCCAAATTTAAGAGAATAAGCTCAGTGACATGTTCTTAAATGCGTGAGGCTTCCAGATTGATCAGCTGCAGCTGGCTACGATTACCCAGTCTTTAATAATAATAAAATTCATTGCCGTGCAAACTGTCTATTCAGCTTCATACACCCTAAACTGACAGTAACAATTTTTGAGGTTTAATTGTGTTCATAATTATAGTGAGCAGTAAAATGAACACATAGTACATCATTTGGTGGCAATCCCTTTGTAACAAAGCATAACAGCCTTGCTTGAGAAAAAGCCAAAAGCTCTGTTTCTCATTGTTCTGTTGCACCTTTAGAGCTCTAATATTTCAAAAATATTCCTTAACAAATTACCTTATTAAAACCTATGCATAAGTTGCCAGTACGAATTATTTATAATTTCATTGCATTAACAGAATAAGCAGAGAGCACGCTTTTATCGTTGAAAATGAACTGGAGGTATGTAAAAAAAGTGTCATTACCAACTCTTCTAATGAATCTTGACTACCAATTGACATTTCATTCATATACAAGCTACAGTCTTCTACCATGTGCGTTTACAGTGGCTTTTAACTTCTACAAACAACGTGACAGTGACTGAACTCCTGAGTCATCGTTGCAATTTCCAAATCTGCAGGAGGGTGACATGGTTTGTGGGTGTGCTTTATCTGCTTTACATTTCATTAATCTACCTTCATCCAGAAGCAAACAATAACTGAAGTCTTTATAAAAGCCCTTATTTGCCTATTTAGTGCTTCACCCCGGGGTAAAATACTGGAAAGAAACATGAAGGAGACAGGAAAATGACTTGAGTGATCTCCGTTCTCATCCAAGGGATCTCAAAACAATTTAAATCCCTGCTTGAAGTAATTTGCAATGCCATAACTTGCCTTTCTCTGAAACAAATAAAAAAATAAAAGTAAAAGCAGCATAATCCAAGCGTTTATCAAGGGCTGATCAAACAACTATAAGAAAGGCTCTTGATTAACTTTGTGTTAAGTGGCCAAGAAGGCTAAGGGTGTCCTGGTCCTGGGCTGCCGTCAGGTCAAGGGAGGTGATCCTTCCCTGCTAGTTAGCACTGGTGAGGCCACACCTGAAGTGCTGTGCCCAGGTCCAGGCTCCTCAGCACAGCAGAGATATGGAGCTACTGGAGAAAGTCCAACAAAGGGCATGGAGATGACTGAGGTGCTGGACCATCTCTCCTATGAGGAAAGACTGAGAGAGCTGGGACTTTTCAGCCTGGGGAAGAAAAGGCTTCAGGGGATCTCATCAATGTGTACAATTGCCTGAAGGGAGCGTGTAAAGAGGATAGAGCCAGGTACCCAGTGGCGCCCAGTGACAGGCCAAGAGGCAATGGGCACAAACTGAAACCAGGAGGCTCAGTCTTACCATTAGGAAAGACTTTTTTACTGTGAGGGTGATGAGCACTGGCATAGGTTGCACATAGAGGTTGTAGAGTCTCCATCCTTGGGGATATTCACAAGCCATCTGGACATGGCCCTGGGCAGCCTGCTCCAGGTGACCCTGCTTGAGCAAGGGGGTTGAAAAAGATGAACTTCAGGGGTCCCATCCAACCTCGACCATTCTGTGATTCTGCAATAATGGAGTCATCGCGTCCAAAGAAACACTGTTTAGCTTGATTGTGGATGTACCAAAATGGTGGGTAAATACTAAGGCAGAAGACGTGTCTTTTACAGTGATTCTGCTGAAATAAAGATAGCAAATATGTACAGAATTCTATATCATTTCTATCATGCTTTTCTTAAAATATCATAGAACACCAAAAGCAAAATGTATCTGTCTTTATCAGGACAGATGGGGTAACATCTTATTTACATTAATATCTATGAATAAAACATTAGAGGTAGAACTGTAACATGCTATTTATTAAGGGTGACCAACTTTTTCCAACTTAACTAAGATTATAAACACGAGCAATATTTTTCAAGCAGGAAGATGAAGTACAGCCTTCCTGCAGTTCAGGAGTCAGGCAGAGGCCAACACTCAGTTTGTACAGCAATTTCTACGAGAGCCTGGAGCATCATGTACACTTCTTCTAACATGAAGATATCAAGAGGATTTGTGGAATCCATAAGAAAGGCATTAAAGAGTATTACCCTCTCTGTTCTATTAGTCTCTCAATCATTGCTACTCCTCTGGCAGCTGGTTGCTTATAATCCAAATGGAGTATGTATTATACTATTAAGACATCTCTTTTTCTGAATTAAACACATTGTACATACATGCAATTTAGTAAAATAAAAGTAATTTCCTTTCCCAGGATGAGATTAGACAGCTTATTTTTTCTTTTTAATATCAACAGAATAATGCCTCTTCATAAAATTAATTGAAATCTGCATAAAACCACTATAACCACAATTCATTATGCAGAAAAAAGGTACTAAGAAGCTACCCATCTACCTTAGCATTTTCTGTAGCACCTATGTAGAGTCTAGGAAAAGGGGTCTGAAAAATGTATTTCCAATATAAATGTAGAATCCCATTCTGCAAATTATACAGAACATTAATTTTTCTTTCTTAATTTTAGAGGTCAATTTGGGTTTGCTTTTTTTTGTAGAGTTTATACTGCTTCCCGAGATTTGTAGGTTTTATATACAGGGAAAATAATCTGTCTCCTCTTAAGGTGTTTGCAGTCCGTCCAGTGCAGTAACAAGTGGCTCAAATCAATGCCAGCAACCTCAAAGCAAATTGAAGCTTTTTGAGTTTCTTATGACGATAAACAATAAAGTAATCATCTTTTGTTTGCCATTAAGGTTTTAACCACTGCCTTTGGAGCAGAATTAGAGAAATTTCACTGGCTGCGTATCTTAAACCAGCCGTTATCCCAACATCTGGCCACAGGCTGATGACACGGAGAGGCTCTGGGGGCAGCTGCAGGGTCTCTGCTGTGGGACCTGTGTCTGGCCCCCTTCACCTCACCTAAGTAAGGGCACTGCCCTGGCTCAGGCTCCTCTGCTTTGTACATATTCCCTGGAGGTGATGACACTGTCAGGAGCAAGGTCAGTAATTGCTGCAGTGTGGGGAAGCTCACTGAGCCCCGCTGAGCCCAGGGCGGTATCCCTGCTGTTTGCTTTTCCTTTCCCTCAGTCAGTTCTCACCTCCTTTTGGTTCTTCCTTAGATTGATCTATCTTCTGCCAATCGATTGATCGGCTGCTTCCCCCTCCCCACCCACCCCAGCGTAGGAAATAGGAAAATATGTCCTAGAAGACATCCCACCTTACAAATCCAAAAGGAAACACTTTAAACTATTTTTTCAACGATATACTTTCAAATGGCATAGTGTCCTTTTTTAAGCTAGTTGGATCGACTTCAGCTCCTAAGAAATAATTGTTAGGTTTCTTCTTTTTTCCTGTGTTATAAGGAAAAGCAAGCAGGAGCATTTTGGTGCATAAACAGCCTCACAGCCTTAGGATAGAAGGAAGGTATGTTTCCACACATGTTTTCTAGACCTGGTAAATGCAAGGCAGTTTGCCCTTTGCTGTGAGAAGCAGCCTACCTGCATTTTTGTACGGCAGGCAGGTGAAATCCTCTGGCCAATTCTCTTGAAATAACAGACATGCTGCAAATTAACACTCAGGCTTTCTTTGCTGTAACTTTCCTCATCTATGCCCTCTGTTATGTCTTCTTCTGTCTTCTTCAGCCTTGGCTTCTTGCCTTTTTGGCTCACATACCTGCAAGCTTTCAGTGGCACAAGGGGTGCTTTTTTGTCTGAAGGTGCCTTATAGCTCTATACATGTGTTCTTATAGCAGTTTTCCTTCAGTCAGTTAGTAGCTAGTGTATGCTAGTTGGTATAATTGTTGGTCCGTTAATGAATGAATTAATCTGTCGATTGATAACCTTGGAAGGTTAAAAAAAAAAAAAAAAAAAAAGCCAACCTTCCTTCCTCTTCAGCCTAAAATTCAAGAGGTAAATATGCATAGAGATTAAGAAAGATCTGGTTCCATGAAAACCCTGATGTTAAGGAGGATTAATTTTGCTCAAAGATATGAAATATTCAACATTTATTTCTTCTGAAGAAATTGCTTCTTAATTTAGACATTTAAAGATAGGCATCTAGTTTAAAGTTGTCTAGAAACCCTGCATCGTTAGAGGAGAGCAGGAGGCATTTCTAGACTGGTGTTCTCATCCCTGTCTGGGAAAGTCAGTGTCAGATCAATCATCTCAAGAGTTGTTGTCACCCTGTTGTTCATGTAGGAAGCATAGATGAGATGACTCATTTAGCCTGTCTTGCCTGACTTGTAGATCCTTACTGAAACCTGCCCAAAATACATAAATGTCTCCGGTCAAAACTCTTTCTCTGAAATTAATTGGAATTTTTGACAGTTTATTGCAATTAGTTTAACATTTAACCTTTAACCTCTTACTGAATCTGGGTCCAAATATTTAAATCTCAATATTGTTTTATAAAAACAGCAAAATTAATGGAAAGTTTTAAAGAATAAAGCATACTGTGCAATTTTATAACATTTGCACTGTAAGAAACTGATCTTTATAATCCCTAGATCAATGGATAAGGGTAGTAAGCTTTCTTTTCAAACGGCCATATGAAAAATAAGGCTAAGCATGCTTGCCAGTATAGCACAGCTGAAAAGACATGAACTTACAGCATCTGGAGTCTGTTTCTTTCAAAGAACAGACTTCTACAAAGACAGAAAGCTAAGATATGAAAGACAACTTCGAAGAAATCAACTGTGGTAAATCAGCAAAATAGACCATAATTTGCATTTTCTTATTAAAGAGTCCCATGAGTATTCATCACTTGGAGTCATTGGCAAGGTTTCCTCATATCTGTGTTTCAGGGTAGAACACTTCTTGACAACTTTCTGTCATATATTAACGGAAATAATTGACTGGAAAAACAACCCCCTGGAGTACAGAAATAACAATGGAGAGAATCTGTACCTGTGCTATTTTTTCCCCTACTTTTCTTCAACTTTACCATCTGAACTTGTTCTTTGCAATTCAATTTTCAATGGGAATAGTTGGAAATTGAGGCAGATTACATACTGAAAATATTTCTTACGGATTTTCTTCTATTTTGCTGTGGATTGTTACTGCTTTCAGTTTAGCATATGGTTAGTGGCCAGTGGCATTGCCTCTCTGGTTTCAGTCTATCAAGCAATGGAAATGAGCCAGACTATTTGCAGTTCTGGTACAGAAAGTAAGAGGCAAAAAAATGCTCAAGAAGATGAATCCATGCTCACTTTTGAGGTAAGATATATTTATCACTTCAAACAACGATCTGACGCATATGCAAGGAGACAAAGTAGACTAACTCATGAGATGATGCAATTGCAACAGAGCAGACCTTCTCACTGGTTTACACTCATTAGGCGAATTTGCCAAATAGGTTTGAAAGAAAGCATGTGGAAAATTGTGTCGTGTGCTCAGCAGCCATCACACACTATCAGGTAGACTACACGTGGCAAGTGAAGGTTTATATACCCAAGCCAGGTGATTAGTGTTATCTCCACCACCACCACCACAACCCCATTTCTCGTAAGGATGATGATGTACCTGAGCATGCTTCTTGGTTGACAGGTCACTCCAGCAAGAAAACCAGGTCAGATCATAAGTAAAGCAAGCCATCTGCCTGGGAGTGTCTATTTATGTAAAGATTAGAGTATAAGAAGAAGTAGTACAGAGTTCTTTGGCTTATCTTCTGAGCCATCAGCGATCTAGAAATTTCCTGACCTAGAATTTGAAACCAAATAATCATAGATAATAGACAGAGCTGAATCTACCTTTGGTGAATTTAAGTAATTCTTCTTTTGTTCCTACTTACACTTGTGGTGTCTAAAAATAAGCTTTTCCTTAGGGGAAAAAAAAGCTTTCCTTTTATTTTCAGCCTGGTACCCAATCTTAACACTCAGGTTAAGAAAAGCAATAAATAACCATTTTTTATCTAAATTCTCCATACCATTCACAACAGTATAAATTCTGTGTAAACTGTATAATCTCCCTTCAGCTGACATTTTTTCCAAGCAGAATTTTGAAGTGAATTATCCTTAATATAGAAGCTCCATAAAATTGTTCTGATCTTATTACTCACATCTGTATTTTTTTCTGGTTTACTGCATTGATTCTGAGAAATGGGAAAATGAAAACATGAAGTCCAGAAAACTTTGTTAACAAAAATAGCAGCCCCCCAAACAAACAGAAAGTGAGGCAGTTCTCTGGTGCCACATATTAATGGTACTTGAGGTAAGTAGGGCATTTGCTCAGATAACAGGTATACCTCACGTTAACATCTGCAAGAGACACGATCTCCTGAAGTAGCGTTGATCATTCAAACTCAACATTTAGGTCAAACTCAATATTTAGGTGAATACAACACCTTAAATGGCCTAATCCATCTATTTAAGGTAGCTGGAGTGATCCCTACCTTAAAAAAAATCTCTTTAAAGACAGAGTGTTTCAAATGAAACTTTTCTGACAGCTCCAACAGCTACATTTCCAAAAACAACATTAGCAAGAGCACTGACTAATCCCGCACAGAACTCTGGAAGTAGCAGTTGCTTTTTCCATTTTCCTGGTGTGTCGTTATCTCAATGAGAAACAAGCTAGAATTCCTTTTTGCTTCCGGAAATATAGGCAATCACATACGAAAACTGCTGACATGCACATTATAGAGCAACAAAGGAAAAACATTATAGAACTACTTTAAATGTGAAATAGCCACCTAGGTATTCATTATGACAAAATACAGACTCATAAAAAAGCAGAACAACTATTCTTTGGAATTAATTTTGCATATATCTTGATTTCTGAGAAAGAAATCAGAAAGAAAGCCCTTCTGTTGCTTTAAAGTTCACTTTTTACTATTACAGCAATAAATATATTTAGTGGAATAGATTACCAGCAAAGAACAGAATATCTAAGAGTTTCTCTCCCCCCCCCCCCCCAATGTTCTCGCTTTGTAATTAAAAAGTAATGAACCTACATCCATATTTTTCAGTATTTATAACCTCATGCATGGCAGTTTTTCAGGTGTTGAGAAATGAGATGTGAGAAAGCCACTGTTTTTCAAGTGAGTCAGCCCTACCAAAAAGCTAATGTTTATAATTGATATGTATGAAGCAAAGTAATGAAATAGGAACCAATAGCATTTTGACTGTTTTTCTAATTTCCTGGAGTCAGTCCTCTGGAACAAGAGCTTCATAGTTGATAGTACCTCAATGGGATATTCTTTTTTTCATTTCCATATTATCAATACGGCATTTTATTTTTCCATCACTAAAGAGAAAAGCATTTTTCTTTTCTGGTCTGTCTCACTTCAGCCACTAAGACTACTTTATTTCACTTGAATAGGACAATGAGTCAAGGATATGGAAATTTTTGTATCTTGCTACTCCTGCTGGAACACCAAATTCTTAAATATCACTGAAGGATAAGCTACTTTATTAGCACATCAGCTTCATATTCTCACAGTGCTGCTTACTTGGCTTTATTTGGAATAAGAAAGTTCAAAAGAAAAATGATGGTTTATTGAAAGGTATAGCAAGGCTTTATATGATCACTCAGCCTGACTTAAAATCTCAACCTTATCTTAACTTTTACCCCTGCAGTTCTACTGAGCCCAGTAACTTGTGGTTTGATAAAATCATCCCCTTTGTGTGAGTGACCCAGCAGAGACCAGCCAGAGTAAACACTGCAGTTCATGCATGAATGGTAATTACCTGCACACAGAATGCACCTTTTTCCTTGGTGACTCGAGATGCATACTTCATTATCTGATGACAAAAACCCAAGATGCTTCAAAAATTCTAATGTTCCATGTGTTTTGTTAGATTTTTACTGTTTCTGTAAAACAACATTTCCTTGTAAATTCTTGCGAGTGACTTTTCAGTACTATTCAATGTTTTTACCTTCATCAGAACAAGGAGATATGTATTATTTCGATATAATATTTTGTGTAACTAATTAAAACAAATGACAAAGCAAAACAGAAAATAAAGCAATGATAGAAGAATGCATGACAATTAATAAGAAGTGTTATTTAAGGCTAAAGGGCTGAAGAGTTTTATCATCGACTATCTAAATAATTTATAGATCAACCTAATTTATAAATAAGGTATTTTTAACAAAAAGCTAATGCCTTAACATTTAAAGATATATGAATTCTGCCCAAGTGATCTTGAAAGCTCCTTTTAACGGCTTTACATTCAGCAGTTCTTGCAACGTGAATGAAAAACAGGGTCCTTAGTCAGACTCAAGTTAAAAGGACACAGCTGCTTTGATGGGAAAGTTTCCAAAATAGTTTTTCAAAACTTCATAGGAACAACCACATTCAAACATGCAGCCTTCCGGTTTGGTTAAGCAGACAGAGGCAAAACTTCAATTATTTTTTCGAGTGTTAATGCAATTAATTAGGGAGGAAGGGTTGGTTCACTGTGATATTCATCTCAGGAATAAAAGTCCCACTGTCTTCAACCAAGCCAGGATTTAATTCCTGGAGGCTTGCTTTTGATTTCTGAATGAAATAAATCAGTAGCTCACTGATGAAAACCAGGAAAATGATCAGAAAAATTCTTTGAAAAATTGTCACAAAATAAACCATCCCATTTCACATGACTTTCATCTGACAACATAATTGTCCTCACTTATGTCCTCACTTACGTTCAAACCTCAAAATTCAGCCAGTGCTTCCAGGAAATCTTTCTTTCTTATGAGATTTCTTTATTTCCAATGCTAATAAAAGTAACATGATTTTTAAATTATTCTGAAAGCTAGAAATTATCAGCTACAGTGTGAGCTCATGGTGCAGGTGGAAAAATCTACATGTTTTGTATAAGTTCACCTCTGTGAAGCAATGAATTATCCACTCAAGTCTATTCTTGCTTAAGCAACTTGTTAAAGAACTGACTGTGGCTGTAGGTTTTGTAGATTAGATCCATGGGATAAGTGGTAGAAAGTAGTATGATGAGAAAAAAATCGAAAAAAAAGTGGAGACAATGGTAATTTAGATTTAAATGCCTCGATGTTTAGTGACTTGTCTTACTCAGAGAAGACTATGATGGGTTATCCAGCAGAAAGATGAGCAAGCTGTCTTTGAGCCCAGATGGGCAAAGCAGAGGCCGAAATCCCTCCGGGGTCTGAATTCCCAGCATGGCCTAGGATAAGTCATGTAGCATATCAGCTTCACATTTGTGCAACAAAGAGTAACAAATCCAGCCAATTTTTTCACTTTCCAGGCTAGTGCTCAAAACGAACACCTTCACCTTCCATTATTTTTAACTTCACCAAGTCTTCAGCTTCTCCTTGTATGTGTGCCTTTGAGGGCCTTTCACTCCAAGGACTCTTGGCTGCTTTCTTGTCGTATGGGACCTCACGTACATCTCTCCAAAGGTAGTACCGATCCAACCTCTGAAGGAGCCTACCACAATAATGCAAAGTGTGAATTTCTGCTTAATCATCTAGTCCCCTCTCTTGTTACTTCTCCCACACAGTAATATCTTTGAGAAAGATAACTAAAAACCCACGTCTAAAAATCATCTATACAGATGACATTTCTAAATTTCTGCACCTCCATTGGAAAGTATAACGAGGCTGAAAATCCTTTGAGACCTCTGTATCTGTCAATAAAAATATATGCAGCCGTCACTCAGGAACTCAGACCAAGTCAGACATCTTCCACTCTGACCTGCCATTAGCAGTGTGTCTTGTAGAGAATGTCCCTACCTATGGAAAAAAATCAAGAATGCCTATACAGCATCCTAATTCATTTCATTCTTCTCTCTTAACAGATGCTTTAGTCTGTGTCCTTTTGACTGTGTCCTTAAGGTCTTTTCTGTGTCGACAAATATAATGTAAGAAATAGAAGTGTTTGTATCTATAGAATAATCATGAGCCCAATAACAAAATCACAGAGAAATTAAAAACTCTGTTTTCCAGTTTGCAATTTTAATCATGTTCTTTTAATGATTTATTTTCATTTAATTATCTTATATAATAAACATATTGTATACCCCAGGTGGATACCCGCAGAGCTGCTCTTTTGAATCCCATGATATTAGACCCATATGTTCTTATATTTTCCTTCACCTGAACGGATGCCAGGTGCAGACACTACCTCTGTAACTTCATCATGCAAAGGGGATTTTTCAGAATGGCTTCCCTAGAGAATCAGACCCAGACTTTCAAAAAAATTCAAAACTTTTCCTCGTGCAGCAGCTTTAAGAGCTCTCTGGGCACATGCTTTTTCTCCATTTCAGAAGCACCTGACAGGGGAAATACAAATATGCTCTTCTTTGCAGCTCTTGTAGTCAATGAGCTACTCAGCAAAGGAAAAATGTGTGCAGCTAGAAAGAATGGACATTTACTCTAATTTTCCTGTCTTAAATTCCTCACTGTTCCCAAATACATTTTGGTCTTAGATCAAATGAGTACCCGATCCTTTTACCCAGAATACAGTTTTGAAGTGTCTGTCTTTCAGAAAACTAATCTCCTTGCTTTCTTTGCCCAAATCTCCTCTTTTATCACAGCACCACTTCATTTTTTCCCCTTTTTCTTTGGTCAGTAAAGGATAGCAGTAAGAAGTGGTTATAAATATGAAATTTGTTCTTGCACTAAAGATTGTATCTCCTTCTACTACTAGGAAAACCACTGTGTAGCAACCAATCACTGTGGTATACCTTTTGCTTTTTCTACAGCCTTAAAAGCCTTGTTGGAAGGCCATAATGCCAGTGTTTTGTTCCATAGTTTGTCACAGAGAGAAAGCAGCTTGTTCTGCTAAAAATAGCAGAAAATCAGAATGGTCAATGCTTATTTATTCCTTGTTTTTGTGAACTACAAAACATTTGATTTATAGTGGAGACTGTTGATTTTGGTGTCATTGTTCAGCAAAGACTGAAGGCCAGAGAACATCTTGTTTCTGATCCTCTTTCCAGTGAACATCGGTCATTTAGAGGTGATTTCAGCTTTGAGCAGTTTCAAGAAAGATTGCTTTGCTTTTCTGTCTTTAAATGCTATCCTGTGAAATGTTTTGCAGGGTATTTACTCATTGCTATTTCATTAAGAGGAATCAAAATACTATTGGAACTGGAAATCAGAGAAATAAATAGCAGAAAATAATGAATTTCTGTGTTAATTTCTATGTATAAGGTTAATATAAGGGCACAAGAAGTTTAGAGAAGCTACTGTTCCCTATAGTTTGTTGCTGCTTCGTTTTACAGTCTGGCCACCATCTTCTCCTATCAACTCTTTCTACATGAAGACATTTACTTTCCTCTTAAATCAATTTATTATGCTCCTTGCTTCAGCAGTCCTAGTCAGTTAACATAGTTCTGTCTCTTTATCTATAGGGTTAGATAAACTTTTTTCTTTCTTTTTTTTTTTCTTTTTTCTGTGGGAGGTGGGTGCTGGGGACCAGGCATGGTGGTGGCTTTCAAAACCTGGAAAGCAAAGCTGATGATAGGAAGATGTGGGGAAGATCATAGGAACTAACAAATAACAGCCAGAATAAAATGGCCTAAAAATTCAACTGAAGAAGTCTTGTATTTTGGGAGGCGCTCTGATGTGCGACGGGTAAGAACTTGCTCGATTCAAATAAAGCTTTTTTGTTTCTTTGCTTAAGTGGTAGAGTTCAGCTTCCAGTCTGTTTTCCTAAACCTTTCCTCCAGATTTAGAAATGAGATCACTATTGATGACATCTCTCAAGCAGATGTTAGGACTGATGTTGTGGGTAAGTGGAAGCCCCCAGGTTGGCCCCTCTGTGTTCACATCCCCTGGTTGCTTGGAAGGGTGTCCACCAACAGTGATCCCAGGTTTCACTCAACACAATTCTGCCCTAGCAGAATATTTCGTTATCATCCCATCTTCTCTAGTTAATAGCTGAACTGAAACTTCTCTATGCTGTGAGTCAAGCAGACAAAACTAAATAGCAAGGGATGCTTTCCAGAATGACTATACTGCAATTTGTTGCCCTTTGAGCAATGAGATGGAGAAGGTGGTTGTTTATTTTACCCCATTTGATATACATACTTAGGAATGTTTTTAAAAGTGTTAAAGATCACATAGGCATATATTTAGTTAATGATAGTACTATTTCTGAATTACCTGTGCATTGCAGTGCTGCTTTAATTTCACCCATGTGTAAGTTTAATACAAGTTTATTTTTGTGCTATTAATTCTGAATGAAAACTGGCTTGGTAAATATTAGTAGCTAATGCTATTGCCTTCCCCCAGTGTTAATGAAGGCACTAAGTTTATCACTGGTGTTTACAAGCCTAAAAGATGAACTCTGTATTTGTATTTTGATTCTTGTCTTTTCTGTGCTGGATTAACAGTTGGATTTCATGATCTCAAAGGTCTTTTCCAACCAAAATGTTTCTATGGTTCTATGTTTCTATGTTACTGCCCTAGTAAAAACTTATTAATACCATCTCAGCATACTTTTAATTTTTCTCTGTATCACTGTTATTCTTGCTAATGAATGAGAAAAGACTAGTACTGTACCCTGATGTGGTAGGAGGAGAATGAGTACACAGCATTTCTCCAGGACAATAATATGTGGATAAGCACACTCTGGATGTAGTGTCCCATGTAGTAAGCACATTCCCGTTCATAGCACAAAATAAGTACAGTCTCATAGACATGTTCATTCAATATTTTTAGTTTTAAAAAACCCAGAAAATATTTTTTAGGACAAAAAACGTAGAGGTCATCTTAAGTTTTATCCACTGAGGAGTTATGATATATGAAGTATCTTTCATTAAAGTAAATAAAGATGTTATCTTCTAAAGTTACATACACTTCTCCCACCTCACCATTTCTTTCCTTTTGCCACCTTTGTGTCCAAGAGTAAGGTCTGTCTCACCCTGCTTTGTCTGAAGTCCTGACCTTTTGATGGTGATGCTTAGATATCTCTATAGCTAACAGGAAAGAGAAGAGTGAGGTCTGGACATCGCTCCTAACTGCTCCTAATGTAGCTGAGAACTATGAAAGAGGGTGCTGTGCCTGAGGGCACAGAAGAGAAAATGCCTGAGCTGACCACTGTGGACCTCTACAGAAACACAAAAGCTGAAGAGTAATCTCCAGAAACTGCAGCCAGCAGGGGAGGAAACTTCATGAATTCACACTTGCATTACTTATTTTCTGTGAAGTGGATTTTAAAGGGCACAGCTATCATAATTCTTGGCACAAACTATCTCTATCTGTCTCCGAAAGGACTGCACAGCATACTGAATGCAGGACAGAGAATTTGTCACCTGCGAAAAAGGACATTCGTAATCTGTATAATCTGATTTTGTGTTAAATTTTCATGCAATCGGCATTTTCATTGTGTCTAGCACAGTAAAGGCATCGCAAGCTTTGGTAATACAATGAAAGAGGATGTTTTCAATACCACAGTAAATTACCATAAACTAAAACTGAGAGTAGAAGGCTTTGCAACACCTTAGACATTGCGGGGCAAATTCCCCTGAATTAAAAACGATCTTCCAGGCAAAATCTATCAGGAAGGATTTCTTTTCTTGGATTTCCTCCTAAATGCCAACTCCAGAGCTCCCTCTAGGTAACTCAGTGTAGGGTCAGAAAAGCTCTGAGAGACTAAGACTCTATAAACACCTGGGTTTAAACACCCCCTTAAGACATAGTGACCCTTCTTATAGGCAGCTGAAGGCATTTGGGCTTTTCTGTCTCTGCCACATCTCCTCCCACCACAGCGGCCAGCCCATGTTTCCAGGCTGGATCAGATGAAATTCTGGTACCGCATCCCAGTGGCAGAGCACTGGGTGATCATTTTACAGTTCTTACTATGGGCCACCACAAAAAGGAAATGCAGGCTCAATTCTTGCAAAAAAGAGGAGGCTGCCAGAGAAAATGAAATTCAGATTCTTATTGTAGCTACTTGACACTCATGCCAAGAAATTTTGTTTCTGATCCAAACCAAATCTTATAATTGAAATAAAATTTAACTATCAAGAGGCAATTCACATCCTGTTGATTAATTTGCAATTATAATTTATGTCTCAGAGACAATGTCATCCAGTAATTACACATATCCCTGCACGGAAAAAACCCTGCTGGAGAATTTTGACATATTTCCTGCTCTCCCTTCCTTCCATTACCTTCTCCCTCTAAAACAGTGGAGAAGATACACAGAATAGAGAAAGGCATAATAAAGGACAGATTTCCTTCACTACACTTTTTGCTAGTGTTTTGTCTTCATTTTATAGAGAACAGAGCCTCTGCTGATGCTCTAAGAAATACCACCCCGTACCCTTTGTACCACTTTGCCTAAGCTGGGTTTGGAGCACAACACATTTTTGTTACCACGGTGCCTGTCTCACTGCTCTGGACAAAAGTGACCTTTGCACTCACTGTCGGTGTCATGCCGTTAATTCCTCTTTCTGAAGGTCAAATCTCAAGATTTTAATTCAGAAATCTTAAAATGCCAAATGAAAACTGCAGATAACTTGCTGATCATGCCTGAGATCCTTCTGAGGCCCTTCCATACATCCTTCACTCTACAAGGCAGGCTTTGTCTTTCAGCCCAGAAGTGCTCTGCATAGAAACAACTTTTCCCTTGAATTACACACCTTTGCCTTCCTGGTGGGTGAAATACACGCACAGGTGTCCTACCTCATCATCATAGCTTTCCTCCATGAACAAAGGCTCAGATTCATTATTTCTATGAATGACCCACAATCAATTGCTCACCTTCTACTCTCCTGTACATAAATATCAGACAGCATGACTATGGCACCTCTGACTCCTGTATGTAAAAAACATGTCAGGGTGTTAACTGATGACAAAATGCTGCAGTATGTGGGAATAAAAGGGGTTTGCTGCAGAATAAAGTTTTGAATTAAACAGTTAAGGAAATGTTAAAGATTATTTTTCTTTCCCATAAAAGCCTGAGATTTCAGCTGTTCCCTGCACCCTCTTCCTTTGAGTTACATCAAGATTGATGTTTTTTATAAAGCACAAAACACAAGAGAAAGACAAGGACCTTTAGTTCAAAGCCAGCTTACTGAAAAATAACTAACCATCCTTTGGTTAGTCTGTTCTTATGCCTGCCATGGCATCAGGCTCCCTGTTTATCTAGTGCCGAGTTTCATTTCATTTTTCCTATTAACACTAATCAACCTTGTATAAATGCACATTTACTTGGCTGATAATGGCTTTCGTGGAAGATGTGAGAATCTGTATTAAATAGTTCTTTTTAAAAGGAAATGTATCTGAGTATCTTTAATTCCTCAGAAAGCTATTTTTTTTCAGATTTAGAACTAGGCACACACTGATATATGTCACAATACGACGACCAGATTAATACAGAAAATACATGTCTGAAGGAAACATTTTTCAGATTTTGAAAAAAGAAATACACTTATTTTTTGACACAAGCTCCCGTTTTACATTTGCAGACCTTTATTATCCTGGATATTATTGCACTGTAACTACACATCTAGGCGAGCTTGTTAAAAGATATTGCAGAGAAAAGTGAGTGAATTTTATTATTTGCTTAGCAAGATAAGAGGAAATACAACATCGCATCAATTTTAAGAGAATGTAAAGCACTCCATGCTTACTTCGGTTCTTTCATCACTTTTCTGAAATGGCCTCTCTGTCACTGCGAGGAAGTACTGCTTCTGTAAAGACAAGTACAGCAAGGGCTGCAGGCAGGTGACACCAATGAGTACTCCAGAAAGACAGTATTTCTCCTGTTTCATCTTTTTGGGCAGAAAAGCAAAGAGGACAAAGCATTATAGTATATGAAAATGACCTTGACTACCTTATCATGGTAACATCAGATTAAGCAAATCTCATGCCAAACGACAGCTTCTGAACCTAATGCAATTATGTCATTTTTAAGGAGGAACTAATCAGTCTGTGAAAAAATGTACGTGTTTCTAACACAGTTATCTTCTCATTTTGACAAGGATACTGTCATTTTATTATGGAGCCAGGGATCTGTCACATTTGACAGATGCCAGAGACTTTCTTAGAGAGAGATAAACTAATATATTTCTAAACATATCACCAGAAGTTTAAGAAAGATGGTGAAGGTTGTATTTTCAGTCTCTACTATTAATCAAGTCTGGATAATATAGACTCATGACTACATGCTTCCCAGACTTCAATTTGACCAGCTGATTTCTAGTTAATTTGTTTAACCATCTGCGACTGATGACCTTTTCTGGGGGGGGCGGTGGGGCTGAAGGTAAAAATCCCCCACAGCTTCCTTCAAGACCTACAATGACTATTCATTTGCAATCGGATAGGACCCAAAGTTGATAGAATATTCTATCAGGGAATAAAAGTTTGATTTTGTCCCTAAATGTGGTAATACATACAGATAACTGGAATACATCTGAAGCCTGACTGCTGGTGATGCTTATTTAGTTGTCTTGCTGCAGAAAGCAAAGGGATCATCTGTAATCTCTCCTGAATTCCCATCCCTCCAGAGATCTCTGGGAGAGGCTTCTGTTAGCCACTAGGCTTATCTTCTGCCCCCACTCCAAAATTTGTCACCCTGGCAAATAGATTCACCCATCGATATACTGAGCAGCCACCTCGGTTAACCAGGGCATGCCCTCTGGGGGTGTTAAGGAATAATGGTCTAATACACGTAGATGCTTGCAAAGAACTCTAAGTGCCTTAAAATTATGGATTTTACAAGCTCAGCCTCTACCCTGAGGACCAAACACTGCTGCTACACCTCTAACTGCAGTTTGGCTGAGTGAAGGCTCCTTGTAGATCCCTTCTGAGGGAACATTCCTTGGCCTCATGCTTTGAGGAGGAAAGCATTGAGTTGTCCCTGTATGTCTTCTCCTGGGAAGGATGCAGGGACATTATGAAGACAAATCCTTTGCTATTGGCTCTAGTCAGGCAGCCACAGATGCAAATTCTTCTTCACTGGGTGACCTCCCTCAGAGCTGGGTTCTCCATACCTGCCTGCAATGGGGAAAAATGCATTTACAGACTGGCTGTGACTACTTAGTGTTGGCTGTGTCAGCACATAAATCTTCTTCCCCAGGATAACAGACAAGGTAGTCATTGACTGTTTCTTGGAGCCTAATTGCCTGGTTAGGACTGCAGCTCCAGGGGGTGGGCTTTTTCAGTTTGAAAATGTGGTTGCTCTCCCTCTTCCATAAGTTTACCAATCCACCTTACAGCTTATCTAAGCTGGCCCAAGTCTCAGGAACTGTAAAACTTTTCCTGTTACCCTAGAAAAAACTATTCCACTGCAAAACTATTCTAGCGGCAGGTAAGTTAATGTCTCTCACCTGACTGTTAACCTGTATTTGCCTATACAATTTAGCTTTCTGAAAAGGGCAAGCCAACCATTTTCCCTGACAATTCTGTCCCTTGAGCCAACGTGAGGGAGCAAGCACTCCTCCAGCAAATCTGTGCTCGTTTCTACCAAAGCTCTTCGGAGCTGCAGGCGCGGTGAGGCAGAAAGCACTGCTCACCATCTCACGTTGGCAAGATGTGACGACACGTTGAAAAGTAAGTTTCCAGCAGGGAGGAAAAGTTTTTTCTCACCTTTTTGTTGAGGTCCTTTGTGTGAACCAGAGCTACTTCAGATGTCCCTGTGCCACCAAAAGCACAAGCCGCAGCTGCTGGGCACCCTCCTTTCCCTGGCGCTCATCACTGCGTCACAATGCCAATGACCGTTCTAACATCCTCCCTCCATTCCACTTCCAATTTCTGGAGGTAATTACTTGGAGTTTCCAGCCCTGTCTCCATATTTTTACCCACTTGTCTGACACCAGCTGACACCGATGCTGTTGGCTGTGAGGGACCTTCCTTGCCTAACTTTGCTGCTGTCATTGAACAGCAGGTGGGCAGCAAAGGCTGAGGAGGAAAGATATTTTTGAAAACGACTTTTTGTTTTGTTGTTCAATTGACTCCATCACGTTACAGCTATATCTTATTTTGACACCAGTACCAGAGTTAAAGGTTGTGGATAATACTGTAAGGATTAAGACTTATAGGTCTTTGAAGCTGTTCTCCTTTCTTGGGACAGGAGAAATAAATATTAGACTAATATTTTTAAAACACTCACTATAGGATTGATGAATTTTAATTTGAAGCTGAATAATTTTCTTATCAAAAGGAACTAATTTTTAAAAGAATGAAGAAAACCCTGACGCACAGGTGATTAGTGATTGCACTGTAAATGGATACATGATAACTGCTTCCAGTTTTTAAGTTCAAATCTAAATGGAGTGAGAAAAAATTAAAATGTGTTGTTACCTTCTGAAAGCTGTGCATTGACACATGTGAAATGAGCTTTCAATCTAAAAGCAGTAGTTACATTTGCGTTTAGGTAGTATGAGTTAAAATAGTAGCAAAGATTCAACAACACAGACAGCTAAAATGTTAATACAGAATGCCTGGCAGGATTTTCCCAGCTGCAGTAAGTCCATGAGGCCATGAAACCACCTTCTACATGATGGCATATACAAATGCTTGTGGTGAAATGTTTTTTTCAGAGCAGATGTATCCAGGGAAAGCATTTTCAGGGTTTAACAGTGCAAAAATAAGGTTTTTATAATCTGAATATCAAAGAAGAGTGGCCTAATATTCTTAACCTGTAGGACACGTGCCAGTCTCATCAACAGCAGTCATCCATAACTGAGTTACTGTAAGTTTCTCTAAGAAGAAATAAAATCTGAGATTGTGTGGGACTTTCTTTATATACATTTTATACAGGTCCCACGGGAAGAAAAAAGCCATAAGCAACTAGAAAAAATATTAGAAAAAAATTATCCATGGTTACAGTTTGAATGCTGGAGTTTGAATCACATGTCTTTAATTTCTAATGACATTTTCAGAGGAAAAAACCTTCAGCTAGAACCAGGAGGCTTTTCCCCTAAATAGTTATGTTCACCAGAAATCTACATCTATCCATCTTGAAATCAGCTAATAGAGAAGCAGTTCAGAGAAAAGGAAAAAAAAATATGAGGCCAGTATAAATTACCTTCTGGAAGAAGAAATCGGCTTGGAATATGGGAGATTGCTGCTCAATTCTTTCCATACTCTGCTTCCCAAAACAAAGGCAGGAGATGTCACCTATATCAGAGACTTTAGATGTTTGTTTCCACTTCTTTCATTATGAATACCCCAACACAAAAGGTTTGGTTAAGCAGAAACCCTTCCAGGTTTTCATTTGGCAAGTCAAAAATGAAAAAAAAAAGATTGAATAGTCAAGTTAAATTGAACTGTATGCATCTGCATGTATTACTTAAGGAAAGTTTGCTTAGGATGCACATGAAAAATTATTTACAATAACCCTTTAGAAATTACTTTTTTTATGAAAGTTGTGACTAGACCAATAGAGAGAAACAAAAACTTAGAGAGGACTAAAAGTGGGAAGAATGGCTCTGAAATTGGACTTTCCATGAATAATGAACAGTTTTGTGGCTTTTTTAGTGAATGGGGGAGTATACACATATATATGAGCATGCATGTGACAGTGACTCATGGAAACAAACTGTCACGTAACAGGGCCCCGGAGTCTCACTGGCTGCCAGCACCAGCACCACTGAGAGCTGGCGGTGCCCACGCACCCTCTCAGGCTGTTGCCTCTGCATTTCACAAGATGTTTTATCCCTCTCCTCCTGCCCAGGCCACCACAGCTTTATGGCAAAAGCAGGTACCTAACCCTGCGCTGCTCCCAGCTCACCCCTTCCACCTTCCCTATGCCCAGCCGTGATGCTCCCTAAATCCAGCGTGGTGTTCAGGTTCGAGGTAGGTGGAATCGGCCAGAGCAGAGCTGCAGACTGTGGTTTCCCCCAAAGTCTGCTGCATTTACTTTCTGAAATAAGCTTCATGGACTTCGGATTTAGCTTACCTCAGATTCCATCCATCCATTTACTGCTTTTCTCCCTCTCCCCAGAAAGGCTCCTGGTCTGGGTACAAAAACCTCAGGGGATGGCAAATCTACTCCCCTGTGCCATTTGGCTAGTGGTTAACCACACTCACTGTTTAAAAAGATCTGGCTTGTTTCAAGCTCCAGTTGCCCTGGGTTTGGTCCTTGCTGCTCCTCTTTCTCCTGGATTAGAGAGCTCTTCGCTTTCTAGTGGTTTCTCCTTTTAAAGGTACTTATGTCCAGCATTCAACTCGCTTCTCAGGTTTCTTTTTTATAATTTAAACAGGCTAAGCTCGAAGTACCTACCTGAAATAGACTTTCTATACCCCTCAACTCATTTTTACATCTCTCTTTGGCATTCCTTCACATTTTCAACAACCTTTTTATAACGTTATACAAAATTCCTACATGACATTCCAGTACAGAAGCAAAACAACTTATTTCCTTCTATTCACTCCTTTTCTTTGTGTTTATCTAAGGATTGTATTAGACCTTTTTGACCCAGCATTACAATCACAGCCCCAATTGAGTTGTCTATCCACTATGAATCCCTACATCATTTTCTCTGAGACAGCCTTTTCCAGGACACCTGTTTTCCCACGCTATTTGTATGCTTTCCACCCTTTCTTTTTCTCAATTTTGTAAAACTCCTCATCTGGCTGTATTACAGATTTTTATCCTAACAGGCAGAGTTTATCAAGCGATTCAGACTGTTCTACTGAACGATAGAAAACCCACCAGTGCTGCAATGCAGTAAGCCCTCCTTGTGCTGTTCGGTGAGGTCTGTCTGGAGAAACTTCCCTTAGGATGTGCTGGGAAGAGCTGGCTCAGGACCATGCTTTCAGACTGTGCCCACTTCGCTCTCAGAATATTTGCAATGCAGCATGCTAACAGCTAGATGAAACAAGCATTTGCCACTTACTTAGCCATTAATGAATATTTGCACAAATTATGTCTCTTATGTGACATTTTCTTCTCTCTCTTCTAAGTTTAGGGCAAGTGCCTGGAGCAACAGCAACAAAAAACATATGTACCAATTAATAGACAAAAGGAGACTCAAGCTAAAGGTATGGGTAAATAGTTACTCATTTTTTAAATATATATAACATCCCTGAAGAAAATGAACAAAAAGTTGGATTTTCCTCAAGAAGGCACAGCCCAGCAAAAAGCCACCACAATCCTCATAACTAAATTGTAGGACTGTGTATAAACACAAGGGACTATAGGTTGCAATCCATAATTATTTAGGCAAATTTATCTTTCTCACTACATATTTTACATGTATGTGCGTATGTATACATTTTACATATATAGCTGTGGCACGTGGTTTTATACATAGCACATATTTAAGAAGGATAACAAAACCTTTGCTTGGACAGCTTTTCTTTGCAGAATTTTACCCAAAATCAAAAAAACAAATTTCCTTTTTAAGTGTAGGCACACACTGATGTGGGCAATTCTGTATGATTTTAACCACTTCCAACACATTTTTATTGAAAGAAGCTTACAAAACCCAAATACAGTTAATTAAGTTCTAACTATATGGCAAAGGTTGTCCCCACCAACTGGTCTGGTCCTCTGCTGAGGTCCTCTTCTGCCTCTACTCTGCTCACCAATTTTTAGTTTGCAAAAGAAAAAGAACATACTGGGTGGGATTTGCTTGTACATTTAAAAGCAAATTAGAACAAGTATATCTGTTATAGAATAGACATCTCTTACCTCATAGTCATGAGGAAAAAGACTCTCCCAGAGCCCTCTGGCATCTTCACCTACAAAAAAAAATCAACCACTTAGAGTGGTTGGTAGTTTCACTATGCTCTTTATCTTCCCCTTCTGCTACCTCTGCTTTCCCAGTATGAATCACACTTCTGTTGGTGAGCTGCTGCAAAAAATAACATGTAATTTAAAGCTGTGCTATTAAACACACCAAAAAAAAAAAAAAAAAAAAAAAAAAAGAAAAAAAGCAGCTTCCTCTGACTGCTAGTTGTTATAATTGGTTATATAAATGTAAATTTACAGTATGCACAAGGAATGTATAGGAAGATGTATTTCTGAACACAGCTTCAACGAAAGACAGTAATATGGGAAAATTACACTTTCATGCCAGACTTCGTGAGAGGCTTATTTTTGTTTATAGCTGTCCTCCTCTGTTTTACCCTCAGAATATCCAAAGATCAGGTTCTTTGTTTTCAAAACCGATTTTACTGCTGTGCTAGTGGGAGAAGCTCTGCTCTGAATGGGGAAGAAGCACCTGGGAGGCTAGAAATTAATATATATTTTAAAACTAATTAAAATTTAATGTTTTTCAATTAAAATTATTAATGTTATTGCTATTATTATTTCATAACGTACATCTAAGATCTACTTTGGGTTTTTTTTTTCTGGACTTAGAGTTCAGAAAGATCTGAATTCTACTGGGGCTTTGAATATAAACTCCAACGTTTCTAAGGTTTAATCAAAATGTTTAAGAAGGAAAGATTACACTATTGCACCTGGTTTATAGATAGCCTGGGATGAAAAAAGTATAACACTTCCACAGGGACAGCCTTGTAGTAGCAGGGAATCAGTGCTCTGCTGGTGCTTGAAGTAAAGCAAAGGTTTCCCTCCATCACATCAGGTTCCTATGAAACTGTCCATGGAAGAAGAAACCAGGTTAGAAGGAATATGAGTCAGGCACCAATAAACACAGACTTTTGTAAAAATACTCATACTCCCAGGGGAGTCTTCATTGATCCAGGAGTGACAATTACCATTTCTTTTAATTTGCTCATGATCTTGCTAGAAGTTTGCAGCACTACCATTCCTAGACTATGGGATTGCCTGGGCCAATATGAAATCTACCTCTATAAAGTAAATGGAAAAAGGACCCAAAATAAAGATGAGTATGTATTTCAGTGCTTGGCTGGGTTGGGGTCATGGTGTCAATATGCTTGTCAATTTATTAGAAATGTACTGGAGTGGAGTTTTCTTGTGGGGTGGTGGGGTTTTTTTCTCCCCTCAGATATTTTGTTGTTGTTATAATACGTTTGTTTTTAAACAGAAAAAGGCATGTTCAGGATGACTGCAAATTGTAATCCCAGCTGAATTTCAGCCACTTCTGCCAAATAAACAGAGGGAATAGGAACAAATATCCAAACAATCTGAATATATATTTTTGATATTTTTAATGTGAAACATTTCAAACTTACCCTGATAAAAAAGCTTCAGTAAGACATTTACCTTAATTCATTAATAGGTGTGGGTTTTTTAAAGGCAGACATATTATTTTACACATTGTTTGTTTGACCAGAAAACTTCCAACCCAATTCTTAATTCAGCTCTACTTAAGAATAATTATTTAGCCTGTGTCCATAGCCCACATCTGTATCTTTTATGATGTATGAGATTTTTATTGACTGGTAATGTAAAAAAGCATGACACATGAAATTTTCCAGAGGAGACAGGTAAATAAATAGCCTCACAATTATTAGTATTGTTTGGTATTACATTGCACATTGAAATACATGAGCCTCCAGGCAATATGAGAACAATGAAGCGTAAAATGAGACAAAATTTAAAAAGGCTTATTCCATTATCACATTTTTGCTATAAATCAAGAGCACTAATAAGCAGTAGCAACATGTTGATTATAGAGCTAGGAAAGAAAACACAGTCTTGTCCTGAAGAGATGTTGTGTTCTCCGGTATGGTAGTGGGGAGCCCAAAAATTGCTGCCTTATTTCTGGAGGCACCGCTGCATTGTCAGGGATGCTGGAGCATGAAGGGTACAACACAAAGGAAAAACAATAGATAGAAGAAGGATGCAATCTGAGTGCATTTAAGAAACCTGGCCCAAATCAGTTGGAAATGTCCCCAAATATAAAATATGCCCTTTGCTGTGGGGTGAGCACCAAGTACTCCTAAAGGACCAGAGGAGTAAGGAAACACGCCTGCTGTTCCGCTGTGTTTGGGAGCCTAGTGCTGCCCCTGGACCCTCTGAGGGCTGTCAGTCTGCTTGGCTGGACCAAGAAACAGCCGAAGCTGGGCTATGCCTGCCTGCCAACTGCCTTGTAAAGTGCATCAGAACACACAGAAGAGCAGCAGACTGCCACGTGTAGACCCTTCTTCACAGCTGAACTATTAAAAAAAGGTGTAATCTGTGCACTGTGCTGTCAGTTTGCCGTATAGATTAACCTCTTGAGAAAATTCTGAGCTGTCCAGGCTCAGAAAGTGAATTAACATGAAAACCCATAGAAGAGCTGAGAAATTTCTAACAAGCAGTAGTTTCTCAGGGAACTGATTTACAAGGCCAGGTAGAAATTAAACCAACCAGACATCACTTTGAATAACTAAGTGATAAACTTATAATTGCCATCAATAGGATGGGAATTTGATATAATGATATATTATTAATACTACATGGCATTTCCACTTAGAAAGGGTCAGAACTGATCTGGAAATTGGGTTTATTTCATTCTACTTTCTTATTATCTCTTAAATCCTGTATGTTGTGAGGATATAAAGTGAGACCTTTACGTTTCTAAAGCCCAGACCTGTTTCCCCATTTCTACAAAATTAAGATCTGATTTCTGTTAGAAGTTTGCTTGTGGGTAGGTATCTACAGCACCACCACTGCCACTTGATGTTAGAGTGTGTAGGTAGTATGCTCCAACCAGAGTTTATTAAACTTCTCTTTCACACCTAGAAACAGTCCTCCAGAAAAACTGGTAGAATCTCATTGTAAAAGACAATGCAGTAAAAACCAGGTGAGTTCTAAGCTTTAGTTTTGTAACCAGTTTTAACAGGAAGCAGTGAAAGAACTAAATCACTGTGCATAGTACATGAGGTGGAGATTCTTTAAGAAATCAACTTTGTATTAGAAAATGTCATAGTAATTAAAAAAAAGAAAAAGTGGTTTCACACATCTGAATCAAATAGAAATGAAATCCAGAAAAAGCTTTGATGACCACTAGCCTCCAACCTTTAGAAACAGTCCTATGTTGGCAGTACTGTTTTTCATATATCAATAGGACCTGGTAAAGAACAGGTACTCTGGAGCAATTGTGAAAATAGATATTCTTGCTCATGAGTAAGTTTGCTTCATTCTAGCTTGGATTGACACAGTAAAACTCCTACACCCTTCTTCAATTCAAATTATCTTCTAAGGCCAGGAAAGCCTTTCTTCTTGGGCACTTCCTGGTCCTCAACTGCATCCACATGGCAGCTCTTTATTCTCATTCCCATTTATTAGATGTTTAATGGATCAATTTAGTCTCTTCACAATAGGAATTCAGAAATGTGAGATGGGAGAAGCATAACCTGTCTCGGTATGTGTCTGAAATCAAAGAGTCACACTATAGTTTTGTCTTGTCTGGGAGATGGAGGGAGTGAGGGCGGGGAAGACAAGCTTAGGAGTGGTTGAAGTGCATAGGAGGATGATACACAACTCACACTTTATCACAGTGCTTTGTCTGCTTTGAAATTCTTTTTGGATACGATTGTAAAACACCCTGTATCCCCAGACCACTTGTTAAGAGGCACCTTTGAAAACCTTTCAGCTCAAGCCTTGGGAAGGCCTTGCCCTCAGCGCACATTAAAGCAGTCTAAGACCACTTACAGTTTCTATATAGCACTGTCAAGGGTGACTATGAACCATTTCAAATTATGATTCTGTAAGTGTTTCAATAAGAACCTGAAGAGCAATGGCTTAACAACTCACCTATGGCTCTAACAAGTAAATAATTCTCTTTCATCTCTCTAATTTCTACTTTTTCCCTTACAGTGATAGCCCAGGTGCATTTCTGACAAAGGAGGAGGCAAAAGGAGGTAAAAGAGGGGACAGTATAGAGTTAAAATACATTTTTCTCAGGGTTCTGAACCTTGAGGTATAGGTTAATATTTGCATTATTCAGTCATTCGTTCTCACTTGAAACTTAGATCATTCCCATTTGAAACTTAAATATACTTTTCTACTTTCTACCCAGAAATTAAATATCCTTTTCCTGTAAAATGCTGTTAGCATCCTGCTGTCTTCCAAATCTTGATTTTCAGCATTGTATGTTCCTTATCTCGTTTATGTACAACCCTTCTTGTAAAGTTATAGGATATTTTTAGATGTTTTTATTCATTTTTTCATGTTTCTGCAGAACATATGTCCTGAATAGAATTACCATGAATTTGGGAGTGATATATATGTAAATATATACATAAGATTTGTCAGTACTTTTGACAGTGGCCCAGAAGAGATCTAGTTATAGCGTTTGATTATCCTCTGAGTTGGAAAACGATGCTATACAATATGGCAGTGAAATGAAAATATAAAATACATATCTGTGGATCATTTATCATATGTCTTGTCCATGTATCTCTGGAAAGCAAGATGGATGTATAACTCATACAAAGAAAGATATGTTAAAAAAAAGGATTTACTTTGTCATTGTAATTCATTTCTTCATGACAAATTTAGTTTTCCATATATTTCTTTCACACATACATATCCATAATGTAACTGTTGCGAAATAACATCTGTTTTCATTTTTTTATGTGCTTTCTGCTGATTGGGAAAGCAAACAATTTTCAGGATGCATATGCTTCTTTTTTTTCCATCCTGGGAAAAATATTATCTTTTATCTTTGTACCATCTTATGTCTGGGATAGATATATGATCTATGGATCATATATGTAATTATAATAATATACAATAAAATTAAAAACCTAAAAAACTTTTTTTTTCTTTTTCTTTTTTTTTAAGTCAACAACAGTAAATTGCCTCTGCAAATATAATGAGCTGAATTTTGGAGACCATGTCTAGATACTCATTAGCTTTGCGTCAAACCCAATACGTACTGTATTAAATGTGGACACACAGGTTTGGCCTGCATTTTAAAGAAAAAACAAAGAGCCTCTGTTGTCCATGTAACTTTTTTTACTATCTCTATACTGATAGTTCAAGATACATATGCACAAAGCAACTTCAGAGCCAATTATAAGTGTTGTAATAATTTGTTTCAAGAAATACAATTAAAGGGTTTTATAGAAGCCCATGCATTTCTTCTTCTTCACCGTTCACCCATAATTGTACTTCAAGCTACTGTTCTTGAACAAACTTGAGGGAGATTGGCATCTACTTGCCAATTATCCTAATACTTATTTTTTATTATCCTAAAAATGTAACCAAAACTTTAAAAGGCATGTAAAGAAAAAAAAAAATTCTTGCTTCTGAATTTTCAGAATTCATATCTTGATAGAATATCAATATTAATATATCAATATCTTGATAGGCTTTTTGTTAATATGTTTTTATCTTTTTTTTAATTTGTTTTTGCTATTTACTATTGCTAGAATCTTTGAAGTAAAAAATAAGCACACATAGCTAGATTGTGGAAAATCCATACTTAATTTATCTGTGTCTTCCACACCCAAGATAAATGAGACATTGTGCCTGGTCACCAGGATATTGTCCTTTCCCAGTCCTCTTCTGTCATTTCCTTACAAAGATTAGCAACACATCTTAGTTCCATCCTTATGTGGCATGGTGCGTAATTAGTTAATGAGACAATTTAATTTGAGATGTGACATGAATCTCATGGGGCAGAAGATGAGGCTGGAGAGGGACAGTGGCTCGCTGCATAAGAGGAAAGGTGGATTCACAAGAGAGTATTTTGCAAGAGTAACTTGAGGATAGCAGTTCAGCGAATTATGGATCCATTCTCACGGCCACGCATAGGGAAAGGGAAGAGAGGGCTGTGCTGAGGGCAGGATTGAAACCTGGATTAGTGCTAGGAAACAAGCAGGAGGCTGCTGCAATGATCTCTCCATTTGGATTCATTTTCCCCTTCAAGTTACCATCATTTTGAAAGAAACTGCGAGAAAGCTGATGTCCCAAGATGAGATGTAGACCGAAGGAATTGGTACCATAAGCCCTCGTGGCAGGAAGGCTAGGAACATTTCTGAGGAGAGGGGGCAATGAAGAAACACAAGGAGGGAATTTTATGGAGAAGTTTCTCCTGAGCTTATTTGCCATACTGCACCAAGTTAGTGTGCTGTAAATCAGGAACTCGCTTCTGAGGCTGCAGCATGTTTAGTGGAGCTCAAGGAGAAACGAAATGTGCTTGGAAGAGAGGCACACAGTGGGCTACTAGCCAACCGCATCAGCCCCAGAAAGTCCCTGGAAGATACCTGTAGACTGGGAGAAGGGGACAAAGGGTATGAAACATTCCCCTTTCCATGTGCTTGCTCTTCCTTAGGTATTTCAGATGCAATATTTGGCTCGACGAACCCTCAACCAGACCTACTAGTTGTTGTTCCAATAAATGCTAATTCGTTTGCCTTAATAGGTTATTGTCAAAATAAATCTTCCACAGAAGTGCATTATATCAAACTTCAGAGGTGTAGGCAAAGAACTACACAAAGCCATTGCGTTAATGTACATATGTACATAAATGTTCAAAGGCTGTAACTCCCTCCTTTTTTCCCCCCTTTTCTCTTTTATAAAGGGTTGTAACTTCAGTTTAATTTCTGACATATGCTTGAAAAAGAAAGACTCCTACTACTACCATCACAGTTGTCATCCTGACCTAAAACATCTGGAACAATATTTTTGGAACTAATTCCCTTACCACATTTTTTAAAAGGTTTGAAAGACGTGTTTTACATTCAGAAAGATTCCTTTTAATAATAAACTGAAAGCTAATCTCTATCCATTAAGTCTTTGAAGGTAAGGAGTAATGACATTTCCTTTGAGACTCATGAGACTTTTCTCATGTGACACACCAAAAAACAAAAACGTCTGGGCTGTTCAATTTTAGTACAGTCTTTTAATACATTCAGAGCTACAGAATCAGGCTGATAATATTGATTGCCTTCTTTCGAAATGTATTAGCATGATGTTTATTTAGTATAGATATTTTTTTTTATGTAAAGAGAGTGCACAGCAATGTCAAACAGATTTCCATAAAATCCAATCAGTTTTCCAGACCTAGAAAACAGGAAGAATTGATTTTATTTTTTTTACTTTTATTTGTTGATATTGTTTTAGCATGGTAAAAAGCAACAAGTTTAAACATCAATTTCAACATAAATAAATGTATATGACTAATGTTACAGACTATAAACAATCTGACTGCATTTAAAAAAAAATAGAAGAAAAACCATCGTATTGAAGGTGACAGTTTCAAAAGATAAAGAGAACAAAGACTTGAATCGTTACTATTCAGGCATTACTTTTATAGGCTGGTGTGAGAGAGGGATGTATCCAGACAAACTGTTGGCAGAATTTGTGACAGAAGCCTAAAACAAAGAGAGTTCAGTACACAGGTACTTGAATTCAGTGCTCTCTCACCTGGAAATCTGTCAGGTGTGTCTGTGCAACGTTAGAAATGCTACTGCTTTGGTACCCTGAAACTAGCATCCTTTAAAAATTCCTAATACTAACACTGTGGTAGGCTGGTTAAGCATTAAGCATATGCAAGCATTTGTTACACTTCTGTAATGAATTTATTTAGTATATCCATTTGTAGTAACTTCTTAGTTTAGTTAGCTATGCATCTGTAGCTAACGAGAAAATTATTTTGGAAAAGGGTAGGATAAACTCTAGGATGATGCTAAGCTCTAGATTAACAGGATAGTCTCAATAAGGGGAAAGAAACAAAGGGAAAATTGGTCTTTGGCAGTATAGACCTATGACAAATGACAGGAGTTAAATTATTCTGTTTCATACTATAAGAGTCTTCTAAGATTTTTTTTCTTACAGTTTCTTGGTTTTTAAACTCATAAACATTATTCAAAATAGTTTGTTTATCTTCTGTTGTGATGAAGTTTTAGGGATCATGTCTGTTCTGAGACCTAACATGCAATACAGCAACATGAATATGTTCCCAATGTACTAATTTATAAATAAAATAACCCCAGATCAACCCTTTAATCATTCAGGTTTTATTAACTTTTTTCTTTTTTTGTTTTTAATCAACATTTCTATTGCAAACAGCTGTATCCGGACCCCTCTTGGGTAGATGTTTTTCACTTTTTTTCTGATAGAAAACAGTAAGGTTTATTGTGTTATAGTGATAATCTACAGCCTGTAGATAGCTGCTTTCCCAGTTAAGTCTTCCCTTGCCCTTGTTCCCAGCTTCAAACACAGAAAATTGGAATATGCAAGTGAGAATTATTAGAGTGTAGGACCCAGTAGCAAAGTTTTTGACCATCTGACTGGCTGTAAACTATACAAGAAATGATATTGACTATTGCACTCAATTTATAGTGAGTCTGTGACTTCTCCCCTGCCTAAGCTTTCCAAGCAGAGGACTGTATCAAATGTTTTGTAGCAATAAATTAGTTTCATTACAAAGGACAGAAGGACATTGCAATGGTGGGAATGAATGGTGCAGGTCTTCTGGAATGCCAACAGAAGGAGGGCAAAGCCACCAATTTCTGACAGGTCCCCTTCACTGTCAGCTTGAGCCCTCAACAAAAGCTGCTGGGTGTGGGTTTGGAAATGTCATTCTGAGAGCTCATTCCTTTTTGTCTGACAACAAAGGATATTAAAATAAACTTAAAATATTCAGCTGTTTCTGTGCAAAAATAATAAACAAGGCCCTTCACTGCTTCTCTTTTACCCACACTTTGAGATGCCTTGCTACCTCTGATCATCCCATGACACCACCTGCCATCTTCCTTATGTTTTCAAACATGCCTCTGTTCTTCCTTTGACGATGCAGTACATTGGCTGGGAAGGTTGGTCTTTCTAAAAGTCTGCAAAGTAAGATGCTTATCCTCTTCATTATCCCTTCTAAAATGCATTTTACTTTCCAGGATGCCTAGAAAAATAAAAGACTGTTGCCATTTGTCGGAACGGAGGGAAGAAGCAGTCGCTCAATATGAGAGATCAGCATACTTCGTTTATTGAGATACGGTTACATATTTTATAGCAGTTATAATTAGGTCATACATATTGCAAAAGTTAAGCTCCTCATTGGCTGGCCAGCTAAAAAATTAACTTGCGTCTATGCTCTTTGTTTCTGGGCAAAGTTCTCATTCTTGTTAACCACAAGTTCCTTGTTGCAACTTTCCTAAAGATAACAAGGACAGAGTGTCCTTGTGAACCGTTAGCTTTCACGTAAGCTGTCTTTGATATTTCTTAAGATCTTGATGACTCAACATTCTGATGTTAACATGTCCTTGCTCAGCTAACCAATTCTCCACAAAAGACGATGTCTACGCATCTGTGTATTTAATTTATCAGCAGTATAAAGTTGTTGCTATTTCCCCTCTGTATTTTAGAGAAAGAAACACAGAATATTCCATCTTACCCTGTTCTTTATTCAGTGATTTCTGGACAGATGGAATGGAGGGGTCATGGTGCTGCACAAGAGATCTACAAACCTTATGACATTTTTTTAGGTCAGTGTTTCTTGTCAGGTCACCTCATCCCTTTGACTCCATTTTTTTCATTTGTATTGTGTAATAACAATGTCTTCTTACCTTAGGAACAGTGTCTGAGTTCTACAAATGAATAGTGCAGTGTCAGACACAAACATTTATTATTCCATGGCTGAAATAGCAGAAAGTAAACATAACAAAACCAAGCACAGTATACAGGAGTATGTTACACCATAAATGTATTATTTTAGTGGAAACTTGTGGCTAAGTTACAAATAAACAGTGTATAATTCAGGAGGGGTGAACACTCATCTTTCCCCCACACTTTGTTTTGCAAAACAATCCATTACTTTTCTTTTTTTTTTCTGTTTGATATAGGGTGGATGAGCGTACCCTGAAATCTGTCCAAGAAATCACATCAACCTGCAGTGAAATTAAAGCTACTGTAAGCATCAAACATTTTAGTAAAGGCAGGAATACTCCATGCTTCCAAAATGAGACTGGAACCCTTAACGTGGAAGCATCACCTGCGCCCTGACCTGGAATCCGTATGGGATTTCACTTTGCCTTCAGAGACATGAAGGTGGTAGGTAAAGGAAAGTAAGCATGAGAGATCATGTGTATTTGATGCTTCTGAGAAGCAGGAGAATTATAAAGACACTGGTGTGATTTAATGACTCCTGCGATCAGGCAGACTTGAGGAGAATTTTGAACACTCCTCCCACTCATACAAATCTGCATATATTTATTAATACAGCATGTTTCCATAGAAATAGGAAATATAACAAGCAAAAAAAACCCCCAGAAATATGTTAAAAAAATTTGTTTACTTTGTTGTTTTATAAAAATTCATTATAAAAATTTGAGGAATTTTTACACGTCAGAATTAAAACCAACAACACTCATTTTATTCCATTTCCTCATGAGAAGCTGCTATGGCAAAATCTTTCAGTACCTCAATAAGTTTTTTTCATTATTCCACATACATATTCCATCATACCACAAATTCCTGTTAGAAGCACTGCCAAAAAATTATTACGTGATCTGAAATTCATTGTTTTAATTTGGCTTCTCCATTCAACCTATGTCCTTTATTATGTACCATCTAAATTCTGTCATTTACACAACAGGATTTTACGGCACTCATCAGAGCAACTGATGATAGGACTCACAACATCCATGTGATGTGAAGACTCACTGTTACCTTTGCCAAGCATTTGGAGCCACATCATGGAGAAATAAAATGTGTTTTCCAAGAACAGAGTTCCCAGCCAACCACCTTGAAAGGATTGCATTTCTGTGTGCATTCTTAATTTTCTGCATTGTGCAGGACACAGCTGGCATTTGGTTTGTGGTGTGGAAGCTCTGGTCCCCAAAGCAGTGTGACAACATGACATCCTAGTTTGAAATCCTTTGCACCTCCCTGATATAGCGTGGTCAACAGGTTGGCCCTTTAAAAATGCAGCTGGCAACCTTAAGAAAGACTTTTTTTCAGATTATCTGAACCGAGATGATTCAGATAATCAGAATTCTTAAGCTGGAGAGCATTCTCCCTTGCGTACAAGCATGCACGTGTAGGAGCAGCTATGCAAGCCGACCTCACTGCCTTGGATTCAGGGGGGCGACAAAATATACATCAACAGTTTTCCAAAAGTGACTGCCAATTTGGGTGATCTTTGTGTGCTCCTGTTTCAGAGAGTGTTAGACACCCACTCACTGAAAAATAGTCCTTGAAATACTGACAGATCTTCAGCCAGCCTTGCCAGAGCGGACGAGTAAACACACACATGCTGGTATCGCTGCTCAGTCCTGGGGAACAGGCGAAGGCTCTGCAGTGAAAACACCCTGGGACGCGACCCAGATGCCTCTCTGAGTCACGGCAGGGCGGCAGGCGGGCACACTGACGAGGCTGCACATTTCACATTCATCTCTGTGTAAACACCCTTCCACAACAGCCATCGGAGACAGACCCTTGAAGGCTGCGTTTGGCAGCAGGCGCTTTGTTGAGGTTGCTGTTGTCAGACAGTGGAGGGTGATGCTGCTGGCTGTGAAATCCCAGCCTGCTCCTGCCACGTGACTTCCCAGCTTCACATGCTGCTATGCAATGGTGATCGGTTTCCACTGGAATTTTGCATATTTGCAACAACTGACACTAATTTTATTAGCACTGATACTAATTTTTATTAGCACTAAATTTATTAGCACAATGACAATCAGTTTCCCCAGGAATTTTGCAACAACTGATAATAAATTCATTAACACTGTGAGATCTATAGATGACATCCATTTAGCCCGCGCTTTCCCCCTACATTCTCCCTTCATAAAAACACTTTAAATATAAGGAATATTTATAAACTTAAAGTTGTCTTGTGGTTTACCTCCATTATCACTTTCTTTTCTTCCCCAGCACATTACTTTTCTGCCACAATTCAGCTTCTGTAAGGCTGGTTATGCTGGAAATTGATGCGGGCTAGGGTCACACTGACTGACAAGACAAAATCTATCTTGGACAACAGTGTAAAATGTCAAGACAACAACAAGAAAAAAAATTACAGTCAAACACCAGAACACTCCAACTGTTGCCTGATAAAATCAGGAATACTTGCTTTGTGTGATGTATGTTGCGTATATATAATATCACAGTTGATCAAAGAAACCCAAGCAGGACAAAGATCTGGAAATCTTTGACTGTAACAGCAAGGAGGCAGTGTTCGTGCACCGTAGCACAGGACAGAGGGTCATGGGTTTCACTCAGACGATTTCAGGAGCCTCTGCTTGCAGCCTTGGGTTTATAGAAAGGCAAGGAGGGAAGAACAAGCCAAAGTAATTCCAGATTAGACACGGTGGGTGGTGAAGCAATGAACCAAGAGAAAAACATCCATGTGGACATTTCAGATGCTAAAAGTGCATCTTGGGCTCTATGGAAATGTCCTGTGATGGGGGAGCTTCATTGCAGCTCACAGACGATGGGGTTGGACTCACCACATCCAGCCAGCAGGCAGAATCGTTACCCTTGAACGTGCGCCAGACCACAACTGTTTGCAAACTAACATCTTGAAGAAAATAGTGACTGATTGCAAACACCCTTCAGAATTACACTTATCATTGGCAGATGCTGATTAGTTCATTTTGTAGCTTATTTGAAAATTAGTAGCAGACAATGCTTCTTGCTCGTTGCCTAGGAGGATAATGGGAACATTTTACACAACCTCTTGCCACAACTGTCTACATGAGCCGAGGAATAGCTGTTACACACTTGGCATTTTACTCTTTTCTAAATGTTATGCTAGCATTGAATTTTGGTTTTGCACGCATGAATTTTAAATTTAAAGTCTTACTTTGAAACTCAAAATCAATAACCCCTATTTGAACCTAGCATAGGTGTTGCATTTTACTAAGGTCCATATCAGTGCTATACTGACCTGAGATAGCACAATTCCAGTTAAAAAAATTTTGTTTCATGCAAAACCCTAGAAGAGAGCTTAGGCAAGTCCTCCTCTCCCCACATTTTTGGTGGATGTCTGCATCATATACAGAGAAAAGATCTCTTACCCATTATGACACTTCATAAGAGAGAGGTCAAATAAGGGTGTTTGTGCAAATGCATGTGTTATGCCCCTTCATTCCCAAATATCATCCACACATTTTGTGCAGATTTGGGGGTCCATCAATATAATGCAGCTGCGAGTTGTTTTCTTAACAAGATGTATTCCTTAATTTGCTTACTGACTGATAGCCTGACTTCAAACCAAAGTGTGCTAAAAAGTAATTTGAAGAAGAATATCCTGCCCTGTCAATACACATAATTTTCATCTAATATTTCAAGCAGCCACCAGCATGACAATGTCAAATTTTCAAAGTGTTCTGTTCTGTGAGTTTCTTTAATTTTGTGAACTTTTTTTTTTACTTTTTTTTTTTTTTTTTTTTTTTTTTTTTTTTTTTTTTTTTTGTACCATGGGAAAGTGAGATGCTGAATGAAGCTATAAGACAGCTCTATATTTCTAAGTGTGGGAGAGCACAAGCTACATTGCTGACCTGCATCACCTTCATCTCATGCATTTAACACCTCACTGATCCAATTTATACTGGCATTCATATCAGACAAGTAGGAGATTTCTGAATTACGTGCTTTCCAGAGTTTACAGCAGCAAAGGGCCAGTTTGCTTTTTTCCACCAACACACTTACAGAACACTGTCTTATTCCCTTAAGCCATCCTTGGACACCATCCTGTGGAGCCTTGACTGGATTTCGGATCACATACTGCAAGGCATTCCCATCACAAACCACGTTTCACTGCAGCTGTTGAATTCAGTGAACCTGTTCACATGGTAATCTACAGCTCAGCGTGAGTAATGATTGCAGAATCTATCCTATAACATTTTTAATGAAGAAAATCTTATGTACAGAGGCTTGTATCTTCACAGATAGTCTGGGAGCTTCCACACACCTTGAAGAACAAGCAAGACAGTGACAAGAGGTCTCAGCCTCCACCAATATTAAAGCACCTCACATTGCCTTGCAGTGCCTAAGAAACATTTATACACACTGGTGCACAAGCTCTTTTGTCAGGATAATGTTCTGAGGTAATGCCACAACATATTGTGCTTATTTTCAAAGTGATAGTGTGTTCATATGCTTCTGCTCCAGCCAGTGCCTGGGAGCTTCCACACCCTGAAGAACCCCATCTGTAGCAGCTGCCACCTATTCAAGTATTTTCTGGCTTTCAGATGCACAGCTAAAGCAATGTAAATCAACTTGTTTTTTCAACCCCAACTGTACCTATGTGGTTTGGGTATTTTTCTTTTATTATTATTTTTATGCTTACCTATGTTCTGGTGTTAATGTAACAAACTGTACATGGCACAGCTGCGAGGTATTTAGGTGTTTGAAGCTGCTTCTTCTGAAAGATTTTTGCCCTGAAGGAACTGCAGATATAGGCGAGACCTTTAAAACAAACTTGACTATTTAATAACTCCTTTAATGACTGCTAATTATTTTTAAAGGCTAATATCCTTAAAATATTTATCTTGCCCTTTTACACTCATGGCAGAGTTAGAACGTTCTGATGAGTCATTCCTATTCAACTGCAGTGGGTAATTTGACTGCACCTATTTCTATCAAAATACTATCTGCAGAATTGAATTCATTATTATTTCAGCTGGTGTCCCAAGTTTCAACAGAATTTGCTATTCTGCGTATTGCCCATATTATTCTAAGCCTGTTTTTCATCTGGAGGGTGAATGATGTTTTGTAATCATAAAGCCAACAAAAAATGAGTAGAGCAGAGGCAGTGCATAAGTTAGTTTTGATTTTGATTTGCTGCATTGCACACTTCTTTCAAATGCGGTTATGTGCAAAATTGGTTCATGCACTAAGGGGCACTTCACTCACTTACAAATAACAGAGTAGTGAAAAGGCAAAGGTAGTAGAAAAACCAGCATGGAATAGTCACAGAATACACAGAAGTCACAGAAACAGCAGCTGGAGTTAGAAGGAAAAAGGAGAAATACTATTCATTGCCCCCTATCTTTATCTCTCTTATCTCTGAAAAGTATTTCACCTATTTCTGTCCTTCCCCACAACCACACAAAATGTTTGTGTTTGTAATTTTCCTTTCTCATCTTGCCTATTCCATTTGCTATTCCATTCCCCTTGTTTTTCTTCCCTTCTCTACTTGATGATGACAAACCTCAATGCCTTTATTCTAATCACTGTTGGTGTCGTTACTTCCATCATTCATAAGCTTGCTGTTCCTTTGTACTTCATTGTTACACCTGAGCAAGTAATGAAGGGACCAGAAAAAATTTGTAGTGTCAGTATCCTTGTCACTTCTGTCTTTCAGGTCTCAGGTAGACGGACTGTTCTACACTAGGTCATCAAAGTCACTGGCTTGGTAAGATTTATAGCTTTAAGTCAATTGCTATTTGTTGACCTATATGAAAAGTCAACCTAGTCTACAGCAAATGTCTGGTGGTGGAGGCTGTATATTAGAACCTTATTTACTCTTGATATTGTCAACCTCACAGTCAGCAAGGAATAAGTAAGTCAGAGAAACCAAATTATCTTTCCACCTAAAAAGGATTGTTAGTTTGTTCTTTTCCCACACTGGGACTGAAGCACACCTGATGGAAGTGTTTGCAAACTCAGGAACGACCACCTGGCTGTTCAATTCAGAGTATACTGGGGTTAGGGTTGGACAGTGTTACTGGGATTCTGACATGCTTGCTTGTAAAGTTAAATAAAAACCGTGCTGCTCTTTGGCAAATACCAGGCACTTAAATCTCCAGAATGCTCTCTGACATCTTTTTGTGTGCTCGCAAAGTTAATTTTTGGGATTTCAAATCTTAAGAATTAACCCCCTTATTTTTTTCTTTTGGACCAAGAAATAAAGTATGAGCTAGGATTTTAAATGATGAATAAAAAATGTGCTAGGCTGTGACTTCTAATAGAAGTGATATTAACACTATTCACCAGTGTAGTGATAAAAGAACGCTTTCATCTGCCTGCATGCATAACAATTAAAATTCTTCCCCCAAAATAGTGCTTGTGCAGATGTGTCTTATCTTTCTGTACTTGCGTTTTTCCATTTACAATAAGTAGTCATTTTTAATAGATGAAGTAGTTTGTTCTTGAGTGCGTTCAGAGGAACACAAACCGAAACAGAAGTACAGAATTTACAAATAAGCTCAGTCTCATTCTCTGGTTTCTACCGTTTGCTCAGGCCACTTACCTGGAACCCCAGCTTCAGTACAGGCTAGCCCACAGAATCAAGAGCGGCTTTAATAGCAGACAACACAAGACAACATAACCTTTCCCATTCGTCCTGCTCTGTAGCAGAGGGTATCACATTCCTCTTCAACAGTCAGTGTCATCTTCTGTCTCTGACCTCACCCCACTCCTACCTGGGGATTTCTGACAGGATGTACCCTATAGGTAAATTTTCAGTGCTGAACGTAAAAAACACTACTAAGAAAACAAATGGAACCTTTCCTCTTACTCCCATTGTATCCCTGTTTAAAACCCTACTTCTAGCACCGAGAGATTATGGAATGTAGGAAGGACACTCATACAATCTGGCTAACGGATATTCAGTTTCAGCCACCACACAGAGACTGACAAATCCACTATTAGTCATACTGACAGTCCACCTTTTACTATGAAAACAAAACATGGTGACTGCTCTGAGGAACAAAATTACTGTATTTTTCTTTTACTTTAATGTCAGAGTGTTACACTTAATACAGTAAATTGGACTCATCATGAAGTACCTGCTGGCACAGGTGATGGCCAGTACAGTATTCATAAGGGAGCTCAGCTTTCTGAGAACAGAAGGGCATGGCACTGTTTTCTCAAAGGTCTCATCAATGTTTAGATAATAAATGTTGAAGGAACTTGTGGACTGAAAAAATGTATGAACAGAATTTGTTTCTGTAGTAACTCACCTACAGGGAGGAAAGATGCATGTAAGAAATATGGTTGCTAATAATAGTAAAGTTTAGAAGCTGCACCATGATTTACCTTTTGCACAAACAGTAATAGTTTCAGGTCTGTTTGGTGTTTCCTGAATTGTGAACAGTAACATTCTGTGAACCGGGAAGAACAAAGGGGATCTTTCTGGATCAGATTTTCTTTTTTTATTTATAAACCTGAAGCACATATACTCTTTAAAGCAGGGATCAGAACTCAGGGAAGAAAGTTCACTTTGACAGAGAGTTATGTTATCTGTTTCTAGGCAGTGCAATTAATCTTTGCTGCAACAAAACAGTTCCAACAAGAGGAAAATACCCTTAATCATCTGCCGATTCATACACCCTCCCAGGAGGTCACAGCTGCCAAGGTCTGTCTCGAAGGCTTCTCTGACTCCTGTCTCACAGAGTTCAGTGATAGTGAACAATGCAACTGTTTTTATTTTTTTTTGTCAGAATCGCAACCTTACATTTTAGAAATGCTCTTAAAATAAGTAGAGGACCAGCCTGCCTGGAGAATGCCTATTTTGGATACCCCAGCTATTCTCAATGTGAAGCACATGCCAAGCTTCCCAGTGTTATCCCAACTATAGCAACTGGGGAGGGCACAAAATAAAAGAACAGCTCTCATGCCTTTAAAACTAGGCACTGGCAAAGCTGGGCAGCATCTGAGAGGGGGAACTGCAGGGATTCTGCTCCTAAAGGCAAAAAAAATCTCACATTTGAATCTGGCCCTATGTGACTGGCTAGCAGGTCACTGATGCATTTATAAGGAGTAAGGCAGAAAGACAACAGTAATTGATTTTCTCAACTTCTTGTGGGTAACAGCAGCTATTGTCTTGTGCTGTGGGCATAATTCATTCACCAAGACTTATTTCTTTGCTTTAATGACTGTTGATTATTTATCCCTCCTATTAAGTAATAAACTCGCTTTTCAAAGCTGTATCAGAAAGGTCAAGGGAAAAAGGGCATTTCTATGGTATTTTCTTTTATTCTAGAAATAAATATGGTACGAGTCATTCCCATGGAAGAAATACAGGGTGGGAACATACCTCAGGCAAGGTGTATGGACATATAAGAATCAGAAATCACTTGCTCTAAAAGTCAAAACCATGGTACTACAAGGAATAACAATGGAATGATATAGCTTTGCCCATATCAAGAAATTCAAAACAGGCTGGCATAATATTTAAGGTTGTCAAATAACATTTCTATCATTGTCCCCTTTAAAAGCATAGAGAGCCTTGCGGAAATCTCCATTTCTGCCATGATATGGTCCATGACCAATGTAGGCTGGCAGCATAAAGCTACGTGAGCTTGCGATAAGTAAGGAAAAAAGGTCAACATGATTTTCTGCAGAGAGGCATCAGGAGATAAAGCTGGGACGCAACATTGCTACTCCATATAGATCGTGTCATTCTTAGTGTAAGCTGAAGACAAAACGGAGAGCTGTCACGGGTTCTTTGTAGTGCTCAGAAAGAGACAACAGAGTGAGAATTAACGTGGAAGGATTAGGAGAGTTAAACATGGGCTCAATAAGGAGGTGAGGGTTGGTGGAGTGAAAAAAAAATATTCTTCCAAGATATGGCGTACTTCCTAACTGGTCTGAGACCTGTGAAACGTTGAAATGCCCTTATAGTTCCACCAGGAGTTTGTATTTCCCCCCTTATCTAAGGTGTGATGTGGCACAGTGAGAGGCAGTGGAGGCAAGCCCCAGCCTGGGGCAGACAGCGGTGTTCGGAGCCACGCGGCCATGGATGCTCTGCGGGGCATCCCACTGAATGAACAGCTGGTGGCACTTGCAGGACTGAACGGTGTGACAGCAAAAACCTCCGCAATTTTTTATTCTATTTTTTTACTCTTTTATTTTAAAATTTAATAATAATTTGTCTTGCTGACAAATAAAACGTAAGACACGTGCACTTTAAGCACATCACAGTTGTTGTAACAGTAGGGTTTTTTATCAGCTGTTATTGACATATTGTCAGGAAAGAAAGGGAAAAAAACACCCCAAACAAAACTGTCAGCCACGTGTTGAATAATTATCAGCTTTACCATACTCAGAATATTGTCAGGTTATAAAATGTTCAAGGTTCTAGGAACATCCTAACACTAAACCTTAGGAGTTCAGGAGAAGCAACAGTAACAGTGTGCATCGTTACCAATTTTTGTCATGTCAGACAATGAGGAATGATTTAGGTAAATAAATTCGGTTTGCTTTGCATTAAAGGAAGTTCTTCATTCCTTCCTTCAGCTTGAGCTGTATACAAATGTTAAAGCAGGGATAAAAAGGCTATACAAATTATCATAGAACACTCATATATATGCAAATTAGAGCATATACAGAGTTCTCTAAATCTTCCCATTGTCTAAAGCAGAACAAGGTTTTCAATCGTTGTTCAAGTATTACTGTGTTTTGGTTGGGTTTTTAAATGGGAACGTAATTCCAATGGCTTCACTTGGATAGAGTTTGAGATTATGTACTAATTTCAGGGGGCTTCTGTGAAGAGAACTTCAGATACATTTCACTTTGCATTCCTAGTTTTTTGATTTTTTTAAAAAAAGATCTACACTTTAGTCTACGTTATCTTTTTTATTATGTAGCTGTGTACATCAAGCACAGGTTCTTGAAACGCTCAGCTCAACAAAGGCTTCTAATAGCTAGGAACTTATTTCAAGTTATCTCAGCGTACAAACCCCCCACTTTTGAATGTTTCCCATTCCCCTACTGTCAAAATTTGAGTAAATGTTTTGAGCACTTGAAGTATGAAAACTCCACAATCTAGTAACTCATCTCACAACTTTGCATTTCATATCAGGGTTTTCAGTTTTGGACCCAGAAAGCTAAAGAAATAAAATAATTTTTCATACTTAATGCCAGTTCTCTCTCTCTAGCTAAGAATGACTTTTAACTAGCTTTAGGACTGCTCTGCTAGAGAGTTTCCTTGAAACGATTCTTTTTTAAACTTTTTCTTCATGGGAGGTTGTCTGGTTTTCCATTAGAGGGTTTCTTCCCAATAGCAAAACCAAAAAGTATGTAACAAATTCCCTCTAAATTTTATTAACAAATAGCCAGGTTACAATTTTAGTCTTATTTTCTATTAAATTATTTTTTAAACAACGATTTATGGCTTCTAAACTTCCATGTGACAAAACCTGTATCAGTGGCTCTCCCCTGAAGCTGTAAGTCTAAAACAGAGAAGAAATACAGCTATATGTTTTTTTTAGGCAGGTCGCATACATTCAAGAATGTATGGAGAAAAATTTACTTGCTTTGCTAGGAAACCTATTTTCATAGTAAGGAGAAGGGAAAAAAAACCCCAACAACAAAACCACAATTGAAAACAAACAAACAAAAGAACCAAGGAGTTATTAGAAAATATTTTATTTTTCTTGTTAATGAAGCTGAAGAGGAAAGAGCATTTCCCGCTCCGCACACCACCACCACCACCACCACCCCAGGTATCACAACATGACACCAAACCTGGAGCAGGAAAGTATGTTTAAATGCATGTTTTAATTGCTCCTGAACAGCTCCTTGGATTTACACACTTGAGCAGCTGGTAACAACTTCTGACCAACTCAGATACAGTATTTAATATGCAATATTTCTTTGGGAGCAAGATGGAGTAGCTCAGTAGGACATTTTGTATATATGTACTACCACGTATGGCACATGTTTTTCAGAGACTCACCTCAGTCTTTTTGTGGTCCTAATGGGATTGCTGAGCCCATATATCCTGACATTCCTCCTTCAGAACCTGGACATAGGACTTCCAGCTCATTTGGACAAGTTATGCATCAGATAACTGCTTTCCTCATACATGCACTGCCTTTCAGCGTGAACCTTGCCAGTTACCTCTCCTGTATGACTTAAAAATTAGATACAAGCAAGTGCTCCTCATGTCTGTTAGGACTAGGCGCCTCAGTTTTCACCCATACATGTATGCATGCAAACCCCAAACCAAAATTTCATCAAATTCATTTTATGCATACATTCTCAGTGTTATTCTCCTTTAATGCTTCTTTGACTTACGGAGTCCAAACTTTATTGGTTGAGATTATTTATTTCAGATTACTACTAAAGATTTTTATTAGCAAAAACACCCAACCAACCCAAACCCAAAATTCGATCAAATTCATTATTTATGCTCTTAAGCTAGTTCAACATAGCAAAGCCTATTTGCAGTGGTCCCAATGAAAAGTCATGTGAAAAAAATCCAGTTTATAACAGGTGTTTTGTTATGTCCATGACAAGGGTCAAGCCTCGTGTTTACTTACCCATATGCCTGACAAGATCTCTTCACATTTGATTTAAAGAGCTTGTGAAGAAAGTCAAGTGAGGCCCAGCTGGTAAAGAAACGAGCTATGATGCATTGGAAATCAAGTCACCAATATTTACATGTGCCACTTTAAAGTAAACTGTTACCTTAAACTAGCATACAAGGTGTAAGTACTACTCAGTGCTCTGTTGAACAGGTAGCTGAGTTATTATTTCCAGACCACTTTCCTTTTTTCATTGGGATAGGCAGTTTTTGTGATACATTGGTGTCCTCCCACTTAAAGTTTTTTCTAAAATGAATGGAATTTAGACAGGGCTGTGAGAGTTCATGCCACTGTCCCCCGGGGAGGGGAGGGGGAAGGATTAATTGCAAGATTTCAATCTGTAAAGACATCACACTAGGAGCAACTCCTGAGTTACAAAATCTATTAGCTGCACTGTTCAGGAAAGCAGTGCTGGTTGACATGCACCCTTCCAATCCCTATCTTAAACATAATTTTCCTCACGGATCCAGCACCACTGCTTCATCATGCAGCGATGGATGACTGTCAATCAAAAAATGCTTTATTAAGTTCTGCTGGATCTACACGTATATGAAAGGTCAGACATTATGTTCTTCCTAATGACAATTGGACATACCCATCCTGGTAAATTGTTATGTTATAGGGTACCATATTTGCCATTTCTCCAGGTGCACAGGCATGGCTCCCCTTGCAGGTGAAAAAGAAAACAAACAGGAAAAAACAACTCCAAAACTGCCAAATATCTTTATACAATGATATGCAATAAAAATGGTTTTAAAGATTCATTTAAAAGACAAAGGTAGGAATTTACACACTATAGGCAGGCACAGGTACAGAGAGGTTGAGCAGGGCTCAGCTTTCAAAGTCCTTTCAGAGTTGCACAGCCTAAGCTTTTTCCTTCCATTGGTGCAAAAAAACGTCTCCTGGAAATGCCATGAGTCAAATGCTTTGCTGAAACAAACTGGTATGTTCTGAATTCTAAAGAATTTGTGTTATTGTGCTAAACCATATCTATAGAGGTCAAACTGGAATCTTTACGTTGAACTACAGAAACGAACAGGGGTGCTGAGTGTTTACTAAATGCCCAGTTTTCTTGTTTACTCTGCCTTTGCAATGGCAATTACACTGCTTGCATTTGATTTGAAGACTAGCACATGGTAATTTTAGCTTTTACCATAACAGACCTCCATTTAACTAGAAAAAAATACAGCTTTTCATCAGGTTAGTTCTGCTTCAAGTAATATCATTCACACATGCCTTGTGTAGGTTTTTTTTGCATGAGCTGGTCTGAAATAATCTAATTGGACATCTCTGAGCTGGCACGTAACAGCATCGCGTAGCGCTGTATGCTCTGCCAAGCATCCTTGTTTGTAAATACATTCTGTGAGCAAGTAAGAGTACCACAACTGAAAATAAAAGGCCACAAGGGAAATGTGTCCAAAACGATAAGGTCAGGAGTGACCTCAAGAAAAGCACTTAGCTCTTTCATGCCCAAGTTTTGCCAGTCTCCGCTATGGCGCAGCTGCCATCACATTTCTAACAAGCAGCAAGATCTCTGTCAGTGGAGCCTGCTACATCCAGTGCACAGTGACATTTTTATCTTCCCAGCACCATGTGTTTCCTTCAAACATGAAAAATTTCTTTAATTAGAAGTTGAAACTATAATGTCAAACCACTTATCAGGGCTTTCCCTGAGAACACGCATTAAAGGTGCTAAATATAGAATGCATACTTTACTGCATAGAGGCTTTGCTGTCCTCCCAGCAATCGTTTTTCAAATGCACAAAATAAAAAACCTTTGCAATGGAATGATAGAGAGCCATATGACTAGAAACTGTAGCGCTCTGGTGATGTTAATAACATGTGGGTCTACCACCCGCAGCTCCAGCTCACACCTTCCACCTGACAATCCCTTCTCCTTATGCACAGGTAACTCAAATAACAACTGAATTATGCTAACACCAATTAGGATGGTGAGCTTACATGTTTGTTCTTCCTCAAATAATATGTTTTGCATGTGAAGCAAAACACTTGCCAAAAAGGACAAATTTTTGGTCCTTCTGCTTTAGAGTATATTACCAGTATAGAAAACAATTACAGCTGGCAGCGGAGAACAAGCAAGAGATCTAGACTAAGGGATCTGGGTGATTTTTTAAGCACGAAATCCATCGCTATTTTGGTTTTGTCTGTCACAGAAACAGAGCTGCACCCAGCAAACATAAATTGGGATGCATTTTCCTAAACTCTGGCAATTCGGCTGTACGTAAAATTTCTGGTTGCTGCGGTGTGAGCCCTGGGCTTTGTTTGGCAGAACAGGTGGTGACTGCAGCATATCTACAGGGACAGTCTGAGCTCTAGGCATACATAAAAGACTGAGACTTAAAATCACAGGCTAATGCTGCTCAAAGCACATTTCATATAAGGTCATCAACTTTCCTGCCAAGGATACTGATTTCACAGTTGCTGCTGGCCTGTGGAGAATTCAAATGCTGTATTCCAGCCATAAGTGAGTAAATAAGTCATTTTCTGAGTGCTGTTTGTGCTGTGTTAAATTGTATTCTGAATTTTTGTTATGAAATGGAATTCAAGATCAGCAAGACTATAACAGGTAAACACAAACTACATAGGCTGAAACATTATGAAGTGTTTCTGTCAAGTACCAATGTGGTCTTTTTTTTAAGTCTGCTGAAAAACATACACTATACACTGTATTGATAAACTGAGAATGCATAAACTATAAGTAATAAAACTTTCCTTTAGTATTCCTAAACCTAGGTGGAAAAAAAAAAAAGTAAAGATTTAACAAAAGCATGTTAGATCAATTTTCAATACAAACAGAAGACAAAGTAAAGAATACAATCTGTTTCTTCCACTCAGATGTAAAAAAAAAAAAACCCACATACTTTGAGCTGGACAAGGACAGATCTGGTAAGTCTGCACGTATTAGCTTCAGTATCATCTGTAATTCTTCATTTGCTGGTTTTCTTCTAGTTCCAGCACTAGAATTGTATGTGCAATTCTGTGTAACCAATTGAGTTCTGCAGCATATTCAAACATAAGCTGTTAAGAGAGTTTGTAGCTTCGCAGAGTTTACATACAACAACAAAGCTTCTAATATAATCCTTCAGTCAGCTTCAGTCACTATTAAACCTTCCTCCTTTAGCAGGCCACAACATCAAAATCACATCCTTTCCACATTTCACACCCCTCCACCAATACTACTTTGATTTCAGATATAAACCACCAACAAAAGGGACCTTAACAAGTGTGGTTTTGTTATATCAGTCTTACTCAGCTTAGCAGTGCAGCTAGTGAAGTTCAGGGAGGTCATATTTGGAAATGAGAACAAAGAAAAAAAAAAAAGGTTAAATGTTAAGCTGTTTTATATACAGGTTCACATGTTTTCATCCTTTGATTTGACTGTATCTACTAAACCATCGTACTAACTCTAGAGGGGGAAATAACTGCCTATGGAGCAGGGTACACGTTCTCTTACACAGATTCACTTTTTTCTTTGACTAGCGCCCTGCCTAAAGTTTGATAAACTACAAAATAAAGGGTCATGGCTTCCACCATAGGTAAAACCATGGGAGTTTAGAGTTCACTGAGAGCTATTAAAGACATGGCACAGCTGGTGAGGAGGGTCAAACCAGACATATGACTAACTAGATACTAAGCACTTCGTCTTGAAAAAAAACAAAAAACCCAACAACTACTGGATAGTAAAACTAGGAAAGTTCCTAAGAAGCAGAAAGAAGCATATTATTGCACCATATTTTTTTTAATATGTGGGGCTTAATCTTCAGTCGAGCAAACACCTTTTCTGAAGGCTTTTAGATAATGCAGCCTTAATTTGTGTTGGTTTTTTTGTGTTTGTTTTCTTTTAAAACAGTTACTGGTCTATCAAAAGCAAGTCAGCAGCAGATATCAACTTATACAAGGAGTGATATTCATGCAACACAAATATATTTTGGCAAAGGTAGTAAAGTTTGTGAAGAAAGGTAGAACAATATGATTATGATTTTTCCCCCCAAGATGCATCACACATCTCTAAACAAGGGAAAGAAATAATTTAAATATTGTGCCAAATAAATTAAACAAACAAAAAGTCACAGACAGTATTGTAACTACCCTGAGTTTTCTAAGGAATCTGACCGCTGCTCTATTCTAACTATTAGACAGTAATAAAGTAATCACATGTAATACACTTAATACATTAAATATATCCACTTATCAAAAAATTGAGAGAAAAAGAAATCTAGAAACCTTTTTAAGCCACATACTATAGCATGACCCTTCATGTTCTTGGCTGCAGCTTCCAATTTTGAGCTCATTATAACATACTAAATTCCTTCAAAACATTTGTAGGAAATATAAAAGAAAGTGTTAACTCAAACTACTCCACTTTTTGCTTGTACCTTGAGGGCAAGCTGTTAAGTGGTTGTTAAACCAAACTCCAGTCCTCTTGCTGGTCATGAACTTTTTATTGAAGGTGTTGATTTTCACACAGCTGTCCTCAATTCACATGTTCTTAGGGCAGGATTGAAGTGAAGTGACTGAAGTGACTTTAAAAAATAACTCTAAGGAACGGCAAGTGTGCAAACCTTGTGGCATAATGTTGAGTATACATATATTTATACACACACAAAATCATCCATCCAAAATGTAAGGGCCAGCACACCAAAAGAAAACCCTAAGTGACTGCCTTCTTTCTGTCCTATTGTTGTCTTCAGATGGGTAGGCACAGATGACTCTTACTTTCTGGTTTGATTAGAAAGTCTTTTAGTCAGAAATGTGGGTTTTTTTTCTATATTAAAATTATCCTTAAAAATTACATGAGTGTTATGGCATTGTCCTTCATTTTAAAACAGACAAATTACTTGGCAGAAATTTCTTTTGCTCCCTAGCATGTGAGAATTGAAAAATCAGGACATAATTTTTCCAACAACATGTAGAAACCATCTAGTGCTCAGCTTTGGAAACCCAGGTGAGACCTCACTGTCCTGCATATGAACACAAGCAAAATGATGGACTTTTTTCTTGCCCTCAAAAGGAAGAAGAAGCATCTCTTGGGTAAAGATAATTTCTGTCCCCCAGATCATAGGAAAGGCTCTCCTCTCCTCTGAGAGCCCGCTTACTCTTTGGAAGTGGAAAGCTTGATAGCCGCCTGTCAGACAACAGTTCCCAAGGCTCTTTCCCAGTTCTTTCCAATACACAAAAATCTGTTTTTCCCATGACAAGCATGAGCCTAGCCCTAGCAGGCTACCCCTGCCCCTTCCCGGGGTTCTGCTGCCCAGCCACCCCCTCTGCTGCCCACAGCTTGTCCCAGGCACTCTCACCATCAAACCAGTGCTCCTGCACAGACCCACACCACACAGCCGGCTCCATTGTACTGGGCAAGGGAGTTACCACAAGGAGGAACAAGGGCAAACCCTGCTGATTCTTTCAATTTATTTATTCATTTAGGCGATAACACTTTCTTACCATCACAACCACAGCAGATGAGTTTTGAAGCACACATGTTGAGTGTTTGCTTGCTTTTGATGAAGGCATTTGGCTACTGCCAGTTTAAGAAGGAATTCAGTTTTTTAGAGAGTCTCTATTGTTAGAGAGAGGAGGTTACGGGACGTAAATGTGCTCCGTAGAAAGGTGTTTGTGAGCTTTAGCAGCAAGTTGTAACTGATGGCATGAGTAAGCAGCACAGCAAGGGAATTAATTGCAACGTCATGCAGAAGTATGATTCTAGTTTTCTCTTCGGGGTAATGATGATATTTTAAGAATGAGCCCTGTAGTAGAGACAGTCCATTTACTGATAAAATGGCTAGGTACCTAACTGCAACATAAGCAGCCTATTTTTGTCAAACTCTGGGCTACAATTACCCAGCAATTCCTTCTCCATCTTCAGACTTCTCCATTGCCAAATGCCAGAAATATTGGCTGTGACACCCTGAGTCTTTCCTCTGATCAAAACTAACACTCTGGTGGTTCAGTCCCTCTCTACTCTTTTTTTACTAAGACATAGATTCAGGGGATCACAATGAATGAGGTTTAGAGGGGACTTTAGGACGTTACCTGCTGTCCTCTGCCATAATACAGGACCAGTTACCTACACCGCTCCTGTGGGATGTCTCCTGGCATAATCCAGCCAGCAAAGGAGGCTCCACCTGCATAACCACAGCCTCGTTGCTTTTTTTTATTATTATTTCCTCAAGAAACCTTTAGCTTTTCCTGCTTATAACCTAGTCTTTGCTTGCTGCCGTCTAAAGCAATGGTTAAGCCACTTCTGCCAACAGACAATATTTTCTTGCTTTTTGCAACAGCTTTAATGTAACTGGAGAGCTTTACCTTGTCTCCTTTTAAGACTTTCTTTCTGCTACTTTAAGTAATGGCTTTTCTTTCCTTTTCCTTTCCCTTTCTTTCCATTTTGTGCTTCCAACATCTTTGATTTTTTATATTTTTTTTTTTTTTTCTTTTCTGGCTCTCCCCTGGTCTTTCTTACTCTGTCAACACCTCTTTTGAGATACATTTACCTGAACTTGGACTCACCAGTCCCACTGAGTCCTGCCAGTCCTGACCAGAGCTCCGGTGTTATCCGTGGGCCTTACTAGCAGCTCTTGTGTCTACCCCTACACATTTCTAGTCTGCAATAACACAGCACTGTTGGCTCAAGTTCAGCTTTTGACCCGGTGAATGTCAGCTCTTTTCTATCTTATTATTGCGTATGCTGTTGGAAAACGTTTCAGGGGTCAAAAGATCCCTGTTGTCCATCCCATGACAGTAAAGAAGTTGCAAGCCAAGCTCGTTTGACAAGAAACAATTAAAAGGTGAATCAGGTTTCTTTGTCTTTGCCAACAGATGCTGACTGTTCTGCAGAAAATGCACCTCACCCCAGGAACCAGCTGTTTCAGATCTGCAAAGATTATCTTATATACATATACATACCCCATCTGAGCAAGTGACATACAGAGAGACTAGAGGTAGTAACTGGAAAGTTGGTACACTTCTGACCGTGGGTGTGCTTCCCGCTACACACAGTTCTCTCAGGCTGTGGTATGAGTTTGGGTAAAGTATCAATATGGATAGAGAAGAGTTAAGAGGTTCCTTTACTAACAAAAGTAAAAAAATACCAAAAAGATTATCTGAGTTTCTTCTCATTGACTCTTTTTAGAATGAGGTTAATTCCTGAAATGCCTGAAAGTACACTAAGGTGATGGTTGCAAAGCTAAGGTATTGTTTTGTGAAACATTATTGTGGAACAGTCGGCTTCTGGAATTATCATTATTATTGGAAAAACTAGCCAGCCTGTGTGTGATATATAATTACACACATATATAAATATACACACTTAACAAATGTAGTAACTTTTCCTTTAAAATGAGGAGAAAATAAAGGGGGGGGGGGGGGGGGGGGGGGCTGGGCTGGGGTGTGTGTTTGTTTATAATGTGCAGGCAAAAGCTTCTGCTATAATAGATACAGGGACCAGCAACTCCACAAACAACAAGAAGCTACATGTTTTAGATAATCTGATGGGTTTGGAGGAATATGAGCTGTACCTACCTACATATTCATCTGAAATTTTAGTTATTCTATGCCACAGGTTTTGGGGAATGTTGGGTGTTTTGTTAATATACAGTCTGCAGAACACCAAAAGTTTTAGTAATTTTTTTTTTTTTTTTTCTGTTGCATGCAATCCCAACAGCTGCGGTACATTTACTCTTTCCTAAATTCTTTTTAGGTGCTCTGCAGCTCCTAAGCAGCAGGTTCACAACAGTGCCAAAGGCCCATCAAAACAGAGGTGTTTCAATGCCAGAGTTAATGTTAATGGTAAGAGAGAGGTTATATTCTGAGGCAAGGTGTTCTTTGCTTTTACCAGTATTATTTAAGTATCATAATTTTTGGATTAAATTAGGCAAAATTATTCCAATTTGCACTTTTTAAAAAATTCAGTTATTAAAAAAAACTACCAGAGCCTTCTTTTCACACATCCACATTTCACCAGAAAAGTGAGCCTCTGTTAAAATATTTTTCAGGTGTTGAATACTGTTTCTGAAGTTAAGTGGAAAGAAAGAGCAAAGGCTTTTCATGAACCGGAAGCTGAGTCCACCGATATTGGAGAAATGTTTTCTTGCAGAGTTAAACATCTTGACTCTGTGCCCATCCTAATATACTTCACCCTTTGATAAATGATCGTGATGAATTATTTAATGCAAAACACCTTATTTTCCCCGAGCTCAAATTATCACCAATACGTTATGTTGTGGTGTATGAATGGCAGCTGATGCTCAGCCCACCCAGGTAGCAAACACCTAGAGCAAAGCTCTAGGGTTCACCTAAAGAATTTTCTTGCTTATTGCTGCAAAAGAAAGAGCTAGTCGAGGTTTCCTCCCCTTTCAGAGATGCTGAGGAATGCAAATACTCTCTTCTTATTTTGGACTTTAAGCCCGTGCTTTCCTACTGGAGCTATATCTGGCTTGCCCTTCACATCAGTGTCTGTGCCTGCCAGGGAAGCACTGTTTACATTTTTAAATTAAAGCTTCTCTTTAGCAACATTCCTAAAAAAAGAAAAACTCCATAAATTTTGAAAGCATGTCAGTTAAGGGGAAACAAAAAGACAAGGAAAACTAAACAATAAAATAAATTAAAAGACATGCCACTGACAACAGAAAGTCATTGTCGCTAAATCCAAATAGAAATGCAGATAATGCAGAGGCTTTCAAGTAGCTATTTGTTTATGGTTTGAGTGGATATTTAACAAGTAAATTAAGTGAACATATCCTCAGTATATTATGCTTTGCTTGAAGCTGTGTTTACAGTGCTTTTTTTTTTTTTTTTTTCCTCATGACAGTAAAATAACACCGCTCAAATAGCATTTTAGTCAATATAAACTGCAGGTTATCAGTAAAAGTAACATTAAGTCTAACAACCCTATTGCAAATTTACATCTACCTTAAACTATTGAATAATTGACTGCCTGGGAAGGCAGCAAATGAGTAGTTTAATGGCACCAATATACTTCTTAAACTGGTCTCTCTCAAAGGTGAGTCTGTAACAGGAATGGGAAGTTATCAGAGAAGTGGAAACAACCTGTAGTTCTTCCACACCTGAAAGTCTCCTTTTTTTCGATACTGTGTAGATATACCTCAGTTATGCATAGGGCGTAAAATTTGCCTTCGCTAAAAGACTGATGCTATACCTCCAAATCTAAAGGGAGCTGACTGTAACCTTAACTCTGTAAACCTAAGGTTAAATAACCTTAAAATCTTCAGTAGAGGGTTTCAGACAACTCTGTGTAGCCTAATTGAAAAAAAGTTGGTTGGGAACATATTCTTTATGAGGATATTATACAGGCAGTGAGGACATCCTTCCAGAGGGTGATTTATTGAACCACTGCTCAGTAACACTTTTTGAGGAGGGTGAGTTCTGAAGGAGCCCTGTTGATACAGCTCACGGTGAGGCACGGAGGAGATCCCACCAGGTTGCTTTTCAGATGCTTGTCTGACACCCTGAACGTAAGGGCAGATGCAATGCTGCCATCCAATTTTAGCTGCGCATAGTGAATAAAGGAGGGAGAAATGGTCCTATCAGACACATCAGCCTCTTTTAGGTGGCATGCATGCTTCTTGGATTTAGGAAGAGGAAATTCTCCTTTTTGTTGCAAAAGTCCATTAAGGACAGCTAGAGGAGCTTGACTCGCTGTTCTTGTTTTCTCACTAGGGCACACAACCGTGCCAGGCAGAGCCTGCTCAAAGATGATCAGAGGGAGCATAAATGACTGTAAGTATGGAAATGCATGTAGCATGGGTAAAGTATCAACTAGCACTCCTATCCAAGAGTTGAATTTTGATTAATAGATTTAAAAACAATTCAGGTAATGTTATGCAATTATTTGCATTTCAATCTTTTAAAATTAAGCATGTGATTAATGACTAATCGATTGGCTTGAACCAAAGCTATGCTTTAAAAAGACTGCCTGCTTTTTCTTTTTGCTCCAAAGTGAATAAGAGCTCAGTGTTATTTCTTGGACTGATTTATCCTGTGAAGACTCAGCTCTCACTTTGCACAGAAAACTGACATACTTGACACATCAAGAAAGCTTTTTCACTCTTATTAAAGTGCCTTCTTTTCTGCTTTGAGAACCATGAGTGGGTAGGTAGTGTCTTCTGCGATTTGACCATCATATCGATTATTCAGGCTGTCTGCAGTACAGCTAGATCTCAGAACTGCATGAAAAAAAAAAAAAAAAAGAAAAAAAAAGAAAAATCCTTATACACTTTCTACACACCCAAATCTAAAGTGGAAAGCAAGCACCTCACAGTGGCTCTGCTCTGGCTTGATTTCCTATGCCTCATGTCATTTCAGCATCAGATGCTAGAAGTTAAGGCATATTTTCAACAGGCACAGTAGGGAATGCAGTACAGAAGCGACAGCACTGAAAGCCTAGGTTTAGCTTGTAATTCTTCTCAGTTTTTAATATTATCATCTCCTCAAGCAAGCACAGAATTGAGGGCTGAATACCAAGGGGCTCCAGGGAACGTAAAACATCCTCACATGCCTTTTTCTCTCTCTCAGTTCTCGTTTGTTTCCAAGATGAGTTCATCCATCTTTAGATGCTCAGGGCCAAATTATAGATGTAAAGGTCAGTGAAGTAGTTTGTGCTAAGAAGAGGTAGAGGGAGGAGAAGGGTAAGCCTCTGTAATGCTTGAGCACCATTTAAAGAGTGTGCTCTCTCAAATCATAAAGCTGCCAAGAATCCCAGACAGCCAGAACATATATTACTTTTAACACCCAGCCAGCCATCCTTTCCTCAACTTGCATTCCCTTCTACACGCTAAGAGCACAGATGTAAGAACTCTTAGGTTAAAAATCACTGATTTCTATACATTGTGCTCTACAAACAAACATTTGCATGGGAAGTATTAAAAGGAAAACTGAACAGCTATCCATCTTTATTGTCTGGTTTGGTTTTTAAATAAGGAAAGAAGTGGATGAACTGTTTGGGGATAGCTTGTAACTGATAGGAAACCCAAACAATAACTATTAGAGGGACTAAAAAGTGTAATTCTTCCTATAATTGTTACAAAATATAAAATCATAATGCAGGATAGTTACATACTGCTATACTACTAGGGGTTTGGGGGGAGTGGGCAGGAGGAAGTGTTGACAGAAATAAAAATAGTGATCTGCAAGCAGCATAACTAGTAAGAGGCAGGAGCTGGTCAACTATCCTAAGGTGTCTAAGGTTTTGTTTGAGAAGATAAAATGCTGCCTCCCTAAGCAAATTATCACTGCTTCCCCACTGGAGATTATTTCCCTGTCAGATCTGCCAGCTTCATCACACATGCTCCCTTCTGGAACCTGCTGCTGTCAAATGAACTTGGTGGGAAAGGAAAACAAAACAAAACAAAAAAAACCCAACCAAAACCAAGCATCAGCATCCCTCTTTGAAAGCCTTCAGACTCACCTAGACCTCTTAGACAGAATGAGGGCAGGGTAACTGTGACGTGCAGCTTTGCTGATGGATCTGAAGATGCAGGGACTCCCAGTGACAAGAAGAGGGGTGCAATGAGGGAGCAGGCACGTGCGGTCTTATGTTGCTGTAACACAACTGCAAGCAGAAACCTTCTGTGAACTCTGCTGAAGCACACCAGTGCCTCAGCAATGTACTTGGAAGAGAAGTTAATAGCTTTTGCATGATCTACGTGACCTGTGCTACTCAACACCTGCTCCAGTGCCTGGGCACGGCCAAGGGGCACTGATGGGTGCTGATACAGACAAAACTGAGGCCACCTTGCACACCAAACCTCATGCCACTGAGAGGTTGCAGGCACATATGTTTCCTTTCTAGCTTGAATTCACAATAGTAGCTGGTTTTTTTTCTGTGGAGGACAGATAGTTGCAGGGCAGCAGTGGTAAAGAATGTTTTTCACTCCTCCACTCCGGCTGAGACAGAAGGACTTTGTTCAGATGCAGCTTTTTGCTGATCCAAGCCTTTTTCACCTCAAGAGTGATTGACTGCAGTGCAGCCTTACAAAGCTTTGAAATAGAAGTCTGGGCAAACGGTGGCAACTGCTTGGTGCATCGAGTGTAATGGAAAGAATGGTTACGTCCGTGGTCTGTAACCACTACGGATTTCTGAGCCCCAGATTTTTAGGTGGCATGCAGGAATACAGGATTTACTGTGGATGTCATGCTGCTTTGAAAAGTCTGATCTTCCTTTGGACAACCTTTAACTTTTGTCATCTTAAGCAGCCTGCAGAGCCATATTAAAGAGGAAATTACCAAGTGCTCAGACTTAGTACAACTTAGCACAACAACAGCTTAGTACAACAGCTAAAACACCTGTCCTTGAAGGGAAAGACTATAAAGCAATCTGAGAGAAAGACTAAGATATTTGCTTGGAGGTGTCTGTTACTTTGATTTCATCTGTGTAATGTTGACTTAGGGGACTCAAACTATGAAGTTACTTTGCATGTTCCATGTACAGAACACCAAAAATGATAAAAAAGAAATTTCATTCTTAAATATCCTTAAAAATGTGCTTTTTATTATTACAATAATTTTTCATTTAAGTGGCATTACTCTTTTCATTTCACCTCTTAAAAAATAGGCCAAAAAGACACATGTATCTACTAGTTTTAAAATGTTACTTTCTGTAGTATAGGTATTGAGATTTTAGTGAGGAAATGTTTAACTTAATATTTTAGCCTCTAGATCTGCCAAAAGTGTTAATATACATCACAAACTGAACAGCAGGTTATTCCATCTGACCGTTAGTGATGAATTTTCAAATGTCTGCTGGATGTTAAATTCATTATGAGTTATCAGTCAAGGATACACAAGACTAGATTAGATTTGGAATTATTTATTAGCTCAGACCACACCTGCCACTATTCAACATAACTTTTACCTTCAAGCCCATAAACCACAACTTGGGCAGACATTAAAGATCTGTCCAGAGGCACGTAATGATGGTGATTTCCAGGGCATGGGCTTCGAGGAAAGAAGAAGCAGCAGCAGTAAGATGGGTATATGTTGGTTTAATATGCAGTCTGACGAAATCACGCTCAAATATCTCTGGGTCCCTTGATTTGTATTCCTGCTATTATGTACAAGAATCAAAAGATATGTTAAATCAAATGGTTTCCAGAAGTGTGAGTCCAACGAATGCAACCCAGAGAGAGCAAGAAAGATATTTAAATGCATAATGCATGCCCCTAGTAGCACAAATAGGCACTCCACCTGCCTCTCAGGCATTTATGTACACAGAGGATGTTTCTCTAATTCACCAGTGAAAAATTGTTTACTTGCCTTTCCACACAATCATCATCTCTCAGTTAGTCATGCATAAACTTTTGTTTCCTAAAACAACCAAAGCTTGCAGGTTAGGTGAAAAAAAAAAAAATCCCCTTGATGATATATGTAGAGTTGTAATCGTTATATTTAATATATTGTAAAGTTCCATGTGTTTACTAAGAAATCATTGTCTCTATTTCTAATGTTACTTGTAGGTATATATGGTCTAAATGAAATGTTGAGTAAGAAATCATAAATCTTTCCCTTTCTACTACCACTATGAAACAGAGGTATTTTATTTTTACCACCAAGTCTTCTGAAAATATTCTGTGCTCTAATTGCTAATATACTTGGCTGATAACATTAAGGGATATCAGAGGGATTTGTCTTCTCTTGCAAATCTAATAGATACATGATGCTGATTAGTTTCTATTAGATTCTAATTAGGAAACATCTGTTCTTGCGTACCCAGATCAAGTGAATGAGTCTGCTTTATTCTGGAGTAACAGTTAACGATTTCCAGCAGAGAGTCATATGAATTAGGTCTTTTTTACACTGCGTATTTGCAAGGGTTATAACCAGTGGCCTTCCACGATGTGTAACAGTGCAAGCTTATTGAAGAAGTGATTTAAGTCAGCAGTACCTCTTGTGAAGCTCATTTTCCTCCTGCTCAAATGACAATATTTATTTTTTTTTTGCTTTATATGAAAATGTATTTTATAGCTTGTTTGTCATTTTGTATGACTTGTCCCACAATATTATTCAGTACTATCAATTCTGAAAGGACTGGATGGATGCATAATTTTCACATTCTTTTCAGGCTTTCTGAAGTATAGATACAATATATTGTGGAAACTGCATACTGTCTCATTTCTTATGCTGCTTCTAGGTAGGAGTAACTCACAGTAACAAACACCCGACCTTTGTGCACATTGTTTATCTTGCTAGAAAACATTACTTTTAAATGCTCAAGATCTTCTCATTGCAGAAGTGTGAAGCCGAACAGAAGTGAAAATAGTCAGAAAATTCTCTTCTTCTGTATGTTAATGTAGTTTCTAAAATGTTTTTTCTTTCTTTCTTTCCCTTTTGATGGTGCAGGGATTTTTATTTCCTAAAGACTGAACAGCTATGCTCTGTGTGTTAGGTATTCCTGTGTCATAGTGAACCCTACTAGACCTGGGTCAGAGGTGCCGTCATCCAGTTTTCTGGCATATTGGGAAGGTGTGACTCAGAATTGTCTGATATCAGCAGTCAAATACATCCGACTATTTCTTTTTTTCTTTTGAAGAATCACTTTATTAGAAGTCTTAAACCATTCTACCTAAATCTAAAACCTGGGCAACACAGTGTTTTTTTAGTTTATTCTTCATTTTGCTTCATTTCCTGTAGGGGGGAAAAAAAAAAGAAAAAAAAAACATAAGCAAACTCATGTTCTTTGTTGGTTTTTTTTTTGGTCCAAATTCTTCATGCAACAAGTTCCTTGAATATATTACAGCAACAGTTAAAAACACACATTTATTTTTATTTGTCTTAAATAAAAATTGAGCTTTTTTTTCCCAAAAAAATGAAGTAACAGCAGAAATTCTTCAGGAGGAAGGCCAGTCTGGCAGACTAAAGGGCTTCCTAAGTAATAAATATGCTTTGATGAGGTCACTTTTGAGGGTGGCAGGATCAGAGAAAGCACAGTATGGGATGCACAAAGTCAATCCAGTTCATTTCAACTCCCTTACTGTAACAATGCGAACATGGTTAGATGTTTGGAAGTGCCACGTACTGATGAAAAAGGAGGGCTTAAGGTCTTGTATGCAGTCAGCTCCAAAGAAGAAAAAGCACAAAAAATGTGGGTTATCTGCTTTGATTTGGGCTAATTAATCTTCCATCTCTAGTTTTCTTTTCTATGCCACTGGGTTTTCCCTTTCTCTTCCTTTGTTATCCAGGATTGTTCCTACTATCAACTTATTCTATCCTATTTGCTTCCACTTCTTTAGGATACACCTTGTCTACAATGGATCAGCCATCTGCCTGCACACAAATTGGCCTCTCAAAGCAGTTACCGCTTCCAATCCCCCAACGACCAATTCTCATTCCTCAATGAAGAAAAAAACATTTTAACTACTCGTAACATTTCCATGTTGCTCACAGATCTCTGACAAGTCTAATATTCTCTTAGACATGCATAAAAGCCTCAATTTTTCTGCTCCTGACACAATTTTAATGAAAACTGTGCGGAATTATTCTGTTCGTGACCTCCCCCCTGCAGAATGAGCTTTGCTGCGATGTGCTGTCTCTGAGGAGGAGAGCAGTGTCAGCCAACTCACGGGCACGTGAAACCAGCACATATGCTGTGCACGCTCAGCTCAGGTCTAGTAGTTATTACTCAGGGCATATTAACCACAAAATAAAAGAAACCTGACCTCCTTACTGTCTCCTTGTGACTGATGCTAGCTCACCAACAGCTTTGTGCTAAAGTCTGCTCTGGTCTCGCAACCTTATATTAATAGGTGCTGTTATCAGGGTATTCAAGAATCAGACCTTGAAACATAATTTTCCACCCAGAGTATTCACATTAGATGAAACCAGCTAGAAGGTAATGCAGGGAAGGAAATTCTGAGAGGGCAACATAGATTATCAAAATAAAAAGTTCCGTAGTTACTGCAATGGTCATTTCACACCCACATAAGCACACGGGGCAGAGCAATGAAGGCAGTGTTCTAACAGGTGATTGAGACTTTACCTACCCTCCCAGCCAGCAGAGTATTCGGGAGTGAAGACATCAAGCTGTAGAACATTTCAACAGCTTAAACAATTTCTTCTCTTAGGCCTTGTCTATATTAGCTAAAGCATTGTTTAAGCAACCTAGTTCACAAAACCAATTCTGGGCGGGCTTCATGCACAAAGGCATTCAATGCTCCATTAAACATATTGTCATATGTTATTTGTCGCAACAAGTTCAATAAAATGAGCTTCTAAAAGTGAAGTGCAATGCCTAAGATAAACAGCAACTCAAGACTTGCAGGTGAGGAAATGAAAATGGGCAACTGAGATAAATTTTGTAGTTTCTTCAGGAATACGACATTGTCAGCAAACTGGACTCTTATTTCAATCAATAACCAAAATGCCAGGACCACTGTGTGGTAGAGGGAAAGCTCCTGGGAGATGAGAAGGAAGGTAAAATGTTCCTTATTACATTTGAGAAAATTTCTCTAGATTCATACCTATTACTCACTGCAACACAACGGTCTGAGTTCCAGACACACATTCTCATTCTAACTCTGGTGGTGTTTTCCTAAAAGATCTTTCTAACAATCAGGGAAATTACAGAATTCATGGGAAAATGTAATCTTTTAAGCAATCAGATATTTATTTCACTACTGGCTAAGGAACAGATTTGTGCTGGATTCAATAACCTCAGATGAGCCAAAGGCCAACTAACACTCTCAAAATGCCTAATTCATGGCTCTTCACTAATGCAGAGCCTGCCAGCACTCCTCCATCCCCTCTAGGATAGATTTTTACCTGGGGGAATCTGTTGACAGCTGTCATCTGAATATAAGCATCCATAAACCTATGTCCCTCTTGACTTCTGGGTTTTCCTCCAAAAATCCCTCAGCTGCAGCTGAAGAGCAGTGTCCCTAAACCTCCCCTCCTGTGACCCAACCATTACCTGAAGCTGCACTGCCTCATTCTTCAGTCTCATTAGATCTTGCAGCCTATTTTTTTTCCCTCAGAAGAACCCTTGGAGCCACATGCAATGAAGAGAATGTTTGATCTTGAAGTGCCAAGTTTTGTAGCTGTATGTTTGAAGTGACGTTGAAAGCAGAAGAAAAATTGGAAGGTCCAACCATAAACCAACCTAAAAAGTTGAATTGTATTTCAGACAAGAGAAACTGCCATAGTTTATTGGACAAGAAATGCTACTGCTACAATAAACGTTCTACCGGTTTGAATAATGTTTTTATTTCTGCTTCTTATTTTGTTAAAGCTTTATAAAACTTAAAAAAAAAATAAATGAAAAATTCCTAAACAGCCTGGTGCAAGTCTGCGTAATTTTGTGTGACAAAGCCTTACGACCTAGCAGAACATCATCCAGCAGTTCATGTTTTGCAATTGGTGTGTGGTCTGTTTATGTCTCAGTAAGAGCAGAATTAACAAATCCGTTTGTTATGTGAGAGTACATAATGCTTGCCTCAGTGTCACCACATAAATCTTCAGAAATAAAGCATGTAATGAACGTAGGAAGCTGCTTATGTTCAGAGTTTCCCATCATAACAGTTATGAGGATTTCACTCCCATTTCATAAATTAGACAACTCCGCTGGGGAAAACTAGGGAAGGCTTTGAACTGAGAGCTGATCAAGGCGCAGAAGCCCAGCCCAGGTCCCTTACCTCAGCAGAGTTTTCAGACTTGGTTATCGTATTTCTGTCCCAGCACAGACCAAGCCAAGCCACAAGGTGATTGTCTCCTGGCTGACAGCTGACAGGTCCTTTGGCAACCCCCTCTGGCATGTCTGAAATGTTTAGTCTAATGGCTGTTTTCTGGGCTGCTGCTGGCAAAGACAGTGTGATTGTGGCTGGGTGCTGAGCCAGGATATGCCCCCACCTGGATCCTGAGGCTGCGGCTCGGGGAGCAGCAGCATCTCTTGTCCCGTGCAGGCTGCTGTCGCATCCCTGCAGTGCAGCAGCAAGGGTGGGAAGAAGTCAAAATCCAAGAACTCATTTATTGCTTGGGATTTGGTATCCTATTTAGTTGTTCAAAGCTGGTTGAATATATTACTATTTTATAACTATATATCTATATAGCTAACTATATTCAACTAGCAGTTGAATATATGTGTGTACGGACTCCAGTTTGTGCTCTTAAGTTTTCACCCATTTGGGTAAATTCTGACTTTCTCAATGACTATTTACTCTGCTGCTGAAAAATGAATTATTATGTCATTCTTTATTTCCAGACCTACACTTCACAGAAAAATAGCAACATTCAGCACATCTGAATGAAGCTCCAGAGTTAGTTTAACACTCGGCAACGAATGATAACTTTCCCCCTAGCAATGGTTTTGCTATGGTATTTATACACAAAAGGCTAAGAAATAGCTCACAAACATATTACTAAAAATAGATATATTTATTAAAAGAAAATCATGACAGCTTTCAAATCCATGATTCAATTCTCATTTCTCCATGTCAACTCAGGTTTTTTATGATGTAAAATTTCTTTGTCAGTTCAAGCAAAATTGAACGACTTTCTTTCCCAACTCTCAAAGTTAATCTGAGCGTTTTGGTCTGTTCTGTGTCAATATATGTGAGAATTTACAGTCTGGGTGTAAAAATACAAAAAATCTGTATTTTTTGGTGTATGTATCTCAGGGAAAACATAAGAAATACTGTGACAAAAAAGATATATGTTGCATGTACCAATGGTCTTTTTTACATTATTCAGTTTTCTATGTCTAAAGATCTTAGTACCAAAGTGAAATGTTACCTCTGTTTTACAGGTCAGAAAACGAACAAAAGGAGGTCGAACAAGCCAACATCAGGATCAAGATTAGAAGTCACTGGCCTTGGACTATGCTGTAATGATTAAGTGTTGCTGCACGTGATTTTCACCTCCCAGTTTTCTGGAATCTATGTAATTTCCTGAATATTAAGTAGGTAATGTTTACAAATAAGCCCTCTGAACTGCTTAGCATCTGCTATGGATGTGAGATACTTAACACATAACTATTACAGAGCTGCACCTTTTAAATGCAGGACTGAGCCTGGCAAACTTGCCTTGGTGAATAAGACATTGTTAATAGTACTGGTAACAGCTAGAATTCTTTCCTTCTACTCTTCTAATTTTATGTTCCAAATGTATTAAAATACAGTCGTACCTAAGTACTTTGTTGTGCATTATCTTGAGTTATTTTTTCCTGAATGTTGCTCCCTTGAAAAGTGCTATTTAAAGGAAATACTGGACTAGAACTAGCCACCTCTACATTTTCACTTCTGAAGTGAAAGTACTCTGGGTTGATGGTGTTATTAAGTTGAGTGTTAGGGATCTGAGACGAGTAAAAATCAAGACAGAATTCAGCTAGAGGCAGCGAATATGAAACAGTGCATCATTGCTGTGAAGTTGCAGTCTAAAGAGCTATTAGCAAGACAGTGACATTCAAAATGTGAAAAGTCTTTGCCTTCAGACTTTAAAAGCATTGTTTTTTAATATGGAAAGAGTCACTCTTTTTTTTTGTTTTTCCCTTGTGTTGCTTCTTGATGAAGTTTTTGAGATTGGTCACATTTTACAAACCAAATTTGTTAATTTTAAATCACCTTGAAGTATGAAGACATTTGAAACATATTTGTTAAAAATTAAATACTTTCATTTCTTTTTTACTGCTTGCTTCTGATTTATAAAGCAAAGGCAGTGAACTAATGAACTGTGGATTGTTAGTTGTGTTTTAAAAGGTGAAGGAGGATTATCACTTCTTATAGATGTGTTAAATATTCACTGAAGATACTAATATATTTTGGCGTATTTAGCAACTTGAGGGATGTCCCTGGCTTGTCAGATGAACTTTCTGTTGAAAGTTGTGATTCCATTTCACAGATCATATGGGCTGTCATCTCATCTCTGAGATCTCCCCACCATTGATATGGACAAAACAATAGGAGTTTTTTAAAGTAATGTGATTCATTTGCTTGCAGAATGGTTTAAAAGCCACTGCTAGTTTCATAAGGCCTACAACATGTACTTGAAAAAGGCAAAATTAACAGAAATCTTTTTAAAGTGCCCTTCTCACAGTCTCTCATAAAAAAAGAGGCTAATTTTCCACAGCCAGTGTGACTGATAAGAAGAAAATCTGGTCTAGAAAAAGCAAGAGATAAATGTCGAAATGAGCATAGACCAGTGCAGAAGCATCAAGGGCACAGTGACACAGGTAAGGCTTTGCTGGGGGAATGATCACCCTCGTTCTCAGCTGATAAGTGAGTGCTTCTTCCAGGTGACAATCACTAATGACAGCATAAGAAACAGCAGCTTCCAGTTTTAGACAAAAATGACGATTGTCAAAACGACTGAAATGATAGATGCCAATGCTTTATTAGTTCAGTGTTACCATAGAGCCAGACAGTTACCCGATTCCAATCTCAATGCAACTTTTGAGGTTGCCTTCAATGAAAGGAAAATGCACATTTTCCATTGTTAATTACATGGTAGCTCCTCTTATTCTCTTAGCTGCTTATGGCTTTCCACCTTCTCTTTTACTGCCTTCTGCTGAGGACCACAGGTTCATTACTAGGAAGTTTTCATGTCTCTGTCAGGACACCTCATAGGTGATGTCTCACCCCTGATGTCAAGCATGCCCTGACAAAGATGACCTCTCTGCTCCTTACTGTGCCAAGAAAGGATGTGTTCTTAGCACAGAGCCAAAGGGAGCAGGGGTGTGCTCTCACTGTCAATGTAGCAGCTTTACCCCTATTCTCCCACCCCAGCTTCTCTCTGCTGAAGGATTAATTTTTGCATCAGGGCAATCTGTGAGCATAGGTGAACAAGCAAGCCTTCCCCCCCAGCCCCCCCCCACCCCCCCCCCACCCCCCCCCCCATCTACAACCTCCTTGCTGGAGCTCTAACCCCATGTAAACAACCAGTGAAGTAGAAAGACTCCTTAAGGCATGGTAGAAAAAGATTTGCAAGGTTACCTATGAATTTTCAAAAATGCCAACATCTGTATCTGTCCTTCTAATGGGCACATCTGAGGGATCCTTCACATTGTTTAAGGATGTACCTAAGGCTCAGATAAATTATGAGTGTTTCCAATTGTAAATGTATAACAGATATTGTTGCCAAAATCAACTTTCTGAATTAATTTTTCTTTTTTCTATCTTAAGCTATACATTATTGAGTGTGTGCATGTTAGATGCTCCTTTTTCCACAAGAAAAAAGGTAGGAAAACAAAAAAGAAGAGCTGAAAGACAGTTGCTGCTTTATTTTTAAGATTAATAGGAAAAAGTCATGGAAGGGAGACGGCAGGACTATTGAACACCCACACTCCTTCGGGAAACCCACTTCTGCAAATATTTTCCATACATCTTTCCGCCCCCCCCCGCCCCCGTCTTTAGTGTAACTAGCCAGCTAGATTCAGAAGGTGTTGAAGCAGACTGGTCTGCTCACAGAGAAGAGAAGGGCATTCACCTGGGAGAACTGATGCTGAGGTCCGGGGGATGGTTATTATAAAATATTTAAACATGTTTGACACCTACACAAATGCTCTAACCCACATGCAGGCCTTTTGTTTTCTCTTCATGGTCTGATTAATATTCAATTATGTCAATCGGAGCAGATCTTTCACTCTCCTTTGTCAGAGGAAGAAATTAAACTTTTTTTTACTGCATCCTAGTTGAGTGTTAACCTCAGGGCAAGTCGCTTACGACCACCAGTCCCTTGGGCTGTGCTGCATGAAGAGGGTCTGAGGACCACACGTAGCTCCAGAACAGTGTTTCAGGTTGAAAATCCCAGTCAGGATTTGTCCCTCTGAAGCAGCTTAATGACAAGACTGTGACGTTTGATTTCTTCATCATTTCTTACGCATTAACTGTCTGTGAATTCCTCTAGAGCCTAGATACCTAATTTAAGACTGTAGAATTACTGAGTGATGCTGTGGCTGAGAGTAAGATGCTTCAACCCCAGCAGTGGTACTGCCCGTAGCCTTTGATGGACCTCATTTGTGGTGTGATCACGGACTCCTGGGAGGGAGAGCTGGACCCTTGGTCTCCAAGGGAAGACATCAGCCCCTGGCTGTGTACCTGGTATGCATAAGCCAGTGGCTGCCACATCTTTTCCAGCCCATGAGAAGGTTTCTCCTATCTGCTTCAGATGACAGCCCGGTTGACAAACTGTGGAGAGCAGGCCTGTCCCCAAAATCCCTTGGACCAAGGTTCTGTGCTAAACCTTCCCACGCTGAGACTGTGGTATATCAAGGGTAGAGAAAAAGGGCAATGTTGACAAGAGTCGTATGGAAGTCCAGCACAGACTGGTCTTCAAAGCCAGTTAGTGTCCCACTGCTACAAGCACATGGAGGAAAGGAGTTTGAGGAGGGGAGAATGGCCCAGAGATGCAAGAGTAGGCAAGATACAAAAGTGCCAATACATCTGCTCCTGCCTTTCCCCGCCAGACTGCTCTTCCACCCCGATGGACAGCAGCACGCGTGTACATGTCCTGGTCACAAAAAACATCCTAAAAGGCTAAGGCAGGCAAATTCATGACAGTATAAGGAAGTCTGGTGGAATTAACATGTCAGAGGGGTCAACTTGTCACACAGCACAGGCTACTGACAAAGTAGTCTCCCTAGATATCCAGGCTGGCATGCAGCTTAGATGCAGGGCAGCCTGCAGATGAATCAGTGACCTGTCCTGTGGAAGTACAAGGGACTGGTGACAATTCAAAGTATATTTTACTATAATAAAAATGTCAACATCTAGCAGAGGCAGGCATAAATTGAAATGGAAGAAACAGAAAGGAGAAAGAAAGGAAAGAAAGGATCCTACATAGGAAATAAGTGGTTTGAACACTGAACGCATGGATTCACTCATGTGCTGTAAAAAGTGAGAGGTCAAAGATCATTAAGGCATAGGCGACCATTACTCCTGTCAGTATTTTTTCAGGGCCTCATTTTGGAATTTTGTATATGTAATCTAGTTTCTCTAATGCCATCACTTCGTAATTTTATGTTGTTAAATAACAGCATATAATGCACTCTACGTTGAAGGAAAGAAAATGTAAACAATTCCTACTCTCAGATTTTAATGATGTTCAAAACAGATAAGAACTTGGATAACCTTTCAACAACATTACATAGACCATACACTACTGACAAAATATTTTAGGTCTGTATTAGCAAGCATTATGTTACTATACCTACTGCTGTTTTCCAGATTTTTTTTTGATCTCATGTTGTAAAATCCAGCATCTCTGTCACCAGTATACTGGATAGATCAGAGGCACTGGATTCAGGCCATATGTTGGATTTCTTTACTCATACTTTTATTTTCATCTAGTAGATAACTAGGCATGTTTCCTGTGAAAGAGGATTTTTCATTATATGGTAATAAAAAGCCAACACTTTTTAGGATGTGTCTTTTACCTGTAAATGTCCATTTCAATGTTTCCTGTAATTAAAAAGCCTGAATTATTGCCTGATAACACTTGACACGAAAGTACTAATATGAATTACTGAAACAGCATTCAAAGCATCTTATTTCCTTGACTTTATTCCACACTACTTATGTTTCTGTACACTTTGCTCCAATAATCTGATTGTTGAAGCACAATGATCAGAACTGACAAATTTTCAAGGAGTATTTTGAAATTGAATATTTTCATGGAATATTTTAAACTAAACCCAGGAAGAATGGGAGAAAGAACCAAGTGTCATCATTTGTTAATATAATCAAGACTAGTGGTGTCCAGGGTTAAGACAGACAAACATTCATAGTTTCCCATGCCATGACTCAGCTCATGTAAGCCTGGTGGAGATGATGGCCTAAAATTTACTAGCACTCCTGAAGTTCAAAAAAAAAGCCATTGCTCAAAGGCTGAGATGCAATCAGTGTGAGAGGGGCTATGAGTATCATAGTGACTTGGAGAAGAGGTCTTAACCTAGCCAAGGAGGCTTTCAGTGTCCAGGATGTTTGGGAGAACCACTTCTGCTTCTGCTTAGAACTCTCATATACATCAGCAATGGAGGCAGACACCTATGTCTGGCCTTCTTCAGTGATTTTCTCCATACCCTTTCCCTGGAGAACTCTAACTGCTTCCCAGGAACCCCCATAATATCTAAAGTGGCTCATGGAAACTAGGAAGAGTATTGAAGGTAAAAAGCTAATATATTCAGTATTTCTAACCAAACATGATAGTGATGGTGCTGGATGACAAATCTGGCACTCAGATGCTTGGCAATGCCAAAGGTACAGGTTACTTTTACAGTTTTGACTGGAGAGCAATGCACAAACAGTATAGTATATTTCCTGTGTTTCACAATATAAGAAACAAAAGTACTAGGAAAAAAAAAAAAACCAAAAAAACCAAAAAACAAACAAACAAACAAAAACCACAAAAAAACCCAACAATCAACAACAAAACATCAGGGACAACACTGCAAGGTTCACAGGGGGGTTCTCAGCCCACACCTAGGACTATTTCAAAAGACAGGGGTGTCTGAAGTGGGTGATTCTTCAGTAAAATCCTCCTCAACTCCATAAGCGCAACATTTTTAGATTTATAATCTTGCTTTTTATTTTCTACACTATGATTTTCCATAGTCAAATTCAGAGAGAGAGCTGGGTGTACATTAATGAGGCGAATAATACGATTAATCTAAAAATAATTTGGTTATGTTAATAACTAAAACTATAATAATATTAAAGCAGAATTTACTACTTGGGCAAGGCTTTAATAAAGGCATACAGGAACTGGCATCTGGTCAAATGCATACACATTTGTATATTAAGTCCATTACAGTTTTATCTGACCACAGACTTTGGTTGACATAACCCACTGACAGCCCTCTGAGTTGCTGGAGAACACCTGACGTAGTCACGCTTACACTAAGACATAAGATAGCTGCAGTTTTGCTAACTCTTGAAATTAGTTCTGCACAAAAAAGACTGATGGAAGAAAAATTGCTCAAGACCACTGCACTAATATGAGTGAAGAATTTCTGGGTATTTTGGGTTTGGCTTTCCAAACTGGAGGCTGTATATTATGGGGAATTTCTAGAGGTGCTGCCCTGTAAGGCACACATTGAGTAATAAAGAGATGTAGCCTGGCTCAGTTAATACTGTAGGTAGTATTCACCTTCAGTGGGAGTTTGTAAACAAGCAGTGAGAACTTTTGAAAGCATCTTTGCCATTTCTTCAGGTTCAACACTGTTTTCTTTGTGTTCACCCCTGTGACTAATGAAATGAGTTTGTTTGGGTTTTTGTTTGGTTTTGAGGGTTTTTTTTTTTAAAAAAAAGGAAAAAAAAAAAGAAAAAAAGAAGGATATTTTATGGTGTCCAGTTCTAAATGCCTGCAACAAATGAAGAAAAACAGATGATGGTAGAAAGCTTGGCTGAACCTTAAAGATATATCTTAATGGTGAAAAAATAGAAAAAAAATGTATGTTTTATTTAGCTAAGTACTTGGCCATATGTGTAACCAAAAGGACTAAACTTAAAGACTTATTTCATTTTCTAGGAAGACTTTCTTTGTTAAGCTAGTCAAGAGCATTATGAACATGTAAAGGTCATATGATGTAATGAGATTTTGTTAGGCATGTTCACACACTTATCTTTGTGGATAAAAGATGTTTTATTCTGATTTTATTTTTTTTTCTGAAGAAAGATTACATTTGCATATTTTATAAATCACGTCACCTCTGATTTAGAGGCCTATTAAATTTTGCCCTCAATTCTAAAGACTTGGGGAAAATAGGATATAAAATATATATAAATGTGTACAATAGGCTTCCATTCAGTTATTTGACAGACTTTAAATCTATGGTCCTATTATCTCTAGCATGGTACTGTTACATTTGTTTTCTATAGATATCAGGAGATTTAAAATAAAACAAATTATGTAATTGTAAAGATCTGTGAAAAAGCAATTGTTAGGTTCACTAGCTCCATTGGAGGGACAAAGCATTAATACAATTTCCAGCTATAAGCTGCATTTATATAAAAACCTGGGAGATCTACAGAAAAAAAAAACTAACCTGTGGTCTATCTTTCAGTATATCAGTGAAATGTAAATTTCTATTAGAATATTAAACACTTTTCATTCTTGTTATCTGCTTAAACAGAACACACTTCAATATGTGAAGCAGATAGATTCTGTTAAAAGGAATATTATTTGAATGTTTTTTTAATATCTTCTGTTGCAATTGTTTGACTTTGAAATTAACTGTAGATTAACTGTAAGGGAAAGAACCAGGCAGGCAGACTGGTGTGGTGAATAGTGCATGCACAGGGACTCGGTGTCTGTTGTGATTGCTCTCTTTGATATGCAGTGAATGGTCAATTTATTCTTGCATCCTTTGTCTCTGCTCTCAATTCCTTTTTTTTGTCAACGAAGATGAATTATGGAGGTTTTACCTGATGACACAAATCATTTAAGGGAAAATTAGCTTTTTCATGAAAAGCTGTAATATTTCTGCAGACACTATAAAGATAAATATTTTAGTTTTCAATCCACTATTTTTAAAAAAAAAAAATTGTTTGCTTTACATATATGTATATTTACATGTATGTTAGTGAAATTACTTGTCCATTAAAGAAAAACAAGCTGTTTGGGGAACCTTAAACCTCCCATGGACAGATCAAGACTGTATAGGTAAAGTATTTTGGGTAAAAAAGTTAACGTTGATATTTCATGAGTGGTTTGGTTTTGATTGTTTCTTCTTTTCTTTTGTTTCTGTTCCTGAGCACCATCTGATCTATGTAGATGAGGATTAAGCTCCTGAAAAGTGCTATAGCCCTGTGAAGTCCTGTTTCAAGCTTCAGGGGACATTCTTTGCACATGTATATTCACAATATAGGGATGAAAGACTCTGGTTGGCCTTAGTTTTCAGGATGAAAAAATGTAAGGACTCTCTTAGAAAGGCAGAGGGGGTCAGAGAACACCTAAGAGAAGTAATAAAATCACATGTAAGGCAAGAAACCACTGAGCAGATGTTCAACATTTCTTAAACCAGAGATGCTCGCAGAAAATGTAATGTGTATCTCTGATTGAGTGGTACGAAAATTGGCAGGAAGTATATCAAACCTATATGGAAGTAATGTTTGGGCAGTGGGTGCTTTAGGAGGAAAGACCCTTAATCAGAACAGAGGCTCTTGCAAAAAATGCAATAGCTGCAGTTGAAGAAATGATAAAAAGATTTAGCAACTGAGGCACTGCAGATACCAACCAAATGGATACTCTAAAAACATCTAGCTAATACAGCCAACCCTAAAAAAAAAAAAAGCAACTTTTTTTTTTTTTTTTTTTCTCGTGACGTTTTCAATAACAGCCTATTTTGCAGTTCTGTTCATGCCCCATCCCTGGCAGTGTCCAAGGCCAGGCTGGATGGAGCTTTGAGCAAGCTGGTCTAGTGGAAGGTGTCCCTGCCTGTGGCAGTGGGGGTGAAACCAGAAGATCTTTAAGGTCACTTCCTACCTAAACTGTTCTATGATTCTATGATTCATCTCCCATAGCTCTTCTCAGTCTTCATCTAGAAGGACCTGAAGCTTCCCCACTGTAGGGAAAATAAGTAGGGAACGTCCACTGCTATAAAATAACAGCCAAGGAGGTATATAAAGGTGTGAGCAAGGAAAAAAAATACAATATTTTTGGTAAACATCCACAGTTAATGAAGCACAGGACTGTTACAAGGAAGCTTGAAATAGGGTAGCACCTGTTTTCTCAGCATAATTATTGATTGCTCGGGGTTCATGATTCAGTTCCTCAATGTCAATAGTTTATCATAATTTACATAATAATACATAAAATAATAAGTTTGAGCCTATAATAAGGGCAACTAAGAGTCACAGATACCATGAAAGTAATGTCCTTGGATAAAGAGAGTATCGTTTGCAGACAGTATATGCTTATTTGACAAACTAACAAGAGCAGAGGACACTGTGGACTTAGTGCTAGGAATCAAGCCAGGTAAAATAAATGATACTAAACCTGGCTATCATTCAGAATCTGATCACAACATTAGCAAGCTTGAAGTGTTCTGGAGAGTTTAATGGAAAGTGTCATTTATAAGGCATTTTAAAAGCAGACTCGTGTGAAAGTACTTCACAGCATCGGATCCAGAAAGAGCATGTGGATGTCTTCAAGGCCAAGGGCTGGCGCTCCATTCCTACTGAAGTCACCACTGATTAATAAATCAGAGAAACTCCATGTAGCTCTAATCCACGGGAGGTCATGCCAGCCAGAAAACCACCTTTCTGCATAACATGCACGGAAAAATACTGTTTAAAAGTATTCCGTCACACAAAATGGTGGGAAATGGAGAATGGAAAAGCCACAGGAAAGGGTCTGCCATTGTACGAAGCTTAGAATTTACTGGATCAATTAGTAGACGCTCACGCAGTGTACTAAGAATTTGACATTGAGAAAATGGGCTGAGTAAGAGACAAGTATTTCCTTACTGTTTGCGTTGAGAAAGTGTTTTAAAAGTTTTGTGAGTTCTTGATGATGCAAGACTATTTTAAAAAAATTATGTATAACTACACACAAGTATCAAACATGTTTTGCAGTGGCAGAGTGAATCCCTGTATAAGATTCGGGCTTGCCACTGTCTCCTTGTGTCCTGTATCAGCATCTTGGTGTCTGGCAAATTAATTTCTCTTTCTCTTTTGTTCTTCATAAAAAATTACAGTTACCTATTACAAAAAGATGTTGGGAGATTAGCTTATTTTTGCACAGTGTTTCTTCAGTATTTCATTAAACAATAAAATGTTTTGTTTTGGTTTCATTTATAAATTATAAATAAATAAAGCTGTAGAATGATGTTAAAAATTTAAACAAGAACCTAATCTCCTCTGGCCTGTGACCCTACGATAAATGCTCAGGAGCTTAAGCAATATAGAAAAGTCTTCTTTTAATATTGGATTTGATGCCAGAGGTGGAGATTCAAAGAGTGAAATTTGTCCAATACATATTTTTGAATAAAATTAAAAACAAAATTCTATTTTCATCATGTTTTACTTTTTTATCAGGGTATTTGCAGTGGTTTAATTTACATTAAAGATATAATTTTTGAGGCAGTAATATATGTTTTGCTTAACTTTACCTGGTGCCTTTTCAAATTGAAGCACCCCTGCATGGAAAAGCCCCTGGTAAAAGAAATTATTTTGTTTGCTTGTTTTCCTTGCTTTGTAATAAAAGCTTTGCAGCAGACAGATGAAACTGCAGCTGCACGAAAAACATTCAGACCCTTGATTACAGTCAATTACTTGCTTTAAAGAAATCTGGGGAATGGGAGATATTAATGTGATAATTTGAAAATGGATATACTGTGATCATGCCAGTGAAGATTTAGAATTAAAGGCATCAAATAAGCTAATAGAGCTAAGCCAAGCATGAATAAGCGGGAATGAACATAGGAGAGTGACAACCTAATAACATTTGAAAGGCATAAAAGCTGTGGTAAACAGAGCAATCAGCCAAATTATAAATAAGACCAACCAATAAGCATTCTTCTAAGCAGATGATCCAGAATATAATGGGATTTTATATATATATATATATATACTTTTTTTTTTAAGAATGGTATTGCATGTGATTTTACAGGTTGGGGAGAAAACCTATGGCAAGGGAAGCACTGCCCTCCCAACAGCATCAGTAAACACTGGAGATATTCAAACACCTGTAGGAAGAGGCCCACATTCTATGATTAAAAGACAGGTAGTTTAACAAGACCAGATCTCATGAGGTATCTTTAATAATCAAAAATTTTAGCATCCTTAATAGGAACTCAGGGTGCTAATCAACTTTGGGGAAAAAAATCTAGAAAATTAAAGACAATAATGTTGTGTTTTCCCAAAGCCAGGCATCCATAGAAACTAAGCAAACAGCGTTTATGTGAACAAGATCAATGAATGTCAGTAACACCTCAAAAATTCACCCTAGGATACATAAAGACCTTCTCAAACCTGAGCAGAATGAACAACGAGCATCTTTGGGAAACCATGAAAGACAAAAGGAAAGATAAACAAAACACCTTTTCATAATAAAGGAATATGGGAAAATTGGAGGAATTCTTGATCAGTCAGCTTAAGTAGTCAGAAAACTAGTGGAAGACGTTATTAAGTAATCAGGTCGTAAACAGTGAGATGATGAAGTAAAAAAATAAAGAACTGCTCACCATGAAGCTGTTGCATCCAAATAAAGCCAAAGCAAATTAATGTGGGGGTTTTTGCAGCATGTATAAGGAGGGAAGAGTTGATCCTACTGTCCACGCACTGTTTCCATAAGCAGGGTAAGGAAGTGTGATATAGGTAAGACCAATGTGAGCTGAAACTAGGAGCAGTTAGAAAGTCTATTCAGAGAACAGCTGTCTGGGATGTGCTCTCACACGGGCAGGACCCTCAGGAGGGACTCACGCTTCATTTGCCCAAACCCAGCTTCTATTTAATATTTTCACTGAAAGCTTGGGAGATGTTAAACAAACATGCTTATCAAATTTCCAAATGATACCAACCTAGGAAGGGTGGCAGGCTAGAGGCAAGGATTAAATGTTTATTTTTTTATTCTTGTTAAACTGGAAAACAACTCAAAATCAACACAATGAAATTCAGAAATGGGAAGTGTAAATCATTGTAGCAGAAAGGGGAAATCAGATGCATAACTGCAAAATTCAAAAACCTGATTAGGCAGCAGTGTAATAAGAAAAGTGTAAGAATTATGTCAGACAACAGATCAACAATGATCTACAAAGTGATACTATTTTAAATAAAGCAAATCTGGTGATGTGATATACTAACAATAATATTTCTTGCAAAACACGGGACAATATTTTATCTGTTTGCTAAGTTCTGGTGAGTTCTAAACTGGAGCAATGTGCTGGGTTTCAGATACACTTCTCTAGCACAGGGTTATAGTCCAGGGGAAAGTAAGAGAATGAATGTTTTAATTTAGCTTTATTGAATCTAAAAAGGGAAGATGGATGACAGTATTCCAAAATGTAAAAAACTGTTACAAGGCAGACTGTGTTCTCTTTTTTTTCCCTCAAAGACAGAATTTTAGGTCAGATATTAGGGAAATCTTCTAAAGCCATAAATTCGTGTTAGTATAGAAACATGTCAGCTAAAGGGATTATGTAATCTCCTTCACTAAAGCTTTTAAAGACAATATAGATTTTTTCAGATACTTTAGATTTATGGGTGCTGCCTCAGCACAGAGGACAGGAGGGAATGACCCCATCTGGTGCAATATATTTCTATCATGCTATGGCACAACCTTACAATCCTGAATGCTTTTCACTCTCTGTACCTCTTTGCTAAATCAAAAGCTCCATGTATTAAACCACATCTGGGAAAAAAAGTTATCAATATTAAACAATAAGTTGCCAAGTGATTTGCATGCCATAAATTAAATAAGCTTCACTTTATGTTGAATAGAACCTTTTTATTGCTGTTTATTTCCCTCAGTGAATTCACTGGCAATTACTTAAGCAACATACATAATGCTGTAGCTCTGGACTAAATATAATAATTACCATGAGAGATAACTTCCTCTGCATTATCCTTCTTTTAAAAAACAAAGACACTACAATGACTAGCCACAAAATCTCACCCCTGAGAGACTGCAAGGCAGGTTGAAGTCCCTCATGGCCCAGTCTGTGCATGATGAAGTGAACGTGGAACTGGTCAGAGCAAGTTGATCTGACATCATGCACCTGATACCAAGTCACTGCAATTAGAATGTATTTTCTTGTTTTGCACACAATATTGACAATAAAGAATGACTAGTATTAAGAGATATTTGTCCAATTATGTATTTCTTGAGATTCCATCATCTGTTCTTTGAGTATTTTAGTCTTTCCTGAGTTTGGAGCATTGTTCAGTAATCCTCATCTCTGAACCATGTTCAAGGGTTGTAGATAACCCTGCTACTCTGCTCCTGGATCTAATCAATGGCTAGTTGCAGAGCTCATCTTTTTTTTTGTAGAGAGGAAAGGGACCACACAGGGCAATGCTCTGATCTAACCATGAACCATCTGCTCCATAGCTCTTCCAAATATTTACAAGTGGGCTTTCAAACCAGGAGAAAAAATTGGGTAAGAAACAAAACAAAAGATAAGAACACATAGATACTACAGTGATGCAGACCAAAGAGGTATAAAATGTTATTTCTGTTACCACTTCATCTTCCAACCATTAAGGAAAAATGTATGATCAGATAATCTGATCACTTACAATCATCTTATTTGCTGGCCCTGTGCTATGAGACATTTGTAATTATTTAACCCTTTGTGATTTGCCCACTGACACATGGGGTACAAGGAGCAGAAGAGACTAGAAAATTTGGCTTGGAGGAAAGGATGACTTTAGGTGTGTGTTAAAAGCACTACCTTTATGACTGATGGAGAAGTCTGAAACAAAATCTGGCCAGAAGAAACTGAAAAGGGAATTACCTAGTTACCACAGGACTGGGAAGTAATTCTGTCTCGATCTGCTGGTCAAGACCTGCTGATGTGATTGAAGAAGTTAATATATCTGTGGGCAAAGGATAGCGATGTTCAAGTTACGGTGGGTATTTTCCCAAGCAGATGGACACGCACAACAAGGGAGAGCAGATTTCTGGTGTCTTAGGATAGAGTCTGAAAACTGTAGTTTTCTTGGGTTTGTCTTAAAAGAGGGGAGTGTGGGCTTGTGTGCTGTGGTAGGAATTTGCAAGAGTCAGGAAAAAAACACCCGTGGGAACCATAGGCTCTGACACTAGTAACTCTGGGATACCTTTGAACAATCCCTCTATGTAATTAATATAAAGAGAATAATAATCACAGAAACTTGATTTCAAAGACAATAGTGTATCTGAAGCCAGGCTGCTGTCTTTTAGCTAGAGCCAGTCCTCCACCCCAATCACGTAGCCCTATAAGATGAGGAAGATGTTTGTTTTGTTGTGTTCGAGGTGTAAGTTTATTACATCTCTTAAATAAATAGGTCTTAAATAAAGAGGTCTTTATTTCCAGGTTTGTGCCAAGGATCAATAACAACATGGCAGAGGCCTTGTTTTTTGGAGTTAGGTTTTGAGAGTGGTCATCAAGAACTCACATGGAACCAGTGGAGCTGGTGTCTTGTGGATCTTGGTGAATGACACAGCTAATGGTAGAAGTAAATGAGTCATGCTTTTTGAAAAAAGACATGGGCCTTTTTTTTTTTTTTTTTTTTCCTTATGACCTATTTTTAAAGGCAAGACAGTCAAGTATAACGTGGATTCAATCTTGGTCACTGATAAATTACAATTTTAGTAGAAGTTTTCCAGACCTTTGGGGAAAGAAGAAAGGAAGAGAGGGAAGGAAAGAGGGGATATTTAGTCATAAGGTTGAAATAAACAATGAGAGATCGCATACCTTGGCAATTATTTCCTATGTGTTGGTATTACTCTGGTCATGAATAGGTAGACCAAGTAAAGTTTTTAAAGAGTAGCAATGAGATAATCTTCCCCAAACCTCCCTCCTTTACAGTGTTCTTGGTGACATTTACCATCAGGCACCTTCCTTCTAGCACAGGCAGATTTGTTTTTGCTATGGCATGGCAGTACGGCAGCCTACAGCAAGGTGACCAGTACTGGAAGAATTTGGGTAATGCTAGGTGTGAGTTACTAGCCGTCACACTCTTTCAGCAGCAAATGTTGACCCTAAGAAGGAAAGGGGAATGACAGGCTAAGACCAGACTGAAAAGAGAGGGGTGAGATGGCAACCTGTGTAAAAAAGTTTAGAGGGCTCAAAGATGTGCAGTTCACTGCCCTCTGATATTTCTGTAATGCGAAATTCAATTAGATCCTATACCATCCATGTTTTCTTTCTTCGAAGAAACCCTTTGCTATTTTTTAGTATTTCTCTTTCTTATTTGTAACCCAAACCTTATTGGTCATGAAATACTGATTTCTCATAAGCAACCAGAAGTGTTAAGGAAATGGGTGAGTAGCTGTCTCTGTTCTCTTTCTCCTAGAGCATTTCCTATGATGATTTCTTTTAGCAGAGCTGTATCCACGGGCTGGTATCAAATGGAATGTGGGCAAAATTAAATTAGCTTAATCTTCCATTTCTGTTTTTATGGGGGATGACAAATGCATTTGCTACGTGCTTCTTTTGTTCTGGAAGGAGGGAAAGAACGAGAGCAAGCAGACGCTCAAAGATGGTTTTCCAGAGTGAATGATGAACTTTTATCGCTTATTGCTGCTGTGAGGTATGATGCAGTTGCTTTATCCCTGTGGCTTCTATACAGCATTCCCACCATTTTGCAGATGCTCCTGCCTGGTTTTTGGAAAGGTAAGTAGTAATTTAGTTTCAGGGCTAAATCAAAACTAAGTTTTTCTGAGTAAAGAACTGCAGATGTTACAGAGAATAACTTCCATATACATTCATGGGCTATTATCTCTTAAAGATTGAAAAAACAAAGCCAAAATCTTCTTGTTTCATTTCTGAGTGGTAGGGGGTGAACATTTTCAGTCTTCACAATAAAAATACATAATACCATGTAAGCCTAGACTAGATGTTGGTCTCATCTGGCAGCTGCACAGAAAATGGCTTGAAAGGCTTGTTTCCAGGCATGTAAACAGTGAGAGAGGGAATGAACAAGACTCTAAGCAATAAAGCTAAGACCACCTACAGTGTAAACTACAAACTTAGAACTAACAGGTTTTTATGCAACAGCTGGATCGTTCTCACCTTATTGTATTTTCCTGTCACTTGATAAATTTCCAGCTGAATCATTAGAAACAAGCAGAGAAAAGGAGGACATTTGATCGTTCTTCTTAACTTAATCTTTAGGGAGGTTTCTGTCTTTTGCTAATTAGTCTCACAGGATGCAATGGTCTAAGAAAAAAATGTAGTAGCATTTCTAATTGCATAAAAGTTTTCCTGATGTGTCAAGATGGAAAAATGCCAGAATCCACCTCCTGGATTTTCATTCATTGAAACTGTTACCTGTTTAGAGGAAAGATGGACCCAAGCCAGGACTCCAAAGCCAAATCCTTGCCAAATTCATTTCAAACAGCAAACATGCTTGGAGTCTGGACCTCAATGCTGATGCTCCCCCACCCCCCTGTGTTCATGGACACCTCAAAGGTTTGAAAAACCTCACCTAGGACAGAGAGTGACAATGCAAGATGACACTGGGCAGAGGTGGTCACACCATGTTTGGAGAACTTTTGCTGCTGTGATCTTCTCCATGGTGCTGCCTTTGGAGGCAAAGCCTTGACTGACTGGCAATAAAAAGTGGTGAATAGGACTGATTCTGGGTTTTCTACCAGACCTGGTACCATTCTAGCATCAAAACTGCCAGCATTGCTGTGTGCATATTGCCAATGTGAGCTGCTGGAGGTAGGTCTCTTGATTCAGGAGTATTTAACCCTGAGACAGTCTCACAGCAAGATGCTGCCAGGACTCTGAGGCATTTTCAGGTGTTGCTGGCCCTGTTGAAACAGAATAAGGTCTTAAAAAAAAAAAAAAAAAAATTAGTCAGGATGAGTTTGGTACAGTGCTCTGGGTGATGTTCTGTTTGTGTTGAGAAAGGAATGTACTCTGAAATATTATAAAAGATAAGGTGAGCACCTGAAGGAGATAAGGAGACCATCAAGTCAGGAAATCATTGAACAAAGAAAATGGAAAGGTTTATTCCACCTAGATCACACCTATTATGAATGGAACTTTTGGGTGTCAAAATCAAATGAATATGTCTGTAAAGATCTTGTAACCTCTCACAAAAATTGTATGAAATACCTAACTTTTCACTGAAAACTTCGGAGCTAGTTTGTCCGGTGCGAATCAGCTAGCTCCCCAACATTGCACGAAATAAATACCCTTGCTGCTTAAAGACAAAACTCATCTCTGAGCAGTTACTCTGTGCCGGTTTGGCATCACTGTACAGCCCCTGAGTTCCCACACATGCCCACAGCCCAGGACCCCACGTCAGCTCCCCGGGACGACCAGCCAGCCCCTGCTCCAGTTTTGCTGCAGCAGGGTCAGTCTCCAGCCCCCCCCAGCCCTGCCCTGCCTGGCCATGGGCACCACAAGCCTGGCCCCCACATGCACCCACATGCCAGCTTGGCCCGGGCTGGTCCCCAGGGAGATGCCCAGTGCCTGGGACTGGGGCTGCCAGGAGGGCGCTGGGCTGGACGCTGAGCGCTGCAGCTGTGGGGCACTGATATTGGTGGCTTTCACATAAGGACATGACTCTTATGAGTGACAGATGTCTCCAAGCAAATCCTCCAAGCTCTCTGGATAAGCCTGAGTATTTTGGCAAAAACCCAACTACCCAGTGGTTTTGTGACTATCGGGTTTAGGTTGTACTGGGAGAAATGCTGGGCTGGTAGGGAAAGGGTTCCTTTGAACAGCCTGCACCCTAGAGAGCGTCCTGCAAACATGAGTGACAAAGCAAGCTAACTGGGCAGCCATCGAGCCATCCTTAGCACTCTTCTGAGCTAAAACTGTGCAGTGATAGCAGTAAACCAGAGAAGTAACAGAGCAGAGGACGGTGCTTTGTCAAGGGGAGCCCTCAAATGGTGCTTAGGTAGAGGGGGGATCCCTATATGTAAGAGGAGGGTGTCTGTATGCCAAACCCATCTGTCTGTCTGCACAGGAGCTTTTGAAAAGTTTTAGGCTCAGAAGCACCTAAATTACTTCTGCCTTTCCAGACTATTTCTAGATTCATGTCTAACATTTCATATTACCAATCACTTAGTTTAGCCAAATGTGCTGCTCTGGTAGAATTGTTTCAGCTGTGAAACTGCAATAAGTCAAACAACTGAAACAACAAGTGGAATGCAGCTCTACTCAAATTAAAATAATAATAATAATAATAATAATAATAATAATAATAATAATAATAATAATAATAATAATAATAATAATAATAATAAACCCAAACAAAACACACACACACAACCCCCCCCACACACACACACAAAAGAAACATTTCTTGAACATCATGAGACAAGTGAACATTTTATCTCTTTATTGCCTTGAAGCACAAGACCAGACCTTTACAAATATTTAATACAGCTACAAATAAATTACCCAGGCAAAAACTAAACACCAGACCTGGGCAGGGGTGATTTCATTGTGAAGAAAACATGTACTTTGCTGTACAGTCACCTTTTCTTGACAGAAATAAGTCCATCTCTCACACCTTGTTTTCTTTCAACTGTGTAACAAAGTTACCAAGGTTTCACAGGAAAGATGAAATTCATGGAACCATTTCTGTCTAGTCATCCTGTCCAAAGCCCCAAGGAAAAAATTAAGAAGCTGGCAGAGAAAACAATTGATCTACGACAACAGCATTATTACTTAGGAAAAAGCCCTTGTCCTTGAGACAGAGGATGAAAGAAATGAAATGCTGTTATTTAGTGTATCATACCAGAATGGCAAGATCCTTGCTAAGTACTGATAGTACCATAAACCTCAAATAAAGCTTCAGCTTCTTCTAATTTTCTTGTCTTATTTCCCCCTTCAGTTTAGTTAATTTTTACTTGAGACTCAAGGATTTTCCCTCTAATCACTTTTCCCCATAGGTTTAAAAGCTCATGTTGCCTTTTACAATCATTTGGAATGTGTCTTTCCTCTTCTCAGAGGCAGGGTAACACTGCCATCATGATCACAGGAGAGTTTACAACCAGATGAGGTGCACCACAAAAGCATGTTTTTAAATCATGGCAATAATCAGATTTACCAAAGACATGTTTGCAGGACTTTTTGTATAGGACCATGATGTCTACAGCAACCAGAGAGAGGAGTTAATAAGTTAATAACTGCACAACATTTGAATCCGTGTATGCACAGAGGAGACTGATGTCCTCAAAATATTAATGACGACGTTCAGATTCAAACAGGTAGTTTTTCTTCAGTCTTACAATACGATGACTGTATGTTCGGTAGTTGGAGCCAGTTTCACACAGACCTTTTGTCTTCAGTAAGGTCAGCAAACCTGTGTGACCTGTTAAACTGCAGGAACTGGTTTCCTCTATTGTACTGGATGTTTATTTTCATGTGTTTTTTATACAACCACTTTGTATTAATAACTATGTACCTATGTCATCAAATCTGGCTGCTGATCTAGGTCTGGGTAGGAATTCACATGCTGCAGGTGGGGTGGCAAGGGAAAACAGCAATACCTCCAGGGAATGTGGCCTCAGTGCTTCTGAAGTCACCTCCTTCCATGCACTTGCTGTATTCAAAGCTCCCAACTTTCTTCTGAAATGATGTGTGACTGTGTGACCTCTGAACCTTTTTTGAAGAAGCAGTACTGGGGAAAAAAATAAATTGTCAGACATATTATGAGAGTGCAAATGTAGAAAGTCCTTTAGTCATCAACATTCAGAGGAACAGGGTGGGTGTAGTTAATACAAAGTGACCTTTAACTCTGTTTTTATAGCCAGGTATTAAAAGTCTGAATTTCAGCTTTTGAAGGAAAGTGTGGAAACTCAGTAGGTGTTTCTCTGGACTTCAGTGTTTCACCTAATTTTGCTCTGATTGCAGTTCACAGATTACCTCCCCATCCCTGGAAACGTTCAAGGTCAGGCTGGACGGGGCTCTGAGCAACCTCATCTGGTTGAAGATGTCCCTGCCCATTGCAGGGGTTGGACTAGATGAGATCTTTAAAGGTCCTTTTGAACCCAAACCATTCTATGATGCTATGATTGTCTATCTACTCCAATAGAATAAAACATCCTTCTGAAAAATCCCATGTGACTAATTAACTGTTGTTCGGCACAACATTTAAACAGCTGATAGCAGCACTGTTACCACTGGTCCTTTTATTCTGCTGGATTTTGAAATGCTTCACTGGGGAAGTCAGTGCAGTTTTACAGATGGGGAAACTGAGGTACAGCGAGAGAATGAAGTCACCTGGCTAAATTTGGAATGCTCTCATTTTAATTAATATCTCTTTACACGACTGTATGTTCTTATATTTTCCTTACTCACGGATCTTTTACCTTTAAAGCGTGAACAGTGTCAGAAAAAAGACATTCTAACACAAGGCAGATTACTGTGGCCTGGTTTTAGTGTGATTACATTATTTCAGAAGCATAAAAATACATCTAAATGGGGGTTAAATTTAAAGCAGCTGAACAAAACCAACTTGCACATCACATATGGTATTACTGGTCTGCAAGACTAGATTTAGCTTTCACGTAGCCTCAGGTTTCGTTGCTGGTGAGTTAGATTATCTAAATAGATTTTTGCCCACAGCACTCACGTCTGCAAATGAGCTCTGACCAGACTGACCAAAAAATTATTCTTATCAAATTTCTCTAAGCGAAGAATTATAACTTTGATAGCCTCAGCTCTAATTCCTAGAAAAAGCTGTTACTATCAGGAAACCTGCCCTCATTTAGTGTACATTACTGAATAGGATTTTGTCAAGAGGCCAAAAGCTTGGGGAGCAGCTCCTGTGATACAAAGGCCGTGATCGGAGATAAAGTGCCAGAGCTCAGCAGAGCAGGCTCCTGCGTGCAGCTCTCTCCTCTCTTCCCCTGCCTTCTGCAAAGGATGCTTCAATAGGGCTGGAGCTGTCGGGGGACAGACCTCGTGTCAGATTCCCTGTTGGTCACGAGCAGGTTTTGAAGGCTTCATGCTTTGTCCGCTCCAGCAGGACGGGGTGAGAGGATCTCTTTCATCTGGCTGAGGGATAGAAAAGGAAGAGAAGATACATCAGCGGTAGGATCAGAAAGCAGCTTGTGCTCTTTTAAAAGGTTTAATATTTTTCAGATACATTGGATGACTGCTCACAATTCCAACTGAAATCACAGGATGAGCATCCCTGAGAAATCAGCCCTTCTGCTGCTTTTGCAGCTGCTTGTTTGACCTCTCCAGCTGACAAAAGCCTGACACTTTTATTTGAAATAACTTTCAGTCCTGCCACCCTCCATACTGAGGAATATCTCAGCAACAGATTGCAAACAAAACACCTTTTCAATTTACTTTTAAGGTTGCCTTGTGCCTTTCCAAGAGATTGAAGTCAGTGATACAAACTCAGGAAATTAATCGAAGTACAGACCCTGCTTCTCTGGAGCTGGTGATGGGCACGGAGAGCTCCCTGCACACGAGTGTGCATTCCGTGCCTGAGCCATTGCTGAGCTGGGGATTGATTAGCCGAATCAGCTTGGCAGGGATATGATTGTAATCTGAAGAGACCTGGGAATTGTTTCAGGGCATGAGGCAGAGCTGCTGTTACATTGCAGTTGTGATATAAAGAGTCCCTCTGCTCTGGGATTTTGGCGTAAGGCAGTGGCAGTGCAGGTGGCATCAAGTCACTGCAGGGCAGAGATGTGCAAGGACCCACGGAGCAGCCACGGCTCTCTCTGCCAAGAACGAGAGCGTGCTCCGGGGATAACACTGGCCATAGCAGTATGTAACAGAAGCATAGCAATACATAGAAATCTGTGAATTAGAGAATGGGATGTCAAAAGAACCACAGCGCCTGAAAACATATTGGTCATTTATTTGCAGCAGAAAGCTCGGTGTCCAGCTGCGGAACAGATGGAAGTGGATTACAGTCCAGGAGAGCTTTTACTTCAGCCAAGTGTGTGCGGCTTGTTTTGAGGGTGCGATGCGTGCTCTTCAGGGCTGCAAGGACGTGTGTTACAGACATGCTGAGTGATGGCTCGGGTACGGCAAGGGAAGGGTTTCACCCACCGCTGCCCTCCCTGCACTGCCCGGCTTCCAGGACCAAGTGGCTGAGGACACCTTTCTGCCAGCAGCCTGGCATTGCAGGGCAAAGGCAGATCTACCCAGCCAAGTACTTGGCAAAGGAGGTTTCAACTGCTGGGCAGCACTGAAATCATCCTACAAGGTCTGCTAAGTCCTCGGATATCAACCTAATAGTAAAGAGAAACAGTTACTGACAAACCTCTGGGTTTGATGGTTTAGTTCACTGTTAAAAGGAGTTTCTATTTCCAGATATTCCACACTTGTAAAACAAATACGTGGGCTTCGGGTTTTCTCTTCCGGTTTAGCAAGCAAAGGCTTTCTCGTTGTATTTTATTCTTCCCTTTCCAGTGAACGTCAGTACAAATCTGAGAGAATAATCGTGAAAATTAAAAGCAAAATGGCAGAGGAAGATAAAAAATGCTGTCCAAACATTTCATAATCTAATGCAATAGCAAGCATTAGCATAGCATGATCTCTTCTTATTTGTAATGGAAACATAGAAGTGTGAATTTGATTTTGGTTTTTTAGTTATTTCTGAAGTTTTCAATGTTTATAATTCTCTTGTCATTGGTGTGTGCAATTACAGGGCATTGTTGACACCAATGTGGATCTCAGGCTTTGAGGTGCAGGAGCCTGCCAGGTCTCTGGCTGCTGCAGAATTGGAGAGTGGGCATCTGTGCCACCTGGGAGGGGTTCATCTGAGTAACACGATTACAACATGGCTTTCCTACGCCTTTATATCATGTTTGGATCCCCCAAACTCAGCATTTTGGAAAATGGATGGAAAGGTGTTTTGGCAACATCACAGTTTCTGAGTGCAGGGCTATAGGCTTCTTGAATGTTCATACACAAGGTAATTACACCCTGGCTACACCTGGAAATATCTGAACCCCTAAACACCCATTAAAATAAAAGTTAACTTTACATGTCCGCTTGGAATTCAATATCACTTGTTTAAATGAGTTATACAAGAAAAGAAAAAAAGATATTTTTTTTTTAAGTCCATCATGTTAATTTAAGCCCTGATTCAGACCTTCAGACATCCCTAAAGGAAACTAGTGTTTGGAAATAGAAAGTAGGTTGTGTCTTTGCTTTCTTGCAAAGAAATGTATGTGCTTCCGATACCGCTCTATTGAATAGTAGAGGAGCCGAGATGACTAACCTGGATTAACCATCTCACCTTTACGTGGCTGAGACCAGATAAATGCCTGAAGTCTTTAATCTGTAATAAATTAAACCTGAACTACACGCATGTAATGTAATGAATTTTCCTGTTCTTCCTTATGAATCAAGACTAGATTCTAGTTTAGCCTTCCTGTTTTGTTCTTGATGGAATGCTGGATATTATAAATCAATTGCTTTAATGAAAATATCCTATTTTTATGTTGGAAAACCAAATTTATCTGTATGTTCATTTTCTTGGCAAATTCTCCTCATTTAAGTTCTGAATTTTCATTTGAACTTTCCCATTTTCATTTGTAAGAATGAAAACATCTTGCATATGAACATTTTTTATATTTGTCAAATAATTGTTTTGTGCAAATGCCAGTAGAATAGACATCTCTCAAATTCACCGCCATCTTCTTTTCAGTCAAACAAAAAAGTCATAAAAGCTTCCTATTAAATATGCAGGGGAGGTAATTTGTGCAATCCAACATAAGAAATTATATAATTCAAATATTCGGCAGTAGAAAGTTTGTAGGTTTGTTCCCTGTAGTTTGAAGGTAATAGTACCGTCCAAAATCAGAATTAGAAGAGCAGAAATAGGGACTTTGCTTTTCAGTCATGGTTAACTAAGTTTTTGAGAGGCTTGTCTCAGGAAACTGAAATTTAGTTTTGGTTCCTGTTACGAGCAATAGCACCAAGATTTGTTTTTTTCATTTTAACACGTTGAAAAAAAGAGGTTTCTTGTATTTTGTTCAGCATCTGGTCAGGAAGAATAGCATAGAACTGCATTAAATAGTCACATAAAATTCACTCAAAGCTGTCTTGCAAACTGAGATACTTGTCTTCTGATTTGCTTTCTAGGCAGTCATTTTATTCTTTCTGTAATAACCAGGAACCTGGTGGAATAAAGGAAGGAAGCATTTGCACTCAAATTGTTGGCTGCATTAGAAAACAAGTTTAATAATTTGTTTACCTAGCCTCTGTGACCTCCTGTCTCACCCAGAGAGCCACCAAGGAAATGACTGAAAATAAGAAGGAAACTAAAAGTCGTTGATCTGAAGGCCCTGGGGTCAAGGCCTGGCTTAAATTGCTGCAAAAGGCTTGGACGGCAGTGTTGTCTCTGACCCGCCAGCCAGGGCTAGTGCCGCTGCTCTCGGGGAATCTAATTGGAACCAGAGACACAGGCTGCAGAACTTTGTCTGCAGTGCTCCTCGGAAGGGTGGAGAAGGGTTGAATCAAATGTGCACCTTATATTTTCAGTGTTTTCATGAAGAACACGTGCGGTGGGTTGGCCATGGCTGGATGCCAGGTGCCCACCACAGCCGCTCTACCCCAGGCCTTCTCAACCAGACAGGGGAGGGGAAATAGAGTGAAAAGCTCCTGGGTGAGGGTAAGGACAGGGACACCACCCAGCAGTTACTGTCACGGGCTCCACTTGGGAAAATTAATTTATTACCATTGAAATCAGAGTAAGGTAACAAGAACTAAAATCAAAACTTAAAAACACCTTTCCCCTACCCACCCCTTCTTCCCAGGCTCAACCTCACTCCTGCATTCTCTGCCTGCCCCACCCCCCACCCCCCCACCCCCCCCCCGCATGGCGTAGGGGACGGGGAATGGGGCTGCGGTCACTCCATCACATGCTCTCTCTGCTGCTGCTGCTGCTGCTGCCTCCTCACACTCTGCCCCTGCTCCAGCCTGGGGTCCCTCCCACAGGACACAGCTCTCCACAAACTGCTCCAACCTGAGTCCATCCCACGGGCTGCAGTGCTGCACTAACTGCTCCAGCGTGGGTCCTCTCCACGGGGTGCAGTCCTTCAGGAACAGACTGCTCCAGCATGGGTTCCCCGTGGGGTCACAAGTGCTGCCGGCGAACCTGCTCCAGTGTGGACTACTCTCTCCACAGGTCCTTCCAGAAGCCTGATCCAGCATAGCCTTCGCACAGGGTAACAGTCTCCTCCAGGCATTCACATGCTCTGGTGGGGTCCTGTGTGGGTTGCAGTTGGATATCTGCTCCACCCTTAACCTCCATGGGCTGACGGGCACAGCCTGACTCACCATGGTCTTCACAGGAATCTCTGCTCCAATGCCTGGAACACCTCCAGCTCTCCTTCTCTGCTGACCTTGCTGTCTGCAGAGTCATTGCTCACATATTCTCACGCTTCTCTCCGGCTGCACTTGCTGCACAGGTATTTTTTCTCCTTTCTCAAATACGCTATCCCAGAGGTGTTGACATGATCACTGGTTGGCTCAGCCTTGGCCAGTGATGGGTCCATCTCAAAGCCAGCTGGCATTGGCTCTATTGGATATAAGGGAAGCTTCTAGCAGCTTCTCATAGAGGCTACCCCTGTATCCCACTACCAAAAATCTGGCCACCCAAACCCAGTACAGCACCTGCTAAGGTGGTGAAGCTTTTCATCTGTCTTTGTCTAATGATGCATTTCTGCCAGCTTTGTCAGATGAAAGGACAAAAGGAGTTGTTTGAGCAACAGCCCTGCTAAGGAGTAGGACTGATGTTTTTAGTTCAGCCTTTTCCCAGCCAGGTCTGGTACAGCCTCTTCAACTGCTCCCGTCCTTTCCCAGAAGGAAGGACCTTTCTCTCACCAGTCAAGAACCCACGTAAGGGGAAGGAAACAAAGGCACAGTCTGCAATGTCACTCACGTTGGTTCATCCCACTTTGCAGCACACAGGGAGGATAAACTGAACATAATCACACTTGGATGAAAATAGAAGTTACAGTGATGCCAGCTATTTTATCTCGTCATCCTTGAATTTATGATAAGCAAGTATCAGAATCTGAACAAAACCATAACGCCAGCTGTGGTGTCCAGACTGTGCTATTAGATGTTATACATGTAATCAGTGATGTAGGAAACTTTTAGACAACAATAAATATATTTTCCACAATGTATTATTTTTAAAATGAATGATTATATATTTAGATATTTTTCCTAGCAAAATATTATTATAAAGAATTGAAAGCAAACATACAGAGACTGTTAGCATTTTGGATGGGGGGTCACACTTCTAGGATAAAAATTACTTTTAGGCTGTTAATAATTTGATTTTGTTGTGAACATGTGTTTGAAAATGAGAAAAGTAGTTCTTTAAAATTAAACCACATTTCACATTCCTGGTATTTCATCTTCTGTCCTGATTACAGTTCAGATCAGTGGATTTCACATGATTGCTATCATGTGAGATCTAGGAAAGGTTGAGCAGGATGAACAAAGGATGGAGAATGCATAAATGATAACGATTTCCCTGCAGCTGTCATTTATTCTCTGCAGGGAACTAAGGCTAGATATGCCCCAGAGAAGTCATAATGGCATAGATAAAGTTTATTTGGGAGCTAATTGTGTTAGGAAGGACAGATTTACACAAAAAACTTTACATAAATGAACTGGTTCCAAATGTTTGATGTCCTAAGCTGTATCCTATATGACCAGCAATTGAGGTGGCATTCAGAAGAGTAATGAACGACACAGAACAACTATGAATTTCTAAGTAATGCTACCCAAAACTAAACTTTTTTTTTGAACACAGTATTTTCAGCCTTTGATCATTTAACAAAGAAGAGAGGAAAAACATATTTCTTTTGAGAGGAAGGATTGGGGTATAGTTTAAAACTGCCACTCAAGGTCACTGTTGCAATACAGTGCAGACAGTTGAAGGAGGAAAAGATATCAAATATTTCCCAAGCACCTAATCTGCTTATTTGTGGGAGAGGAGGAGAAAATGCATTTACACATCATTAGGCATACCTTGTGGGTAGTCTGGAAAAGTCACGTATATGGAATGTGTGCGTGCTACCTAAGACACCCTGCTCTTACTCAACCTACTGGAAGTTTTTGTCATGTTTAACTATTCATTCATTTAAAAGGGTGAGCAATATTTTCTTTTTATCTGAATTTAAGAGGTGCGCAGGGGGGGTGAGGATGCCATGCAGAGGCAGGAGCATATTGAGAACTGAAGAGGAGCAGGATTAAGCGAAAGAGTATGAAGTCAGGGATACAGCCAGGCGTTTGGGGTAGAGCACTAGCTCATGGCAACGAGACACAGTAGTCAAGTATACTGAGGTGAACCTGGTTTAGCAGGGGTTTGGACTAGATCTTCAGACGTCCCTTCAAATCCTGATTTTGTGATATGATTCCTCACAACAAATCATTTACATAGTAGTCGACAAAAGGTAAATAAAGCCCTGGATATACTTACTATAGCCAATGCATACCTTGGTTCTGAGGGCATGCACTGAAGCAACGGTCCAGCAGACAAATTTGTTTAAGCTTGACTTTCACCCATGCTGAGATTTCAGCTTCTCAGTGCCCTGAACAACTCTCCTGTGGCTTGTCTAGACCTGTCCATGGCAGAAAGTGCAAGTTCCCAAACCTTGTGCAAGCGCTTAAAAGATGTAAGGATGGTTATATTCAGTGCTGTCATTTATAGCCTAAGCTGTCATTAGCCAGCAAAGATTATTCCTTTTTCAAAGAAGCTGATATACTGAGTGCTTGTAGTAAAGATAAACTGGGCTAAATTATTCCTTTTCCTTGGCACTGGGTGATGATTTGGGGGATTTTGATTTTCTAGTTCATTCCTCCCTAGAAGATATTATTGCCCACAGGCTCTATGTCAGTGAAGACCATTTTCCCTTCAACTGTATATTTTTAAAACGTATTTCTAACTCTGTCCAGCTTCATATAATTTAAATAAATTCCACTTTAAACTTTATGGAATGGCCTTACAACATCAGAAAACCTGGAGCCCCGTGGTCTAAGCAGTACAATTCCTGGAAGCCTGATCTTCTGCTGCCAGTACTTTCTGGGCATAATACATAAGCTCTACTGACTCACATCACTTTAAATGGGAAAGACCTGCTAGTAGTCTTGCTTTTCCCTCCAGGGCAGAAGTGTTTCTGTGCAACATGCTATCATAAAGGTCAAAGGGAACATTAATGTCAGCCAGTTTGTCTCATATTGTGAGAAAAGGGAGAATTTCTTTCTGCATCGCACATAAATTTCAAACACTAGACAACCGTTTTAGGAAAACTTTGGATTTAAAGATTTCAAGTGAAAAAGAAACTTATACCTTCTAATAAAAGGGTGACAGCCAGTCTAATTTAAGAAAAAAAAATGTTATTGCTTCCAATTAATTGCTGAATAAAAGCATGGTGGGTCAGACTTTCCACTGCAAGCTTGAGCTCACCATTCAAAACATTTTTATATTCTATAGGCTGTGTGTGGTGCACCAGGAGGATCATGGAAAGAATACGCCATTCTAACATTGCCTTCCCCAGTATAATAAAGCATGTTTTTCTGCATGGAGCACCACCACACTCCCGAGGGCTCTCCAGGAGCACCCAGGAGCTAAAGCAAGCACCACCTGGACTCTCCAGCACAGGAGAGCTGCTGTTATGGCAGAACCACAGCTGACTGACAACGGCTTTTGCTATCAAGATCCTGCCACGCCACTAGCTCTCAGTTTATGCTTATGTTTATATCTGACAGCTGTGCACAGTGCTGTGTGAGCAGTTACTATAGGGATTATATCTGCAGTTGCATAGGCTGCAGTGAATAAGAACTTAGTCTGCGGTTGCATTTATTTTCATCATCACGGACCATCCAGTAAACAGGGAGCTGTTTAAATGTGCAGGATGCCAGTGAGGTTTAAAATTGGATAAATTCAGTTACTCTTTCTGCTTCTTCCCTTCTAATATTTGGGTTTTCACTGTGAAATGAGCAGTCTTTCAAGCCCTGTGAAAAAAAAACTATTTTAAATGCACTGCAGAAATGAAAAAGCATCCTACTGGCTCTTCTCTTTGACAATATCCCACGGCAAAATTGAGAAAGACTTTCACATTGACAAAATTTTCTTTCTAATGCCTGAATTTATCTGAGTTCCAAGGATACAGTACGTCAATATTAGTAAAATACTAATAACAATAGTAGTAGAATTGTTACTTCCCCCTATATAAAGCATTTTTTTCATTTCAGCATGCTACAACCTTCTGACATTTCTGAAAACCTGATTTACATAGCATTGATTTCTCATGAAAATAAATGAAGATAAATTTCATACCTATGAGAAGAAAAACAGCATTAAGGGCTTAAGTAGCTTCAAATATCCATTACTGTTAAATGACACTCACTGTTGTTTTTTCTGCAATTCACAGTGAATGAAATTAGCTTCGGGCTATGTAGGTTAGGTGAAAAGAAAGAGTGCCTCAGAGACTATTCTGCTGCAGCCCAGAATAACGGTTTATGGTTATCCAGGAAAATAAATTTATTTGTTTCTGTTTTGCTTTTTTGTTTCTTTGTTGTTTTTTTTTTTTCTTTTAGAAATGATGAAATGTGCTATTGGAACTGTCCCTACATTGCATTTAAATATGGACATTTGGTTTATTGTTGCCAAAAAAACACTGTCACTGGTAGCCTTTGTGGCTAGGTAAATTTAAAGGATATGTAAGTATGCACCCAGCTGTTGCATTTTGTGTGAAAAAAATATTTGTATTATTATGACTTTTGCAGAGTTGATAGTCAAATCTCAATCTCATGTTTTCCTACAGTAATGAACTAAAATAAATGCTTGTAGCTACCTGGCTCTCAGCTGAGATTTAAATGCAATGTCCCTCTTCCCTCCGTTTTACCTATGTGTAAAAGCAAACATGATTTACAGAAAAGAGCTTAATAGTGTCACACAGTTGCATCCAGGACACAGCACTTTCCTATTGTCAGTAAAAAATTACCAGTTCTGTTTAACATCTTGATGCTAACTGGTCTATATTTCATACAAATTGTTTACATAGGGAAGTAAGTAGGGATTTCCCAGATTAATTCCCAAATTAAGTAGGGAACTTGAGCTGTGACAGGCTGTGAGGCACAGCGAGAGCTCTAGGAGGTGTCCATGAATTGGAGCTTTAAAGTTTAGGGGAGTTATTAAATCTGTAACAGTATCATCCCCTGGTTTCATTCAGGATTTGGGCTACTTAGGCTGGGAGAAAGGACAGGAATTAGTAACTCTGCATATTATGACCAAATTAACCAGAAATAGGAGGTTATGTGGTTTGGAGAGCTTGAAGGATGGCTTTCCCTGATGGGCAGGTGGACCTCCAGTCTGCAGGGTGTATCCTCAGGTGGGAGAGAACAGCAGTGTCTGTTAGTAGAAGTCAGTGGAAGAGTGTGAGATTCCTAGCTTGTGCAAGTACTTTTTTTCTGTACCACGTGAATCTGTCAAAAATTCAGACAGAAGAAGATTAAAAGTTTTCCTTTAGAACTGGAAATGGGAATTTGCTGCACCTGCAGCGCGGCCAGGCAGGTGTGCGGCACGGGGCTGGCAGGAGCATCCTCTCCGGAGGGCAGAGCTCTGTAACTCTGCTTCCCTGTAGGACAACTTTCTCTTCTTTCCCAAATGGACTTGCTGATGTGATTCATCTCTTTGCCGGTGCAATACACACACAGCGCACAGAAGCAGCCTGCTGTTGCATTTCACAGCCTGCATTTCTCCATTTCTCCAGGCTTTCAACCCCCAACACTCTGTTGGATCGGTTTGGCTGTAAAATACAGCGGTCCCGTTTCACTTGCAGACGTTCACAGCATGTGCTGTAATGACCTTCTTACACCTGTGATGTTGCTCGCTAGTTGGACACTTAGAAAAGGACCTTCTAGATTACTCCATGGAAAAAAAAGAAGTGTCCTTATCTCCAATGGCACAGGCCTGTGCCTATGGTGCTGGGATCACTGTTGTTACAACACCAGCCCTGCCGTTGTACCTGTGTCTTATCTAAAGGCTGTGTCTATTGTCTAAAGTATTATAAATTAATCCTACATATAAAAATCAATAAAGCAGACACTCTTCTCCATCACCCACAAAGGCTTCTTAGCACATGTACTCACCCAGTAACCAGCAAGAACCAGATAACTTTCTGTGGCGCAGTCATTAATGTCAGTGCCAGTGTCTACAGACTATAAAATGTTAATCCACCTTACGTTAAATATTGACAAGTCTGTAGTCAATCATCATATTTGCCTTCCAGTCAGATATATTGAGTACATCTTCTAATAAGCAGGAAATGACAAGTTTACAGTCTATCAGGATCCAGTTAGCAATCAGTGGCTGAGATTAAGCTTCGTAACTGCAGCAAGGCTACAATTGTGATTCTTAAGTTTTAATTAAGGATACAGTTAATGGTCTACAGTAAATGAATTTTCCTCTTTTCATCAATTGCTAAAAATCTGTGATTCTCTTCCAAATAATTACAGTTTTTAAATAAAGGTCTTAATGTAATTTAATTTATCAGATACTGAATTGTCTCTTGAATCTTCTACATCTGAGTGTATTAATCTTTGAATAACCAATTTTACTGATGGAGCCAAAAATCCATATCACTGGAGTGCTTATCATAGGATAACATTGTTCTGTCTCCATAAGAGTTTTGTATTTCTGCAAAAAGCTGAAATGGCCACTGAGCAAAAGAATTGCTATATCTTGCCAGTAAATTTGATATTCAAAGATGTTTCTACTCTCATTCTGCAGCTGAATTAACAGAGCAGAGAGTAGCGAAGCAGAAAGAAAAAAGCATTTTCTTGATAGGGTTCACAAGTGACACATTTTCTTGGTCCTCTAAATTGCCTGTCAAATTAAAGAGCAAGTCTGAAAACTTGTGTAATTATCTAAACTATTAACTCTAACAAAGATTTACATGTCTTTCCTACTGTGTTAAAGAAGGGCAGTTTCAAATCATTAAGCTTAAAACCTTCAGAGACTGCAGTTAACAATGTCCCAGAGCAAGACAGCTAGTTACAAACCACTCTGATAAAAATTTCAAGCAGAAGCCTAAGGTTGACTTTTAACTATTCCACTGTGTATAGACTGAACTGTTCCGGTCTAACCCTTCAAAACCAACTCCCCCTTCCCCCCCTACAGATTAAATCAACAATTTATCAAAGCCCAAATCTCTCTCAGTGCAGATTTGATACCTTTTTTTTTTTTTTTTCCCCATGACATAAGCATGTTATATGTATTAAATAGTTATATGTATTAAAATAGTGATTAGTTGAACACCCAAGTATTAGATGTAGAATCAGTAATGACTAAAAGTTTGCACACACCAGAAGCTGTCGGTTATTGTCCCTTTTGCCTTTCAGTGAGCATGGACTAAATGCTCTTAAAATAATTTTTAAGATGTTGTCCCCTTCCTACAGCTAGAACACAAAAATATTTCTTATTGCCATATCTGTGGTGTGGTTACATCTGCAGTTGTAGAACACAATATCATTGCTTCAGTGAAGTTTATTGGCGATACAAGGCTGGGATTTTGTGTAACTTTCAAGTTTTCTCAGACTCAGTTTCTTCTAGCTGTACATTTTTTATTAATTTTTTTAAAATGTTTAAGTAAATTATTTACTTTCTGTAACAGAATCAAAACATGGCAGATTTTTGGGAATGCTTGAAAAGACAGAAAATGGTTTCTCGACGGTAAGAGCAAGTATTTCCGTTAGAAAAATTGGTTCATTCAACCTAGGAACTGAAATATATCATTTAGCTGACAACTCATTAAAATGAGAACTTGGAGAAGTAGCATTCATGAAGAATTAATCATGATATTTATGTGAATAATTTTCAGTATCAGTAAAGTAAATGAGAGGAAAACTTATTAATAACCCAATTAAAATAATATAAAAAGAATTATTGTAAATTATACAATCAAATTCAACGTAAACTTTTTATTCTTCTATTAAAAACAAATATGATAGCAACCTCCTTGCTAATTTAAGACTGCTTTTTAAAACATGGCATTATTAATCTAGGTATGTGAACCACAGTTTTGCAGACAGGGGTCATTTCATTAATGCAATGTCAAGAGAAACAGTTATTTGCACTAAAGCAACGCTGCAGCAGACTGTCTGCGTGAAGATATAGATGTGAATTTTGAATTAGAATTTAATTAGCTTTTTTTCTAATGCCAGAAATAACAAATATGCCTGATTAAAATTAATGATGATATATTAAGTAAGTGAAGGTTACCTAATTGCAACTTCAGTTTAAACAATGCCTGAATTGCCTAATCAAAAATTTTATGCCTCTTGCCTAAATGGTAATTGCTTATGAATTGATGCTTTGCCACTCTGATTGCCCTTCTTAAAGTTCAGAAAATTACCGAAGCTCAGAATGCATCAAGCACGCAGCATACATAGCTGAGCCTTCCTCTGCTACTAAAGCACACAAGGAATTGCTTTTGCTGTGAAGAAATTGAAGTGTTTTGCAAACAGTGACATCTCCGTGGTTATCCAAGTAATGCTACCTTTGTTCTCACTGATGTAAATATACACATCATTTTATTTCAAAACAGGCACATGGCATTTTGAGGTCACTAAAAGACCCAAAACAAAAATAATGGGTAATGTAGCTTGGTGAGATAAATATATTTTAAGCAGTAATCATAGTGCACTGCACTGTAAAGGAAATCAGAAAACACATTTCCAAAGTGAAGCAAATTGGGTTTGGGTCAATCCAAACAATAAATTCCCATTTCAATTCAAATGCTTTTTAAATAAATTGTAAATAAGAAGTAATTCTTCACATTTTTTCCAAACACAATTACTATCAACACCTCAGAAAGAAAACATCAGGCTTTCAAGAAGGTATACTCCTTCAAAAAGATTGCTTTGTCAAGTATTTTCTCTCCATGTCTATTTGATTTCCAGGTCCTCACTTGGATGCCCAATCTTATTTACTAGAACATGTCCTGTACTAATACTTACATTTGAATGAAAATTTTTCACTGTATAGGACTGACTCGTATTAACATTTATGTATCTTGTTCATGTAGGAGCAAGAGTCTAAGGTGGGAATCTCCACTTTCACATAAACAGACTTGTGGAGTGCAGAAAAACGTGTGTATTTTGGAGTCTGGTATTTTTCAGTTTCCTGAGGAAACAGAAATACCATAGGAGAATGTGACTTACTTCTTGATGTTTCACCTTTGTGAAAACTAGAGTTTCATTGCAACAGTATGACCTGAACCTAGCCTTATTTCATGGCTGGGGCTGCCTCAGTAGCTTTGGTGAGCTCTTCAGAGCGATTTCCCAGCTAATTCAGCCACCAGTATGGGAAAATGTCCATTGTAAAATAGGGTTTGCCATCCTCCGCAAGCAGGGCCAAACTCAGTTATACCAGTTAGGTGGTGCTGTGATGGCCGGTCACAGTGGTGCAATTGGTCAATGAAGACAAATCCATAGTAGAATCACTCTGCCCCCAAGTGCGGTGCTCCATGTTCAGACTGAAAGTGGAGAGAAGCTGTTGTGGTGTTCAGCCTCCAATGTGCAAGGGTAACTCAGTCACAGGGTGTGATGCTTGGGGTCTTTCTTCAGGTCATATGCCTCTGCTGTACCATTTAATTGGGAATCACAGCTAATATGTTTAAATAATACCTGTCTAGAAATATGGCTGCTCTGGCTGTTAAAATAGTCATTTCATTTTGCAGCTTCTCTCTGGATGTTTGTTGAGATGCTGAACCCCACAATTTGACCTCCTCTGAGAGACCAGAGAATGCAGGAAGGAAGCCAGACAGGAAAGCAAAAGAAAGGAGAAGAAGAAGCAAAACGGAGATCAAATCTGATTATGAGGAACATATAAATGCTGAAAAACTATGAAATTTGGCAGCCAGGATGCACTATTCTTTACCATTGAGCAATGACAAAGACTCCTTTTTAGGATTCCCTGGAAGTTTTACAAACACTGCACCCTGGTGTTTAAAATATACTGGTAACCAAGTCGCTTTCCAAGAATTCCATTGGGGGACTGGCTTTCCTAACAACAGTGTCCAGCTAACAAAGTGTATACTCAGTGGCACCCTATCAGAGCATCCTCTCCATTCTCTTCATCGTCATTTGTGCCTACAACACTGTGTGTAGTGGTATGTGTGTTTACTAAAGTCTGCTGGACTGAAGTTGCCCTTGCCTGTAGCTGTAATTAGTCTGATTGACAAGGGAGGATATTTATGTCAGTAGATGAAGCTCTGCAGATCTGAAACAGAATGCAGATTCTTCTGTCAGCTTTACTGGACTTAACTCAGCATATATAACATGAATTTCTAGTAAATCTCTCTAGTCTTCTGGTGAGGTTTATATAATCTGACTGTATAACATATATTTTTTTTAATTAACGATGTCATGCATATGTATTAATATAATCTGTAATGACTTCCTCCATGTGAATAAATACCCTACCTTTTAAATGCTATTTGTGACCAATTTTATATCTTAGAAAAAAGTGTGAACACTAATGTCTTTTGAAATATGCATTTTCAATGTATGTTAGTATATGTCACACTATTATCATTAACTTTGTCTATTTCACATCCACTCAGTTGCTGTGATGAGAAATGAGGATGGTTTGGTAGAACATCCAGCTCTGTATCACCAGTTCATCTGGATGCCCAAGTGGAGAACTTAGCCTGTTCACACTGAGTACACAGGCACCAGTGACATCTCTTCAGATACTCCCTCTGAACAAAGCACTCTGAAGTCTCTGAATCACTGCAATGGATCTGGGACCACCACATTTAATTTCACTGTCATTCTTATGCCTAAAACATTTTAAATACATTTCTAGATGAAGGTTTAGATGTAGTCACAAAGGACCATCCTCTCAACCATGACTGTTAGGTGCAGCTTCCGCCACCTTCTCAGCCCAGAGTGGGGTGCTGGTGGTGGTCTCTAGGCTGTTCACAGACACAGAAGTGTGTAAAAGACACTGAAATGTGCCTCCTGATCCAACAGCCAGTTCCCATCCCCTCTGATGAAAGGGAAGAGTGAGGAGGGCTTTGGCCAGCTAGATGGATCCAATCCACTGTTAGCCACCTTACCAGCTCTGGATTCATTCACAAATTTTGCAAAAAGGCCTTGTTGTTAGCCTACAGACATCGCACTGGCTTGGTCCTCTTAGGTCAAACGGCTCAGATCAGGAGTTACAGCAACAGGGTGAGCGGACCTGGAAACCAAGGAACAGGGAGGCCAAGAGAGCCCAGGCAGGGCAGGAGTTACAAGGTGCAAAGACAGACCAGAGGGGAAGGTGCTGACATGGGCCCTGACTCCTAATTTTCCCTGTGGGTACCTCTCACGGGGCCGGGACTGGGAGAGGTAACTCCTTGGAGTATGCAGCCCCCGCTACGGGGCTGGCGTGCTCGTTGTGAGCGGTGAGCTCTGTGACACCAAAAGCCCAGGCTGACAGGGGTATGTTCCTACAGCACCTAGCCGCTTTCAAAATGCGTTTCTGACTGTCACAGGACTACCAGGAAAAGGAAGCAGACCTAAAGGTGATACATTTTGGTACAGTTCGACCTGAATCTGGTCTGCACTGACCACCAGTTATAGGACACGCATGCTAAAACCCCAGTGAAGAAGCAGAGGAAAATCACATTCCTTTGATTTTTTTCTTCATAATGGTTTAAGCCCCAACTTAAATGTCCCTCAATATCAATCCGTTAAAGAGGAGTGTGGGGGACTATTCTGACTGCGTGTTTGTTGTGTGGGTTTTTTTTAATTTAAAATTTAATACTTTTTTTTTAATTTTACAATTTTAAAGTCTGTTTGGTTAGCCCGTCCACTTAGCTCTACTCTGCTACAAAAAGCAGCTACTAGTATGTCATGGAGACCTAAGATTTTCCTACTGTTGGCTATTTTAACATAAGGTTCTTCAACAGGAGTTTTGGCTAGGTTTAATAATTATATGTGTGTCCTCAGAGCAATTAATGGACATTATTGGTTTTCAGTATTTCTAATAGCCTTTCTTTCTAAAACCTGTGCTTTATAGCATCACAGAGGAATTCACTTGGAGAATATATACTTTTTTAATTGCATATACTGCAACAATTATAACAGAATTGAATGCAAATAAAAATATGCAAGGGTGCACACATTTGTATAGGTAGGAAATTAAACTAGAGTTTCCATTTAGCAAAAGAATCTAATAGATGTAAAGAGGTAAAGATGACAATGATTGCTGGTATGGAGGTATTAATTTACCTGTTAATATGTGATATGAAAGATAATGAGGATGGGTTGACATCTGCTAATACAGACTTAAAATGTGCATGCAGAGGCTATGGAATTAAAGTTTAAAAACCCTAGAGCTACATTTAAATTTGCCAGCTTAGAATTTGCTCCTTGGTTTGAAACTTGGAAAATAACATAGAATGATAATAACCATTTTTAACCGTCACATTGCACACAGCTGAAGTGGCTTTAGAAAAAGAAATTGAGCCTAGAGATCTGAAGTGGCTCCAGGCAGCACTTTAGTGGCACGCTCTGAATACCGGGCACACGTCTGAATCCCAGGCCCTGGTCTGCTCCCAGCAAGAAGCTGATCTTCTAGGCAATAACACCACGTTCTCAACCTATCTGAATGAGTTTCTAAGGATGCTCAGACTTTCAAGTGAACTTGGTCAAGTGGCATGCAAGCCTTGCATGATCTCTTGCACTTCTTTGTGAAACTACAGAAACTCCATGACTTTATAAGTTATACTTGGAGATTTGAGGTGGGCTGGAAAAGAAAGAAGTCTAAAGCATCAACCTTCAGTGAGTAGAAGCAAAGACACTTTTCAATTAGTGTGATTTGGGTTTTTTTCATTGTATTTTTTCTTGCACTCTCCAAGGTGAACATTTTTTAACAGAGCTTAACCTCTGTGTATGCTAATTAGCCTGAATGAGAGAGAGCACACATTTAATTAGTGTTTGCTTTAGCTCTTTCCTCATTTGGTGGTTTCCTGGGTATTATTCAGAAAAATAAGGTCAGCCAATAAACTTGACTATGCCAAAAAAACCCCAGCTGATTGCTGCTGGAAATCTCTCTGTCTCTGCTGGCATCAGCCTTGCTCTAACCTTTCTCAGCACCCTACAGAATATGGGCCACATTTCCAGCAATGCCAGCCTTTGTCACTGCTCTGCTCCCAGAGGTTGCCCTCCGTATCGGGCAGAGGGTGGAAGTCTATTTACCCTTCTTTAATCCCATGTACATTTGCATGTGAAACCTGGTTTCTGCTACATATAGCATGCATATGACCACATATTCTGTCTTTATATACTTATACGCAGCTATATAAAGGACTAGCAAAAGGCAATTAAAATTAAGTATGTAAACCAGATCCAAAGCAGGAGTATGGCCTGGCTACTAAGTCATGTCCGTTCGTCCCCCAATGTCTGTCTTGTATGAGTCAAGACTAAACATGTTGCTTAAATGCTTACCACGAGGGTAGCAATAGTGTCATAGTAATATGGGTGATTTTCTTAGGTTTTTGGGGTTTTATTTAGCAAAGAAGTTCTCAAGAAAGAGGAGGGGAAAAAAAAAAAAAAAAAGAAAAAAAAGCAAGCATGTCAAGTTTCATTCCATGGGTGGATTAGTTAGGACAGCCTTATATACTCCAGGACAGCCTTATAGAGCCAAGGTGTAACTGTCCTTTTTCGAGTACAGCTTTTTTCATAACACTTTCTTCCCTTTTCCAGGCGTATCTGGCTATCAAAAATATAGATGCAACTACTGATGGTATCAAGGAGTTAATACCAACAGCAGGGTTATTGAGCATGGAATAGAGGACATCACAACTCCTGCTTTAGGAGTTATTTTGGAAACACTGCAGGAGGAAAAGTGACTGAAGATATGACTTTTGGCTGAAGACCAGAAACAATGCACCATATGCAAGAGTTCCTTGAGACTGTAAGTGTACTGCCTTTCATTTTCAAGCTAGCTTATACATTGCATATTACATTATGCCATGTAAAAGGGTCCAGAGTCTGAATTCCTCCTAAGACAGCTGAGTGGCAGTTGCCCTTCAATACCATTTCTAGGGCTCAGCTCTCACCCCATGATTAAAGCAGTAATAGCTCTCCCTGCTCTTGAACTAAAAAAATCACTGTGGGAATTTTTTGTTAGAGCCATAAGACTGCCAAACCTTTAAAGTATTCTTTTCAGATAAAAGTAATTTGTAAAGGCCATGCTCTGTTTATGAATGACTAACAATTCAGAATTAAAACAACAGCATTAGGCATTCTGGTTGTTTGAAAAACTAGATTTCCACCATTTCTACGTATCATGTAGAAATTCCAGTGGTGCACTACGGGGCAGAATTTTCTGCAGCAAAAGGCCAATAAGAATAGCAGTACCCTCTGATGATAGAAATAAAAATCAGTAATTTACATAAGCACCTTCTGGGAAATGTTGTGTTTGTGTATTATTTCCCCTGTGTTTGCAGCTGCTTTGTTTACTTTCCAGGTTAGCTGATGTTATATAGTTGATTAGTTTGCTTGTTTGCTTTTGTGCAAGATAAGAAATAATAAATTGAGGAGGCGTGGGGGGTGGGGGAACCAAAACAAAAAAAAAAAAAAAAAACCACACCCAAACCAAATAGAAAACATAAAAAAGCCAGGTAACCATTTGCAGCACTCTTCATCTCCTACTATCAGGAAGAGGTATACTTTGGAAATACTAGACAGGATTTGCTTTTCTTGCCAGTCATAGACCCAGGCACCACAGAGACTTCTCTACTTGTTCTCAGAGTTCAGACAGTCCCACAGAGAAGCAAGTACCCACCTATTCACAGCATGTTCATAGAAAGTCAAACCTTTTAGACTGTCAGTCTTCGTTAACATCGCATGATAGTTTATTTCACCGTGCCTCATCACCCAGCCGCTAAGGGCTCCCCCTCAGAAGAGGCAGAGCACACTCAGCCCTTCAAGGGGGTACAGCAGAGCTGCCAGATGAAGATGGGGGTCCCTCCTGGAAGTGACACCCCAGGCGGGTGGCAGGCACACTGCACCAGATCACACTGCACCCCCCACCCCCCACCCCCACCCCCCCCCCGCTCTCACTGGTGTGAAAATATCTTCCCACTTTTAGCACTGAGGTGAACATTTCTTACCCAAGCAGCCAGTCAGAGGATGATGTTGTTTGCTTGTAAAATACCTGGATCAATGTCAGACACAGCCTAGACTAAAGTAAATCAAAGTTTTGCTAGCTGTAAGAAAAGCACGCTGATGCAGCAAATAGCCACCACCAAGCTTCATTGCCTGTGCCTCACCACATCCTTTCTGCAGCCCACCACTCGTACTCGCTACTTTGTTCAGAAAGTCCCTGGAGAATTAGGTTTGAGGGAGAGAGGAAAATGAGGAAATGAGATTAGGAGTGGGAAAATAGCAACACGAATTTCAGTTTCCTTCTTCTAGCGGGAGAAGTGAAGAAATTTGGGACAGATCCCACTCCTATCAAAGCCAATGACAAAATGCCCATTGACTTTAATGAGAACATGGTTGATTTGCTTTGGTTTTATTGTTTCTTATTTTCTAACTTCATCTTGTGGCTGGCTAGAAAGTTTGATTTCAAGTAGTTTCAAGTGTTGGTCACACTATTAATGTACTACAGACAAATCCCTTTCAATCCTACATTCTTATAAGATTGAGGCTGGCTCAAGCTGATTGCACGTAGCCTGAAAGCAAAACCCACTCTCAGGGATCAAGCTGTAGTACATTACTATGGTGAATTCCCTTTATTTTCAAGCTGCTTAATTAAGAAAAAAAGGATTTTAAAGGGACAGAACATAAGACAAGTATGGCAATTGCTACCTTAGACTTATCATTGGCTCCAGGAACAGTTCCAGGGCTACTGGTAATGGGTTTCTGGAAAGCTGAATTTAAAGGGGTGAACATTATGATGCAAAACATCAGGTCAGACTTTGGGGAAAATGTCAAAGAGAAATCAGCCTAATTGTGTAAACAAAGCAAACTAGGCAAACAAATCTATCCTGGCTGATGGAAGCCAGGAGTTTTTGTGACAGCCAGGTAAATTAAAGAAAAGCACATTTATTTCAGTGTTAAAGTTAATATAAAAGCAGAATTTTACTCAATGCTTTAGACACTCTTCTTAGAGGTAGATAGGTAGATGGGCAGACAGAGAGAGATAAAGGGATCAATGGATAAAAAGATAAGAGAGACAGAAGATATTTTGACATGGCCATTGGGAATTAGTTATAAGAAGTTAAAGGTACTTAGTTAAGTTCAGTTTTGAAAGACCGGCTTGAATTTGTGAGCTCTCAGTACCACTTCTTACTTTTGTTTGCTTTCTACTAATGACACAAGCAAGGTTTAAGGCTTCTCTATGCTTTCTGGACTCAGTTTTGCCAGAAAGTGGTTTTACGTGAGTCTGCTTTTACTGTTAGTGCTTGTATTTCTGCTTACTGCTCTGTTTTGAACTTGTCATACATAAAGCCAGTGAGCAATTTCAACCAAATTCAACAAACTGTTCTGAAAATAGGTGAATAGACACCACCAGTGTCTCCGTTGTCTTTACCTTGTGCTTATTAGACATCAGACTCTGTTGTGTGCTTAAGGGCACGAAACGTTGGCAAGCTAGGCTGCTGCTGTTTCAGGGTTTGTGGAGTTACTTTCTGCAGTGTTGTGCAGTAACATCAAGTTGAAATGAAAAATGCGATCCCAAGTCTTACCAAGATGGCACAAGTTAAACTAACCAACAGTTTGATTTTCATCATTTACTCCATGTGTCTAAGTCACTGGTGACACAGCTGAAGAAAAGAGGCCACTGGATGTCGGGCAATGAAGTCCCTTCAGATTGCAAAGGAGCTCTCAGAGCTGTGTCTGAGTGCTGACTCGTTATGACATTTCTTCTGACAAGCACTTCTGGGTTTTGCAACACAGGGTTTATTTATGTGTATTGGAATAAGGGAGAGACAAGAAATAGATGGAAGACAGCTAGCTAGTCCTTTTTTATTTTGTAAAATTTTTGCATTCAATTGGCCAGACTTTCAACAGGATTTTCACTTGCTCATCTGGTTGTAGTTCTATCCATATGGATAGTAGATCTGAAGGAGGACACAGTAGAAGTATGTCTGAGTAGCAGATTTGCATTATCAGAACACAAACTTCTGTGATATATGGGGAAACTCAGACACACAGCTGGGCTCTTTTTTTACTTATTCTGGCTTTCTGCAGGAATCTCTGGCTTCAACATGTTTCCTTCTGACTTATATTGGAGACAGTAGGCAAGAAATTTGGCAGCAGGGCTTCTGGCTTCATCTCACAATTAAGAATTTTTTCAGAAGAAAATTGAAGGACTCTCACCAGTGTCAGGGGAGAACATCTGTGCACAGTGACAGCATGGGTCTGTAAGTACTTCTGTGTCTGTTGCCCATCTTGACCTACACCATTGTTTGTTTTCTTAAGTAGGGGTTTAGATTTTTCAATAGGAATGAAAAAAAATCCCACTGGTAGAAAACACTTAACACGTGCTTTCCTGCAGCAGCTGTAGCTTCAGGTGAGTGGCCACTAGTCATTGGTACCAAATGAGCCCTCCAGGCAACCAACAGAGCAAAGAGACCTGACATACTCTCCTCCAGTGAGCAGCAATCACTGCTCCACTCTTCTGTGAAGAAAACCAGGAAAAAGAAAAACAGCAACCCAGATTCTGAAATACAGAAATGGATGGAGCAGAAAGACGAATCTTCTGCTTCATGAAGACAAGGAACGCTGGCAACTGCGAACAAGTCACAGGGTGAAGGGAGAGAAGGATAAACAAACAACGCAAATAAGATTGACATTGAAAAAAGAAAGAGGGAAATTACCCTATTCATAAATAAAACAAATAAAATAATATGTATTAGAAGAAGCAGAAATAATTCTGTAAACATAAATAAACTAGTAAATGAGCAATAAAAGTCAGCCACAAAGAGCCAGTTGTGTCTTCTGTTCTGATCTGGTGTCTAGAAGCTTTCCAGGAAAGTGTTCAACGTTATCTTGCAAAAGCACCTAGCAGTTCCTCCAAAAACGATCTGTCAGAGAGGAGAATTTCTTTACAGGTTATGGTTTTATTTGTAAGAGGAGTCTTAATAAAGCCTTGGAATTTCCATTACTCAAAGTGAAATATATAGAACATTTTGTTTAATTCTTGCGTGTACTAAAAAGGAGAGGGCTGAGACCAGGAAGATGGAAGTGCCTGTGTTAATAATACAGTATCTGATTTATTTCTACTGGGTTTTTAAACCACAATATTTTGTTAAAATTTCTTTTCATCAATGACATCTGATTAAAAATCACAGTACCACATCGATTTTAAAGATGTATAAACTGACACCCCAATAGTTTAAGGGTTAGATTTTGCCATTCGTACTGGTGTTGAAAATTCTACAACCCACAGATGATTTTACTGGACCTACTAAACCACTGAGAGGTGTGAAATAGAATGCCGTAAGAATAACACTAGCAAATTTTTATTTGAATGGTTTGACAAAGTTATATTGCTGGGAAAAGGAACACAGACTTTTATTTCCCATTTCCTCACCACAAACACTAGTCAATGTGCCCTACGTTCAGTTCAACATTACAAATACTTCTAAATTCATCACTTCTGAGGTTCATTCATTTGATCCTTTAGGGCACTGTCATAGCAAATGGCAAAGTTTTGCATTTTAGCCTGGTTGTTATTGCACTTTCTTCTTTTTTTTTTTTTAATAAATTGTTCTTAAACAAATTGGAATGTCTGCATACTACCAGCTTCTTAAAGATTTAGTTGCAAACAATTATTGTCTCCTCTCAGAAGTCTTGCCACCATATACATTCATTCTGCTTCCCTTCTACTCCAGTGGGTGCAGAATGATCAGAAGAAATTGTATTCACTCAATTACCACATAGTGTGACTACACAAAAAATCCTGTCATCATCAAAGGCTATCAGATTGCAGCAGGGCAAATGCAGAAAAAAAAATATTAAGACTTCCGTTCATAAAGGTAGGTGATACAATCCTATTATCTAACTCCACACAAATTTCTTGTACTTCATGTTCTCTCTGAAACTCATGTAGCACTTTTTTTTCTTATGAAGACTCAAGAAAGTTGTAGTGAAAGGAAAGCCATGACTCAGACTCATGCTAACTAGCTGAGCGTTGACTCACTTCTCTAGAAGCAAATGATGTGCCCCTCCAAATAAAATAAGATGCTGACAGGCCATTTTATTCATTGCCTTTAGTGAAAAAAATGGCACAACTTAACCTGCTGGTGAATATTTGTTGCTGGTGAATATTTGTCCTAAGTTCTCTTCTATTTTGGTCCACAAGATATAGGAGATGCTATTAGTGATAGAACAAACATTTTTAGCTTGAACTGCCATAGCTCCTGCTTTCTAACTGCAGGGAACACATGAGAGACCTTTCCAGAGTTGAAGCAGCTGTGGGACCAAGCTGCTTGGGATGGGCTGGAGATGAGACATAGTCTGTAGTACACTTGCAGGACCACGTTCTGCTGACCCACACCATTCCCAGCCTGGAACTCCTGTCAACTTACACAGGTGTACTCCAATTCACTCCTTATCATGATAGGAACCTTTTTCTAATCCTTGGTAGAAATAAATCAAACACATTTCAAAATCTTCTGGAACTGAAAAATATTAGGGATCATTCTCTTTGTGCCCAAAACCTTAAGACCTTTCAGTCCTTCAGCCTTGAATCTCCTTTTTCTGATTCAGAGCACAACTTCACCTCAGTAGAAACATCTTCTTCACAGACCCTAGGGTATGCTGCAATACTCACCTGAAAACAGCAAAAACTAAGGCAGCTAGATGTTGTGGTGCTCCACAGCTGTGCTTCTTGCTTGGTCTGTTCGACTCTGAGCATATTATTAGCTTTTCTACATAAAGTAGGGCTTGATACTAAAATAGGCCATAATAGTCTCTGAATTTATTCATGTTTTCATGCCAGAAAAGACAGGAAAATGGTAACCATTGGCTATTTCGGCCACGTGAAAATCCCATCTGTAAGTTACAAAGGAAATAGCCTAGGCACGGGTAAAGATACGCCCCAGAATCACAGATTCTGGTAACTCAACCTTGTTACTCAAGCTGAGAGGAGTGCCAAAGGGTCTGCAGTCCAACCTCCTGTTCAAGGCAGTGTCAGGTCTGAGATCAAGCCAGGTCAAGCAAGTCTTTATCTGGTCAGGTCTTCAAACACCCCTAAGGATGGAGACTGCACAACCTCCCTGGGCGGCCTCTACTACTGTTTGGCTTTCCTCAGCATCCAAATCTTCCCTGAAAATTTCACAGCAGTAAATAAAAAAGTAAGCTAACTCTGTGGGTGCTGTCATGTGTTTCATGTGCTGCTGTATCATTCCCTCCGTGTGCTTTCCCTGACCAAGGGTGTGCTGTTCCTGCAGCACCCAACAGCTGCCTCTCCAGCTCATGGAGATAATTCCTCTGTATGTCAGTCCAGGTACTGATGCTACCCAAATTCTAGCTGCGATAGCTGTTTCATTGACTAACAAAAACAACAGGACAGGAAAGAAGATATTCTACTAGGAAAATCTATGGAGCTTATTTGGCAAAGATTTTACAGTATATGGATGAGATGAAGGAAGTTACTGCTAGTTTCAACTTTCTGTAGTGGAATTTAGCATTCAGAAGCATGGCAAATGATGGTAGAAAGAATAATTCAAAACTCAGTTTGGCACCAAACAGATAGATTGCATAGATTTGGGTCAATATACTTGCTTCAGAGTCAAATCACAACTCAAATTTTCATTATCCATTAAAAAAAGAAACTGCACAGGCACTTGTTCTTTGGTATTGGTCCTACACATGGCAATTTATGGAGCTTTCATTTAGATTAATATCGATGCACCGTTACAGACCAGCACTATAACTTCCACTTTACAGCACAAAATGAAATAGACCTAAAATTTAATCCAGTGTATTTTCTTAACTGTAAATAAGACTGGCAATATTTCCCCCTCAAAGAATTCACACTAAAGTATAGGTTTTGGTTCACAGAATGCTGCTTAGAACGATCTAAAGGTAAATGCCTCCGGGCTTTTTTTTTACTTTCCCCACCCCACCCCACTCCCCAGTTACACAGAAATATGGTTATGGTCACAGGCATGGAAATGTTGTTTTTGCATTACTCTGAATGGCTGATTTTTTCCAAGTAGCATATTCCACAGCTTGGAAGCTAAAAGGTAGTAGGGCTGTATACAATCTTCTGAGAGCAGACAGATGGAGAACAGATCACCTAGTAAAGTAACTGCCATTATTCAACTGAACTCAGAAAACTCCACTTACATCTTTTCTAGCTTCCCTGAATCTACCTATCTAGTTTTTACCCAAATACCTTTCCCACAGGGTACCCAGACTACATCAGAGAGGGAAAAAATAAATAATGTTGCTTCAGTACTGACAAATGCAGAAACATGCCATGCAGCATCGTAGGTGGAACATATGTCTTCTGGCTATTATGGAAGAGTTTCACCAATTGAAGAAGTAAAAGTAGTTCTGTGATGGTACAGATCAACTGCACATTTAGGAAAGGATTATAGATATTCAACAATAACAATCAACCCAGCATCCCACAAAAGCCAAATGAAGTGGAGGGAATTTTAGACAGATTACATCTGCTTATGTTTTATTGTTTCTAGGCAGGTAGGGAGTATATGTTTGCCTTCAAAACCTCATTAATCTCGATCTTTCTGCTTCTGAAAAAGACTTCTCTTCCTCCCTTCACACTGTGGAGGTCAATCTGTGCTTGTTTCCATGCAAAGGCTTCCCCTGGATCACCACCAGACCACTTTTCTATCTGCCAGGTTGATTTTGCTATGGGCTTGCTGATTACTGTAGACTTCCAATAGTGCAGTTTGATATCGAAATACAGCATATGTTACTGCCATTTCTCCAGGGCGGCTGCAATCTTGTGTTTGTAGGTGGCAATCGTGCACCATCTCCAGGCTTGAGAGAGCTCTTCCTCCTCCCTGGGAGAGCAGCCTGCAGCAGCCTGCAACGCCTGCCAGAGACGGCAATGCCTGCCACCCCAGTTTTGCCCCAACTGCTAGATACCTTCAAATCCCCCCTCTGCCCTGCAAAAGGCAAAATGCACCTTCCACCTGGAAGTTGCCTCTCAGGCAAAATGAATCCTGGAAAAAAAATGGGGTTTCAACTCTTACTCTGCAAGCAAGTATGCACAGACATCATTACTATTTGCTCCAGCTTATGGTTTTGGTTGGCCATGTGTAAAACCAAAATGTACCGGAAAGAATTCACATAATTTGCAAAAGAGCCTCAGAAAGTGCAGGTGAAAGGCTTGTGCAGAAGGAAAATACTGCTTCTGCCTCACCACTGATGCAAATTGCAAACGCAGAATGTTGAAATACAATGTGGCATTTATAAAAGTTTAAGACATTAATAGCAGGTTAATTTCTTGTGTTTAAAGAAATGTGCTGACTTCCAGAGTTTATCTCTTCCACTTTACTATATTATTATGTTAATGCATAAGTGTTCACATATTTTGGAGCCAAAGGAAGCACACTCCATTCCACATAAATTTTTAGAAAAATCAACATTATAGAATCAAACATAACGTTAACATGCATGTTCTCCCGTGTTATACACTCAGTACTCCTAATTATTGTAGCTAATTACCTTGTGGAAGCTTTCTGCAAAACATATTTTTCCTTTAAATCCAACTACATCTAAGTTCCAGAAAAACTGGGATGTGAACAAAAGTTGTTTCATTCCGAGTATGCAAAGCATTAACCACAGCCTTGGAGCAAGAGAGAAGGTTTTAAGATGAGTTATTAAGGAGAACGTGTGTGGGAATTCTGGCGCTCCCATTTAGAGAGTGGGAAGGGTTTGTACGCAGCGCTTTCGACTCAACATCACCTTGTTTGGTTTAGGGCTGGCAAGGATTTTCATGTCTGAGAAGCCCTTTCAGCTCATCGCTCTGGTCTATTCCTGGACCAAGCAGCCCACTGGCTTGCTGGGTCATGATGGCAGAGGGAAGAAATCTCTGCTTTAAAGACGTAAACACAAATGCTCCTGAACTCCACGTTGACCAGTGCCACTGCTTGGCCCTCACATAGTGCCTTACAGCCTTTCATCGAAACTCGTCCCTGAGTGTGATTTATAACTGCAAAACTCACTCTGAGATTAAAATCCCATTCACATGACTATGGGGATGACATTTAAGCCACTATTTCCTGAAAGCTCAAGCGGTGACAGAACACTTGTGGGTTTGGGCAGTGATTTGAATTATCTCAACTTTTTTTTTTTTTTTTTTTTTTTTTTTTTTTTTTTTTTCCCCCCCCAGTGTTTTGAGGCAGGTAAGACTGTCCAAAACTTCAGAAAATTGCTAACTGGATGTATTAAATGAACGACCCACGAGCAAGTGAAAGGGCATTCTAGTTACGGTACATTTCTTTGGGTGAAGTTCACTACAATGGGGATCGTATTCGCTTACTTTTCCCTTCATACACGGATCAGAAAATTTTATAGCAGGGAAGTATTTCTTACATTAGGATCTCTACAGCCTGATGCTATAAGCACCCTCTGACGCTGCTGTCATTCTGGCAGTGCTATAAGAAGGACAGGCAGCCATTGCCACTGCAGACTTGGCCCTCAAGGAAGGAAAAGTGGTTTGGCCAAGGCTGAAATTTGGTGCTGTGAAGAAAGGTCAACCACCTACACAGTGGACCAAGATGAAAAACTCTTGTAGCGAGAATAATGATTTCCTCATTAGGATCTTGAGTAGATCTCAGAATGGTGGAGTTTCCTCATTCTTTGCCAGGAAAGGGTTTAAATAATCCAGAAAGGACACAAAGCCCAAAATAAGGATTTTGATGGTCATGAATTGTGTGTATATATACACATAGAAAAAAAACAACCAGATTTAAATGAAAAATAAATTAGACTTGGGCAATGTGTAGGAACCTGAGCTCACAGGGCAAGCTAAGCAGCAAGGATCAAGCTGGCAGAGGCTCACACTACAACGTTCACACAGGTCTTGTCCACCATGCCTGAGAGAGAAAGGAAAGAGAAGGAAGGAGAGGGAGAAGGAAAGGAAGAAGCTTCTGTTCATCTTGCAGATATCTCTTCACTGGCTAAAAGAAATAATAAATGCAGGTCATGATGATCTTTTGCATCACTTGCAGTTGGAACGAAACTAACTGCTTGTACACAACCTTAAAAATATGTGGTCTTTGGCAACTGCTCTCTCACCACTACCTACAACTGGTCAATGAAGTAGTGAGGGGTGTTACAGGCACAGCTGTATTTTAGCTTTTGAATGACAAACTTCTGATTTTCCCATCCTTACAGTTTGCAGGAGTCCAAGCTGCAGCGTTTAGTAAACTTGACAGGTTCTTTAAAGACATTTTAGCATAGTATCAATCTTTGATTGAATCCATAATGAATATTTTTTCCATAAAATGGGTCCATATGTGACTTTTTTCCCTAAATTTGGAACATTACGACTGTGCTAATATTAGCACTTACAGCTGAATTATCTATAGCACAAAGTAACAGAAACAAACTATATATATATAGTCTCTCTCTTGATTTAGCATCTGCAGATACATGAAGGCATTCTTTAGGTCATCAAGTACATTAAGTAAATGTCTCCTGTTATATTTGTATATAGCATACCTACATGTACGCACTGGTGTTAAATGGACAATACTGCACGTGAAGCTGAGCACGTGTAGCATTTTCAAACCTGTGCCTTTGTCCTCTTCTACTGCATTTTCCTCCACATCAAGATACTTTCAATCTCAGTCATTTGGGATAGAAATATGTAAAAATTAATTCCTTCATTTTCTGGATAGCCTGTCTTACTTGTATTTGTCCTCATCAGCTGCTTCTAGCAAAACAGGTGCTTTAGCATCATCCAACCAGAACACACCCAATAAATTCATATATCCTGATAGATCAAGAATGGCTTTCAGAGTGAAAAGAATGACTCTTCTAACATCTAAAACCTCCACATGTTAACATTTCAGTTTTAGAGCACACCAGTACTGCAGATCATACTGTAAGAGAGAAAAATATATATTGATTGTGAAAAAGCTAACCTGGGTACTGGAAGATGTCAAGCAGCATCACAAAACTGAGAAAAAACTTATTCTGTCAAGAAATAGGACACTTAAACTTCATGCTGCCACGGCTAAATGTCTATATTCACCCTCACAGAACTGCTATTTTTGATGTACTCTTAAGAAATATTTTTTTTTATTGAGAAAAATGATAAAATGGCAACATTTTTATGTGTTTATAATAACATTTTTTTCTCACCCTACTCAAGTAACCTGCAACTTCTGTTAACTTACTGCAAGTTACATTGCTGAGAGCTTTTTGTTGTTTGGTTGGGGTTTTTTTAATTCAGAAGAAAAGAGGGGGGAAATTGCATACTGGAGTAAGCAAGTCTTCCAGATAAAATAGAGATACGGTAAAGAAAAACACCACCACATTTACAGACAGCTCTATTGCTTCCTTGGAAAACAATGTCTTGAAAGCTCAAAGAATATTATTTCTCTTTATGTCTTTATCTGATTCCCTTATTTAATACCTGAAATGTTTTGTAGTAGAAGTTGTACAGTGAAGAGTACATCACAAAAATCAGTTATTATTGCAGTTTGCCGTGAAATCTTGTTCTTTTGCTCTGCTGGACTTCTGGATGAAGAAGTATTGCTGATAGACCCTTTTGGGGATATCTGTGGGAAAGGTGTTATAATTAGGAGCAGTAAATAAGCTCTAAAGCTTTTTTAGTGTTTTTTTCTTCTCTTCCATATTCTTACCTCTCAGCAGACACAGATACTCCACTGTCAAATTCTAAGTTGCTAAAAAATACTGAGATTGAAAATGCCACCAGAAGCAGGAGAAAAGCAAGGATATTTTTTTTTTTTCACTGTGATGGCAAGTTGGGTTGAAATGAACTCCACATCAAACATCTACTTCGGCAGCAATAGTTTCATTCAGTAAGAATTTCTGGCTCCCCCACCGGACAAAATACACTTCATACAGCAAATTGTAGCTTGCCTCCGAAATGTTTTAACATGTCACAAGTACTTTAAAGAGAAACAGCTGAATTCTTTCTTCTCTCTTATATGTATTTATTACAGTTTATATTTAGATTTCAGAACAATTACTTGTTAGTAATGGATAGAGCTTGTCTTCACTTTCCACACCAGTCAGGGGTGCCGGGGGGCAGCAGGGGCAGGAGGGGGGTGGGGGTGCTGCTTCCCTGCTGGTGCTGCCTCTGCAGCCAGGAGGGGGTCTGGCTGCCCCGGGGTCTCTCACCCACCCTCAGCCCCTTCACCTTGGGCTTCAGCAGGTCATTTCAGTACTGCTGGACCTTCAGCACATCATATGCTACATGGCTCTCCTTCAGTGCCAGCTGGAGGCAGGAGGGTTCACCTGAGCCTTATCACGTTGGCTTTTATATGATAGTGCATCACTAACTAGCAAAAACAATGATGCCTATTAGTGATGATGCAGCCCAGTCCTCACCTGCATCTGCATTTTTCACAACTGCAGCAAAACTACCATCCACTACATATCCTGAGAGGAACACGGTGTAAAATAAATTAAAAACAGAAGTAAGACAGGCCCAGGAGTTTCTTTTTAAGTTTTTCTTAATATAACTCCCACTCCAGCAAGCTGTATTTGGTTCTTCTGCCCATTCCTTTCCTTTGACTGGAAAAAAATTGTTGTTTATTGGTATTAGGCATTGATTAGAAGGGAGAGCAAATGAAGTGTATATTGTTTTCTTCCTGGCTCACAAGATCAGCCTGAAGCAGATTTTAGCCTGTTATGGATCATTTAATCAGCACAAGAGCCATCCGATGAATCCTGTGGGAGTTTTGGTGGGGTTCATTTTGGGGTGTGTTTTGGGGTTTTTTGTTTGTTTGTTTTCTCTGGCATGGAGATGCTGGAAATGAATGAAAGAACCATTTCTGTATTAATAGCACTCTTTTGTTATATCAGCAGCAAGTAAATCTAACTGACATTTATTTTGAAATGAGAAAGATAGGAAAGAAGAAAGCAAGCAAAGAATAATAGCTATCAGATGTTGGTTTTGTAGGATGAAGGGAAAGCATCTTTCTATATTTTTGTAACTCAAGGTCTGTTTACAAGTGTAGTTGAAATATGTGGTCTTCTTGGAAGGTAACTCTTCAATGATGACATATTTTCAGCTTCATCCTGGAGAAATAGTTACAATAATTTGAGATATTTCACTTCCCATGCAGTAAAATAACTTAGCAGTTATCAGAAAGGTAGGCAAGCTTCGCCAGTTTGCTGAGGAAGGAAAGTATATATATTTAAAAATGAAGAAAGCAATTTCCGCCTTTTTTTCATTAAAACCAATAAAGAACAGTGTAAAGTAAAGCTTAAAATAATTTGAAAGGTGGCTTGAAGTCATCAAGATACTCAATAATACTTGCAATCTTACTAGAAGCAAAGCCAAGGAATTGGCAACAAACCTATAAATATTTTTTAAAACATTAAATATATATTTCCAGCATTTTACCTATCTTTAAAAGCAGGCAAGCGAATACACCTGAAAACAGAATCTCTATATGCATGCCACATTTAAAAGCCTAGACATGTGCTCCTTCAAAAGACACCTGGGAAAAGAATTTATTTCCTGAAAAGAGAAAAAAAACAGGTGTTGGAGCTTTCAGGTGAAGTTCCAGTGGTCATCCAGTGTCTGACACTGAAGTGTTGTAACAAAATAAATTAAAAAGTGAAGATCAAGTAAAAAATTAATCTTTCTCCACTTCTTTCCCAATAATTAGCACTTAATTAGGACTGTTAACACTTAATTAGCACATATTTTGTTATCAGATTGTGCTTCCTAGGAAAATTGGTGATAAGCCTTCCCAATTCCTCATTTATTCCCTGGGAGTGAATTGAGAGGACTTCTACTAAGGCGAATGCAGGACCATGCTTTGCATGTTCTTTTTTCCTTCCTTTCCTTAAATAAGAAGTATTAATTTATCATTTTCTATAGTCCTTTAAGTTGTCTCAACAGATACATGCAGGCAGCATAAGAGATGCTGAGAGATGATAATGTAACATGCTGTTTTGGAAGAGAAGCACAATAGGATCAAATGAATGTTTTCCACAGGAGGAAGCATCTGATCAGGTACCTTGGTAGTAACTCCACCCAGTGGAGTATACTAGGAGGTTGAGAAGAAAGCTGTGAAAAGTAATTTGGATTATTATGTAGTCTCACTCAGCTGGCTGATATAACAGAAGTTTTTTTTGTCATCCCCAGTTAAAGAAGAGATTTGAAATAGGTACAGATAGTTTTATCTGCATACATGCATACATGTGCATATACTTATATATACATATAAGCATACAGATAGTTATAAAAGTCTTTCCTAATATGATTTATCCTGGGGGGGGGGGGGTTCCACCTTCATATAACATTTTGAAATAACATGAATGCTGGTGCATTGAGGAGCTGTCATCACTGAGCTGAGAGGTGGCTTTCACACTTCCCCAGGCTGTCAGCAGACTTGCAAAAGTAGATGGAAAAGCCCGTGGGCAAATTAAACGCCTTTTCTTTGGTTTGCAGCAGATGGGTCCTGACATTTTCAGCCAGACACCTGGCAATGCCTGCGCGGGTGCCAGAGGGGCAGGCACAGAGGTGTGGGGAGGAGATGTGACGTGTGCCCCATCCTCAGCTGTCCCCAGCCTGAGCAGGACCTCTCCACTGACCCTGTCACTGGGCTCTGGATACTCATCAACTTCAAAGCTGCCTGGTAAGCAGTTGGGAAATGGCCTGCTCCCTGCCCAAAACAGGTTCCTTCATTTTCAGAGCAGTTTTAAGGATCATCATAGAAAAACACACAGCTGCACACACACGGCAAAAATCCTCCAGAGCTCAGTCATGCCTCCCTGCTCAGCTACTACCACCTCATGTCCATCACAACCATGGCAAGAACAGCAGCCACATGTTTCTGCCTTGGGCTTAACTGTGTTGTTTTCTGGGTTTTTTTTCTGGAAAGCTTATTCCAGAAATAATAATCCACATGCAACAGGAAGAAAAACCTTTCACTTTCACTTGCAGCATGTTTCTTTAACAAAATCAATATCCATTTCCAAGACATGTTTGTCTTGTGTATTGATCTTGTACCTCCAGCTTCTGTTTTATCTGCATGTTTCAGCTCCGTGGTCACCTAAGAGATTTCTAGATAAAAATTTCAGTATGTGCGATTATCCTGATTAGGGTTTAAACAGCTTAAGGATAAAATAGGAAAGTTATTTATGTAAGTGTATGTACACACACGAACACATGACTTTGGTAGTGTAAGGTTGTGTAGGGTTATAAAACCACCCATATAGCTGGCATGAGCAAACCAGTTCAGTGTTGAAGTCAAAAGGTGGTTATGCTTGGACTTAAGTAGAGGAAAGCTAGGAAAATATTTGCAAGGATAGGGGTGGATAAGACCCTCCTTTTTTTTTTTTTTTCTTCTGCTGGGAACAATATTTTGCAAGCTTTTTCCATATTTTTTTTAAATTGTTTGGAATTATGTGTTTAATATGTCCTTGGTAAAAAGCTATCTTTTACATATGGGAAAATATAATTTCCATAAGCATACTACATCAAGTTAATAGAACATTTTAATATGACAGTAAGTATATACCACTTATTGTGCATAATGGCATTTATGATTAACTGAAATCCATGGCTTTTTTTAAAAAAGACACAGCACAAAAATCTACTGGAAAAAGGATGAGAGTGCCAGACAATGCTAAAAACTATTGCATGTAGATTGGAAAACATCCAGACATCCATTAAATAGCTGAGCCCTTGTGCTTGTGTTGTGGTTTAATCCCAGCCAGCAGCTAAGCATCACGCAGCCACTCACTCACCCAGCCCCAAAGGGAAGGGGAGGGGAATTGGGGGAAAAAGTAAAACCCATGGGTTGAGGTATGAACACTTTAATATTTGAAATAAAATATAATAATAACATAATTGCATTGAAAAGAGACATAACAGAGAGAAATAAAACCCAAGGAAGACAAGTGATGCACAATACAGTTGTTTACTGCCCACTAACCAATGCTCAGCCAGTCCCCGAGCAGCAAAGGGCCCCTCCCGGCCAGCCGCCCCCAGTTTATATACTGGGCATGACGCTCTATGGTATGGCATAGCCCTTTGGCTAGTTGGGGTCAGCTGTCCTGGCCCTGATCCCTCCCGGCTCCTTGTGCACCTGCTCACTGGCAGAGCCTGGGAAACTGGAGGGTCCTTGAGGTAGGGTCAGCACGGCTTGGCAACAGCTAAATCATCACTGTGTTATCAACGTTATTCTCATACAAAATCCAAACCCACAGCCCTGTACCAGCTACTAGGAGCTGAAACCAGGACAGCTTGTTATACACAGGTTTTTACCTTTGAAATGCATGTCATTAATCCTGTTTCTACATAGATGCAGAACTATATATTTCTATATGTGTGTGTGTGCATGTGATCTAGGCTTACTACTAGACAAATAAAAAAAACAAACTCAAAGAACAAATACATTTCCTTCTTGCAGAGGCATGAAGGCAGTGGGTTGATCAGCATTGATAACTTGCAGCTGTGGCCTTGCCTCAGGGGCAGCTGGTTGATTGACATGGATGATGTGCAGCTGTAGCTCATTCCTGCTAAGTAGTTAAATAGCCCTGAGGATGGTGGGAGAGGGGGTCAGATGGATGAGGAGCAGTGTGGTCTGGCTTCTGGAGGAAGGAGCTACAGCATGGGCAGTAGAATCTGACTGATGGTAAAAGCCTTGTTGCAGCCTACTAGTTTGTTTGTGCTGCAACACCTTCTGGTGAAAACAAAGAAGAATGAATGAGCCTAAGCTGTAAGAATCATTCTTATCTTTACCTAAAGAAGCTGGGAGGTGAAAATTTATTTGCAAAAGTTCCTAGCAAAATCTGATCTGTTGTGTTCTTTCTCTTTAATTATGAATTTCTCTATTGTGAATTCCCAGAGTGTTTATTCCTGCCTGCACTTCCCAGATGGCTATCTCACCACTCGGCTTTTATCGGGTCTTCTGCACATATTGATGGGTGCTTATTGGTAGAAGGTTTTGTAATCTAAATGTGTGCAACCTATTGGTTACAGGGTACTTCAGCAGAACTGGGACTGGGGCCAACAGCATACTGGACAGGGTGGCTTTTCAGGGGACTGGGAACGTGGGTCGGGTCAGCTATTTCTTTGTGTCACAGCCTGTAGGGCTCTGTGCTGCCTTGCATTTACTTTGTCAACTGTTACCTTGTCCATTTTGCACTTAGATGAACTTTGTGTCATTTGTTCAGCACTTCCCCTATAAATCCTGTGTGTGAGCATTTTGATGTGCTCTTTCTGACAAAACAGCAATCTCAAAAAAGTTCCTATATAGCCTTAGATCCCTTCAAGGTGCTATTGTCTTTACATTTTTAATAGGCTTTTGAGTTTATTTTGTAGAAAGTGGGAGGAAATTATTTTTTCTCAGAAATGTTTCTCTACTCAGTTCATACATTTTCCCACTCAGTGTTCAGTAAGTCAGTCACAGCCTCTGCTTTGAAGCAAGTCTACTTTCAGACACACTATACCCACTAAGTCATTAGCAATTCAGTGACTCTCTGTCACGTACATTACAAAGCTCCTCAGGGCATTTCAATATTATCTCAGGGGAAAAAAAAATCAAAGCCAAACACCAGTCTCTCATCAATACCTTTCTCTCCAAATTTCATGTCTTCCAAGCTAACAACACCAAAATGACAGTCAAAAACAAGTGGTTCACCCTTCCGCAGCAGCAAAGGAGCGGTAAGATTTATCCTGTGTTCAACATACAGAACCATTTTGTACCTATTATAGATTCTATACGTAATACTTCTATTTTCTAATATTCTGATGCTCAATATTTTAGCAAAACTAAGATTGCCTGGATCTGTTAGGATTTTAATACAACTTCAGGAAAGATATAAAATTGTTAAAGTTATGGTATAACAGCTCGTAATGCAAATACCTTAATTATAATGTGCTCTTTCCTGGAGGATGGTCCTCTTGCTCAGATACTTCAAAGTTTCCTGTTAAAGTAATTTTCACATGCATAAGAAATGCCAGATAAGTCTCGGATTAACCATGGACTGAGGAAAGGGCTTTCCCTTCAGGCTAATATATGGTAAGTCACAACTCCAGATATAAGAAGAATATAAGTTATGAAACTCTATGACAGGTCCCCTTTTAATATTCCCAAGATGAATTTTGGGAATTGATTATCCGTGTAAGACACAAAACCTGGAGATAACCTTTCTCCCATTGGTACTGGAAAGGGAGTACTGATAACATCCTGGAAAAAAAAAAAAATGTTTCTCTCAAGTGCCTTGCTCTTATGAAAATGTATAGACAAGGAGAAGGTTTAAGTATGAGAGCACATGCAGTTTTGCCAGCAGCTCCTCATGAACTGCAGCACCTCATCACTGAAGTTTCATGCTCTGCTCCACTTCTCATTGACTGTATTCCCCAAGTACAAGGACCATACTTCATATTAAAGACCCCATTAGTCATGGTGTCTCTACCTCTATGTCGATCTAGATTATCGAGAAGTCAGGAGGTGATGGACAGAGCTACTCCATCTCCTTTGCTAGGGAAGTGATAACCATTCACACAACATCCTCCTCCCTGAAAAGGCACGACACGTTGTAATTCTTACATTACTAAAGGACTGCAAGTATTCAAGATGACTAGGCATATCCACAAAGTTATATTCCCATGTTCTTCAGTCTTATGAGGAGTTCATGGCTTCCCCTTCTCTTTTTTCTATTTTCTGGTCTGCCAGTAATCACATATGCTTTTTTCAGATTTTTGCTGCTTTTTCCCATTCACAGATATACTTCAAAAATATTTAGTTCTATTACCCTCATGAAACAATATTAAAGGGGTAGGAAGTTAACCTGAATAAAACATAATTCTGCTTTTATTTCCCCTATTCAGGACAACTTGGGATGCTTGGAAGTTATAATTTGTGTTAATGCAAATTATAACTCAGTGTATGATCTGTAAAGAATTATGAAAAGTTGTTTGGTCATCTTCTCCCACTCTACCTTCTGTTCTGCTAGGCTGGCTTATGAGAACATACCTCTAGGTCTTTTTCTTCCCCAAGAAATTAACCATTGTTCCTTTACAGAACCCCCTCAGCAGGAAGCTGCTGGAATTTCTCCATCAGCAGATGGAATGAAAGAGCAGAACGTAAAGATTTTATCATACCGAGTGTGGTGCCCTGAGATACATTGAGAAAACCCACTGTGGTAGTAGTAATCACAATAGGAGGTGCTACACTTTTGTAACAGAAGGAAAGACCTTTAAATACCATGGGCTAAATGTGAATTAAAATGCAATTTTTTTGCCTATTCCATTTTTAAGGTCCTATTAGATTTGCCTCTGGTATGTTTACTCCCCCTTTTCTGGTTGTAGATAAAAGCTGTGGTAATTTTTCTGAAATAATTAGAACTAATCACCACCATAGCAGCAACAGTATGATTAATGCCCCATGCTGCCCTCCATTCTACATGGAGAACGTACCCACATCCAAAGGAAACAGTATATATTACTTTACTACCGCTCGTTGCTTTCTTATGGTGTCTAGGCAGTGCAGAGCCACTGGAAGTCCTCCAAATATTGCAAGCTTCAGGAGAAAATTAGGTTTTCAGAGAGTCTACCTTTTATAGTTCTTTGCAAAAGCACTGAAAAACAATCTTACAGTTCTCATTATAAAGTTCTGGTATCAACATCTCTGTACCTGGCTAATCAGATGGTTCAGAAGATATCTGTAGTGAAGTGTAAATATGCTGTCTTTCCACAACATCACTGACCTACCGGATTTTTATTTTTTGGGTTTTTTTGTTTGTTTTTTTTTAATGCAGTAGGAAATGCTGTGCTATTGAGCAGGTTTCCCTTTCCATGAAATTTCTGATGATTTCAGATGACTTCTACTATCAGCGTTCTTGTGACACATTGTGGATTACCTAGGATAGCTTGACCAACCCAGCTCCATCCCTCAACTTTAACTGCTCTTGGACCTTCTGTCTGAGAACTTAGGTCTTCATGTTCTTGCCATTACCTTTCTTGGGTCATAATAACTGACATATATATATATGTTATTCCAACCCCTCCTCCGGTAGACCACTGAATTCTACAGGTTCCTAAAATCTCTTTGGTCATCTCATTGGCTGGATCATTTTTGTGGGGAAGAGAAGGAGGTGTTGCTGTTGCTGCTCTTTCAGGAACAAGGGTTATTCAGTGAAAACAAAACCTATGTGGGAATGATAGCTTCTTTTGTGTATGTGCTTCTCTTGTTTAGTAGTCACTCACCTGTTGCAAGGATGGCCCAGGTTGTGCCAAGGCCCAGGGGACAGATTTCTTTTCATTGTTTCATACCTGTGGGTTCTCTGATTGTGTCTCCCTCTAAGGTCAGGGCAGTACTGAGACAAGTCCACAAGCTTATTCCTGAATAATTTGTATATAATATTTCAGAATAAGTTGCGACTAGTGTTTCAGTACTTCAGTTTCATTGCCTTTCAACAGCTTCCATACTACCCATTCATGCAAGGAGAGAAAAGGTTATAAAATTATCTCAATACTCTTAAAAGATCCTTGACAATACACAACACCACATGTTTCGGATTTTCCATGGTTTTGCTCACCAAAACGCAAAATTCTTGTGCTTCCCTTTGTTATTTATTCCTGGAGTGAGATTCTTAAACAGTTGTCACAGTTCATCTCATTGCAGTGGATAAAACAATCCTAAAATGCAAATACTTTTCAAACTATGCTCTCTGCAATAATTTCTGAATCCTTCTGGGTGAAAGGCTGTATGTAAGTATGTCTGTCATCATTACCTGTCTCCAAAGTATGGATGCAGAAGACATTCTTAGCCAGTAGCCTGATTATGCCGAGTGCTGAAATAGTTGACAAATTGAAATGAGATTTGCTACTGGCCTTCTATCAATCAGAGGATGAGAATGGCATCCTGTGAGCAAACAATAGTGTAGGCAATTTGCATGGAAATTAGATATTTTTTAAGCATTTTAAGCTGTTGTACTATTCATAAGAAAGCATAGTGCAAAAGGAATGATAGAAATAATACCAACCCTCTATGTGAGCTTTATCCACACAAGCGTGGTGTTTCAGAGATGCATCATGCAGAACCAGGCAGTGTTTTCCTGATGAGTAAAGACATCAAAGGAAGTATGGGGGAAGCTGTAGGAACAGGCAATCTGCATACAAGAGTACAATAATGATTTAACTCTTAGACCAGAGGCATGATAGCCTAAATGAAAAATGAAATTTTAATGTAAAAGGATAGAATTTGAACAGCTAGTGTTGTTCTTGAAATAGCAAAATAAAACAGAGATTGAGATATTTGTTTTGCATCAGTTGTGATGGATGTGCTAAAGCATGTTCCAGGTTACTAAAGGAAGTGGCTACTAAAATCTCAGTGATCATAGCATTGTCTGTGAATATACAGGAACAAAAAAGGAAATTGAAGAGTGGAACTGCTTTTAGAAAAGGGGGGGAAGTAGGATTTTGGGACTTGCAGATGTAATCAGATCAATTTTGATTTTCAGAATAACACTGGAACAAACAAGTGAACTCTGATCATCTAGAAGAAAAGCAATTAAATGAGTAATGTTCATCTAGAAGAAAAGCAATTAAATGAGTAATGTTCAATCTGGACCAGTAAAAAGCAAATCACATCTGGTAAATCTCATAAGCAATCTGTGGAAAATGTTGTTTAGATGGAAGCACTGCAGCATGGATCCAATGACTGGACAAACCTTCCTAAAAGAGGAAGTATCAATACCAGAATGGAAGGATGTGCAAGTGAGATCCTGTAGAGGCTAATATTTCATTAATAGGCAAGATGAAAGAACAGAGATTGTGCTAATTACATTTGTAGATGCTTCCAAGCTGGGAGGGACTGCTGAAAGATTACTTCAAATTTAAAATTACCTTGTCAAACTGGAGACAATTTAAAAGAAAATTGAATTCAAGAAATACAAGGTACTATGCTTCCGCAGAAATACTTGCTCATGCAGGATTTGGAACAATTGGCTAAACAGCAGAAAACTTCCTGGGTGTAATAGCAAATCTAATTTAAACACGAACCAGCAATATTGTGCTGTAGCAATAAGGAAACCCCCTGGAGGGATGTATACACAGGAGTACACCTATGGGACAGTAAATAATCCTTTTGTTATTCAGCTTTGTGAAGGTCTCAGCTGGAGTACCTTGTCTATCTTCAACCCTTCAAGACAGATGGGAAGACTAGTGGAAAGCAGTCATCACAAATTTAGAAAGTCTGATGACATGAGGAAAGGATGAAGCTAGGCGTTGAATAATATAAAGAAGAAAGTGTAAACAATTTTTTAATTATTTAAGATACGCCTGCAAAGATGAGGCATAGGTAATTACTGAGTCACATTTCTTGGAGGAGGTCTAGTACCTCTTTATCAGTGGATTTTGAGCACCAGTTTGCAGCCTTTCCCAGGCCTGTGATTCCAGTTTAATCATAAACTGGTGTGCATATTTCTGCTGTGTTCCATGTGTTAATTCTTATGCCCAGGTACAGACAGGTATTTATACCTCTTTGAATCTGAATAATTTGTGCACAGAAGAGAAGTTCTCAGAGTTTAGTGCTGTGCCTGACACCAACAGGAACCTCACTCTGCTACCACGCAGTTTGGAGTCAGGATTTCAGCTACAGCTTGGATATCAAGTAGTAACACTTGGCTATGGCGGAAAAAGAACTTGCATTGAATGAATTAGCTTTGTCTTCTCATGGATTTAAGTTATTCTTTAGCCATATATCTACAGATTTCTATACAAGCAGTCTAAAATAAAATACAGAAACAGCTAGCATTGATTGACCTCTTGCAAAGCTCAGTTTACTGGGAGCCAAGTAAGGCAGTCAACTGATATGGGACAGCTAATCCTTTGCTATATTTTTTTCATAACACATAATGGTGTTTTTGTGACAGAAATATGACCAACTGATACTTTCTTTAGTGTGCAATCATACTGGCACATACCGCAGTTAGGTATAAAACTGCAATGAAATGTCATACGCTGCCCAGTTCTAAAATCTTTGGGGAATAAAACTCAAACTGTTAAACTGATAAGAACCTTCTGTCAATTGATTAAGAAGAAATTTAATGTATCTTGTTGCAGTTGGGTTGTGTTAAATGAACATCAGTTTTAGGGGGGGAAAAAAAGCATATGGGAACGCTTGCCATAGGATTAGGTTCAGGCAGCATAAATACATAAATTCTGTTTGATTAAAACAGTTTGATGGAATTATTTATCAGCAAACATGTAGGCTTAAAGGTCATAGTCGGATAGCTGATGCTGTGACAATGTGCTGCAAAGCCAAATAATGCAAAGGTGGCTAGCAGAAAATGATGCATAAAGATGGCTTATGCATCATAAGAGATTAGGAGAAAAAGTTAAGAGTTAAATAATACTGTGAGGGAAATCAAAGGAGTGATGATTCAAAGGGAGAAAATGAGAAATTTTCTGAAAGCATCGGACAGGTAAAATACCTTCAAGATGAATTTTCACAGAGTGAATAATAGTAAACACTACTAAATATAACTAGATGACAAAGGAATTTTGGTCTAACAGCCATCCTATATCAGAACCTATTTAAGAAAAATATAAAATGCTGTATATCTTCCTATGGCAACAACCCAGGGCTGTTTCTGACTTCTCTCTTGCTATTTGGCTGAAATGTCTGTCTGCAGACCCCTCTGTCATTTGGCTTAGTAAAATCTTTAGGTTTTGAATACAGAACAGTGGGAATTATTGAACTTCATGTCACTCAACTGTGCTTAAAATATCTCAAAACTTAATGCTTTAGAAGACACATCTTTGTAAAAGAAAGAAAAGTACATTCAAAACTAACTATTCTAGGAAAAAATACCCATTTTTTTTTCAGGAACATTTTTCATTCAGATTTTCTGTTGATCATGGAAAGCTTTACTATCTTTAACTTTTCCAAGAGGTTGAAGGTGATGACAGCGTAACACCTCTGAAGTCTCCATGGCATTAGATGGCACTATACCCATATAGTTTGTCTTGTCCACTTGGCAACTAATTGGAGCTTTATATCATGCTTCACAGCCACGTACCAGAGGTTGAAATAATTGTAGTCAAGTCTCTAAATGTTTTAAGTGGGTGCATTTTATAAGCCCATATGGATAAAAAATAAGAATATACTAGCTGATGAAACTGTTGAATGGTTTAAGATAGCAGGAAGGTGAAAGAGTAAATTTGCTTTCTGCCACAGGTGGCACAGTAACTTGTGTTGACATTGGTTACTCAAGAAATGTCAGGACATTTCCATTTTATCTGAGTTTTTCTCCAGAGTATTTTGGCAGGAAATCTGGAAGAAATTACATCAAGTAAATCACATTGAAGATACCACCATAGAATTGATATTTAGTGCTCATCTGATGGCCTAGTAAGTTGCAATGAATTCAAAAGCAACCCATGTTGAGGATTCAGTGTGTTTAAAATAATGTTGGCAGGAATAGGAAGACTTGGAATGTATTACACTAATATGAACTGGTCTGGCAAGATTTTTTTCTTTTTAATAAGATCATTTCATAATTAGCACAACTATTTGTGTTGAAGTGCAGCCTTGCTTTTACCAGCTACCAGCTGATGTTTTACAAAGAGTACTCCTGACCAATATGACTTTATTTTCACATTGTTATCCTTGTTTGGTTTTTTCCCTTTTTCAGTTAATATTTTCAATGTCAAAATAATTTTTCACAAGAACTGTACGTTAAATTTGTGATTGTAACAGTAAAAATTCTGGAGTCTGATTTTTAACCAACATAGTTCATGGCTAAACTCTTCTTGTTTGCAGTTCTCCAGAAATATGGCAGACAATTTAATATTAACATAATGGAAAGCAGCGATTGTACAAGACACCCACTTTAAGTGTATGTTTCACCAGCACTTAGTTACAACATTAAGCCATCACAAGTGGGAGTTGTATGTTTGTAATGGGAGACATACATTAACTCATCTGCAGGAATGGAATGAGGAATTCAAGGTAAATTCAAATACTGTTGGAACGTTAATATATGAATTGCTGATTAAAAATGGGTTTTAAAGGGATCTTCATATGCTTTTTATTTTTTCTCTACACCTGAATTGGCTTTTTAAAATTTAGCTGCTTATAGTTCAGAAAAAACAGGGAAAATAAGAGATGATAATTAACATATTTATCTTGTGTTGCTATTCAGGGGCATTTTTGTCAAGGGTTTCTTTTAGTTACTATACTTGTTAGAGTTGATGCATGATAATGTGCAGACTGACACATAACTGGATTTAATGAATGCAATGAGAAGGTACTGTTAAATGGCTTTGTGAAGTACATCTTTAGATTCAGCAGAATCAATGTCCACATAAGTCAGTTTCTATAAGGGATTATGAGATAGATTTGAAAAGCTTTGTATTATTAATGTTTAAAGAAACTGATCTTTTTTTGGACTTACTGAAATTTTGATCACAATTCAAGTGGACCTCTTTTCTCTCTTATTTACAGTGGAAGTCAAAATTTTATTAGAACAACATTGAAATAACGATTGGTCTAATAACTACCCAGCTATTCCACAAAGTAAGTTGAATGTACTCATAAATTCTTCAGATACAGATGATTTTTAGATTGTTCAATGGTGAAAAATAAGGCAAATCGCCCTTCTCACCCTCCCAAAAAAACCCCACGGGCTGCCTGAGTATATGAAAACAAGAAAGAAAGACAGAGTTTTTAGTTTTCCCTTGTAATCAGAAGAGTAATTGATTCTTTGGGGGGAAAAGAAAGAGGGAAAATATCACACTTGCTGCCTCTACAGAGGTTCCTATACCTTCAAGTTGGCACTGAACATCAGTGAGAGAGAGAGCTAAAAGCTCTTGAGGACTGAGCTGTTGAGGGAAACAGTTTCTGCTCCCAGGTGGTTAATCCACTTTGGAAACTTCCTGCCTTCTTCCACCCAGTTTCCCAATTTTCCTTCTCAAGGGTCTCAATATCTTTAGTTGTTACATGTAAGAAATTAAAAAGCACATAAAAATTGGTTTTTAAGATCTTTTTCTTAAAGGCTGAAGTTTTCTATTTATTTTTTTTTAAAAGGAATGAAAAAGAAAAAGAGAAAAATACGCTTCATTTTTTTTTATTTCATCCAAAGTATAATTACTTTTTACTGTCAAATTGAAGGCAGTTTCTAGAAGATGCATTCCCTGAGTCACTGGAAGATTTTAATCAGCTTCACTTGGCATTAAATAGATCACTTATATCAAAATGTTCAAATAATATTGTTTCACCATGTAAACTTGGTGAAATGCTTCAATTAACAGTTTGAGACCCTCAAGAGAGCCATCAGAATAAGGAAGACTAGAGTAGATCTCTCTAAAAATGTCTTCATATTCAAATGAAGAAATAGAGGAGCTAACATTAAAAATTAAGTAGTCTTTTGTATCTCACTTTTGCATTCATTTTGTTCTAATGGAGACAGAACAGAATTACTGAAAATGGCTCAGTTTTCAAGAGTGGTGGGGAAAATAGTCCCAGGGTCTCCTGGCAGCATTACATGTTTCTCAATAGCTGTTGTTTTTCACACCTAGATTCTATTGATCTTGTGGGAATCACTGCTTTCTTCTTTTTAAAAGTGTTTTCAGTGTCCAGGTTGCAGAGGAAAAAAAAACACCTAAGTACATCAGTAGGTTCAGATGCCTCTCTCTTTACATATAAATAAACCTACTTTTTTTTCTAGAAAAGATCCCAAAATCCAAGAAGCCTCAGGGTCCTTAAATATTTGAAATCGACAACCATTTAGGTATTCTGTGATCTTGTTTCTATAGTTGTAGTGTTTTCTGTTTTGTGTTTGTTTTTTTAAAATTCTAAATACATGAAAAAGTTATTCTGAAATATTTAGGTTAGCTTCTTGCCTATTGCATTTTTGAGAAGCTGCTGGTCCCACCATTTTTTAAGTAATGTTTGCTCTTTATTTTACTGTGAAAAGGACTCTAGAAGGAATAGGTAAATTACAAGAATGGACAGTTTGTTGAACATCTGTTAATAATTCAGTTGCTAACAAGAAATAAAGTAGCACTCAAGAAAAGTCAGAATTTGCTTCAAAAGATACTTGAGTTAATTTCATGTTTGTCAGGGTCTTGCTGGGGAAGATAAAATCTGTCTTCCCTATAAATGATGCTAGAAGATTTCTAATTTTCAAATGTTTTTTTCTCTAAATTCATCGCGCATAGGAAGAGGGCTTTTACATATAAGGCTTATGATCCTAAAGCTTCTCAGATGTAGACTCCTAACTTATATCTCCAGAAAAGGGTGGCCAGGCAGTCTTTCCTCCTAACACATGAAAGCTGACATTCCTATTCCCAAACTCCACCTTTCAGGAGAATACGAAATAATTTATGTTAGGAAACTATGAGATGTACATGAACAGGCTCTCCCTTTCTAAAATATTTGAGTATTTAAGACACTTGGAAGTGAATGATTGTGGCTGAATTCCTTCATCTGCATAGGAGAACTAAGCAGGTCTTTCCCAAACTAAATGAATGATTCTATGATTCAAATCCTTTCCCACTTTCTGTTGCAGCATCCCCTGGGTATTGGCTGCTCAGAGCATCTCTGGCTTTGCCTCGCAAGCAGGGCTACAGTCAGCCAGCAATTCAGGATGCAGTGGTTGAGAGAAGCAGCAGGAATAATAACAGTTCTAAGTTAAAAATGTGGTTTGTTCAGTGGGAAGGTAGAAATCCTGGACAACAAACTCTTTTTCAATGGCAATTCAGCCTTTGTTATCAACAACTTTGAAGTCTGGAAATTGTGGATGAGATTGCTAGAATATCATCAGATGAACTCCAGATGAAGGCAGTTTATTGATTTATCAATGACATAATTAACAGGCGGTCAGTGAACTGTAAGTACAGGATCAGTTCCAGGAATACAACAGATACACCAGAATACTAAACTTTTCCAAAATGCTAATAAATCCTCTACAAACTGTGACGTGCACGCTGGGATGGGGGGAATACTTATTGCTCCCCATGACATCTGTTCCATTTCAGGGCACAGGCTCACCTCGGCAGCTGACCAGGAGGCAGCTCTGCCTGGCCTAGGCAGAGATGTGCTGTTGGCAGGATGACTTTTAACAGCATTGAATGGGGTGTTGTCTCCTGCTCTGGTACCCTCTTCTTTCTCCCCACAGTTACAGATGTTCTGGCTTCCTTTATGCTCCCCTTCCTCCTTTGTGTTTCCTCCACAGTCAGTTCTGCCGTTTGCACCCTCTGTGCATACTTATGTTACCCCTAAACAGCAATTGTCACCCTGACAACTTTGCCAAGGCTGGGCTTTGTAAGCACCCCCAAAACTGTTCTAAGAGCAGGCACAGTGATACCTATCTTCCTCTCTGCTTGAGCAGACCGTTCTTGTCACTTCGCTACCATTCTTTCTGAATATTGATGGGTTTAAAACAAATATTGTGGATCTGTGACTGACTTCAAAAGGTATTATAGGGTTGGGGTTTTTTGTTTTCTATCTCTGTGCAATGTAGCTGTTACTTAAGGTTTGGTCATCATCAAAACACTCAACAAATAATCGAAAGGGGACTCCTGTCCTTCCTCTCTCTCTAGTTGTACCTACTTGCTTTTTAGTTGATTTCCTAATGAAGGCTGGAGGGTTTGGGTTTTTGACTTACCATGATAATGGGATGGGGAAAATGCAATTCTCTAAAGCTGCAAAAAAAACCACCAAGAATTAACTTCCACTTGAAAATGCAAGTATTGAATTACTGAGCTCTTCAGTTTTTGCATCTGTCCAGATGATGACTAAACAAACTTACTTTAAGTTGTGATAGTTGGCATAGTAATCACTACTTTATATCAAAGAGTATTCTCTGGTTTGTAGTATTCCAATATTATTGTAGTGTTGAGGAAAGAAATGGAAATTACTACCTAAAGGATCCTGTAACCTTACCTCTCCATCTTTTGCATGCTTTGGTGGCCTCCCAAGGGCTATTTTGACCACTGTTCTGCCAAAGAAGAACCTGCTTCCTTGCCTGACAGTGTTGGGCATGGCTCAGGTGAATGGCTTTCCATGAAGCAATCCCTGGCTTGTCCCAGGGGAATGTCTAGAGCTGATCAGTGCTAGTACATATTGAAAGCCATTAACCTCTGTTTACACCAGGGGACTGAACTTGAGCTAGGTAAACTAATGTATTTTTGCTTTAAATTTACTGTCTTAGGAATAATCTGAGGGATGCTATTTCCATCTTTTTCCAAATTATTAAGTAAAGAAATGGAGTACAATGAACATTTTGAACTGCGTATCAAAGTGGCAAAGACCCATACGGCACCTAGTAAGGCAGCAGCAACATCAATATTTAAAAGACACTTAAAAGAGTCAATAAAAGTCCAAAGTCAGCAGCTTTATATAATCAATGCTAACTTCTATACACCTTGTACAGTGATGCGTAACTGAATGTCAGAGCCCAGATGCACAAAAGTGTCCCTTTAATTCCACTTAAAATATTGTCTGAGACTGATCAAAGCCAAAGTATTCTTGAAAATTTATTTCAGCTATGAACTGCCAGTGCACAGCAACAACCAAAATCAATAACCAGAATATTATGTTCCAAAAAGGGAAGACAGTAAGTATCTCAAAACAGCAGGACTGGTTTCTCAGACATTTGCAATACAACCATGTTTCTACAACACATCATCAAAGCTAGCCGGTCTACCGTTAGATTTCTAATATACTATATCATTATATCGAATGTAGGATATGTTTCTTTTCTAACTGCAGTAGTGTAAATATGATTGGTTTAGCTATTAATTTCCGTAATCTCAGAATTTCAGTTATGACATCAATGATACCATTCTCACCATTTCTTACTTCTCAGAAGCACAGCTTTTTGAATCAAATTTCAAAATTTTTCAAAAGTATCAAATCCATTATGCTTTCACATATATGTTCTTAATTTTCAAAATCAAGACATGATGAAATGCTTAGTTTGTATAAAGAATATTCTTTTTTCCATTAGAAATAAAAAGGGATGTGTCCAAAATTCAGAAGAGACTCAGTCTGGAGCCATATGCTCTTTTAATATGGTAACCATAATAACAAATCTATCAGAACAAAGCGGTAAGGAAGTTTATCAGTCAGAAGTGAAATCTCCCATGGTGGTTTGCTTGTGATAAGTATTAATATTTTTTACTCTGTGGATCTGGCCAAATCTGTGCTCACAGTTTAGTTCATTCTCCTTGAAAGCAATCTTGTACTTCACCAATGAAATGGGTAATATCTAACAGAAATAATTGAGCCTGCAGAGCTTAAGCTTGTGAGCCAAGATTTAAGAGATTTCCATCTGTCCACATCTTTCACAATATTGTCAGATAATGGTGCATATTACAATTCATAAATGCTGGAAATTTGATCTGTGGTTTTTGAACACCCAAATATTTTAAAGTCATTTGCCCACTGTAATCAAAAAGAATCTGTTAATGTGTTATTAACAGACTGCAGAACAAAAATAATCACAAAATCTATTTAGTATCACAAAAAAAATTGATCCCTGAAATATGTCCAAAATTATTTCTTAAACTAAATATGTTTGTATTTCATTTGGCTGCAGCAGCTAATGCAGTAGGGCATCTGTTACTCCTCACCTAAATATTATTTCCTTGCTTTCACCAACTGTGAAACTGTTTTGTTTGAAATGATAATGATCAGTGTAAAACCATCAGATGCTTAGCAACACCACCATCAAATGGTTTCATGACCTGAATTGCTCTGTTTGTTGTCACTGTAACTGCCACTCTTAAAAGACATAGATAAACAATAACATTCTGTATTAATGCCATATATTTAAAGTCTCCTTTTTCATTTAAAAACTAAAAACTAACTGGATGTTTTTAAAAGCAACGAGTATTTAATTATTTCATTTCTGCAAATTCATCATCAAAAACTTTTGGGGATCCAAATATCTGATCAGTCTTTAGCACAGTGCTACACGTGAGTTAAAAGATCGGATGAGAACACCAAAGGGAGGTTTTAAAAGCCACTTTGGACAGTGATGAGAACAATTTGGCATCCCAGCTTTCATGGGGAGCAGTACAGAGGGGTCTGCTTGAGGCACCAGCCCCTTGGCAGAACTGTGGGGACCTCTAGAGGTCCTCAAGGAACTTTCACTGACAGTAAACAGATGACATCTTTGGTTTTTAAGATTCAGCAAGAATTCTCAATGTCAGACGTTTCACTGGGAAAAGCCAAAACAATCCAGCTGTTTGCAGAAAGGGAAATGAAGATACACAGGGATCAGACGACTTGCTGCTGGGCATGAGCTCGGTTAGTGCTAGCATTCAGGGCAGAGCCGTGACCATCTAAAGGATCCAGGCTTGCCATCCCCATGCAAGACAGTGGAGCAGTGGGGACCAGGAGCCTTCCCTGGTGTCTCCTCATCAGGAATCCACTGCTGCCTGGAGGCCACGCTCTGCACCCACAGGGCAGACCCCTGTCCACTTCACTGCTGCTTGGGTTTGCGTTCTTTCCACTCTGGCTTAGAGTCTTGCATAGAAAGAACAGATTTACTTGACTTCAGCGATACTATTGGGAGGGCACGTCTGACATTCAAATTGTTAAAATAGCAGCTGGGTGGGTGACAGGGTATTTACTCCATACACTTAGATCTTAAAGTCAGTAGCCTCACAAATGCTTTACCTCTTTGTGAATCTAAATCAGCTTTAACAAGTGTGCTATAATTTTCATGGTATTGAAACAAAAGTAATAAAAGCTTGTAATCGCAGAGCTTGTATGAAGTGGGCAGTAAAATACCACAGGGGCTAATGTTAAGCTTAGTTTTATTATTATAGGATGTGGGAGAGTTATGAATAACATAATAACTGGATTTGCAAATGAATGCTGACCATCAAGTAGATTCAAATGCTTCTGTGGATCCATAAAGGAAGACAGCCTTCTTTAAACTGCTGGGAAAGTCATTGGCTTACCCCACAGAGACGTAAAAGCAGACTAATCCAGAGAGATACCAAGACCATTGCATCCAGCAGGAGAAACCACCTTGTTGTCCAGGCAGCTTGTTGTGCATTCTTGTGGCAGGCTACAAATTGGACCTCTGTAATCAGATCTGATCAAGAAAAATGGTTACAAATCCAAATGTACATTATGCTAATACTTTCTTGTTTGAGATTTCTTGGCTGTCCCTTTATTATTGAATTTTCCAGCTTTTGAAACAATATGACACATTCAGATGGAGGAACATTTCATGATTCCCAAAATCCTTCCTTAGTCATTCTACAAAGACATTCAGTCTTGTGATTTTAACATAGCCTTCCCACTGCTAGGACAAGGTCAGTCAACACTAGACAGATAAGTTACAAGTCCTCTAATTTAACACGCTCATCTTTCTAGAGATGAGTAGAATTTCTACATGGCATTTTGTTTTTTTCACATAAAGAGAACAGACATCTCACTATATATGTGTGAGCCAGGTAAGGTAGCTCGATGTTTTGTGCCACCTTCCTTAGAACTGAGCTGATGTTCATCGCCTCTTTTTCTTTGAAGTATGCCTGTCATTAAGGCATAGAGTGCTGGTTTATTGTTAAATTTATAGGGCAAAATAATGAATGTAAACACACTACAACCTGCTCAATTTTTTCCCCTTTAATTTTCATTTTTATAGTATTTTACCGCCATACGATAGACTTGCCCTTACTATTGTATTTTTACAAAGATTTTAAAATGCTTAAGAGACATTTAAGTGTGATTTCTCTCTGATACAGAAACGAAGTTCTATAGCTTTTTTGAGACAAGGAGGTTGCAGAGACTAAGACAGAGACAGGACCAACCAGGAGATTTTTTTGACACTAGCGCTAGCCATATATATGGTAACTTAAAGTATTCTAAGGAACATACATCAGGTGTAAGTATTTTGCTTCTATGCAAGCCCAAATTGTAATGGACTGATTTCTAATAAAGAAGATTTTAAAAAATCAGATTTTTAGGTTAGTCAGCTAAACAGTATGCATAATATTAGATAATAAGGGTTAATATACATATTCCGGGAATTCACACCAAAGAGAAAATTAATTTCAAGAAATGTAAGGGGTCAATTTTTTCTTTGAATATAGGTAGTTTACAAAAGACAAGACTATGTATATGTATTTATACAGACGGTTTGATTCATTCTTAGTCACAGAGGGACCTCATCTCATTCAGGGTATTAATTTCTCTGACCCATAAGCTATTGGGACAGACACTGGGGTCTGAAAAATATTACATGTCATGTACAAGTTTACCTAATACGTAACCTTTATGGAGGTCACTGAATTTTTATCCATCTCTTATACAGTATCTGTACACTGAAGAAAAAGATGAGGTTTATAACGCCTCTTGAAAACTGAAGATGATGAGCTTTTCAAGCTCTTCAGCTTTATTTCTGCTTCTCTTCCAAGATGAGAAGTGTTGGTGAATTTTTGCAGGAAACTGTAGCTGTTTTGGAAGAAAGTGCAGATCCTGTTCCCATAGCTCCCTTTTCCAAACATTTTTTTTTTGTTGTTGTTCTTAAATTACTCCTTCTTCATGAAGCGGGTTCCTTTTCTTACAATATTTTTATAGATAAGAAACTTCTATTGTCTATAGGTCTTAACAGAGGAAATACATAGATTTATGAATATTTTTTGAAGTCAAAAGTTCTTTATGGAGTTAGATCTCAAACAGCAGAAACTTTATATGAGAATGAAATAAGCACTAAATGTTTGCCAACATCTCAAGCCGAGATAAACCACTCTGACTGTTTTGAGAAAGAACCAGCTAAAGGTATTGTAAACATTTTATAATCTTAAAAAAGAAATCAAATTAAGAGGTTACAACCACATTTAATGGAAAAAAAAGCCTTTTTTTAAATGTAAGCATGCTAATTCAAGCCAAGAAGTACATTGTTGCTTCACTGGATGTAAAGTTAAGGAAGCCATTAGAGGTCCAGGGACTAAATGATAACTGTGGTTTGTTGATGCACTTAACTGGAGACAATTCTAGGCCACTACCAAAAGTGGTGAAGATCTCTTTTCAACTCCCTTTAAGCCTTTTTCCCCACTTTTGTCTGGGAATGAGCAATGACAGGGTTTCCAGGGGGGAGCCTGCATTAGCTCTAGGTTGGAAACCTGCTTGTCACACTCATGCCGCATGCAAACTCCCCATCAGAGCCCCAGTTTCAGCCCTGAGTGTTTCCCTGCATGCTATTAAGACTGGAAACCACAGGTGAGAAACTCTCTGGCATTTCTAGGGTCAGCACAGGGAGGATAGTCCTGCCTCGTGTCTAAGGCTAAGCTCTGGGTATGTATCCTTGTCGGTTAGAGGCAATTCTGGCCAGTACATCCCTAAGCACCCTTTATTTGTACAGGTACTGGTTTGCCAGACACCACACACCTAGCCATTTCTGTCAAAAATTTTTTTTTTTTTTGGATGTGTGTGTGTGTGTGTAGAACTAGTTTTCTGCTAGTTTTAGCTCTGAGCTGCCCCACTGCAGTATCAAGCAAGGCAAAGCAGGACCTATTTCACTAGCTTTCCTTGCAGTGAAATTGTGTCCTTGGGCTCAGCTACCAGAGGTGTTCCCGTGGATCCTCATAGGCTTCTCTGTGTGAATATCCCCTCTTCCCTGGCAAGTGCAGGTACACAACATTTCTGATCACAGCCTTGCAGGTGCTCACTTGCCACTTCACAAATTGCCAAATGTCTACTCAGGCACTGCAAAAACAAATTAGCATAATTAAATTTAAAGTCAGAGCAATTGTTCATCATATGTATTAAAGTTTGAAGTGTGCTGCTTCTGTTTAAGACCTGAAAAAAGTCTTGTCTCCTGAAAGCTTGCCATTCTCTAGCTATATTAGTTTTTCTAATAAAACGTTACTTCTCCCTATGAACATTACTCCACAGGAGAGGCTTATTTTCAAGTTTAAACATTTAAATTTCTTCAGAGTAGAGATCTTCAGTAAGTATCTGAAACTACCAAGCATTTGCCAGCCCCTTACTGTACAAGATCTAATAAAAATTAACACTTCAATACTGTTTAATAGGCCTGGGTGCCTCCGCTCTTGCTTGAAACTGGATGTCTTGCGAGTAAACTCCTTTCCGCAGCTCACACAGTTTCTGCAACTAAGTAGCTGGTGTCATTTCAATGCAAATACCAACACTCCCTTTCAACTCTTCTTTGAGATGTATGAAGGATTTCTATTGTTGTTGAGATTTACCCACGTACAACCATACAAAATGAAACCTTACAACCGCAGAATCAAATGCACAGAAAATCAGGACATGCCAGAGGTCCAACAGTGTTGTCAACCTGGCCATGTTTTTGTTTCCTGTCTGAAGGAGTGCCTCGGGTATTGCTTTTCCAGTAAAAGGTCTATTTTACAGTATTTAAGACATTTAATGTTGATAATTTTTTTCTTTGGGTCCAAAATTTGTCATCCTACACACACCCCCCATCAGTCTCTTTCCTATTTGCCATATGTTCTTTGTACAGAGGCACCAGCCAAACAATGAAAAATATCTGGTTATGAATATTCATTTAAAAAATAAATGTATTCCAATCCTTCTTATGGATCTATTGTGTTTGTTTCCTGTGGTCACATAGCTGGATTTTATAAGCACAAATATTTATATAAAGAGAATTTTGAAGTCACTTGAATGAGCACACATTGACAATACACACTGAATATGAAAGCACAAGTGCCAGGAGTACTTGATCACTCATCCAGACAGGGAACAGAAACAAAATCCCAGGCCTGCTGAGGACAACAGCCACAGAGGTGCAACCATACAGCAAACACAAAGAACTGAGGAATGAATGGATGTTTAGGACTGAAAATAGCTAAATTAATGTATAAGGGGAAAATAACACGAAAATACTTTTTTTATTAAATAAATAATAACCTTTGCTGCAAGAAAAAAACAGCATCAGGCTAGTGTGCAGCTGAAAATCAGAATTCCTGGGTAACTGATGAAAGTAAATAAGCAATAATTACTTGTGTTGTTTGGGAAGGTCAACAACAACATTTCACTTACAGGTTTCAGCTGTGATTTTTTCACCTTTTGGCTCGAGGTAGAGCAGAGCTTGCAGTCATCCTTTCCAGCTAGGATTTGAGGTAAGCCCCCAGTCAGGAGAGCTGCAAAGAGAGTCGGATTATAGAAGGATTGGTTCATCTTCTAAAAGTCAACCTCACTAATAAATGAGGGCATTGCTAAAAGCTTGGGAGTAGTCATGCAGAAAAGAAAAACAACTGATCATTCAGATCAGGCTGATCATTCCTCACGTATTTGTGAGGAGCCTCTATGTGGGAATACGGTGGGAGATGCTGAGGGAAACCAGAGAAAGAGGAGCTTTGACAGGTCTTAAGTGACTTTCCTGTCATGACTTTATCCACACAGACATATCTGAGAAATTCAGATGAGCAGGTGGTAAACAAATAATTTATAGGACGATGAAGTTATTTGACCCGAAGAGATTTTTAGAATGAGTTCTTGCATTCAAAAAACTCCCTAGTAAGCTGTAGCCACTGGTGACGTAGGAAGTTGTGACTCATTAAAACCAAATTAATTAGGGAAAAGGAAAACATATGTTATAGTAAATATATGTATAATCATTTTCACTCTCTTCTAAGAATCAACTTCATTCCGAAATTTGTATATTTCAAATGAGATCACTGCTGAAACATATAACTTACCTATTTACACATAGGACACTTCAAATGTCTTTAGTTTACTATGAAGATGTTGCAACAGCTCCTTATTTTCAGACTTACTGAGTAGTTAAATGAAGGGTAGACCAGATTTTATATTTTTGTAAACAAGTTTGCCAATTCAGGTAGCTGCTTACAGGACAAAGGCAAAATTGTTATTTCCATGATTTGTGGGGACACCAAGTCTCACCTACTCTCTCAGACCGAAAACTCTGTGGCAATTCTGTGTATTTTTGCTTAGAATTGCTGGCAGTTCTGAATTAGTATAAAATTCATAAATAACTACTGGCTCAATCACTGGAACCTGAAACAGACAAATGTCTGAGCCAGGCTACGTATTAGGGTCAGAAGAAAAAGCCACCTGGTCTTTTGTAGAAGTTGTACAAAATTGTTGGGCCAGGAACAGTCCCAACAAGACTGTGTCGACTAGTGGTTGGGGTGCTTTCCTCACGCTGCTGTGGATCCTGTCCAAGGCACCATTGGAAGGTCAAGCTCTGAACACCATGGCCTGAACTTCACTCTGGAAACTAAGGTATTTGGGCTTTGATGACCTTTACAGGATTTGGCTATTGATGACCTAAATTAGGTTTCTCTTTATGTAAGGTTTTAATACAAAAAGCCTGTAGAAAAGTCACAGTATTTTTTCTTTTTTTCCCCCCATATCTGGAGAAACTATTCTTCTATAACTGAGTATATTGCAATATAAACTACTTCATTAGCAAGGCAATTGCATTCATTAAATGGATAAAATGCCCTGTTATTGTGATATGCAATGGATTCACTAAAATCATTGTCCCAGGAGAAAAAACATACAGTAGATGGTAGAAAAGGGAGAGAAAAGAAACTTAGATCTTTCACAAAGAGATATTCATTCAAACTGGTAAGTCTTTTATTCAGACTTTAATACACTTTTATTCAAACTTTAATAAGCTTATACAGTGATAAGCCTGAATGGGAGAAAGGTGTAGCCCAGGACTTCTTAAACCATTTAAATCTTATTCCAAGTAATTTGTTTCAAAGATAGGAAAAGTTTCTATCACTTATCATTTGGGTCATGAGAATAAAAAAATCAATTAAAAAAAAAAAAAGGAAGTGCAAGAAATGAAAAGGCTGAAGGGAAAAGAACAATTTCTCATTCAGAAGAATAAGATTTTATTACACTAAGGTCCATTTCTGAGTCATAATTAAAATCCACCAGGCATATAATATGTGTGAGTACTCTGAACTACTAAGTGCAGACACCATAGTGTATTTTTCACTTGTCATTATTAGATTAAGACAATTTTCATAGGAAATATTATAGGCATTCATTTATTTTGTGTCAATTTTACACAGAAATAATAGTATTGTATTACTGAGACAGTGTTAAATAGCTCATAAACATTAAGCAACATTTCCCCCTGTCTTAGTATTAGTTATTCCTCCTGCCTTTTATATCAATACTTATTAATTGCCATTACTTTTAGGAAGAATATATCAAACAGCAGAAAACAACATTCTGTTTCAATGTCTTTTGTGGATGCAGGGGGAAAAGTGACAGAAGAAGTACTGAAACACTATATGGACATTTTCACTTCTGTGTCCATAAGTCTGTGACACAGAGGGCCAAAAACGTGGTATCATTTGACAGGTGTTGATTGTACACAATATGCATCATGAATGTAGGTTTCATGAACAATTAGTGCAGTTAGCAGCAGCAGTAGGAAATGAAAATTCTAGGTTGTGTATTGTGTTCTTCACAGAATTAGAACCTTTCAGAATTCGAGGGTATTGCCAACGCTGACCAGACACCAAAGTCCTGCAGCCTCCATGGTCTGATAATACCGACCAAGACAGAAAAATTATGCAGTATTTTTCGCCTCCTCAGAAATCTTCACTGATTCACAACACTGAAAGGAGAGAAATTACTGCAACTATAGCTTGGAAATTTTCTTTTAAAAGGCAGGGGGGGCAGTTCAGTTCCACTGCTTCAATGTCCAAATCTTTTGTTGGTTGGTTGGTTTTGGTTTTTTGTCGGCATAAGAAATTTACTGGTGGAAAAAGGGGAAGCTTTCTTGTCTGGACAGGCTTAAACATTATGATAGTCGTAATTATTAATCAGTACCATTTTCACAAGATATTCATAGAGTCATTACATTCTGTTTACTTGTATGTTGTACATCTGGTATAGAAACTATTATATCTCTAAGGTCCAGCAACAGATTGTAAGGTATGTGCTATTTGCTGTTATTTCTAGAACCTGGTTTGATTCACATTTCAGTGCAATTCTGATGACTTAGATGGAGGTTAGCCTCTTTTTAATCTAGTCCTGGCTTGCATGCAAAGTTCTGCTGGGCAGAGAGCATACCATGTTCTGTCCACATAAACAGCCATGTTCTTTGTCCTTCTGCTTAGAAAATAAATACATAAAACCAAATACTTCTTGTTTTCTTAGGTGGCAACAGATCTAATGCAGGACTGCAGCACAGCAGCAGTGCAAAGTGATAAACCATGGCAACACTTAAGTCCAGTGGTTCCCCTCTGAAAATTATATAGTCACAGGGTGTTTGTAGTGTGTGGGAATTAAAGCCTATGTGTGCGCTTTGGTACCTGGTAGACAGATCTTCAGAGATTACTCACTCTGGCACCAAACATGCTTACTCTACAGGATGGATGTGATCTCCACTGTCCTTTAGAGAATTCCCTAATTTGGCCCTTTCCTGCAGGCAGCCAGCCACTTCCTTTTCCCAGACCACTGTGGAGGTTTAGAATAGCTCCTCTTTTGGCAGGAGAGTGAACAGGAAAAATGAAGTTAAAAGCAGTGCTCTGCTGGGAATATTCAGTTTACTGCTTACTGAAAAGAGCGGTGAGTGACTGGTAACTGTCTTGTGGTTCACCCTGTGAAGATTGTGTTGCTTTATTTCAAAGCTCCGCTTGGGAAACGTGCTTGGCAAAGCTTCTAATTCATTGCTGGTACCAAAGTCTGAACAGTTCTGGAAGGTGTTGATGAGGCCAAACAAGCTGGGATAAAGAGAGCCATTATAACTCAAGGTTACATGACATTTTCCCAAGATTTTTTTTTTTTTCTTCCCCTAGAGAAGACTCTAGAGATCAAAAGTTGATCGTCCCATAGGATGCCCCTGACAGAAATGAGAAAAGCCTCATTAATAGATCCTATGGGAACAAATATCTAGATGCATTCTAACCTCAAACTGGGGTTATAGTGTTTATGAGAGATTAAGGGTGAAAACATGCAGCAGCTGAACATGACAAACAAGCTTGTTACTCAGTCAGAGTAAAAATAGCCCTTCCAACTTCTAGAAGTGAAGTATATTGGTAGTAGTCCAGCCAGAAAGCTGAAGTACACAGCACAAGGAGAGGAGGTGTGGGTAACTCAGTGTCTCAGAAGCAGATTTTGGAGATCAGAGAGGGACTGCATGGTACTCAGGAGCTAGAACTCCAGCTGTGGGCTGCTCAGTCGTGGGAGAAAGGTACTAGCGAGTGGAGTGGAGGTAGGCTTTTACACAGGAAAAAAGAAGGCTGAAATTTTGCCCACATGTTGATGGGGGGGAAAAAAAATCATTTGGATGTATTTTCCTCTGGGGAGCATAAGAATAGCAGTGAATGGTCTTCTTCAAAAGTAGTGTAATCTTGCTTTTCATTATTCTGTTACTCACAGAGACAGAGATGACTGCACAACCTAAAAGACCAGCCTTGTTGCTGGCTGTAAGCAAAACTTTAGGAGAGCCCAGATAAGCAAGTGATCATTGAAAAACGCAGACTGGAAGGGTGAAAGGGAGTCCTAGGGCTTCAGTGGGAGAAAAAATATCTCTAGAATATCAGCTATCTCTTGAGTCATTTACAGCCCTTAAAAACAGACACGTTAATGGGTGCTGCTTCTCAAGGCACTATACCAGGTAAAGCATGTCTGGCTGTCATTCCAGCATAAACATGTCTATATAACACAGTGAATTAAACAGCTGCACATGCAAGTGAGGGGGTTGCCATTAATTTTGGCTTTTCTTTCTCCAGAAATGGCATAAACATTGGTATACAGTCTAAAAGCCAAACTGATTTCAATTCTGTAGCAGATACAACGCTTGTTACTCAAAATCAATTCTTTATTCCATATACATTGTATTCTTTTTTAGCTGTCACCCTCTTTCATACAGTTTCTTTTGGAAGCATATTTTTTTAAACTGTTTTAAAATTATTACAAAAAAGTCTGTCATCAAGTGATAGAAATGACAGTCTGCCCAGAGGGGAAAAATCATTAAAATGATCCAAAGTCAAGGAAGTTTAATGAAAATTAATATATTGAAACAAATGTAATGTGACATCTGATATTTCTAAAATAATTGATTTCCATTTGTTAAATTAAACAATTGCAGCTCAGAATTATGATTCACAGCACACTCTCCTTTATTAGTTTCAAGGAGTATAGCTTCCACTTAATAGACAGTACTGTACCACCGGGTTTAAAATATACAGCTTGTGGAAGAGAAAAGACTCCAAGAAATGTTATATTTGATATGAGACACGAAAAATATCATCAAACTATTCTTTCACTGCTAAATTTGAATACCTTATGGTGCAATATGTCTGCAGTTATATACTCTCATTCTGAGTTATCAACAATTAATTATTTATTACTGAAAATATTGAGTGCAGTCACTTTAAGGAAACTAGCCTAAAGATTATAAGAATGAATTACCTTATTCTGAAATCTGGATTCATCTGTCTGTACGTCATGATTTGTTAAAAAATGTTCAGGGTTTGAGCAACCTCCCCTGGCGTTTAGTCACCAAACCCTTGGCATGAGAGGGGGTAAGCCAGGGCAGAAGGAGATGCAAGGCACAGCATTCAAACTGAGTACTGTGGAGGAGGGCTGTACCCACACTACCACCTTGAGGAGACTTCCCAGCTGTTGGCCTTTGCCCTCATGTTTTTGGAAAAACATTAGGTCTGCACTCATTCCTACTCTTTCCCACCTGAGCCCTCTTTTCCAAAACAAAACCCAGTGTTTATAGCCCAAACAAGAGCCTAGGTAAGGCAGGCAATGAACAGATGCACTTCGCCCAAGTCCTTGGAAGCACATTTTGTAGAGCCATAGGGACAGGACCATATTCCTGATTGCCAGCTTTGCATCCACAGAGCTGGAAAGCTTATGTCCTCTGGCCAGACAGGGAATGTATAAGGGAGCGGTGCTCAGCACACGTTTTTAAAACTTACTGGGCCAAAATAAATCAAGGACAGATCTCCTCCTTCTCTGAAATGCATATTAGATTTCTGCAGGTAAATGATTAATACTTTACACTGCCTCACTTTTCCTTTTTTCTAACTTTTTTTTTTTTTTTTTTTGGGGGGGGGGGGTGTTTGTTTGTTTTCTAATTTATTCTAATTGTCACTCTGTTAAAGATCCTAAAATTTTATTTTGGAAATCAGAGACTTATGACCAGATCCTCACCTCTCCTTGTGCCAGTCCAGCAGAGCAAATCAACAGGAAAGGCAAATTAACTTCTACTGGAAAATACAGCAATGTCCTGAAGCAGAGAAGTTAAATACTCCCTCTTTACGTATCATCTGGCATCTGATCTCTACAAAACCATTAATTATTAAAGACCAGAAAAATACACATATTCTTTAATACATTTTGACTCCTTTCATTCTGTACTTTTTATAGTGTCAGACCCCAGCATTTAAACCAACTGCAGAAAAGTATTTCTGAGGTCTCACCTTTTCTCCTTCCCACCACATATGGCTTGTGCTCCAGCGTTCGTGCTTCTCTAATCTTGTGGCAAGGCAGATCAAGGAGCTCAAGCAACAGAAAATGGTGTCCTTTTTGCAGGGTTAGCACTCTGCCAGGGTAGGCTTGTGAATTGGCTTACCAGCAGCAGCAGGATAGAAGGCAGCTGGGGATTTTTGGTACAATGGTGTTACTGCACTCTTGTGGTAGGTCAGCTTAAAGTCTCACGCCCCCCTTTCCTTCATTTTCACAAGAGGATACTCCCAAAAAGAATCACAGAATTTGATTCTGAATTTATTCAGAACATTCGAGTGGAAGATTGCTATCGACTGTGGAAGAAGCATAGTCCAAACAGGTAACAGGACTCAAAGAAACTTTTTTTTAACACATGACAGAGATAAACAAAATCCCCTTTATTCAACCTACCTTCCTAGTATTCACCTATCAGAAGCAAAACCTAATACATTTTAAAATGTGTATGTATGTTGCAGTTATTCTTACCAATACACTCAAGTACAAGGGGCCTCTTGAGGTGCAGAGGTCATTCTTCTGTAAATTTAAGCAACTACTTTATTTTTTTCTCAATACTAATCAAATTCTGTCTTAAAACCAGACAGGTTTCCTTCTCTTCCTACCTCCTCTGAAATCTTTTTCCAAATCTCATCACTACTGTGTTTAGGAACCTTCTTCAAACTCTCATTTTGCATTTACTGGGACCAGTTACTACCTTTAACAATTGACCTCTTTTAAAGTACAACTTTTTTCTGTAATAGAAGGACTGATACAATTTGATTGCTAATTGTCTGAGAACTAAAGAGTGACTGTATTTTTATTGGAAGCCAATGTACTCATGCATCATGGCTTAATCTTTCATTTAGTTTCTTTTGGGTTAATCATATTAACCCATTGAAGTGAGGATATAAGTCCCAGAAATAAATCAACACTGAAATCTATAGTTCCAGGTGCAACTGAACACCTAGGTAAATTCTGACTGGAGCCCGAGAATGTGTATGACCTTTCCCCTCTTTTGGGGTTCTTTAGAAAGGTTAGAAATACAAAATTTATAAACCTATCACACAAAGAATAGCAGGAATAAAGCTATTAAATGGACCATTATGTATGACAGTGTTATGCAAAATTGTTAGACAGAAAACATGCTATTTAAAATACTGAAAAAGGGCACTCAAGAAGGCAACATTTAAAAACATCTTGTAAAGGGTTTCCTATGCTTCTTTTTAAATGGTAGAGAGAGGAAAGAGGAATTTCCAGTTTCAGCTTCTTCATGTTGCTACATGAGTAATCTGAATAACTGTTCAAATCTATTTAGCTTTCTGCAGTGATTTGTCTACACACACACTGCTCACACTCATAAAACAGCTGGTTATTTTAAGGCCAGACTTCTTATAGTTGAGGAAAACTCCAGATGTTTCAAAGGTTTTTCACTCAGCCTCCTCTACCTGCTTTCACTCTGATTCCTGTGGCATTGCTTTCAACAGTGGATTGCCTCTCTTTAGAGGTCTCCTCCATTTTCGCAATGAACATCAAGACAGGTTGTCAAAAGCCTTTCAACATTACTTTTCTATCTGCCAGCTCTTTGCTGTTGTTTTCTTTTTCTTCTATTATACTTTGCTTTCTTATTTGTTTCTTTGCCATTTTCTGATCATAAAAGTAGAAAGAAGGTGGGGGCGGGGGGAGGAAGTGATTCATATATTTTACTAGTGAGGTTAGGTTGGCTAGGCAGAATTATCCTGATTTACTGGACAAATGAGCAGTGTAAGGATTATGTTTACACAGCTACAGAAATTTCTGACCAGTATTTTGAAGCTGATACAAGTAGAGCATCTTTTTCCTATAGTAGTATTTTTTTAACTGTTTTTATTTAGTATTTTTTGTTGTATTTGAAATTTTGTTGTATTTGTTGGCAAACCAGAAGGAAAAAATAAGGTTTGGAGTGAGAAAGGAACAGAAAATGTGTCTATTTCTTGTATTGCAAGAGTGATCTTGTTAATTTCTGTTCTAGAACTTCTCACTTGAGCATGAATTTCCATCCAAACTGTGGGAACGTCCCATGCCTCAGTAAGTGACTTTAAACCACTCTGGGATGATACTAATTTTATTGCAACCAGGAAATTTCTGGGAAAGGCATGTATTTGTTGGTGTATGTAATGAGTATAACCATTATCAGACCTACAAGTTTAGTCAAATTATGTTCCTTGTTAAAAGGAAAAGCAAGCAGTGTAACATTCTAATGGTAAAATGTCATTAAACAACTTAAAAAATCCACTTTACTTAGCAGATCAGTCACAGCAAAGACAGTGCAAGAGCCAAGGTTTCATGATCTGTAGAAGTTGTCCAACTCACATTTCTTCATCTCCCTCACAGTCTGTACTTGTATATCCAAATAATTCTTGGTCACAGTAAAACTTTGTTTCTTGTATTGAATGGAGAATTGTTGCCCAGACCACAGAGCATACATTAAAATTGATATACCCACAGAATCAATCTGAGGCCATTTTAACATAAGTGCTTTTTTGTAATGTGTAAATCTTTGCTCTTCATTTTATTATATTGTATTTTACACCACTTTCCAAAATAGAAAACACTGAATAAAATACAGTTTTACGGAATAGCATATAACAGTAAACAATTCCATCTCAGCCACAGATATGGCAGAGAAGGCCTGTGCAGTAGCACAGCAGCACTATCTGTGTAACAGCCGATGCATTCGGAATGTTTCAGATGAATAGGGGGCAGTTCTGTGTGAGCATGGACAACTTTGCTGTTTGAAAACGGGCAAGAAAACTGTGCAGGAAGGGAGATTGCAAGTGGCTTGCAGAAGAGCTTGAATTGCAGGTTGCAATTCTGCATGTTATGATTTGGCAGCTATTTTGTATTACTTCATACATATATCTGTCTTGGGACTCTTGACTTCACAGAGCACTTAGGCACACAGGACATGCTTACTTGTCTATATGACTACAAAACGAATATGTTCCTTTATTCTCAGTGTGAACAAAGAAAATTAAGTTATAAGCAGAGTTCCCTATGGATCCATCCCATTCTCACAAGCATACCTCTGAGTGTACTTAGGCAAATACAGAGAGTACAATGGGAATTAAAAAAACGCTGGACACGTTTTGACTGATACTTTACAGTAAGTATATAATGGTATAGTAAGACTAAATTTTTGTCTTTAAAATCCACTGAGAAATACTTTGAACTGTGACAATGAAATAGCAATTGCAGCAAGCAAAATTAGAAAGAAGCAAGTCTCATAATACGACGTATAATTACTACAGGGCATTATGAGACAGATTTCTTTTTGTGACATGGATGAAACCTATTGTTCAATGATTTTCAGACTTAATGGATGCTTGAGGTTATATGTTGATATGTATGTTTTATCAAATATAAGCTTGTACAAGGGCTTTCAAAGTCTTTCATCCCATTTAGGGCATGTCCCATACCCTAAATCACTTACGCACATATAAAACTTTCTGATTTAGAGATGGAACTTAATTCCAAAAAGCTAGCCTGCAATAACTCCTTATAGCTGGTGTGCATTTGTATATTTTATAGTAAACGCCTTTTTCTGATTAAACAGCTTTAAAAATTAAACGGAAGATGTGCAGACATCAAGACATGCAGACATCAAGAAATGCTGTTGAATCAAAGTAATTCAGTAGTGAGAATCAAAAATACTCTGGGAACTACTGGCAAGATAGTCTCTGTCCGTAGCAATGGGTAATAGGCTTAGTTACCTAGCTACTTTAAATTATGACCTAATTTCAAAGTATGGATGGATGACTTCATCTAGAAAATATCTTCTTCAGAGCAGCCACAAGTAATTTTACTCCCTGAATTTTGAAATCCTGAGACTTAATTGCCATGGCTGCTTATTTGCAGGTGGTGGTATTATTGCTAAACCCATACCCACTGTTTCACTAAGCACATTTCTTTTTCCATAATGATCATTTGCAATACTAGTTCTCCAGGTCACATTCAGCACTTGTTTTATTGTTACTGTATTTCAAGGTAAAAGCCTTATTTCTTTTGCCAGAAGATACATTTTGAGTGGAAAAATATTCTGAAATATTATGATTATGCTTGTGGCCCCAAACCTGACCTGGACAATTCTGACATTTGTTAGATCCACGTCCTGCCAGTTACTCACTGGTTCTCCCATGTGTACACAGGCTGCTTTGCCACCAGCCCAGAAAGGTCTGGCTCATATTTATCTTTATTTTTCATAAATGGTCGTATTGGTTTCAGCAAGAGAGTGGCACCATTATAAGATGGGTAAATCTTGTAACACAAGGATAAACACTGCCAGGAAGACAGGAGAGGGTGAATATATATAGTGGTCTTGATCTTAGAAAAAAAAAAAGACAGCACAAATCCTTTCCTGGAGCCATACACTTACGTCTGATTCTGAGAAAAAGAAAGCAAAAATTGTTGTGTCATACTTCCAAAATTCCTGAAAAAATATAAGATGCTTGAAGACTATGCTTGCACCATCATTTGGGGAAAAAAAATGAGAGGGCATAGGGGCAAGTAAAATAATTTTAGATTTTTTTTTTTAAAACCAGGCTAAACTTAATCAATTATGCTCATCACAAAGTTTTTGCAACTCCCTGACTGTTTTTTTCCAGAGAAGACATGTGGTGGAGATTTTCTGGTTTGGAAGTATCTACTCAGCTTTGATTCCTCTTTTATATCTCCTGTGTTTTAATTTGGTGGAACCCTAACAATCACCTGAGCCAGTCAAGTCCTTGGCTTTGCAGCAGTAGTGTCAGAGATTTTAATCAGAAGGCAATAAACCTAGAATTTTTGCAAAAGAAACATACAGCAAGCCCCCTAGTCTCTTTGGAATATCAGTCCCTACATTGTACATGAAACTTGCTTCACTAAGACTTATCTTGTCTGTTCCTTTTCCAGATTAGAGCCATAGTGAAAAATACAGTTTATATAAGATAGTATGATAAAATGCTGGTAAAAGAAGCAATATATAGGTCAAGAAACTGTTTCCACAGTACCCTATCTTGTGAAAATGGAGCTTGCATTTCTTCATTTCCGCTTTGAATGGGGCATGCCTGTAATTCTATCAACTTTTAGGCTTACCTACTTTTAAATAAGAGTAGACTAGAAATTTAAAGCCATATAACAGATTATTTCCTTTCATTAATTAGATAAGGTCAATACATGGATTAATATTGTACTTAATTAGTACAATATCTGATCACTAGAATTAGAGTGTGTGTAAAGCAACAGGTCAATCAAATGACAGAAGATTGGCTCTGATCCAAAATAATACTGTGTTGAGTGGGGGTGGAAATTATTTTTCCAAATTAAAAAATAAACAAGAAGAATGAGAATTGAAGTAGGGTGCTCTTCTCCACTCCCCCCCCCCCCCCCCCAGTTGAAGTGTCACTGTCTTATAAATATTATAGTCCATATAAAAAGGAGTGAGTTGAGAAGGCCATATTAATCATAATAATTAGAATTTATTTCAATGTTGTCTCCAAGTTCCTGCACACTGGGCACCTATACTGGCTAAATCTGCCTGCCTCCTGGTCACAGTTCAACCTCATCCTAGAGTTTTTGTGTCAGCCTCCTGCCCTACTGTCTCCCACCCTGCTGCCCTCAGGTGTCCTTGCGAGTTAGCCAAACCTGTGGCCACCACACAGCGCTCTGCTCCTGGCAGCTCCCCTTCTTGTATGCCTTTTTGCTACCTTGCAGGGAAAGGTGAGAGTCTGAAGAGTGACATCTGTAGAGGACCTGTTGGATAAGGTTGACAGCTGCACTGCATACTCAAAGGAGCAAGATCACCAGGGATGGAGACTTGGAACTAATATTTTCACTGATGCTAATGGATAAACTTTCATATGTATAGTACTGTTTTTAAACGACAGCTAAAATCAGGCAACTCTTTAACTGGCAAGCACTGACTGTATAATACTTCTGAAGTAATATTCAGCTAAATGGAAATTAAATTATACTGATCCTGTAATTCAGTGTTCATCAACATGAGTTAGTCATGCCATTCAGATATTTACCATCATGGAGAATCCAGTCTGCCCAGACAGCCTGCAAAAGGTACTACTTTATTACACAGCAGAGAATTTGTTTCCATGCCCAGTGAGTTTCGTAACTTTTAATAATATCAACACATACTTACAGTGACCATTGCGCAGGGGAAGAATGCTGTGACCTAATGTTTTGTTATCACTGACCTCTGCTTCCCTGAATCATTATGTTTAATCTGAATTTTCCAAATATTTCTCCTTTTTTTTTTCACTGTTTATTATGCTAGTTATTTAGAAGCATAAAATCATAGATATGCTTAGGCTGGAAAAGACCTTTAGGATCATTAAATCTAACTATTAACTCTGGACTGGCAAGTCCACCACTAAACCATGTTCCGAAGCATCACATCTGCACATCTTTTAAATACCTCCAGGGATGGTGACTCAACAACTTATTTGAGCAGCCTGTTCCAATGCTTGATAAGTCTTTCAGTGGAGAATTTTTTTCCCAATATCCAACCTAAACCTCCCCTGGCGCAACGTGAGGCCGTTTCCTCTCGTCCTGTCGCTCGTTATCCGGGAGAAGAGACCGACCCCCGCTGCCTACGGCCCCTGTCAGGTGGCTGCGGAGAGCGATCAGGTCCCCCCTGAGCCCCCTCCTCTCCAGGCCAACCCCCCCAGGTCCCTCAGCCGCCCCTCACAAGGCTGGTGCCCCAGCCCCTGCCCCAGCCCCCTGCCCGGCTCTGGACACGCTCCAGCCCCTCCACGTCCCCCTGCAGTGAGGGGCCCAAAGCTGAACACAGGGGTCCAGGGGCGGCCTCACCGGTGCCCAGCGCAGGGGGACGGGCACTGCCCTGGTCCTGATGGCCACGCCGTGTCTGCTACAAGCCAGGATGCTGTTGGCCGCCTTGGCCACCTGGGCACACTGCTGGCTCCTGTTCAGCTGGCTCCTGACCAGCACCCCCAGGCCCTTTCCCACCAGGCAGTTCCCAGCCCCCTGCCCCAGCCTGTAGCGCTGTGTGGGGTTGCTGTGACCCACGTGCAGGACCCGGCACTGAGCCTGGTTGACCCTCATGCAGTGTGCCTTGTCCCATCAGTCCAGCCTGCCCAGCTCCCCCTGCAGAGCCTCCTGCCCTCAAGCAGATCAACACTCCTGCCCAACATGGTGGTGTCTGCAAACTTACTGGGGTGCACATGATCACCTTTTCCAGATCATTGTTAATGATATTAAACCGGACTGGCCCCAGTGCTTAGCCCTGGAGAATGCCACTTGTGACCAGCTGCCAGCTAGGTGTAACTCCATTTACTACCACTCTTTGGGCTTGGCTATCCAGCCAGCTTCTCACCCACTGAAGAGTACACCCACACAAGCTGTGAGCAGCCAGTTTCCCCAGGAGAATTGCTGTGGGAAACAATGTCAAAGGCTTTACTAAGGTCCAGATAGGCAACAGCCACAACTTATCTCTCATCCACTAACTGTATATCACCTTGTCACAGAATGAGATCAGGTTCACCAAGCAGGACCTTCCTTTCATAGCCCCATGCTGGCTGGGCCTGATCCCCCAGCTGTCCTGCACATGCCACATGATGGCTCAGGTTGATCTGCTCCATAACCTTCCCCAGCACTGAGGTCAGGCTGACAGGCCTGCAGTTCCCCAGCTCCTCCTTCCTGCCCTTCCTCTAGATGGGCATCAACACTTGTTAACTTCCAGTCAGCTGGGACACCCCTGTTTTAGCCAGGACTGCTGAAAAACGATGGAAAAAGGCTTGGTGAGCACTTCTGTCAGCTCCTTCAGTACCCTGGTGGAGCTGGCAGAAGTGCTCACCAAGCCTTCTCCTCCCCCCCCCCCCCCCCCCCCCCCCCCCGTTATTAAGGATATGGCCAGTATGGCTTACTAGTTGGGAGTTAATTTACACAGCAATTTTTATTTTAGTGTCATCCACTTCTTATTTTCTCTAGCAATAACCAAAATACAGCTATCTGTTTTCATGACTCAGGATGTCATACTCGGAACAAGAAGTTTTGACTACTTCTCACAATTAATGCCTGTTCTTGTAAAAATTTTCCTCATTACAATGAACCTGACTCACAAGCCTTTCATTAGAAAATCCCACTTGGCCATTAAACAGTACTAATGCTTTTCTATTGTGCTTAAAAATGAATAATTCATATCCTCTATGAGAATAAACTAGGATGATGAGTAACAGGGCAGAGCAAATACAGTTATGTCCTATTTTATATATTTTACCATCTGCTGGCTACATGTGATTTTCTACCTTCTGTGATGTTGGCTAGGGTGAATCTTGTTAAAATACGTCTCTATATATGGATAAATATGTGTGTATATATATGAGACATATGGATCAAAATAAATGAGCTTCAGTATGTCTGTGTACATCCCCTCCACACACACATGCTCATGGTGCTTTAAAAATGTCAGGGGGTCAGGGCAGGAGGGAAAAACAATACTTTTGATCAGGGATTAACTGTTTGGGGAAGCTCAGCTCTTTCGCGTACTGTCATTTCCCTGAACTGTCATGGCTGTAGCTACATGTGGACAGAAACTTAGCAGTTCAACCTTTCCTATTGATTTCAGTTAGAACCAATTACCTAAGACTACTAAAAAAACAGAAAAAAAGTCATTTGAGAGAAAGAAAAATCTTCATTTCATTCCTAATTTATGCTATGTTATACTGCTTCTTGGAAACAAGAGGAGAGGCGTGTGTCTCAGTTTAACATCAGTTGTGGTCTACAGGATTGGGGGGCGGGGGGGGTGGGGGGGCTGGGGGCGGTAGAAATAATCTTGGAGGATGTAATGGGGTATTAGGATTTGATAAAACTTCTGCTTCCAGCCCAGTTTCCTCGTAACGCATCCTTAATTAACATGCCATTGTTTGTAAATGTTGTCAAACATCCATAAAAAGCCAGTTTGAGTTTGAGTTAATCAGGGCGCGCTGCTGCTGCTCCCGCTGCCCTCTGCGGAGCAGGCTGGCGCCGGCACCCCTCCGCGCTTCTCCGCTCGGGCCGCTCCGCAGCCGCCCTCAGGCGCCGGGGCCCGGCCGCTGCAGGGGCCGGCAGGGCGGGCTCCCGCCAGGCAGGGCCCGGCGCCACCGGCACTGGTGCTGCCGAGCCACCACCATTGCCCCACAGGCTGGGCTCCCCCGAGCCCGCTGAGGCACCCGGCCAGGCCTGGCCCTCCCCCGGCCCCGGCCTCCGAGATGGGGACTGGAGACGTGCGGCCTGCAGTCAGAGGCCTGCGCTGTGCCCTCAGCACTGCAACAAGTTTAATCCCCTCGAAAGAAAGGATCTGCAGCTGAAGGGAAAAATACATTTTCCTCATCACACCTGCTGTATTTTCCAGCAGAGTGCTCCCAGCAGGGTGCAGCAGGGCAGGCATCCAGGCCTGGCTGAGCCAGGGGAGGTGGCATGGCATGGCATGGCGTGGCGTGGCGTGGTGTGGTGCGATGCAGGGCCGTCCTGCTTATTATGAACGAAAACAATTAAAACAATTTTATTTGGGGTTCAAGCAATTTAAGTTGAGAAACAATAAGCAAAAACAGCGCTGGGTGCGCGGAGAACTCAATTAGTTCCACCACACGCACACCTGAGTCCTAAAAGCAGCGTCTTTTATCCCCAGATCTTGACCAATCTCTTCTTGCTGGATGTTTGTCCTGCTCTTTCCCCACTGGGTCATTAGGGTACGCCTTCTCCTCCTATTGGCTCTCCTTTGGCGCGCTTTTCCAAATCTCAAGGTCTTTGTTTCCTTCAGCGGGCCTTCTCTGGCGTGGTTTCGCTTTCCTTATCTCCTTTGGCGGGCTTTTCCAAGCAGCGATTGCCTCAGGGGAAGGGGAAGCCATCACATGGTCTCAAAGGAGAACCACACGTGCCCACTCACCACAACTGCGACACAGGTCCCAGATTTACACAGGGTACAACAATTACACTTATCACGGTACATTCTATTTTTGACATGAATCATGACTGCGTTTATCACATGCTGAAGGGGGTCACCTCCTTGCCAATACACCCCACTAGCAAAGAGAGATATTTCAGGTGACCACAAATACTGCCATGTTTCCTCTGGGCCTGCTTTGCAGCCTGGGGAAGCTGCTGAGGGGCTGACTCAGTACCACACCTGTAAGGTACAGGCCTCGTTGGAAACTACATACTGTTTCATTAATAGAGTCATCTATTAATGAAACAGTATGTAATGATATAGAGTCATCTATCTTCACCACACTGAACAGTGAATGCTGTACCGCTTATCTAAAGGATGATGCACCTATGTTTAGTTAAAGTCGGGAGATGTCCAACCCTTATTGCAACATGACGGATGCACAAACTGCTAAGTCCTTGGGTTGGTTATCTTTAAAAGAGACATTTTGTCTTAGATTCCTGTTGTACATGCAACGTGGCGAAGATGGAGACTTTAAGCATGACCGCTAAGGAATAGAGTCTGCATAGAGACAACTCCTCAAGGACATTGTCTATGCACAAGATATGTTCATGTTGTTAACTTGAAGATATACTAGGCGCTTGAATGGAATGTGCTAATTGTCCAGGTGTGAGATATGTTAATGAGTTCCTGGAAAGTTAATGAATAGACATGAGTGACTTGTATAAAGAGGGGGCTGAAAGGTTCCCTCGGTGTGCATGATTTTGGTGAAGCAAACCCCCATGCACCCAGCGCTGCCGAATAAAGATAACCTCCGCTCACTTGAATATTGGTAACTGATTCTTCAAATCAACACTGATCTTTTTTATCTTTTTTGTCTGGAAAATCTATTTGTGAAATTGAAAGTAGTTCTGACAAAGTCTGTGGCTGCACAAAATACAGGAACAAACTTTTAAAAAGTTTTAGCAGATGGTGAAGAGAACAGATCAGCTTGGCTCAGACCAAACTAAACAGGACAGGGTGGGAGCAGCCAAGTGAGGACTTCACTTGGTTGTGGCTAAAATAATGCCACACCAAGCCAAGGTGTAAGGATTATTAAATTCTACTTTCTGCAATTATTGAGCTTATGTATATGCATAGACATATGTATACATGTGTATGTATATATATATATGTACAGATAGAGATTTAGATACCTACAGCTAGATATTCTGTCTTATTTTTGTCCTCACTGTGCTTATCTTCTTCATTTGGAATAATAACACTTCAGTGAACAGTTACAGTGATCTTATACTATGATAAATAAGAATCATCTAGTAAGAATCATCCATCCTCCTGACTTAAACATTGATTTCTTATCGTAACAGAGGTTATCCCTTTCCAAAGGTTTTGCTGAATATGGTATTTTAGCACAGTAATAAACAAATAAGAGATGCTGGAAACTATTCTTTGTCATCTTTGGAACTCTTTCTCCATTTCCCATTTGACAACCCAGTGATTCAGATGCAGTATATAACGGTTATGGAATATTTTTTTAAATGGCAATATTTGATAGCCTAATCTGTTTTGTTTGTGACTCAGTTGAATTTTCACTGGATGATGCTCCTTTCATATGATTTTTTTTTGCCATCCACCTACAAGGAAAATAGAAAAGATGTTGCAGCCAGAACACATTTCTATATCTCACAGTAGTAATTTAGTACAGAGAATACCTAGCTGTCTCTGTAGATTCAACAGATAAATGAAGCTATCATCAGTGAAAGTGAAAAAATTTCATGCCTTCCTAGCAGTTAATAGATCTTTGTTTTCTTATAGTCTTGCTTGCAAACAAAACAGATCTCTTCCAGGCTACCTTTTAACTGAGAGCTAAAATAAAGTGAGAGATTTCTAGATTTTAATCTTAATTCCACAGTCAGAAGTTATTTAAGGAAAAGGAGAAGTCTATAGAACAAATATTAATATCAACACAGATGATTCACATGGAGGATATATATATATGTCTGCAGAGCATTCCACAATGCACAAATGCAAGAAAAAACATTTCCTTGCCTGCTGAGAAAAGACAACTCATGGTTTATGATTTAGTCCTAAATTCACTGAAGATTTTGGTATCTTTTGGTCTGAGCTCTTACAACAATAAGCCTGCATGTAGACGTCTAGCACATCCTGCCATTATAGCCCAGTGGAAACAGCTGAATGTGGCTGGCTGGCTAAGCTTTCCCCATAATTCCTATTGCAGCTTTTTCATTTGTACAAAGCAGTGCTTTTGTCAGCAGACAGACCTTAAAATGGTAGCTGAGACTGAAATTAAATTTTCCTCTAAATGGGAACTTTCTAAATGGACCAAAAAAAAATATTAACAATTGGGAAAATTAGGATATTTTCTGACAGTGCTGTGATGTGTTTGAGAATAAAAAAAACCTCCACTGAAAATGGCAGTCTGCCTCAAATCTTCCATCAGTAAGAAATGGTGGGGGAAATCCCATTTTAATTTCAAAACAGTTTTACTTCTATCCTGAAAGAACATTTCAATCGATAAATATTAATTTGATGTAAATATTTTGAGCATTGTAATGGAGAAAGAATCATCACTTCTTATTCTAAAAATGCACATAAAGGTGATAGAAGGTGTCTCATTTGTGTTAGCCTGATTATATGTGAAATGTTTCTTTTCAAGATAACTTCTGTTGACAGCTTATGAACTTAGGTGAGAGAATGTATGCAGACAATACTCAAATCTGGTAGATCCAAATCCATCATAAGTAGAACAATAGTAAACCATAAAAGCAAGGTATTTTAAACCTTAAAATTGTGTGTGTGATGCTATAAAACATGGGTATTAACCAGAGAATAAATATAGACATGTTTTCCTGAGAGTTAAGACATGGGAATTGTGAAATTGATTACAGTAAGAAATATGCAGTAAATAAGCTTTTTCTTTTTTTTAACTATGTTTAGTATATTCACAAAAACATGTCTGAAGGAATAAACAAAATTATAATTGATAATTGTGAGAGCTACTTTTTGCATTCCACCATATAATTTTTTGAAGGACTAAGTACATTAAATTATTACCATAGATATATTTTTGCAATGGGGTAGGAGAAACAGAGCATAACCAAGGCTATTTGGGGAGTGACATTGCAGAGAAGACCCCTCCATGGCTGATAATCCTCTGCTGTCACAGCTGGTTTCTACACAAGTGAAAATGGCCCTTAACTGAAATGAGAGCAAAGCTTGGATGATCGGCTACGTTCGTGTTCCAGTTTTCCATACAGTTCTGTGCTGCACTGACAGCCACTATGAGTTTAGGCACATCTGCCTTACACCAAGTGCAGGTGCGCAGCTTCTGCCTTCCTCCATCTCCACATGTGTAATTCTGAGGTGCCTCCTCAGATAGGAGGAGGGGGTGAAGACTCACCACTCTCAGCAGCGCCAGCCAGCACCTTACAGGACTGACTGACATGCTGCACAAAAGATACATATGTGTGCAAAATCCACCTGGGAAACTCATTTAGCTTCTCACTTAGGAAAGCATTTTTTTTTTTTTTTTAATCCCTCCAGTAACTGTTGCTCTCAAACCTGCTTAAATGAGTAAATCATGACTCCTCTGTTCTGGCTCCAGCCCAGCAGTAGGTATAGTGCAGGGGTCTTGCTGGTCCACCCATAGCAGGGTAGACAGTAAAGGAGAGCTACAGCAATAGCTGCTTTCTTCCCACCCCGTGCACATCCAGCACATCTTTAGCTCACATAGGTACACATGGGGTCATTTTAGCAGTCTGGATTCCCACAGGGAGGCATGCATCAGGAGACAACACCAGCAGCTAGCTGAGAAAACCTGAAGTCCTCTATTTCATTTGCACGACTTCTGTAAAATTTTCTCCCTATCCTCTACTGTCTGGTTTTTACTTTCTGCCTGAAGGCTTTAGAAGGGGTCAGGGAACTGAGACAGTAACATGGTATGGAGTAGATAGATGACAGCCAAATGGGGGACTAAAGAGAACTGAAATCACAACTGGATGTTTGGTACCCAGTTACTGGGAAAGTAACAGGCAGCGCTGATATCATCAGACCTGTAAGTGCTGACCAGCTGCTCAAGGGAACAACAGATTCTCTAAGTAGCACAGCAGTAAATTGAAGAACAACTGGCATCAGCCCAAAAATAAGGATGTGTAGCTCTGGAGGGGAACAATAGCTGTAAGATTAATGCAAAAATAAGGTTTTCAAAATTGAGATTAATTTATTCTAGCAGAGACAGAAGAGATAGGAGAAAAACTAAACTCCTGTGATAAGAAAGAGGTAAAATTAAACAGGATACGACATAAATGTGAATATAATACAGGCTTTAAATGTAGTACAGATGGAATTTGTGGTAACAAGTCCATGAGAATAGTTCACAAAATCTGTCCTTAACTAGTTCGCTTTCTGTATGAACAGTAATAGGTTTTCGAGATACAGACCAGCTGCCTACATTACTGCTTCTGTGATGACCGCAGGTGTTATTGACTTCATCGAACTGTTAGGTATTGATGGAATATTCACCTTACAATGAGGTCCGCTGAGGGTTGAGAAGTTAGGTGCCCATGTCTTAAAACCTTGGAAAGCTCATTCTGTTAGCATTGTGGAACTGAAGCTGACAAGATTGAGGTCAGAGAGCTGCATATTGTCAGGCCAATGTTCTTTAAAAAAACCAAACTGGTGGAAAGGGTGCCGTATCCCTTTTGCGTCACCCAGTCCAGCGAGCAGAGCAGCTTCACAGCACTCCCTCACAGTGCAAGAGAAAGGCTCAGTTCCTTTCAGGCTTTTCTGCCTGTCCTCCCTTACAGCATATCAGCCAGGAAAGAAAGTACAGCTACCAAAGTCTTCTAGCTAAAACTGAATCCCAACCTGGCAGTGCTGAATTAGTAGTTTACTGTCTGGAATATGCAGAACTGCAAGTGACCACATATCTTGACCGCTCCTGCAACATCTGAAACGGCACAGGGCCAGCTTGATTTACCAGCTGCCTGGTGACATCAAAAAAGAAGTGGAGTTAGGTGCTTAGCTGAAGCTGTCTGTTTATTCTTCCATTCAGCTGCTTCTTGGGCAGCCGTGCACCTGCAGCAGCTCTCTGGCTGGCACTGCTACCTCTGTTCAGCTCTGGCTTCTCTTCTGCTGCTGGGGACTCCTGGCTTTAGGACCTTTCTTTCACTGATCTCAAATTTGCCCAGTTTGTTTGAGTCAAGATACTGAATTGCATGACACAATTCATGAACTTGATCTCTAAGCCTGGGGAACAGAGATATGTTTTTTTCTACAAATAAAAGCTCACATAAAAGGTCAAGCCTGCTTATAGAAAATTTTGATATAAAAAGCTTTTCTAGAGAAAACAATTAGTAGAACACATTTTCTTGTTAGCTACCAAGTTCAAACTTACGAATATTTATACTGTAATTCAAAGCTGTTTTTTAAAAATAATATTTTTATTGGTTTTGTTGATTATAATTTCAAGAAAGCAGATTATATCGAGTTCAGAGGCAAGACTAACTTTTAATAAGTGATACATAAACCAGAAGACCGCATTGAAGCAAACAGGAAAATGAAATATATAAAAGTGGTTCTTAACACTGATTATTTTCACTCATATTAACATACTGCATAAAGATAATATCCATAGCAATCAAGGACAGTAGATATCTTGACAGCACATCATCCATCAGTGAAGATGTTACTTTCCAGAAATTTAAGTAATAAGAATTTCAATAGCAGCAAAAACTAGGTACATGGTATTACAGTAGGAACTGACAGTGCATATTATAGTTGAGAGGGAACTTTTAAAGTTGCTCATAAGTCTCTAAAAATAATTCCTTTTTGGATTAATTTTTTCCATTCTAATCTCAGGTTCAAAGTAAACAGTATCTGAAAAGATTACGACTCCTGCTTTTGCTGTGTGCGAGAAAACCACAAACCAATTCAAAATCCAGTCATTCCAGGTGCCATAGTTTAGTCCTTACTGAGATCAAAAATTCAAGTAGGAATTATCTGAAAACTGGTATCTAATTATTTCACAGTCTATATAACCATCAGTTAAATGCCAGTGTAGCATTTACATTCTTCAGTCTTCATTTGATTACTAAATGGATTATGAGCTTCATCAAGTTTGAAAAAAATCCTGCTTGGATAGGTTTAAAACAATGAATAGTTAAGCTGGGTACTTTAATTATGCTGATGAAAATGGGCAATTTCCTTTGCATTCTCTGTTTATTCCCTTCCAAGGAAGAAGTTTAGAATACTAAGACTTGCAGAAGTTTCAATTTTGCTTAGGCTGCGTGGATTTTAAGAGGGAGCTTTAGCTGATGGAGGCATGCGGGTGGGAGGACTGCATTGTGTGTGACCTCAGGCTGTCCGTGCTACAGACTCATTTCAGGATGTAGCAATTGAGCAGGACAAAGCACAGTTTGACTCTCAGATCCAGAGTTCAGACAGTAATAAATGGAGATTGTTCTTTTCCTTTTTTTTTTTTAAAAAAAAAATTCTTCCTCCTACAGCTGAAAGAGATTTTTTCTTTTGAAACTACGTCTTCAGAGTATATTTTAACTCCTCAGAACAACATCCTAGCCCAGGAATAACCCATGAATCTAACTTCAGCAGTGAGATCTCTGGTGTTTGCATATACTTTGAACACCTGTATTTGCTTATTTAAAATATAGATTTTTTTTTAACCTGTGCCAGCATTAGAAGATATGCAGTTTAAGCATTCATAACTACTTTTTCTCTAAATTATAATGGATTCTTTCTCAGGCTTTTTGTCAACACTGTCAGCTGCACTGGGCTTACATAGAACTACAGGAAACTCTCCTTTTATCACTTCATAATGCATTCTTCGCTAGACTGTAATGATCACAACTCATTGATGATGTCTATATTTGGCTTTTCTGAAGCACAGTTTCCGTGGTCCATGGCAACCAAAGCCTATGCAGTTAACTTTTAAATACGCAGTGCAGCAAAGCATATCAAAACCCAAACCAGAGGAAAATTGAGAGGCAATTGCACAGGTGTTAATAACTAAATAATTGTTTCAGCAAACCAGCTGAAGTTACAAATATTAAGATCTTCAACATCTTTTCAAGACAGCCTAGAAAATGCAATTGTTGTTACCTGACTTTTGTGATAAAATGTTTATTACGCTTGGGCTTGCAGTAACATGGGACTAGTAGTGTGTAAAAGCCAAGAGAATTCTTTAGAGATGTTATATTCCTTGGCATAAAATTTCCAGGACAAAAAATGAGATTAGGTCTAATGAGGAAATATTTTAATTTTTGTTGGTCATTTTAAAATATCTCAATTAAATTTTACTATTTTTTTTCCTTTATTTTCAGGTATGTTAGGTAGGCTTACACCTACTGGCTTCAAAATACACTGTGATTTGTATAGCTGTAAAACCAATGGAGATTACTTCCAAGAAAGGCCCCTTCATTCCTCATTTACCATATTATTCATGTTTCAAAACAATCTAGATTTCCACTTCTATGTCTAGTAATTATTTCTTACTTTAATTAGAGGGTGTATATGCAAATATATTGTTAGTGCTGCAAACTATTATTTTAAGGGCTTGATGTATTAGTTTCCTACCTGGTTTTCAGGGATTAGAACAGTTTAGAAAAGAACGGACAAATTAACATGGGTATTATAGAAATAAATTTATTACTACATTAGAGCAGTCTCTTTCATAGCTGAATTATACTTAGTGAGTTCCTTCAAAAAATACACACTGGAATTTACGATTCATTAGAATTAAGGTTCTCTGTTTTCTAGACTTTGTGTTCTTTGAAAGTGTGCTGTATCATGCAGTACATATCAATGCTAGTGTAGCAATTATTTTGATTCATCTCAACTTTCACATCCAGAGGCAGGTGTTTATTTCTGTAGGCCATAGTGATATCTGCTGTCCTTTTGAGTCCTTGAGGACACTGGTAACTGAAGCCCATTAGTCCAGACTTAGAAGAAAATGAAAGGGAAACTCTGAATTTAGCATTATATTTCAAATCTGTAAAATACAGTGTATTAAATTCTGCTTTTATTTACACTGCTTCATTTTCAGAAATTCTAGCTGCCCATAAAAAGTAAAACATTTGATTCCTGACATATACTGGGGAAAATGTACTAAAGATGTGGATATGGTCTGCTAAGAGCTTTTCATGCTCTTCTCCTCTATGAGAGAATGCACTAACTTATAAATCAACAAACTTATGCAAGACAATAAAGTAAGACATTTATACAAAGCAGAAGTCAAGATGGTAAAGATAAGCGTTACAGTGCATTAAATATCGTGTCTTCAAAACAAGTTAACTGAGCCAGAGTTACATGGGAAAAGGAAAGAAAATACTGATAAATTTCATGGTTAACATTTGAGAAACAATTTATGAGCCATGAATATTACACAGTATTTTAATAAGCAAATGGAATAACTAATAGTACAGGAAATCACTGAAGCTTTAAATGGATGATGGTTTGCACAAAACAAATACATCAATCTCTTTGATAAAGAAGCACTTCACTGAGCAATATCTTCCAGAATGTATGCAAGTGTATGTATAATTTTTCTACTACATCGAATACGTGTGGATACATATCTATGTATAACAGAGTAAATACACAAAGTAGTAGCTTTTCTTAAATTTAAACTTCACAGTTTTTCTTTTATGTATTTATTTTAATGACTAAACAGATAAATATAGAGCTGTGTCACTGGTTTATTTAACTGAAATTTGCATCAGAATTTGCTTTTCATAGCTTGCTTTCACTTCCCTGGATTGCATTTCCCTGCGGAGAAAAAGCATACAGAAAAACAACAACCTACCATACACACACCCCCCAATAAACAACAACAAAAAAAGATTATTCTTTACAGTGGTTTTGTGCTTTAAAGATTATTTTGGAGGATTATAGTTTGTGAAGATTTTAACAGTTAACTCAGGGTCTCTTGTTCATTATAACCATCAAAAAGAGTCCTTCATATTAGTTTCCTTTTCCATGGTGCAGTTAATATTCATAGTTGTCTTCTAATATCACAAGGAAAAAAGCTGCCTTTCCTGGAGGGGTCTATCAGAACAGGAGCCTAGGTTAGCTGCACCGAATTACCTTGGGAGGATGATTTTTCTGTCCAGGGACTGCACAAGAGCCTACAGACTTCGCCCTCGTTCAGCTAGTTAGCGTTTCTGAATAACCTTACCTTTTTCCCATACTATGGACTGATTGCTGTAAGAGGTACTCCACAGAAGTGCTACAGGAGGACTATAGTCATGGCTTTGTGCACAGTGATTTGATGATTTATCACTAAGAAGCTTTAGCATTTACAATTATTTGAATAAACTTAAAATTTGTAAATACTATGGAAGTATGGAAGATTAGGCTAAATTTTTATTTGCAAAAACTCATAACCAGCAGCAACAGAGAGAGAGAGAGGGAGATTTACACTTTATTTTTATAGTGGTATCCTTGCTCACTCACTACATCATGATATTAATGAGATTCTTTAACTGAACAAAGTCAGATTTTCTCAAAACAACAATTTATAAGACTCCTTTGTCTTATTTTTTTAATGTTTAGTTAGTTTAATTAGTTATATTTATTTTATTATATTTATAATAAATTATAATTTATATATATAAATTATATATATAATTTATAATAAATTATAATATAATTATAATATAAATTATTACTATATTTAATTAGTAATAATTAACATTAGTTTAATGTTAGCTCTAAACAAAAGACATTGTTCTGGAAAGGAGGAATATATAAAAGCAAGACTAGTAAAAAGATAGGAATTGTTCTCAGACTTCAGCATTATTCCTAATATATTAATAAAGTATTTCAAATTGCTTTAATATATTCAGATTTCTTCTGAAGAGGTAGCATCTTCAGATGGATGAGTTGAATAAACAATACCCAGGGGTACGCTGAGCATGAAAATAAATTATCTGATTTGTAAGCATAGGATAAAATGACAGTATGGTACTTGCAGTCAGAGCAACAGTAAAAACATGAATATGATGGTGCTGCGAAACTTTGAGTAAGACAACTGTTTCTTGGATTATTTTCACAGAGAAAACAATCTTGTGGATCAAGAATCTTACATGCCAAGCACACACACACACCGAGAATCTTTCAGGAAAAAAATTGAAAGTCTTTGACAGGAAAGAATTTGATTGTAATTTATACAAGTGGATTCTCTTAGTTGCTTCCCACTTCTTAAATATGCAATCTGTTGGTTAAAAATTAAAGAACAAAAGGTTACAGAGGAAAGTAGTGGTTAATTAGCAGTTCAAAATGCTCTGAATTGGTTGACTGTTTTAGTCTCACCAGAGCAGAATATTTTTATTTTTGGTAAATTCTAAGCAGTGAGAAAAGGTTATGCTTTATGAATTTGCATATTGCATACTAAAGTTGTCATGATGGTACACTTAATTGATTCAGCTGTACTAATGACAGTTTAATTTTTACATTCACAGTACAACTGCCACTAATCTTTTTGCCTTATAGCTGAGAACTGAAGCCTTTAGTTCAAATTGAAAGTTGGAAAGATCTTATTGCATACGCAAGCATAAAATAATTGGTGTATTTGAATGCTAATTGCATTTAAGAATCTTGCTTCTCTAGAGATAGAAATTTAGCCTCGTCCATGAATTGATAATAATCTTACTGGAATGTGGCTGTCAGTATAAACAAAGACATCAGCGAAGAAAAAAAATCCATTAAAAGATGACAGGATGAGGGAGGCCAGAGAATAAAATAGATCCAGATAAGATCAGATTTGCTTCATGATCTGAAGTGGGCAGTAACAGAGATATGGTTACTAATGTACTGGGATCCTGGTCTTCTGATATCTTCAAAGATCAGGAGTCATTGGTATAAACATGTAAGAGCACGATAGATGGGCATCTTACTGTGTCTGGAGCTTAAAAGACAAATTTGATCTCTTGTCTTTTCTCTCATTTCTCATCTGTAAGTTCCTAGAACTGCCATTTGTTTCTTTTTTAATCTGTTGTATGCTTAAGTTCAGGAAAGGACTCAGTTCATTCAGTTGTCTGGATGCTGGATGCTTTCTTGTTGAGAAGAGATCCAAAATTATGCCTTTTATGCTGAAGAGCCTCAGTTTATTGTCTGACATTTCTGCTGTTGGTGAAGAACATACTTATGCTGGCAGATGATCTCTCAGCAATCAGAAAACACTATCCCAGTCCATATAGGACTTGGAAAAAAGACAAAAAACACCTGAAACTCTGTGCCCAGAGCACAGAAAGGAGGGAGTGTCACTGCTGCAGGATGGCTACTGTGAGCTCTGTAGCTAAATGAGTAAACCCTCGATTTCTTTTTTCCAGGTTTAATGGGATAAGTTTTCTGATCATGGTGAGATAAGGAAAAACATTTCCCAGTAAATACACCCAACAATACCAAAAATTCAGGGACCCCTAGCTCAAAACCACAAGAAAAGTAGATTCCATCAACAGAACAGTATGAAAGCTGAAAAAAACTTTGAAATAAACAGTAAGAGAAGATGCTTTGAATTGATGGGGTTTGCAATACGTGAATAATTTTATATAGTTCTAGATGAATAATAAAGTACTAGTGTCAGAAGAGATTAAGCTGAGTCAGAAAAAATAAGGGACTAGAGAAAGCTGAATAATTCTTTCTGAAGATGTTTGCTCCTGGAACAACATCAACAGAAGTGGTACAACTTCAGGGAGGCACTAAGCACTTCCCTTGCTAACTGTTTCCTCACCAGACCATTAACAATTATTGCAATCTCCAAGAATGTGTTTTACCAGGATTGAGTAGTAGTCACAAATGCTTATCTATGAATTACAGGAAAACAGGAACAGTAAAATTTTTCCTCCAGACTTGAATCTGCACAAAAATATTTGTGTCAAACATTAACAGGTTGGGATTAATTTCCTCAGGTATACTTTAGGGGGGGGGTTAAAGGTAGGAGAAGGAAGGCAAGTACCACCAGAACCTAAAACAGTTTGTACTGGAAATGCATTCAGTCAGTAAAAGGCAGGAGAAAATTCTGTGGTATAGCCTATCGTCTCAAACAAACACTGGAGTACTGCAAGATCATGTCCTGTCACAGATCTGTCTAGGCTCTCAGCTTCTCTGGAATTGTCCTCTCTCAGCCTCCTTTTTTTGGATTAATTATCTTTTGTAGTACTAGCTTAAATGTCTTTTTGACACAGGCACTTGAAATTAATTCTGCTAACTGTAATTGCATCTTATAATATGCAGTCTCTCTTCTTCCGTCTATAGTGCTCATGTAGTTGTTAACTCTCAATCAATATGACTGCAGAAGAGCATCTCACAAGATTTACATTATTTTTTTCTGGAATAAGAAACATTTTTAAATTCCAAATATTTGTAAAATAGAATAACTTCCTTCCCAAATATGCAGAGTATTAGGGAAATGATACTAGAAAGCTACATACAGATAGCCACAAAGAGGGAAAAGGATATTATGCTTTGACTGTCAGCCTGTATAGATTTATATCTCTTCTAGCAAGCGCAGGAGATAGTGACAGTAGGGAGTAGGGAGTAGAACGGGACTAAAAGATTGTCCTTATCTCTGGTGGGGGGACAGTGCTCTGTAGTGCCAGGCACTGCTGGCTCCTGTGGTTACAGCCACAGCAAAGGGCAGCTCCTCTACTCTTCTGTCCCATAACTTCATATTCTTCTTAGTCACAAGGAGTGGTGACTTAACCTTCTTATGACTTAAGACTTCTTATGACTTAACCGTACTTAACCTTCCTGTGGCTTCGCCAGGCTCTCTCTGGGAGCTCTCTACATCTGTACCAGCACCTGTTTGAGGCAGGACTTAACAGGCAGTGCTGACCACTAAATGATATTAAGAATTCAGAGCAGTAACCTCTAAGCACAAGGTTTTCTTATTGCTCTGACAAACTAATCACGAATTCCTATATTTTTCCTTGGCAGAGGCTGTCATTTCCATTATCACAGCCCTCTTCCAAGGATACTGCTCTGCTGAGTGAAGGCACTGTGTAGCTGGGCCGGGGTTGTGAACCCTAAAGCGCTACATTCAAAGAAAGGCACTAGGAGAGATTCAGTTTGCACAGATCATGAGTATTGCACTTCTGGAACACTTTTCATTCCAAATGCATCTCAATGTGCTACCGAAAAAGTGACCTTATAGCTACTGGACATTACTAATAAAATTGCTTGGGTCTTCATTTGGAATTGCTAGAGCCAGGTACTTTGGGGAAAGTATAAAAATATGAACCTCATGAAACTTCATGAAATGAAACCGCCCCCCTTGGCCAGAGGCACCCACAGCCTTAGAGACTCATATTGCTTTGTTAGTTTTGTTTCTGAGAATCTGAACAAACTATTCTGAGTATCAGGATAAACTGGCTATACTCTGTATAATACTGGAAGGCAGAAACTATAACTCACTTGGTTAAAGCATTCTAGTTCTTTAAGAGAATGAAAGGTCTGACCACTTTGCCTTCAACTACTGTTTCATTTAATTACCTGGAGGCAACTGTTTGCAGACAGTCAAATAAAACAAGATTTGTGCTTTGGCAGTAAAACAGCAGGCTGTCTCAGATGAACTGTAGGCACTTCTGCTCACGGCACTTTTCCCTAATGCTCTGGAAGTCGGAAGAATACCTAAACATAAATTCTGTGGTACTTAGAATCAAAATTGATTCTGTGATTCAAAATATTAATTGCTTAATTTAAAAGCTGAATCCAAAAATGACTAAAGCCAGTGGGGGTTTCCAAATGAGATTAATAAGCTTTGGATTAGTTTCTAATTTAGTCTCTTTGAATAAATAATGGGTGTTTTTCCTTATTTTTTCCTGTTTCTTCCTGACTCCTGTTTTACTTCTCCACACAAAAGACAACAATAAGGCAATGCTGCCCATAGTCACTATTCATCAAGAAAGGGAAAAATATTACAGCTTTATTTGAGATTTTGTTTTCATTGTAAAATATGAAAGCCTGTTCCTTATATGTATCCTCCAGAAAGCCAATATATTTCACAATACCATTCAGTATTAGAAAGCCTATCAGGATTTTGTAATTGGCAACAAAATACTTCTAAAAAGAATTTCAAAAGATGGCAACTTTAAAGTGAAAATGAACCCTGTTCATTAAAGAAATTGATTGCCACCAGAATTTCTTATGATAATTTGAAAAAAAAAATATTTAGTTCTTCTAATAGTCACAATAATTATTTGGAAATATCTGGAAAAGTTGCTGTGGTACCCTGTAGAGGCGTGAAGGCAGTAGGTTGATCAGCATTGATAACATGCAGCTGTGGACTTGCCTAAGAGGCAGCGGGTTGATTGACATGGATGATGTAGTTAAATAGCCCTGAGGCTGGTGGGAGAGGGGGTCAGATGGAGAAGGAGTGGTCTGGTCTGTGGAGGAAGGAGATACAGCATGGAGAGTAGAATCTGACCAATGGTAAAGCCTTATTGCAGCCTCCTGGTTTGTTTGTGCTGCAACAGTACCCAAAATGAGTATCTCTGATAATAATTCTAAAATATTACATACTTGCTTCAAGTGTAACAGTGTAATACCAACACCATCTTTTCAGATGGACATGTGGGTTGCAAGGCTTTATTTCCCTGGAGGGTGATGGAAGAGCTGCTGAGGCCAGTCCTGCAGGAACTCCTTCCATGCTGCACTGCAGCCTTGGAGGTCTCTGGACCCAGAAGAATATGGGAAAGGTACAGAAGAACTTTAGTCCCTTTTTGGTTTTGGGGAGAGCACGCAGTACTGTGGGGGATGAAGATGAGTGCACATTGCTTATATCTACTGCTAATTCATGCATTTCAAGTTGGTGAGAAACTTTGGGTGATTTAGGTTAGAATGTCCTTATTTTTTCAGCCCACATGTCACTTAAATGGATTAATGATACTACATAACTCCTGGGACATGGGTACTTCATGCTTCAGCTGTGGTACATTGGTCCTCATGGATAAGACAGGCTTCACAAATTAACTCTGATCTCATCTGTTCTCTTTATTATTACCTCTTCTACATATTAATATCCCCTTGTGGAGATCCCAATTACTCATCTCCAACATGTGACATAAAAAGGTCCTGTCAGCATCTTTCATATTAATTCCAGTGTTTAAACACTCATGTGGGCTAGGTGTTTAATTTTGTTTGGGTTCTCTGACTTCTAGTAGCTGCCTCTTGTTTTGCCTTTCTCCAAAGATGCACGAGCAAATCTGCACACTTCCAGGGTGGGCTGATGGGTGGGCCTGTGAAGCCCTGCCTTCAGAAGGTACCTTCACCAGCGCTTGGTGCTGGGTACAAATGGTAGCTATGTAGTCAAGACTCCCCTTACAGCAAGGATTGTGTTTGAAGTTTCTCAGGCTGCAATATATTCCCGCTTGTTTCAACACTAAGTGTCTTTTAAATCAAGGAACAAGTTTTGATAATGAATTTTTGATGACTTTGTTTTTGATCAGTCTGTAAAAGAACATAGTAAACTGTTCTTCCTTAATGACTGCTGGGATTGCCTAATAAATCTAATGGCTAAATGAAGAGTTTTCCCTGGATCGCCCTTATAACTCTTTCCTGAAACAAACCACAGACAGTTTTAATTGGAGGGATGGAGACAAGTAAACAAGGCAAAAACCACAAGAGAAACCAGAGTAATAAAATCAGGGTGGATGGGGATGTAGATATATGCTGTAATATAAATCTTTTCAAATGTACATAAAGTTGTTATATATTAAAGTGGATTATGTCATTAAAAGGGCAGAGAAGTATAGTAAATTCAAGGGTCTTGGAGCACAAAAAACCCCCCATATTACTAGAAATGTGTGCTATACAAGACAATAAACATGGGCAAAACATTAATATTAAAATCGGAGAGAAATATAAATAAAGATCTTTGAAATAAACAAGTAGGCGACTAGAAGAGTAACTCCACTTTCTTAAGACTTAGAGGAAAAAAGAAAACAGGCTTAGAGAGTAAGACTAATCAAGTTTAGAATTAGAAGAGCAGAACAGTGGACTACATTTCAGTGAAGCACTATGGATGCTTCAAACAGCAATAATTTCACTGCAATTTTGTTAAAACTGGTATGCTGTCACACATTGTTCAGCCTCCCTTACTTGTTCTAACTTCCTTGAATCAAATCAGAGACAATCTGTCAGTTCAGAGACCAAATTAAGTACTTGGATGCCTTCACCAAAACTTATATTGTATGAGCACTTCATTATACATAAAAAGTTTGGATTAAAATCATAGTGTTAAAGATAGGCAGGCTTCTGTAGAGCATCTCCTAGCCTGAGTAATCCCTGTAGCTCACAAAATTTCAACAGACTAAACAATTTATTGTCACTTGAGATCAATGAAAACATTTTTTTTCCTCATGCTTGGTACAGTCATATAATGCAATCTTATTTAACTGTATTTGAGCAGAAGCCTGAAAACATGATGGGTTTAAAGGATACAGATCTTTAGATTTTTGAAAAACACTATAACTGGATTTGCTAGTGAGCACAGGGCCCTATGTGGGGGAAAAAATAATTAAATAATTAAATTAATAAAATACATCCCACCCCCCACCCCCAGCAACAGCATGTAATATTATTAAGAATGATATTTGCATTTCCTTGGCTACACAAAAGGCTTATGTCAAGAGCAGGAGATACCATTTCCTAAGTGTTATATATTAAATACATTTTTGAATTAGTTGCAACACAACCAATGGCTTTGGATGTGATTAAAACTCTAGAAATAGGTTTTGCTCAGAATCTGTTGTTTGTGTTCAGCAATGACAGTCTACTTTTAAAGCTGCTTCAGAGCCTCATAATTATTGAAATTGTGTGGTTGGAATAACAGCCAAATTTAGTATTTTATTTACAGAAGATACCTGTTTTAATGAAGTCTGTCAGAGCTTATTCTGTAGACAATATATACATTTGAATTTTTTTTTCCTCCTAGCTGGTAAAGAGTAACATTTTAATATGATAAATGCTTTTGTATCACTTTTATTCTTTTCAGCAGATTCTTTACTGAGCAGAAATCCACCTACTTTCATCCTTCCTATAATTTACACTTATGTTTTGACATCAGATTTTCTTGCTGAAAAGCTGCAGTAATAACGCCTTTGAGTAGCCTAATAAAAGTTGTAGTAAAGCTGAAAAGTGAAACACAGTTTGGGACATGGTAAATGCTATCCATTTATGAGAAACAAGCATTTATGAGCAACTGATATAATTCATTGTGATTTCACTCAAAGATAAAAACGAGCATCTCGGGAACTTGGTTCTTTTTACTCAGTCTGAAAAGATTCAGATCTTCATCTCTCGCTTTTGGGAAGAAATGTAGACACTGGGCTGGGGAAGAAGGGGAATAAAAAAGGGAGAGACTCTCTTTACTCGTTTCTAAAAAGCAGTAATGGAGCAAGACCAGGACAGGAGGCACAGCATCAGAACCCCTCTTTTAAAGACTGCGTGATGGGTTTGGCTATTAAGCTATTTATTAGACAGCCTTCCCAGAAAATGGCTCTCCTTCTATGAGCATTAAGCTGGTCTAGCCATGTGGGTTAGGGTACAGCTAAGAAACAAAGAAGCTGAGAAGGCCTGTGAAGCTATTTTTTTCTGCTGTTATATGGGGTAGCAGTTAATGAATTAACGAAAATGACAATTTCTATAGTGCTGAGCACACCTACATGGTTGGCCCCTAAATGCTGGGAAAAAGTGGAACCCCTCGTCTGAAGACCTTTAGAGAACTTTGTGCCTCCTCTTGCTAGGATGATGGCTGCTTGTCAGGGGGTTGAAAAACTCTCTTTGTGAAATCTTCAGCATTTAGAGGGTTAGGTGGGACTGCAAGAATCACCATCAAGCACTAGCTTTTGCATGCCAGGTGCATCTAAGTCAGCTGCATCTAACCATTTCCCCACCCAAATACCTTACTGATATTTCTTTTTTTTTTTTTTATTGTCAGTTTGACTAACACTGAATTAATCTGTAAGTGGTACTGAAACATCTATTATTTTCAGCATTTTTTTCAGTAACATACGCTACCTGTTTAATAGATTTTGATAAACAACACTGATTTTGGACTTGGTTGTTTGGATCAACATTTTTATCCTCCAGGAATGAGGACCCCACAGGTTTCCTGTTGCCTTACCTGAAGTAATTTAGCGAGAAAGAAAGCACCGGTTTTTGGTTGTCCACAAACATGTATGCTGACACAGAGCTTTCACTATCTCCTCACTGTGTTTGCTTGGCAGAAAGGAGAGAATAAACATGCTGTGCCCCTAATTTCTCTCTTCAGATATCTTCAGTTCCCCACCAGTGGGACCAAACCTCTGCCTTTCCTTGTCTGTGTGCTGTGGCGGTAAAAGCAAGCATTTGGTTGCCCTGCCACCTACACTTGCTCTGTGTTTCTTTCACTATTTAAGGCAATAAGGACCAGATGCCTGTGGCATCACTGCAACGTTCAAACAAATGAAATGAGTGGCGCATCTGAGCTGATATTGGAATTTCTCACCCCAAAACCACATTAGAAATGTAGCGAGTGTAGGCCTGAACAGAGCGGGTGCACTCTGCTCATAATCTCATCCAATTAATAAAGCCAGATGCCTAAATGTGATGCTAATTTAAAATCTTAGAGGCACCAATCATTTTGCTCTAAGCCTAGCGCTGTTTGCTGGTTTTCTCTCCATAATCACTTCTTTTCCTGTGTGACAAAGCCTATCAAAGTGATTACTCTTTGACAGCAGACTGATGGCTTGCCAGTCAGGCAGACGCGTGCGGTTAGCTGGCCCTTTTGTCACTCCTGGCATCCAACTGGAAGCTGCCCAGGCACTAGGTTTTGATGAGATTTCAGGAAGGTGCAGAGTCCAAGCCTGACACATTCAATATGCCATCTATCATCCAAAACAGCACAGGAGTTCTTCGCTAAAGCACTGTTGCAAGGGAGTAATTTGCCAGCTGTGAAAGTCTGTCTCGATGGAAGGGAAGTGGGTGCCAGGTTATTACTTAGAACAACCATTTTCCCTTCTGCTCAAAAATCAGAGGTAAGTGTTCGGAAAGACCAACAGCTTGGTTTGATTTGGTTTTGTTTTGGAAGGTTGTCTAATGACCAAGACAGTGAGATTTGGGGTTTCAGTTTAAATTGCTTTTAAATAAAAACAAAAATCAAGGGTCAATCAGTATCCATATGTTTTAACGTTTGACAAGAGATGTGTAGTTATCTATGTAGTCCATATGCACCTGCTCGGAATGTGCAGCTGATTATTCCACACTTTTCAAAGTCTTCTTACTGGAGTGACAGCCCCATAGATTCAGCTAATGAGGGGAACATAAATTAGTAGTCATCAAGACTGGTTTTCAAATTCCCTCTGTGCTCATTCCCCAGCTGATGAATCTTTCTTACTTCTGACGCATCTGGTTCATTTCACTTATTAACATGAAATGAATTTATTGTTTTGAATAAACAGGGTAAATGGCATCCTGACAAGAACATTTGTTTTCTTGTTTCAGAAAGTGATTTTCTTAATATCTTACAGAGTGCTGGAATCCATGACTACAATATTTTTTGTGTTCTGTGAAGAGCCATCTGAAAGAAAAAAAAAATCTGTAAAGTTGGTATCCTTGTATAATTAATAAATATCAAAACAAAACCAAGTTTAATAATTTTGAGTTACTATTAGAAATTCGGAATACATAGGCTCTTTCTGGTCTACCAGAGGCAACAGTTCCTTACAATATTTTAAAAGTTTGAGATAATTTTGCACTTTTAATCAATGAGTTTAAGACATTTTTTCCAAACTACGGATGCTATTCTGCAAGATCTTTAAGGATATACCGATACCTTCAATGTAACACAGAGAAACAAACTTTCTCATGATTCTTCTCCATCTATCAGTATACACTGCATGAGAAACTTCCAGTAAGGGGCTTTTTCAGCAAGGTTTGAGTTGAAGGAGATATCCTATGTGGTACTGAAGATAAATCTCAAGATGAAACAGAAAAGAATAGATTAATTCTAAATTTAAAATATATATATATTAGAAGTTCCTAACAAGTGAATTTGAAATATTTTTAAAATATGTCTGGGAATATATATTAAGTCATATAAACTTAAAAATATTATTTTTTCTCACGCAAGCAATATCATCAGGAGACACAACTTCTCCATAGATTAGGCTTGCTAGCATACAGGGTGCTGTACAGTCCTGTCACATGCTAGTCCTCATGAAATACATAAGAATGTAGCTGGTATCTCAGATGATATCTGCCTTTGTTTTTTGAGCATCCTAACTGGTTACTTTAAGAGGCAATGCTTCCCAGACTAATGGTTTTGACCTTCTATCTCTGATTTCTTCTCTTCATTACTTATCATCCAAAGTCAGTCTGCATCCTTTCTAGAGGACAGGAGTGGATTTTTTTCAAACACATCCAAAGTCCTTACAATAAAAACAAAAAAAAGCAAAAAAAAAAAAAACCAAAAAACCCAAACAAACCAAAAAGCAAACAAAAAACCTCCACAACCTTGCTAACAGATGAATGAAAAAGCTCTTGGGCACTAACCATAACTCTCATGGGGCTGTAAAGCACTGTGATGAGTTAAGGGAATTGGTTTGGGGTAAGGTCAGATCCAAAAGTGTGCTTGGGATGCCTATTTCAGCAGAAGCTGAAGAGAAACATTCTGCAGCCTTGCAGCTCATAACCTGTCATTTCCTTCTCGGCTGCTTGTATTTCTCCAGCTCCAGATTTTGAGTTTTCATGTGGGTTCGTGGCTTTCCAGAACGTCATCCCAACAGATAAGCTGGAATGGTTTTGGCCTGTTTCCTAAAAACATTTGATGACCTACACCTGTGCTGATCTGCAGTTTAAACCCATTTAAGTAGAATTAAAGTTGTGTCTCCAGAGTTTTGCACATCATTTTCTTTTTCCTTTTTGCAGCTAGTGGCTCAAAAACCATCAGTAACAAAATATAGCTAAAGACTTCTAAGCACAAAAGCATCAATATACCCAGAGTATGAATAATGTGGGCATAAAATTCCATATTAAATTATCTCACAGACAGAATCCGAGCACTCTTTGAAATGCTTAAAATCTCTCTCTTGGGGAAATGCCTAGCATGTGTGTAGCCTAAACTCTATCACTGATATTTCTTGCTCTTTCTTTTGCCAGTCTCATCAGCTCATTAGATGGTTCTCTTGTCCCACACACCTGTGCACAGCACCACAATCCTGCTTTGCAAAACGAAATGGCTGGGGAGCACACTTAGAGTATGCAACTCCAAATGGCATAAGACCTTACTGCAATACAACAACCAGAAGTAGTGTTTAATTAACCCTGAATTTCAAACATAATATTAAGAGCTGGTTGCAATACCAGCAGCATGCCAAGAGTATGGACGTAGAAGTGCAAGAGTACAGGATGGGTGGGAGACAAGTGGGTTTCTTTCTGTAGTTGAACAAGTCCAGAAATCGTAGAGCTGAACTAATCTTGCTAGGAAAGAAACAAAAACTTCCTTCCATCTGGTTTGGTCATATTTGACTCCTGGTGGCAAAAGACAAGTTTAATTTGGTTATTTCAATAGTTAAGTAAAAAGCTATTTCAAAAATACTCAAAGGGGTGGTCCCAGTGACCATGTAGAAAACAAAGAACCCCTTGACTCTGATTAAAGCACTGGTTTCCTATAAGAATGAATAGGTAACTACTGTCTACTGAGGGAGACATTAATCTTGAGAATTTGCCTGTTTCTCACATTAATTATCATCCTATGGTATGTTTTGGTGGTGTAGAAAATTGGGGCCAAACTGCTATACAGGGACTTTTGTTCCCATTTCAGGTCCTTTGATGTTTTCAAATGCATTTACCATCCATTGTGTCTTGTGGTCTTCACCAGTTTTATGTATGTTTAAATACCTTCCATCTCAATATAGCAGCAATTAAATGATAACAAAAATTACTTAAATAAGATATTTACTTAGGAAAGACAGTGAAGGGTGTTTTAGCCAATTGAGACGAAAAGACATATAGAAATAAAGAAAAAGCAAACCTATTTGTTTTCAATTAATGGAATTTCCAAATGACGGAAGCACAGTTTGAGACATATTTTTTCAATTAATATATTTCGTCCTTACAAATAAAATTAATTTTTATATGGGTCTGCTTAATCCATGAATCTGTGATGATTAGCTATCCATTTGCTAACATGCTGTTAGATATTTCATAGATATTAACACATAGCAGTATGTGGCTATACCTTTGAATTAATTTTATGATCGGTGCTTAATAAATATTTTATTTAAGAGAGCATTTCCTTGAAAGCAGAGATGTTCTCAGTACCAGCTGGACCTCTTAGGCGTCTGTGCGCACACTAAGCCAAAGATCTAAATAAGCACTTCTAATGTTCAGCACACCCCACTGCACAACAGTGTGTTTGGATTCTACAATGAGTTGAAAAAAAAGCTAAAATGGAATTATTTATTTGCCTTCCCTTACTAACTAGAGCTAGTGAGGCCCCTGAACACAACCACCTCTGAACTCTGTGAGAGATGAGAGCCTGGTTTCTTCAGCTCAGTCCCCTATTTCTGACAGCATTTATGACAACAGCTTCCAGGCAGCTTGTAGTAAACAAATGGGCAGCTGGACACTGGCTCCTGTAAGCTTTTTCTGCTGCATAATTTAGCTTCAGGTTATGCTGGAAAATTGCTGGCAAGCTTAGATTGTTGTTACCCTTTAGACTTGCACTGCTTCTAAGTACAGTTAGGCTCTACATCTCTCACTTACTAGATGTTTGCAGGTTTCCTCTAAGTTGCATTTTGGATGACATGCATTTTGGTTGCTATTCAAGAATGTAACTCTTTTTCATCATCAAGTTTTCATGTACTGATCATGTACTGATCTCGTGTAGTATCTGTAAGTGTTTGCTGAATAGTTCACAAAAGCAAGTAAGAGGTAATCATCATTCATGCCAAAGCTGATGAAATTTTCAGGGTTCACAAATATTTTCTTGAACAACTGCTGTCTAAATATTTTTGAAAAATGAATAATATGTCATCCTAAGTAGAGGCTTTCCAGAACTTATTTCTTTTATTCATGAAAAATGCACATGCTGGTTTTCTTCTCATAAATGAGCAGTTGCCCTGACAGTATTCTGTGCAGTGAGAAAATATGTGAAAATTATATAAAGCAGCACTTGGAACTTCCCTGTGATCTCCCCTTCAAAAGCCATGCACAGCAGTCAGCATAACTCTATCAGCAGGAGGTATCAAACAAACAAAGGCCAGGAGTGTGGCCATGAAATTGTTGACAGAGAACTGAAATTATGTATATCACATCACTGTTCAGAATATATTGAAACTAGAAACATCAGGGTTGGTGATAAGTTTTGAGCTAGCTGAAGAGGTTGGATGGAGATTGCTGTGTGCTGAGCTATGAAGATAGAGCTTGCATCCTGGGGAAGGGAAATGGAGAAAATCTGGTATTCTGGTGAGACTGAGGAAAGAATTGAATGCTTTATTCAAGTATTAATAATACATTAAGTAGCAGGGATGGAATGCCAAAACAGGATATACATCATGGCTCTGTCAGCGTTAGGTTTTCTTCAACAGCTGGCATGAGGAAAGAAGGAATCAAGCATTAGCCAGCTCTTTTTCTCATCTGAGGAGGAAAGGGTAGCTGCAAGTGACCTTCTGATTCGTCGACTTAGACACCTCCATTGTGCTTCCTATAAAATCTGAAATTACAACCTGGAAAATGTTGTGGAATAGTTATTTGGGATGATTATGGAGATGGTCTTTCTGGAGGCCCCACTGTACTTCATAGCAGAAGCAAGTAACATAAAATAAGCTGTATATCATTAACAGCGAGTCATCAGCAGGATCTCAGGAATTGTGACTTGTTCTTTAGCAGGTGTTTTTTAAACTATTTTTCGGTAAGAAGGTAAGTCACAGGAATTTAGTTGTTTTCAGATAAATTTCTAGAATATGCATTATGAAGTAGCGTAGATCACCAGATGGTCTTTAAAGACACTGACCTCAATAACAGGGAGGCGTTTTAGTACAGTAAGAGTACATTCAACTTTCCATCTAATTTCACCACTGAAATACTGCAGTAGGAATAAAGGAGGAAACTGGGATGTGGACACAGCCTTCCCAGATCCCCAGGCAGGAGGCAGAAACTTCTGTCTCAGGAGCAGGAGTGTTCCCTGTGGGAGTCAGCCATTTCTTGCTAACCTCATCTGTAGCCCAGCCTTGAACCTGAGTTCTGCTGAGCTTGACAAGCACTCATGCTCCTCCCTGCTACTGTCATTATACATCCATTACAAGATTCAGTTGTTCTTGACACAACCTTGTATAATTTCAGTCCATGGACAGTATTCTTTTCTAGCGTGTCCATAAAAACATTAAAAAATAGGCCTGGAAAAGAACAGTACGTTACCCCTTTCCATGCCCTTTCTCTATGGCCAGTGATCTTTACTGGTGCTTGTCTAACCTATTCTCAAAGACTTCCAGTGATTTCTACAGCCTCTGGGGCAATTTGTTCTAGTGCATTACCACCTTCATTGTTAAAAAGGCTTTCCTGACGTCTAAACGGAATCTTTCTGGCTGCCATTTAAGCACACTTTTTCTTGTTCTGTACATGATAAAAAGCAAATTGTTCCCTTCCTCTCCACAGCAGTCTTTTATGCTTTTAAGGGCTATTGTCACTCTCTTATACAGCCTTATCTCCCCTAGATTTTAAACAACGCTGTTTCAATTTTTTTTTTCATTGTTTTTGATGTTTTCTAAACCTCTGATGCTTCTTTTGATTGTGTCCAACTGATCAACACCTTTCATGAATTATGGCATCCGAAACTGGGCAATGAACTTAAGATACAGCTAGATTACTATTTATATATACTGTTTATCCATTTATATGCCCTTTCAAAAAATGTTAAATGTTTAATTCATATCCATGTTGTAATCCATTTTACCTGAAGGACTTTTTCTGTAACAATGTTACCAATTCAGACATTTCATTGCTTGTAATTATCCTACTGATGGCTCATGCTTAAGCAGAAAACTTTACATTCATCTTTACTGAATTGAATCTTACTACTTCAGGCCATTTCTCTAGTTTATAAAGGTCCATTCCAGTTCTACTCCAGGAACCCATCCTCTTCCAATTTCATTTTGCTTAGCTACAGCAGGCAGTACTAGTCAGTAGGAGTTCAGTCCATACGTTCTTCTTTTTGACAGTGGGCTCAGTTACAGCTTTCACAGCCAACACTTGACAGTGTCAACTAGACCGTATGTCCCTAGCTTGCTCATGAGACTCTCCTGTGAAACAGTATCAAATTAATATCTAGGTAACGGATATCTGCTACTTCTTCTCTACTCACGAGTCCTATATCTCTTATTATAGCGAGAAATCAGATTTGATATGATTTGTTCTCAACAAATCCATGTTGATTGTAGATTGTCTTTGCTTCTTCTTGGTACTTATTCATTCACATAATTTTTCTGAGAAATTAAAATTAGCTGTTTAATTTATAATTCTGGTTTTGCAGACCACACTTTTCTCTTTGTTGAGGAGAAGTCTTGTTTTGTTTCTCTTCAGTCATCTATTATCGCATCATATTCCAAGGGCTCTTTAGAGTAATCACATATTGCTTAAGCCATCTTTTTAAATTATATAGGATAAGGTTTATTGTGTCAAATAATCTCTGACTTCTGCAGGTGTTCACTGACCCCTCTGCTTTCCTTATTCTAGGCTAAAGTAATATTTTTTGTCATTAACAGAACTTATTTCAGTCACTTCATTGCAAATGTCATTCATTCTTTGAAAACATTGATGCAAGGAATGTCATATACCTGTTGACCTTCTTGATGCCATTTCCAAATAAATTTCCCTCTCTGTTTAACTGTAGCATAATTTTTCCTACAGCATATGTTTCCCACAGCATTTCCTTCTATCTCTTACATTGTCTCTCGTTACCTTTTATGTCCTTTGCTAGCTTCATCATTTTTGTGCCTTGAACTTCCTGATTTTGTCCCTTTATGTTATTACTCTATCATCTTCCCCTCTAATCTAACCTAATTTCTGCTTTCTGTAAACTTCCTTCTTATTTCTTGAGGTGCAAGAAGAACCCACTGTTTAGCCAGGCTGATAGCTCACATTACAGTCCTATCCTTCCTTTGTTTACACTGGTGGTTCTGATTCTGCTTCTTTATTGTATCTGATATCTTAGACTTGCTCCCCCTAATATCTTAGGTGCTAGTTATCTGAGGTAAAAGAACTCTGCCTTCCTGGAAATGTCAAAGCTTATATTTGTAAAAAGTTATTTCTGAACAAATCCATAATACGCTCTTGCACATGTTGAATGGATACATATTTGTGACAGTCAAGAAAAAGCGTGTCATAAAAGCATCATTTTGAGTTCTTGTTCTTACTCTATCAATCATAAAATTCTTCAGCTAGATGATAAATTTTTAGTAGTATATCTCAAAGCATTGTTATTATCAGTATATCTAAATATATCTATACTCTAAAAATTTCTAAGCACTGTAAATGCAACCTTACAGTAAATTTTTAGAAGCAGTACTTTCCTGACAAAATCTACAGCAGCATCTTGGAATGAAATATGTATTACTGCTCTTCGGTAAATATTAAAGGCAATCCTTGTTCAGAGGGACATATTCCAGAACTATGATTATCATTACAATATCACCCCTAGTGTGGATCAGGTGCTCTTTGGGAAGGCACTCTGAATCAGTTATAAGACCTATAACACAGTCAGCTTATCATGTATTTTAATGTATTTTAATATGTATGGAATTAGGAGCCTTTCCTTGAATAGATTCAGATACCTCAGTGGCAAATCTCTGTCTGTTGTACTCTGAGGATAAATTGGTTAAATTTTAACTAATTAATCTATATTATAGTTGACAAGAATTAAGATTTGGTAGCCCATTTCCAGGAAATAGTCTGGATATTGCTATAGCTAATGAAACAAAAGTTTTTCATTTTGAAGTGGTGACTGTAGGAGCTCTTAATGGAACATTTTACTTACATGCTAAATGCATTACCAGAAATAAGGTATAAATACTGTTGGATGCTGAGATAAATATTGCTGCTGTGCTCTTAGCACATTGTATGGTAGCATTTAAAGGCTGCCTGATCAGAATCTGAGTAACTTCAACTAAAATAAAGCATCTGATAAAACCAGTTTTAGAAAGCTCTCAAAATTTATCTTCTAGTAGTGTTCTTAGAAGGAGGTAATGTTTTATACAAGATGTGGTGATCTTAAGTAGGTCTCTATATACTTGCTGTTAATTCAGGTAAATTAAAATGTATGTACTGAATACTTTAATATATAATGAGCCTTGACAAGACACGACCCTTACTTGCATCTCTTCCCATCTGTTGGCAAAAAGGTAAAGAATAAGTTAATGAAACAAGTAGCGGTAAGACTAGGTTTTAACTGAGCAACAGATATGCTGAAGAAGGTGTTCCAGCAGAGGTTTACTTTTAGCTGTGTAGTTCAGAGAGGTAAGGAGGAACTACTTATAAGTTAAAAATTCCTAGCCATGTGGTATTTGCTTGCCTTTGAGCTTTGAGTGAAACTCACGAAGATTGGCACAGCTTTGAGACATTTCTGAGGAGCAGAGCTGGTTTCAGGAGGGCAGGGGCAGCTGGCTCCAGTTTGCAGAAGATGTCAGATACAAAACCAGCCCCAAGTGAGTGAGACCAAGAGATCCAGGGTTTGTGCCCACTTAAACCAGAGAAATCTAAGACACATAAGCTTGATATAAGACATACCACAAATAAGCTACTGGAGGATCAGGGCCACTTATAATATTCCTCAAAGGTAGGTGCTGCTTACCTAGAGGAGAACTGAAAGCAAAACCAGGAAATGAATGAGGGCCTAAAGAAAGAATGGGTTAAATCAAGTGTCCAGCCCCACAAAATCACTGTCTTCATAGGAGTCACTCTGTGAGCCTCTGTAAAGCAAAGGCTGAGCTTAGGAATAAATAGCCACAGACTTCTGCCACCGTGTTCAGTCTACAACAGTCACTGCAAAGCCAGTAACTTAAGGCACAGGAAAAATATATGGAAAAGGAGGTTTCATGTGTCCATGTTTCAGAGAACTGATACAACTTGAAAAAAAAATTCAAAGAAAGAGAGCTCAGTGTTTGAGACACCCATTTGTTGCAATCAGCTAAAGCAAAGGTAAATACAGGTCATTTGTTTTCAGAACTTCAAAAATCATTTGATGTTCATGAGGCAATTCAGTTGTAAACAAAGTGTGACTGTAATTGCATTTCAATCTGCTCCTACTGTAAGCTAAAAAAAAAAAAAGGGTTGATTTTTAGGTAAGATGTCAGAGGTGCTTGATTAAGCCAGTCATTGTGAAATAGTAAAAGGTCAAGGCTGTACTTCAATTTCATTTAGCTGTAATTCTCAGCACCTTAATTTCACATAAAAGAGGTCTATTCTCCTTTCTCTTAGTTATGTTTATGTAGCACTTGCCAGGTCAGTCACCCCAAACCACTCCATCACCACAAGTTCAGATTTGCTGCACCCCTGAGGCAAACCGGGCACGCGGCTGGGGGTGCTTGCTGGGGCAGTGTTGCATGGGTGAAGGATGAGTTCTCCAAGGTCCCATGGAAACCCAAGTTACCATGTAACTCCAGCATCCTCTCCTATACTGAGCTCTCATTTGCAGCCTTAACATTTAAACTCTGCCTTATTCTTCAGCAAGCATTTAAGACAGAGATAACTGCCATGTGCTTTTGTTACGGATACTCTTTTACTAGTGATGGCTACTCTTGGGCATTTATATGTTGCTTTCCTTGAAGAATTTCCAGTTAAGCATGAGAATGTTCAGTACTGTCAGTGCTAACCTCTACACAGACATGTCATACTTATTTGCTCAGAGAAAGTATGCAAAAAGATGGGTGGGGTTTTTTAGGGTGGGGACAGAAAGAAAAAGATTAAATAAAGGAAGGAATTTCAATATCAAGAAGATAAATGCACCTACTTCCTGACCATCTCTAATATGTTACTCAAAAAAGAGCCTCTTGCAGCTTGACAGGACTGGGACACAAGTAAAAAAGGAGACACTTTAGAAGTAAATGAAGGGAAGAGCTTACACTGTGATAGTCTGTCACTGAGATCTTTAATGGCAGAAGGAAACAAGCTATCAAGATTAGCATCAGGCAAGAAATTGGTGTCACTGGTAGAAAACATCTTGGATTACATCGCTACTACCCAAGCTTGGCTGACAACAGCATCTTGGCTGAACAAAATGTGTTAGCTCTAGGGAAATGACAGTGTTTAGCAGCCACAGACAATCTGACCAGATCAATTAATTGAAATGCCAGTGAAGGTCTTTGTCAAAGAATGATGTTTGAGGATCTAGTGATTCAATCAGTTAATACTCTCAATTTATTTGGTAGCTGCAGGTGTAGAATCAACAAGCATGCTAATGCAGATAGAAGCCTAGGCAATATTTTCTCCTTTGTGATTCAGGCTGGACACAATTCCTTTATAGGTTAGAAAGGGAAGAAGAGTGGCTGTGAACAATTGAATCTTGAATGCTACATCTATTTCCTATAAAACATGTCATATTTTTTAATCAGTACTTTGATCTTCTGAACGTAATAGAAGAAATCCAGCCGCTAGATTCATGCAGCATGCAAAACTAAGCCAACATTGAAGGAAAGTGAGTAACACCGGGAAGCCACAGAGGACATTTGTGCAAGACTTGTACATGCTAAAAAGGAGTTGCTGAGGGAGAAAGAAAGAAAACCCTTCATCTTACCTGATAGGAAAAGTAATTACTTTTGTAATCTCTTATCCATTACCCAATTTGAAACTCTTACTGTAGTTTCTGTTACTGAGCGATCTTGCATTTATAAGAGATCACTCCTCAGGTGATATCCCAGAGCATCAAGTACATTGAGAAAAGGACCATAGGGTCAGAAGGAACCTCTGGCTCATCAAGCCTTATCAAGATTACTTTGATCTGGTCGAGGCCTGAGGTCTTTGCTAAGATAACAGCTCCTTCCCATTGAGTTATAGAAAATACAGGAACTGACACCCTGCATGTTCCCTTACTTGAAGCAGTGTCTCTACCGCTAGCGTAGGACTGACTTTTGAGGACAATGTACCAACCACCCTTGTTGAACAGGGTCTTCTGTCCTGGTTCTAGGCTTCATCCTAAGGAACCATTCTGGAGAGCACATCCCTCAGTCCTTCACACAGCTAGGTTTATATAGCACTGACAAAAGCATATAAAACTTCATGTAAAAGCACTACATTTTTCCACCTTAAACCTCTCTACTTTGATCATTAGTAACCTTCTATTTGTCAGCTTGAATTTATTCATGGCCAGTCTGTACTGCTTAGATTTGTGTTGTTCTATCTCTAGTAACTTCAAAGCAAAAATATTTTCAGGACCTCAGTGGTTTCTACAGTAAGGGATGGAAAGCCAAGCCGGTGAGCCTATCTAAAGACTGAGTTATTTGTGCCTGGGTTATATCTAGGTTCACCTTCCAAGTCTTCTCCTCAGCTTTATGCTCACACATGATGAAACCTCTTTTTTGAAAATCTCTCATTTCTGAAAATGAAGGACAAAGAATGGATTGAAATTTTACAAATCGTTTTAATATTTTATGTCACAAATGCTGCTCTGTAAAATTGTTGCCGAGGCAAACCACTGAAAGAAGCCCAAATAAATTATTTAGAGAGGGAAATTATAAAAAACCTGGTTAATAAATGGCCAAGTAGATTCTTCTTAAGGGAAGGGGGGGAAAGGAAAAAAAAGAAAACTTTAACAAACTGTATATTTACATAGATGAATGAGTAATATTTTCTGGTTGGCACAATACATGGTAAGTAATGTGTCATTTTGGCTCAGCCACTGAACTAGAAAATTTGAAATCCGCTGAAAAATGTAAGAGCTGAAGCTACACAAATCAGCTGTGAAAGAAAAACCTTTTAGATTTTCCTATTAATCAAGATCGCACAATACTTGAATCTGAAAGATGATACAGAGTTTCTTATTGAAATCGCCATGTTAATTAACCTTCAGTTATTGTTGTTCCTTTAGTACATCATAAAAAATAGGACAATCTTGGTTTTAGCTTATTCAGTTCTCAATAATGAGTATTTCCACAGTGAACAATATATACAATTTACGTATTTATTGTCCTCTCCTATTTTGTACTTTCATTTAGAGTGATGTGCAAGCTCATGTCATTATGGAACATTCTGCACAAGGTAAGATGTTTTATTTTCAGGCTATTATGCAGAAATGTAATAATTATGAGCATCTATGTTTTTATAAAAATGTCTGATAATCTTGTAACAAATGTTTCAAATTGCCTGATAAAGCAGCTCCTTTAAGGTCACCAAAATCACTTTAAATCTTTAGAAATATGAAGGGAATTGAGAAGCAGTAGTAAAACCTGTGTGTACTCTGCCTGATCTTGAGAGTGTTGTGGTAACAGAATCACTGTTTTTTTATCCCTTTAGGATTACACTACTGAAATGAAGCATACATGAAGCTTTAAATCCAGGCAGAACCTAACACTGATTTTCTTGCTGAGTTTCCATACTTATAAAGATTTTCAAAGGAACATAAAAAAAAAAAAAAAACAAAACCCAACAATTTTTATAAGGCCTGAAAAGATGGGCCTGTTCATGGTATAGTTAAGAGTTGGAAATATCTTCTAGAGCACGCCAGTACCAAATTATTTAAAACCTGCACTGGATGAATATTAATTCTGATCTCTAAATAGAGCATACACTTGTTGAAAGTTGTGTCTGTCTCGTGTTGAGATATACTGTGCCTCCCTTCCAGCAGTCATTTGCAGGCTTTATTTCAACAAATACTGGAACAGAGTGTGAGATAAACTATGGAGGTGGACAGGGGATGGAAAAGGGAACACAAAAATGAGTACACACCTGGGGGTCTCACTCCGTAAGCACCCGGTACATGATCAGGGCACACAGCCACATCTAGGAACTAGGAAGTACTTAACTGAATTTCCTCCTGCTCATTTGTCATACAAGAAAATCTGCTGTGCAACTGCTTTAAAGAGGGCTTGATTCTTGTTTTACTTCTTATGGGTTATTGTTGTGAAGTAATTAACACTTGTGAGTTGGTTGGGGTTATTGACCGAAATATAGGTTGTTTGGAGCACTTCTGTATCAAACATGGCATGAGTCTTGGTATCTAGTAAACCTAGTGTTTCCTAAAGACAAAACAGGTGAATAGATGAAAGCAAAAAGATGTTTGAATTAGGGGTCATTTGATGTGCTTTCTGGCCTACAAGGAGTTGTCTTCATTTCCAGACAACTCTTTATAAAATCAGTCACCATCACTGTCTTATCTTTAGCTTTCTAGAGTGATGAGGTAAGAGTATCAATGGATGTTTGTTCTGTTGACTTCAGTACTATCCTGTTCAGCTCAAGGAGGCATTAATTATATTACATGATAAATCACCACTATCCCAAATAGTCAGTTCCTGTGTAAAGACTTAGACTATTGCTTGATGTTATTACTGCTCGTGAAATGTATTAATGGCAGAGAAATTCTGCCTTCAAGAACTATTTTAGACATTATAGGTCAAATCCTTAATCCTCTCAATTCAAAGAATCATTTTTGTGGGATACCAAGTTCATCTGAATTAGTATTTCAGTCTGGATTATTACCTGGAATGAAACCTGCTGCCTGAGATTAGGAAAACAGATCAATACTCTACTAGGTTACAGAATTACAGCCTCTCCCTGTGTCCCTAAATTCCTTCCTCCTTCCTTCCTTCCTTTCTTTCTTTAGCTGGTACGGTTTTAAAAAGAGAGGTGGTGCCTGGCTGCATGTTGTCATCATTGCCTGGTGGTTAGGGCACATCTATGGAGGCGAGTCATGCTTTCTCAGTGCTGTAACCATTTGATTATTGCATTTGGGGTATGAACCAACAATTCCTCCTCCTTCCATTCAAACCTTTAAAATTAGGAGTTCCTGCCAGCGACTCCTTGAAGGCATCACCTATTATTATTCATAATGCACCAAATTATGGGTTTACTACCCACAGAAGCACGAATACACTCAGGATTTTGTCTGCCTCACCGCTGGAGACTCTCAGTGGAGATTCCTTGTGGGGCTTGGGCCCGTTTGAAGGTGCCTGACTCCCCAGGGCGTGCAGGGTCTGAACCCTAACTATGCCCTCCTCAGCAGTGCTGAGCTGCAAGCAGTCTGATCCAGTTTGGCCCATGCTGGTCCCAAAAGCCACCACTGACAGCTCCTCCCTCTCCCCAGGGACCATGTCCTGGTGCTAAGGGTGGCAAGCAGCTGGTCCTTTGCCTCACACTCAAACAAAAAATCTCCATCCCTGATGCAAAGACTGCCTATCTGTGGTTACTTTTCCTTTGTATCTGTCCTACCCAGAGCTGCTTATGTCTGATAGACAGCATGTCCTTATGGCCAAGTCTTTCATCTCATCCATCCTTAATGTTTGCACCTGTGACAGACTCCATCACAAGCCTGATGCACCACTTGCTTTAAGGACCAAAAATTACACTGCAGTTGGAAAGGTTTTTACACAAAAGTGTTGCATGGCCTTTGAAGTAGCTTGCAGGGTGTCTGTAGTAGAGGAAAACATATCTCTTCTGACTGCCAGTCATATTTGTCCAAGCATCCAAACTCCCTCCCGATGGCATAAAAGACATATCAGTCCCCACCACAGAGTGGCAAAGACCTGGGTGACATGTTTGCATCCAGTAATATATGAAAAAAATTGTTTAGATTTTTTCTTTTCTATTATAAAAATTGAAATCTGTTAATGCTCACTCACATTGCCTGTTAACCTCACCTTTACTGAAATGTCAAATATGTTTAGTAGATTTTCTCAGACTGGACATCAAGAAAAAGAATATTTAATTCGTCTAATTAGCTACAACATAAAATATTCACGTTAGTAAATAGTCTGTGGAAAATAATCTAATCAATCATGTTTGCCCATTAAGCATATACTTGTTATGACTCACTCTGAAAGTAGTATCTTGTGTCTTTTAGTGAAGGCATGCTGTTTTTTCCCTGTAAACGACAGCCATCTCATCAAATAATAGTAACAAAGAAATTCCTGCATGATACTGATTTCCTTCTTTGTTACATGCCCCAAGGCATGAGAAGCAATGCATTATTCATTATTGAGGAGCATTACACCAAAGCTGTATTAAACCACCTGTAAAGAACATGGCTTACTGAGGGTACGCTGCCACCCTCCAAGTTAGTTTAGTTGGCTTCAGCACAGGACAGTAGAAATGCTCTGACCCAAGTTCTCAGCTTCTTTGCTAGAAGTGAAACTGGGGGTTTTGTGTACACTTTTTTGAAGTATTGACAGTGTGAGGAGTTGGGCCAACAATAAAGCAGAGCATGTTATTTCCATTCAGAAAGTCTTCTGAGAAGTAATAAGGAAAATGTATGCACTGAATATGCATGTAATTTCTGAACAGCTAATTGTTATCACTGGCTAACGTAGTAGGTATTCACCATTTCTTTCCCCCATGCAACTGTTTTTTTTTCCCCTTCATGCACAGTTTCTTTACTGTAGAGCTCCAGCAGAAACACCAGCTTTAAAGTAAAGCATCTTTTCTGTTTTCAATCTTACCCTAAGGAATGATCTACGTGGAAGCTTAGCTGACTTTGCAGGAGATCAAGAAGCAATGAAAACATGTTTGCCAAGAACTTGTGTCTTAAAAATTCGGTGTGACACAGGTGCCTATACTGCTGCTATTCTTAAGGGACCATGCAACCTTTAAAATCAGAGGCTGGATAAGTACTTTTAGCTGATGGCTAAATGAAAAAGAATTTCAGAATTTTATCAACAGTTCTAAGGAAGATAAGCTGTTTAAATGAAGTCATTTTATACTCACTAGGGAAACACAAAGGAATTAGGATGCCAATGGTTTTGTGCAGAGTTATAAACATTGCAGAGATAAAAAGAAAAAAATATTTGTCTCAAAATTTTTCTCTTTCCCAATCAAAAACTGTATAGAAAGATTTGCTTTAATTGAAAGCCTTGACTTCAGGCATATTTTGATTAGGGATCATATATCTGCATATTTTAATAAGATAATAAATACCTGCTGTTGTATAAAGCTTACATATTTTTCATACAGATTAATTTTTCTTTCTTCCTCATTTACATAAGACTTCCAGCCAGTTTGTTCTCATTAAAGGCATAGATTAGATAGAGGGAGACACAGTCAATAGGATATTCATCATGCATTGCTAAAATTTTAACTTTTTCACTGTAGAAAGGATTGGGTCCTATGTTGACAGAAACCCACTGCAAGTAAACAATGCTCCCCTTAATGGCAAGAAATCCCATAATAATCAGAGCGCCCTATGGGACAAAAGCACAGTTTCAGTGTTTGCAGTTAGACCTTAAACCTTATCTTCCACAGGCTGAGCTGTGGAGGAACATCTAAGTACTACAGTACAATTACAAGAGAAACCTTGTAAGTCATTAATGCAAAAGCTACATACTGCAGCCTTTTAAATTAAATTTGGTTGGATGGCTGAAATGGGACGGTCACTTAATAGCACCCTGTATCTAATGGCAACACCTTTGTACCATGTGGTTGCTTCAGGTAACGCAGGCCTGGACACAACAGCCTGGGATTGCTCTTGATTTAGTGCAAATTTTGAAGGAGGAAAACTATCTCCTGATTGTTCTGCCCCTTCTTCTTATTGGAGCCAGTTGTTGTAGAAATCACTAGTCCTAACTTTTCCCATCACCATGTCCTGAGAACTTAGCTGGCAAAGGCCTTCTGCTGTGAGAAGTTCATATATCTCAGGTGAATTAAGTTCTTTCAAATTCACTCCAATATAAATCCTTAATTTCTGATTCTTCTTTTATGTACATATTATTAGTAGAAAGTTTCTTCTTATTTGGAGTTTTCTGAGTTTAAAACTTTTATGTTCTCATTTTTTTTCTGAATACTTCACTTGAAGAATAAATCAGAAGCCAGATAACAGAATTTTCCTTTTTTCTAAACTTTGTTGATGACATAAACCCACAAACTAACCAATAAACAAGTGAAAAACTGATGTCAGGTTCTAAATATCTATCTGATTTATTCTTTTTTATTAACTTGGTTTTAAATATTTTGTATGCTATATTGTAAAATTAAGCTGTTTCCAGGAAAAATAATGAAATGGGTTAAGCTGAAACTTAGCATCTTTGTTTTTCTTCATTTAGACTAGTGAAAAAGCAGACATCATTCTTCTGATTATTTTTTTTCTATGTATTTACATTCAGCTGCCAAAAAAGGGAGTTTTAATGTAAAATGTTCACCTCCCAACATAGACATATACCTGTCCCATTTTCTATGGGCATAAAGATATGGAATGGTCTTATAATAAAAGCTGATTTAAAACTTTAAAGTAGAGCTTCTGTACTTCCAGTAGCTGTCAAAATTTCAAATGTTAGGAATTCTTAGGAAAGTCATAAAGAACAAAATGGAAAATGTCCATGTGTCTGCCCACATATTGAATACTAGATGCAAGTCTGCTCCCTCACTCTTAGTAAGGATACACAAAAACTGAAAAAGAGAGAATACAAGGAAAGGAGAAATGATGACGAGAGTTAAAGAGTGATTCCACTTACAATGAGTGATTAAATGAAGATTTAAATATTGCTTTTATTTTTTTTTTAACTTACTGATTTCTGTGGTTTGCTACTTTTGCATGTCTAGGAATTTTATTTTAAAAAGATAGTAATTATATACTGATCATTATATTTACTGCTTGACTGCTCATTTATGTGCCAAGGGCAAAATTAATGAAACACGGAGTCTAGAAAAATTGTTTGGAATGTTCACATCTATTATGGAAAGAAAAATGTGTATTAATGCAAGCTACAGTCTGTAATTTTGTTTGGAATTAATCAGAACATGAAGAAAATATTAGTGGACTGAGACATTAGGAGTCCTGGCCTATTCTAGTGAACCACCCAGGGAGAAGGAGAGGACTTGAGCCCTTAGCATCCAACTTCCACACTGGTCCTCCACAGCACATGCTTGGGAGGAAGAGTGCCGGCTAGGAACTGCTGCCAGTAACGCTGCAAATGGGGTTTGCTCTTGTTTTGAGTGGCACGTCCCCACAAGGGATCTTCTGATGTCCTTGTGCCTCCTTTGTAACACACCAGCAGGAGCACAGACCGGTCCTAACTGTTGCTGAAGCTATAGACTGTATTGCTTATCCTTCAGATGCTGCTGGCTGGAAGGGCAGTATGCAAATCTGGGAGCAAACAGAAGGAAAAAAATGTTGTGAAACCTCCTTTCCAAGATATCATGCTTTACTCTGTCAGACTGGACTTTTAGTCAAATGATAAATCCACACACAGTTGCAATAATTTCTCTTAATAATTCTGGAGGCCACAAAGCCCTTCATACTTTTAGTGGCCTTTGGAGGAAGGTTTCACAGAATGTTAGATGTCCTAATGTCTGTTTTTCAGATGAAATGTTCCCAGTCTAAAGGTTAGGCTTCGACGTCAGAATGGGGTGACTACCTGATCTTCTCAGACTGGTAAATATGAGGAAGAGATTAGGAAGAAAAGATGTTTCTCCAGTGAGACACGGAGATCGCTCTCTTTCTTTTCCCACAGATTCATGGCACAGGCATGCAACATAATCAAGAGCCTGATGAGTCTCCAGGGATCTAATAAAACATAATACAATTATATTACATTAAAAACACCTGGATAAAATAAATCATTTGAATGTTACCCATGAAATTATCTTCTGTAGTTAAACTGAAAAATGATCTTAAAAAAGTCTCAGGGAGATTTGATTTGTCCTGTATTATTTTACTGAAAAAGCCTTGTTCATCTGTCTCTCTTTAAATTCACGTGACTTTTCAACTATTTTGTACAATGAAGCATATAATTAGCAGTAATGCTGAGCTTGCGGCTGCTTTTTAGAGTTCTTCCATTCAACAAAACGTGCATAAGGAAACAAGAAAGAATCTGTACAAACTACGTAAAAATGGAGGAGCAAGATTTGTTAAGGAGAAGATATATCTCTTTACTAGGTTAGATTAAATGATTGGAAGAATTCAGATGTTTGAAAGACATGGGAGAACTATTTTCTGGGTCTTTTTTCCTGTCTTTCATCTTTGCTACAGGTGGTATCATTTTCTCCAGAAATGTTGCTCTCTTCACATGCTTTGATCCTTACAATTACCATAGCGCTACTTTTACAAATAGTACGTGTTCTCTGATGCAATTTAGAGAAGCTAAGAAATTAGAAAAACAATTAAGAGCTCATGGTTTGCATACATCTTTCTAAGTCTTGACTTATTTTTAAGACATTTAGAAGAAATCCTCTAAACTCATGTTACTTAAGTCTAATCCCAGGTCTCCTGTTGCACCAACATGCTTATAGTTGTCCTTGGAATTTATTATTTTTAATGTTCTTATTCTTGGTAACTGATTAATTGCTGACTTTTATTGTCAGGCTTTAATCCCTGGTTTGTACTTGATGGTAACAAAAACAGTTCTGATTAAGAAATTCAAAACTGTATGATTTACTAAATGCTGAAAGCTCCTGCTGTGTTCTCTGTAACATCTTATTTAATTTTGCACTTGCTTGAATTTAAAGTAAACCTTGCAGTATAGAGTGCTTTAATAATTAGTTAGCTCAAAATTCTGTAACAGTAGTTTACCAACCATTCAGATAAGAAACTTTAATTGTAATCTAAACATGTAATTAAATCTCCCACTTTCATGAACGATATAACTACATTGTCAGTCAAGGTTGCCTATTTATCAGTGTAATTTTTAAAATATATGTACACACTGATTTTGGTTTCAGTAAGATCTTGAAAAAAACATTATAGCATCAGGCAACATAATACATTAATATCTGTGGTGAGAATTCTTTTTTTAAAGCAGAAAATTATTCCAAGAAGTAATGTCATGCTCTGTCATTTTTATTCTTTTTTTCCACAACATCACCTGTTTCTAAACATTTACAGTAGCATAAGAAAAGTATTTTTTATGATTTGTTCCATATGTCTAACAAGTCAGGTTTTATTTAGGGCTGGTGGACCTTTTTTTTTTTTTTTTTTTTTTTACATTCTGGTATTTCTGCAATAGTATGTGATGTATAAAAAATATGCATTTTCTAATTTGCCTTTTTTTCCCAGCATTATTTTTAGAATGGAAAATTTACTCTGCAGTGCAGCTTCTTTGTAAGTGGGAAGTTACACAGTTTTCAAAACAGAATGGCAGTTAAGAGGGAGCTTTGTCTTTATTGTCTTTATTTAAAAATATGAGACTTTGTTCAGTGGTCCAACCAGCCATCTCTACAGTCCCTTCAGGCTCTCTTTTGTGCTAAGGACTGATATAATTATATCTAAGATTTGTAGTCTTCAAGGCAGGAGGAAAGCCTTCAGACATCATTCAGCCACCATATGCTCCAGCAATGGCAGGACTGATAGATGGAGAAGTTGTGTGTTTCCAGTTACCTAAAAGGCACAGTGATTGATTCTGAGTCCAGCCGCAACATCTCAGTGCTGGCACTGTCAGCAGCTGCACTGCTGATTGCAGTAGGATGAGCATCCTGCTGCTCCAAGACTGCTGGAGAAACCTGAGTACCCTTAAAGCTTACTTTCCCCCAAAATCGGTTTGTAAATTGAAACAGCGCGGGATTTCCATTATAATGTAATAAATACACTGTAATCTCAGTTTATAATTATATACCCACTTAATACACAGGCATTGTTTTGGAGGAAAAGCCATTAGTCTATTTCCCAGTGTTCTGGATTTCCAATGTCTTTTCCAAGTTCTCTAAAAAAATAATAATAATTAAAACAAATTAAAAATTGTCCTAAATTTATATCTTCACAAATACAGGTGAAAATATGTATTTTATGCCTAGGTATATGGCACTCAAGCATGTTAATCAGATTTCTCCTTTAGCCTATGTACTGGCTGGAGGAGCACGCGCTTTCCAGGACATCATCTGCAGAAGATTCAGTTTGAGGCAGAAATCTCCTCTGTCACAGAAATGTCTCATTTTTTGGCATAACAGGTAGGTGGATAGGGCTTGGCTCTGTTCACACCATGGCTTCCCCTTCTGGTATGGTGAACCTCTGTGTCATCCACTTGCTTTTAATAAAACATGAATAGTCAGTGGCTTAAGTGGAAATAGGTTTTCTAGAAACTAATCACCCTAGTAAACAGAATCAACTCATTTCCCTTCTCGTGCAGCAAATCCTGTGAGCTGAATGGTGAGCATCTCTCACTGTCCAGCTAAATCATATCCCATAACACAAGTCGCTTGTAAATGAGACTAGAATTGTTTCTGGTCGGTAGAGGCAGGCGATGTCTCTCACACAGCCACTTACACACAGTCTCCTGTCACTGATAATTTTGTTGCTGTTCCAAGTAGCACAGGGAATTCAGACTCAGACAGCAGCAACAGTATGGCCACACATTAAGAAAACTGTCACAAGACTTTCCAACTCACAGCTTATCCACTCCAATATCCCATTTCTAGAAGTTAGTACTAAAAGCTTGATAGGAAAATACAATCAATTGTGCATGAAAATATGCCCACCACATTACATTTTCTTCTAATCCTAATAGAGGTGAATCCTCATTCGGGCATGAGGACTGATATTTTTTTAAAAAAAAATGTTCTAGTGTTAACTGTTGCACCTCAGGGTAATCTTATCATCCATTCAGTGTGCCCTTTGGGGGACTAGATAAGTGTTAGGGCTTAGCATCTTATCAGACAGAAACTCCCTGGCAAAACCGTATTGTGAAAAAATAAAGCAAACAAAAATGGTACCTTTATCTGCCTTATATTGTTCTCCTTTTATTCTCATACCTCTGTTTAAATAAAGTTTTAGAAAAGATAAATCAGTGAGAAATTAGTATGTTGTACTCCCTTTCTCTTCCTAAGACTGCTGAATGGCTTCTCTTTTTTACACCCACCTGTGGGATACAAAAAGAATTTTGTGAGAACAAGCACTATTTTGATATAATCCCAACTTTTTCCCTGAAGTACATTGTCACTAACAAACTGCTTTTAAGATGTAATAATATCATAATTTTCATAAGTATTAAATATCACAATTACTTGCATTGTAATAACTCCTTAAAAACTACATCTATTGAATATATAGCTGTAGCAAATAAATTCAGGTGTTGCATCACAGTCACTAGAGATCTTTGAACGAGTTCCATACCCATTCAAGTGTTGTGCATATAGAGTGCTGTTTGAATTAAAAGCTTCTTGGAACTCATTAGCTTGTCTTGCAGAAGTTTCTGCAAAACACTTTCTTAATGTGCCTAGGAATTTGGAGATCAGCCACCTCAAACCTGTTTTCAGCCCCAAATACTGGGCAGTATTTTGGTTAAAATACATTAATCGCTAAGATATTTGTATAAAGATTGTTTTTAATCTACAGTTTGGTAAATAATGTATGGCTTGCTGAAGAAATCCAGGTAGCTACCAAAGACAGGGAAGAGTGAAGTATTAAAGAACTTTTAATAAGGTAGTTAAGTCTAATAGAGCAAAGACATACTCACTTATCACTGAAAGGGGAAGACCCCTGATTCCACTTAAGGAAAGATTGGACTGAGTTTCAGAACAAAAGATTAAATAGATCTAGACACTGTGGAAGACCTTCAAGACAAATCTGGCCATAACCCCAACAAACTTCCCCATGACAGAAGAGAAGGTTCAAAGCCTGAACCCCTGACTAACACCTTCTGAGCAAAGAATCCAAAGTTAACTTTGCCACAGGAGATTAAAGTTTGTGAGTGAAATGTCTATGTCAGGTCAAGCATACAGGCAATCAAATCAGTTCAGTTCCAGGTGGATCAGGGAACTGACATACAATGTCTTCAAACAGTGTTATAATTGCTGCTCTTGTGGTAAAAGCAGTAGAACGGAATATTTACTACTGCTATTCCTTTGACAGCAAAGTCCACGTATTGGACAATGTCTGAAGTGACGGGTAAATAAGTGTTAGTATTTTGATCGCTGATGTCTAGGGATTAAAATTACTCTTGATCCTCCAAAAAAGAATAAGTTGTCCCCAAAGAATAAATTGTCAAGCTTTGTCTTCCCTTGTAAAATGTTGTAAGTTAACAGTCAATATCACATTATTTCATCTGATTAAGAGCATTTGAAACCAAAAATGAGATGCTGCAGGTATACTGTTCAAAGGGCTTGACCTCATTGTACTAACAATAAATCCAGAGAAATGCCTTTCACATTATCAGCTCAATTGGTTTTAAGCAACATGAGATCAGTATCATCCCTCTACTATTTAAAAACTTTTTTGGACTACACGACGCTGGAACAAATTCAGCAATTACCACATCTCAGTGCTGTAAGAAAGGAAGAGGCAAGTTAAAGAGTGGTTAAAACAGAATAACAGAGAAGACTTGAAAATATTATATCCTGAACCAAGTAAATGGAAAGAAAATGAAGAAATTGATAAAGCAACAGGAAGGATGGATTGTAAAAGACAAAGAGGAAAAAGAAGTCTCAGTGGAGAATCAATGAATATCAAATTGACCTGAGGTCAGATCTGAGCATCAGAGCAGATGTTTGTTATCCACCCACAGTCTTAAAATCTACCAGCAAGGGCATCTGATGCTCACTCTTCCCTTGCTGCAACCTGGTCCGTGATCAAAGGGTTTGCTAGCTTCAAGAGCATGACAGAACCTTTCATCTCCACACTCTCATGTCACACTGCCTCTCATCTTTGTGCCAAAGGGTGCCTTGCCCAGGCAGCCAGCGTCTCACACCTTTCTAATAACATGAATGCCCCTGCCCTAGATAAAAATAATAATAATACTAAAAATCTTTCCTGTGACAGAATTACCTGGGGTAATGGGCTACCAGGAAAAAATCACTGTGTTATCATGATTAGAGAGGGGGCGTAATCAGGGGAAAAGAGTCTGGAAAATTGGGGCTCCTACTGCTGCCCTCTACCTACAGTCTTCAGAGCATAGAGGCAGAGGGAGGGGAGGTGGAAAGCTTTTCTTGATCTGAATTTTTGAAAATTACTCAATCCTTTGCACATGTTTCAGAGATGTGAGGATCCAGCAGTTACTGATTCACTGACTATACATGCAGAACTCAAAAAATACAAAGATAATTACTGAGCTTATGAGATGGAGGCACAGAGAAAGCTAATGATCCCATAGCTGGAGAAAGGTAAATGTGGAGAAAGGCTCAGCAAAGAGACAAAGGGTGAAGCTCAGGGGACAAAGGATCAAACAGCGCTCCTTGAAAGTGATTGTAAAGAATGATTTTGGCAATGGAGTAATCCTTGAGGAGTCAGAATAAGGACAGATAGAAATACTTATGTATAAAGAAAATACAAAGCAGACAGAAAAAAAAAAATGGATAAAAATCAAAAGCAGCACAGTTGGTAACAGTGAAATTAAGATAAGAATGAGGTTCAGCTCCACCAACAGACACAGATATCTGACTGGCTGCCTCAGCAGATCCAGGATCTAGGTGCACAGAAAACATCTGGGCATATTTTGGAGGTGCAGAAGCCAGAGCTTTGTTAACCTAGTATTAGCCAAGGCGGGGAGCAAGTTTTACCAGTCTGATTTCTCCTTCCTGCCATTGCAGCTGCTTGTTGCACAGCCTCCAGCATCACTCGAGGCTTTCAGCCTGAGGAAGCTCCAAGGACGAACCTCCATCCACAGCCTCACAGGTCCTGCTGCCCTTTCACCAAAGACCACAATGGTTAAGGTACTGCTTGGAGAGGTGGGATCAAAACCCTGCTTTGCCTCAGGTTCAGTGCCCGTTCCACATTCATGGCATGCAGAAAGACTCACAGCACTGGAGAGAGAAAAAAAACCTTTGAGCTACAACATCTATGTTTGAGGAAGATGCTCTTGAGGCTACTTTTCAGAATATTTTAAAGTCACAATGAACAATTCCTTATTCTCTTAGTGACAGTTACTCTGGTTATATTCCAGCTGAGACAGTAACCGAGCCGAGTATTGACCAATATTTTATTCCAAATCATCTGCAATCTGAACTGAATAATCTTTTAAACTTTGTCTCTTCGATAGGTTGCAGTTCTTTTTTCGCTGGCTCAGGACAGCAGCTGTACTGTAATATGAAAACTGCTTACCTATTTAATAGGTATCCTGGCTCTTTGGTAGCGTTCAGTGTTGGAGAAGGTGTAGGTAGCAGCTCACAATAGCACAAAAGATACGATCTTCTGGTCTGAAGGGGAGTAGAGAAGACTTTGCCCAAAGAGAGAAGCGTGGTGTCCCCAGCAGGCGGGAGGAAGGGCTGAGGGCAGTGGATGAAGCGAAGTCTTGGCTTGTGATATGTTCGTTGGCAAATCAAAGAGGCCACGCGAGGTATCACCAGCACGGTATATAAGGCGGCATCTTTTTCTTCAGACATTTACTTCTTGTTTGAAGATTTTTCCCTTTCTCCAAGCCAGAGCTTTGCCATTGACGTGTTTCTCTGCCAGCAGAGAGCTACTTCCTCACCCATTTCTCAACCTTCTTGCCAAGTTTCCAAACCACGTGGCTTTCTATTTGCAGCTACTATCAAGGAGTGATTTTGAGCCAGGAAAGTTTAAAGTAAGGAGCTCCTATAGGCTGAAAATAATTCTAAATTTTTACACAGTTCCTGCTAAGAAACCAGCAGATTAGAGCTGCTCCTGACTGCAGTGTGGGGACTGATTTTCTTTCTAAGAGGATTAGCCTCCTACCATTAAGTAGTTTTCCTGTTGAACCCCAACACCTGCTTATGGTGGAATCATGACAAGAATCAAGCGAATGTTCCTTCTGAGCTACATCTGCAATGAGAAATCACAAGATGAGTTACTGGAAACTGAAAACTCCTTACTTTTGTGGACACTTACAAAACACTGTAATGTATAAACCCTGAAAAGTTCCTAATTAGGATTTGTGTGCCACATGGGCAATTTTCTTCAAAAATTTACATGTAATCTATGAGTATAGCATTATTATTCATGCTCTGAGCATTGCATCCCATTTGGAAAATCTATTTCAAGCTGAACTTTGATCAGTAGACTAATTTTTTCTCTTAAATGTAGAAAATGACAGGATCTTTTTAAAATTAATAAACTACCAATATCAAGCAGTTACCATTTATCAGCATCAGGAATTGATGCCATAGTCCCATGAGAAATAATTTATACTGAACATAGATTTTCTAAAGTGAATAATGGTCTGGAGACAACAAACTTTTAAGCTACTTTCAGAATCCTTATTTATCAGAAAGTGATGGATTGCATTGGTGCAAAAAGCATGTCACTGTTACCATGCCTTCAGACAGGACTCAAGAACAGCACCGATCTCTGAAAACTTATAACAACCAGCTCCAAAGCAAAGCTCAAGGAGAAACATTGTCTTGAATATGATGCAGGAAAAAGGGAATGAAATTTAATAAATAAATAAATAAATAAAATTATTGTTACTGCTATGATGTTCAAGATCATGAGCTAGTCCTGTTGAATTCAGGAACTTTGGTGGAATTCGGAATAAATTCAAATTCTTTTAATTCTTCACATCCATTCAGACTTCCCCACATCCTCCTTTATTCACAAATCCACTATCTATTATTTCTATTTAGGTAAAAATGGAGCAGTATGTCTATAACATAGTAGGAAAAGCATACCCTCCATAAGTTAAATTTGGTATTTAAAAGCCTAAGTCAACTAACCAAAATGTTATTGCAGAAGAACTGGAAAGGAACACTTTCCTGAACCCAGCAAGCAAGAACTTGTCCTTGAGCATGGGCACTAGTGTAGATGTGTGTACAAATCATATTTCACCAGGTGAAGCTCTGCAAAGCAGTGTGACAGAATGACACCACTTTGTCCCAAGGAGGGTGATTTATTGGTGATGCCAGCCTGATCTGAGGATGACCACCGGCCTGCTGCACTCACCTCTGCTTGCTGTTCAGACAGCCAAAGCAAGCACAGCCTTCATTCATAGAATCTGGACCAAAAAAAAAGGAAAACTTTGAACCTGAATGTTGAAGTTTAAGTACTCTTTTAGTGGTCAGGATTTGAGTTACGTGAAGAGCATTCTTTGGAGCAGAGAATACTTGCCTCAGTTGGATTTGTCTCTTAACTATACATAACTTATATAATGATAAACAAAAGCAAAGAAACATAATTTGAAAGTGCCTTTCAAACAAAAGTATATTTTAAAAAAATCCAACAACATAGGCGCTTAACAATCTAGAGCTGACTGAGCATTTCTGGTTGTAGTTTGATCTATGCAGAGAAACCCAACATGTCTATTTTTCTATTAGCTAATTTCATTGAGTTTTGCCAAATAGTATAGTTTTTTTTCATGGTAGGATAAGGATAAGAGATTTTCAGTTCTTTTCTGTGAATGATCTGGCTAGGATTGGAGAAAAAGGAAATGGTTTCTACTGAGCAGTTTGCAAACTTTTCTGCTTGTAGCCTAAGTGCTAAAGAATATCTTTAATGAATTTTTATACAGCATCGGGGCATCAAATTATGTACTCCCTTGAAGATGGTAAATCACAAGAATATATCTAACTTGCATAAATTCAGTTTAACTATTTTTATGCAGCATCTACTATTTATTATCAATAATTCAAGTTATTTTAAATTAACATTAGCCTGAAGTATCTTTGTACCTTGTCTTTGAAACAACAACAAAAAGTTCTCTATCAAATACAGTGGTTTAGACTATTTAGACTAGCAGAGTACAAATATAGACTTACTGTATGAATTATTTATTTCATAATTATTACATCTAGTAACATCTGATCTGTTTTGATGTAAGTTAATGTAAATATTGATCTTTAAAAAAATATCTATCACCCATTTGGGTTACAGATCAGGTGTTCATAAAATGCAAGTGCTTTCTTTTCAAATGTTGATGCTTCCAATCAAAAAGGAATTGAAACAAATGCCTGTGAGATACGTTGGCACACAAAGGATGCAGGACTGTAAACAGACACCAAGATTAGCCCACTGATCGGTATTTCATTTGAATAATCTAATAAAAAGGGACATCAGATAACACAGGATGTAACTGAAGGGTTCTATTGAGCCCTTTCATCTTTAAAGAAATCAAGGTTAAATTATGACAGTGACCCTCTAAGTATGTGTGGCATAAGAAGACTACAGATACTCTGTTTTCTTTAACAAGTCATTAGCCTTGTATACACAGAGAACACTCTCTGTCTCCCCACAGGAGTGCGTGCAGCTGAACATCTCTAAATGTGATGGTGCTCCTTGAACGTGTCTGTTTAAAATAGGTAAAAATAACCAAGGAGTATTCCATTGCATTTAATAGCTCTTCATCGCTCTCCTCCTTTCTGGATTAAGTATTCCAAGATACCCAACCCTGAGGATTCAGTTTTTATTATAATTGATAGATAACTATGTGTTCAATATAAAAAATGAAGGGGGGGCAAGGGGAAATATCTATGTGTTCAATATAGAAAAATGAGAATCACCTTCATTCTCTCCATTCTTGTGTTGCATTTTCATATTTGTATGACTCAAAAGCCATGTTGAGAGTTTCTGGCAGTCTTATTAAAACAATGTATAGCACATGAAAATTAACAATATGTTGAAGAAGAAGAAAAAAAATATCTGTTTAAAGTCAAAACTGTGATGGAAAAAGGTAACAAGAGGGAAAATCCAAAAAGCTTGCCTTCAGGTTTTTCATACTGTGTCTTACAGAACAAAAGAAAAGAAAGAGGGAAAAAAAAAGAGAGTAAAAAAGGAAGTTACCTTGAAGGCACAAATTCTGCCCCCTATAACTAATTGTCAAGGATTTAGAAAACTTAGACACTCAAATTCAATTTATTTAATGACATAACAGACTTCAACCAGATGGACCAAATTTGAAAGCCAAAGTCCAGAGCATACGTAGTAAGTCAAAGACCAAGGAGCATGTAGGCAAACTTCTTCAAGGTGGGAGAGACCAGATTTCCCCCCTCCCTCTGACTTGCATAAGTCACTGTGGTGGGCTGATGCCGGTTGGACAGCAGGTGCCCACAAAAGCCACTCTATCACACACACACCCCTCCTCAGCTTGACAGGGGAGAGAGAATAAAACAAAAAGCTCATGGGTTGAGATAAGGACGGGGGACTCACTCACCAATTACTGTTACAGATAAAACAGACTCCACTTGGGAGACAGCTCTCCACAAAGTTCTCTAAATTAAATCCATCCCACGGGCTGCAGTGCTGCACTAACTGCTCCAGCGTGGGTCCTCTCCACGAGGTGCAGTCCTTCAGGAACAGACTGCTCCAGCATGGGTCCCTTGTGGGGTCACAACTTCTGCCAGCAAACCTGCTCCAGTATGGACTTCTTTCCCCATGGGTTCACAGGTCCTGCCAAGAGCCTGCTCCACCACAGGCATCCCATAGGGTCACAGCTTCCTTTGGGCATATTCACCCACTCTGGCTCAGGGTCCTCCATGGGCTTCAGGTGGCTATCTGCTCCATTGTTAACCTCCATGAGCTGAGGGACACAGCTAGTCTTCACAGGAATCTCTGCTCCAGCACCTAGAGCACCTTCTCCCCTCCTTCTCCACTGACCTTGGTGAGTGCAGAGTTGTTGCTCTCACATATTCTCACACCCCTCTTTGGCTGCAGTTGCAGGGATTGTTGTCCTCCTCCTTAACGGGGGTACCAACACTGTCATTAGCTGGCTTGGCTTTGGCCAGTGGTGGGTTTGTCTTGGAGGAGGCTGGCATTGGCTCAATCGGATGTGAGGGAAGCTTCTAGAGGCTTCTCACAGAAGCCACCCCTGTATCCCACCCATTACCAACACCTTGCCATGCAGACCCAATACAGCCACACATTTCAAACACACCACCTGGTGTTACTCAGCCGTTTCCCCATGCCTTTGCTTCATAGCTCTAAGAAAAATTTGCTTTACAAAGCAATCAGGCTGAAGCTAAATATGACATCATCCACCTCTTAAATCTATGTAAATAATAGAGGATATGTAAAATAACTCACAAGTGTCATTTACAGCAGCACAGAGGCTTATGGATGAAGTTTCAGGCAGCTCTGGATCCCTCCCTTTGGGAAGTTTAAGCAACTTACCGCGTTATATTCGCATGTTTTTCTTCTGCTGCAGCAAACTATTTGTCCTTTTTCACCGTGCATCTTTAACACTATGTTAGATATGCTCCAAAGAACAAGCCTGCTAAAAATATTTCAATTCTTTATCATATAGGGAAATTTGGGGAAAAACAAAAGGCAACTACAGGTGTTCAAGGCAGGTTCAGTGGAAGATCATAGTAACAGGGATTTCTTCTCTAAGTAAACTTCAACACCAGTTTTGAGTCATACAGTGCTTTGCTCTGCCAAGTAATCTCAGTGTGCTCAGAAAAGATGTTTAAATATTTCATAGCAGAACTGTATGAAGCAGTGACAGTTGAAAGTGGGGGGAAAACTTCTGTACCTTCAGTTCAAAGTAAATGAAAAAGCTAAAACACCCTAAATATCTTTATAGTCAAGAACTGCAGACAAAGGTTGCAGTTTTGAAGAATGTTATATGGTTTGACAACAAAGAAAACAAAAAAGAAAAAAGCTGGTCTGTGTACAAAAAACACAAGCAACTTCTACAACAAAACTATATATTTTCAAATACAGATTTTTAACTTGTTCTGTGTAGTTCAGCTTTTCAAATTTCAATCATAAGGCAAACACAAATTGGAAAATTCAGGCAAGCAAGTTTAGATCCATCATACCCATTACTCAGTTCTCTCTGCTCAAAGATTGAGGCACACAAAAGCAGTGACATGTTACAATTTCTTTGCAGATAGAAAATACAATCAGGTGGACACAACAGAACTATACGCAGAATATGGAAGAAAATATTACATTAGTAAGGATCAATAAGGGAGAAAAAATATAAAGCAGAGATACCAAAATCAAATCACACCTCTTGGGGGTCTGGTCCAGCAGGAGATGTGCACACACTTCAGCACAACAAGAATTTGTGTTCAAAAGGATCGGCCTGTTTCTGCACGAGCACATTGCCTGAGCTTGTTCAAAGCGAGTGTGAACGAATAATTTCTTTGGGTCAATACATATCCTAGATTAACTGGGAGCAGAGGGACAAATCAGGACCTAAGGACACTGCGATGAATCTCTAGAGCTGAATTTTCAAAAGACTGTATCCATGTTCTGCTTTGAACAAGGGAGACATCTATCTAGGTGGATTTTCAGAGGTTTTAAAAATCTAGATTTGAGCATCATTAATATGAATAAAACTGTCCAATACTCAGCTCTCACACTTTTGAGCTATATTGCTGCTATAGGAAGAGCTATATTTTATATGCAGCTTTGTGACTTGTACCCTGAAATCCTTGAGGCTGAAACAGAGTGCAATTAGACAAATTTTTATCTTCAATTTTTTGGGAAATAGTTCTTAAACTACATTAGTTGAAATAGTACTTGTCAAATATCTGTTGAGAAGTGATGAGATCTTTGTTACTTTATGAGCTACTAAATTCTGATAAAATCTTAATTATAGCTGAACAAATGCTGTTGGTATGGTAATAGTATGTTTTCTTTAAGATATGCAAAAATACATCCGACTTCCTTTACAGACAGCAATAAGACTTCTAAGGACAGGAAACTCTCTCAGATTCTGTAACGCTTCCTGTCATTTGTATGAGAATCTTCTATTCACATTACACATTGAGAAAAAAAAGGACTTTGGAGGAAAAAAAAACTATCCTCTTGAAAATGCCTTGATCTTACAATGTTAACCGAAAGACTACACAGCTGGAAACCAAATATACTTCTGTTGAAAGACTGTATTATTGAGACTAAGGGAATGGCTAGACCTTTCATATTTTTAGAAGGACATTTCCGAGTCACCGGCAGTGAGTAGCCACACCTTTCCTACGAGTTAATGTCACATTTTTCACAGATGTGGTATGCCATGTCCTGACAGGTCCAACCTACAGTCCGTATCAACAAGCATTTGTCTGATGTCTGTTTACAGGTGGAAAATAATGGGCTGCCATTGAAAATTTGCAACAATAAAAAATATATCCTCACACAACAGAAAAAATGCTAGGAGAGGAAAAATGCATTTTATAGACAGAAGACCATCAGGTGGAAATAGAGAAGTGGAACAAGAGTGTTAGGAAAACCTGGTAATACTATCACTTCAATAATTTGTTCAATTCTGGTATCAATCCTCAAAAGATGGTGAAAACCTGAAAGATCCCTTGAAAAGACCTACAAAACTGACCCAGTGGCTGGATTATGTAGTATAGGGATAAAAAAATGTTTAAATCTGTAATACTTACTTGATTTATTTCTTAAAAAAAAAAAAATAAATCCCAAAAATATGGTTTTATAAAAGTTGAAACTGTTCACAGGGGAAAATTACTTTCATGTAATTTTTAGTCAAAATATGTTGTGAAGAGCTAAAACTGTTGTAATAGCCTTCCCTGTTTTTCTTTTAAATGTAAAAAAAGAGTAGGTTTTCCCCATTGTAATGATTTTCCCCATTGCTAATCAGCTAACACTTTAAAATCAGGAAAAGTCAGTATTGATTCTAAATATCTCAAAATTGTTTAAAGCAAATTTTAAAAATTTTACTGATTCACAAAACAGCTTAAAATATGAATCTTAAATGTAAAGGATTTAGTGATTCACAAACATATAAACTACTGATGCACAAAAAGAACTTTATATAGAAATTCACATATATATATTTAACTTTGGATATTTTCTTAGGACCAAAATGTCCAACCACTACAGCTGTACAGTTTAACAAAGATAATGTTAAATATGTCTACATCACAGACATAGAAATGACCTGAGCTGGAAGCAGAAAAGGTTCTTTATTCTCTCCAAATAAAGTCTATAATGAGAAAAGGGCTCCAGTAAGTATCCCATAAGAAGCTGGAATCTGAAACTAGAAGAATTAATATTAAAAGCAAAGGAATGAAAAGGTTCATCATCTTTCCAAAATATAACTGACAACTAAGGGCTGAGTTGGGAATGATTTAATGGGATTCTGCTGCACACACTTATTCAAAGGTGAAACAACATAATCGGAAAGATCCCTCCTGGCCTTAAAACCTATGTCTCTCCAAATACATAATTGATGATTATTCCATCACATATCTATGGGGAATGTTTCCTCCTACTTTGTTAAATGGGTGAGCTTATATTTGATCCCACATCATGAGTATTGATATCCATTATACATTTTCCGCTTAGCTAATGCAATTATTCATGATATCGCAATTAGTTATACATACCCAATTGTTTTCATCCTATTAGGCAATTATCCACAGTATCTTCTGACAAGCAGTTTCACTGACTAATTATTTGTTGTACAAAGAGTGTACGTATTTTTAATAATACTAAATTTAATTGTTTTAATTTCATTTGGCCTATACCTGTTCTAGTATTCCATTGCAATACAACATAGGTAGCATGAAGCATGTAAATTAATCTATGCAAAGTCTAAAAATCCTCTAATCTAGAAATACTCTATATATATTATCATCTATCAACTACGCAAATTCTGTAATTAGCTAAAAGAGAGGTTGCAGAAGATTTTTTTTATACTAGAGAATGTAACAGTCCCTGAGGAAGCAATGTTCTTATCATGGTGTGTGTATATGCACATACTTATATACAAACACGTGTATAGAGAAAACATGTATATTTAGATACATTTAGTATGTATATGCATCTATAATATCACTATATATGTACAACTGTGGTGCTTTGCAGACACCACCTTTCTGCTCTCACATTGCTCATGTGAAATCACAGTGGCTGACACTGCAAGTGCAATTGTTGATGTGGGACTTGAATAATCTGCCCCTGGACTACAAAAAACTGACAGTAAACTTTTAAAATTTTAGGATAGCATTTTATATATCTAAAAATATATAAGCAAGTCCTTGAGTATATGAATATATCCTTGGAACTCCTACCTACGTGCTATGGACAAAAATAAGAAAAAGTAGACAACTGGATATGATCAGTATTTTTGAGATATCTCATCCTAGTTGCTTTGATAGAACATAGCCAATCAGTGCTGTGCTAATAGTTATTAGTTATAAAGCAGATCCCACAGCAAATGGGTCAGAAGAAAAGAGAAAAAATCAGAACATGTTAGAACTGGGGTTTTCTTAAACACCTTAGTTTAGCAGGGTCATAGCTCAAAACAACTAAACAGTTTAATGAAACTTATGGTGAATTTGCAAATTTGCACTGTCTGTAAAATCTTTGTATCAGAAACACAGTGCAATAAAATTATATACATAAAAGTAAAAAGTGGTTAATGACATCACATAATCTCTATTTTATTGTCCCTTAGAGACCTCAGGGCCTTACAAGTGCATCCTGCTTTCATCTTCTCCAATTTAGAGTTCTCTCCTTCTTGCCTCCAGAAGGAAAGACCATGCTGAATGTTACCGTACAACCAACAGAACAACAAAGGAAAACCTTGGATCCTTTGCCTTGCAATTCAGGCTCCAGTGCCATGGATGTGCTGTCTCAATTGTATTCCTTTATTTCCTGTGTACCACTAAAAATTCTTGCCAGAGAAATAACTTTGCCATGCACATTTAAATCTTCATTCTCATTCTTACAGAATCCTTACTCTAACATTTAAGCAGCATGAACTGATTTAAAATTTACTTTAAATGTAGTCTATTGCCTTTCAAAGGCTACCAAAAACTACCAAAGGGTTATAAAGAGTGGAAATGAGAATTCAAACATTAAGTTGAATAAGAAGCACCTTATTTGATTACCAAAATTATGCCCCAAAGAACAGCTTCAAGCATTACTTCACCTGTGGGGAATATAGCAAACATTGCTTTGAAGAGAGTTAATTTTCTGACAGAAGCAGCTTGTATAGGTTTTACATAAAATTATTTTTATGCCAGTACTGGAGCATCTGCTTATCCTTTAAAGTACACTGTTCAAGTGAATCCCCAGCAAAGGACTTGTTCCTTTTTGTTTGGCTCAAACCAAGTGTGTCACTCGACTATCTTTGGCTGCTGCTTTGTTGCATTGTATACAACAGTACTGTAATATTGCTGCTTTTCTGCAAGAACTAAGGGGGATGGAGGGGTGTCTTTTTTATTATTATTATTATTTCTTTTTTGAACGTGGAGCTGGGATGAATTGTAATAGAGACATATGTTAGCTGTATTATTTAATGTGGGTCAATTTAATAGTTGCATGAAGATAGGCAACAATTTCATTTGTAAATTAGCACGGGCACAAGTTGCCCAGAGAGGCTGTATGGTCTCCATCCCTGGAGATATTCAAAACCTGATGGGACATGGCCCTGAGCATCCTCCTCCAGGTGACACTGGTTGGTCTGAGCAGAGGCTGGACCAGACAACCTTCAGAGAAGCTTTCCCAACTCAGCCCTTCTGTGATGCTGTGAACTGTGCCACAGCTGTCCCTGTGTGCCAAAGCCCACAGTCCCCCCCTGCTGCAGCAGGCTCACTGGACACTTTTTGTGCAGCTTTTACAAACAGGATCAAGAATTGTCCAAAATCTTCATCCAGAGGAAAGCAGTAGGAAGAGAAAGGACAATGAGAGAGAGAGATAGCATGCATGTGTAATTTTTCCAGTTGAAATCCTCAGTAAAACATAAATCCAAAGCACTCTTTAAAAAAAAAAAAAAAAAAAAAAAAAAAAGTGTCCTGAATTATGCTCTGGATGCTCAGATCATTGTACAAGGAGCCTGTGCTCGACATCCAGGCACCCAACTCGACGGTGTGAATACTCCCCTGTGACTTTAAACAGGACTTTTTACCTTTCTGGAGAAGGGTAAGAAACTTCCATGCAGCTAAAACAAATACATTCTTTACAGCTGAAGAATTTCCCTTTGTGCCTCTTTTTCTGTTAAGAGAAGGGCTGAATCAGAAAGTGCAGCTGTAAATTATCTGTGAGAGGAGGCAGAGCGAGCCTCCTGCCCTGCATCCCACCCTGACACGGACAGTAAGAGGCTGCTGCCTGTGATAAACAGCAGCATTTCCCAGAGATTTAGAGACAAAGGACACAGAGATGGAGACATAGCTACACAGTTCTTAAATAATTATAAAGCAACAGCTCAGGGACCTCACTGAAAATTAGAAGCCTTTTATGCTAGATATTATATAGACCTGTATATACGTCACCTGCTTCAATGAATCCAGTTTATGAGAAGTACTGCGACGATGACAGGTTTCAGATTTAAAATGTATTCGCTCTCCTTTTGTCATTTCTCAATCTCTTTCTGGGATAAGCTGGCAGATCTCTGAAAAAGGAAGAAAAGTACAACTATTAACCAAGCACCCAGGTAAAAAATCACATTGTCAGGAAAGTAGTTTTCCCCTTTAATGATGTCTTGGATGGCTTCATGTACAGTATAAAATGCCTTCTTTTCTGCTGGGTTCATTTGAATTATAATGCACAAAGTAAAAGGGAGAACACATTTTTTTCTGCTCTGCTGAGTTTAGCTGACTCTAAGATTGACAGTGCTGGAGATGGACATGGAAATTCAAAATGTGTCAGAAGTAAGTGGCTAATGTTTTCTTAGAGGCTTTCTTGTAAGGATAGCGTGCTCACATTAGGACACAGCTCCGTGCACATGTGTGTGCATGTATCCAAACAGCTAACATTGCAGCTATATAATGCTGAGTAAATCCTTAGAATGTAATGGAAATAGTCCAGGCTCATGTCATTTTAAACACTAACAGAATTTGCCTGGTTATATAAGGATTGCCCAATAAGACAAGAGATTTGCTGTGCTGGACAACTCTGTAGATAAAAAGTTATTGAGTCTCTTTAAAATAATTGGCTTCAGGAGAGCATATAGCTCAAAGTGTAGGGTGAGAGGAGATCTGAGATCATGCAGTCTGCCCTTTGCACTGCTTTCCATCACACCTCTGGAGCAAGTGCTACTGGATCATTCCAGACAGGCATTTCTCTAACCTGTTCTTGAAAACCTCCAGTTATGAGGACTCCATAACTTCCCTACATATCCATATACATTTTCTTACACCCAAATGACGTTCAATGCTAGTGAACTCTGGCTCCATCAATGAGTGGGATAATGACCTCCCAATTTTGAATATGACAGCCTCTTAAGCCAAGAAGAATAAAATAGGAAATCTAAGTGCTAAAAAAAAAAAAAAAATCAAGAAAGATATTGTTAAGCTGTAAGGAGAATTGTTGAACGGGAATAAAACATATACATGATGCAGCTGTGTGATGCAGAAACAGCAGGAATATGCACAGATGTGTCAATTGTACCAGGAGCAATAAGTCAGTGAATGTGAAAACTAAATAATTACCTTCTAAGAGCATAAAAGGTCAGAGGCAAATGAGGCCATTGTGCTTAGAGAAATGAGGACATAACACAACCTCTACTTTACTTCTTATTAAGGAATTCAGGTGTCATTCCTAGTCATATTGACAGAAAATATTCTCACGGGAAATAGTACCATAGTATCTTTGCAGTGGGTTGGCTTGGGTCTGAATTGCCAGGTGTCTCAAAATGAAACAGGCAGCCACAAGAAAGGAGCATGTAATGCGATCCTCTTGGCTCACTTTATCTTTTTTGTGCTTCTACAGTACTCCAAAGACTATTTCAGAAAACTTCCCCAAAGGAAGGACACCTCAAATAGTACGAAATCGTCAGAACATAGTCATAACTTTTTTCCTGAAAAAGAAAAATCCTCATCATATTCCATACTCCATTCTTTCCATTAAATAAGGAAAAACAGCTTTTCATCACATCTATTGATACAGGAGATCATTGAAGGTCTACCAATTTGCTACTTCAAGATCTACTACTGAAGTAAGTATATAGCACAGTCCTCCTGGTCACAAGAAAAAGAACAGATCCAGAGCGGAATCACTAACTGTGCCAGCTCATTCTTATTTCAGTGACCTTCTTCCAGCACTAGAAATTAATTATTTTAAGTTTATTATTTCTTTAAGGTGAATTGAAAGATTAAGGTTAAACCTTTACAATGAAAGTAAACAGTTTTCCTAATCTACCTATATTTGACTGATTATTTGAATTTTAAGGATATTTTCATTATAGCTTTATAGCTCATATTTTATCTTACAGGATGAGTAAATACAATTCAAAAGGCTCTGACAGATCCTTTAGAGGTTCAGCAGACCAAGACTGTACTGCAATATTAAGGTTCAGAATTTGTAGCTTGTCTTAAATTTGGTGAGCAAGAGTACAGGTTGTATGACTCATTAACATGCATATAAACTCCTAGTTTGATGCCTTCTGCTAAGTATAATTAATTTCAAAATTTAATCAGATTAGTTTTAATGAAGTTCACATTTTACAAACTTACCAAGGATAATCACGTGCACATCTTGGTAGGCACAATTACACCAGAAGAGGGATCCTTTATCTATTTTTAACTTTTGCGTTCCAATTAATAATATAAAATTTAGATTTTGATTACTGTATATTAACAGGAGTAGTAACTGTTGGCTAAGTAGCAAAACATGCCTCATGACTGAACTGATAAGTCATTGAAATACATCTCTAAGTTTTGTCGTCACTGTTTATTTTTCCAAATGAACAGCCTGGTTGATAATTAAAATGTTAAAAGCAATGAGAATACATCTTGTATATGCCCTTCATCAGTTTTTTCCTATTACAACATAAATGTAATTATTGCAGGTCTGTCTGTGCTTCCATAAGCCTTGGACGTGATCATCTGTGCCCTTGAAACTTGAGTCTAAAGCCGGGACAGGTGGGAATGACCCTTACATAGGCCTGAGGGACCGATCCTCACTTAAGCCAAAGCTTCATTAAAGCACTTGTCATGATAAGGGACTTTAAAGGGGAGGGGGCCCTTCGATGTGTGCGCATTTTTCAGGCCTTCCACTTTGCTGGAGTGTATTAACTGGGAAGAAAAATTGTAGTCAGCTGAAGGCATTGGGCTTGTGCAATTTTGTGTGAATAAATATTTCCTGCCAAACAATAAGCTCCGATACTTTATCTTTTATTGCATAAAAAGGTGGTGAAATTATTATAGCCGTTCCCCTGAGCATGCAGTTACGACATTGATTTGCTCGTTTTCTACTGAAGAATTGTTAAAATTTATTACTTGGAGATATTTCCTTTGAAGAAATGCACTACATAAACCAGTAGGTTTTTCCAGTGTAAGATTTATACTGAAAATACTAGTTACCATAAAAGCTTTGAAAACAGGGGTGGAGGAGCACTTTGTGGCTGTCTGAAGAGAGCTGACAGCACCGTGACGCAGAGCTCCTGCTTACGTTTCTGTCTGGCCCTAATTGATATGTCCCTACTCATTATTTGTTTCTACACATGAAGGCAACAAATTAGGCAATGCAGAAAGGAAAGTATGAACCTTGTCCCAAACGTCTTACAGCTTTAGGTGCTAAAAAATATCCATGTAACTATTAGGATCAGTATATTAATATTAAGATTACTCTTAAGGCATTCATAATACTATTCCTATCCATGTTTACTATTAAGACATCCATATTTTGCTAATTCAGGGGGTGCAGCTTGCAGAGTAACACAGCAAATACTTACACGCTATTTAACAAATGAAGGCAAAATGAATGATTCTACCTGCATCAAAAAAGTCAAGCTATTGTAAAACAATAAACCTTGTTGTTTTAACATTGAAGGACGGCATAGATGGGGAAGGCAGAAGCACAACATTGTGTGCTTAAGGGGGACGAGAGAACCCCTATATAAACTATACATATATATATATATATATATACACACACACACATGACTAATATAAACTATTGTCACTTATTCTGATCAGCTGAACCAAAAATCTGGAGCCCATAGACCTTGTGTCAGCACTTTGTGGCTTTTGCTCTAACACAGTTGGGAAGCAAAAAGGAGGCAGAATTGTTTTTTACTGTAGCTTTAGAGTTCCTTAAAGGACACCAGAAAAAAACCCTGAACATTCCACTGTTCTCTGCCTCCCTAAACCTGGCATCATTCCATAAGGGATCTTGATTCCGTTGGTCTCTGCTACCATGTTCTGCTTATAGAAGCTTTTTTGCTTTGACAAGGAACACTGTAAAGATTTCATGCTACATTAAAATCAGCTTTTCGTTCTAAGTCTTCCCGCTTTCCCTTTGTTTTATCACATATCTTTTTAATCTCAGTAATTGCATTATTCCATTTAACGAAAAAAAGGCAGAGCACACTCTTCACAAAGCCCTTCAGCTCTTTTAGACTGACAATATTGTAGTAGATTATTCTTCTCAGAGCAAGTGCTTTTTGGGTTTACTTGTAAACCTGCTTCATCATCCCTACTAACCTTTCTTTATCTCTTTCAGCTCTGCATTTCAAAGCACAGAAAACAGTGCTACTGATCAATTGCTATATGTATCACATACATAACATATACAAATTTTTATAAAATATTTTCTAAAATGTCCACATATATCTTGAAATGGTTGTGAATATATGTTGCTATATTGAATAAATATATTTATGATAACAGATTAGGTCTCAAAGCTTGTTCTGTTCTCTATGTCTTAATTTTAAGAAATGAAATTCATTGCTATTCCCATGGCCATTTTGAATCACATTTAAGTGATACACAGGTTTTTCTCTTTGCTTCTGAGTAAGGAAGATAATTTTGTCAGTAATGTTCATTAAAATATAACCTATGAAATTATTTCAAACAGTATTTACTTTATTATTCAATCTCAGCCTCTTGAAATGAATCATTTTTTTTATTTATTCAAGGCACTCAATCCCCATCATGAATTATTCATTACCTGCAGTGGTATTTGAAATACTAATTATTTTTTTTTACCTCTACTATATAATTCAAAGGCCAACCGGTCCAAATGGCTTCAAATCTCAATCAGATTAAACATGAGTGGCTTCAATCTGCTTGCAGATTGAGACCAAGTTTACTACAGTACAGTATAGAGGTAATATTGATTTCATAATTATTGTTCATGACAGCAAATCAGATAAGACTGAAAGTGATATTTCCATTAAAATAAGTTAAAATCCATAATTTTCAAACATGAAACTTTCAGATTAATTTTTACCTTTCTCTTTTGTTTCTGTTTTCTTCCCTCAGTTGTCTTTCATTTTTTATTCTATGTCATATTTGCAAGGGGGACATAGTATCAGAAATTTAAAAAGGAAAGGAAAACACCAGAACTTTGGAAAAAGAGGTACATTGGCTCATTTTAGTTAAACATCAGTTTTGTTGGGGGAAGAAGGTTGGTTTTTTTCTCAGCTTTTCTGCACAAAACTCTTTGCTTGGTTCCATAAAAACAAAGCACCATTTTAAATCTGTTTTAGTAAACCCACCAATGTCCCTGTTTGTCTTCGGCATTTAGGAAAAAAAGGTTGTGGATATCTTCAGATGGGGAGGCTTTTGAAAGATCTCAGAGTGGTTTTGTACATGCCATTGACAGGTACATAAGAACATTTATAAGGAACGTGGGCACAGCACCTCGGTATAAGCGTACAACAGTTTATCGCTAAAGCAGGGAAGGACACACGATATTTTCATCAAAGCAACACGAGTAACCTTATACTGAGTGTTAGCAGGAACTATCTGCATACAAGGCAACGAATCTTGTATTAAGATTCCTTATGAGACCCCAGTGAGGTCAGACTGTGTTTTTCAATGTAAAGTTAACATTGGATAACCGTGTCCTCGGTGACACTGGAGCACACAAAAGATGTCAGATCAATGGTAATGAAGAACATAAGCAATTCAGAGTACACTGTAGCATGCCTAACTGGTGAACAGAAATGCACGTGTACAGCGGATGTCTGTGGGGATAAAAGGACATATTTACATACATTTACACATCCATTATAGGAGAAGCTGTTTCCACATGCTGAGATATCTCATTTATGTCCTTTTACTTATTCTTGCTAAGCCAGAAAGGTTGTGAGTACAATAACCATGGAGTGCTCCATTTATTGTACTGCTTTCTACATATTAAAAAAAAAAAAAAGTTTAATTGTATTTTTTAAGTTGAACACATCTTTTTTTTATATATATAATGATTATAGCATTCAGATGTCCATTTGAAAGTATGAATTTCATTAAAGAGATATTTAATATGCCTCTATTAAGAGTCTGTATCAATGCATCACAGTACAGTATAGAGCAATGTAAGGTATACATAAAATATAAATATCAGTGCCAAAACCAATGGAAATAATAAACCAGAACTAGTGTAAATGTCAAGGGCAGGACTCCTGCACAGGCCAGATTTCATTTAGCATTACAGTAAAGAATGAGCTTGCATACTTTTCTCAGTAGGTGATTTAACTTAATTACTGCGAGAGGTGCCAATATGTAGGAGTGCCAGGATGAAGCAGCAGCAGTTTTTCTGACATTACATTTGAAAGTAGTTCTCCGTATGCCCAATTTCGTTCCCTAGACATTTTAAAAAGAAAAGCAGGGTGTTTTGGGGTTTGGTGGTTGTTTTGGTTTGGGTTTTTTTTCAGGGTGGGGGTGTGGGGGGGGTTATTTCCTACATATCACATGCAATTCCCCCAGGACAGAGAGGAGAACAGGCTGGCTATTAATCTCTAAAATAATATTGTTCTTTAGCAGAAGAACCTTAAGACTTTCACATCATTGTAAAAATAAAATTTTTAAAAAAAGTGTCTTTTGTTTAACATTTCTAAACACCCTGGTACAGTTGAGCTCTGAAGAACCACAGTGTTTCAGAAGCAAGGGTTTTTAATGTGCTTAAATCAGCTTAGCATTTCTTAACATTTATTTTATTGGAAGGCATATTTCGCTTCCTGACTTATTCCATGACACTCATGCAGTTGAACCCCACTCTGTAAGAAATGCTGGAGAAGATCCTCCTCCGAGGATCTGACCTGAGCAGCCGGTGAATAGTTAAATAACAGCCCAGGAACTGAAAACAGAACAAGGAAGATCAGGTGTGCAAGGAGTAAAATGTTTATCGAAAAGGCTGGTTAAGACTGATCTGTATGAATAATTAGTCACATTCTACCAGATAATGCCACACAATGTTGTTAAACACATGCAACATGGAAGTCCTTGCAGCTGCATGGAAAATAATTAGGAGATAATTTCATCTGCATTGTTAGTTGTGACATAATGGTATGTATATATTTTTGGTAGCTATACAGTATCACCATGATCTGTGATGGTGGATGATATATTTGTTATATATTTCTCTAGAAACATCCAAAGCTACATGGTATCCAGCTTTGTGCTGTAAGGGGGAGAAAGTAAAAAGGGAAGACGTTAGTGATTTTGCTAATGGCTTATGTCAGCAGTGACTGCAGTACTCTATTCACCTATTCAGTTCTGAAGCCTTATAGGTTAGTGGAGATGAGACAGTCTTGGAGGCATTAAAATTGGCAAGAACATAAATAGAAGATGTTGTTCTTCCTTCTCCTTACGTCCCATGCTGGAATTAAATCCAGAGGAAAACAAATTATTACTCCCTCAAAACCAATTAAGAGAAAATTATAGAGCTCTGGCGTATGCTTGTACACCCTGTTTTGCCTTAGAGGCTTCTCTAAAAATGAAATAAATGATGGGGTGTGGATGTGGGGGGTGGTGTATTACTTTTTTTATGAAGAGATAGTCCCAGTAGGTGCTGATCTAAGAAAAACCTCACTAGATAAATATTACCCTGTATATGTAAGGTAGCACGCCGTTTCAGAATACACCAAGGAAATCGCATTAACTGAACAAGGACTTACATTTTATTGGGAGGTGGAAGGTGAGAACGTTACATCAAGTGAACGACGGGAGCACGCTGCCTGCCTGCTGCCTGCCAGACTTCGAACCTCCCTTCGGCTTGCTCCGATCCACAGCCAAGCTTTGACCTGGCACAGCTGTTTGAACTCCGCTCAGACAGCTGCGAAAACCACTATGTTTCTGAGGAAGCTGTGAGAAAATATGTAGACAGGCACCAAGTGAGAGAAGAAAGGCGAAACTGCAGGCAGAGGTAAGGTGGCGGAGGCAGGACTGTCAGCGGCTCACCAGCAGAGCTACGGCTGCTGCGGGGGGGATGCCCTGCATCTCCGTGTCTGTGTCTCCACGCACCGTCTCTGTGCACAGCAAATGTTACCTCAAAAAAAGCACCCAAAAGAGGGAGATCTGCGCGTCTTCACTCATTAACGTGTTTTACAAGGGGAAGAATGAGTCCATATAAAATCTAACATTTTGATACACTGCAGCTAGGAAGATAGTCCCTCTAAACTGTCAACATTTCTTTATGGATGATGTACCGCTAAACGCTCCATCTAGTATTTCTCCTGTTATTTTATTCTCCTGCATTTTTTTCCTTTGAAAACAGTCTGACAATGGCTGTCTGGAGTCAAAGCTTTTTCAGGCTACATATTACTGATCACACTTGCTGTGCTGCTGCACAAGTTTTCCATGCAAGTGCTGCTGAGTGCTGTTTGAGACCTTCCACTCAGTTCCAGTAACTTCATTAAGGTAATTGGAATCAGGGTTTATTTATTGCTGCCCACATTGATTTTGTATAGCGTATAGATAAATGATAGTGCTGGAGAAAGTTGTTCTCTGGCAAATCCATTAGACTGTGCAACAAAAAGCCATATGACTTTCTCACTGTACAACACTGGTCCACTGGTGTTCAGACTGTACATTATCTCATGCCTTTACAATAGGTGTGGATATCAAAACCATTCCAGGCTGATTTTTATCGTCTTCCTTTACCAATCGTTAGATGTCAAGATCAGAAACCGTGCACGTTAGCACTTCTCATTTACCAATATTTTTTTGCACATCTGAATAAACTGAAATGGTTGAAATAATATATCATTGTTGATCAAACTAATGTACCGAAATTTGGTACATTGAGAACATTTAGGAAGCATACCGCTGTCCTGCATATCATTTTGGTGACCAAAAGCATGGTTAAAAAATACCGAGAAGAACAATGCCAAGAACCATGAGGAGGTAAGAGCGATCTTGTCCTGTCACAGTGGAGTCAGTCACTTACACCACCCTACTCAAGCCAAGCAGGAATCCCATCCTGCACTCCCCACAGCAGCACTAGTACTCAGGGCACACCTCCTGAGAGCTGAGCACAAAACCATGAGCCTACTTTGGCCAAATTTTTGTTCATTTGATGACCTCTTTGAGCTTCTGCAGCATGAGAGGAAGATTTAGCTTGGAACAAGAGAAGAAAGATTACATTATTGTCTAAAATAAGAGATAATTAATGCCACAGAAGTAGCTTTTCTCACTCTGGTGCAGTTCTGAGGATGAAGTTTTGCCTCTTAGCTCCCCAGCAAAGATGAATGAGAGACATCATGACTTCATCGTTCTTGTATGAGTCTGTCCGTCTCATAAGCCAGTTAGTTTATTCTCCTTATTCTTGATTCATTGCATCCTGGACATGACTCTGCCAAATCATTTTATTTTTCTACAATTCATAAACTTTTCTGAGTGTTTTGACAATATTCTGCAGTCTCTGTTGGGCTTCTGTGCGGGCAGAAGTTCCTTGAGCTTCTGCATGCATGTTATTTATTTCTTGTTTGCAGCCATAACCCCTTCAAAGTGTCATTACACATATTTTTTTTAGATTCATTTAGACTCCTGAAGCTATCTGAATTTCTTCTTAGTACTATTTGCAGAAACAGGTTATTCGTAGAGTGATGGGGCAAGCTGGGCTGAGTGAGATTTCTTCCTCACAGCTTTCCCTGACCTATATGAGCCAGGGCAATACATTTCAGCACTGACTGGGGTGAAATGGATTTTTGCTAATTTCTCAGAAAATATTAGAAGTTTTCTCAGACTTATAAAATAAAAAATTCTTATTTTCAACCTAGTTCCCTGCAGGTATATTCTTATTCCAGTGTTCTTCAGACTTCTAAGAACGAAGTAGCTGCTTTCTGGATAATCAAAGAGTTCTTTCTCTGATGCTTTATTCTAACATAGTTTCCCAATGATGTACACAGCTAAGAGAGGAAAAATGCCCAAACGAGCTTAACAGATAGATGAACACCCTTGGGAGCCATTTCGGATTCCAAAGCTTCATTGCTCATTCTACAATATCCCATTCAGCTGTCTATCAGATATATAGTAGGCAAGTTGTTAATGGATTTAGTAAGAGTGTAGAAGGTCCCACTGTTCACACCTTGACTTACAAACCGGTTTGCCTAATGATGCTTATTTTCTTTTTGTCTAAATGTCACCATGTGTTATGCAGGCCCTTGTAAATGTTCTGTTAATGTGACTAATTATGCATATATATATATATATGTAAGTATACATATATGCCTGTGTATACAAATATCTTCATATTCTCTTTAACTGTACTGAGCCAAATATTAGAGTTTTTCCTTGACTTACTTGTAGGATGTTGTATCTATCCATAACTGATAACTGAATTCTACATCTAGTAAAATTCTAGGTTTCTAAGCACACATATGATCCTACTGAGAGAAAATTTTGAAAGATTTTAGTCTAGTAGTACCACATCCATTAAAAAAAAAAAAAAAAAAAAAAAAGAATTGTAGCTCACTATAGATCATTTTCCTTTCTGGTAAGTAGCTAGATATGCTCCAAAAAAATGCATTTTTGCTCAAAGGAAATCTTCCTAACATTATTTCTGCTCCTAAGTCTTACTTTCAGCTTCATCTTCTTTTCCCTGTTCTTCTTCTTCTTCAGTCTTACAGCTTAAAAACCCTAAACTTTTGTTTACTTTCTAATGAAACTATGAAAAGGTCAAAAAATGTATTTTTTTCTAGGGCAGCAGACATTACCCATCATCTCACCAGAAACTGAAGATGAATGGCAGAGAATATAAAGACTCTATGTTGTGCTCTGAGACTGCTGTGAAATGCCTGCAGTAAGGATTGCCCTTGTGAGGCCAGACAATCATTACAATCACTGTGAAGATGATGCTTACAGCTTTTTTTTTTTTCTTATAGAGACAGCTCTGACCTGAGTCACAATGAAACATAATGGGAGACAGCCAGTTGCACGTAGCTCTGTGGGAGAAGCTATATCACTTACATAGATGTAGGACCCAGAAAGGTAGAAAAAGATGCTACAAGCTTTTTCAGGGTGCTGCAGCTGGGTGAAACACCTGCAAGATTTCCTGCTGCTCCTTCAGGTAAAGAATCACTTGAAGTGGGATCTATTTAGACATCCAACTACAAGTTTGTTACTTTGAAAAGGCTCTGCTTTCAACTGCTGATAACCAGTCAGAGCTATACCCTAAAATTGCACTGCTGTGGGTACATCAAAACAATCTCTGTCTTAACCAGACAGAGCATCCCAAAACCCAACACCTAAGCAGGATCCAGAAACAAAACATACCACTGCCAAAACACTTTGGGGGAACTCCAACCAGTAAGAAAGCGTACAGTTAAATTTGATGTATCACAGATTGCTGTTCCTGTGATTACTTTCAAAAGCACGGCCAGAGGAGGTGGGGGAGGGGGGTAACATTTCTCTTTCTGTGGTTGCTGGAGCCCTCCCCGAGGGACCGTGGCTGGTGCTTGGTTCCCTTTTCTTCCTGTGACTTTCAGCTCACGCAGGCAGGTGCGCCTCAGGAGCCAGACCTGTCCTTCCCCACTGCAGTCCTCAGCCTGCCACCATCATTCTTACAACGTATTGTGAAGTAATGTCAGGGGAAGTAGAGTAAGACTTGAACTCCCGAGTCAAGTATTTTTCCAAATAAACACTTTGAAAATAAAGATGTCAGAATACTGAGCTGCAATAAAACACAAAGAAAGGGCCACTTTGTACTGAAACCCCTCTTTAAAACAGAAAACCACAAGCAGTTTACCTAGATTAAAACATGCCCATGGACTACCCCCTGTCTCAGAGAACCCCAGAGTAACACCTGGCAAAAATAATTGAGATGGATCTATTTATTTCAACATCTGATTGCCAATTTCAGCTAGGGTCGGAAAGGAACAAGGAAATATCCCCTAAGACTAATACCATCCCAGCAGGGTAGAGGGCTGTCAAAGCGATGAGCGGCACACGGCTGAGTGGCACGTGGAAATGGTACAGACCTTCCATCCAGCACCCCAGGGAAGGGCTCGGGGGCAATGACAGTAATTAATTTTGGGCCATCTTCTGTTCTCACTCTGCAGTCAGCTAAGACTGGGGGCGGGGGGAGGTTGGGTTCTGTTCATTTTCTCTTCTAGTTACAAACCATAGCGTTAGAATACATCCTGTGTAACTGACACTGAAATTATTTGTCCTGAGATCTGAATTGGCAAGTACCAAAATCACTGGGCCAGAACTGCCTACATTGTATGTTCATTGCCCAATAAACAGTAACAGATGCACACCTGCAATAAAATAACCTGAGCATTACACTATAGAAAATTTATTGAAAAGCACAAAATGTGAGAAATTTTCAGATCTTTATTAGAACAATTATCTACTCTTTGCAAAATAAGTATACTCAATAATGTAGCTTTATTTAGAAAAAAAACTTTTAAATTATCTGTAACTAGATTATCAGCTCTTTCCACTTCTTTAACGCTTTTTAGCCTATCATTTGTCTTAAACTCCTTTAATATTAGTTGAATAATCTCCATAATATTTTTCTAACGCAGCATTGTCCCCATTTTACAAATGGGTTACTTGAGGTACAGAGACTTTTAAAGCCACATTTCCTTTTAAAGCCAATTGTCTTCCTAAAATCAGGTTACTAGTGTACAGGGTTGAGTAGTTAGCAGTGTGTTTCAATACTTTCTGAACACATATAAATTGCTATTCAATTCAATAATTTCAGACAAATGCAGCTGCTGTAAAACTCAGGACAAGTTTGGCAGTGAAGGAATGGGAATCAGAGAAGGGAAATGAAGCACAGTGTTCCTGACATCTACCTAGGCTCCTAATTTAACTGCCACATTCACATTAGCTAAAAAAATCCTTGGTCTCCTAGATCTCTCCTGAATACTTTATGCTTCTCTTGAATAAGATCATCATATTTTTCTCTTCTGTATTATTACACTACCTGACATCCTATTCACAAAGAGATGGTCATCATTATTTATGCAAGAAACTGTGATTCTGAAGTGGTATTTGTGTCTGAATTAGGATGTCTTTGTATTTCTATCATCCTTCCTTGCAGGAATTTAATTAAAGAGACAAACATAAAAAAAAAAAAAATATTACCAGCTGGTTTCCAAACACTCCTGTTGCTGGGAGCCATTTCCCCTACAAGCCAGTGGTGTGAGCTGTGACACCACCCTACGCCGCAGTGCCGCGCTTGCAGCTGGGTGGGAGGGTGCACCAGCGGTGCCCACACCTGGCAAGAGCATCCCACGGCAGGGACCCCACACCCACGAGCCCTCGGTGAAAGAGCCCTTGCATATGGAAATGGTATGGTAGTGCAGCTTCAGCTCCAAGAGAAGGAGATTTTGAGGATAGGATACATGGGAAGTGCCCATAATTTGAATTCTTCTCCACTTGGCTGAGCTCTGAAGCTGAAAAGGCAATGTGTGGGCTGGAGGGGAGCCTTTCCTTGTGCCCTACCCTGGCTGATCCCTGTGTCACACACAGAAAGCAGGTGTCACACCTGGGAGCAGCCCCCTAGACCCTGCCCTCTGCCCAGCACGGCTAGCAGCAACCATCCGGATGGAAGAGAGAAACCACAGGATGATATAATATCTTCTTCCATTTGCCAGCCTGCTCCTCTTTGCTATTTCCCTGAGACAATGAACAAGACGAACACTTTGCTTTTTGATGTTTGCAACCTGGGAGATTTGTTAAGACTGTGGACCCCATAAGAAGTAACTCTACCAGCTCTCTAAGTGAACCTGTCACTGCTCATTAAATCAGCTGCTCACAGCAAACAGGTGCCTGCTCAGAGGCCCCTGCTGGTTATAACCAGGCAAAAGCAGCGGCTTTAGACAAGTGCGGTAAAGCAGGCAAACCCAAACTGGTTCTGGTTACAGCCCAGACCCTTTCCCAGCATGATATCCATACATTTTGTAGAGGACTGTCATGGTTTAACCCCAGCTGGCAGCTAAGCACCATGCACCCGCTCACTCGCTCTCCCTGCCTGGCAGTAGGATGGGAGGAGAATCAGGGGTGTGAAAAATAAGAAGAAAATTCAACTGCTGCAGTTGCAGCCAAAGCCAGTTGTTACAAAAAGCTCTGTTCTTGGGACACCATAAGACTTTGTTCATTTTCTGAGCTTACACATAGGGGTGTATGTGCCACCAAATATAGCACTTAAACCAGATATGAATAAAAACATATGTTGATTTGTTTCTTTTTTGTGTTAAATTTAATTATACTGATCTTCAAATGTCACAAGCTCTCCCCCAGAACCAGATTTAAAACAGCTTTTTGTTGGTTTTGATAGGTATGCTTGTTGGTATGTGCTTTTTAGCAGCCAGAAACTTGTTACCAGAGCAGCAAGAAGTTTTATATAGCAGACATAGTCATATTTTCATGTAGTATTAAAAGCAGTTAAATATACCAAAACACAGAGAGGGGAGGATACAGATGCTAACAAGGGCAGTGACAGCAGAGTTAGATCTCAGGCAAGCTGTCTTGCAAGTGTCTACTCAGTCAGCCCAGATGGGCTTGTTATGATTGATGGGACTTTCAGGCTTAAAAAAAAAGTATCTCTGCTACAATTACTAGGCATTGAACTTGATGCAAGACAGAACAGCCTTTCGTCAGGGTACAGGCATTTCTAGAGTCTGTCCACTTTCTAGTGGAAGCCGCAGGTCATTCCTTACAGTTCACAAGGTGAATTAACGACTGAGTATAACTGTATTTGTTTCAAGCCAGGGGCAGATTCTGAAAGCCAAACCAGTGCTTTTCACTTGTGACAATTGCCAGATGATCCAATGGTTTGTTTTATTTAGTATACGCTGTAAACTGGGCTGACCCTTTTGGTTAGATCTCCAAAAAACAGCAGACGGTAACGTCCCCGTGTGCCTTACACCAACGACGTGCAATACGATCGGAATGGGAAAGCTACGTACAGTCAGGAGTCAGAACAAGAGGCAGAGAACGTAGTTTTCTGGATGCCTTAGCAGCTCTGGGAAAGCTTTCCTGGAGTAACTGGGTGTCAGATACTGGGTGATATGCTTTACTTTGTTTGTCTGGATACAGGTTTGTCCATAATGATTCTAGTCAATGTGACTTGCTTTGGCTTCAAAAGTCAAAGGGAAATAAACAAGCAAATCCATTCAATTTTCTATAATAATGTCTGTGATATCCTTTGCACTGAAATGATTTACAAGAAATATGGGCTTTGGATATTTCCTCTGAAAATGTCCCGATTTCTTAGAGAAAGTGGGACAAAGAACAAGCTCAACAATATATGTAAGGAATGAAATGGGCATTATAGGAGGGTAGGCTATGTATTACTCCAGCTCACAGGGAGAAGGAAGTTAATGTTATGCAAAAAGAAGTAATGAATTGCCCAGCAATTCAGCAGGGATTCTCTGTTGGAGTCCCTGCTGTCTCCACCATTGCTGTCAGATGATGGGAGCCCTGTGGAGTGCAATGCTGAAGGATACTCTGACATTCAGTTCTCTTTCGTCCAGCACAGCCAGTGACTGAAAATTCCTGTGTTAACACCCAAATGCCTGGGGAAGCCCGCAGTCTCAGGAACCTCTCAAGGATACCTGTGCTCCATTAAACCTTAGGGAGAGGTATGGCTTCCAGCCCACCCTTTCTTTCTCTCTTTTTCCATCCTGACAGTTCAGCAGGCGCTGTTTAGCTGCTTTCCTCCAACGGGCCTTCATAATATATCCTTGTCCCTGCATGGTAACCATGAATGCAATTTCCATAGGGATGCTTCTGTGACACAGGCTGCAGTAACTGTTTGGCCCCCCTGCAGCCACCAGCAGCCGCCTCTGTACCCCTCTTGTACCCTGCCTCTCTGCCCTTCCTCCCTTTATTCTCTCCATACATGAACTTCCCTTATTTACCTTTAGCCCACACTGCAGATCTACAACCATGTCAGGATCAGAATGAATGGACTTAACCTGAGTGAGGTCTGCATCAGCCATATGCCACACGTATGTCTACAGATGCATGACGGCTTTCCTAATCAGGAAAGAATCTGTAGCATGGGGGTAAGAATAATCCTGCGCACTGATCCCTCCACACTTCTTCAGAAGATTCAGAATTTTCCTTCTGCATTTTCAATGAGGGAGGCTAGGAAATTAATCAATAATTCATAACAAAAATATAATGGAATAAATCTCAGGCTCAGTACAAGCGAAAATCTCAGAAAGCAGAGAATGTAGATGTACTGCATTGATGGCAGGGGGGAAAAAAGAGGTAAAAAGAAAAGAGAAAGGAAACTTTCAAGTTAAACTCAGCCACTGAAAGTTCCATATCACAGGTGCATTTCCGAGTATTTAACATATATTTTCTGACTAGGAAAAAGAAATCTGTAGCTAGGTATCAGAACAGTCTTAAGACATCTCAAGAATTAAGAGAACAAATTAAAAACAAATGAAAAGGTTATTTTCAGAATGCAGAAGAAAGCAATAAAACATGTTTCTCCTGCTTATAAGTCAAATGACTCTCTTACTTTATTCTGCTGCACAAGCTCTAACACAAAGCATGCACTTTAACATCACCCTAGGATGCTCCATAGGGTCTATCCTGCTGATTCTGTGTAGGAATTAAGGCTCTTCAGAGAAACTATAGGTATAGGACACAAAACATTAAAACCCTCTTTTTAAGGTTTGCATCTGTGCTTGAAATACCTGATAGGGAGGAAAAAAAACCCACAAAACAAAACAAACAAAAAAAAAAACAAACCACAAAACCACCACTAAAACAAAACAAAACAAAAAAGCACCAAAACCCAAATCAAAACCCTGATTTAACCTGCTTTAAAGTTAGGGGAAAAGGAACAGGGTTTAACACTTCCACTTTTCTTTTGTGAGACTGCAACACTACTGCCACACTGCCGAGGTGGATTGGTACTTCACCAAATGAAGAAAATCATCAGTGAATACAAGAAGCTTAAGAAAAGCTTTCTTTTCTCCCCCCACTCCCCCAAGCTGCAGAAGAAGAAAGAAAAAATAACTTCACCGAAGCACCTCAGGCCAGCTGAACAGTGCTGTCTGCTACCAGAGTAATACTCTCCATGCTTCTGCTTTAGTCAGTGCTCTAACCATATGCTATTTTCTCTCTCTTTGTTTTTCGTGTTTCATAAACTATTTCTCCCTAGCCTTTTGCCATGAGCCAGACAGGAGGAATGACTCATATGTTCTGGGATTTAAGACGCATTCTGTAAGCACAGTTGGTGAGTCTTACCTGCCAAAAATAAAGCTCCCCAAAGTTTCTTCAGAGATGAGTTGTCCAGTCTCCCTTAATACCCTGACTTCAATAACAGAATTGGTATTTACAAGTAATTTATCTTTCATTTGTTTGGTTTTGAACTTCTTGGACTTCTGAGCTGACGCCAAGTGCAGCAGCTGTGTTGTTCCTGCCACCAACTCTATAGAAGGAGGTAAACCAGGAGGAGGTCAAGGCCACAGCTTTAAACGACACCCAGAAAAGTCCAGTGATTAATTGCATACAAATGCCTAATAGAAGGTGATGGGAAGAAGTGCACGTATAGTTGTTCGGCTTTACTGATGCTGTGGGGGAAGTATGTTTTTAAGGCATTGAATACTATGGTGGCTGCACGTAGTTTCCATAACTAGACAGCTAGGTAATTGTCCCTTACTTCTGGCTCAGAAGCAAAAGATATCAGAATTTCACCTAGTGCAGCGCTGAGAAAGAGAAAACATTGGGCCTGACCTGTCACTTTTAATGTCCTCTTTCCTGAGCCGTGAAGCTCCACCTCTGAACCACAAACAGAAGGTTTTCCTGCCACGTGCTGGCATGCCGCTCTGCAAAAGGTGTCGGCTGAGATAGCTGAGATGTAATCTCTTCAGGGCACACTGAATGTCACCCTGTGTAAGTTGGCACCCACGTCAGAGTATGGAAATGTCTTGTTTGGTTAGGCTTTTGTGTCTGGGTGCAACCAAAAGGGGACCACGGAAGGCTTCACTCGGCAAAGGAGCACAAAAAGAAAGCTTTATGCAGGATGGAGAATAAGAAATGTTTGCAGTGGGAAAAAGGTAAAGTTGCTTGAAGCTCGACTTCAGGATGGAAGTACCACGTATTTAATACTTCAGCTAATTTGTTGACAAATATGCTAAATCTTACCCCTTTTCTCCTACACAGGGGAAGAACTAATATAATGAACAGAATTATTAACATCGTTAAAATCATTAAGATTGTGCTACTACACACCATGATGTATGTGGAGCATTCTTTCTAACGTGGATGTATATATCTGTCCTATCAAACACCACTACATGCTTGTGCTGCTTCAGGGGAAGGAGGGCAAAGAAATTATATAAATAAGAATAGCACCTGGTATTTTTAGGATAAGGTCAGTGCAATTTTATTTCTCATGCTGTTCTACACCTGAGATCCTTTTCCCTTCAAAGCTGACCTGACTACTAAGTTGAGTAACAGTAAAAGTTCAGCAACAGCAGGTGTTTTCTTAATTGCACTCTGGTGAGTACTCACAACCCGCTGTAGACTCATTCATTCACTCTTTTCTTCTTCTATTCATTTTTTTTTTCCAATTCACCTTACTTTTTAGGAACTTGGAATGATCATTTTGACCAAGAAACATTGCTTCTGTACAGCAAGTTATGCAAAAATGCTGTCCTACAGAAATCAACAAATGATAATACATTACTCCTTGGGCTTAGCATCCTCTGGAAATCCTGAAATAGAAGAGATCGCAGCAGGGGAGCATGCTGCTCTGGCAAACTCCCCCAAAATCTCATTCCTTCGGGCACCATATGGGAAGATGCTACTGTTGAAACGTATCATCTGCGTATGAGAAAGCATTTGGCCATGTCCACTCAATTTGGCATAAGCAGTTTTTGGAAGGAAACAGGTAGCTTGTCTTTCTGTGGTAGACAAAAAGCCCACTGAAGTGACACGTAAGCCTGTGCTGGATCCCAGTGTTACCGTATAAATGCTGAATAACTCCACGTCAAAACTGGAACATACCGGATCTTACTTCAGGGAGAAAGACAGTATTTTTTTGTGCCTGTTTATGTTAATTCAGGACAACGTTTTGTGGTTTTGCCTGTAAGTTCAGGCGCTGGCACGTGTCAGCTCTTTAGCTGCAAGAGAAATCCCATTGACCCCGGTTTCACTTGGGTGGAAATCTGACACAGCAAAATAGATAAACTGCCTTTGTTCACATTTAGATTTGGTACTGTTCAAGGCATGTCATTTGTAAGTTTAAAAGTGTATGTCAAGCATGTAATAACAATAGTATTAAAAAAATCTAACCATTAATTAACACTTTGACAATGCCTCCAGTGTGAGAATTACTGCGGTTAAATCAAGTATGCTAATAAAAGCCAAGAGAACAAGAACAAAGCAAAGAAAATGCAACCTTATGGAAATTCTTCACTCCATTGTGACATAAAGGAATTTAGAATTCCTTCTAGAAGCCTTCTAGAGAGGGCTTTGCTTTTAAGTCAAGAGCACAAAGTATATTTTTTTAAATGCCACTGCCAATCTCACAAATATTCCTGGGGTTTTGCACAGATTTTGCAGATCTATCTGTAAAATACCAGCATATTCACCCACAAAATGTCACAGGACTTGGAAAAAACAATGATACGCCATAGTCTTATTGTTGGTCCTTAGCTGATTTTTTTTGACCAGCACTTAAACATTCCTAGACCATGTCTATTCATGGTAGAAAATGAATATGATCTTAAATTTTCAGCAATGCAAAATGATGCAAGCAGAATAAAGGACAACTTATTTTGTCTCTGAGCATTAACTCTCCTGAGAATATCATGAAGTTCTCTAAAAACAAGTGCAGAGCCAACATCTTTTTCAGTTGTACTGTGAAACATACCTAGGAGTAGCTTGTACTGTCAGCAGCTTTGGAAGCATGAATTCCCATTAAGCAGAGCTCCCCAATGACTCCATTGTCCTCTTCCCACAGGAAAAACCACCCCCATTTGTGGACAACTCAACACCTGCTAACTCAGCTGTGCCTCGTTCTCTCAGGTGAAGGGCATAGGATGTCATCACACACACTGGGCTTCCCCAAGCAGCCCAGGGTCTCGGCTCCTCTCCTGGCCAGCATCCAGAGCTTCCCAGGCTGTGCCCATGTCACAGAGGGACTTAATGTTGGGCTCAAGGCTAAACATATGGTCTGGCTTGGAACCACATTGCTTCAGGCTATCCAACGTGACCAGAGGTTGCGATGGAGAGGGCTAGTTGGAGCAGCCCAAGAGATAGACAAGGTGACCTACTTACTATGAAGCATACATGCTTGTGCTTGCTCTTTCGTCTTCGTTTACTTGACACATGGATGTGTCAGTAAATCATGCTATAGAGTGATAGGCTCCTGGGTATGGGTTTCCTTCCAGGTTGTGGAGGGATTTTTTTAGCAGTCATTCAATTATCATTCATCATTTGAAGATTAAAGTGGCAGGAATTTGCTGAAAGGAGATAGATCCAAAATAACAAGTAAAGGAGAATAAGAGCGTTTGTTATATAAAATTATTTCCTTTATCTGTCAAATAGTGAGAGAAAGCAGACATTACACTCTAGATTTAAAACTGACATCTGGATGTTGTTTAAAGTATGGATCCTTCCTACTGCAGACAAGTGATAAGCACAGACTTTATGCAACACTGCAGATATAACCCGATATCTGGTGGGCAACCACTGTCAATGGTCTTAATTTCTTCACTTGTTTTGATCTCTACAGTAATAAATCCAGGTGTCAGCTTGTCAGCTTTTTTATTTATCTGTGATTCCCCTCCTAATTCTGGGGAATGCTAGAGTTTAATCTCTAACTGACTGCATGTGCCTGGCTTTGTTCTTCATACAGCTGGCTGAACCTGGTTGTTGGTTGAGGTTTCTTTTTCTTTTCCAGGTATTTTTGGTTGTGTAATGTTGCTTTGTGGCTTGGCTTAGGGGAGAGAAAATTAAAAAAAAAAAAAAGAAAAAAAGACAAATACACTGTGATTTCTCTTATCACTTTACCCTGTGTGGAATACTTGCTGAAGTGAGACTTTCCAGACATATGATACTCCCCAGGGCCCATAAATTTGTGGCACATTTCCCAACAATTTCAGTGTACATTAATAATAGTTCAAAAATTCACTAAGCTATGCTGGCTATTTCACCCACACGGTTACAACCACACAGTGTAGCCCATGAAAGAGAAGGTTTTCTGATACTGGATGTCTTTTATATATAATTAAAATAACTTATTCCCCGTCTGACCTGGCACGAATATGAAAATCTTATGTAACTGATTGGATTTTAAGCACACAGATATCTGCTGATTATTCTTAGCTTCACCATGGTGTTTTAAAATGGTTTTTATTCTTAGATTACTTTCTCGGCTTTGTGCTCTTTTTCCTCCTTGTTAAATCTTTCAGTAAGCTTTCCTCACAGGTGGTATTGATGATACTGGTTGGCATACAATTTCCTGATCCTCAGGGCTCTACCATGCCTGTTGCTAATAATTCAACCAGTTTGGCTTGATAAGAAAACATTGTTAGCAAACAATAGAGCACTGCAGTTGGATTCCAGAGATATTAAAATTGCAACTTGTAAACAAACTCCCAGACAAAAGTATCCTTGCCTTTTTTCTTTTTCTTTTTTTTTTTTTCTTTTTTTTTTTTTTTGTTTCCTCCTTGTGAGTATTTTAGGAAATGAGAAATGACAGGAATGCTTGCAGAAACAGTTTTTTAATCATGTATTAGATTAGTCATAATCTGAAATTTGCAATTGTGTCATGGATGTTTATACTACGGTCTGATAACAGAATGGAAACAAATGTGCCACACGTGCCCGATATGAAGACTAAGTGACCCAGCTCAAATACTTGCACCTCTCTCATTTGTTTTACAACCCACAACTTATTCTCCGAGGTAATAAGCTACTTTTTTTTTTTTTTTTTGGCTGCAGAGGGCTTTGGATCACACATCATTACTGCCTGATAACACTCAAGGCAAATGGTGGAATTTATAAGGCCTTCAGGTATGAATTTAAAGCAATTATCGTAGTATTAGCAGCCTACAAATGTGATTTGAAAGGAATCCCCAAAGATATTCTCTCCTATCAAAATCTATTTCTTTACTCTTTCTTTTAGCTGTCTGTAATAACTTAACCAAAAAGAAAGAGACTGAATGTCTCGGTCCCAAAAGGATAAATTAGGTTGGCCTTTCCTTATAATAAGGCAAAATGAAAGCACATTTGCAACACTTATATAACCTTCAGAAATGGGAACTTAACTCTCATCACTGTGATCATGACAGCTAATATTTGAAGTAGTCCCAAGACAATTTCTTTTTATCCTTTGTATTCTCAGTTAATCACAAGGAAAATTTCCTTGCTATTCAGTTTAAAAACCTGTAATAATTCTGCAACAGAAAACATTATATTGTTAGAAGGACTCAGAAAATATTTTTTTCAGTCCACAGAAAACGTTACTAGTGGAAAACAACTGAAAGCTCATATATTTTTTCTTCAGAGCATAATACTTTAGTTCCAAACTACTGCTGTAACACCTCCTCCACCCTCTCTATTGACAGGCCCTTGTGACATCTGACATTCAGTGTCATCATGGTTAAGAACGTGATGTACCAGTAACAGAAGTTCTGCCCCCAGAGAAGGGTGACACCCAGCCATAGCCAACCTCTGTTACCCAGCTGTCCACGTGATTGCTTGGGGTTCTGGCTCTGGGATATTTTTTCTTCTTCCCTTTAAGAAAAATCAAAATTATTTACAGAACTGTAACAACACAATTACAAAAAACCAAACCAAAACAAAACAAAACCAAACCCATCCGTTGCTCCTTGCCCCCAGACCTCCCAGCCCTAATCAATTTTGAACCTCCATGTGTTATAGGGCCACAACCTGAGACAGCATGGTCTTCTTCACCGGCTGCAGGGGAATCCCTATTCCACCACCAGGAACACATCATCATCATCATCATCATCACCATCTTCCCTCTCCTCCTGCCTTGACCTTGGTGTCTGCAGGGCTTTTCTCTCACATGCTCTTGCTCCTGTCTCACAGCTGCTGTGCAGCACTTTCTTACCCTTTCTTAACCACTTTAGCACAGAGGTGTTGCCACCAGCATCACTGACCGGCTCGGTGGTGTCCCACGGCAGGTCCATTTTGGATCTGGTCAAAACTGCCCGAGCCCCACATGGAGGCAGCTCCCAGGGTCTTCTCACAGAAGCCACTCCTGCAGTCCCCCCTTGCTACCAAAACCTTGCCATGTAAACCCAGTACTACAGCTCTGAATGAATTAAAAACCATCTCTTGTCCTCACATGACATGCTGGCTAGCAATTTCTCAAAATGATGTACAGAGAAGGTGTCATAAGTGATCAAGCGAGAGCAGGATACCATCTCTGAGAAAACTGGGGTTACCAAACCAAAAGCCCATGTTTTTTGAAGAAAACCTTTCTGTTCCTCTCAAAGACATTCCCAAGATCTTTAAGATGAAATGTTCACAGAATAAATAAATAAAAAAAAAATAATCAGAATTTCATTGTGCCCCTGCATTTTTTTTATTGTCAGGTGTTTCTTAAACAAATGCAAAATGTTCTGCTTCCCATTAAACATTTTTTCTACTTATTCAACATGACTTACTTAACATCCCTCTCCACATGTATTTATTTATCTGTCATTTCTTTGTTTTTTTCTGCTCCTTTGCCAATGCCAGTATTACATTAAGCTGATGGTAACGAAATTCCTGGATAATTGGCTTTGGACAACATAATTTTTTTCTGCTGAGTGATGATGGACATATAATGAGGCATTAAAAGCAGCGGCAAGAAACAGAGATCATCAGGTTCTTGTTGTGCAAAGGAGATGCCTGGGCTTTTCTCCTCTGGGCAAGAGAGCCTGGGCTGGAAGCTGGCACCAGAAATCCATCCTTTCTTTCTTTCTGTCACAGTCCTTCCTTATCGCTCTGGTTGTGTGACCAGACATTTTGATGCCAGGGAACACACCTCTCTAATTCTCTAGAGCTGAAGGAACAAGGTGACCATCTGTCGTGGTTTAACCCCAGCCAGCAACCAAGCACCACACAGCTCAGTCCCTCTGCGTTGGGATGAGGGGGTTACTGGTCACTCATACATTGGCCTCTCAGATGTTATAAATGGCATTTCTATGATTCCTTTGACTTTTTAAACTCTTCTACCAGAACGCACTCTCCAAACATTCTGTCCAAGACTCCATAACGAGAAAGTGTCTCTCTCCAGTGAATGGGCGTTCATTAAATTAGGAGCTGTCCCAAGTCTGGGTGAGAAGCTGTCCCAACAGACTTAATTTCAAGGATAAGCTACACATGTTGCTGTAATACATGGGGTTCTCTGATAATTTCATTGAAGACATTGAAGACAGATAAATAAAATCAGCTTTCTGTGTGTAGAAAAAAAAATAATTGCTCTTCAGTAAATACGGCGTAGAAGTAAATTAGACTGTTTCTTTCATGGGAAAGAAAAAGGTGGTACTGAAGGTAAAATCATTCTAGCAGCGGATGGTTTAGCAACAACTAATGTCTGGAGTTTTAAACTGACTGAAATAAAAAGTAAGGCTATTTTTTAACAGGAAAAATGATTAAACACTGAAACAAGCTACTAAAGGAAGAGGGTCTTTATTTATTTTGAATTTGAACACACATGGCTAAGTTCAGTAAGGTGAAAGTTCACTGAATCATTTGACTACACGGGTGTTTGACCTAAATGACTTCAGATGTAAAGCTTTTTCATTTAGAAATGGCAAAGAGGAGCTGGTAGGTTTGAGCTGCTTGGATCCAGGTTTTCTGTCACAGAGAGGCATGATGGCGTTGGGTGGGACTGCGATCTCACTTAGCTCTTATGTCTGCTCACTTCAAACCCATGTTATGCAGAGATGTGAAGAGCCTTCCAGACAGGACTTTGTCAGCGTTCTTGTCCTCAGTGCAGCACATGATAAATTCTCACCTGACTGGGCATGAATGCATTCTGTGGATTAAACAGGAAGGTTTTCTTTTCAGAGTTGTATATTTAGGAGAGTTTAACATGTGCATGTATATTTCTGCTTATGTGCAAAGCTTGCGCTACTGTTTTACTCAACTCTACAAAAGAGTCCAATAGAAACTTAGGTATCACTAACCTATGAAATAATTATGAATAAACTTCTTTCAGTGCAAGTTTCCTTGTTGATTTTAACATTAGTCATGAACAGATTTAAATATTCTATGTAGCTTTTGAACCTCCCTACTAAAAAATGAAAAATATTTAATATTTTTTTCAGTAAGAAGTGGAGATGTGTTAACCATTTTGTCACCTGTTGACAGTAAATAGAATATGTGAAATAAATGTTAATTCAGGCAACTGTATATTTTTATTCTTCTGCTATTTTTCTTTTTCTTTATTTGTAACACTGAAGTCAGTTGCATAGCGGTACTATCTTTGTTTCTCCGTTTCTGTGTTTCTGCTGCTTAATCTTAATCTGTAATGATGAAATCTCCCTCTGTAGCGAGAAATCACATTATGAAAAATGCAAGGCTATGGTTTAAAGGAAAGACAAAATACTACTTTAAAGAAAGAGCAATTTTCATTAGAAAAAAAGTCTTTAATGACATAGCTGAAAGACAAAAATCTCTAGAGACTATTCAGACACAGTTCAAAACCTGCAAACAGCAAATTATTCCATTGCAACTTGATGACTTCACCCAGCCTGATCTGGGTGTGCCTCACAGCGATGGAGATGGATACAGGATACACTATTCATATCAAACAAAAATCTCCCTTCAATTTCTGCATGAGGATTTTGCACTAAAAGCAAATAATCTTCTGACTGTGTCCTAGAAAAGGAACAGACTTTCCAACATTTGGATGCTCAGTTTTCTTCCCTGTGTCTTTAGTGATTTGCACCATAACCTTTTCAACCTGTGTCCCTTGCTCAGCATGACACCCTCCCGTGCCGCTGGGACTGACCTCCTTAACTCTCCAAATTCAGTTCTTCCACAGACCTTTAGAGACCAAAAGAGAGAGAAATCTGTGGAGCACTGCAGGGTTGGGGAGCAGCACTCCAGAGGTCTGCAGCGTCTCTGGTTTTGGGCTATGTCCACAGAATGGCATCCCTGAAAACCCGATGAAGTGTTTTAGCAGTAATACAAATGTGAATTTACAGCTAGAAAGATCAACTCCTTGACATCCTCTTTGTAGACTCAGGTGAAAGAGAAATGTCTGTGTCTAAAGAAACAAGAGCTTCTGTGAAACCATGGCAATAACTGCAAAATTGTTTCATCACATTCATCACTGCTGGGAGGCCTGCAGAGAAGCCTGCCCACATAGCAGCTCTGCAATCCGCCTTTGGGCAGGGACAGGACCAGCCTCTATTGAGGTTCCTTCAGCACTGCTTTGAGGATATCCCGCTGTTTACTATGTGGGAGCTGTTCCGAAATGCCTGTGTGAGAGCTACTGAATGCAAGTTTGAGAGGATTGGAAGGGAAGAAAAGGACGGCAGTAAACCTTAACAGGGCTTGTTAAACCTCTTTAATGTACAGAGGTAGCAGTTGTAGATAATTCATCATCCGATATTCATACTGCATAAACTGCTCTACTTAAGACCCCGTTTTGGCTGAACACACCACTGAATTGGAAGTGCTGGTTTATACCAGTGCTCATGTCCTTCTCTTGAACCCTTCCTACATCTAAGAGTCCTGCATCTTTCTTTCCCTCAGCTGGGACTGCTTTTGGAGCCTAATATGTACAGAAGACCCCTACCCTCCAATTTCATTGTGGTTGCTCATGAGGACATCTTTGTTCCTGATCTCACAGCTTCTTTCAGTAAGGGCAAGGATGATAGTGTTCACCAATACTTGACATGGTGAAGAGCAGCTTATGAGAGGTACCCAGCCTTTACTCTTCCATCAGAAGTACAGCCAGCCACTTAAAGTATACCAAACAATGTGGTATGCCTATTCTGTCTATGAGAATACACTGTGAAAAGAAGTGTTTTTAAAGGAAATGAAAAAGCAATATGCATTCACCCCTGTGGCTGAGCAGCTCAAACGCTGAACTGTCACATGGAATCACAGAGTGAGATCTTCAAGGTATTTAGACAATAGTGGTAAATTTTGGCATCTGGATCATATAATTTCTCAGTCTTCTGGTCCCTTATGAGAATGTAAAATAACTAACATCCCAGCCGCTACCAGAGGTCCATTGCTCTTACAGTCTTCCAATCATTCACAAGGGATGTCAGAGGGCACACTTCTGCCTATTCCCATCAATATCCATTATGAACTATCTGCCTGAACATGAATTTTGCACAATGTTTTTTGAACCTCTGGTAATAACATTCAGCTTTTTTTTTTTTTCCCCAGCTCAACAAATTTCAGAAGTTCACTGTTCACCATTAACAAAAAAAAAACAAACCAAAAAAACCCCCACAAACAAACAACATAACTGTTTTCTGTTAGCTGTCATAAATTCTGTAATAGTTGTATTGCTTACTCAATTCTTGTATTATAGGATTTGGCAAGTAATGGATCTGCATTCATCTCATCCATCACTTACATGACTTTGCAAATCTCAAACACATTTCCGTTCTGAGATAGTTTTCATATATCACCTGATGTCTTAATAATATCAAAAAACAATCAAGGCAGAAAAAGAACAGCTCAATTACTGTATAAAATAGCTTACATATGCTTACTATTTAGGAAGCATATAAAAATTTCTGTAACGCTACTATATACTTATGAGTTAAAACAACAGATTATAAAATAGACATAGTCCAGTAATTCAGTACTTGAAAGAAATTTGTCAGTGATACTATTTAGCAGAGGTATGGCTGCAAGCATTGATATTTAAGTCATCCTTGTGATATTTCTGTTGACTATGCAATTCTTGGAGTTAATGTTAGTTGTGGCTAGTTATTTTCAGGTGCTTGTTACTAATGAGATGGTCACTACTGCACAGGATATATCTAATAAATGAACGATCCTGCTTGATTTAAAAGTTAATGAGTTGTGTATATAAATATCATAAAACCATGAAACCTACTGCATTGTGTGTGCTACTGCAGTGCTAAAGTTCATTTTCCCACCTGTAAAAAAGATATATTAAGAATTATTTCTATTTCCATCAGCAAAAATGTTTTTAAGACTGCTCAGAGCTTCTACTGATCGTAACAGTGGGTTTAACCTACAAAAGCACACTTCATTAGTATAATAAAGGAAGGGTGTGTATTTGTAGAGTTATGCATATATATTTATTAAAACATAAATTTTGTATACAAAAAACTATTTGAAATTTAATCAGATTGCACAAAATGCTAAGGTCTCTCTGAAGAGCTGCATCATGCCGTGGCATGATATGTTTCCTGTGTTTTTTCCCCTCATTTCTGGCATATATCTTCTCATACATATCTGTGTGAACAAGAACTTTCTGCCTCATTCTGTATGTAATTCAGTGAGAAAGCTTGACTTTTGTTTCAGCATTTTTCTCTGTTAATCAGAACAGAAAAGAACTAGAAGATTCTTAGGCCAGCAGAAAACCAAATTAATTTTGGAGGTTTTATGTCTGAGGGCTGATACTATGGATGTTTTCATAAGACAACTTCTCACAGGACAATCCTCCATACAAAGGCTTTATAAGATCTCTGTGCAAAAGGAAACAAAGTGAAAGCTTTCTTAAAAAAAAAAAAAAGAATTCCCAAACTTAACTTTGAGTTCAGAGAACCAGCTAAAACTGTGGTGTTGAAGAGAGCTTTGAAAAATTGAATATGAAAGTGATATCTTCCTTTTCAACTCCAGGACCATCAGATCTTTCTGTACAGGCACGGTATATATTTGATTATCAGGATTAAATTATTTTATGCAAAGGTTAATTATGAATCTATAAAAAACTACTTAATCATCCACAAGCTTTCTTTATACTTTTTCACTGCTTCTATTTTTCAGAGCCGTCTTTTTCTTGATTAGCAGCTGGGACCATTTGTTGTTGGCTTTCCATTGTTCAAGTGTTTTCTAAAGACTTTTGTCCCAAGTTCTCTCCCTCAACTGCATTTTTAATACAATATGAATTAGTCCATGTTCACCCTACCACAAACATCTGTCTCTGTACCTCCAGATACCTTATAGCTTTGGAGGCTACAATCTCACCAGACAAAAGATAGTCTTAACTGCAGTGTAGGACCAAGTACTTGGGACCTATCTACTGAAGGCTGGCTTATATGTGAGAGACTGATATGCATAATTCTTCAGAAGAGAAAATAGATTTTATTAAATATTCTTGTAGGAGAACTCCATGTTCTTAACTGCATCCCAAAAATAATATTGATCTTACTTAGGTCTTTTAGATCTTTGGCTATGGTAAATTACTGTCTGCCCCTATGAACTTGTGGACCTTGGCACTTTATCTCTGATAACTCTGGCTATGCTACAGAGCATAAAGCACACAGTTTTAATATTCTTACTGATCAAAGAGAGGCTGAGGAAACTCAGAGTGACTGTTAACCTTTCCCTTTCTAACTCCAGCTTTTCTATTCTGCACATCTGAGAAGCAACCCAGATTTCATCAGGAAGATCTGAACCCTGCTTCAAACAATCAGCCACTTTTCAGATACATTTACTGCAAGGAAGGTACAGTACTTTCCTGGAAGATTCAAGTTAATCTTTTATAATCTGTTTCATAACAGCTATAGAATATTTCCTTTCATGAAATTTTTGTTTCAGTTTTGGTACAGAGGTAAAAAAACCCTTTCTATGTTAGCATGTAGCTCATAACTGTCTCTTATTTCCTTTCCTTGATAGCATTCTTCTGCTTTCTTTTCAAGGTCCATAGAATCATAGAACCATGGTCTAAGGAAAAAACCCTTGAGATCATTAAATCCAACCTTTCACCCAGCACTGGCAGAGCCCACCACTAAAACATGCCCCTAAGCACCATATCTATGCATTTTTGCGTAGTTTTTGAGGTGATTCTACCACCTCCCTGGGCAGCCTGTCCCAACGCTTCACCACCCTTCCCGGGAAGAAATTTTCCCAATACCCAACCTAAACCTCCCCTGGCGCAACGTGAGGCCGTTTCCTCTCGTCCTGTCGCTCGTTATCCGGGAGAAGAGACCGACCCCCGCTGCCTACGGCCCCTGTCAGGTGGCTGCGGAGAGCGATCAGGCCCCCCCTGAGCCCCCTCCTCTCCAGGCCAACCCCCCCAGGTCCCTCAGCCGCCCCTCACAAGGCTGGTGCCCCAGCCCCTGCCCCAGCCCCCTGCCCGGCTCTGGACACGCTCCAGCCCCTCCACGTCCCCCTGCAGTGAGGGGCCCAAAGCTGAACACAGGGGTCCAGGGGCGGCCTCACCGGTGCCCAGCGCAGGGGGACGGGCACTGCCCTGGTCCTGCTGGCCACGCCGTGTCTGCTACAAGCCAGGATGCTGTTGGCCGCCTTGGCCACCTGAGCACACTGCTGGCTCCTGTTCAGCCGGCTCCTGACCAGCACCCCCAGGCCCTTTCCCACCAGGCAGTTCCCATCTGCTCTTCCCCAAAAGGTTCTTTTGTGCGCTGCCTCAGCACTTAAAGGCACATATCTAAGTCACTTTTCCATAAAAATAAGTCTAAAAAGCAACTGTCAATAAAACCAAAAAAATCCAAACCCTAAAAAACATAGTCACTTTTTTCTTCCCCCAAGCAAAAGCTTGCCCTGCTTTAGAACACATCTCATCCCACCCGGCAGAAATCTCTACCATGATGTAACTAATCCTGCTCAAAGTATGACCGAGCACTAGGAGAAAAGTTGTACAAGGAACTTACTGCAAGCTATCTGTTTTAAGCTTCAGGTAGGTGAGTCTAATTACTCCATCGCCTTTTACTTGAAAACTTTTGATCTTGGTTCAGGCTGAAAGACTGACATATATTGGCATAGTTAAAAATCTGCCTTCAGTCAGAACAATAGCAATCACAATAGGAGCTGGAGCGCCTTACTTTCAAACACCCATTGTGTGATGGTTAAATACCGCTCAGTTTGTAGCAGCGGTATAATTTATTGGTTGTGATCTAGGCAATTGGCTCAGTTGTGATAGTTCTGTAAAAATTTGTTTTGTCGTGGCTATCACACAACTGAGCTAGTATGGCATTCTGTCACTAACTCCTATCAATCAGTAAGGTGCACCAACTATGGTTAGTAACTAGTTAGCACAATAGCAATATAAAATAACTTTATCAGGCTGTCATTTTGGACTGAGCAAAAGTGTTTCCAGGGTACAATAGACACAGAACATTTTGACTAAATGATAACTGCTGTGGTTACTAGCTGCTTTCATGTCCAAAACAAAACAGACGTCCCACTGTGCACTGCATAGTGAGATAGTGAGAGATAGTGAGAGAAGACCTCTGCCAGCACCAGGTCCCACGCATCACAGAAGTCTTATTGCTTAAGCCCTCAAAGTATTATTACTTTTATTATCCCCATCTCTGGAAATAGCAAATATGGACAAACAGATTAAGAGCCTACTCAGTGGCCCATTAGGTAACTTAATACAAGCCACTGTGTTATCATAGGACATCTAGTTCTACAGCTTGTCCTGAGCTGAGCTCAGTCCCTTCACAGTGGCTGTAATTCATCTTTTGCAGGGATGAGAGCATGTTTGGAACAAAATTGCTCCAATGCAAGAATACAATGCAAATTCTGATCCAAAAATATTGGGAAGAATCAATACGTTCTGCTGATCTTTTCCTTCAGTCAATAAAAGTAACAGTGAAAGCCTTAATTAATTTATAACTGCATCAGCTAACTGCACCTATGACTGCTATAGTCAAACTACCTTTAATTGTTTGTGTTCAGCAGAGTTCAGTGCGTACTCTCAGATTTACAAGTTTTCATCTTAATTTGCCAGGGGACCATTACTCCTGTCTTCATTCCAGATAAATCTCCAAAATTTTCAACATATTTTGCCATTCCTAAACTTTTCATGCGTATATGGATCTGAATTCTGGACTCTTTCTTCCAGAAGTGCTTGGCTCATGGCTGGAAAACTGGAATCTATAAATGGCTTTGAAAAACCAGCTTCAGCCAAGTACTTCAGCTTTTTCCATGAGGTGTGACTGGTGACTTAAATTGCTCAACATTAGCTAGTCTTCCTCACTAGATGAGTAAAGTTTTTGAAAAATCTATAAAGAATGAGTCATAAGCAGAAAGAGAGATGAATACCCACTGAGTCTGCAAAAAGAGAAGCCAGTTTTCGTGGATGGAAACAAAAGCCTGTTTATTTCAGTAACTGCTCACAGTGAGGGCACAGGTTGCCCTTGTGTTCCCTGAATCACATTAAGTAACGTCGCCTTTTACTGCCACCTCATTCAGGTGGAAATTCAGCTTTCCTATGCTACTAATTTTTTACCAACTGCCTGCACTTCCCTCTAAGTTTTCTTGCTTTTTACATTGAGTTAAAATATGTCAACTTTTCCTATTTTAGAAGTTGCATGACTCTTGGGAATATCAGAGGCAGCTACAGATACAGCCTTGAGAGATGGTTCACATGAAAACAATACATCACTTTGTAGGATATAGACCAATGCTGTTCTTTTCTAGAGTATCAAGGTACGGATTAAATGTATAGAAATTTGTGTTATCTGAAACTCTTCCCATGACTTTCCTTGGCAGTTGACCCAGCTACTGATCCTACTTTTTTGCAATAACAATAAAGATTCAGAAGAAAATCCACATGGATATCATAGGTTAGTACAAGCTCTTTCTGGAAAGAATTACTTTAATGCACATGAATATTAGATGGGTAATTTATATAAACATTAAATTGCATGGCTATATTTAATACCTTCTATTCTGCATATAATAAACGATTGAGCATTGGTTTCAATTAGATATATCGTAACCATACAGAAAGATCTTTTGCAAATAAACTGTTCTATGAAGAAAACACATGAAGAAAACAAGTTCTCTGTAGTAAATGGGATCATTTGGCCTAAGGGACAAGGTGTTCATCAGAACAGCTGTCTTATTGTCTTATTGCTGTTGTTTTCAGCCCATTTGTGCATGCTAAGCCATTTCAGTCAGTGCATATTGCTGCTTCTTTCTTACCACCAGGGATTTCTACTTCTTCCTCTCCTTTACAAGGTTACTGCTGCTTTTGAGATGCCTGTTAACAGCTTCATCATGCATCTTCATGAGTCTGTTGTGGGGACCTCAAAACCAGCAGTGAGTCCTGTTGCTTTTTCCTCAGGGGCTTAGAGGAACGTCAGAAACCAGCAAGTCTGACTGAAATGGAGATTGATACACTAGACCTTGATGCCACCCCTCCCCAAGCAGCCTGAGCAACTCCTTGCCCAGGGCACTGCTGCCCATAGCCTCCCTGCCTGGCAGCACCCACCCCAGAGGGCAACAGCCCTTGCACCGTAGGGGTCCCCTGCCCCCACAAAGACACGACGATATTGGACTACAAAAATGTCAGTGTCTCACTGGGAACAAATGTCTCAGTGTGTCTTTGCTCCACTAGTAACTTCTCTCACATCTGGGGTGTATTGTCACTGAAAGACCAACTAGCTTCCCACCTACCTGCTTGCAGTAGGGGTTTCCCCCCACCTCCCCTTCCACATCAGCTAATATGGGTTTCTGTGAAAAGAGTCCGTTCAGCTCAGTGCCACATCAGCAGCCCACCCACACCAAGAGTGTGTCACCCTGGGGCCTCTGCTTGTGAATGACCTTCAGGAGGATCCCCCTCCCCTACCAACTGCACCCCCTTTTTGAAATAGTTCCTCTCCTCCAGGATTGATGCTACTTCTTCCTGCCAGGTAGATTTTATAACTAAAGGTAAATGTGCTGGGATGTTATTCACAGAGCCAAAGGACAGTTATAATGTAATGTGGATAAATTCCCAAACTGTCAAAACTTACTCAGAAAAGTCCTTTTCACTGTTTTAGGTGGGTGAAATGAAATTCACCCTCTGGGAAATGCTCCAGTGGAATGGAATGATGGTTTCTAATGCATTCTATTTTAGAAAATGATTTTGTAATGGTGAAAAGAAGTTGGAACCACCACATTTGCATGAGTAACTTTAAAGAAAAGTCTTGAACCGTAAACTCATTAATTTAAAAAATGGAACTGGAAAAAACACTGTGCTTCTAACTTGTTCAATAAGGAACATGTAAATAATGAATGGAGGGCTCAAAATAGGTGTTTAAGAAGCTCATTTATTCAAATTTCCAGTAGATGGATTAAGACATTATACTGAATTAAAAAAAAAAAAAAAAAAAAAAACTTAGAAAAGGTGAGTTTCAAACTTCAAGCAGACTTCTAGGCAATAATGCTGATAGCCGTACTCAATGATACAATTCTTCACAGATCATCAGTAAAACACAACAGCTCACATTTAGACAAGTACACACCAAGATATTAATTTTACAGACCCCCCTCAAGTGGGCTGTTATTACAAATGACTGTTAGAGACAACATTTTTAACTGTTGGAATAGTGAGCAGGAATCATCCCGTAGGCCCCCTTGCCTCCCTAGCTTTTTATGCCTTCTATCATTTATGACACGTTCACCCAACAATCATGTACATCCAAGTTCAATAGGAGTTTCATTTGTCTAAATGCAAGCAACTGATAATCAGGGCTTAGAAGAGGCAGATAAACTCATATTTTTTATTTTATTCTGTTATTTCTCAGGTCTGTAGGTAAGTGTCTCTGTAGCATTGAAATGCTTTAAGTGTTACACTTCAGATTTTGTTTCAAAATAGTCTAGGTGACTGTATTAAAATGTATGAGACACTATTTAAACAAGGGACTGCGAGGAAAGTGCAAGTATTGTATCAGTTAAACTACCTAAGTGCAATAGAATTTAATGAGAATCAAAGATGATTACTCTGAGGGTCGTGCTCAGCAGTTGTAGAAGCCAGGTGACACTAATTTCTTTACACTCTAGATGATAAAGCCTCAGTGAAGATACCAGATGAGAGATAACCGGGAGACTATACAATGTATGTGAAACCCTGTTATTTTAAGAATATCCTCTCTATTGATATGTTTTTAATTAATTTAAAGTTGAGGAAGAATAGAAAAAGGGGCACGAACACTGAGGTAGCATTTCAGGGCATAACGCATAGTTTAGCCAAAGAGAAAAGATGGGGAAATAAAACTGTTGGCACAATGCTTTAGCATTTGAATGATAATATTTGACAACAATTTGACAATTGCAATTTGAAAAGTATATGATTGCTGAGGAGAATTTGAGAAAGTTATTAGAAAGACGAGTATTAATTCTATCAGTCTTCACGCTTGCTTCTCCTAGCTGTCTACCAAAATCCTAGGCATACAGGATTTCTATGCACATGGCACGGGAGAACTCCACCAGGGAAATAACATAGTCCCTTTTCAAGAAGGAGGATGAAGATCTACATATAAAATGGTTTCCCATGCCTTTATATCTATGTAACTCAATATTAAATATAAATTAAGAGTGGGTTTGTTAGACATCAAGAGACCAACCTTTTTATAAGATGTACTGCAGGCTTCCTCAGGTGGCCAAGGTTCCCCAGGTGCTGGCCAGGCCCCGCGCTTTTTTCTGGGGACAGCCCTGGGTGGCAGCCGGGGCTGTGGGTGGCTCCTCCTGCCCCTCGCTGGGCAGCTGCCTGTGCCCAACACCCACCTGAAAGCAGCGTTCACTTACCTTTCCGACACCAGGGCAGTGCTTCATCTTGAACTTCAGTGGCTACGGGGAGGAAAAGTACGTAATTTGCCTTGGCTCGCTAACATTAAATACCCTGAGAGATATCAGGTGCAGTTTGAAAGAAATAATTTGATGGGCAATTACCGAAGCTGAAATGCCACCCTGCTTGCCTTTCGTAGCACCTTACTCCAGATTCCTTGCCATGCTGCAGGACATTCCGTGTCTGTTTCGATCCACTCTTTTCATCTGCAAATAAGTAATCGATATGTTTTGATCCACTCTTTTCATCTGTGAATAAGTAATTGACATTTTCTGTGGAGCCATACACTTGCAAAAAAAAAAATTATATATATATGCCAAATACACTATTTTTATATCTAAACAACAGCATTTCCTCTTATTCTCTAACACAATTAGTGTAAAACCTTAGTAACAGCTGATCCATTTTCCTCTCCTTAGAAAAGACTAACCAGAAACAATTCTAAACACAGAAAACACATCCACAGCACAAAAGACCAAGCATGTGATCGAACACCATCCCAGCCAGTGCTTTTATGGAGCACAGATCTCCACTCCAGGAACGCTGGAAGCCTAAACAATATAACATCAGGGTCTTCATTCTTTTTTTCTAAGTACATAAAAAATGTAGAGATCTTGCCTGTCTCCCAGGCACCCTAATGGCGCTGAACAGAAGCCAGGCTGCAGGGTAAGGATTCCATACTGTATTATTGCCATCGGATCCAACTCTTTCATTGTGTTTGCATTTACACAGTTCAATTAGTGGCTGCAGTAGAGAGAAGTGATGGGAATACAGAATCCAGCTTTTTTGTTCTCTAGTGCACAGATGGGCAAAGAAGTCACTTGTTCTCCTCATTTTACCCCTCTTATCCCTGATTATATCAACCCCAACGCTCACATCACATTGAATTGCACCTCATTCTGCAACTATTTCCATTGATCTCAATTAAACCATTTCAGAGAAGCTTTAAAGTTCAGGGCAGGGGGAAGAGAAAGAATTGAAGCTGATAGATGTTAATCTTGTCATTTAATATGAGCAGAAGGCAGTCTGATATTTTATTAATGGATGGGGCGCAAGAATCATATGCAGAACTGCTGCATTTTCAAGGTCTGGAAACTGATGTGTTGCAAGATTTTATTCCTCTGCAATATGACTAATGAAATAAATAGGAGATTCCCAATCTCATGGGCCCGTTTCTCTAATAGCACCAATTATGAAGATATTTCTTTTTCAGAAAGCAAGGAATTCAAGTACCATAACCATGATTTTTCTACCTACTGCACTTAAACTAATTTCCCTATTAACTGCAGATGCAGTACTCACAAACACATACCCTTCCAAAAACGATATTTCAGGCCATTTTTTAAAAGGTAAAATGAGGAATATCCCCAGAGAAGCTGCCAGCTATCATTGAAACCACCCACATGCTTTCGGCATGCTACTAGCAATTTTTTCTTCAAACTAATTAACACCTTAGTCAAGATGTGTTCACTTCTATCTCTTCACTTACCTGACATTCTTTACATGGTTTAAGTTAGAAGCTTGGAGAAAATCTGCACTGAAAGACTTTATGTGCAGGATGATCACCATGTGGAACAGGACCATTCTCTGTAAGAAAGGTACGGATTCTTCCGCAGCTAAGTTTACCGAGGAAGCAGACCACCACATGAATTTGAATGTCGCTGAGCCTCTCCACTTCAGCATCGCCTTCTCACAATGTTTTCGGATCAAAGTGTTTGAGTCAGCCAATATCATTTTATCAGAGGGACTGTGAGGTTAAATTTTGTCTTTGTCTAAAATAGCTCGATGTTACTGCAGGCAGTTCATCCGACCACGGGCCGTTTTTCCAACAAATACCATTCACAGAGGATCTTTTGACTACTACTTAGTGTAATATCTCAGAGGTAAAGCACTGCAAGTGTCCATGGCCTAATGACCCCTCACCACCTCTGCATGGATTTTATTGAGAGAATCCACCACATCCTTTCAGCTGCTTTTGAGGGCAGAGGACTAATACTTAGAGGGAATATTTGGAAATTCAGCTCTGGAACATAACAGATAACGAATATAATATTTTCTTTGGTCATCTATTTCAGAATATACGGTATATGAGAGTTGTCAGGCCTGGATACCTTGGTAATCCTGTTAATCTTGTAGTTCTCCACAGTTTTACGGGTTTTAAAGATGCAGTCATTTAAACATTGTCTGAGCAATCACACTGCAAGGGGGGAAGGGAATAGTTCCCGGTTTGTATTTGCTTATTGAGGAAGCAACAGTTGCTTCATTCAGCTATGGATAGATAGCAGGGGGGGAAGCAGATAAATCTCTCACCATGGCAGCCAATTTTGCATATCAAAAAGCCTCAACAGCAACGTTAGAGCATAAGCTGGATGGAGACAAGATTAAGAAAACCAGAAAGAGGTCACATCTTCAGTCTTCAAATGGATGTTCAGGCAGTTCCCTTTGCTGCAAGTTCTCCCCAGCCCATGCCCTGCCTGAAGTGGGAAGACCGCAGCCACTCTCACCAACCTGGGGAAGAGAAAACAAAGTGTATTTCCCCAGACGAACATGTGCTTCACAAGCATCAGGGGGTATTGCTGAGGCTGTATTCCCAACCGGCTCGGCAGCAATATGCTCTCCAGCACCACACCTTTCAAACATTAACAAACTGATCTTCCCAAACCCTTTGCAAGGCAGGGAATCATTATCTCCCTTTTACAGATGGAGAACTGAGGCACAGCAAGATGTGAGTGGTTTGCCTAGAGGAAATCTGTAGCAGAGCCAGAAACTGAACCCAGATCTTTCAAATCACAGAGCATCATCCTCAGAGCATACAGTTCCAGTCTGATTTGCTGGAAAATTTATCAGGCATTGTGCCTCTGGTAACCTTGCAGCACTCCTGCTGTACTTCACTGCCTCAAAGGCACGACTGAATCCTGCATCGCTGTAGTCATTTCATTCACAGCATATTCTGTTTTCGTGGTGTTTGCATTACTAATACGATGAACTACAATTCCTTCTCCAAAAAGATAACATTGCAGTCAGACTTGTTTTTTAAACCAACTTGTTTAGCCAGCAAACCATCACTTGGTACTGTTAAAAAGTACAGATTGTTTGCAGAGCTGTTTGTCACTGAGGTTAGAGGAATACGTACTTACATGTGTATTATGAGTTAGGTGACATTTCTAGATGTTACTGCAAACTGCATTTCAGATTTCTCAGTCTACTCAATGAATTTAATATTCCATGTAACCGCACTGTTAAACTACACTGAATTACACTGGTTCAGTGACTACAAACCACTAATCTTATTCTGTTAGTTCTCACTACGTGAGAGGCACCAATCATGTTTATACACAGAAGTCTAAAGATTCTGTATCCAAGCTAGAAGAAAAAAAAAAAGAAAAAAAAAAAAAAGAAGAAGTTTTGAAAGAATAGTATAATGATGACCAAACTAATGACTCATTTTCTAGTGTTAGTGTGCATTTGTAATACCTCATAGTTAAAGGGATCATTCTGATTCAAGCACATTAAAAAATAGGCACTTTGCTATATGTTTCAGGAAATAATTTTATTCCTAGAAGAGTATAAAATGAGGAGTTGCCAAAGAACTCTTAAAGTTTTAAAGATAGAGGAGAGTTTGAAATCTCTGAAAACAAGTCAGAAGGATTTGCCGGGACAATGTTTAACAGTACAAAAAAGAAAACATTGGTCCTGTGATTTATCCATCAGAAAAGATCCTTAATAATTTCAATAGGGTGAAACAATGGTAGCTCGAGTATAGTGGGCAGGGACATATGCAGCACCAATGGGTCCCAAAATAATATGAATAAAATGAAATTAAAAAGAACACAAATAACATGGCAGCTCTTCTTCATCCTTCCATAAGGAAATGAGGATGCTCCAGTGCAGCAGTATTGGGCTGAATATTGACAGTGTCTCATTAAATTAATCCAGGGCTTTATACGAAAATATTTTTGCTGACTTCACAAAACACAAGAGTAACTCTGCACTTTTAGAAATATTACTTTATCAGAGCACCCAGTGTGAGCGCAGATGTCAGCTCCTGCCCTTCCCACCTTGGGAAGGGTTCTGAGCAGCATCCCCATGCCTGCAGCGATTCTGCCCTGCAGAGAGGGGTGCTATCAACCTTCCTGATCTGCCCTCACATAAACAATCATGAAACAATATTGATCATGCAATATATAAAAAAATGATAAGTACATGTGTCTACAAAGGTGTGCCTTTATGTGTTTATACATGTAACTTGGGTTTTATTTTTAGATATTCTAATATGCATATATAGGTATACTGTCTGCATATATATGTACATGCATGTACATGGACATGTATATGCTTATAATTATATATAATTATACAACCATAACCTAAAAATATTTGCTGAAGCACAAGCCAAAATTGTATTCACTATAGTGAAATTTCCCCTATTACACTCTATGCATCTGTCATGGTTTAACCCCAGCTGGGAAGTACCATGCAGCCACTTACTCACCCTTCCCTCCCACCGGTGGGACAAAGAGGATAATCAGGAAAAAAAGGTAAAACCCATGGGCTGAGATAAAATAATAATAATAATAATAATAATGATGATGATGATGATGATGATGATGATGATGATGATGAAGAGGAAAAAGGAGACAACAAAAAGACAGAGAGAAATAAAACCCAAGGGAGACAAGTGATGCACAATACAGTTGCTCACCACCCACTGACCGATGCCCAGCCAGCCCCCGAGAAGCAAAGGGCCCCTCCCAGCCAGCCGCCCCCAGTTTATATACTGGGCATGATGCTCTATGGTATGGCATAGCCCTTTGGCTAGTTGGGGTCAGCTGTCCTGGCCCTGCTCCCTCCCAGCTCCTTGTGCACCTGCTCACTGGCAGAGCCTGGGAAACTGGAGAGTCCTTGAGGTAGGGTCAGCATGGCTTGGCAACAGCTAAGTCATCGCTGTGTTATCAACGTTATTCTCATACTAAATCCAAATGAACAGCCCTGTACCAGCTACTAGGAAGAAAATTAGCTGCATCCCAGCCAAAACTTGGACAAGACCCTGCAGTCTATTCAAAGTGGAGCAGTTCCAACAGAAAGGACCATAGGGGTTGTTTTAGAACAATCTTTTAAGATATTTAACTCACGACAGATCATTTTGGTACCTGAGTTTCCAAGAAATAACGTGGCTGCTTAAACTACTAGATCAAGGGGAGCCATAACTTCCACGTCCTCCAGAAGGCTGGCAAATCAACAACATTTATTTTGCTCTGATCTTTGGTGCTTTTAAGAATATTTCTTTTCAGATTAAATAGAACACTTCACATTAAGTGCCATATTTCGTGGTCTTCCTTCGAAAAGAAGAAATTAGTAAAATATCTTTTAACTAGATTGTTTTTCTTTGGGTTTTTTTGTTGTTGGTTTGTGGGGTTTTTTAACAGCTGTTTTGGTTTTACAGTGGAAATGAAAAACTTGGTTTTTCACAGACCCATTGGTAATGGCAGAAAATGGGCTACCAACAGCAATGACAAGTTAAGTAAAACCACTCCACTCACAAAGAAAAGTAGGAAAACTGATCAAAAAGGGTGGCAATCTATTACATCAAACCAGAAAGACTCTTTAAGTAAAAGAGAGAAGGCAACCAACCCAGTACAAGTAGAAGAAACACTGGCTGATATTTGTCTGGGAGGTCAGTGAAAGGATTGACCAAATTGCCAGAAAGCAGAAGTCGGTGAGTCAGTCGGCTGCAGCTGGGGCACCGCTTGTGGGAGCTACATAAACTGAAGTTCACTTGGGAAGAGTAAAAACTCTGGCTGTAAGAAAACATTTCTCTATAGGGTGCTAAGAGATAAAGCTACTGCAGGCAAAGCCAGGCCACTGAGAAAAGGAATGTTCCCTGAGCTTCTTAATGACCTTTTGCCTGCATATTCTGAACCACCTCTCTGAAAAAAACGTCTACAGCATCAGTGTTCAAAAAAGTTTTTTACCAGAACTCTGCAACACTAAATATGACATTTAAACAGAAAACCAGCAAATGTAGAGGCGTATTCCCTTCTTCTAAGTAAGAAATCCCAGGGAGGATTTGTTATTCATGATAACAGCTACAGCTATGGCAGAGCTATCACAGGAAGAAGATATCCTTAGAGTTGTATATAATGTTTTCTAACCTCAATTTTGTTTAATTAGAAAGCTTGTTAGAAAATTTACCAAGAAAACAGTGAGACTTGGCACATAGACTGTAGGAAAGAGGATCCAACATGGGCACAGCAGACAGCCCTGTCAACTTTGGACTTCACATCCCCAACAGAACAAGAGCACCCAACTCCTAGGCACTAGTGCCCTGTGAGCTGCCATCTGAGCCTCAGGGGTCAGATGCTGCCTTCCTGCCCAGAGACCAGCAGGTGCCATGCAGGAGAAAATCAGACTGAGACCTCAGAGCTGCTGGTGATGAACCCTGTACAGGAACTAAAGGCACCAAAGTCCTGAGCAAAGCTGATGCAATTAGGGTGGTCAGCTGTAAACATACTTCATTTGAGATTCAGGTTGGTGTCTCTACATTGTGACAGAACTCTCTTCTTAAGTGTAGATGGTATGGTGTTTGCTGCCAGTGTGCATTAAGGTGGTCTGTCCTTGGCTGGGCGCCACGTGCCCACCGAGCCTCTCTATCACTCCCCTCCTCAACAGGATGGGGGGGCAGAGAAAATAAGATGAAAAAAAAGCTTGTGGGTCAAGATAAAGATGGTTTAATGAAGCAAAAGCAAAGGTCACACGCACAGAAGCAAAACAAAACAAATGATGTGATTCTCTACTTCCCATCAGCAGGCGATATCCAACCACTTCCCAGGAAGCAGGGATTCAGTACACATAGCAGTTGCTCTGGAAGATGGATGTCACGAATGACTAATGTCCCTCTTCCTCCTCCTTTCTCTTAGCTTTTATACCTGAGCAGATGTCATGTGGTATGGAATATCCCTTTGGTCAGTTTGGGTCAGCTGTCCTGGCTACATCCCCTCCCAAGACGTTGCCCACCCCCAGCCCACTGGTGTTGGGGGGTAAGGCTGGAGAGAGCCCTGATGCTGCCAGAACACCAGGGTGTTACCAGCACCTTTCCAGCTGCCGGTACAAAGCCCAGCACTGGGACGGCTGCTGTGGGGAAAATTAACTCCATCTCAGGCAGACCCAACACATTGCCCCACAGCCTGCGGGTCCCTCAGCATCCTCACCCCCCATGGGAAAGAGAAGCCAGGTATGTACGGAGAAGGGACTTTGTGTGGCCAGCAAGCTAAGCAGCACCTACTGACCTTCCATTTAACTCTGCCAGCTTCTTAGGTGTTTGGGTTTTTTATCAGATTCTTGGACTTCAATGCTCTGAAGGCATGTCTACATTGACATTTGAGTTCGAGGCTACACTTTTGAAGCAAACCTCTTCGTCATTCCTTAAGGATACTATATGGAAGTGCTGCCATTGTTGGTACAATGACTGTCCTGGAATATTATTATTTTATATAATCTTCATAGGAGCATACAACATTAGAGTTTTCTCAGAGCTACTACATTCAGACCTTTCTATCACTACGTTCAGACCTTTCTGTCACAGACATCTTGTCATACAGTGCAATTTATAAAGCTCCTGCTCAAAAATCCGTAAGATTTTTGCTTCTGGCCTATTAGAAAGGTTTTCCAGAATTTGTTTTGGTGATTAAAAATTCCACTTTTTGTGATGAGTTCATACTAATTTGTTCCAGTGTTATTCTTTAATTTAGATGGTTCTTTTGTCCAGCTTGGTCCTCCAGGAATCCAGAAGATAGTTTTTCTTCCCTCACTTGTACACGTGTTTTTATAAACAGCAGTATTGTCCCTGTTAAATTTTACTATTATAAACAAGCATTAAGCCTCTACATTTCTATATATGTACCTGTACCTTGGTTACACCTGTAGTTGTGCCTTCTTGCATGACAGGGTCTCCACTCTGATGATCCGTCAGAACCTTTATGCACTTGCACGAGTTTTATATCATGTTTCTGTAGCAAAGATGAGAAGAATACAACAGAAGAACAGCCATACTTGTTCAGACCACTAATATGTTATCCTGTCCCCAGCTGTGGCTGTCAGTGGCCAACAAGGGGGAAATAACAATTTTAATAATTGACCTTTTCCCCAACTTGTTGGCTAAGGTGATTTGAGTAAGTCACCTGCTTCCCATTTAGCAACCCTGAATGTATTTCACCCAAACACTATCCAGCCTGGTTGTCTTTTCCCTAAAATATTGGGTTTGCACTGTTCACATATATCTCACTATATCATTGCTTGGAGTCTTTCTTTTCAAAGAAAAAATATATTTAAACATGGTGCTTAACATAATTTCAAAAAAAGGTTTTACACCATTTACATTTACAAAAAAACTTTTGTATAATTTCAAAACAGTCTTATGGAACTGAGAAACGATGACTTAAAATTTAGCCCAAGGTAGTTCAAAAGGATTACAAAGCTTTGTTATCCCTCCACTGTTCACCTTATGAGTATAGAAGGCATCATGTAAAGTGTCCTGCTTTTAAAAAATCAATGCAACATGAAATGTTTTAATAAATAAAAATCTTTCTAACAGTGCAAAGCTTTTTTCACATATTTATGTTGTATTTATCTCCGTCATCATATAATTAATATCACTTGTTAGTTACAGCCATACAATGAATATGCAGACAAGTAGAGAAAGAGCAGATTTCTTTGCCCAGCAGATTCCTAGTAACAATTTGATATGTCAAGACTTTCTCTTGCTCAAATTGTCCTCTAACCTATTTTTACATAGCTGTTTAAAATTCTTCCAGTGGTTTGTGAATTGTAAATTTGCCACAGAAGATTTCTATAGATTTTTTTTTTTCCTTTTATACTGGAGCTTCCCTGCACTAGAACACCCTTCCAGCATCCGAGGTGCTTAAAGTTTCTTAGTGTCTATACAAATGAAAATGGCATAGCAGAGGAAAATAGTTGCACCTTTGCTCTTGCTTGCAACATTTAAGCCCTGCTGTCATTCTTACAACATTTCAGCTCTGTTGTCATTGTATGTCTAGTTTAAGGCCAGCTGTCTTTGGCTAACCACAATACCTGAATGTGAAGAAAGTTCTGTTTTGATAATCTTAAAATCTCTGCACCTCTTTTTATGACTCCTGTAAGCAAAAATGGTTGTAGTATTGAGATCCATGTGATGCCTTGAGCAGAAAATGCCTTGTGAATTGGGGTAAAGTTAAAAGTTTTAAGACTTAAAGATGCAACTTTAACAATAACTTCAAATCTATTTGTACTTTTCTGTGCCAAATCATACATTCCATTTATTTCATAAAGACCAGGCAGTTTGACCTGGACACTCAGCCAACAGCAAGTACAAATAATATTACTGTATTTTAAAGTCACGGTACTCCTCTGTGCTGGAACTATGCCTGGTGATGTATCTTTACAGTTAGATGTTTAGAGGGCTCCTTGTCAGGTAGATAAATCATGGTCCTTAAAAGCTGCCAGTGTCACCCTTCTGTGAGACAGTCCTTCCCTTCATAGCAGAGAGGACCCCAGCATCACACCTGGTAAAGCTGATGCTCACAGATTGTGTTTAATTAGCCCCATGGGAGTAATGAGGTCTTTCTGCCTTGAAGGAAGAATTCCCTTCTTCATACTGTTATTGTCACCATATGTGAATAAAAATCCAGTCTGGACAAATCACGGAGAGAGGTGGTCAGTGTGGTTCTCTTGGAGACATTTGTGAACCTGGGAAGAGGGAGGGAACCCTGGTTATTATATAGTGTGGTCATTTTAAAAATCGGAACGGATGATAGTTACCTTGATACTATCTAAAATCTAAGGATTTCTTTCTTAAAGATCAATATTCAATGTGCTGATGAGATGCTATCAGTGGTAATAGGGAAATAGAAATTTTTGATCTAAGTTTGTCACACAGCTAAAAAAAGCATGTAAAGTGTCAGCTGAGTGTTACCTCAACATCAGTCTCCGATAAACTGGAAGATCTGAAAAAGAACATATGAAAATATGCATCTTTTGAAAGAAAAAACAATAAGAGTTCACATTTAACTTTGGTATTTGGGATGAAACGGTAACGACATTCCTAGTATTCAAAAAGCACATACAAAACCCAAGGGCTGTAATTCTAATTAATTCAAGTACTGTTTCTGTGTGTGCTGCTGCTGCTCCTGAGCTACCATTGCTAAGTTATGTGCATTTTAAATGAAAATTTCATTTTCTGAACTGTTTGTTGGCACAATGTATGCGATAGCTATTAGTGACATAACTTGATTTGAGATAGCTGAGCAAGGTACCAGCCTTAGCAAAGCACATCTTTATAGAGAAAAAAAGGGAAAGAAACTTCGGGAAAACATTGCCATCAAACGAGGGGTTTTTCTAGGTTTTATTTGAAAGATTAAAGGAAGAATCCAGTATAAAGTACTCCTATGAATACCACCTGAAGTTGTCTTAATGCTATCTTGAGATCAGTATTTCTCATGTATTAAAGGTTGCAAAATCAGGCTACAAATCAAGAAAAGCAGGGAAAAAAATAAGTCAAAATGGTCTAGACATTCTGTCCTCCTACTCAGCTTCTGCTGAGTTGATGGTTGTACTGCTTGATACCATTCAGAAATGAGTAAAAATTTTTCTTACCTTCCAGGAAGGATGACATAAAGGGAATGAGCCTATTTGCCAAAGAAAAGTATGAATAAATACCTATAACCAGCACAGTCATTACTTTAGAATTTACATAGATGGAGCAACCAGTTCCCTAAAGTCTCCAATACCGAACAGCTACTGGGCTGACCACAATTAGTAGTTAGTAATGTAAAGTTCCATTTCAATTCCTCAAATTAACTCCATCTATGACTTTCTAAGTTTAAAGATCCTGTTTTATTGATGTATATTTCATGCATTTTTATAAGCCTTGATGCTGATTCTAATATTTAATACCCATACATATATGTGTGTATGATTCAGTTGAAGCTACAGCTCTAGGTACCGAATAAGACTGAGTTCAGCTCTGGGTTTACATGAGAATTTTTGTCATGTCAATATTTTAATGAAAATCCAGTATACGTAAGGGCATATTTTAAACTGCTTAAACTAATATATGGTGCCGCTGCTGTCAATGGGAGGCTAACACCTGCGCATCCTTGCTACAGACAGCGGTCCAGGGTGACTGACACACTAATTATAGCTACAATTTTGGAAAAGCAAATTGACCCTGAGCTTGCCTGTCCTATCAGCCACTCACATTTTCCTTCAAGATCAGTTTCAGCCAATTTTCAATAATGCTGTCTGCAGTTGTTACATTTCTTGGTTTAACAGATTATCAGCTCTTCAGAATTTACAGTTCTTTGACTACTAAAGATCTGTCCTAACTTCTGCAAAGTGTCTAGCCCAACGGTCCCTTTGAAGTATATTACATGAAGAGATATATATATATCACCTGCTAAGAAATCTCAGCCACATTGAAATGACATTGGATACAGTGAGCAATACAGGAACAAATGTTCTTGTTATTCTCAACACATCTTTAAGAACCACTGACAATCTGTTTTATTTACATATGACATTTCTTTAAAAGTATTTTTCATTCTTTTGTCTGGCAGTAACTTGTGCTTGATTTATGATATTTTACATATATTAAATGCTGAAAAAATAATTTGTGTAATACTTCTTGCTGAATGTTTCTGTGTCAAAACCAGGGGAGTATTCATTGCATTTTCAACAACGTGCTCATTGTGGATGTCATTCAAAATGACAAAACTGCTTTTTTGTTTTGCTGTTTTGTGATTGTACCTCCAGTGTCTTCTCCTATAGACTGCATGGAATGACTATATTCTGCAAGGGAACAAGCCAAATACGGATGTCTGTCCTATGTGTGTGCATTACATTATCTAGCAGAGGAATATTAGCAATGTACAAAAGAGACAGTTAAAAGTTAAGAAAATTAGTATTAAGGATGCATGTTTAATTGTAAATGAGGATATTTTTTTTCTTGTAACAAAGTGATTAATTATAGTATCTCATGTGTGAGCCTTGTTTTGCACTGCCACCTACAAGAGGACAAGTGCAAAATCATTAATATAAAAAGTTAATAAAAGCTCTGGCTAAATTTTTGAGCTAATTTAACCAGAAATATAAACTGTAACTAAACTTAGCAATCCACATCCTCACTGAAGTCCTTGGGTAAATATTTTGATTTTAATACCCCCAGGGCATTTACTGTTTGCAAATCATACCAAAATATGAATTCTACTCCCAAATTTTAGTATTTGTCAAGCTTACCAAGTCATTGGAAGTGCAGTCACAGAGACAGCCAAGCAGAGCATAGTCTGGACATCACCAGCTCCTGCAGCACTTTTTCTATTTTCATATGTGTAGGAGGTACGATTAGAAGATGTGCAACAGAAAGGGGGGAGAACTGGATAATTTTTTTTTGTTGGTGTTAGCTATCAAAATGGCCTGTCATCCTCTGGTCTCTACGAAATGATAGATTTAGTATCTGGAGCTGCAGTAGAGGCCGAGATCAAGGGGTCCAGCCCTTATGCTTTTGTGAGATGTGGAGCAATCAGGACAGTACTAGCCATAAGTGAGCCCAAAAATCACAAAATACCAAGTCACTGTTTTCCCACCTGTTTTCTGGATTGAAGCAGAAATCTGAGAGCAAGGTTTATGTTTGCTATTTACAAACTTGAAAACATTATTAAAGTTTTTTTCTGCTGTGTTGATGTCCTGACATAATGAGTCCATAAAGCAAATATTTGGCAAGTTATATATCAAGTAATTAATTTAAAACAAAATGTTATCTAAATGGAATCAAACACAGAAATAGCTATTACTATTCTATCTATCCAACTATCCAACAATCTATCCCAAACTGATGGATTCTACCTCAGAGACCTGTTAGACATGGGATATGTTAGTTTTTCCCTGGATAAAAAGCAACGCTTTGTCTTTTGTTTTGATTCACATTGAGTTTGTTCTAAGAAGAAACAAGCCCGTGAATATGCAGAAGTAGGAAGGCACTTCGAAGTTATTAGGACTGGTTTTGCTGGGTTCTGGCTGCTCTGCCTTTATTGAACTGCAGTCACTTTCACCCAGTCAAAGTGTTTAACACATTTTACAGACTTCTCAATGCAAAAGGTTCTGGACAGAGATCTTTACTTCTGGTAAATTTCAAGCAAGTATTTTAGGCAAATTGAAGTGTTCTGATAAACCCTCTTTTCTTAAACATTCATGTTTTCTGAGCCATACTTGACTGGTTCACATAACCAGTCACAAAACCAAATTATTCCATTCTGGAATGGAATAATTCCAGAGTGTGGACTGAATTAATTTTAGACATGAAAATAAATACAAGAAAATGTAAGACAAGTTCAGAAAGTAACAGAATGACGGGAAAACACTAAAGAATAGCCAGTGCTTTGCTTCACAAGATGATCTCTTTTGGATATAATGTATTGAGCAAACAAACATGTTACTCATGCGATCAGAAGCACCCAGGACCACAAGGAGGATGTGCCCTGTGAAAGTTTCATTAATTGCATCACAGTAACCATAGTTTTATCATCTGTACTGAAAGCTGTCTAAAACCATATTTCCTAACTTTCTTTCAGTTTATTTACACGTGTATTCTGATGGTGCTACTTGTCAACTTCCAGGGTAGCACAGGTTTCAGCTTATGTTTGTGACCTACAGACCCCTCCACGTTGAAATCTTCCCATTAAACACAGCGAAAAGCATTTTCCCCTAACTAAATGACTATGCTGGCTCTGTCCTGACCTGGTGTCTCTAGAACGAGAGGTCTGAGTCTACCCTCTGCACATGGTTTAGTACTTTGATCACTATGTATTTTGACTACGTGGACAGAATGTCCAGGAAGGGTTATTACCAAACCTACATTTTCGACCTGCCCGAGTTTTATCTTTAACTTTCATTTTCTAAAGTTGGAATTGAACTTCACTGGAATTTATCACCTCTCAGTGCTGTGTCTGATGCTTCTCAATAATAATATTGCCTGCGTGTAAATATCAATATACAGCCTTGACACTTTAGCGTGCCAGAGGATGAATTCCTGCAGCTAGTCTGGCTCCCGGATGGCTCCATCGCTCCATCTCTGCCGGCCCCGGGCTGCACAGCAATCCCAGCCTGGACACAGCACCTCCTGCTCCTCCACTGCCTTGGGCAGACCCATCTTCCCCAGCCTCACAGCTCCCTTTGCAAAGCATATCCACAACGTTATCCGGGGCTTTTTATGTCTCCTCAGTTTGACTGCCTTTCCTTTCCTCCACGTTTCTTTTCTTTTTTTCTCTTGTCAGAGACCTAGAAGTTTCCTAACTCTTCTCTCACATTCCAGTTTGCCTCAGGGACCTAACTGCTCTCCTGATCTCCCTCGCACCCTCATTTATTTTCTCTCTTTCCCTTCTCACTAACTTCTCCATGTATGGATGCATTAACAGACACACCAGTCTCTAAATATAAAGCAGGAAAAAACTACACTGTGATAATCTCCTACAGACTAACAGGCTACATATGAGAAACAAAGAAGCCAACTGGCACATATTTAGAAATCTGACACATATTTCCCTCATTCAGTGATGGGTAAATTTGTCACTCAGAAGGTCTTGCTCCAAGGGCTGTTTCATGTGGTCATAGGTTTTATAAATGAGGACGGCTTGCCTTGCCACAGGTTAACCCCTTCACCGCACCCCTTCTGGTGATTTTTCACCCTTTTAATAACCCATATCAGCACAGATCCAGTTTTTCTATAGCTGTCAGACCATTATTCGTCTCTCACCTGTAAATCTGCTCTAGTAGCTTAGCCTGGAGCCTTTATTTCTGGTTCCATTTTAGGCATTTTTCAATACAGTTCAAACTCATCAAAAGCCTTTTGTTGTTGTTGTTGAAATCTGCATGGATTCCTCTTTACCAAACCACAGAATCTGTTCAGCTTCATCCATCTGGACCTGTCAGCTGTCTTAGTACTATCAGAAACACTTTCTTTAAATATTATTCTCTGTTGGTGACCATGACACCATTTTCTGATTTTCATTCCCTTCTTCTCTCTCCAACTGTTTCTTTGGCACAGACTTCAAAAATCCTCCTCTGTCTTGTCATTTTCATTGACAGCTTCTGGTGCTGCATCTCTTCTACTCTATATTTTAATTTTTGGTAATGTCCATTCAAAATAAAGAAAATATATATTAAAAAAAGAAACAAACACCAAAACAAAACAAAAAAACCACAAAACACCTGCCTTCATTCTGTCTCTGACACGTGATCTTGGATCTTTATCTATTACCTTAAACTCACATTCACAAAAGCAGACCTCTGCACTGGCCCCATAAAACTGTGCTGAAGGAAGTTCTTGAATTTGATAACCACCAAAATAAAACAGTGGAACAATTAGGCTGTGTCTATAAGAAATAGGCCAGCTAGGCTTCCTTTTTGCAGAGTGGTAATTTATTTGAACAGTTTCAATTAGGCCAATTAGAAAATCGAACAATTTTTATCTTGTTGCAACAGAGACTGAAGATTGCCAGTAGAAAGAAGAAAAGGAAAAATAATCAGCTGGACATAGTGGGTAGAATATTTTGAACTTGTAAGTGATCTCGAGCCCTATAACATTAGTAATCACAGTCATGGGGGGTTGTGGCAGATGGATCTTGTGAATTTAGACGATTTAGGAGGTTGCTTTCCCATCTGTCCACCCCACCTTTCAGCCAAACACCACTGTCATGACAGCGGCAGAAGAAAAGAAAAGATGTCCCCCAGCTGACATATGATCTTTAACCAGCAGCAAGGCTGGGATGTGGCAGTGCGACCAGCTGCACTGCAGTGAGCAAGGCATCAAACACGTCTGCCTCTGCCTGCCTTCCCAAAGCAGCCCTCGCTGGTGGGGGCGGGAAGGTGGGTTACGAGGGGAAGAAGACTGTTTTAAGCCACCATGGCTCTTTGCTTTCCTGAACTTAAGTCACAATGTCACCATTTCTTCCTTTCACACCCTCCTCTGCTAACCTCAAAGCATTAGCGTGGCTGCCTGGGCTGGTGCCAGGGACAAACATAACGAGAGAGGAGCCCACACATACGGTTTCACAGCATAGTTCACAGCCTGCTGTCCACGAAGGGGAGGAAAAAGCTGTACTTAAATACTTCATTTAGCCAGACACAGTACTCTCAGTCTATTCTGTGCTCTCTGACCCGAGACAACCCACGCGAACACGCGCCCTGGTTGAGTCAGGGCGAGCAGCATGCTCCGCTGTCCGCCCTCCCACCCAGCGCAAGCAGATACACCATGCAGTCACCATTAGACTATTAGTACCTCAACTAATTATTTATGTTGTATCTTTCACACATCTTGAAAATGGCAAAGACTTGAACGCAGTGCTAATTAAACCTGCTTTCTTTATGTGTTTGCAGTCATTAGTGCTCGTTGCTGAGGAATCCATTATTTCTCTATTAAAACAGTTCTCCTGCTCTTGGCACAGAGCCTCACCGGATGAAAGGTTAATTTTTGCATGTTTAAAGTTCAGTGAGGGGAATGTAAGCATGGAAATGTATTTCACCAGTGAGGCAGCAAAGCAATAGCAAATTCTGCTGCATAACACGTTCTTTACTCTTGATTAGTAGGAATTCATCATTTCATGTAAAGAAATCCATTGTTTGAGTCATTCTTGTTAGGATCTGTGACAAAAGCTCGTCTGCGCACCCCAAAGGAGCACAGGCATGACTGTCAAACAGTCCCCAGGCTCTTAAATTAAAGACCTTGGAATGGAACGAGCTCCTCCCTGACATCCCTGGCCCCTGGCGCAGTTGTTCAGCTTCGTCTGTGGTCATTAACCGTTCCCTGCAAAATGGCCCGTGGAGATCATCCAGCAGCTATTCTCTTTCTCTGAGTCAACAGGTAATCTTCTATACCATAAGACTGAAAGAGTTTCTATTCAAGATTTCTGCCCCCAAACTTCTTCACCTCAGGGTCCCAGTTTGTCATACCTCCTAGTGTCACTAGTCACTCCAGCCACAGATAGAGAAGGCAACGAATTACCCCGGCACAATTAAGACAAGCTAATGGCTTGGGCACACCTGGTAGAAGTACCTTGTGCTCCTGAAGTGCTGCTGGGAGGTGTGAGCTTCCCAGGCAAGGATGCAAGATCTGAGACAGACCAGTGGGTAGGTAGTGGGAAAGTAGGAGGATCCTGCTTCAGGTGCTGCATCTCCTACAAGAAACATGGGTTGATCCCTTGGAGGCCTTTGGATTGGAGCTTCCAAGAGAGTATGAAGATTGATTACAAATGCAAGGAAAAGAAATCTGAGAGTGAAGAACAGCCGTGTTTAGACATTTGTTAACCTGACTAGTCCTTCATTTAAGCCAGTGGAATAAACCTATCACCCAGCATGTAAGAAGTGAAGTGTCAAGAACAGTAAATGAGGGCAGCTGATAAATGATGTGTTGGAAGAAGCAAGCCACTCCTGCAGAGAATAAGGCAAGCAATGTGGCTGAAAAAGGGAGCTTGGAGTTGGCACTGGTTTTGAACAAAGTTTGTATTTGCTTTCTCTAAGCATGTGTCATTTTGAGAAATCAAAGTGTTCTGTTTATTCTCAGTGCTCCCCTTTGTTTCATTTTCATTGCATCACATGGTCTTACGTTCATATTGCAGAGCTCCTCAGCGAGGCCATGGAGTTCAAATGTTGGATTTGAAAGCAGAAAGTAGACAATGAAGTGTGTTTGCTACGATTGCTAGAACTTTAAAAAAAACAAAAACAAACAAAAAAACCCCAACAACCAACACTTCTCTATTTTGTTTGTACTTTTTTCCAATTAGGGAAACGAAGCACTTAAGTGCCAATGCAAAAGAAAGCCTTTTGAAGTCCAAAAGCCTTTTGATAAATGATGGAAAAGAGTACTTAAACTACTGTTCCATTCCTCCTGCAAACCAGTGCTGTTTGTACTAAAAAGATTATTGTCACTAGGCATGCACACAGCACACCAAGTGTGATTTTAAGCGTGAGAAATCTAACACAGTAGAAAGTTGATGTTATGAAGAACCAGATCAGCTGTTTTGCATAACGAATGCTTGGCAACCATTTTACTTACATACAACCTAATGTGTGGTGCCTTGAAAATGTTGAAAGTGATTTCTTATGCACTTGTTCTGGTAAAAGACAGCAATATAAAATACAACAGCATTAATAAAAGACACTGAAGAAATCAAATAATCAAAACGCTGTCATGCTATGACTGCATTTCTTGTTGGGAGACACAAGACATGGCATGTGAGCTTTGACTCCTTTCAGGTACCATTGTCTGTTTGTAACAATCAATTTTTATGCTTCTTTATTACAAAAGTGAAAAAGTTTTGACGCATTACGATTCATACTTTTTTCCCCACAAAGCATCCTGAACACCCCTGTCACCTTTGCCTAGAAACTGCTGACTTCCATTACGTCGTTTCTGTGGGATGGGGTTGTTGAGGCATTTTCTTAGTATGTGACAAAGACCATAGATGGTGGAGGGGAGTCTGTTGTACAACAAAGCTACACCTGAGTCCACAGTCTATATTGGTGGTGCCTGTGTTTTCCTCAATTGAGATAAGAAGAGAATATTTTGGTGAAATTTTCTGCTTGGATTTCTTATCCTAAAAATTAAATGTCCATGAAGATGGAAACCAAGAAAACTTCTCATTAATCACTACTGTTATCCAAAGTTTTGGAGCTTTCTCAATTATTATTAATGTCCTAGTTTTACCAGAAAAAGAAGAACATGGGTTGGTGTTCTTCCTTAAATACTGATAACAATAAAATTAAATTATTTTATAAGAATAAATAAATAAATAAAGCAAGCTTTGAGGAAATTATTATAAAAACTAGCAGTGGAAGATTGTAATCTAGTATATTAATATCCATGAATTATGAATGAATAAGATTTCAGGTTGATCTTGCAAAAACGTAGCCAACAAAAAAACAAGACCCAAATGAAAAGCAACATTTTTTGAAATTGTTAGACTATTTAGTCTGATGGATCTGATATATTTCACTCGAGAAGTACTGAAGATCATCTTAGTTGTTTGAACTGGTAATCTTATGTTTCAGTTTAAATTACACTATTTCGCTCAAAACATTAACCTAAATGGCTATCATTAAAGAAAAAAAATAATCCTCAAGGAAAATAAAACAATTTGTTTGAAGTCACACAGAATATACTTATTTTTTTCCCTAAGGAGATTTTACTTATTTTTCATTTCCCAAAGCCATGTTGTTCAAATAAAATTAATAATGTATTTCAAGCAATTTAAGCATTAGAGCAATTCATAATCACAATATGTATACTTTGAGATCAGCCTGTTCTTTGTTCCCTAATAAAAAATAATTACCAGTGTTGGCAAATTACTCTTTTAACATTGCACTAATGCACAATGCTGAACTTCTTTGGTTTGCTCTTGAGTTGTTTGGAATGATTAATACTTTGTTGTGTTTCTGAAACCGAGTATCATCATTACAACCTACAACTTTAAGGAACCAGCAACTGCTCTTCCCTTACATCTTATTTCCATCATCTTATAAATGTGCAAATTAGAAACCTACAAACTGTGCCAGCAGATGTCTAAATGTCTGAACAGGCAAATGTCTTCAGAAAATGTCAGGTGTTAAATGCAAGGTATTAAGCTAATGCTGGTATCTTCAGAGTTCATAAAATTATTATTTCTACAGCTATGTAGTAAAGGCTATAAGCGCGGGGGACATTTGTGAAGACTTAAGAGTCTGTTATAGCAGGAGTGATACTGGACAGCTGGAGAAAGATGCAAATAGGGCCAATCAAAGGCATATTTCCATTTAAGAGTGTCTTGGGATGCCCAGGAGGGTGGAACCGCTGTTCATAAGTGAGGAAGGAAAGAGGCAGATTTAGTCTATTCACTACAGAACAACCCACCATAATGAGCTTTTTTTCTCATCTCTGAAAAGGATGACATCCTGCAGACATTCATCTCCTGCAGAGATTCATTCTCCAACATATTTTGTCTTCTGTATTTATGTGTAATTAACCTTTTGTTAGTCAACAGCTATATACAAGGAGATTATGTGTAATTTTATGAGGGGAAATAGAGATACTTTAGGTATTTGATGGGAAATGAGAGTCCTGTAAATAAAAAAAGTCAGTGTTGTATGGCAAATTTAACACTGAACTGGTCTTAAGTGTTAACAATTGTTTTCTTCTGTGTTGCTTAAGCTTGGTTATGTTGTTGTTGCAGTATCTTTTTTGCACAAGCTAAAACACAGATGAAAGAAAATAAGTAAAATTCTTTGTAATTCAAGTACGAAAGAGCAAGAGTCTCTCTGTGCACCCCACCCACGCATACCTTTTGATCAATTGTGCAGAAAGAACATACACTATAAAAAAGGAAAATGTTAGCAAGCTCTGCCCCCAAGCCTTTCAGCAATTGTAATGATGATGAGCAGAAACATTGCAGGTGCATGATTCACTTAAAAGCATCAGGCAGCTCTCTGACTGGCACTGTTGGAAGATTGGGCAAATAGATTCAATTACTTCACATATGAATGGTATTTTTATGTTGTTTTTTTTTAATTTAATTTAGGAAGCAAAAAAAAAAAATGCTGCTGCTTTTTGGTCAGTCTGTGCATAAAGTTACATATATTATGGCAAAGAGAATTTTCAAGAGTTAGATTTCCAAATCAGCTTTTAGCTATGTAGCTTTTGGAAACACCTTCCTGAGCTCTTTTTAAATGAAATGAAGAGTAATGAAAATAGAGGAGTTTAAATCCAAATATACTAAGGTATTTCAGGAGGTAAATCCTGCTGAAATCAAGAGGAACTATGTGCATCATTGTCAAGTCGTCGTTCCTACTGCCATTGCCATTACCAGTGAAGCCTTTTGGATGGCTTAGTGTTCATAAAATCAAATAAGCTAATGCAAAAGCCCATACAGCCACTTTATAATCTCTTACAAAGATAAACTGACGTAAGGTGAGAAACTGCCATTAAGGCTTAATAATTTAATAATTAAACAATAAGTTTATGATGGTCACATATTAGATTGGGCAAGAATGAAACACCCTTAGGGAACACATTGACAATGTTGAAGGGTATATGAAAGACTTATGAAATTTTCCTCTTCTTTATTTCCATCAATAATTCAGATTAAGATGCCATGCCCTGATGCAGCCTCAGCAATATATCTAAATACTTTCTTTATTTGTAATAACTTATTTCCAGATTTGGCAAAAAAACCCAGCTGTGTACTTGTCTGGCTCAGATCTCAGTACAGCAATGTCACAAGATTTAAGCTGCAAAATTTAAACTTCCATCTTGCTATACAGACCTTGAATAAGACTTGACTTTAGCCAGAAAACAGAAGTCTGACTGTAGTATGCATTCAAAAAGGGTATGATAGACACTTCTCTAAACCAGCAGAGCTTAGTGCGTCCTCGGAGCTGCTCTAACCTGACAGGTTTCCAGATCTTTTCCCACCTCGGAGAGTCACTGGGGGCACACCAGTCTGAGTAATTGATTTATGAAACGTTAGAGAAGAAGAATACTCTACTTACAGGAAATGAGGAATGGTAGAAGGTGACTACAGGAGTGAAGCAGGTCACATACTTGAGGAATGTGGGAGAGAAAGAACAATTTAGAAGGCTGGAACATGGGATGAGTAGAACTTATTTTCCCCCTGCAGCCTCTCAGTCTTGGCAGCTTCTTTATTGTTGCCTAGGAACCACAAAAACCAGTGCAGCCACATCTTAGTACACTATTGACTCATATTACCTACCTTTTACAACCCCTTTAGCTACTCATCTTGTTCTCACGGAGTCCTCTTGGCTATCCTCTCTCACTGCTTTACAGATAGAAAACCAAAAGCAGTCTGAAATAGGAAAATTGAATACCCATCTGCACTTCTGCAGAGGACTGAGGTAGCTGTGACTGCTGACAAAACAGTTTTGCAGGAGCAACAGAAAAATGCAGCAAGCTAGTGGGTTTTTTTGCTACAATCTCTGTGAAATGGAGAAAATTATCTTTGAATCTCAAACAAAAAAAAAAAAAAAAGATGGATTGCTTTCATACTGGATTTTAGAGGGCAAGGGCATAAAAAATGTCCACATGGATTGAAGCCATAAAGCTTAACATACACCTGCTGTCAAATGGAGATAAATTGCCTGATTTGGCACAAGCTAAAAATTTCTAACAAAAAGAAAATTCACAGCAAAAAAATAAGGAGACACTCAGAGATGCCTATAGTTCTCTGAATATACTTGCCTATTTTTGTTTCACTCTTTCTACTGGCTTAAATCAGTCTAAATTAAGCAAATGAATAATCACCTTCTTGTCTTTGCATTGCTGAGGTGAGGAGTAAAACAGGTGAGTTTGTTCCTCCCCAGCTGGTTTATTCCCAAGCTCTCTGGACCGTCACGTGTTTATCTTATGGAAAAATTCAGCATCTGCAAACAATGAGTCTCTTCTAAGGCTACAGCCAAAAATAGACCTGAAAACATTGCTGACAGAGGGAGAGTTACGTGTTTCTGACCTTCATGCTGCAAGTCGTGGCAAGTCTAGTATTACTCTCAAATATCAGATACACCGCATGAGAAATGTCATTTGGTCTATAAGCCTAAAATATTTCCATTAGTCTCTTAGATCAATGCCAAATATTGTGTTGGCTGAAAATAATTTTTTCAGGTAAAGCTTTAATTACTTTAAGTTTCATATTGTCCTTCAGGTTCTTGACAGAGCATCGTACTCTTGTGGGACTAATTCTTGTTTCTATCCAGCTGACTAGAACATGAATTTAAAGTACCTCCTAGCTACATAAATGAGTGTTTTACTGCTCAAGTACACATTTATAAGAATAGCAGTTCTGTTTGACAGTAGCATTTACTGTCAAAAGACTGGTTTTGACCCTGCCTGTTTTGGATAAACTCCCTCCATCAGACACACATATGCTCTAAACTGCTCTTTCTGGTGGAAAAGTTTATGCATTTTGAATTTTTCAAGCTGTATAAGAGCTAGATATTCTTCAAAGCTTTAAGATCAACATTTTTTTCAATACATTCTAAGTTTGATTTTTAAGGTTCTTTTATTCCTTGAATTGATTTTATCAATAAAGAGCCCAGCGTGGTCCCTGTAAAACCAGATATGTATATTGGTAAAATGTGTTTCCTTTCCAAAGTGGAACAGCAAACAACTAATATAAAGATCAGTATAATGGCATCAATATGAAGCAGTCATTCAACTTAAACCCCAGGGAAGAGAAAGTTTTACAACCTTCTAGCATAGACAAGTCCTGATTTTTGTTCTCTTTCAATGGGTGTACGCTGAAAATTATTTGGACTTCCTTCCTCCAGAACCAGCATTCTGTGTATAAAGAAAATACAAAGAAATATAAGTAGATTGGTAGAGATCCCAGATCTTTAGCAGCTTAAATTTGCATGTATTTGTAGAAAAGCTGTGGGTTGGCTTATCTAACAAAAAGAGGCTTCACTTCTGAAAAGCCAATTTCCAGTTTAACTTTTCTTCTAAAAGACATTCCAGCTCTCCAAATTTATGTAGCAGAAAACAATTTTTTGATAAAGGAGCCATATTTTCAATTATCACTTATGGTCCCAGATGCTTGTCACTAGCAGAAATGTACAACATAATTATTTTGAAAGAAGGTGCTATTAATAAAGCTTTGTCACATTTTAAATGCTTGGGCTTTGTCCACCACTTGGCTACTGTACCATACTGTAATTGCAAACTGAACTGTCATCATTTCATTAAGGTTGACTTTTGCCTATAAATTCTTCTTTTTTTCTTGGGTTATTTATTAGTACATGTCCCAGTATCTGTCCTCTTCAGGGATAATGCAGATATAGAACCACCGCTACAGGTGAGCTTGAAACACAGGATCAAATTTAGCCCTTCAGCTGGCAAGAACATGATCCAGGTCAGGTCTGAATTAGATCAAAACCTATTGTAAGTCACAATGGGAACACTTATCTTTAAAAATAGCAGGCCTTTTGGCTGTATGTGTTTCAAATAAGCCATATTTTAGATACAAGACAGTGATAAAGTATTTTTTTTCTTCTTTTTAAACACTTTCCAAATCCAAGTCTAAATTTCCTTTAGCAGGTATGATACAAATCGTAGGGGGGCGGGGGGGGAGAAAAAAAAGAAATGTGGGATTAAATAAATAATAAAACAGTGTTTTGTCTCACTTTCTTATGCCCTTGGTGCAGTTATTTCATCAGTTCTGCACCTACCCAATCACCTTCCCACTTTGGCCATACCTCCCAAGTTCAGCCAAGATTTTTGAACAAGACAACATCAAAAGTCTTACAAAAGTGAAGAGCTATGACATCTGTGATTCACAAAACCACAGGTGTGGCAATGTCACAGATGGAAACTAGACCAGTCCTATAGAACTCTTCTTCTCTTACCCATGTTGGCTTTTAGAGAGCTGCTTCTTTTTTTTTTTTTTTTTTTCTTCTAGACACTTCTCATAAATAAGATATACCTCAAAAGTCTGACTGGAAAAGAAACTACTGTCTCATCCAGCTTGCAGCATCCAGTTAGCTGAAGAGTGAACCTGTTCAGTGGGAGATTTGCAAAGGCATGGCTTACTGCTAGATAAATCCCAAATGTTTCCTGGACCATGTTCCAAACCAACCATAATTATCCACAACTTCAGTGAAGACATTGGCTGATCAAACAAAACCATATTAAAATCTATTGTAATTATTTTCAAGAATACAACACCCTACTTGCTGTAAATTCATGCTGGGAAATCCAGCAAACAACATACCATCTTCCAACCATCAGAGCATTTCCACTTAGTTCAAAATCACGGATGAAAGTTCCAGTTTGAAAAAAGGGCTCGTCTGTTAGATAAGCTTCTCACATAATGAGACAGCATTTCTTTGAATAAATGAATTTCTAACAGTGTCAGCAGTATCTGTCAGTCAGGCAGGTTGGTTGGTGAAATATTCATAGGAACTTTGCAGTAATCCTTAAACTCCATAAGCCTTTTGAATTTTCAGTGGGTCAGCTACTGCATTCAGATTCGCCCGTAGCACTCATTGATTTCTTCCTGGAAGAGGCTACAGGAAATGCCAAAGGAATCGTGCCATTGGTAAGGTTTCATTATTCATCTTCAACATTGAAATTTGTCAGTTTTCCCTAATATTTTTAATAAATTTATTTCCACCTCCGGTTTTAAATGTAAACAACCAGCTGGCACAGAGCATATTGGCCATACTTTGACTTCTACATGAATTTAATCAAATAATCTCAAATAAGTCTATTTCAGACCATAAAATAATAGTATTTTTAGGGTTTTATTAATAAAATGAAAATATACCAGAGAATCTTGAGGTTAGTAGAAAAAAACTCCTAATCTTAATATTCATATTTTACGATAAATATTATAACCCTACAGAAAGCTATATGCGATCCTGCTAGAATTCAAATTATTTTTTTTTTTTTAGAAGTCATTAGCTTTTTAAATAGATGAGCATTAGAATGTAGGCACTTGTAGACCAGAACAGTTTATTTCTAAAAGTGGACCTGAAAGAGATTGGTGTTTAAGATAGATTTACACTGGAAAATGGTGTCTTGCTAAATATGTGTAACAGTTTGTATTAGGAAATTTGGTTTTAATTTGCTTATAATCTCTCCATAATTTAGTCCTCAGGTTTGACTGTCATGTGATGGAGTCTTGAATTTGTGTGAAATCTTTCAGCGTGAAAAAAACCACACGGAAGATAGTACCAACATCATGGTTTGTGGTCTCTTGATAATTGAAACAAATAATTCTGACAAAAAAATCATCCTTTAGAGCAGCATGTTCAAACCTGTCAGGAGGGCCACTTGCCATTGCAGGTATATTTTTACCACCTGTTCCCATAAATTTTTCAAATTAAGGAAAGGTACCGATCCCTAATGATGTGGGTTATTGCACAGTCAGGAGGTAAGCTCCATGTCCACACCTGACATAGCTTCTCTGGGAACTCAGCAGCCATGACTATACAGGTAAATTAAATATACTCATAACCATTGCCTGCCAATGAATGTATGCCACAGAAGTGCAGAACAGATGAAACCCTGGTGAGCAAAACCTGATTTTGATAGTCAGATGCTGTCCTTGCATTAATAGAAGGGACGCCCACTTGATCAGGTTCTTGTGTCACCTCTATTGCCATGCTGGAGTCTCTTCCATACTTACAGTTTCCATTCTGGCGTGACCTAAACGAGGTTTATTGGTCAACAGAAAGAACAGAGCATGAATCTGGGGTGTAAAAGACTCTAAATGTCCTCAGAACACTCTTTTCGCATAGGGAAGTTTATGGCAGCAGAGGGCTATAGACTTACAGAATTAAATAAGGAAAATGGATTGGTTTGGGAACCTGGGAGTCCTACTTTCACCTACTGAAAGGATTTGTCAAATGCACCTATTCCATCAGTTTACAATAGCAGCAAAATAATCCAAGCCTCCCGTGCCTGCACCTCCTTACAAGCAGCCACAACTTCAGCCAGACCATCTGGCTCACACTGACCAGCCTGGTCTTTCATTTGGGCAGGTTCTTCCTCTGAAGGAGGAAATACATCAGACTTGCAAATTCTCTCCTTTCATGTGGATTGTTTTTAGCTACCCCTTCCTGCCCAGAAAGGGTCATTACAAAAAAAAAAAAAAAAAAAAAAAAAAAAAAAATGGCAAAAAATGTTTCTGAATAAGTATCTGATAGAAATAGAGAAATGTTTGACCTGTTTCTGAAAATAGTTATACTGCAAAAGACATTATTTTCCAAGAGTATTTAAATGCTTACGGTAAAGCGACTTCATCCCAGGGTAAAAATAGCATAGTAATGAACAATAAATAACCGGGTTATTGTAAAAATAAATAAACAAATAAATGAGTAACAAGCTCATCTAAACTGACTTGTAGAAAATAGAGACATTTTAAACAATCCATGTAATCTTGCAGCATACAAGTTAGTACGCTAAATTAGTAGGCATTTTCCTTAAAAGTGTCAGAACATCACAAAATTTCAAGGGGTATTTACCATTTACGTGATAAAACTGGATTATTATTTGATGCAAACTAGTGGAAATACCTCTACAATTGAGGGCCAAAAGTTAGCCCTTTCCATGTCCGACAAGAGCTTAGCCTGCTTCAGGATATGCTGTTATTTTTCATTAGAAGCCGTAAAAGGAAGCAATGGGTATCTCTCTCTCTCTTTTGAAAGTAAACTTCCCTGATTTCTGTGTACTAATAATCAATGGTTTTATACAGATTTCTGGCAGTGTAATCATATTTAAAACATTTTGTGGCGGTAGATGCTTGGCAATTTTAGCTTTCTGAAACTATTATTGGAATTTCTTAGCCTTTGTACTCTAGAGGCAATTTGACCAAGATGTTTTCCTTTTCCTGCCTGTCATGTAAATAGAAAAAGACTGCTCCAGTTTTGGGGCATTTGGTCAACTGTTTCCCTAACTCCTTTCCTAACAGTGTCAGGCTGCTGTATGGCTGACTGCCGTGTCCTGCCCCAGTCAGCCTGCCACCAGTGCTGTCTCTGAGGGAGGCAGGCTCCTCTCCTGCTGCCCACAGCACACTCAATGGTCAGTGAAAATGTCATGCAGCCATGATCCCGGCATTTTCCCCTTTTATCAGCCTTCTAAAATCTTTCTGCTTAATAATGACTTCACGCACAGCAACCCCATTGACACCAGTTTGGAGCCCAGAAGTCAGGCATCCCTTGTAATTTTAGTTAAATCTCAGGGACCAGGATTTAAAAAGACCGAGCCTCTAATTGTTAAGCCTCCCTATTTCTAAATAAGTAAATCTCCTTTGCTTGTCTGAAACTTTAGATAAAGATAACTTTCAAAGTAAAAAAAAAAAACCCAACTTTGCAACAAAGCACACATTGACAACTGAATGATGAAAAGCCCATTAAAACCCAAGGACCACAGTTCACCTGCTTTTTTATCTCTTCCTTGTGACAGCGTTTTGGCCGGCTGCCATTTGCTTTCTCCTCGCGTCCTGCAGGTGACAGCAGGCTTGTAGACGAACTGATTAGGCAGATTGAGACAAGCTTCACCAGTTGCTCTCATTTTTCTTTGCCACCTCAGGTGGAGCAGGAGTCGCTCCCAGTGTCACTGTCCCCGCTGGTTGTGGCCCCAGTGATAAATCCTTTTGTGTAGGTCCCTTGGGCTACTACCCCTCCCTGGAGGACTCCTTCAGTCACGCTTCTCTTAATTTGCAGTATTTTGTGGAATCTAAGGTATCAAACTTGAAAACTGTGATTTTTTTCTATATTAAAATAATGATTCAAAAAACTAATTAAGAGATGAGAGAAAACAGTTAAGTCAGAAAGGGAAGAAAAAAAGTGAAAGAAAATTGCTGTAACTTCCAGACCAGATTTCTTTCTCCAGTTTCTGACAATAAAAGCCATCATCGGGTTCTCTGGAACATGATATAACAGAGAAAACATTTCAGAAAGCACATTATCATTTTCTGTAGCACTGAGCAACTATACCTTTCAGTGCCAGTGGGACATGAAGGTTATTTGGAAGAAAAATGTGTTCATGCAATCTGTTTCCACATTGCTTTCTGTCTTTAAGATCCTACTTTCTCCTTTTGGCTCCTCTAGGTCTGTATAAGAACTGCATTTTGGACCAGATCATCGATCATTCTGCATTCCAGAAAACAGAAACATCTTTCAGGAGTTGCCTTTAGGGATGTTTGACTGCCAATACTTCTCCAAATAACCTTTTGTAGCAGTCAGACCCTGTATTTGCTGTCAGACGCCCTTCTGGCTGCATTTATTCAGGATGTGATGCAACATGGCTAAAGTAAGCAAGAAAAATTTCAGCCAAGCACCATGCATCCTTTAAATCTTGAAGGAATATATCTCTCAGCAGTTTCTGAGGTTCATTAGTACCAGTGCCTTTTCCTCCATAATGGTTGGAGGGTAGCTGAGACACCATGTACAGGGGATAATACTGTCCTTCATCAGCTGGAAAAATGGATAAAGCTGTCCTCAGGCACTTTCACTATTCCATATTATGCTAGTTCTTCTGATCAGCTACAACTTTGTTACCTCATCATCCCTATCTGAGCCTGACATTGTTTTTATCTGTTGCACAACGCTTCAGCTCTACTCTCAGAGTATTTGGAGCAAGCGTGGTCCTTTTCCAGTATTACCCGCTGTGGGTGGCTGCAGTGGAGACATATACTGATGTTATAGCTATACACACATGCTATTATCTCCACAGATGCTGCTTGAAGGTTTACAGATCTAAACACGATTGATTACTTGGAAACTTTTACACAACATTCACTGATCTTTCAATCAGCCACCCAGGACTTAAAAATACAACAAACCAACCCTGTTGACTGCACCACTGCACCTTTTACTCTGCGGCCAATGGAAGAGAGAGCAATGCCTTTAGAGACAGTCCTCAGTGATGTGATGAGGTAAATTGTTCACTGTGAGATCATGTTTGTCATTAATTACAAAGTACTCAGAATGCAAGTAATTCCACAAAATGGGGAAGCACTTCATTATTCACATCTGCTTAGCCTCTTCTGTGAGTAGAGTACCCAAACAGTAGGATTTTTCATCCATTAACATAGATGCTTGAAAGTTAGATGTTCACCTTTAATAATCATAGAATAGTTTGGGTTGGAAGGGACCTTTAAAGGTCAACTAGTCCAACATCCCCCTGCAATGAGCAGGAGTGTCTTGGAGACACTAGTCAGGAGCGAGGAGGGGAGGTTCATTTGGATTCTGATAGTTAAAGCTCCCTGAGACACCCCATCTCTACACTGTTGTCCTAGACGGAGAGAATGTGTAAGGCAGTTGATCTACAATAACTACATCAGAATAATTATTCCTATATAGTTATTTAGTATTCTTATACAAAAACCTTCGAGCTTTTCAGAAGGTCTCCAGAGGCCTTTATTCATGTCCTTTCTCCACCCTGCCTCTTCTGTAGGCGTGGACGTTATCTACCTGAATGGTCTCTGCCAGAGCACTGAGGCTGCGACATCCCTCTCTATTCAAATGATAGAATAGGAAAATTATTGCAGAATTTGGTCCGTTTCTGCGGGAATTTTCATGTCTTCTACTCTTTCTGGTTTTCACTTCAAAGAAGTCAATAAACAAGTATGTTTGCCCACATTTTCCCTTTTTCGAACAGCCATTTCCAGTCAATGTGATACATTTCATTGCCAGCTCTACCAACTCATTTTTCAGGTGTTAAAATTAGTGTTTACAATATTACTAATAATACTATAGTAAGCAATACTTTCATTTAAATGTAGTCATTTTACTTTGTCAATGGGGTTTGTTTTCAGTAGTGGTATCTCACCTCTAGTTCTACCTCCAGGTACCATTTTATGAAATAACTATTCTGGTAATCATATACATAGCCTTAGCAACTTAACAGGCAGACCAAGACAAAAGACACAGTATGTATCAGCAAAATAATCTCTGAAAGTTCTACTTTTTCAGGGTTTCTAAGTCCTATAGGAAGTGAATAAAGAAATAAAAAATTTTATTCAGAACTTTGGATTATTTGTAAAAACAGAAAACAGACATATTTTGTTTACTACCATCTCTCATCAAAAGGAAAGATTTAAGTGACTTCTGTCTTTCTCTTTTTCGTAGTTACAATGTGGTTAATGCAAAAAAAGAACTTTCTGATTTATTACAGTGAAATTTTCAATTCTGAACCTGTTTAACTTACTTTGGATAGATAATTCTAACTGAGGACCTAAAACTAAGTTTAAGATAGAGTTCCAGAGACAGCAAGAATTGAAACTATGTAATATTCCATATCTGGTTTTAAGCCTTTTTTTCTCCCAGATTAGCTGTTAGCAGTGATGAAGAGAATGTGAAACCCACGTTCAACTCTCACATGCAAATTTTATGTGCATAAATTGAAATTATGCAGAAATTGTCTGCACAATCCTGTGAGATTCAGCGATGATCAATTACTCCCAGGAAGACAGCATCCCTTGGGAAAGTATCACCATCAAGACTACTTAAATAGTGATCTCATTTTTAAAGGCAGAGGAATAATATTCATGTGGGTTCCATTTTAGATGCATTTATTCCATTTACAGGAATAAAAGCCAGTCAAAAAATTGTGAGTAAAGACAGGAAAATAAGTTTGAATTCATCCAGTCTACTCATAGACTTATCTTCTGCATTTCCTCTACAAGTGCAGAGATCCTTAACCTAAAGGAAGAGGTTGGCACATGGCTAAAATATGGGAGGAACCCTATGGGAAAACAGCGAAATTTCTTAGCCTGCAATGCACTTAGAGTGAGCCTATGTTTCCACTGAAAAAAAAAGTTGGATTTAAACACGTTCTGAGAGTTAAGCACTTGCTTGAGTGTGTCCTTGAATTGAAGCCAAATTGAGGGATATAAAAAACTAATAAAGAGGGAAACTCAGAATGATTTCAAATCCATCTAGCATGCACTCCTGGAGATTTTGTGAAGCCCTAATTTAATACTTATGTATTTCTGATACCACTATAGTAACAACACAAAATAAACCTCTGAAAGCCAGGAAAATGGAAGGCTAAGACACAGATCCAGCATCTGAACTATAGCTTAGTTCATACCCCAGCAAGCCAAAATCAGAATAGAATGAGGGAAAAGTTGAATAGATTTCACAAAAAAACATAAGAAAGAAAGGTTATATACCAGTGATGTGGTAATCCATGAAATAAATTATTTCTCTCTGTTTCATGGAACAAGTCATCTAATGAAGAAGCACATGTGTGTGTGATAAGGGATGGCTAATTTACAAAGCTGTGTGATTTTATGTGAGTTTATGTAATCCTGGTTATGTGGCATAATTAATCTTTTTAAATAATCTTTGGTCAGCTAGGACATCTGTTGTCATTTGAAAAGGCGCCTATCCAATCTGAAAAAATTTGAAGCAGATGGAAGTGGAATACATCTTCAGCCACTTCCTGATACCAGCTTAAACAAAGAACTTTTTTCTCTCAAAGCAATATGCTGCCGTGATGCTGCCTCACAGCAGGCCAGACACCAGAGACAGCAGGCACCCGAACACAGTGGATAAACCTGTGAAGCTCATGCGTATGTTTTAATATCAATATTGTACTGGTCAGCTGCTGCAGGAGCCATAATTGAAGTTGTATAATCCCTTTCACTTCCATCCCCACCAAAGTGACTGCTTATGTCCTAATGTCTCATATCACATGGCAGAATTTCACAAATCCTGTTTTTTCTGCACAATGGGAGCACATGCTAAAAAGTACAACAGCTGCTAACAGCAGTGAAAGTTGGAGGGGTGTGGGGGTGTGGGTTTTTAGTTGGAAAGAGTACAAACAAAAATACTTCTTCTGGAGTTCAGCTTACAATCTGAGTCCAATGCCAGAATTTGCAAAGCCGTATAGGATGTTTAAATGCTCCCTAAGCAAGCAACACAGAACATCCGTGTTTTTTTGTGGATCTCATGAAGTTAGTTCAATGAACTATTATTCTGTATTGCACTAGGATTTAGAAACTCTCCAGTACAGGTAGCTGTGCCAGCATTATATATTGAAGTTACAAACCCCACCACAAACATAGTACCTGACTTTCAAGATGATGGTAGACATGATAGTGGGAGAAAAAATGTGAAAGGAATAAGGCCAGCAGGTTGAGAAAATGAGTGTATCAACAAGCAATAGAAGTGGCATGGTATTTTTCCTCTTCCTAGGAGTGTAAGAAGATATTTTGGAAGAGTCACTAGCATCTCTGGTTGTACCTCTGCCGCATCGATGCCTGTCACAACAGGCTGCCCCGTGAGCTAGGAAAGAAACTACTGATTTGGGCAGAAGAGATGCCATTTTTAATGCAGGCCCAAACATTCTCATCTAGAAGTGCTAGCTATGCAACCAAGTGCTTGCACCTCTTGGATGCTTTGTGACGAACCCCACGGAGCTGCGGTGGCTCGAGCGGACGCTGCCTGGGGCAGAGGCTCAGAGCCCGACCTCCGCCACCTTGGCGCATGGGGGGTAGTCAACAGCACCCATGGCCATGGTCTCTTCACAGCAATACAGCTCAAAGTACTGCACAAGTGGAAAACCAGCCGCAGCAGGAACGAAAAACCACACTCCAGCCATACCAGTTTCCCACTGCTCCAGAGACACAGGGGACGATGATGTGCGTGGGTAAGTGAGCTGCAGCCGAGCCTGGCAGAGCCCCTGGGAGTCCATCGCAACATGGGGCTGAAGGCACAGACACTGAATTAGTTCCTTTCATCTCGGTGAGTTACCTCTGTATGCAAAATTCAACGTTAATGCAAAAAAAAAAAAGTATGCAAAAAATCAACGTTACAATTCTTCCCAGTAGCTATGCTTTTGCTCAGCTGGGAAGAGCTCCTTTTATTCCAGGAAACGACTGCTAAACACGGCGCAAAGCAGCACACATAAAGGAACATATCACACTTTGGTTCCAATGGATATTGGCCCCAAGTCAAGAGGGACAAAAAGCAGCTTTGACTACAGTATACTTAAGCTAATAATAAAAGACCTTTCCATACTGATAGAAATTTATACTAAATTACAACACACCCTAGAGCAAATTTCTTCCTGCAGCTTCAAAAGTACTGAAAGTGTACAATATGCTTTTAGAAGTCCATGAATATAAACAGTCCCGCTCCAGGGATGTGTGAGGAAGACTAACAGTTTACAATTATTTTAAACATCATAAGAAATACCTTCCTTGCCACATAATATTCACAAAAATATTTACAGAATTTTTTCTTGCCACAAACCTAGTTAATCTTTTCTCTGCATTGCCTGGATTCAAAAAAGCTTTAAGGACATGTCAGTCCCTGCAAATAGATTAGCTCCATGTGCAAGTCAGAGAAATGATTAGCATGAAATAAATACCATGCTGTTCTCTTGATTATAGGGAGATCTGAGTGAATTAATTTGAAAAGTGTCCTTGTGAGATGCAGCAGGGGAGCTCAGCAGCAAAAATATGTTGAATAGCAGTAGAACAAGAAGTTTTTTTGCGTTCCCCCTGAATATATACCATATCTCCAAAATAGGACAAGTTTCTCTATCCCTTTTAGTAAGCCATTAAGAATATATTACAATATTTGTAAAATAATAATAATAATCAATCTGCATGAAATGGGAAAAAAAAGAAGTCTAAAAATTGGATGTCTTTTGTCCCTCCTTCTTTCTTGCATATTTTGACTAACCTAATTTACCAATTGTAGTTTCAGAGCTTATACCTAAAAATAGAAATCAAGATGTGCTGAGAAAGTTCCACGTGTCCACAGTGAATTATACTGTACCAGTGCAGATTTATTCCTCCTCAGCCTTAGCACCACTGAGCTCTGTCCACGAGCAGCTGTACCCTTATTTAACCAGAAAATGGCCCAGAAGCAAAGCTGGGGTATCTGTGGTGTTCCAGGTGTACTTTAGCCCATTCAAATGTTCTGGCTGTGCATACGTGGTAGGACACCTCCGGGACAGCAGAGACCAGTTAAAAACCTCACCAGCTCTTGCTGACCTCAGGATCTGGATGCAGACAGATGGTAAGAAGCAGAGCTTGCCACAGAGGCTTGGCTTTTTCATAGCTTCTCATTCTGTAAGAGAATTTGCAAGAGAAACATAAAGTACTCTGCAGTTTTCTTTCTTGCTTTTCTGTTTTATGCTGATTCTCTTTCATGGTCTTTTATTGTTGTAAGGAAGGAGTGACCTGTACCCAGAGACCATCTCCCCACCTCTCCTGGACTGTGTAGCCTGCCCTTCTCCCCCTGCCTCTTCAGGAAAAGCCATCCAACTTGAGGAGCTGAAGTGGGTCTCTGTGAGACACAGAAAATCAAGAGGTTTGACAGGCTCCATGGCTGAAAGAAGCTTTGCTCTACCAGGATTGCCTTCCTGTCGTAAAAAGCAAAGGTGGTGTTTAGAAGGAGCTTGAGCCTCAAACAAAGCTTGAGTAAAGTGAAAATGTAGCAGCCCATGGTTTTTTGTGTGTTTTGGTATCAGTGTCTATGTAAGAGTGGGTAGTCTGTATACCAGCAATGTTTTCTTACTGTATGTCCTGGGTGATTCCTAGTGCTTGTGACATAAAAATGTTTTAAACTGTACATATTCATGATTTCTTTCCCTTATTGCTGCTTCTCAGCTGCTTTTGAGATAAAGCAAGCTGAAGAAAGCCAAAATCAACCTTAGCTCAGCATGCTAAGAACTACATTTCTTTTCCTCACCATCTGCGAGTACAATCCAAGGATAGAAATTATAAAGTTAAAGAATTTTCCTCAAAAAAAAAAGACAACAAAAAAGAAAATTTAAAAAATCATAGGTTGCCTCATAAAAGCAACAGCTTCCACATATCTCTGCTTGAGGAAAACCATACTAACCTCATGGCAAGGATGGTACCAAGATAGCAAAAATGACTCCATGTGCCCAGTCCTCCTCCTTTAACCTCTGTTTGTGTTCTGCAGCTGAGCCTGGTCCCCCGGTAAGAGCTGTAGCAGAGGTCACTGTACCAAGGGTGATGGCACGGCTGAAAAAGACAGGAGAAATTTATTAAAGATTCTCTAAATACTGCTCTTCTTTGTGAGCATTTGTAAAATGCCATGGACAGGTTTTGTGGTCACCACTGGGAGAAGGTAGGGAGAGGAGAGACCTGCAATTAGAAATGAGAAGGCAACAGAGCTTTTCTTGGCCTTGTTGTAGAACAGGAGCCAGAAAGCAAGAATAGTCCCACTGAACTACTTGGAGAATAAAAATACTACTATGCTTTAATATTCCCCCATTTCATTGTCTTCCCACTAGGAGATGAAGAGTAGTGTGCCAGGGTATAATACAGGATATTCTATTTCTCTGATTATTACAACCACTACATAGTAAATGGATGGTAAAATAGAAGAAGATATAGATATGGCAATGAACAGCTATAGCAAAACTACTTTAGCATTATTTTGACATAAACCAATATCAATCTCCCTTTGTTTAGGAGGTCAACAATTAATTGTCCCTTGGTAAAATTGTTACAAAACCAACCAATATTTTTTACTTTAGCTTCAGTTGATACATCATTATTTGTTAAGGTTGTCAAGTATCTCATAGGGACTAACAGCGATTAACAAATGAATCCAGAATAAAACAGATTTAATGCATTAAGCTAAATAATTCAGTGTAGTCCATTTGCAGGTGACTTAGATGAATTTCTTTAAAAGAATCTCAAAAGGAAAAGATGATTAAAAAAAAGAAGTGAATTAATTTCAATGTTATAGACTTTGGATATTAACAGAATGGGATCACATCCTCATATACAACTGTGATTATGTGAATATATAGCATGCTACGTGCTGTGGTCTGGAATCTTCATGCTTTGTGGCCCCTGGACAAGCAGCAGGTTTTATACAATCAGGTGAAAGAAATGTAGTAGAAGAAAAAAACCAAATAGTAATTTAGCAGGGCTTTTATTTTTAAATTATGCAAAACTTCGCTGTAAGGCATCGTAAGCCAATTGTTTCCAATTGTTGCTTGTTACAGGTGTGCATGTAGAATATAGCAGGAGGTGTTTGCGTGATTCACGGAGGTGGCCCAAGCAGTTCAGGATAGATGCAGCTGCTGGCAAACATACAACTTGCAAGAGGTTAAGGATGAACCGAAGACAAAGAGCTTTCTTTGCCTCTTCTCACCACAGCCTTTAGCCTGCTGTCCTTTGTGGTGCCGTCAAAACCTCCCTTTCTGCAACCTGCTTTTGCCAGGGCTGTCAATGAAATCCTCTCCAGGATGTGCTCCAGGTCTCACAAACTTTTGCAATGAGAATGGCCTGGCTCACCTTTGGCGAAAGAATTTCTTGAATCATATTCTGCCTAAAGCACTCACTGATGAGGATATCCCTTGGCTGTCACCATTTAATGGGTGAATAGCTGCCAGCTGCTTCCAAAAGAACAAGTGACACCATTTGATCTAACGAAAGAATTTCTAAATTCTCTTCCTTTAAAAATATTTTAAATATAAATATATATATAGATAAAATATGATAGCCTAACAGATGCTTTCATTCATTCTCACTACAAGAGGTTAAAATTTACTTCAGAGGAAAGTGGCAAAGACTTGTGAGGAGAAGATGGAAGCCCAGTTAAATTTGGGTACTAAAAGAAATAAAAACTTTGAATCCTATCATTTTAACCATTTGAATTAAACAAAATAAACATATAAACCTTTTGGAGTTTATAGAAACTAAAACCCTGACCCTGAATTCACAATACTGCTACAGGGGTTGTGGTATTGATTTGCAAGGAAATGGGATTGGCCATTGTGGCTTTGAAGTGTTAGCTCTGCTTATCATTTGAAGTGTTAGCTCTGCTTATCATTTGAAGTGTTAGCTCTGCTTATCAAAGCACAGATGAATAACAGAGGATAAATGAAAATATGTACTAAGTACCTCTAGCACAGTTTTTCTATTTGAAAAATTTGGTAATTTGTGACGTTTTTCAGGCTTCTCTTCAAAAATGTGGAAATGTGCTTACAAGCAGAGATGACAGACTGAATCCCTGCAAGTAAAACAAGAGTTGGGCATTAATACACCCCTAATGCACAGAGGTACTCATCAGTTTAGCTGTTTCTTCCACTCATGATGTGACGGCATCAAATATATTTTGATTTGGTTCCACTTTATATCTTTGCAATCTGGATTGATCACAGCATCCTATATATAGCACTAGAACTAGAATGATGAGCTGATCACGAGTGTGAATGAATAAAAGTGATCTGACTGTCCCCTCAGCCAAATGGCTTAGGGTCCTCTAGCTGTCTTTCCCTCTCCGGACTGTTCTGGAGGATGAGGTCTGGGTCTTTGTCTCAGTCCCCAGCAGTAACATACTGAGAAATAAACTGAACATGTACTGGGGCAAAAGTTACGCTGGTACATCTCCCACAGTATCTCTCCTTGACAGTATCTCCCACAGCCCTTCTAGAAAGAAAGTATTACTAGGAGGTGAATCATGAAGGTCTTAGTTTAGTTCCTGTATCTTCTACAGGTCATGTAACTCTTGTGTAAAAAAAAAAATAAAATCTATCTTCTACGTTCCTGATACCATTACACCCTGATGTAATGCAGCAGGAGGACTAATACTTTTGGAGGTCACGTCATTATGATGGAGATTGGGGTTGTAGTGTCAGGAAGGCTAGAAGATTTCTGATTGTTAGGGAAATAGGGACAGCATTACACAGAGATTTGCTTCTCCTATTAAGAAATGAGATACAAAGAGGCCCTGGACAAACTGTAACACTTTAAAGAAGGTAGCATAAGTGAAGGACAAGGGGGAAGAGTAAAGAAAAATTTTAGTAGTGCTTTGTCTCCTGATCCCAGAAGAACGATATTTCCAGAGAAATAAGAATTAACACACTATAAGGCTCGGTCTTACACGGCAACAGAGGGGCAGCTAGCGTGTTTATTGACACTGATTGTCTCGGCCCTTTCCCAGCTAACACCCATCAGCAGGCAAAGCAAAGCTTGCTGCAGCACCCTGTACTCCACAAACCTGCACCACACCATGCCTGACAGCATGGTAGCCAAGTGGCCACCAGCCAGATGGCCCACTTTCCTATCGCAGGTTACCAGCCCCTCTGTTTCACCAACACAGCTGAATTTCTAGCTCTCCCAGTTCAATTGCACCTACCAAAAGGTGGTAGGTATTCTTGCTACATCAAGGAACTAAAGGAACTAAGGAAAAACCTGCAGCAGTGAAGAGGCAGGAATGTCTCAGCAAACTTAGCTGCTGCGGTGCATCAAGTGTTTTCTTTTCTGAAAGAGACTAATGCCCCCCATTTAATCATCTCCCCTTAGAACTGTAGCACTTTTGCTTTGCAGAAGCTCCCATAAGGTGCTCTCCCTGAATAAAATGCTCCTATTGATGTTTCCCTGAAGTGCATCAAAGAATACATACACTGTCAACTCATCTTCATCAGAAGCTTGACTTCCCCTCCCTCAGCTGAATGACAGAAAACCAAGAGAAAACAGAGAGCAAAAACCAAAATAAATGGACTCAGTTTAGGCACGATTTTCTGCACACACTGATACTAGAAGAATGAAACATAAAGTACCACCAAAACTACACGCAAATTTTATACAGCAAAAGGTAGCTTTCATTTGCATACATTATGTAGTAAAACCAGCAGTAACTCCATTCTGCTTAGTTAAAAATAAGCCCCAAATTTAAATTTTGCAAAGCCAATTAATAAGTGACTGATCATCACACAGCTGGAAGCAAGATCAGCTGCCCTTTGCTGCCTGTTTGCTGTGGTCAAGACACAAATTCATACAACTTAAATGTTTACAAAACTGGCAGTTATGCAATCAACTGCACAGCAGAACTTCTGAAAACCATTCCTAATGTTTTTATTTTCCAAAGCACTGTTTTACTCCAGTTCCCTCACAGAGAGTATTTTTCAGCCCTTAATGATTCCTGAGCATCAGGCAGTCCTTTCATGTCTGGAATTTATCTGAATTACTGATCAGATCTGAAGCCTCATTAGGTCATATCTCACCCCTCATTTTCACTAATCAGCAAGAGCAAAACAAAAAATAAAATTAAGGATTTAACATTCTTGTCGGCATGTCTATAAAAATATCAGCCCATACCAGTATCCTTCTTACCCTAGTGTCAACTACAAAAGAGAACCAGATTTTCTCTATTTGCCAGTTTTACAGGGGCTGATTTACAGTGTGATCACTTCCTAACCATCTGTGGTAGGTCTCCTCTAACCAGGATGGTACCGAGGGCATTATACAACTGGGGTTTACAAACTTTGCAGGGGTAGAGAAAGTGGAGCTCTTAAACATGTGCTTCTCCTTGTAAATCTAAGAATTCAACAAAAATATCCATCTGACTAGAAAAAAAAAAATGCATAAAATGTCTTAAACATACCCTCAGGTGTCTGTTACAGGAGATGACATTACTGCTCTGGTGAACCTGAAGTTCCTGCTCTGGGGATTTGCTTCGCAGCAGTTCTGGGCTCTCCTCCGTCCTCACGCAGCTACTACCAGCTGCCCCCGTTCCTGCATTTTTCTCCATGCGACTTGCCAACGTTCTCTTTGGCTTGTCTCTGTATGGGGGTAAGTTAATAGCGAGGGGATGACACAGTGAGAAGTATTCACAGTCAGGTTTTTGCTTGGCGATTGAAACCTCGTCGTTTCCCTTGGTTTCTGTTGAAGGCGGTTGAATTGGAACAAGTCAGAGCAAGGCCACAAGCATTTCCACCAGCAGGTGAGGCAAAAGAGATTTCTGAGGGAAAACCTGAGCAGCTAAGGCAGTAACACAAACGATAATGATGGCACAGGTTTCAATTTATATAATCAGCTATAAACAACCACAAATAACTACAAGTTGCCTTTAGGTCATGCATGTGGGATGCAGGAGAGCAAAGCTGTGCACGGTGCCACCTTTGCCTCAGCATGTCACAGAGGTCAGCGCTTACAAAGCAGCTAACCCCATCCAGCCACGGCTTCAGTAACCACTAAACCAGAGTTCCAGGGACCGACACGGCACTCCAACGTGCCACGTGAACTGCCCCTCATCAGGGGAACCCCCACACACAGCACAGAAAGGGCAGAATCACAGCCCGGACTCTGGTCTGAAATTACCTTGCCAGATCCCTGAATCCATCTACTCCTTTCTCGGCTGTAAGTGAGGGCTTCGCTCGCCTCGGGCTGCTTACGGAGACGGTGAATGACAGCCCTGTGTATGGCCTGTGGCTGGGCACTGGCTACAGCAATTATACTTACGAGTAGCTTGGGTTTAACTAACTGTAGCAGCCTCCGCAAAGTCAGTCTGTCATGTCAAATTGACTGCAGAGCAGGTGTCGGCTTTGTGATGCTTGAAAATGGTTTGGTTTGGGGTTTTTTTGTTGTGGGTTTTTTTTTTTTTTTTTACCTTTAAAAATATTAATAATCAAAAAGCGCATGCTGGCCCGGTTTCTTTTGTAACTCCTGCCTGGCTGCTTTCTGTTGCTTCGACAACGCAAACCATCTGTACACTCCGATGTAGCACCGAGAAGCCAGAGCATACCAATGAATCTGATCCCAGTACTTTGTCTGCTCTCAGTGAGGTATTATTTTCTATTTGCCAAGACTAAGCGAGCTGTAAATACAGAGCATAGTTATTTTGCATGTGATGTGGTACTTTTTAATTTTTGATCACATCGGCACCAGAAAAACTATTTTCTTCACAGGAATCATTGAACCTCACATGTCCAGACTCCCCCATCTCCCACGTAGTTGTGTGATTACTGAAGAAAAAAATGACATTAATATGATGAAAAAAGACTCAGAATAGATTAAGCATTTTTCAGTTAGTGGGGTTAAGGAGATCAAGGTTTCAATAGCTTGGCTGTACTTCTGAAGCATAAATATCAGGCAAACAGATATATGCATTCTTTACATCTTTGCATTTATGTATATATTTAAGATCTTCTAAGCACACAAAATGAAATTGGCATTAATGTTTTGTCAACTTGTAGTCTTCAGACCTTTTGCAGAAATGACTGACAGCTAGTCTAATACTCCTCAAACAGGGTAGATCATCTAACATTTTCTTCTGCCCGGGAAGCATCCAACTTAATTCCACGTGCTCCACTTCTTCACCCATCCATATTGGGCACCTCTGCCATTCCCACTTTCCTTCCATTTCAGTTACCATCCCACCTTGCCATCATCCCTGCCTTTTCTTCCCAGCTCTTTCTGGGCCCCTCCTCTTCCTTGGGGTTGACGACAAGATATTCCTTTTCCAGAAGCAGCAACCTTCATTTTGGGGGCAGGATTTCAGCTGTGATGGTGCTGGCCATCTTCCTCCTGCTCACCATCATTAGCCCCCGACTGGCCCTGCCCTTCCTGCAGGAAGGACACAGCTCCTCTTCCTCCTGGGTGGCACTACAATTTCCAAAACACCATGGAAATAGAGATGTTTAACAAACAGGGCTGCTAATTTTTAATAGGATTTAAGAGTGTAACTCAGAGACATTTTGAAAATATGACCTTGGGATGGCCCTGTAGCCTCAACACCAACACGGTGCTGTTTGACCTGAGATTCTGGTTCAGCCTGACAGCAGCGTGGCTGCTTCCTCACCCCTCTCTGCAAAGATTGTGCTTCCTAATTTAAGGAAAGATAACCTCGCAAGCAGGAGAGGTCCTGGCAGGTATTAGACACAAACTGCCTCGCCATTTTCTAATAGGAAAGCAAAGAGCCAAGTAAATATTTAAAGATCTTAAACTTACTGAAACAAACACCCAGCCTGCCAGGCTAACCAGGGAGAACCAGCCAGAAATTTTCTTTACCAGCACAGGCCAGGGGGGATTGTGCTGCCAGCCATACGACAGCTTGTCCCCGGACCAGCTGGATCCCACCTTGGCTTTGTACAGAAAAGACATAAATTGTGAAGGAGGCCAAGAACAACTCAAAAATAAAACAATGCAATTCTCTTCTCAGACCCATGAGCTAAGTATGAGGATGCTCACCATCTGAATATAACCAGCTGGGAAGTAGCACAGCCATGGTTCACAGCGGGGAAGAGATTTCTCTTAGCTCAGGCATAACTTGATCCTTCACAGAGTTGCTCTAAGTTGCTGCCGAAACCCGTATTATTTCTCTTCTGGTTTGTGCTTGGGTTACCAAAGCTCAACAGTGCTCAGCCATAGCTCTTGCTCTACTAGACCCTGGTATGCACAGAAGAAATCTCAGGTCCTTTTTCCCTACAGAAACAAGGCTATTAAATCCTACCCAGATCTAGCATAGCATGTCACTGACTCAAATTAACCGTCCACAGCATCGGTGGCTGAGACATCTGGCCATCTGGCCTCTGTGAGCAGCAAGTGGAAGCAGCTACTTTTTTTCTTATTTATCCTCCCTGGAGACCAACATGTTCATAGAGGAGGCGAGTGGCACATCCTGCATTCCAAGAGTCTTTCCAGCTCATATGTCAGTTATACCAACCACAAATTTGTAGAGGCCAGAATTATTTTCAGAATTAATATTGCCACAAAAATCAAGCAGAAGTAAAAGAAAAAAATTAAAATATTAATTAAAGCAAGTGCTAATGCAAGAGTAAGGAAATAAGTCTGCCTTTTACAAGGAATCACATTCCTTTAAAGCTGAGTCTGATACACATCTTTCTTAGTATCAGACACATATTAGACAAAAAACTTTCCAGTCCTTCAAACAAGGGAACTTTTCTCTTCATCATTAAGTTTTGTCAATCTTAATTCAATGACCTGGACTTAGGATCACATACATTTGATCAAATACATTTTCTTATATTAAATATACTCTTTATCACTTAATAACATTAAAAAACATGTAAGTTTCTGTCCTTTAATAATATGTATCCAGTGTTTTCTCCCAATCATTATCCAAGTTTCAGTTAACAAGCTTCACATCCCAGTCTTCACATGTATTAGTAAGACATGCATCATGTTTGGTCTGTCATGGTGGGTCTGCTCTCAGGAAGACCACAGCTGGTAATTTCAGTTTGCTCAAATGTGCCCGGATTTGGTATGTGCCAAGACTTGATCATCCTTCCTCTTGGTCACCATGAGAAAGGTTGCCTGCAGATGCACAGCAAACACAAACCAGAGGACCAGGTGTCTTCACAAATCTTTGACTTTCTACTTTCCTGAGATAAACAGGTTAGAACTGCCAGGTAGGGTGGGATTCTCATGAAAAGGATGACAGTAAGACCTGTGCAAGACCTTTAATGTTCAAAGGGTAAGCAAAAGTCTTATGTAAAGATTATGATTATCTCAGGTATACTTGCAATTAATCCAGGCATACTTACAGTTAATCATGGATTGTTGCAATACGTTTTTTGCTCACAGAGACTGAATCCCAAACCACACAGACTGATGGACACACTTCACCAGGTTAAGACCATGGGTGCTTTTGACTGTACCACAGTTAACACCCTTCTACATCCAACATCCAACAGTGACACTTAGCAATGGATTATATCTCAGTCATTACTTTGATAAAACCAAATTAATAAATACCTTACTGAGTCATCCAACACAGCTCCTGTATATTCTTGCATTAACAAGAGGATGTTGTCGTAGTGGTAACTTGATCCACCATACAGCAACCCCAGAAGACAAGCAGTTTGGAGAACTTTACTTCTCTTAAAGCTTTATAAACAAAACCAGCATTTCAAATGTGTATGAAAAAAATACTGACAAAAAAAACCAAAAAAAAAACAAACCAAAAAAACCAAAACCAAAACCCAGCAGCAACAAAAAAACAAGGCAGAGAAGGGGAAATAGTTCTCCATGTCCTTTCACCAAAGGTACTACATGAGTTCGGGCAGCTTTTGTGCAAACGTTACTCAATATACAAAACCTATACCAACAAAACCTATGCATGCATGTCATCATTTACATTTTGTGTGACCTCTCTTTTATCCTTAAAGCACTGCAACAGGAAGGCTTTTAATGGAGGCAGTCCAAGAATGAGCCGATATGTAGTTGCCTTCAAAGGAGAGCTGCTTCCCTCAGCTCCTGATACCAGTGTGGATTTTCATCATGCACCTGTCAGAAAAAAAAAAAAAAAAAAAAAGAAAGAAAGTAAAAAATCCACTATACAATCTTCAAGCAATGCACTGGCATCTATTTAATTTAAAGTTATTTTGATGATGATGTGTTTTCATAGACTTGCATACAAAAGAATTATTACCATGTTACCTTATCAACTGATACTGTAATTTAAATGCAGCCCAGTTTTTATACTGGGATACAAGTTCTGTAAAGGCTTGCAAGGGCAGCTCAGCTCACAGGGTAGGGAAGGTAAAACTCAGCAACATACAGCATGATGAGCTACCGTGGTCACAAACATAGTGCAAAAACCTGTAAAAAAATGATTGTGAGTGCTCAAATATCTAAGACCCAATCATTAAAAAAAAAAAAAAAAAAAAGGTAAGTATATTTTCAGCACCTCATATTTTAAAGTTCAGTTATATCTTATTTCCATTTGTGTTTTAAAATTTGACTTGGAATTGAACATTTACACTTGTAATAATGACACCTATAATCCAAGTAATTGGAATGAAGCTTGGAGAAGGTCCATGTAGGCTGAATATTTGTGTCAATTTACCTGATAGGAAACTCTTTGATCCTATGGAAATTCTCTGCATATATGGAATATATTTCTCGTGTGAAATGAAGCCAGGCCTGCCTTGTGGCATATTTTAAACTAAATATGAAAGCATCAAAACTATTCTGAAACTTTCAATAGACTGAAAGATTGAATATACAGCTCAGAAAAAAAGTGCTTTGCAGACATTTATGGGGTCCAATCTTTTTCAGTTACAATCTTTTTTTGAAAGTGAACAGATCATAAAAAAATTGCTTCAGCATGTATCCAAGATTCAGCTTCTGGCTGCACCTTTTTATATTCACAGAAGAAAAAGACATATGTCATTTTGCCAAGTCAATAGTAGTTATAGCATTTTAAATTGATATTTACCAAAGCAGGATTTTTCCTCCTGCTCAATGGGGCAGTTCTCTCTAAGTCAGTGATAGCAAGTTCCAGAATTTTTCCTGGTGAACAGTGTACCTGGTTGTCCACGTCTTCCAGTGGAGAATCTGAGGGTTTAGGGTCCACTTATCAAAACTCAGTGCCCCCAAATCCATTTTCTTCATGTGTGGGAAGAAACAGGGAAGTTCACAGATGATGGTGATGCATCTGGTACACTTACACTGAAAAAAACCAGCAGAATAATTCATTAAAACAATCTCTGAGCTGCAGATGCAAAGGTAGTACTCAGTAATTACATTTAATTTAATTCAGACTGGTTTATGAGTCAATTACTCATAAATCAAGCAAAGAAGAACAATTGAGGAGATATGAAAGAAAATAATTCCACAAATTGGTATTATTTTTCTCTGATTAGGGAATATATGAGACCAAATTACTAAGATGCTATAAATTAGCATAACTTTATTTAAATCAATAGTCTTATGCTCACTTGCATCATTTGAGCCTGGAATAGCTGGCATTTACCAATGCATTGGAACCAGCTACATTTGCAGTAAGTGTCATTTTATTAATACAATTTGCTTTCCACATGTATAAATCAGAACTCGGTTGTATGGATCACAAATCAAGTTACTGGAACATACAGTGTTATTCCTGAGAACAATTTAAACAAGGGTACTTCCCTTGACACTTCAAAATATAATTGTTCCAGTTTATAAAGGCAATAAATTGCTTGCCGTAACCTCTAGTGCCTGGGACTCTATTAATATTTAACAGTCATCGGGGTAGCTCTGCTAGTTTCAACATTTGGAAACCTGGACTGAGTGTACGTCCGTTGCACTATGTGGTTGCACAAAATGTACTGAAATGCACTGCCTACGGTCTTCTAATGAGGGAAGTGCACAATGTAGTAGCGACTGTAGCCAGCGGGAATCTGATAGCCTTGGGATCAGCTCTTAATTCTGATGCTGACTCAGTTCTTTTACATTTCTGAAATTACTTTATCCTCTTAAGGTAGCTCCAAAGGACAGGTATGAGGAACGTCCTGTGTGTTGCAAAGAATGTTCAGCACCAGCCAAACAGCTGATCCTAAAAATCTGACTTTTGCCTTTCCACATAGAGACTTCAAGAAATGCCACATTTAGCCCCATCAGTGTTTGGGCCCGGAGCCAGCAGTGCCTTTTCCAGAGGAACATCATCCCATTCATATTGAACAGTACTTCCCTCTTTTGCTCTGTAAGACAGCGAGAAGTACAAATACAGACATGTTGCAACAGGCATTTTACTCACATTGTAGGATTACTATAGCTCGGACTATATCCCCAGAAGAATTTCCTCCCAACCTAACATTAACCAAATTTCAAATTTCCAGCCCAGGAGAAGATGTCTATTTCTTGCTTTTTTGCCTAAATAGAATTTAGAATATCAAATGTTCTCACGCAGTAAAAAATCCCGATAGTTTTGGTTCAAGTACACTGAAATGTTTCATTTCAGTGATGAGCAAAAGAGAGCTTCCAGTTCAGTCCAGGGCTGATGCACAGCATTTCATTTTAAGTATGTTAAACTGCGATGCTTTACAGGAGTTGAAGTGCAAGCCTCCTCATCAAACTCTCTGTCTATAACTATGCTCATCTCAGAGCACATAACACAAAATTGTTCAGAGGGGAATTCTTCCTTATATCCTGGGCTGTGTAGTCCTCTGGGGAGTTCAGCTCACAGGGAAGAGTGCACTCCCAAACAACACCCTGGGAATTGCTAGGAAATACTGTGTGATGTTAAGTATTTCCAATTAACTAACCAATTCAAATAATTTGGATCTGGGTTGAAGAAAAACAGTCTTTTTTACTTCCTCAGTATAAAAGCTTAAACTTTAACAAAACTGCTCTTCCATTTCCCATCTTTATTTTTAAGAGATGGAGCAACAACCTTTAATTCCTTCCTACTTCTGTTTGGAGATTCTATTACATTATGGGGAGTAGAAATCAACTAAACATTTAAAGACGAACAGATGTCAAAATTCCCTTTTATTTTTCCCATCTGACATCTTAAAGAAGTGCAATGAAAAAGCAATGCGAGTCAGGCATTGAATTTCATACAGAAAAGCCTGTACAAACAATGTGCTAGAAAAATTACGCCTCTGAGATGAAGAGCTAATTCACTCCCATTAAACATATTTTTAAAGTATAATTCTATTTTTTTTACAGACAACTTTAATGATTTTTTTTATTATTTTGCTTCTGAACATACCAGTCAGCTCCTCTTTTGTAAGCAGAAACAGAGGGAAAGCTGTGCATCCAAGGGCATCTACTCCCTTACAACATGTGTCATTTCATTGCAAGACTTGCCTGGCTTAGGGCTATACCAGCTTTGCTGGTCTGGGTGACTCTGTCGGGTTTGCAGCAGGCACAGACTGGTCACTGCAAAGGCTGAGACAGGTTTTGACGCTGGCAAAGATGAATAATATGCCATGTCGGCAAGAGCGTGACAAAACAACACAGAAGATCCTTGGAAATCGCTCAGTCCCCAAACCCCAGGCTGCACTTGAAAACTTTGATTTCTCCAGATCAGTCTTGACTCGTTAAAAAGCAATCGGAGTATTTGTTCCATTTTAGTTTCTGTTACTTTGTCCGTTACCATCTCTTAATCCTCGGTGCACATATGTGTACTACTTACCTCTATCTTGATACAGAGAACTTGGTGTCATGTTAGTTCATCCTCATGACATATTGCTGTCTTGGTTTCTGGGTCTCCCTTTTCACCAGGGTCAGTAAATACTGGCCACTGGGGAAAACTGTGAAATTACAGGAAGTTTCTGCCACTCCCCAGGGAACATTATTGAGCTTAAAAAGGGGAAGGTTTTCCCACTCCATCCCCACAGGTAGAAGCACTACAGATGCCACCACTGATAAATGCATTTAACTTAACACGAAGCATCTAGCTCTGTCTCAAGGAACATGCACAGTCTCTAATAAAAATAGTCTCTGGCAAAATTCAGGACTTCCTCCTGAAACAGGTGATTAACCTTCCAAATTTAGCTTTCTGTAAGAACAAAAACTGAGGACAGTGTACCAGTTTTCAGACTAAGTCAAAAGAAAACTTTATATTATTTCAAAATACCTTATGTTACTTAGTAACACTAACTAAAAACTTAGGTTTCTAGATCAGACCTGTCTTTTCACAACACTGACCCCACTGCTAGATCTAGCTTTAACAAATGAAATTTGAAAAGAGAATTTCAGTTTGTTCTCACCTTAGAATTCAAGCTATGGAGATGCATAGCAATACCAACATCCTTGAAGTATTTAGGCACTGCTATTTGTGATCTTGAAGCCCTTCAAATTATGTGTAGATTTAATAGTCCTGTTTTTTCAGCTGGAGATGCTGCAGTAAAATGTAATCATCATGTATCAAACAACGGAACTATGTTTATGCTTCAGGTCTTTTATCATCTTCTTAGGTAGGATTTCCTACCTAAAGTAATAGAAATGTGTTACTTCAAAGAACTTGTTCCCTTAACAAAAGTTATGTTTTATGAAATTGCTCAAAGCACTTTTTTACATTTTAATTATTTCTAGCCCATACCTATTTTAAACAAATTTACATGCATTGCCAGGTAGTTAAGACAGTTACAATAGTTAACTTTTATAATGAACAAAAATAACTTCTTTTTCACTCTTCAGTTTCTTACATTTGACAGAAGAAAATAGCAGATGTTTTCCCAAAATCCCTCACATTTCTGAAAATAAGGAGAGTTTTTGGTGACATTTCAAATTACAAAAGAAGGAACAAAATCGATGAACATTCTTGCAGTTATTTCTAAGTTTCTGACAGAAAAAAAATATAGCTTTTGAACAGATTCAGTATTTTTACTTCTATTTAGATTACAGTAGATGTAGAATAAGGATGAACCAAACTGCTAAAAAGGCAGGCAAGTATAAGGGGCGGCAATAAAATGAGGACCACTCAGGAACTACACAGCAATTTTTAAATTTGCCCTACATTTAAATTTAGGTTTCTATTACTCTCTTAATCATATCTGCAGACCTTTCATTAGTAGTGAAATGCAATCTGATTGCTTTACAGTCTAAAAATTATTGATTCACACCAATACCTCTGATCTTCTGCTGACCAGGCTGTATTTCTCAACTCCTCCCCTCAAACATGCCACCACGTAAAATTAGCAGCACAAATCTATGTCTTACTGTCATTTCCTCAAGGTGTTGTGTTACCATTCTGATAAATCGATATATTTATGAAAATAACTATGTAAGTTCAACAGGACAAGATACATTTCTATACTGAATGTCTTCTTGACAGACTGAATATCTTTGCCTGTAAGGCAACAATATATGTGCTTTAATGTGTAAGTAGCTTCTCAATTATTTCAAAAAGATAAATAAAACCAGCTCCATTAGCAGCAGGCTCCAAATATACTGTCCTGAGCCTCTGGAAAGTTTCCATTTTTTTAAGTCATCCTTCATCTCACTTTAGGCTCTGTCTGATGAAAAACCAGCAGACCAGAGTCTGTTAGTAGAGATGAGGGCTTACAATACTATAAAATATGTCAGGGGGGAAACATGCTGTCAAGGAACCACTGGGAGCAGGGTGCCTGAAGGGAGGTAGCTGGGATGGTCAGAGGGTAGAGATGCTCAAGGATATTTATGGCTGGGAAACAGCATGGGTATAACAGAAAGCCACATCTGAAAGAGCCCATGCAAACTGGAGGTTCTTCTTTATTGTCTTTAATCATCACAGTTTCCCCCTTTCCTGCAGTGCAGGGAGAGATGAAGCAGAAGGCTCCCACATTCTCCAAGCATCTACATCCCTGTTCCCAGCCCTGCCTCAGCCACCCTCTTCTGCCAAAGGGATCCAGCAGCTGCTGCCCAGGACGCTGGTCCCTATCACTTCCCTGATCCCCTCCTTTGCATTTATTCTGTTCTTAGTCTTCAGCATAGGGTGGAAAATGTATAGAACAATGAATTTGTTAGTGGAAATATACAAAGGCTTGTTATCTGTCCCTCTGTAACACTTCTGGTAAACTGTGTGCCTGTCTGCTTGTCGTGATGCCTCGACAATTTCAGAAGCTGTGTCAAGCGCTTCTCATACCTTACTGCCTCTTGCTGTGACACCAGTAGCATCTTTCACGAGGTGGCCACAAAGTCCTTCTTAAAAGGAGGAAAAATTGTTTAGTCACTGTTAAAAGGAGGACTGCTTCCAGTTGCTTTCTTTATGTTCTGTTCTGGTTTTGACAGCAAGGTGAAAATCTGCTACGCAAAAACTTTGTTTCATTAAAAGCACTAGAGTGTGAAGCCCAGAATGGAAACAGAAACTAAGTTAAGGTGTCTTCACAGATAAGATCTGGCATCAAAACATCTGGCAGCCTCAGGAGATGGCTGTTGATGAAAATTACAGTTAAAGCTCCATAGAACCACCACAGCTCCCTACAGAATCGTAAATAAAAGCTCATAAAGAAAAGCCAAACAGCTATTCTCTTCCTCCATATACTTACAGCTCATATGTAACCAAATTTTACTATTAATACTTGGAAAGTAAGGGTTACAGAGTGCCACAGCATGCAATACCTTCTTTTGCTCAGGATTACGTAGACAAGCTTTGTGGACCACGTGGAGTGCTGGATCTGCTGCCCACGGGAAGCCGACATGGGTGCAAATGGTCAGAACCCGGCAGTCAATCCAGGCACACAGAGATCTTGCCATCAAGCCTGCTTGGGATCTGTGGGCATCTGTCATAAACTAGATCACCGTTCAAACCAGTAGGCTAACAAGCAGGAAGTCTGGCGTATTTCCTAAAATGTGATTTAAGGATATATATATTGTACTGAAAGAACAGGTCATGAGTATAAAGAAAATAATAGAAATTATTTAGCTGCTAATCAAACATATTCACCAAATGATTGACAATATAGTCCATCTGCTGCAAAGCACATCGACAGAGGAAACGAATGGCTGGAGGCATTGGAAGTATTCAGTCCAAAGCAGTAAGTGGGAAAATCTATAATCTTTGTTATAGGCAAATGCTACCTTTTCTGAATTTAAAACTGTTGAAACCGTTACTAACATTTAACAAAAAAAGAAACAAGGAAGCAGATCATGCTGCATTGTTCCAAATGTCGTGTCATCTATTATGAAGTGAGTGCTATACAAAAACGGCTAGGCAATCTTCTTGACCCCCCCTCCTTGATCAGAAGGCATACCAGTCACTACTTACCAGTATTGATTAAGCAAGCACTAAATGATGAATTCTAGAAAATTCTATTCATTTTATTTTTCAAGTATGCTTCTATGCTGTGCATCTTTTTTTCCTCACTTGTTTGCCTCTGCACATGGTCTTAAATAGCTTATCCCAAGTAAGGAAGAAATATCCTTGTCTGCAGATGTTACAATTCACCGTAATATATATATATATTATCATTCAGGCAATTCCACTAAGTTAGTCCAAAGTTCTTTAATGTGCTGAACTATTATTGAGAGCACTGGGAGAACTTTGCAGCAGCAGGTATTAAGCAGGTGTAGCCTGGCAGAGCTCCCCCATCTCGATTCATGTCAGCTGAGTCTCTCCTCCTTATGTGTGCTTAAAACAGACTCAAAAATCTAAAGCCGTGTATCGAGTGCTTTTCTTAATATGTGGCTCCACTTTTGATCCCATTGAAGTAGAAGAAGCTTATCTGATCCTTCTGGATCTGCACAACAAGTTTTCTCATGAGGCTTCCCAGCTTCACAAACATCATCAGCGTTATCATTAGGAGCACAGCCTTTCTCACAGTGCTTAGGAACTGGCTTTGCTAAAGTCAGGAAGGGAGGTGCCATGAAAATGGAAAATAGAACAAAATAGGGAAAGTGACTCACAATATATTGAGTTCTTAAAAGATCCTAGATGAAATAATAATAACCTTCACTTTCCAATAACTGAACCAAACCTTTTCTTTAGGCTCAGACTGAATTTATTTCACATAAACTGGCTTCTGAATCACTGAGAATCGCTGCATCTGCTCTAATATGTCCTGCCTGATGACTTTGCTTTGCTATGGAAACGTATACCTCCCTGCAGGATTTCCCAGAGCTATCAGAGAAAAAACATTAGACAAAGAAGAAATCACTTCAGTCTTCTTTCCCCCCCCCCCCCCCCCCCCCCCCCCCAATATGCTGCATTGGGTATCGCATTTGGATTTGAGCAGTGTGAGCTCAAAGCTGATACGTGGCTGTCTGGTTTTCATGGACCACTGAGTTAGATGGAGCAAGCAATAGGGGCTCCCACTTCTTTTGATATGTTAGCAAGGTTAAAGACACAAAAAAAGCAGGTAGCTAGATATCACAAAGATGTAGTTAAACACAGAATCTTCAAATATATCATTCCCTACCAGTTTGGTTTGTTAACTAGTCACTTAAGAATTTTGTTGCAGGGGTACAGAATTTCCTGTGGCGTTTATTCTAACCCACATTGTGCTCCCTTACTCAAATAGTTCATGTGCAGAACTTGAATTAAATCTGGACAAACCTGTAATGGGAAGCATCCAATGCACTGAATCCAGCCCCTGGGAGGCACATTCTCCTCTGCCGCTGCTGCAGCAACTCGTATCTGGTGCCTTCACAAGGAGGCAGACCCAGGCAGCCAGTCTTGGAACAATGGTTTCCAAGAATTCTTTTGTTAGATCACCTCCTTAAGAACAGGCTTTTCTTATCTACCATGTTATTTGTTCTTTCCAACACCACAGTTCCCTAACTTTCACAAATTATTAAGGAGTTTAATGGACTTCAAAAGTTCTTTGATTTTGTTCTGAATAATTGCAGCTTTCTACTGTTAGGGAACTTAGATAGCAGATCAGCTAATCACATGCCTAACTTTAAGAACAAGCCATTCCCTGGGTCTAAAGGAACTACAGAAAGATACAAATATCTGTGTGAGTGCCCTGAGGATTCAGGACTTGTGACTTCCCGCCTGGAAATGCAGAGACATTGTCTTCTCACCCAGCAGGGATGCAGAGGGACAAATTCGTGAGCATTTACAATCAACCCATTGACTTCAGTGAAATGGCTAATGCTCTAAATTAGGTATCAGCTTGACTTCCTCTGTTGAAATGAGGCCAGAGAAATTAAGAAAGATCTCTAGAGTATTTAATTACACACCTCCAACTCTGTCTGTGTAACTCACAATTAGCTGAGCTACTGTGAAAGTCAGAGGCCTTTTCCATGCTATCTGCAGAGGGAACAGCGAGCACGGAGTTTGAGATGCAACCAAAAAGCCATGCACGAGGAATGACCTGTCAGGAGGAAACAAGAAGCCCAAGGCTGTGTGTTTGAACTCCTGTCCTTCCCACTTGGAAGCAGTCCCGACTCAAATGCAGGTATCACGTGCCCTGGAGATGCAGCCCATGGAGCCCCAAGGAGCAGGTTGGGCGTTGCAGGCCCCTGACCACTGCTGATCTCCTTGTAGCCCTGCCTGGTGCCAAACAGGCTTCACCCACCTGGGCACTCAGCCTGGCAGAGGAAGGGAATTGCTTTTCATCAATCGCTGTCATGGTCAGACTCGCTTTCTCTGTTTTCCAGAAGGGATAATAAGGTCCAAAAGGCAGAGTGACTGTCCAGGGTGATCCATCAGTCCGACACAGCTTTGGAAATTAAAACCAAGTTTCCTGAACCCTAGCCCAGTGTTCTGTCCTTAGCAGTAAAAGACTGGATGTCATAACCACCAGAGGACAACTTCACCCAATCATGCACACACCTCTGAAACCAAAAGCCCTCTGGAAAACACAAGGTATTTGCAGTTCAGCAGACTCTGTTGTGTCTGACACCGCCAGTGGTTGCAAAGTAATTTTTTAATACAACTTACTGATGAACTAGAGTGATAAATGGCTGACCTCCATAATCATATCATGTTATAACAAAATTTGCCACTCATAATAGGTGCTTTTCTAAACCTTAATAGGTTTTTTGAAGCTTTCACTCTGGAGGCTTAAGTATCTAGCCTTTCTTTTATAGGCAACATTTTAATTTAATAATAATATTTTAAATGCAACAACAGATTTGACAAATAAGACATCTGTGTGAAACACACAACTTAAGTTGTATATGGGAAAGGCAAATCTGAGGCTGTCTGAAAGACTATAACAATGTGATTTTGAATATAGCACTGTTGAACTTTTTAGGAAAAAAAATCTTTCCATTCTTCACAAAAAGGTAACTTGTAGGCAGATGTCTCTGCATTTTTAAAGTCTAGAGACTCAATTACTTTACAGAGTAATTACTAGATAACAAAATCATGGTCACTGCCTGGATCATTAAACTTTGGTAAAGGTGACTAAAATAATCTCAGGGGAACCAAAAGCTTGTTTACAGCACGGATATCAAGTAACACAGTAGGAGTGAGTCCAGGAAAAGACACGTTACAATGACAATTTTATTACACATCTCAGTTGCTAGTTACTGTGCTCTTCAGTTGTCTGCAGTAGAAATCTACCACTATTTCAGACCTCCAGAAGCCTACAGCGCTACACAGACATCCTGACCCCCTTCTCTGGTCCTAAGACCAGCTGGCACGGTCTGATCTCACCCACCCTGGAACAGAAAACTTGGCCTGGAAATAGGATGGCCATATCCAGACTGCCCAGAGTTAATAGCCTCTCATATATTAAACTGTCCCAGGAATTACCTGGGAGACTGTTAATAAACCAAAACTGTGCATGGGACTGTTTGAACAGTTTAACAGTGCAGGCAGCCTACTTGTGCACCTCTGCATGTGCCCTGGCACTGCTTATTTACTAGCCAAGACAGCAAATAATGACCTCTTAGCAAAAACAAGATGCTTCTGTCACATGCAAAGGGCAAAAGAAGAATGGACAAAGGACAGACAAAGAATGACAAGCGGAGAGGGAAGATAGGGCCAAAGTTCTTAACTGGGAAAGCAGTGAGTTAGCAGTGCTGTAGATAAATGTGAGCAATGACGGATGCAAGAAGAGAGGATGCTGCAATAATCACATTAGGAAAGGGTAAGGGCTGGAGCTAGCTGAGGGGATGGAGCAGCATCTGCATTTTACAGCCACTAGGCAAGAGGATTCTTTCAAGTTCACAGACATCCTGGGGCAGAGGCGCAGCCGAAGACAGTGCTGAGGTCCAGGGAATGTGATGCTGTTCCCAGTGAGCAGAAAGGAATTGGTGGTGAGGGTAAGATGTTGTACTGTTAGTTATGGCACCGCTAAGCTGGATCCGTAGAGGGCAGAGACAAGCTGTGGGTTTAGCTTTCAGACATGGCCTGATATTCATCTGTCCAAACTTACATACCTGTGCACCTGACAGACAGCTCCCAGAGGCAGGGAACCCAGCAGCCAAGAAGGAAGCCTACGGTTTATCTTCCAGATCATCCACAATGTACATACTTCAGTCAGAAAGGAGCCACAGAGGTCAAAAGAGAAGGAAAACTGTCTAAAGAAGCTGCCCAGATGGGGAACACTGCCCCAGTAACCCACATTAAGCTGATCATCACCCTGTCCTACTGATGGGCTGGTGAGGAAGAGCTTCAGTTCATCAAAACTCAGAAGACCATAACAGGTGCTAAAAACATTGAAGCTGCTCTCCTGGCCAAGCATTTGTGGTGAGAGGCTGTAGGTGCTGTGGTCCCACAAGTCTTGGATCACAGAAGCTACCAGGAGCCCAAAAGAGTCTCTGAGAAAGGGGTTCAGAGTCCTCCCACCTGATCATCATCTAAAGGACTGTGGGGGAAGAGAACAGCCACTGTTACAGCAGTCTAGCCAGCAGCATTGTACAACCAGAAAAGAGCCTGGGAAACTTTTAACTATTTTGTCTTGTTTGCAGGAGCAGCCAAACCAAAAAGTCATAGAGACTGCAGCATAAACACAATCACTCCTTCACACATCTATGGCAACATACGTGTGTGTGGGCACACTCAGACATCACTTGCATGTTGGAAGTCATCTAGAAACCTGCATTTTCAGAGGCCTCCAGCTCTCACTGACTACATATAAACCAGTAAATTCCCTAGTGCCAGCATCTTTGGGAAGGTCCTCAACATGGGTTTAAACCAGGGGCAGCAAACACTCTCGGGCAGCTCCTGGGGACAATCTGAGGTTTCTGATGAGTCAGGGACTGTTCCCACTAGGCCATTTGGATACAGCCACTCTGTTTTGAATGATCAGGTATTTTAGAAGTATGGGCACAGGCAAAACATTCTGGTTGGTTTCAAGGCCGGTGAATGGGTCCTGGGACTGTTCATTGTACTAGTCCACATGCATCCAGGCTCACTGACCTGGGAGGAAGAACAGTTTTGTTACTAGCAGTTTTGCTGTGTTTCTCAGCTGAAGTCTAAAGTAGACAAACTGCATATTGGTGTCTAGAAGTGTGCTATGACTGGAGAGGAGCAGTGATATGATACATTCAGTTGCCCAACAGCTGACATTTTTTGGTTCTATGAATACCACAATACATACGTAAACATTTGTGGAAAAAAATGTGATGATATTAAACTTTGTCTGGCAAAGTATGGTGTAACTTCATGTTTGTTTTACTGCCTTTCCTCATACTGCCAAGTATCACATGGACAGGCAGTGTGCTGGGAATTTCATTTGTCAAGAAGAGTTGCTAGGGAAAAAGATCTGAAGGACTGAGAAACTTCTGGAAGCTCTTCATGTTATGGGGTGCCAAAAGAAGACTGGAGACTTAACAGCTGGATCCTGAAAGGGTCTGAGCTGGCAGCCAGTGTAAGACTCAAGGTTTGCTGTTATCTTTTCTCTCAACATAGAGATACAGCCCTCATGCTCTATCAAACCAGAAGTAACTAATGGGTCTCTGTGATACTTGCTCCTAACATGTGCACCTTTTATATTATCTTGATAGAGTTGTTTACTGGCTTTAGCTGCCAGTAATGACAGGAGTAGCTGTGGCCTGATGCTGCCACATCTAAATAAATATACCTAGAAGTACGTAAAGATGGTCATAATGTTTCTGAGGTTGGAAGGTGCTGCAGTGTATATGCACACATAAAATTTACAATTCTGCTCCTGCTTGTCATGTCTTTAAGCCCTGAAGGGCTCTGCTGTCCAGCAGTTCTTTTCCACATTGTTCAATACCAATCACTCTGTTACAGAGGAAAAACCAGGCTTTCATGGGAAACGTTGCACTGCTTTGAAGTGTTTCAGTCTCTACACGTCTTCTGAAAGAAAAAAAATCTGTTTGCTTTTTGTCTCTGGAGAGTCATAAAGCAACCTGATGGACAGACATTCAAATGCTATTGATTGCACCCAAGTTCCTTTGTGCTTATAAATATCTGCTATTAAAATATTAGAAATTGATCTGAGCTTCTCTTCAGAAACTGGGAAAAATTAGGATTAACCTGAATCTTATAATAAATAATGTATCACCCATTACTTTTTCGAAAAAACAAGTGACTTTGGTTCAGAAACCTCACGTGTATTACATCCTTTGGTCTAAAAAAAACACTATTATTTATGGCGCATTATGAAATAATGGCAATACAGAAGTTTTCAGGTGGCCAAGGTGGGATTTTTATGGCCCCAAAACTTATTTATAATAACTATTTATTGTCCCTGTAAAAAACTCTTATACTGTTACCATGTCTCATTTTCTCAAGGATCAACATAACCATAAATATTTTCTGCCCTTTAATGTACATTTGAGGTGAAGTTCCTCCAAACTCAGATACTACATTACTGTCTCAGCATCCTTATGCTCCCCACACCCCATCCCTTCCCATCGCTAGATCCCTCATTGTGCATGCACAGGACTTTCTCCATGGGACAGTTTCCTCACTGCAGAGTGCTTCGGTGACACAGAAATATAGGAGTACACGAGGGGAAGGAGGGAGGCAAGTCAGAAGATGGGCTGCATTGCTTTGACCTGGCTGCAATAAGTTCCCACACATGAAACGAAACAGAAGTCCTGAAAAAGTCCTATATGCTAAGTTCAAGTTTTCTTGGGTTTCAACCACCTCCATCCCAGGAAGTTATGTATCAAAAGATTCTCCCATTTTTACACAGGGTAGGCTAGTTAATCTGGTTTGTATTTAAAAACAAAGTCATACTGCCAGCCACTTCATAGTTCAACATGTAGTTAAATGCTCATCTATATTTCTAGAGACATAATGATATTTCTTTCTCTGATGTGGGAGGACAGTCCAGCCTTCTTTCCTGTGCTATATCTCACATGGCCAGCCTGCAGAGCAATGGGAATGTACAGAGTTAATTATGCTGGTCCAAATCCATTCCCTAAAAGCCTGTTGGTGGAGGAGCAGATAGGGTAAATAACTGCTCTCCAGCTGGCAGACTTTTTTCTTATCTGCATTCAAAACATAATCTAGAATAAGGAAATTTATGTCTATTAATTGTAGGGCTGTTCACAGCTCAAGGGCAGCTCTGTTATTAGCCATAACATAACAGCCAGAGCTTCTATACATTAAAGTACTTTCTTGCTTAGAGCAGGAGAAGGTCCAAGTAATAGTGTCACAGCAGACCAACTCCATACCAAGACACCATAAAACCACAGTGACTAATAAAAGAGAGAGAACAAACCCATCTAAATCCAGAGACTATGTAATCTCCTATCTGACTCAGTACTATCTTGGCTAGTTTGTGTCTTTGTTTCAGGTTATTTATTTGTATTTATGACCAGGAGCTAGAAAACCATGAGGATTTTCTGGGCAAATAGACCTGCAAAGGACCAGGTGAGTCATCCAGCTTTATCCTCCATGATCAAAAGAAATTCTGTCACAGTTTTTAAGTCCATGTAGGTTGAGAAGGCTAGTCAGTCCCCCCACGTACACACAAGCTACAAATGGATTTCATCATCCACAGCATGAGAGTCAGGTCCTCAGTGACTGCGATGCACTGAGGGAAGAGGGATTCAGAGGCTGGAGTCAGGGCTGCTGCCAGCTGCGGGTTCACAAGGGGACATCTCCTGAGGCTGCAAAGCGAGATGAGGTATCACCTCCTCCCCAGCACCGTGCCTTTCCCAGACAGGAAGAAAAAATAAAGAAACCTGATAGAAGAAAAAGTATGGGCTCCTGTGGACAGATAATTACTGCTACCACTGACAGAGAGTAGCAACCAGTCATGGTCTTAAGTGGGGACCAGCATTTTGGCATTGCTGACCTGGCTGGATTTAGTATGAGCTATAGTCATTACTACCTAATCACATCAAGCAGCAGAGGAAAAATTAAAACAAACAAAAAACCAAGCCAAAACCTGCAAAATCCTGCACAGACATTCCTTGGTGCCAGCACACCTGATTTTCTCTCTTCCTTTTTGCTCTCAGCCTCTATGGCACCTTGTTCTGCAGAAATTTGAGGTGCTGGTCAGAAGTCAGGCATCTTTCAGGGCTGGATATGGGTTGGAGCATATAAGTGACTACAAGAAGTAAACAGAAATGTAAAGTTGATAATCAACCCTGATGGTGAGCCCCTGGGCACACAGTGTGAGGTGGGGGACAAAGAAAAATGCATGCACTTCTCACTGCCCAGCTGGTGTCTCCTGGGCTTTCCTGCAGCTACTGGAGAGATGGGGGCAACTTCAGGGGGCAACTGAAAACATTCAGAGTTCCTACCTCAGATTTCTCCTCACTGTCCTGGGATACTTGAAGAGAACAATCATGCCAGAGACACCACATTTTCTCCTGAACAAAAATCAGAAGGAACCTGAAGCCTGAAGATCCCTGGTTATACCACATCCCCATATGGCTGCAGGGCCTCACGTTCCTGCAGGGGAGCTCCTGCAATTCCCTGAACTCAAGAATTACTCCAGGAAGCAATCCTGCAGTATTAGGTCTACACTTACAGCATATGCTACACAAAACAGTAAGTGTTAGAAAACAGGTTTTATTTCTATGTTCCCTGGTTTTCTGCATAAATTCTGTGGGGATGCAAGTGGTTTGATGTTGAATGAGTGGAATAAAGCAGGGCCACACACACTCACACACCCCCATTTGTAATGATTTGTGAATTCCAGTCCTTACTCATTCTGCAGCCACAGCCTGAACCGAGGGGGATTACAGATGGGGTGGCACCTGTTTGCTGAGTTTATGCTGCAGAATATAAAACCATTATCCACTGGTCTCTTAATGAATTCCCATTCATATAGTGTTCTCATTCCCAGAACTTCCAAAACAACATCACACACATAGCTCACCTTCAGTTTATGCAAAATCTCCTCAAAAATTTGCAAGAAAGATATGCAAATGTGGCAGGCAATGCCACAACACTCCTGTCTGAAAACAAATAAATTAACATCATCGTTGGCAAATCCTCTTACTCGAGCAAATCCTATTTTTCAGACAAAGAAATTATCTCCTGGTAGGTTTTTTGTAACAAAGAACTACCTCTGAAAATGAAATGACTCTGCAGGCATAAGCGCTTGATTTCTTCTTGGTAATCATAGCTAAATTTATTAGAGTCTTTTCTCTTCTGCCATGTGTGCCAGATATACCTGCTGGCTGTTGTGGCAGTGCCTGGGGGCTGGAAAGGCACACACTCTCAACCACATAAATTGCTTTTTCTTTCAACTCAGCTAGGTTGTGATTTGCTTGAACAGAAAATTGTCCAGTTCAGAAAAGAGGAAAGAAAACAAACAAGCAAAAAAGGAGATCCTTGGAAGACTCAGAGGATAGAGAATAGACTGCTAAGAAAAGGTCCTTTCTAATAATAAAGGTTCTGGGTGGGGGAATTAGTTGTTTTTACCAGCTAGGATTGCTGCACACTCTTTCTCTCTTGAGGTAAAGCCAAGGGGTTCTGGTTTCACCAAGTTCTCCTAAGGGCCTGAAGTTGGGGATGCTTCAGGAACAGACCTAACCCAAGGTAAAGCAGAGGGCACACCTAACCAGTGGACTACAACTGTATTGTTTGGTGCAGGACTCGTTGATGAACTGTGTCCAGGCTCCCATTTTAGTGGGAGCAGCAACATGAGCGCATGCACCCTGGAAAAGCCCTGGCACTATGTGACACCCTCGGAAAACATCGGGCTCACCCTGCCTGCACCAACTCAGTTAAGTCTGTGTCTGCACTGCCTGCTCACCTGCTCGTGGTAGGCGTTTGCCACCTCCTCTGCCATCAGCAGATGATTAAACAGGTAAAAAAGGCTGAGCCGTTTGCAGATAACCAGCTTCCCCTTCTTCCATCCAGGCGGCAATCCACGCAAAAACAGAGGATAAGGGTAGCAGGCAGTGCTAGCAAGGAGGCTAGACAAAGATTAATTGCTATTTTCCTTCCCAGCTCCTGAAAATATCCACATCCAAAGCCCAACACTGGGAAGAAACCTTTCAACCATGGATTTTACTCTGTACTACCCAAGGACTTTTGCCACAAGGTCAGTTTAGTCTCATATACACACACACACACAAAAAAGACATAAATACAAACACACATATATAAAAGAAGTCAGGGCATACTGTAGAAGTTATTGAAGGGTTGGGCTTTTTTCTATTTCTTGACCTATTTTACTCATATCTAGTCTTATTTGATCACTCCGTCTTTGAAGATGCCTCACTTTGGCAAAGACATACCATAATACCAGCAACATGACACGGCCTTGCACTTTCTGCAGGCTTTGCTGATATAAGATCAAAGTAATAGTATCTATAGAAGAAAATTATCATTGATGAAAAATAAAAAGAAATACTACTGGAAAGGGAAATATGGTGGGGAAAAGGTGGTTTGTGTGTCGAAGTTCATCATTAAGTAGAATAGGTGCGATAGACATACAGTTAGAAGGAACTTGTATGGATGGATTCATGTAAAATATAACAGACTGGCTGCATGTCCAAAATATCTGGTGAATCAGACCACAACAAGCCCAGAGTACGTGTTCAAGGTATGATAGAAGATGGCAGTGACAGAGGAGGCATTTGTAGGCAGGGCAGGTGACTGGCATTAGGAAGACACCGAGGGGCAAATCTATCACACATTTTTCTTTGCGTGGTCTTAGATACCTTCTTTGCAGTGTTTGCTTTTCCTTTACAAAACTTTTAGGACCTGATCATTTCTTCTTAGCAGTTAAGGATTAGTTATTTCTCTGTTGAACGTCATGTTTCTAAACTTGGTTAATTAGATTTTTTTTTCCTGTTGTGCATGGTGCATAGCAAAGATAAGAAATGACAGAAGAGATGCTGTCTTTAAGAGGAAAGCCAAAAGAAGACAGAAAGGAAAGACAAGGGGCGGGGGGCGGGGGGGGTGGGGGGGGGTGGGGGGGGGGGTGGAGTGGGAAGAGAGGCAGTTAATGTCATTGTCAGCAGTGAAAAAGAATGGCATCTAGAAAATCTATTTATACCAGTTGTATAAAGGTCTAAATTGTCTGCAGTATTTTAAAATAAACAGTCCAAGTTTTGGTGAGAAACTCATACTTAAAAAGGTTATTTCACCTTATGTTGTAAAAAATGCCCAGAATGGAGCATGTATTTTATGAAATATGTGGCCAAGCCTTCCAATTTTAAAGTCAGAGAATAGTTCTTAGCATCTCGCAGTAGTGAGACCTGTGTAGTAATCATTATTTCAGTACAGTCGAAATCAAAAGCAGGAAAAAAATGCATTAGAATAGACACTAAGGCAAGTAAATCCAGGTAAAATTCTGTGAAGTTAACATAAATATTTTATTTTCTTTATGTTCTTGACCACTCCACTTAAACCTCATACGAGTAACCAATAGTCTGATTTATTATGTTAAATTTTCAGTTCATTTTGTCTGTCCAGGAGATAAAGTTTTATTTATCATGGTTTAGGAATTAAGCTCAAGAAGAGAGGAAGAAAGAATTTTAACTTTAATGTTACTTTTCACAGTCCCATTCTTTTTGTCTTATATATCATGCTCTCTTTTCTTTATGTCCTCTGAAGATAAGTCCAGAGATCTCTTGCTTTTAGTTAATATTTTTATTCCCATATGTATTAAACCTGTAAATTGAACTGAAGCAGATCTTTTGACAAAGATTTCATTCATAGTTCATAAATTAATTAATTGGTAGCATTTTTGCTTAAGTTAATCTTCTTGTCTACATAACAATTATTTTGCTTAGTACAGCCAAATCTAAACTAAATTAGCTAATTTAAATGAAAGCAGAAAAATAAAATACTTACCTCTTTTGTTCAGGTTAATAGATTCACGTTTATTTGAAAGCAAGCTTACAAATACCTAAAAAGCTTAAACATGAATGACCAGACTGGACTGTACCTACTTTGAAGTAGTGAGATTTTTATAGAAAATCCTCATTACAACCCAATGTCTTTATACGGCCCTAGAGAGAGGGTTTAATGCAATACAAGGAGTGGTATTAGAAGTAAAGACAGAAAGTTAATAAATCTGGACTGCATAAATCCTGTCAAAGGAAAATTTTCCTGTTGACAAGTACTAGTCACTTGTCACAATCTTTCACACAGTTTGCTCCACCAGTTCACGTATAACAGGGCAAATGCCAGCCGGGAAAGGAGGAATCCAGGCCTGAATGCAGGAGGAATGCTTTCTGTCGGGGGGAAAAAAAAAAACCAACAGTATGATTCAACTGGTTAATCATGTGTTTCCCAGATAACCCATTCTTTCTTCTCATTCAGTCCTCCATCCTGCGAATGAAAGTTGCGAACAGCATTTACTACTTGATCTTTTTAGCACGGGAAATCAAAACCACTAAACCCACAATTAATTCATGTAGTCAACAGCTACGCAGTAAGTATACAGTACTGTACATCTTTTAAGTGTAAGTAACAGAGCTAGTCTTGCACCTGGTCTTTCCTTACGCAAACAAATCCTTGCATAACATCAAAAAGTCTCATTCCTCAGGCAAATTATCTTCTGCCCTTGCCAAGCCTGTGGCATTTGACCTCAGTGCTTACCCTTATTTTATTAGCATGCCAAATTATACTATCTCCATAACATCCTCTTCCTTTTCCTTCAGGAAACGTGGAATATGCAAAAAAAATGACATATCACCAAAAACCATCTTAAGGAAAAGGAAAAGGGTCAAAATTCAAAGAAGAAAATGCAAATGAGAGCTTCCAGCAGGAAAAAAAGTGTTCTATCAGCAATTTAAAAAGAAGCCAAATTACCAGCATCCTTTCCCAAACAATACTCAGTCTGAGCAGAGATATATACAGCAATATAAATCATACCTCCAGTTCTAATTGTTTTTTAATATAAAGTTATTGGGGGAACAGAAACCAAGCCCACAATGTCTTAGGAACATTTATCTTTGTAACAATGCCATAAACAGTATTTGCACTTTTCTATCTGAGGTCCCAAAGGAAATACAGGACACGACTACTCACCCCAAGGATTCCTCAGCATCTAACAGCTGCCAGGCTGCTTCCGTGGCAGAGAATTTCCTGCTAACGTATGTTTTCCATTTTGCAATGTCACTGCTACACTTGACACATCTGGCCAATGTCAAAGATTTCTCTTTCTGATACGCCTTGAAAAACAACCATCTGTGATGCAAAAATGTGAAGTATACATAAAATGACCAAACTTCGTTAAACCAGAATGAAAAGGATTTTGTGATGTGTGCGTACATTTACCAACACATGGAACAGGATACACACCAGCTTCTTCAAGGGGAATGGAAAAAAGTACAGGGCAGAAGAAAATCAAAGAAGCTAAACAGACTATCACTACAACTTGGAAAATCTGAAGTTGTCAGTACCATCCAAGCAATATGTCAGCCTACCCCACAAGAGTTTTCCATGGCTGCTCCGGTGGGTTGCTGCACTAGTTTAAGGGCTGTTTCTAAATGCCTCAGTGGGAATTATGGTATGGCATCATATGAAATAGGTCAGGGGTTGCTTCCCTGTCTCCATCACCCTGGGTATGCCAGCTAAGTGCATTTCAGTGTGCACCCACCCAAATCTGTGAAAATGAGTGAGTTATAAAAAGGACCTTCTACCCTCCTGAGTGTTTAAATTACCTGCATTGTTCTCCCAGGCCCCTAAACTCTTAAATTAGTTCATCTGTACACTACATTTTACTTCCTTTCTAATCTTCGGTGAATTACTTTTTGGCCGTAGAAGTATTTAGTAATTTTGAAAATCTTGTGGCTAATGGTTATATTTGGGTACTCTAGCAGAAATATTGTGCAAGCCAGCCTAAATGAAATCCCCTATAACAAGGAAAGACATAGCATTCTGTTAATGGCAGTTGTTCCACCCTTTGAGGACAAAATGTACTATGATAATGAGAATCATAAGAGTCATGGAACAGTATGGGTTGGAAAAGACCTTAAAGATGCTCCAGTTTCATCCCTCTGCCATGGTTAGGGACATCTTCCACCTGCCGAGGGTTGCCTGTAGCTTCACTGCTCATGGCTTAGCCGTAAAAACCATTCTTCATTCAACAGTAACACCTATAAAACTCACTGTTTGCAGTACAATCAGGACTTCCAGAGCAATGAAGAAAAAATAAGGTGTAAAAACATGTTAAGAAAACACGTGAAAATAACCCCAAGCAGATCCTAGAATCAAGATGAGGAAACCATTGACTTCATCATCCACTTGGCAAAGGGCTCAGGGTGTCAATGACTCAACATACTCCCCCCGATACATGCCACCATTAACCTTAGAACAGAAAGGGGCAGGGGAAAAAGGACCATAACACCAGGAAAAGGGATAGATACCAAGAAATATACATAATTTTAACTTAATTGTTATTGTTGAGACCTTTTCTGTGTGTAACATTCCTTTTCCTTTCTTTCTCTTAGATCTGCATTAATAATAGTTACTTTATTAGAATTTTAAGGATTCAGTTATACAAATTCTTAGCTTTATATGTAAGATTTTTTCCTTTTTTCAACCCAAGCAAGACTTTCAGTGCAAAAGCAGACAAAAGACACTTTCCAACTCAAACAGGCATTAACTAAAATTAGCAACACACATTTTGTTACATCTATTGACTCACGTTATCTGTTGTGATCTGTAAAGCAGGAACGTATTAAACAACTGTTTTCAACACAGAGATCAGTCTGTACCACAAAACTATTTCCAGATTATTCCAACCTGGTATTACAAAAATCTCAAACTGAAATATGGATCTGAATCAACTGGCTCAAAGAAATGTAGATGTGCTGTGCGACTCAGCCAGCTCCAAACTTCACAGTTCAAACCTTCACTCCAGCTATTTAAAGACATCATTTATGAGCTTCTGGATATGAACACCGAGCACAGCAAGTATGGCTATACTGTGTTGACAAAAAAAAAAGAGTGAATCACTTGATGAATTGGTGAAATTATTATTACAGTTAGGGAGAGTGCTGGCATGAAAAAGCACAATGCTCTTAACCTTAGAGAATATTGGAAAACGTAAGGTTTGCATTGATAGGCATTAGGTAATCTCAAATAAAACCACCTTTCTCTGGCAGACCAACCTTACTCTAAAGTGAACATAAATCATGAACTTTCCCCATCACCTTTTCAATCTCCTTCAGATAAATCCTGAATTTTGTTTACATAGCATAATTGAATTGAAGACAAGTCCCTTTCTTACATCAAAACACGTATCTCTGGGGAGAAATCAATGAGCATTCAATTACAAAGATTAGTGTTAGTTTACCTGTTACATGACATGACTCCTTAACAAACCGATTGACCAACGTGCAGCACCTGAGATCAATACGATCTTTGCTTTTCCTTTCTTTGCAGTTCCCAAGAGTGCCTAGCAAGGACAGATTCCCACAGAACTCAGTTAGCAAAACAGCAGACAGGATGCAGTTGTGTTGTTTCTTAACAATAATCTTTAGGAAAACAAATCTTTCAGCAAGGAAGCCTTAAAATACAAATCCCCTTATTGCAAAGGAAAACCTCAAGGTCTCCTCTTCCAGCAAAGGTCACACTCACTCGACGATCAAGCAATGGCAGCTGGGATGTGTCCTACTGGCCTGAGCTGAAACCAGACAATATGACATTAAAAATGCCAGCCTGGCCCCAAATCAAACTGCAGAAATTCACTCCTGCAGATTTTGTTGCGTTCTCCAGTTTCCAAAAAGAGTAACAGGAGCACGACTGGAGGCGCCTGCCAGCTGTCTAGCACATCACACCTGATGATTTTAGCTGCCCCAAGACAGGGCACAGGCAGACGCCTGCCAGCGGGCAGCATGCCCCATGCACGCCCCGAGGCCTCTCAGGTGGCCTTGTGCCCATACCCCACCTCTGCTTGCTCACAGGTGCGATGAGACCCCTCTCCCTGCAGCTGTGTGAGCATCTTTCATCGAAAAGTGGGACTGCAGAGACCCCCAAGAGCCAACTCCGACCACCTTCCAGTTCTAAGAACAGTGAATCAAAGGCAGAGGTGGGAACTCAGGATGGCAAGCTGGCAGCAGCAAAGGCAAAAAGCAGGTCAAAAAATGATCTGTCTGGCAGGGACACCAGCAGAGGACAATTCCTCTGCTGTTACAGTGTTAGAATGGCACAGGATAATTATTTAGCAGCAGATTTGATCTTACAGTAATGTCACGATTTGTTGCTATTTCACTGTGCCAAAGATAACCAGTAGGCTGGCACAAAGTTTGTACTTAAGTGTAGTGAAACTTATATACTTATAAAGTATAAATTCCACAGAAGGCACTTTTGTTTGAACATGAGGGCAGCTGTTCAGCCTGTGGGATGTGTTTAGCTGCGAGCTCCAGTTATGAGCTGGGGGTTTTGCTGCTTGAGTGTTTTCAAGAGCGAAAAGCTTGAAGAAGAAATTACATTACAAAGAGCAATGTTACCCCCTTAAGAGTGGGGAGCGCAGGTTAATGAAACATGGGGCAACCCCCCCCCCCCTCAGATCCTTCACTAGCAAAAAAAGAGTTGCATTGATTTCTGTAATTTCTTTTGTTTAGCTATAGCCATTTACATCAGCTTGAGATGCTGTCAATATGATTAACACCTCTTAATTTCTTAAAGGCTGATTGATTTCTATGCAGTTTGTAAGTACTGAGCACTGCAGAAGCCAGAGCTGCTCGTTGTGGTGTCTGACCTTAGATCTGTCTTCAGGCCTTATTGTACTATAAAGATCAATGCACCATGCATCCATCTAAAAACCTGTCAGTCCTAGCAGCGGAGGTGTTAGCAGTTATAACAGTATATGATAAAAAATACCCGCTCATTACAGGCAGACTGGTGATTTGGGGTCCATGTCATTATACATAGGCTTTTGAAGAGAAATGCTATAGAAGCAGCAACGTTTTTAGAGTGTGAGGACAGTAGATTGATGGAGCTGTGTGAAGTACAGGGAAAAATAAAGAATGCCGATAATGTTGTAAATAGGAAGACAAATGCTCACTGGAGAGTCTGGCTATTAAGATGTGCAAAGGCACTTCAGCATCTTCATATCTAAAAAAGCAGCTGACTCAGATGTGTGCCCCCAGATGATTTTCAATACCTTTTTATTATTACTACAACACTAGCTCCGTAATCCACAGCTTAAAATATTTAGAAAATTCTGGATGAGAGAATTGTATATAGGTTTTGTCATTCTTTTACAATTTTATGATTAATTTTTCCTCTTATGCCTAGGATCATTGCAATACAAACAATCTCATCCTTGTTCTGTGATAAGATTCCCAAAACATTTCTTATAAATGGGGATTCTGTCTGTGTGAGAGATGCCACAAACATGGGAATTCATTTGATAATCCCTTGATCTATAAAATTATCATTACAGCAGCTTTCAACTGCGCCTAAATAATAAATGATTTTTTTTAAAGAGAAAAATAAAACTTATAGGAGACGTTTGTCCTCAAAGATACTTAACAGCTTATTAAAATGTCTTCTGTGTCTCACTAGTCTTCATTACCAATGAGCATGCCTTAAAAATCTTGATGAGAAAGGAAATGTGCAAAGGGCATCCATGAGGATTAAATATGCTCAACCCAAACCAGCGGAATTAATTTCAGAAGCTTAAATGACATATAATTCAACGCTGTAGGAGGGAAAGATGGGAATAACCTGATCTGTGGTCTGCATTTTAAGGTAAAAATGAAAGGTTCTGGGGTAAGCCAGCCTGAGCTTTCTGCCAGGCAGTGTCCCAGGCCATCCACACCACATCTTTCTCTTTCTCAGCCAGTGGGAAGAAATTAAACAACTCAAACCCTGCGGTACGTTTCATTTCAGACTGACTAGTGATTAACGAGTGAAATACGTACATGACCCAGCCCAAAGGGGCACAGCTGTTATTACAGTATTAACTGTTTCCCCAATCCAATTTATTTATACTGGATGAGAATTTATTGATCCTCAAGAGCTGATTAATATGTGAACAAATTAAATGATGAGTTAATTAACCCAAACACTCTTACAATTTCCAGATTGCAGTCTCTGGTCTACCTAGAATTAATTTTCTGAACAGAGAGTTGTTAATGACAGATTATCTAGAAATAAGATCACAAGTTTAAATAAAAGAGAGATTTCCCTGAGGTACAAATTCACAAAAATATTTAAAATCCAGATGCCACATCCACAAATGCTGATTATGATCAGTACCTTGCAATTCTGGCATTCACCCAGTATTTTGTGTTATTTAAACAAAACAGGCATCTTAATTAACCTGTTCCTGGTTTCCCTAGCATGAGGCGAACCATGGGGATTATCAAACGGGAACATAGTGCACACCAACATAGCAACATACTGGTGGCTATTTAAGAGATTGCAGAATCTGGCACAAGGCTGTTCCCAGAAATACAGGTTTAAAAGGAATGCCTGCCTCTGACAGGAATCGGCGGAGACCCGGCCAAGCACTCCTAACCCCACCATACACAGGGAATGAAAATAATGGTTTCAGCTCCAAATAGAGCAGAGTTTACCAGAAAAAGTGTTCTCCTTTTGGCATGTAGATCTGCACTCTGTTCCTGTCACTGCCCTTTCCCCTCTCTCTCAATCCACGCAGGTCCTAGCGAGCAGTGGAGGCATTTGGCACTAGGTCACCCTGCATCCCAGGCTTTCTTTCCAATGCAAGGCTATTTTTGTTACCTTGGGGTTCCTCCACACTCTGTGAAAGACAGAATATCCTGAAATAGGCAGTCACGGACAAGTTGTGCTGCTCTTATCCAGCTTTCCAAAGAGGACAGTGCTGGATATCGAAGAGCACTGTGAGCATAATTGTGTTTTTACTCCACCAAAATTTGAATGGTTTTCAATTACCTGTAAAAGAAACAAACCTGTTGGTTTTGTTTTAACCTTTTAAAATAATTACATTCCAAAATGTAAAATGTACATTTCAAATCAAACATTTGAAATCTTATTTAGCTTCAAAATTGGAACATTTAATCCAGGTTTCTTTCCGCCTACCCCCAAAAAACTTGGTCAAATGAACCCCAGCTGACTAAATCCGGGTGTGTGTTTCTTTATGGGGGACGTGCCACCTTCACTCAGTGCCACTGCCAATTTCCTTGGAAATCTGGTTCTAAGTGTCACATAAGGAGCTGCTGAATGCTGAGCTCCACGGTGTGGGCTGAGCAGATGAGAATCTTCCTCCGTGCTCACAGAGGTGTCTGTGTTATCATATGCCTATTTTCATCCAAACCTCCTGGTTCCCTGCCTCTCCCTCTCTTGAGCCTTATTAGCAGAACTTTTAGATCAGCTTCAGCGTTACCTGCCAGCCACGTTTCTGTAATATTTTTTTTTTCCCCTCATCCAGCCTGTCAAAAGAAAAGGAGGCAACACTGAGAACTTCTGGGCTGATCTGAATATTCAGATCCATCGTGCTTGGAAGAGCTTAAAAAGTAGGCAGAGTGATTCTGTCTGCTTTACGTTATTGCTAAAAACAGCGGGGCAGATTCTAAGAGAATAATGTGGAAAAAAACAGAATTAGTCTGATTTAAACAGCTAAGGGAGAAAACTTAAATGAGAGGAGAAAAAACAACAGAATTAGCAAAGTTTCTTTTCTCAGTAGTTATTCAAACCAGCCTTTAGCCATTTAGGTAGAACAGAAGAGGAAAGCTTTTATGCATGCGGTAACTCCTGTATAGATAACTAATTGGCTTCATTTGTCACAGCTATCCCTCTAACACCGTTAGTAAGCATTCAAAGGAGAGTTGGATGTCTTGCAAGCACTGCATTTCCATACCAGAAGCCACCCCTGATCTTTCCTTCCCAGGCCTAATGGATTTCCATAAATCATAGAAATGATGAGCATAAGACTGCCATCAGGTTTTTAATTATCCCAGGAGGTGGCTAGCTGTGAAAATTGGGAAATACTTTTTCTGACACGGTGCTCCACAGAGGAGTAAGCCCTGTCACCCAGCCATGGTGGTCGTGCCACTGATGGGACCGGTGGTGGGAGCCAGGGTTTTGCTCACCTCCTCGTGTGCAGCCCGCAGTGGAAGGCTGGAGGTCTTTGCTCCTCCACTAAGTGCTTGGGTCCAATTAGACATTTTTCAGCAACGTGGAGATAGACAAGTGGAATGAATTGATTTAACTTTAAAAACCACACCCCCTGTGTTTTAATGCCTGCTATTTCCATACATCCTTTCTTCCAGTGGGACATAAATGGATTGAGCTAGCACACTGTCCAAAAGGCAGGAGACTGGAAAAGATCATGTATCTTGTCTGAAAGTTTTTAATTATTGGCAGTTTTTGAAAAAAAAAAAAAAAAAAAAAAAAAAAAAACAACCAAAAAAGCCAAACCTGAACATGACTTAATAAGCACAAGGATGACAAAGCTATGTGGGCACCAGCAAGTCTTGCAGCCTAGTAAGAGAAGATCTAGAGGCAGACAGGAGGCACTGCCAAATTTCCAAGATCCTTTTGTCCATTCTTCACACATTTCTGGGACGAGGGGATTACTTCAGATTACATTTAGTCTGCCTCTGTTGGCTGAATGCCCATAATTGGGGCACTTCTAATTTAGCTCAATCAAAAGAAAATTCATTTGCAGCTTTGAAACCATTCCTTGATGTAAGACAAAATACCATAAATGGGGGGAAATGTAGAATTCTGTCCAAAATACATTTTTGATCCAGGCTAAAGTGCTTGCGTAACATCACTGAATCTGTTCTGAGTTTTGCTACTAAATAATAATGAATGTGAAATTAGCAAACATAAAACCAGCTTCATTTTCTGCTTGCCTTATGACAGAAAATCCTTATCAAATTTCAGCCTTTACCTACTTTGCTGGTAAAGGAATCTTTCCAAACTACAATAGCAGATGTCACTAGGACCAAGCCTCTTTCAACCTATTGTCTATTTCCTGGTAATATTTTAATCACTTTCCCATAAAACTTTTGCTATTTAAAGGTATTAGCAGGTCAGAAATACGACAGCTCTGAACTGGCATCACTTCACTGAATCAAGGCCAGATAAGAAGCTTGTCCAGTACCACCAGGGGCTGTTGCTCAAGAAGCCTACCTACTCCCCAGTGTGGTATTGAATATCATTAAACATTTACATGATTTCTGTTATAAATGAGTGGCAATCCAGTGGGGAATTACTTCATAGGTCTAGGAAGAGTCAATTTATTATATCCCTCTTGCAGGACATTAATAGCTGTTATCAAGGCATGATGCACTGAAAAATGCCAGCACATTAACAGTCTCAGTTTCCAGTTGGTTTCTTTGAGAATTGCTGCCAACTGATCTATACCACTCACATTAAAATATTCAGGTACTAAGAGCCCCAGGACTTGGCCCAAAAAAAAAGACACAGAGGAAAATACTACACGATTGCTGCTGCCTCTTGCAGCAGACGTGGTTTGTGCTGGCACTTTTGCCAGTTTGTAGTAAAGAAGCCAGCTTGGTGGCAGTGATACCACCACAGACCGAGCCCTTTTGCTAGCAGCAGCCATCTGTAAGGCATGGGAAGTCCCCAGGTAAATTCCCAAGCCACAGGCCTCCATGATTCAACCCTGCGGGCAGGAATGCAGGCACACCTCTCCCGGAGAAGACTGTGTGGTGTACCAGCAGGCATCCCTAACAGCGACTGCAAAACCTTACCTGCAGAGCAAGAACTGGCTTTTAACAGGGGAATTTGCAAATTGCACCAGCCTTGAATAGGTGCCATCTGTGCTTCCGTGCATGAATTCCACTACTTCCCCACCCAGAAGGTGAAATAACAAGATAGAATGCAAGTTACAGAAAAAGGCACTGAGTAATCAAAGCGGACAAATCATCCTTTGACCTGTTACATTTTTTAATTAACCTATATTGCTAATAGTTGACTGCATTATTTCTGACAGTACATTATGGCAGAAAAAACCCCAATTGCCTTTCTCAATAAAACACATCACGCATACTGCATGATACCATAAGGCTATTCCAAGTAAAAAAAAAAAGCATTACTACTTTTGCAAACAAATCTTTTGGGATTCCTGGATTCAGGATAGAATAGCCAAACTGACTTGGATAAAATTGTCGACATGGAGATTTGATTTAGCTGATCTTGTTTCTTTCAGCAATCTAAACTCAATTATTTGATCCCACTAACTCCAGTTTTATACTCCAACAGAAATATAGGGAAAGCGTGCAGACAAAATCATCGCTGCTGCTAAACAAGACAAAAAGCTCAGTAGGGAAGAGGTTAAAAGGGAGATGATCCCCAGGCTCAGGACCAAAAGAATCATAAGTTACCAGGGAAAAATTTGACACTTCTCTCTTGTCATAGCAATGCTGATCCAAATTAGTTAGGCAATCCCTAACTTTTTTCCCTAACTAAGTTTCTGATGGGGGTGTTATAAGCAACACTCAACCACGTGGCGTAGCTACAAGTCCTGTACTGTTGTAAGTATACACAAAGAATTAAATCACACAGGTTTTTGGCACTTTATGCCTGATTGATAAGTTGGAAATATATATATATATTATGAATTTTTCCTACAAGAATACTGAACTGATCAAATGACACTTGTGATAATAATAAAGCTACAAAATTGTAGGAACATACGTCCTGGCAATGTAAGTACTTGCACTTGGATGAATATTACAAATAAACAATCAAATCACATCCAACATGTAGAATAATATAGCAAAAACGGTAAAGGAAAACACATATCTATCAGGTTGACTAAGAGCAGGAAAGTACAAAAACACATTCCAAAGCTGACACTTTGGCAGAGAAAAAAAGATTCCCGCCTGGGCAGTGCCTATCTGGCACCCAGCCTGTCCCATGCCAGATGACATCAGCTTAACAAATGCGTAAGTGTGTGAATAGCTGATAAGATTTGTAATTATACTCTTTATCATACGTTTTGTTAATCATGTCAGTATCATTAGCATTATTTCCTAGATCAAAGGGTTATAACCTGTTTCTCATAATATTTTAACACTATTTTGAAATATTTTTTAGAGCTAATAATAAATGATACCCTAATAAAACAGTGTCAAAACTAATGGTAATTGATTCCAGCATCACAAAGGTGTGAAGATACTGCTTTTGCCCCAAACTGGTCTTTGTGCTCACCAGCCATAAGACAAGGGGCTATACATAGTTAAATTGCTTCCTTTGGAAAACCGTACTCACTCTGGAAAGTTTACCAAAATCTTCTGACATATGTTATGCAGAAGAGCTTAGAGTCATTCAGTAAAATAAATTGTGACACATTATCTTTCCTTGTTCAGTAATTTGGCCAGTGACGTCTCATGCTGTTAAGAAAGGTCCACGCCGGGGTGGCAGCTCCCTTCAGAAGTGCCTGTGTATGTTGGGCACGTCTGAGTTGGCAGTTCACCCATTAGTAGGTGGGTGCCTTGTGAGCTTTCCAAAACCAGTGCAGAAGAGACATTGATTTTCTGCAGTTCATATACCTTTGGATTCTTTTTTTCTTAAGATGTTAAATTACATTATTATTTGCCCTGAATTTGCATTCTACTCAGTAGCATTTATCCTTTCCATCAAGTTAAAAATATTCAATTTTAGTAAACAGGGAATAGAAGAGCTATCTAAAAATATCTCACCAGCTGTATAAGCAGGCTGCACTTCTGAACTTAAAGGCTATGCACTCTTTCCTCCAATAGGAGTATTAACAATTCTGGGATATGTGTGCACACCTCATTTGATAACAGAACTTTATCTTGGTAATTTACCATAGCCAGGAACTAGAGAATGAGGTATTGCCATGCTGTGCACAAGGGTTATGATTGGATTGAATTAAATAATGGTCTCAATGTAAATTTATCTTCCTGTAAGTCACATTTAAATAGAAACCTGTCCATAGCAGAGCCATGTCCGAGCTAGAGGTGCCCAGACAGGATTTCCAAAGGGAGGATGGATCTCTCAAAGGTCAGCCAAGGTGACCCCTTCAGCCAGCTTTGTCACCCTTGCCATGCACCTTCGGATAATGACATGGTGTTAGGTGCTGTAGGGCATACTCGGGGAACTACAGACACCAGCATAAATTGCAGCAGGTCACAGAGAAACATCGGTAGCTGCAGCATGAGAATCAATGAATGGCTTCTTGACAACTCTCGATACTAAACAGAGATCTCTGCACTTGCAGAATGACGGCCCAATTAAAAGAAAGGGGAGGGGAAAAAAAAAAATAAAAAGGTGAGGGGTTCAGCATAGATCTGAATATTCAAAACCTAAAAGCATGCCAACACAGACTTACAATGAGACCACTCCTGCTTCCAGAGGCCGGCGGGAAGCACCAGCCCACACTGCGCGGGTAACAGCGGGAGCTGTGGAAGGGAGCGTTCTCCAGGAAACCACCCGTCACTCCCAATGATCATTTATTTTTAAAAAGACCTAAAATTATTTCCAAATATACTTATCCAAAAGTATTAAATTCTCTTATTCCTGAGGATTAGTCCCTGACTATGTTTTAGGAAGAAATACAAATCTCAAATGGGTCAAAGTAGATAGCCTATGATGGTGAATAAATCTTACTGTAGACATATTCAGGAAAATGGTCAATTCCTTCAGCCCGTGCTTCCAGACACTTAGAAGGCTAAATATATGGGTCCACATCTTACCTAAAATAAATTGGGAAAAAAAGAAAATACTGACACAAAGTTATGCATCAATCCCAGCAAAGTTTTCAAGTCAATGTAGAGTGATATATTTGATCTCCTGAATTACCACCACCACCACCACACACACCCCCAACAAAGTTTCACAAGCTGCTTCAAAGGTTAGAGGGCTGTAAAGAAGCTGACATAAGGCTGGATTCCCAGTCCCCAGTGTGGGATATGTTATTTGATGGGGAATGTCTGCCCGCCCATTTTGCAGTCTCCCTGTCATTGTCATTAAAGGATTTTTCAGTGCTAAATTGCACTTGCAGGACTGAATTCAAGGAGTACAGGAGTCTTTCTCGTAATTGCAATGGATTTTAGGCCAAGTGTTTTGATCTGCATTTTTCAAAAAGTTTTCAAGGGCTGATTATTAATCAGGCACTGGATATTTACTGTGGAGCTATTCTGCCTTCTGAAAATCTGGTCTTCAATTCCCATGTAGTCACAGAATTTTACCTCTTCTGAATATCTGCTTCATAACAGGGATCTATTTTCCTTTTCCTCATATAACCAGGGTATTTCTAACTAAGATCAAAATAATTAAAAAAAAAAAAAAAAAAAAAAAAAAAAAATTAAGTGCTTACCAGACCAACAAGTGTCTCATATCCCAGAAGTAATATTGACCTCTTCCAGGGCTGCATTTTCTGTCTGCATAGCATGCTTCTCATGAATTTTGCTGTGTAGTTGAGAACCAAAATTGCGTGTCATCACTGTGATTCTTCCCTATAGAATAACTTTCAAAACAGGCAATGGAAATCTCTGCAGATAAGAGACCTGCAGTTGGCTTAGAAGAACATTTTTATTTTTTCCCCTGTACATGGTAAATTTCCCAGCATATTCTTGTTATTCTTGTAGCATAGACAGTGCAGTGATAGAAGCTTCTCCAGAAAACTAGAGCCTCAATTCAGTGCTCCAGCGTGGGATTTGACAGTGTTTATGTCAAGCTGGTCAAGAGTTACTGGTAGCCCAGCAGTTATTGCAGAAAAGCATTCAAGAGTGGAAGACCGAAAAAAAATAAATTAAAAATTATGCAATGGGAAAAATCTCTCTGTAGCTTAAAGCCAATGTTAAATCTAACCCCAGCTGCATGAGGAGAAACAAAATTTTGCATCAGTCAATGGAGTGACTCTACTATGAAGTTACAGCGTTTCCTTTGAGTTTCCAGGTAGCAACAATTCCTCATGTGTTCCTGTGATGGGTGGAACGAGCCCAGTGATGAATACCAGGGCAAAAATGGGGAACTAAAAGAGCACATTCATCACCAGCCAGATGACCTGAAATCATATTTTCTGTTAATTAAGCTAGAAATGAAATTATATGTTTACTTTGGAATGGTAAGTAAGAGACAAAGCTAGAAAGTTTTTGTTTGGCTTTAAGTACTGTCATGCACTGGCAATTATATTTCAAGACTTTGTTTAATCTTGTGATTTAAGAGATACTAGATTTTGATGTGCTGATTCTCACATTAATTTTTAGAGTGGCATTGAGAAATCCTGACTTGCATCTTCTGGCAATGGCCAAATCCTGCCACAGTGCCTCATTCTTAAATTACCACCAATCTCTTATCTTGAAGGACACTCCTTATTTTAATGGACACCTCTCTTTCCATTCATTTAGCATGGAACAGGTACTCCCAATCAATCAAACCTTTGCAGAGCCAATTCAGTAATTGTTGATTGCATTTTCTTTATGTTTTCTCAGTCTTTCAGCAATCCAAGCCACAGATATTGGGGAAAAAAAAAAAAAACAAACAGTGGTGCAGAGAGGGAATTCCCTTTGGTGACTCCTAAAATTGCATTTAGTGGCATTTCTGACATACAGAGTGAATATAGCTGCATGTAGCCATGTTTCACATTTCAATGCACACCTCTGCTTTTACATTTGTATTCTAAGAAAGGAAACTGCATTGCAGGAAAAAAAAAATCTAAAAACATTGATTAATATCTATGCAAACAGCAAAGGCTCCCACTTACAGACATGAACGTTATATGCAGGTTAGGGCTTTCCAACACTGTGACAAAGCAACTTTTTTTCAGCAGAGACTGGGACTTTTTAAGTCTGGTGCTCTCTGGGCACTCAGAAAGCCATGGGGACCCGTAGGGACACCAGACACACAGCGCTTTGCTGCGCAGCTTAATTGGCTGCTCCAGCCTGAAGGGAGGGGAGAGGGATGACATCAAGCCATCCAACTGTGAAAAGGACAAGAAACAAGGTCTATTTGACCTTGGAGTTCTCCTGGAAAGAGACAGAGTTTCAGACATCACCTTAAAAAAGCAGAATCCAGATTCCTTCAGATTCTACATGGAGAGCTCTGTGACAGAAGGAGCCAGCCACAGCAAAGTATAACAACAACAAAAAAGAAAATAATAATTTTTAATTTAGAGGCTTAAAATGATCACTTGCATGTGCTGAAGTTTAGGACATGAAGCATCCACTGAAGAGCAAAATACAACAGAGGACTGTTAGAGAATAAAAGCTCTTATCTGAAAACACATCGTGGAGAAGCAAGAGAGACAAACAGGTACCATGCAAAGACATACAAAACATCTTGGTATGAGACTGCACAGCTGTATTTCCTCCACTGAAAGGAGCTGACATAATCCTCTACTGGTTGAAGTATTTTCTCTTAAAAACAAACAAACAAACAAACAAACAAACAAACAAACAAACAAACAAACAACTGCTGAATTTTAAGGAAATGCAAACTTCATAGGAAGAATGAACCTAAAGACTGGGTGCAGGTGATGTGCAGGAGATCTAGGAGGCACTCAGACATCAGCAGAGGCTGTGTGGCTGGCTGCACAAGGTGTCCTTATCAGGAAAGTGGTTCCTGCAGAGGCCAGCTTGTCACCTTCATAAGGAAATCCCCTGTGGCACCCCCAGCATGAGTCTCAGCTTGGTCCTCAGGTCAGGAGCGCTCACGGGGAACACAGGCAGCCACCCATCCTCACATGAGCATTTTCTCCTGCCTGCTCCCAGCACCAGAGCTGCACCTCAGCTTCCCAGAAGCTCTGTGTGGCCCAGGAGTCCCACTCCAGCTTCATGCTCTAACTTCTTACACCCACAGCTATGTCCTGTGCAGCTCTGGAAAGAGCATTTTTCACAATGTAAAAACACCTGCACAGGGTGCAGACAATAGTTGAATATTGATTTCCTTCAGGTGCAGTTTCAAAACAACATCAGCATTTTATTTCATGTCAAGGCATTGTCGTTTGTTTAGAAATCAAACCAAAAATACACTGAAATGAAACAAAACTGGTACGTGTGACTTGGAATAATAAACTAGGCTTGTGGCTGTTGTGTATTTAAGGACATTAAAAATGTTTACTTTGAGAGGAAAAAGATCTGTTCACACTAGATGTCACTTCAAGTAAAATATTCTTCTTTATTTCTGGTTTAATTTCATGGCTCTTATCCCATGGACACTTTCCTCCCACGTATTCCAATTAGCTGGTTCAGAAGCACCTCTAAGGTGGTTCAAAAGCAATCTCTTAAGGTGGTGCCATGTCATATCTGCCTTGCTGACAGCCACGCAGAGGAGTATCTAAGGGGCAAAGGAATGTACGTCTACTTGCAATTCACACTGAAACAGTTATTTTCAATATAAAATCCCTGAATGCCATTCATAGTGGTGCAACTCTATCCTCATCCTGAAGAACAGGGAATCAAGCGGTCTGCATTCTCAATAAAGAACAACTTTGCCCCCAGATCCTCATCTTTTACCTGCTGCTTCCTTCAGTTGTATTTGTTGTTCATTCTCCTCTCAGTTCTGGCTCCAGCTTCAGGTTCTGTGAAAGTAAAATATTGCACAATAAGGGAAAACAATCTCTTAAAAAAATAATCCATGTGGAATCATCATTAAGACCTTTGCAGGTCTGATTCTCATCTCTACCAACTCCAACTGAGCAACTTCTGCTGGTGCGGATGAAATCAGAACCCAGTAGAGTATCTCTGCAGGAGATCTTGAGAGCTTATTACTTTGGGATATGATTTATTTTCCCCTTTTATGGACTATATTAACAAGTCCTTTTCATGCAAATAATTTTGCTGCCTGTACTGGCTGCACAGGAATTGCCTTTTTCCCCTTGAGGGCCATTAATGTTTGTATGGCTGCCTACCTCATGGTGTTCTCATTTGGATAGTATTGACCCGAACACAAGGGCTTAATACTTGTCATTTCCAGCAGAACTTGACACCTATCCCCACTCTATTCTTGTGCCTTTTGGCATTTGCAATCAATATTTGTCTTGTTTGTCAGCCTGCTGCCTTCAAATTCATTCATTATAAATCCACCCTGTAAAGAAATATTGTGTGAAAAGATTTGCTGCAAGTCTTGCTTGTTCTAACAACAATCTAGTGAAAGAGCAAACCCAGGCTTCTATAATTTAAATGGGAGGGATGTATTCCTCTCTAATTTAACAAACCTGAAAAAATAAGAGTGAGGAGATCTTCCCCCCCACTTCAGTCATCTTTTCTTCCTAGTTCTTCTGTAGCAGCGTGGAGGTACCCAAACTATTACCCAGGTTATGCTTCATTTCCTCTCATAGGGGCATTCCCAGAGCTCTTCCCAGCAGCACAACACCTGTGCCCAGCTTTGCCAGGAGAGACTGCGTACGTTCTCTCACACACATCTCAACAATCCTCTCAAGCTGCCTCCTTAGACTATTTAAGGAATGTCCAGGTTTCCCATCTGGGCAACTATGGGTTAATTGCCTCAGCACAAGAGGAAGGCTTAGCTGTTGAAAATAAAATCATGTAAGAAATTAATAAAACCTAAGAAGAAGAAGGGGTAGAACTGCAATGGAGTCTGATTTAAACACATTTTATTCCATGGAAACCACCCATTTGTGAAGACAAAACTTTCTGAATCTTTTCAGATTTAAGATACTATTCCTTAAGAAAATCAGTGTATTCTTATAGCAAAATGTACATCAGATCCTCTCCTACTCTAGATTAAAGTAGAACCTTTGAGGATCCCATACCTGTCTTTGCTGTACCTGTACATCTTAAAAAAGTATGTTACCTCCTCCTATGCCATATAACTATACGCTCAGAGCAGCATACCATATAACCAATGCTCAGAGTTGTCTCATACCCTCCCAGTAGCCAGCATGAGTGTTTACCACTCTCAGCTAAAGGCTGTAACTGTGAATGCTGTCCTGCTGCACCAGGGAAACCTTCTGGATCAACAAAACACTGCCTCCAAAATGGGAAATTCCACTTTAATAACAAATGCAGTACTGTCAAAAGGATGAAAAAGTGAACAGCAATTACAGGGTTGAAGACAATTGCATAGGTAAATTTGAGGTGTAGTAAACTAAACATTGAATTAAATTCCTCTGTTCTTTCCCAGACAAGGGATGAAGAAGGGCATACAACAAAGCAACCACGTCCCCTTGTGAGAACCGCAGTACTCACGGCGGTGCAGCAAAACTGCAGTGCAGCACTACGAAAAGTGCAGAAGAGCATCAGTGTGTACAGGAGGAACTAACTAATCCCGGGGGCTGGTGTCAGCTGGGCAAGGACCAAGAGTATGTGTCAGAAACACCCAGCAGGAGCTTCTGCTGTGAGCTGCAGCCTCGCAATTGGAAGCAATGAAATAGGAAAAGGATCTGTGTTGGTCATGGCCAGGCACAGTGAAAACCATAAGGGTTCACTCTGGTACAGACTGGGAAAGATCAGTTCCAGAAGCCATTTCAAATGTGTACTGGAATAAGGAACCCTGACGGGAAAACAAGTAGCACACATAGGATGGAGAGGTGGATATTGGGGTTAAATTTGCACTGAAAACTGGAAGTATTTTCAAATCACTGATGGTTTAGAATAACTTGTAAATGGAGTTTGTGAAAACAAAAATGAAATAAACTTAGCCTTTTTATAATATGGTATCGACCAGTTTACAGATGCCAGGTTCTTTCTTTGGATTCAGGCAGTTCTGCCTGGATGCCTAAGGTTGGTAATCACAAAGCTGTGCCTTCACAGAAGGTATTTTTTTCCCTAAAGCACCTGTAAAGTGGGTGCGAATAGTGCAGTTTCGCACTTTTGTAAATCAGTTCAAAGCCCTTTCCTGCTCTGCCCCTTCATCCCTTTGTGCTGGACATCTGTGTGGCCCTGGGAATGCAGAGAATGCAGAATGCAAGTGCACTCCCTGCAGAGTCTGCAGGAGTCAACCCATATCCATACCCATCCAGGTAAGAATTTCTTGCTGTAAATAACTGAAGGGATTTATGGTATGGAGTCTCATGCTCAGGAGTGTCAGGCTTAGTAGCCCATTAATCTAACACACACTTCACTAAGGCATGGAGCCTGTTACGGATAAAATTTAAGATGAATATTTACTGATCACTGCAATACTTCTGTATTACTTTTAACTGCTAGTTTTTCTTTGCAATTATACTCACTAGAGCTGTGAAATAAGTAAACAACCAAGAAAAACTGGTAACACCAGTTCAACTAATTAAAGTTTAAATTAACGCGATCTCTGAGTCTTTTGCATTTATTTATCACTCTAATACCTACAGCAATAAAATCAAATTTAATCCATGAATCACACTGGATTATCTAGTGATAATCACAGCAATAAAGGAAAATGATACACAGTGGGAACTTGGTTCTCAGTACCAAACAAGCTATCAGCAATAAAATACTAATGAATAATACACTTCATTACAGCCGAAATACTGCTCACCATCAAGAGTGCCATCAAATTATACAACGTTACTGGCAACGGTATCTGAAAAGACATATAATGGACATGAAATTCCAAGAAAAAGGTTGAGTCATTATCTGTACTTTGTTATGATATAGTGAAAAAACCTAAAACTCTACTGCAGACAGAAACTGCATAGATAACAGAAACATTAACACCCGAGAAGGAAGGGCAGGAGCTCAGCACTTAGCTCTTTGAGAAGGGACAGTTAGTGCCAACAAGAACGTAAATAAAACAAACCAGGGTCAAATAATTGTGGTAGTAATAGATCAGCGACTTTCTGCTCAAATGGCCCCCACCCCAAAGAAGGTGGATGCCCCACCCTGGGATCATGCTGATATAGATTAAACCCAGCCCAGTGGGCATGTATTAGCTTGACATGTTTAGAGTGGACAATAAGGAAGGCCTAATCGTTAGCTAGCAGATGTTTTAAGATAACAGAAAATAAATAACAAAGACTGCTAATATATCCAAAGATAAACAAGAACTTCAGGTAACTGCCCAAGAAGATGAAAAGTACATCCTGAAGAGGCGCCGGAGGGAGGAGATTCTGAATGTTCAGAAACCTTATGTAGATGCATGACTTTGTATAATAAATATCGGACTGCTTATTGAAACGGTGTGCAAGTTAGGAGGAGCGATCCCCCTTGCACCTGGCACCGCAATAAACATACCCGCTTTGTAACTCTCCTCGAGTTGTAGAGTTCAATTCCGCAGGTCAGTTATTGCTGACACATAATCATTTCACCTTTAGAAAGCAAAGAGCTCTGTAACAGCAACAGTGAACTCTTGAAATATTTCTCTGCATGTGGGAAGGTAGGTATAAGCAAAACCATGCATGATAAGTCAGTGGTCATGCTGGTTTTTTTCTCTTTCATTCATTTTTAATTTTTCCTTTTAACTCTGGGATAAATCAGGCTTCTTGCAGATTTTTCCTTTCAGCAAAGGCCAAAACCCAAGTCTGCCAGAGACTAAGCTAATCACTTGGCAACAGGGTCAGACTCCAGACTCCATGTTGTCCATTCTCCAACAAGTCTCATTGACGTACGGAATTAGTCACTATAACTCGAAAGTTATAAAGTAGGTATGTTTATTGTGCGCAGATGCACGGGGGATCGCTCCTCCACAAGCCTGCATGCCCGAAGTGATGAACCATCTCACATTTATACAATAAAACAAATGAATATTCAATTAACGCCTATACACATTGTTACCTAAACCCACTTACTCTCACTTCGTATGTTAATTAGCTTATCAGTCCTTTGCCTGGAATGTGGTGGTCTTGCAGGTTTGTAGGTGATTCATGTCCTTCTGACCATCTGATCTTCTCCAGCAAGAAGACTTGGCACTCCCTCCCTCTAGATAACATTGGGATGTCCCTCATCCTTTTTATAAATAGCCCCTTTGTTAGAGGAAGAAGGGCAGGCGTCTCCTCAAAGCTGTGTGGCTGTGACCAGACACCGCACCCATGACCAGTCACCATACCCACATTCCTTGAGCAGACATATACAATCACAATCGATGTCCATTGTCCCCATTTCACGCTATTTCTCCATATCATCATTATTTAGCTTTTTTTGGATGGACTATGTGCTAGCTTCAGCTAGACACCATGAAGATACCCTGCTGCCTTATCTCCCACTTTGTAGCCCAGATGTTAGGGTTCTTTTAACAAAGAAGAAGCTTAAGCCTCTCAGGGCTGGAGTATCTGAACCGCTGCAATCCCTGTGCTGCAAGCTGCCTAAAAATTGAGATTGTAAGCTTATTTCCAACTGGATACCTCAAGAAACTTGCTGATTAGCAGGTACAGCTTTCACATCATCACTGGGCACCTAAGTCTCCCCATGCACATCCTACAAGGATGAAAACACTTCCTGAGGGAACAGATCTGTCACATCTGTTTGCATGACTACCCCAGTGGCTACTAGCTTTAGACAAGCTCCTTACTTAGCAGACACCTTTAGGTCACCTCTCTGAAGGGCCTGATTTTCCAGATGCATTGCACTGAGCATCACGCAGTCTGGTCTTTGAATTCCACAGGAGCATGTGAGGATCAGGGATCTTTCTTTCCTCCGCTGGGAAATACGCTGCAATGGACTGTGAAACAAATACAAGGCACTTCTTTCTTACCTGCTATAACTGATGTTTTATGGCAAACAAAGAAATGAGCAATGTATCACTATTTAGACAGCTGGCTAAGCTAGAGATGGAGCAATCTCCATGCTTATGAGGAGGGTTTGACCTCAATTAAAGAATTATACTTTAAACCATTACAGAACACATCTCCTACCGTGAATTACCAAACTAATGAGGTGCAAAAGTGACAAAATCTTCATTATCCCAAAAGCTGTGGCGATTTTAATGAGGTAGACTGAACACAGAGAAGGCACTATCACATTTCTTTCCTTTTTCTTTTGGGTATTACCTTTCTCAGGATTTGGCATAAAAGAAATGATTGCACAGACTATTAGGCTATGGGGCTATGTTCTTCTAATCACAGTGGGCATTTGTAGGAAGTGAGATTCAGAGTAAGAGAACATAAAAGCTGCTCATTAGGAAAATGCCTACTGTGTGCCCTTCATGTGGGTGTTAAGAGGAATGAGCACAAAAAGTGCTGCGTATATAAAATCCTGCTACAGAACACCCTGGAGGCCTGCCCGCTGGGGAAAGTGGGCTTTGGGAACACCTGCCTGCCCTTCCCAGTCCGTTGGCCACAGGGAAGCCAAAGGGGGTGGCACCTCTCAGGTCCCAGAGCTGCATGGGAGGACGTGGGTCACCCACCCAGCTGGTGGGAATGTGTAGATCATTCCAGACTTACCCAGATTCCAGCTGAGCTTGGCCAGTCTCTTTGGAGGGCGCCTTGAATGTAGGGGAGATACTTGTGGCGAAGGCTGAATAACAAAATGCTGAAAAATTGCTGCTCGGTGTGCTGGGTTAAACCCTTCTCCTACTTAGAACTTGCCAGGAAAATCTGTATTGCTATAGAAAATGAATTATCTGGCAAAACTGAAAGGTTCTTGTGTGAGAAAATGCTGGTTTTGATGAAAGGAGTTTTGTAGCAGGTTCAGTGACGGAAAACTGAAAGCAAATGAAGACAAAACACAACTCCAACAGTTAGAACTGACTGCTGGGACATATGGGGCTGGATCCCTGCCCCAGCCCCTCCAGCCCTGTTCCAACAGAGACACACGCCTCTCTCCCCTCCTTGTAACTCAGGCCTGTGCCAAGCTTCACCCAATTTTTCTTTGCTTTGTGCTGACTTCGTGCCAGCTTTATGATAATAAGAGATTTATTTTCTTTCTTCAGGGCTGTTAGCGTCACATTTTCTTGAACTGAAGTATCAAAGCTGGAAAGAACAAACACCAAAAAACCAAAAGGAATCTGGGTTTGTTGATGTGCTCAGACAAGACAGAAGTGGTTTTCAGACAGAATCTGTGCTGCATAATAAATAAATAAAATCATATTTCACCATAGGATTTTATCAAGGAAAAGAACATGCAAAGAGCTTCTGTATTTATCACTAAAACAGAAATATTTTCATGTGTTCCACAGGAAAATAAAATATCTTTGTAGTTCATTCCCATAGCAGAAAATTGAAGCCATTTGTAACATAGACTTACCCACTCTGAAGACTTAACAAGGCTTTTGTTTGTGCATTTTTTAAAATACAATTTTTAAAAGCTACAGATACTACACAATTTATGCAAAGAACTTCTAGGGTCAAACTCATTTGATCAAATGAATGAGCGATCACACGTATACCAAGAGAAAACTCAGTTGCTGACTCTAATCACTCTGATAGTGGATTTCAGTCCTGCCATTTTTGCTAATGTTTCCAGCAGTACAAAAAAAAGATGGGCTGATAAATGACAGGTGTTTAGATAAGTACTCCTATATTAGAATAAAAGCTTAGCTACTGAATTCAATTAGAAAGAAAATATGTCCTAACTTTACTCTGCAAATCATAGAAACAAAAAATAAAAATAAATTTTGTCTGAGGAAAAGAATTTAATTCATTGCTTGATTTTAGTTTTGTTTCAATCTTCCAAGATTGTTTTAACTATAAAAATGGTTATTGTATCTGAACAGGCAAAATCTTGAAGGAAGGAATAAGTTGGGAAACTGTCCATTAATAAAAATAAATAGAAGAATAAAATAAAAAATCCCATTATTTCAATTCAACCCAATCTTGTGAAACAAAAAAACCCAAAAAGGGTATTTGCTAAATCCTTTTGCAATTTCAGGGTGAAGAAGATGCACAAAAAAGACAAAGATAATTTCTAATTTTCACAACTAACTTTCCCCAGGCTGATCATTCCTGCTAAGAGAACTCATTATGTCTTTTGATCCTCTTGAAGCAGTAGGGAGGAGGCTTAGGATACATCCTTCTTTATCAAGAAAGAATTGAAATGTAATTTTCTTGATCTGTTCCCAGTGGATTGGGAATCAAGACTAAAATGCTCCAAGGAATATACAGTCCCAAAGAGCAATGTCATCTAACATCAGAATTGCTGGTGCCTCTTGCCTCCACGGCAGCTGGTGTGGGGGCAGGGGAGCACCACAACTTCCCCGGCCAGGGAGAAGGGAGAAGAACCTCCAGGAAACCAGGCAGGACTGGAAATTAATGAGGCAGGGGACAGGGCCAAGTGGCCCATCTTCTCGACTGGCTATATTTGCAAGTTTGGATGGAATCAATAAATTCTCGTGAAGCACTTTGGTTTGGTCAGATTGGTATTTTTCAGCGAGCATTGCTGAGGTAAGGAAAATGTGCAGGCTGAGCAGGAAAAGAGCTCACCATGGGCTGCTGTACTCTTATAATGCTTTAAATAGTTTGGCAGAAAGTATGTTCCAGCTCTGCTGCCTTAACAACGAGTCTCCAAATGAAATTTTCCTCCTCACATTCATTTGCCTTCCCTCTGTGACGTGAATGACAAAGTGAGGACCAGGCAGGACACACAGGGACTTCCATGCTGGTATCTTTGAGCATGAAGCAAGCTGGACACCCCGCTTACGTGCTGTCTGAGTTCCATATTGGCAAGAATGTAAATGCTCAGCTTCCCTGGAGAAGGCAGAGAGGATGAGGAAGGAAAAGGAAGGCAGTGGTGTCTATCCATTAATTTCCTCCTTTTTTTTTTTTTTTTTCATTTTCTTTCTTATCTTTTTTCAACCCTGACAGCAAAGGCAGACACAACTCACCCTTGTGCTGATGATGACTGCTGGTGCTCTCCTCTGCCAATATCCTGTCCTCCTGAAACCTGCCAGCTCTGAACGGGAGCAAAAGATCTCCAGGATACATCTACAGTCAATCTGGTGGCAGAGCACTCCTATGAAGCCATGGGAGAAGGCAGAAAGGGCGTACAGATCTCCTTGCAATGTCATCATGTATTTTTCCCTAGCGCAGAGTCTTTACAATTAGATCCAAGTGGACACATCAAACTAGCTATAGTAATTAAATCAATGCAAGTGCAAATACTCATCAGGCTCACTGCTAGGATCAGTAAACTTAGGAAACTTAGTATGGATTGGGTGTCTCACTTCAGGACACCTGTAAAGGGAAAGAAAAGGATCAGCATGCACTCTCCCATTGTAGATGAAAACACATCCATACCTAAGAATACCCATTAAATGCCACAGATTGTTACAGAAAATATGCAGCCCCTTCATTAAGATGTGAAAAGGACTCTTGAATTTGCTAATCAAGATAAATATACTGATGTGAAGCTATTTTTTATATGCTAGAAACATAATATCAGATCATAATTATCCAGGGGCACCTCACAGTTCATTTACCTTTTGTAGCACAAAGAAAAAGGGAGCCTTTCAGTTTATGCAAATATACACCATCACCTATAAAATGTCTTAGCAGGAAATTTCATTTAAACCCAGCACAAGCCTACTACTCCAGTGGGTGATGATTACTTTATTCTGAAAAGCTTTTCTGTGCTCTGGAGGCCAAAAGTGCTAGGTAAGTAATATTTTATGATGGTGGTTACTGTTCTGTAGTACCGACCAGTCTTCTTTCTTTCCTCCATGTAATCATGCGTTTTCTCTGCGTGAGCTACAGAGCACTGGCAGATCCTGACTTTGGGAGGTCAGGGGTTTGGCAACGTCTGCTTCTGTGGGAGGTTTTTCTCCATTTGCATATGCTGGTATTGGCCTTTTCCCAAAGCCTAAGTAAGTGAGCCCAATTAAGGAGCCCTGCTGCGATCAATAAACACTGGAACTGTTGCAAGTATTTGGGGAACAAGATATAAGGCTTTCCAGCAACTACATTCTCTCCTATTTCAAACAAGTTCCATGCTGGAAAGCCTATTTCTAAAAAGGAAAAGTCTGTTTATTAAAAAATGCTGTGACTTGAGACTTTTTTTTTTCTTTTGCCATTTGAAAGAAATCACTTTTATGGCCGATGAAAGACTTTTTCGGAGCATTGTGTATTTGTAACAAATCAGGAACCAAATACTAGTGACATATTAAAACAAGCTTTTAGAAGGCCATTTAAATCCTTCAGAGTAAAAAATATATATATATTCCTAGCAAGCATCTAACCCTTGTTCTTATTTGCATTAAATATTCATTCTAGCTACTGGAATGAATGGCATATTATACATGAGCAAATTATTCAGCAATTGTAAGGATCAGACTTGTGCTGTAAAAGAAAGAACGAACGATAAGAGTCTTTCCTTGTTTGTTCGAGAAACCCAAGCTAGTGAATGTAATCCACGTTATCCTGTGAAGACACAGTAAGTTTTATGGCTAGGGGATGCTTATTTTCACTGTGTTGACAGAATATAGACTGCCTTCAGAAAGAGTCACAGCAGATTGATGGCTTTGTTGGAATTCTATCTGCACTGAATTTTTTGGGCTTATGGAGGGGGTATTAAATTAATCACCAGATCTTTAGGTGGGCCCAAGCCCCAAAGTCAGTAAGCCTTTGACAGGATATGAAGAAGAAAAGATATGGCTGTCATTACTGCAAACCAGTACATTTTTAAAATATTTAAAGATACGAGGCACAGAAATCGAAAGTAGAGTAATTTCAAGCAGCACAGAGCTCCTCTCAGGCCCCCCCCGCCCAAAAAAAAAAAAATCAATTAATCATGCACTAAACTGCACAGAATAAACCCAGTTCAGCTTTAAAATTAATTCTAATGTGTTGTCCCACTCCATCTACCTACCTGCACATACAGCTTTTCAAACTGCATCTCCCAAGTGGCCATGTATCACCTCCGGTAATGACATCAATAAATCTCAGAGATGATAGTTAGGAATCTCCCTGGTGTCGCTGTGAGTGATTCACTCTCCAGCAAGGACTGGTAGCCAGCTAGCTGTCAGGCTGCTGCTGATTGCTTTAACACAATGGAATAGGAAAGAACAGGCCTAGGAGAAATGGTTTACGTAAATCTCTCAAGTGTCATGAATACATTTGGCCAACAGATGACAGTGTAATGTATGGTAAGTAACAGCATCAGGGAAATCACACTTTGAAGGGCCAGATCCTCACCCTCGGTGCACTTTCTATAGTGTTTTGATTTTTGATAGTACTTAAAGAAAAATTGCCTGAAGTGGAGTATGTGCTTTTAGCAGGGAATACCTCTAGCCAAGGTCATGCTGCAGTAAGTCCTTTCAGCTTTGCTATATAGTTTGGAAAGTCCCAAGATGGCATTTTCTGGGTAAATCTGAGACAAACCAGTGAGACTCTGGCTATCACCATTCATCTGACTAAGAATCCCATGGGATTTTCCTGAGGTAGGTGTTGTTCTTAGTCCGCTTTCATGGGGTGGGAATCTAATGCAGGGATGAGTGTATGATGTTCCCTCTGGGCCACAACATACTTTAGAAATTATATCCAGCTTTGGTTAAAAACACAGCCTTTGTCCTGCTCTGTTGTTCTAACAACCTCATTCCTCTTAACTCCCACTGGACAAATGGCTTGAAGTGGTACCAAAATTATTTATTAGAGGAAATATTCTGTTATACCTTACAAACCAAGTGTTGCAAGACACATCTGAGAACTCTGTAAAAGACCTCTGTGGTCCTGTATGTCAATATCAGGCCACCACAGATTAGCTCTAGAGTACAGAGAGGTAAATTGGCTGATCTCTAGTCTGCTGGTTTCATGTATGCTTATTTACATATTTGTGTTTGGAGGTTTTATGGGACTGAGCTCCCATTTCTTGCCATGCTTCAGCCTCTGTGTACCCATGAATTACTTTTTGAAATCCTGCCCTGCCTTTTCTTGTTAAAAAATGATGCTTTGGTGCATTCAGCAGTGCGCTGAGAAAACAGGAGACTCAAGTATGACAGTAGATGAGGGAATGGCAAGATGAACCAGAGACCCAAAAACGACTTCTCCTGACAGAAGTCTTCACCTTGGTGCCATGCCACCGCTGCATCTTGTTCTGCACCTGAGAGGTGAGAGGGGACAGGCAGAGCAGCACTTATTTCTAGCTCTGCCAGCTGGTCAACCCCATCAAACCCCGAGATGCTTGTGGGTGTAGTGCAGTAGAGCTTGAGCTCAGCCAGGCTGAATTTCAGGTTAGGTGCTGCCAAACTGAATTTTCACATAATACTTGACTGAGTCCCATTTGAACCAAACAAATCCTGAACTTTAGACCCTTTCTGTGATCTAGGCCCAGACACTCCTACTTTGGACATGAAAAAGTAAATGAAGCACCTTCCTTTCTCTGATTTTGCCAGGTGAGCCCTTTCTCCCCTGGCAGCAGCTGAGCACAGCCAGCTCAGGCAGCACCGCCGGCGGGAGGGTGCTCAGGATCGTGACCAGGTCTGCTGTAAAAGAGCAAAGCCCTTCCAGCAGGCATGGTTATCCAGCACTGGTTTTTCTGGCTACATATTGCAAAACCAATACTTGTAAGCTGGTAGACAGCTAAACAGCCCAGGCTACCTGCAGGAATGGATGTCAACATCTTACACAACGGAAGGAAGCAGCTACAAAACAAAGCGTTCTAACAACTCCTAGAAAAGCCTGGATGGGATTTTTGAAGGGAATATCTGCCTGGCCCCAGTCAGAGAGACTACGTTTGGCCAATGTGAGCGCTGGAAGCAGTGCGAGGACTCTTGCTCAGAGCTCTGCCCCAGCCTGCCTGCAGCACTGGCTAGGGAGGGAGCAGCTCTGTGTTCATTCAGCCATCACCTGGAGGAGATTTTAAAGACTTCACCCTCTCTTTCACCTTCTTCCTTGTATTTCACCGCTCTTCAGTCATGCCAACAACCACTATTGGTGGGACTATGTTGACAGCCATGAGGGAATTGATCCAGCTTAAAAATAACTTTTTTTCTGTTATTGCTCTACTGTTACTTTTCAAACCTGGGGCAGTTCCCTAACCAGTTCTTTGATTTTAGCCTTATACTTTTAACTTTTTATACAGATACAAAATTCAGATAAATGCAAAACAATTCTACTCTCAAGCAATATAAAATCAAAGTCCTATTGACAAATCAAGCACATTAATCTTGACATTATATAAATCCTGAGAATGTAGCTGTCTAACTGTAAAAGGCAGTTAAAGAATTTGACTAACAGCTTAACACTGAGGCCAAAACTATCATCTGATGTCTTGACCACCACCTCAGTACCAATTATAATGCTTCCTATGCAGATTTCAATTTTCACACAGTAATTAACCTTTTCTTGCCTCTGCCCCAGCCTTCTAGTGATATAATACTCAATTTGACAGAAGACTTTTGATAAACACATTTGATAACTCTTACTTACCAGAAATTTAGGATGACAGCCTCAAGTGCCTCAGGGTCCTAGGACAGAGCAAACATTCCAGAGAATAACTTTTTCAACTACTTTCAAGCTTTTTTTAAAAAAGAGAAATGATCTCTCAAGAAATATCTTCCTTAGGGAAGATCAATATTGAAAGCAAACCCTTGTTATGAGCTAAAAATGCTTAAAGGGAAGCATGCCTTGCATATTCTGCTCAACAGATTTCCCTGCTCCCTTCATCCCCATGAGAGAGGCATGAAGGTAGATTTGATCCAGTGCATTTCGAATTAGATATTCCCTGGGCAGGAATCAGGCCAGCTCTGACCTGACTGTGGTATCTGCACATTCACATCATGTAACAGAGAAGCGTGTGCAGCACTGGTTGGTACTCACCTGCCTGGAAACCCACACCTGCCTAAGTCATTTGCAGCCTGGAGAACTCACACCTAAGACACTAATTAACAAAAAAAAAAAACAACCAACAACAACAAACCCAAAACACAAACACACCAAAAACAAAACCAAACAAACCCCCCCATGTTTTTAAAAGATGTGGTTTCCCAAAACAGAAAAGGTCGTAGTAAATAAATTGTTATTAAACTTTAGTAGAATTTGTTATAATCTGATCTGGGAAAAGGCTATTTGCATTCAGCATCCCTGCATTGCCACAGGCACTGTGATCTGTGCCTTCTTTTCCTCTCTCCAACTTAAATCATGCATCCCTTTGCATGGTGCTACTACACTGATTCTGGTGGAAAAAAATAGGCACAAATGTGGAACTCTTTGTCAAATACATAGTGGGCAATAAAAGTCCCTACAGCCTCACAATGACTCTAGACAAGTTAATGGAAGAATGTGACATACAGGAATACAAAGAACCATCATCAAGCTCGAGAACTCTTAAGTTAGGAGAATATCGGAAGAGAAATACTTTAGTCTTTGCTAGGTATCAAATTGTGGCTGTTCTTACATTCTTCAGTCATGGTCTCATGCAACAGGTCTAGGCAGTTAAATACTGGTTAAGATTATGAATACAGAAACCTTGATCTCATTTGCCACTGGGAAAGTAGTCAACATCATCTATTATTCTTACACCAAGCTGCAATGAAAGAAAAAAAGATAAATATTTCATCAAAGTACTAAATCTGCTTTGCATTTCAACTGTACGTTGTGATTTCCTATAAATGTTGAAGCTGTGAGCTGACAGGATGGGACTTTCTGCTCTCCTTTCAGTGGTGCTATGAATGGTACATGGGAGAGGAAATGAAATGTGTGATACCTGCTGTGGTACTCAACATTATTACTGATGTCAAATTCTATTTCCTTTAAGAAAAACAGAGAGAAACATGAAGGGTAGAGAAAACAATCCTGAAGACGACAAAGCAATTTCTGTCTCTTAAACGGCAATATTTTCAACAGAGTTTTTGAAGAAACATTGGCATAGCACAGTTTTATCAGCCTGCAAGACCTGACTTGACCTCCTGTGGGCCCACTGGTGCTGTTTAAGGTGGTTTAGTTGTTTACTTTTAGCTCCTTTTCCAGCCACAGGTTCAAAGAGGTGTTAAACTTTCAACTCCCCTGAGTGCCAAAGCCAGACTTTTATTAAGGCTGAAGTGAGCCTCGGGTCAAGGTGAGCAATAAGGAAGGGGACAGACCAAATGACAGGTGAAAGAACATCAAGGGCAAGGACACAGTGTTCTCCTACCTGGGCTATTCAGGGTGCTCTGAGGCAAACGAAGGGAGTAACAAACTGTGGTGCAGCACGAAGCAGGCTGCAGCTTCCTGAGGAGTGGAAGAGCAAAGACACACAGGTTTCAGTCCCAGCTCTCATATACTTTCTCCCTGTGTCAGATACTCTGATCTCTTCATCATCTCCATGGCCTTTCATTGGGCTTTCTCCACCACGTCCACATGTCTTTTACTGAGGAGCGCAGAACTGGACCCAGCACTCCAGATGTGCCTCACCAGTGCTGAGCAGAGGTGAAGGATCACCTCCCTCAACCCTGCTAGCAACACTGCCTAATGTAGCCCCCGATACAGTAGGCCACCTTTGCTGCAATGGCATGTTGCTGTTCTTGTTCACCTTGCTGACCACCAGGTCAGACCCCCAGGGCTTTTTCTGTAAAGCTGCTTTCCATCAAATCAGTGTGTACTGTTGCATGGGGGTTATTCCCTCCCAGCTGCAAAAATTGTTGGGCTGTATGAGGTTCCTCTCAGCCCGGTTCTCCAGCCTGTTGAGGTCCTTCTGAACAGCAGCACAACCACCTGGTGTATCATCTGTAAACTTGCTGAGGGTGCACTCTGTCCCGTTGCCCATACCATTAACAAAGATGTTGAACAGTATGGCCCCAGTACTGACACCTTGGGAGCACTGCTAGGGACTGGCCTCCAGCTCGTCTCTGTGCTGCTGATCACAGACTGAGCTCCACAGTTCAGCCAGTTTTCAGTCCACCTCACTGTGAAGTATGACTGGAGGAGACGGACAATTTTTTGAATGTTGAACATTCAAATGTGCATATCCAGTTTATTTAAATGCTACTTAACCTGGTCGTCTTCCACCAGAAGTAAGTTATTCTTGTGCCAGGATCCTTAATGCCACCATCTCATGGTCACTACAAACAAGGCTGCCCCCAGCCTTCACGTTCCCGACCAGCTCTTCCTTGTTTGCAAGTGTGAGGTCCGGCAGAGCATCCTCCCTTGTTATCTTCTCCACCGATGTTAGTAAGTTGTCCTCAATGCGCTGGAGAAACCTTCTGGATTACTTGTACCCTGCTACATTGCCCTTCCAGTGGTCATTGTGGTGGTTGAAGTCCATCAGTTGGCTGCTGTATTTTCCAGCTGTTAACTACACATGAATTTAGGCCTAAAGGTAAGAGATAGCTGTGTGTCAGTTTGTGTAGCTGAGTCTTCTCCATTTTTCTGATTTCTTCAAGCAATTTCTATCACTTATAAAACAAAAGACCTCCCAAACAAAGCCTCTTCTGTTAGTTCAGTACATGTTGGAAAGAATTTAAAATTTCTTAAGAGGTATCCAGTGATGCAGCTGCTGAGTTGCTCTGGCATGTACTTAGTTATATTTATTGTCTGTGAAGTGGTTTCTTCTTAAGGCAAGACAGCTTGCAGAGGTTAAGCACATAGAATATGGAATTGTTGGGGGATTGTTTTATACCATCCCATAGTTCTCGTTGATTGCTTTGAAGTCTGCACAAATACAATGAAGAGATTTTTTGAAAATACTGTCAATACTGAAATTCAAATAGTAACAATCTCTGCTGCCTGTTGGATAATATAGAAAGCTAACAATATATAGATTGAGTGCATTTTCATTAACGGAATGTGAATATCTGTCAACACTGGGGTAGCAGTGTTTAGAATTTTGGATTATACTTTATTGTGCACCACTGTTTCTTTTGGTCAGAAGTGAAAAGGAGAGAGCTTTATGGAATATTTCTGGCCCATCTGCATTTCTGGCTACCATCCTAATTAGGCCTATAAAGCCTTCACAGGGGCCCTTAGCCTCCACCTTAAGGCAAAGCTCTGTGCTCCTGGGGATAAGCAGCCTCTGGCCCTCTGCCTGCCTCCCCTGCCCCGAGGCTTTCCAGTGGCTGGTGATGCTCAGAGCTACACGGACCTGTTTCATTTCCAGGAAGGCGCTAACTGTTCTATTTTTCTAGCCCTTGGGGAACTCACTTAGGTGAGAGGGAAACTCATATGGCATATCAGTCAACAATTCTCTGGCTCCTATGTGCCATCAAGTACATAGAGGAAGGAGCCGAGGCACCAGAATAAGGCTTTGTTTCCCAGCTCCTTGTGCACTGTTGCTCCCAGTGGTTTTGCTGCTTCACTAACAGAGTAGGGTCTTACAAGCGACAAATAAGAGTAGCAGAACTGGAAGCTCACAAGGTAGAACCTCATGGCCAAAGAGATTGCTCTTACCATGAAAGCAGGAAAAGACAAAGCACTGAATAAATATATTCTGGTTCCCTAAATGAGATCAGGCAGTCGCAGTCGTCAAACTCAGTCAAGGCATTAAAAGCAATTTAGTTAGTCTGACTTGAGACAGGCAATAATGAGAGCTCTACAGAACTAAAGATAGACTTCTGAGTCTCATCACCTTGAAACGTTATCACCTAAGGCAGTTAGAGAGGTGCCTTCAGTGGCTATCGGTTAGGAAGGTGAATGAGGCCATACTTAACACCATCCAACAGGACTAAATCATCTTCCACTTTATTCCCATCACAAGTTTCATATAGGAAAATTTCAGATTCAGCTGACCCGAAAGTCAAAATATAGAAAATCCCACTCAAGAAAAAAATTTTTGACCATCATCTTCCATGTACATTTTCTAAAGAATCTTAAGAATTTTAGATTCTTAAACTTTAAGAACTGGATTCGATTCTTCCATTTAAAATCATAACAAATTGGTCATTGTTCCAACTTACATTTTTAAATGTTATAAAAAGATCTACCAGTAACAGACATGGTGCGTTTCCCCTAAACAATCAGGTTTGCAATATAGCTACCAGCTGCTGGAGGAGTAAGTCTTGCCTATCAGAACTGTACTTGTTCCTCCAGAATCAAAGACTTTTTCCCATCCATACGTCCTGAAGTTAGCGGATTATGGACACACAGAAGAGGGGGGATTCGGTACTATGAGCTGCCCCTCACTGCTGTCTTAGCTCAGATTTCTTCCAGGTTTAAAATAAAATCACTCTTGCTTTAGGCAAGTTACAGAATGGGAAACCAGGAACTGGCACTTAAGAGTACAGCAGCTCCTGATTTTATGTTACTTTTGTATTATTTCTAGGTTTTGCCTTTTACATTATTTTCCTAGCTTCTAAAGAGACCCAAAAATAGAACAGAGAAAAATGAGTACTTAAGTTTGTAACACAATCTTTCTCCTTGTTTTTAGTAGCATGTTAGGACTTAGATGACAAAAGACTGGACATTGATGTATGTTCTGTAGAAAATGTGGATTGCTTCCTTTACATATTAAATTAATACGTATGGCTTAGTACTTTCGACTAGCAACAGGAACACAGTTTTTTATAGCCCTACTTCAAGATGCTCAAAAGTGAACGTCAGCAAAAATTAACTCTTTTACATAGCATTTATATGCTTCGAAGTCCAAGCAAACATGGAGCAAAAAGACAACCTGAACACTGACTCTCAGTTTCTGAGTTTCTCTAGTGTCATGTTAGGCCCATATCAGGCATGGTGTATTTTGCTTGGGCTCCAGTTGCCATCCCAGGCAGATGCAGCCATCATATAAGTCCTGGGTGTCTGTATTTGGATTGCCTGAGTGTTAGCCAAAAATCTTGGATAATGGAGGATATCTCAAGTGACTCTAGGCATTGTGTTTAACCAACTCAGCCTCACCCCTTGGTTTGACCCACTATACTCAGGTCTCGTATTGTTAGTGGTTTTTTTTTTATAACTCAGAATGATATAAATTAGAATTGCTAAAGTTTTTGGCTTCCTACCTGATACTGTGCAGATATTCAAGGGAAGAGGAGTCAAGAACCTCTTCTTGGCTGATGTTTTCCGTTCAGAGACAAATTTCTGGGAATACAGCCATAGTACCTTATTAGAAGAAGTCTTATGCACCTCCTTCCGCATTTCTGTTGGAATTTGTCCACATCACAACCGAGAAAGAACGCTGCAAAAGAGCCATGTGGGTTTTTTTCCATTAAATTTGCATGCCAAAAACCCACTAACACACACACACACCCCCATTATCAAACCCTATAGTTCTGCTCAAATATGGCAGAAAAATAAAACCAGCTTTTTCACTCTGCCCTTACAGCTATTTTATCCAGTACATTTCTTATTCTGTAACCCCGATGAATCTTCTTGTCTCTTGGGTTCATGCAGAAGTTTTATTTTTTTGCAGAAAATGAAGGCAGCTGTCTCCTTGCCTGTAAGGCAAAAGGGATTAAAAACCAAAAGGAAAAAAGAAAAATCTTCTCTCGTGTTACTACTCCTCGGTTTATGATCCTTCTCCTTTGAAGGACAGACATAAGGGGAGCGGATACCACTGGGGAAGAAGAGAAAGAGCTACAGCTCAGCGAGTTCAGCCTGCTGGTCCCCACCAGCATGCCTGATGCACCACGTTTCATAAATTGTATTCTCAGACCTCCATTTTCAAACGTACTTCAGTAAGCTCATAGCTCAGGACTAGAGCAGAAAGACTAGAAAGGAGGTAGACTAGTTCAAAACTCATAGCTCAAATAAGAGCAAACACTTGTCTAACATCAAGCCTTTCCTTCGTTCCTGTTCATTGCACTTCACTACAGACACAAATTTTACACCTTCGTTACTGCACTGAGTTGCGGGAAATCTCCCCAGCTGACAGCAGGGTCAAAACAAAGAGCTACCAAAATATCTGTAGGTAATCTTATGGTGGTTATTTCATACCTAGAAGTTCATAGTTGATTCGTAACGTGGTTTCTCTAGTTTCTCTTGGCAAAACAGGAATAACCGTGAGTCTGCTTCCTTACAAACAGGTCACAGGCGTACAGATGATGTGTGCAACCCAGGGCTCAATGCTGAAAACACAGACCATTTTCTGCCAGGCTCCAAAGTCTTCCACTTGCGTTGACTGCAAGGGTTGACAACTGTCATCATGTCAAAGCCACCACTCATCACGCTTTTTTTTTTTTTTTTTTTTACATCAAAAACTGTGATCCTTCCAGCCAGTTATAGCAGAAGCAATATTTAAACTCTACTCCTCAATGGTAATCTTATTCTTGTTTACAAGCAAACCGGGTGAAAAGTTGCTACAATAAAACACTTTGACATTCTGTTTGAAAATAATTTTTATTCATGGGCTTTAATTTAAAAGCCTGAGCAAAATCAGAATTAGAGCTATCTAAGTCCAATAAACTGCCATGTTGTATATACTTGCAGAACCGTATGTTCTACTACAATTGCAAATATGTCTTCAGGTTACAGAAATGTATTTCCGTAGAAGGATAAACTGAATTTAAGCTCGATGCAGACAGAAAGCAAGAATAGTCCTTATTTGATTGTTCGGGGTTTTTATTTTTTATAAGTAAAATGCATCCTTCTTTATCGGTAATAATAATAACAGTCCAGACAGTGAGAGCATCGTTAAATTCCTAAAGCATAAGATCCATTTGAAATAATTGGAACCATTTGACTTTGGCAAAGGGCTGACAGAGGGTTTGGAAGAGGCACATGGCCTGCTGGAGTGGAGACTGGAGCTTAAAACCATTGCAGTGGCATCAGACATGGTGTTTAAGCATCTCAATCCCACTATGCCACTTAGTGCATCTGCTTCGGTGGGAGGAGATGCTTAAAATATCGTATCTTCTCCGTGGCTTGCAATAAATAATGAAGAATATTAAAAGCTCATTGAAAATGTATCAGTGACTTTCTATCAACCTGAAGAGGCATTGACTCAGTCTCATAAAAGTCAGTGCTGGGCCATATTTGCTATTTTCTGATGTTGCTTCTCAGATCTGCTGCCAGAATATAGCTATTTGTCTGTGTTATAAGGAGCCATTTTTTTCAGCTGAGTAACAACCGAGCAGTTTTTTGGACAAGAGGTTTGCTGACATGAGAGGGTTAAAAGCACAACAATCAATTTTCAGTTACTCAGATTAATGAGCAAAACAAATTGGCCAAATTTGGGTAAGTATTTTCACACCTCTATTTGAATCAAGGCTGGAAAGAGCAGCTCATTCAACCTGACAACTTTTAGCATTCACATGTGCAATATGAAAATTAAGGAGCGAGGTTGAAGCTTTTCTCCAATTGTCTGACTTCAGCTCCATGTATTACCTTGCATTTTTTATATAGGACAAATTAAGTATTTGCCATATAAATTAATATAAACCATAATCTATAAATGACCAGAAACACTGAAAAGCATCTCACATACACACATGCACACAAATTCTTATAAAAGCTTGCCTATGAAAAATACATACTATAATCTTTCAGAAGTTTTACTCTACTGTAATTACCTGCAAATATTATTTATTCTTAAAAGTTGAAGATATTTACATTAAGCAAGGGAGCTCATATTTCATCTCCTATTTTATTAGGAATATATTACCATTTTTTAAATTTAATTTTGAAGTAATTTATTTGACAAATGAGTTTCATTTTGTGATGTTTCATAATTTCACTTCAGAATCCTGGAAGAGTTGCAAGCCACTTGGTGAACATGCCTGAAAATAGCTGAAATACAGTGCTTTTAAGAGAGGAGAGTGAAAGAATGCATCACCCGCATGGTTTCATGTTAATGAAAATCACAGACTCTCCAGGAAAACCATAACATTTTGCTTCCTGTTAGTCTTCTGTGTCCTTAGGACTGCAGAAATATCATATTGGCTGAGAGTAAGCATTCACAGTGATTCACGGGTCAGGGGCAACAGCAGATGTTTGAGGAGAAAATGAGAGAGATGCTATCCTGAAGAAATATGGTGTAATTTCTCTGTAAGAAAAAAAATAATTTTAATCTTCTTTCATTCCAGTCCAATAAAAAAATGTGGAATTGTTTATGTTGTGACAAATGAGGAATATCTCTTCTAAATATGTGAATTTACTTTGTTCTCATGTTCAAAGATATGAAAAGTAATTATGGCCAATCTAGGAATGCTTTTTTTTTTTTTTAAACTTACTAGGTATGTGGGCTAAGTTATATTTGTAAGGAAATGCAATTAAGCAGGCTAGTTACTCATGTCATAAAATCATTTTCATTGGCCTACTGGTTTTGCCTCATTCTATATTTTCTAGTAAAACCAGCTACTTTCCAATATTGCCAGTACTGCCAACCTGAAAGCTTATCGTTACCAGATGTTTACCTCCTTTTTTCACTCCTTTTCCCCACTATAAGCAGCTATCCGGGGAATCTCCTCTCCTCTTTGCTTCACTAAACATTTGTTTTTCAAGAATACAGGGAAATATTTATTCAAAATGATGCACTCTTATCTCTTGCAAAGAAGATTCTTTTGTTCCCTTTTTCTGACAAGAAAAGGACAATATACAGCTCAGTGGAAATTAAGCAATTACGCTAGGTATCTTATGCTCTGCGTCACAGAGGTTTGACCTGCAGGGCTCAGCTGATCTTTTTCTCTGTGTTGTCTCAGCAGTGAGTCTCAGTGCTACTGACCACGCAGCTGAGAAGCATCAAGCAGAAAGCATTACCGCAAACAGAACCAGCCCTTTGATGTTCTGTTTTCCTGCGGTGCCCAAACTGTGATTTCTCCAGTGTACTCTCAGGGAGCACAGGAACTCTAGTGAGTTCCCTTTCCTTACCCTTCCTCTCCTCTATTCACCTTATATTAATATTTTACTGAATCATCAAATTAAAAATCCAACATAGAATATTGGGGAGCAGGGGGAGAGGCATTTCTCCTCCCTTGATATTGGTAAAATCCAAATTCTGAGACATTTACAGGGCAATAAATGAGAGAGGAAACATGGGGAACTGGGCAGGCGCAGGAAAACAGAAGCAGCTTGCTTGCTCCAAGTTGCAGCATGAGGACAAGGACTGGCTAATCACATTAATTCCAGGGAAACACCACATCAGCAGAGCAGGTAAAGCAAGGACAAACATTTCTGCCGGTGGCCTGGATCCCACAGTATTATTCCTTCCATGACCCCAAGTCTTCAACCTGGTGTGTGCAAAGCCATTTTTTATATAGTCTAAGTTTATACCTCACCCCAATGGGTGTTGATTAAACTCTTCCCTTCTTTAATTCAGGTTTCCTCTAGGTAACATAAGGTATATGCAAACAGGCATCACTCACTTCAGTTTCAAAACCCTTCCCTCACTACTGCTTCAGCCCTTGGTTTGCCCAACATGCAAAACCTGAATTACCTTACACCTTCCTACAGTCTGTGCACCACAAACCTCGTGTTACCCCTTCCCAGGCTGTTCTTGCAGCTCCCTTTCTTTTGGGAACCTCCCTGCGTGCCCACAGTCAGCAGAGGAGGATTGAAAAGGTCAGGGAAAGTGCTGTGGCAGTGTTACCGAAATCTCAGATTAAGAATTTATCATCACCAATGTGATGCAGATAAGCAGACGCTTCTTTATTAGCAGCTGGGTGCGCAAATGAGTCCTCTCACGATCAACGCACACCAAGTTTCAAAATCAGAACACCTTATATAGAACTTATTCATACATACTCATTAAGTATTCATGCATAAACATAGTATTTCCCAAAAATCAATAACATACTCCGCTCCCATATCCGATTCTGCGCAATAAAGGTTAGAAAGGTCTAGAAACGGGTCTGGGGTATTATTTGGGTAGGTGGTATATGAGTTGGTCACGATACCCCCTGCTGGCATTACCTTTCACCTACATTTACTTGTTTCTTGGTGAGTTGTTCCAGTTGACTCTTCCCAGTTCCCATTAATTCTACATTTTGACATCTCAATGCATTCTCCTAGTCTACATGTAAATACTGTATCCAATCATCTTGAATCTTAAATCTGTTATCTAAGTTCTAATCGTTCCTAATAGGTGATTCTGACCTATTCTTTCGGCCTTGGTACAGGGCTGTACAAAGGATTTCTAGCTGTCGGTTGCTATGCAAACACAAACTCCACTAAAATATTTCTTATAACTCTATATTCCTAATCAAATGTGGTTAATTAATTCTAACTAATAGCAGATATGTAACAGCGGTGACTTCATCCACAGCAGAAAACATCCTTTTTCCTCCTTTCTAGCAAAATTACTGCCACAGATTTTACCTGCCAGTCTGGGATGGTGATCATAGGTGGTCGGTGCTGGTCTAGGACACACTGGGTTGGTTGGACCAGGAGTGCACTTCTGAAGTGAGTCTCACAGTTATTCCTAATACTTCCTCTCATGAACAGGATTCTTTTTGGATTAAACTAACCTGGAAGATGGACACAAAACAAACTAGCTGTTTATGGGTATTCTAGCCATGGGTCCAGGCTAGTGTTATTTCAAAGTAGAAACTCTGAAACACAAATAATGTGGACATTTCATTCCCAATACCAAAAGTATCAGTTTTCTAATCTCCTGCTTGGCTACACTACTTGCAAAAGGAGACACGGACAATGGCTGTGCAATTTCACAGCTATAGGCTAAACAAATTTCTCTTTGGAAGAAAAGTCTTACTGAGGTGGCAATAGATGGAGCAATGTTTTTTCTGGTGGAAGCCAGATGGATTAACGCTCATTTTTGTTGTTTCCACAGCTTTTTAGGAGAGGAGAAGCTGAAATATAAGAACACAGTTCAAAGATCTGCAGTCATCAGGCAGCAACCAAGCACAAGGCTCAGAGGAGCAGCCCCATCGCCCCTTACCTGGCCACACTCTGGTCGGTGGAGGGTGATGACAACTGGACTCGTCAGCAAAGCAAGCTCATCAGCACCCAGGTTACAGGGAATTAAATCCTTTTCATTTAAGATCTAGAAAGTCAAAGCAGAAGGCTAAGGTCATCTTTAAGGGAACTTATTTTATGGGAGTAAGGTTGGCTAAGGAAATGTCCATCTGAGACCTCCTGTAGTAATCAGGGATTACTTTTGTTCAAACATACAAATGTTTATGGAAGAAACAAAATGGTATCTCCCTCATTTTTACACAAGGGGGAGGCATTCTGTGAACTGGCTACTTTTACAAAACCGCTCCACCAGAATCACTGTCATTACTTTCTGCTAATTCATTTATCTCTGCTATTTCTTCACTCCAGCCTGTGTATCCACATAATCAGCATGTTTCTCTTCAAAAATCCAGTGCCACATTTTGACAGCTTCTTAAGTAAGAAGCATATGTTGTAGAATGTCTTCAACAAAGGCAATAGTTAGATAAAATAGACGACGTGAAGAGAAAGTAATAGCCCATGTTTCTCCAACGGAGCTAAGAAACAATTAAAGAGCCTTGACCCCATGAAATTAAGGCATGGTTCTTTCCCATTTTATATGCAGTGCTTCATCTTCCATGACCAGATGCTACCATTCTTAATCATATGAGGTGATTTAAGTCATATTTGAAGGGGGGGGGGGGGGAAGAGAAAGGTTAGCCAAAAAGTTAAATACACTAAGATTGTCCTGGTTTTAATACTCATGCATTTCAAAAGGACCATGCCGGAATAACAAAAAAAAAAAAAAAAAAAAAAGACCATCAGCTTTGGAATTAAGTGCTAATCTTTACGGCTTTAAGGAAAGCCATGTGAGAAATGGCTATTGTGATCCACCTGAAAGGAAGTTGAAGCTTTAATCAGCTCAAAACAATGAGCTTTTTGTGCTCAAAATGTGCTAGACTAGTATCTAAAATTCAGGTACAGAGTGGGCCAAACAAATGAAAATGCTAGAAGATATTTCTAAATTCAGAATTAGTTTTTGGAACATAATTCCATGTCCTACAAGTCATGAAAGAGGACTACAACAATACCAAGTTATTAAGAGTACATAATATTAAATAAGTTTTTGAACAGATCATTTTCCTAACAAAGATTCATTTATTCTGTACAAGCTGCCTTATTCTCTGCTCAACAAAATCTTTCTCATAAGCTATACATGAAATTTGGCTTCTGCAATGAATATAAGCCCAAATGATGCCTGGGAGATTTTAATTTGTCTCCATTATTTTTTAATCCATGCAAATTATAAAAAGGCACTTCATACTAGAAAATGTTTTTGAAGTGTAATAAGCATCAACAAAGGATGGGCAAAGGAAAAATAGTGTTTTACCCTGCCAAGTCTCCCTGGCTGTGCATATTAACTTTAACCCCTCTAAATCAAACGAGATGATTAGCCTACACTTGAGCCCATTTACCCCACAATGCAGTAAATAATTTGTGAAATAGTATGCGTTATTAAGCTACAGATTGACAGAAGATCATTGATATGGGGCACAATGGCTTAACAGGTACATTTTAAAAAATCATTACAAAGCAATAAAAAGCTTTCCAGGTGAAAGATCTTTGCTTCATTCCTTTAATGGGAGATGAAAAATGAATTTTTACCAAATGTCTAGTTTGGTTGCTGCGTACAAAAAAGCCCAAGTCTCCAGCATGCTGGCCTATTGCCTCCCTGACCAGGGAGACTTTTTCCATTACTCAGCCTTGTCCTCAGAATCCCTTTGCGCGAGCTCAGGGCACACGCTCTTTAATTTCGGTTTTCAGTTAACATACCTTGAAGTGTTCTTCACAAAAGCTCCATTGAGCATCGTTACGTACTTCATACATATAACCAAAAAAACAAGTCTTCGCAGAGCGCACCACTGCTAACAAAACCCTTCCTGCTGCCTCCAGTGTCTCCCAGCATGATGCCCTGGGGAGGAGTTGTTTTCTACAATGCTCAATTGGGATGAAAGCTGTATACTTTAATGGGTTCATGAGAAAATTAACCATGTATAATGTCACAGGCACACACTGTGGGCTTTGCAAGCACGTTAACTGCCTTTTTCCTTGCAGAGTCCTTCTCTCAGCTGAAGTTGGGCTCTGAAGAGTTTGAAAATCCCTGACAAGCTGTTTATTAGGTGGTATCTCCTGTTTAGGTAGAAGGACACTTGGGCAGATTGCAAAGCACTTCACGTCAGCATGCGTGACACAGCGTAACGAGCAGGGCTGAATGAACTTCTTTGTGCGAAACAGTAATAACAGAATTCTATGCCTAATATTCAGTGGAAATGAGAATTTATCTCCACACACACACAGAGTAGGTCTGTGCATATTAACACCACCCATCTTTTGGTCACCAGCTTTCGTGGTTAAATTTTCTGCAAATATCTCTACCTAGCTGGTAGGAAAAAGCTATGATCTCCAGCAAGCAATTCTAAGGATGGAAATTTGGCTCCTGCTTAGGCTGACCTTCAGTAAAGATTTAACTTTTCTACTGACCACCTATGCAATGCGGATTAGCTGGACTACTTAGCCAGCAAAAAGGTGGCTGATATGAATATGCACAGTCAGATGATTCTTTCTGTGCACACTAGATAGCAGAGTCTAGGGGCACTGCAGGAATCCTGATGGCCCTACAAAGGAGTGAGAGCAAAACCAGATGTGATCAAAAACTGACACTGTGCTACGAACTTTTGCACTAAGGAAAGAGCCAGGTGGAAAATTTCCTAATAATCTCCTCCCCATTAAGCATCCTTGTCATGCAAAATGAATCAGAGTTTATTCTTTCACCTGGAAACCTCCTTGTATGAAATCATTAACAAAAGATGAAGTTATTGCTTGCAGGCAGATGCAGAAGAAAAGTCCAGAACTAATCCAGTGCCTTACCAGGCTTTCCCTAACAACACAATCTCATTTTAGAAAGCCCTTTTAGATTTTTTTTAGAAATTTTTAGAAATTCCAATGCAGTTTCTCTAAATGCACACTATGAAAGCTTACATTTTCATAATTCTACAAGTAAAGAAAAATGCAAATGGCTGGTAGGGCCAGCCCTGTATATCACAACACAGAGAAACCCATACCTGCTGGATATCAACTGCCATACTGTATCTGTGCCCTTACTACCAGTAAAAATGACATTTCAGCACATTTAACTTGCTACATAAAGAGACAGCTAGATGTTTTATTGATAATTACTGGTTTGAGAAGATATCATCTAATGTACCACTAGGGTTCTCAATAACTGGAACCCTCTCTATCCCCCATCAGTTGTGTAGCAAGGTATAAAGAATACGATTTCTTTCTGCATGTTGTACTTTTTAAAAATTTTAAGCTAAGGACACAGCAAGCGCAAAAGATTTATACCATGCATTTAGAGTCAGTTTACTCTCTTTCAGTGATTATTTAATCAGTATATAATAATGGCCTTATTAAATCCAAAGAAAACCTTTGTGGGTTACAGCTTTGCCAACATTCAGTCTAAATTGACTACTTGATTTTGAAATTAATTGGCACTTTTTAAAGTTTTGATGGTTTGGTGCTTGCTTGCTTTATGACTGAAGGAAGAGAAAGAGTTACCTCTCCACAACTTTTTCTTACCTTTTACTGTGTCCTGGTTTCAGCTGGGATGGAGTTAATTTTCTTCTTAGCAGTTAGTAAAGTGCTGTGTTTGGGCAATGATGTGAGAACAACATTGATGACCACACTGATGTGTTTGGTCCTTGCTGGGTGATGTTTATACCAAGTCAAGGACTCTTCGGTTTCTTGGGCCTTGTGCTGGAGGGGCACAGGAAACTGGGAGGGAACACAGCCAGGACAGGTGACCTGAACCAGCCAAAGGGGTATTCTGTCGCAGCACTCAAAAACAGCTGGCTGCAACAAGGTTTTCACCATCCCATACAAGTTTAACTTCAATAAGCAGTTCCCGTGCCTTGCCAGCACAGCCACCAATCCCCCACAAGGTTTCACAAGTTCATCTACTGTCCGTGCTGTTTCTTCATACTCTTCAGGCCAGTCCACCCTGCTTCTTGCCTCTGCTGCATCTGGATTCTTCCTTCTTCCTTCTCTGAGCTCCTCTTCCAGCCAGCCTCTCCTCACCCAGGCCCCCTTCTTCTTCCATGGCCTCTCCTCGTCCCTCCTTCATCCGGGGTGCATGCTCTTCTACTTCTTCTAGGTCTCTCTTCATCCAGTCCATCTCTCCCCTGCCCCTTAGGGCTATTTAACTACTTAGCAGGACCCAGCCACAGCTGCACCTTATCCACATCAGCCAACCCACCGCCCCTGAAGCCAGCCCATAGCTGTATATTATCAATGTTAATTAACTCAGCTTCATTCCACTATAATTTCTCTACAGTATCCCATACCATGGGACGTCATGCTTGGTATATAAACTTGGAGGGTTAGCTGGGGGGGATTGTTGCTTGGGGACTGGCTGGGCATCAGTCAGCGGGTGGTGAGCAGTTGTACTGTGCATCACTTGGGTTTTTTTCCCCTTTTCCTTTGGATTTTACCCTTTTTCCCCACCTTTCCATCCTAATTGTTATTATTATTACTGTTGTTCTTATCTCTTCATTCCGTTTAAATTATTAATTTTTTCTTATCTCAACCCTCAAGTTTTACATTCCTTTCTGATTCTCCTCCCCACCCCTCCAGGTAGGGTGGGGGTGGGGGTGGGGGTGTGGGTAGCAAGTGGCTGGGTGGTGTTTGGTTGCCAGCCGGGGTTAAACCACTACAAACTGTCATCCAGCTTCTCTAGTATATGGTGTCTCCACTGACTCCTGTGTTTTCCTGCAGCTTGGCCAAAAAGATTGAGCTAACAAGTCTTTCAAAAAACGAAGTTTTTTTTCAAAGAAAAGGGTTTTTTTTGAAAAAATATTAATTCCAAAAACATGTAAGAAAGTTTAACTTTTTGTCAGAAACCTAAAACTTAAAATTTTTCACATGCTTTGGTTTGGACCGATAGTTTCTATATTTAAGAATGTGTGTGTGTTTATAATACACATTAATTCATTATAATAATTGAGTTTTCAGATATCAGCCCTGTAGAAGATGTCAAAGAGGAAACTGGCTATGAGAGCTACCAAGAGCAGAGGAACATATTAGCACAGCTGTACTGCCATTTCAGGAGGCAGATGGCATGACACTTAACGAAAGAGAGAAAAATCTGATTTAATCTTACATATTTTTGGTTATTTATATTACCTAATGTAGCACAGGCACAGATATCTATTAAAAAAAATAAGTGATGAAAGAAAACATGTATTAAACACATTATTCTGGATATCCTGAACAAAACTTCAGCTGTTTTCCTTAACTTGACCTATGTGTACGTTAAATAAAACCAAGACATTCCTCACACAAGGTTGCAGCAAAACTATGAACAGGCAACTAGGACACTGTACCTGATCTGCCCAGCCCAACCCATATTCAGTGAAGGGGATGGTCCAGACCTCCCTCCACCTGAAGTGCCCAGGCCAGGCAGAGAGCAGTACTGGCTCAGGAGGAGCAGAACCATCCTGCAGAGGCTGTTGGTGACACCCGCCAGCTCTCCAACCTGCAGTAAAATGTTGGAGGACAACTTAAGTCCCATGGGTGAATGTACATCGCCCTGCCTCTGCTCTGTTCAGCTGACATATTATCTCTCATTCTCCCCTTAAATAGGATGCTTGTTCTTTTTGTTCTTACGAAGTTATTGCTGATGTCATGAACCAACCTGGGGTAACAGCTCAATGCCTAGCATAATTAGGCCTTACATATGAATGTGAGAACATCAACACGGGTGACGGTTAAGGTCAAATTCCAAATGTCCACAAAAAATAATGAGGGGAAGACATTTTGACAGTGTCAGAATATTTTGTTTCAGCATACTGAAAATGAATTTCAGCATTTCAGAACGCTCTTGTCATTCCAATGAAAGTTGGTAAGGGTCACAACAAAAAACACAGTTCAGGTTAAACTAAACCTTTCAGGTCCTTTAACTCAGTTCTCTTTCAGTGCAATGTAAACAACATTTTCTATGCTGTTTGGAAAAAAGCTCATCTTTGTTCACATCTACACATGAAACTGTCTCTGTGCAGCTGGATCCTTCTCTGCTCTGCATTGCAGTATATCGCAATGGGAGAAGTGATGAGCCTGGGCAGCGGATTAAGAAAGATAAACAAAACTTTTATTATTTTAAGGCTGTTGTAACACATTGTGTTTCAGTTTTGAGGTTAAATCAGAATTTTAAATGGTTGATGAGAGGGGAATGGTTCAAGTAAACCCAACTCTGTATAGGGAGGAAGGAATGCAGGGGAAAAGCTAGAAAATTATATTTTGGGTCAACTCAAAATATTTCGTTTAGACATGAAAGGAAAAGGTTACTTTCATTTCTCTGTTACATAACTTCTTTCCCTACCCTCATCTTTTAAGGGAGCTGACTTCAATCAAATTTTACATGAAAGATGCAATTTCTCATGAAAAAAAATCAAAACACTGTAATTGGCTCAGAGCTGGAAGGGTAAATATTTATACCTCAGCTGTAAATTATAGCCTGTTCTCATTCCTTTCCTCCAGACAAAATGATTTTTTTTCGATTCAGGACTGCAGGAAAACAGAACTGCTGAAGGAGAGCAATTCTCTCAAAACAACTGAACACTCCTTTCCTCCTTTTTCTACAGTTCACAAGCAGCATGGAACTTGCATCACATCCTTCCAGTTCATCTGCTGAAAATCACTTATGACATCTGCAGGTTTCCCTTTCATTAAAATAATGACAAGTTTATTCTTTTTGGGAGGGAGAACTAAGCAGCCAAAAATTCAGCAGCAACATTGCCCCCATATAAATCTGAAGCCTGAATGACTGGAGCCCCCTTAGCTCTACACCTTGGAGTAGCTACATGAAGAAGCTGCTCGGTATACAGCTTGCTCACCCACCTTCCTTGCATTACAGACCTCTGAGCAGACGCAAACTATCACTTGTGCCTCATTACATAATTTAAGGGTTGGGATTTTTTAATTTTTGTCATTTCCCCGGTACCCCCCATAATATTTTAAGTCTCCAACTCTTGTTTTCAAAAAGCCAGGTAACACTTGACAGCAAAATATTCAATGTTCCCTCTTTATTGTCAGTAATGCTTATGCATCTGGGTCAAATCCCTGAGCCAAAGCAAAGGAATTACTTTCAGAGAACTTCAGTTTCAATTTTTGAAGAAATATATTTCCTGTAGCAGAACTTAATTTCTTGACAGGCTCTGTAAGCCTTTGCTCTCCTGGCTTGAAGAGTTCCTCTGGGCTGCTGCTGACTGGCTGATGCAAAAATTGCTCAGTTGTCTTATCCTTGCTGAAAGAAATGCAATCGATGTTTCCAGCCACTTTTTAGTTCTGTGGATCTGGTACCCTTTTAACTTTTCAGTCCCTGTGCATCCTGCTGTTCCTGCTGCTAAGATTAACAGTGCTCTGAGATAGAATTTGGTCTGTAACTACTGGACTGGATACCCAAGTAGCTGCCAGCATATCTTCTGGGAATAAGACCTAGATTGCTGGAGACCAGCTCCCCTCCCTTCCCATAATCTCAGCAGACCTCAGATCCTCTCAGATCCTGCTACATCAAAGCAGAGAAGATTTTTTGCTGTAAGCCTCCCTCCTCACACTGCCAATGCAGGAACGTGCTGGAAGACCCGCACCACCATGACAGTTACTTTACGTTTTTGCCTTTTCAGGAGAGACCCTCACTGTAGACTAAGGCAGCTGGAGAACTGTAACTGCCACAGCATGAAGCAGACACCAGACTTTTTCATGCAGCACAGGCAATGCATTTGAATAGTAAAGACAACAAGGGTTTATTCTCTTTTAGTGTGAGTCACTCTTCAATACACCATCACTTTACCTTTCCTTTATGTTTTCATCTATTATGAGAAAATGTGACTGTAAAATTGAATTATTCTTTCCTAGCTGTCACCCCTAGCAAGAACCAGTACTGTAGGCAAATACAGGGCTTCTTTTCAGCACTTTAAAAATATTCCTGTCTGTAGAATATTATTCTTTCTATGACTGCAGTTAAACATGTGTCCAGCACCATGTAGATGTCAGCATACAAAATATTCATAAGTGGTGCTGTAAGGACAATGGGTTTAGTAACACCTCAGCTGTTTCTTTATGAGAAAGTTGATATAGTTTATTCAATTTGAGATTAAGAATTTTTCATGGAATAATTTTGCCAGGTGGCTTATTCTTAGTGAAATTATGGATTCACAGTTTAATTATTCCAGTCTTTGCGATTCACAACACTTATAATTAGATTGCCTGACAATTCCCATTGTAGAACTTTGCTTTCAGGTGTTTATCTTGGCCAATTTTAGTATTCAAGTTGAATATATTCTTTAAATTAAAAATTTATTAAAGATTTCAACTGAGACCACTTAACCATTTCTGAGGAAAGTGAAGAAAAAATCTTTCAAGCCTTTACCATCAATAATTCACCCGTTTCTTCCTCAGCTTCCCTATGAATTCATTTTTCTATCACTGGATGACCTTCAATCATTTATTCCACATGCAATGTCCTCTGTGTGTGTGTGAGGGAAGAATGAGGAAACATTATAAATGTAAATATTGAAGCTGAGGTGTCACAGAAAAGGTGTTATCACAAAAAAGAGTGGTTAAGAAGTTTGGAAACAATCTTAATTTTTTTAAAATCTGAAATATCAAGATTTTAATTCTATACAAACTTTATCAAACCCAAGGGAAACACACTTTTTCTTAATTTTCTATTTCATAGCATAAATACTACTAACTGATTCACTTAAACACTTAAAGCCATGTAGTTTTTAAAAGTTATATATCCTCTTTTTGGGAATTAAGACATATGTCGGGGATCTCGCTCATTCCTGGTCTACCTTCCTCAAGTTTCCTTTCCCATCCCAACTGACAGCACCACATACTGTCAAATCTTTCATGGCTGTCTTTGAAAGAGCTCTGCCTTTAAAAGGAGTCAGTTTTATCCTAACATTTATGAGGTATGAATGTACTTAAAGTTCTTCAGTTGCTGTGTTGATATTTACCTCTATAAATTCTCAAAGCCAAGCAAAATACATTTTTGGGGGGCAGTCAGGAAGAAACCGTCAATTGAAAACTAGTTAATCCAAACAAATGTTAAATAGTATTTGGAAAATGAAATATTTTTCTTCTTTCAAGTGCTTGTTTATATTTGTAGAAACTGTTTCTTTGGGTTTTTCTGGTGCATTACCATCACTTTTATACATGCAGGCTTCAGTTGTATATGGATTTCATTATACTCAAAATTACTCAAAAATTCATAGATGTTTGTAAATGTGAATACACACGAATGGGTGTAAAACTCAAAAAACTGGTAAACAGAGAGAGGTAAAATGTTCTTCCCCAGCCATATGTGTTTTATTCATAGTGTATCCTTGCTCTAGCTCTGATTATTGCACATTAGCCAACTGTAAGCATTTAAAAAACATTAGCCTTGGTCTTTAAGCCTCGGAGTCCTTTTGGTCTGTGCACCTTTGCTATAAATTTGATTCTTGGTAAAGAATTTTGTGTAAGATTCCCTCAATAATTGACATCAGAAGCTGCTGCCCAGTGAACACAGAAAGAAGAAAATACACTGAAATCTTTTGAAAAAAATTTGCTGTGAAGGTTAAAGCCCAGGTTTTTCCCAGTGACATCATTTTTGTTCTTCTGAGCAACACAAACAGCTCTTAAGGTAGATAGCAAATTCGTATTTGGATTAAACTAAAGGCATATTCTTGATTTCATTTACACTTCTTTGTGTTTCAAGCTAGCCATAGATCTTATTTAAGCATTTGAGAACAACTCAGGATATCTTTTAAGTAGCACAAAACAACTTTTGTGTACCAAAACTGCCTTTGGGGATTTTGTCTGCATGTCCCTATAGACCATGAAGGAATCAGCATGCTAATAAACATGATCAAAACAAATCTTTTCCTTTCTGAATTATTTGGCTTATCTGCCTGGTACAAATGTTCTCAGTACTCTGTTGACCTGCATTTCTTCTGGTATGCATGGATTCGTTTGCAGATCTGCCAAGCCATCCATACAGGAACATGTCTTCCCATCCTTTATTTACACTGTTACATACAGACCTAAGGTCAGGTTTCAGGTGCCAGTATCACCAGTTGTCTGCTAATTCACATCAACTAAGGTTCAAGCTTCTCTTCCGCATTTTCAAAAAGATAAAGAAACTTGGTTTTGGAAAAGGAGGTGGTTTCAATGAGAGAAAATTAGTCTTTTTGACTGCCCACCGTTTTAGAAGAGTCTGGGCTGCTTGATATTTGCAATAAGTGTTCCCCAAGTGGCCATAACCCCAGGACACACATGTTAGAGGCAAGAGGAAAAACAGCACAACATACAACTCCTACACAAGCCGTTTCCTACTCTCATGTTCTTCCTGACACATGAAGTAATTCTCATTTCCCAGCCCCAAGGAAGAAAGCTAACACTGGCCTGAGCCTCTCTTTTTTTCCCCCAGAATAGCAGCTGATCTTTTGGCAATAGGGCTACTGGCACTTTATTGCTTTTGCTTGTGAAAGGAACCAGGATGATTTTTCTTGGGGAAAAAAATCCACCAAAACTCTACTGTCTAGCAGCTTTCCAGCTACTAATTTTCACAAACTGATACCTGAACTAAAACCAGAAATTACATCTATTTACTTGCTCTGAAACTGACTGTTGTGGTTTAACCCCAGCTGGTAGCAAAGCACCATGCAGCCACTTGCTCAATCCCCCTCACTGAGAGGGGTGGGGAGGAGAGTTGGAAAGGAATGTAAAACTCGAGGGTTGAGATAAGAACCATTTAATAATTGTTCTTATTGAACAATGAAAAGGGGGAGGGAAAGAATAAAATCCAGAGGGAAAGGAAGAAAGGAGCACGTGGTGCACAATGAAACTGCTCACCGCCTGCCAACTGATGCCAAGCCCATCCCCAAGCAAAGATGACCCCCCCCCAGCCAATCCCCCAGGTATATATACCAGGCATGACGTCCCATGGTATGGGATGCCTCTTTGGCTAGTTCAGGTCAGTGGACCTGGCTGTGTCCCCTCCCAGTTCCTCGTGCCCCTCCAGCCTTCTCGCTAGCAGTGCCTAAGGAACTGAAAAGTCTCACATCAAAGCCAAAACACAGCACAGCGCTAGATCCTAAGATGATAGTTAACTCCATCCCAGCTGAAACCAGGACCCTGACACAACGAATGAAGCTAGATCTTTTTTAAATGCATAAAGCAAAACTTCAAGAAGCAGTGAGCAGTCTGAATAATGAAAACTAATCATTATTTGAAATATATGCTGGATTTCTCACCAAGAGTTCTCTGATAATACTAAGTGGTCTCAGATGCCCATGATCTCTACCCTGATTTCATTAGGGGTTCTGCCTGAATCTCATATGCAAATAGTAAGCTAGACTAAGAAGACAGAAAGGCAGAAGGGAGAAGATATTTGATTACAAGTAAAACTGAAGTGAAGGTCTCTTGACTTTCATTACACAGGGAATTAACTCAAGGGGAAACATCCGTGACGGGCTTGTCTTGAAGTTACCAGGCATTTTATCCAATATACTCATGGAAGATCACTAGACTGGGAGCCAAAACTTTTGAACTATAGCAAACCTAAACTGAAATGTCAGTCCTGGGGAAAAAAAAATCTGATATTTTAACTTTTGCTTCTGTCCTGCACAGAAAGAAAAAGGTTTTATCAGAAAAGTATTTGGTGGCATATTAACAGCCGGTTCTTGTTAGACTGAAATGCTGTCTGATATTGGCTAAACCATTTGCCTTGATCATGCCAAAACCTACAAGCTCTCCTTAAATTTCAGTGATGCATAGTAAAAATTCAGTGTCTCAGTGACCCTAAAATAAGAACACTAACAGTAACATTTGCTTTCCTAAAGTACTGTAAAAGAATTTAAAAATGTAACCACTTCTGAAAACAGAAAAAGAGGTCAATTCAACATTTCTATATTTTAAAATAAGAAAGGTAATAAAAAATATAATAGAATTGCAACAGAGGTGTGTAAAATAATATTTAAACCCAGAGCAGACTCAGGTTTGTGGCATACCTATTATAAGTCTACCAGGAACTCAAATGCCAAAAAGAGAGGAGAAGTTTTCTTCCATGGGTGTTTGATGAGGGAGTGTCACAAGGATAATCAAGAACGTATTGGGAAAAGACTTACCATTGGGCCTTAGAGAAAAGGTCCCAACAACTGTAGCAAAAACTTGAAGAAAGCTGCAGAAATTTCCCTGAGTGTGCCCGTGATGAGGCAAGCCAGGTAAGATACTAAACATACCATACCATACCAGGGGAGACACTGGAAGCCCAGCTTTTGAAGAATAAAAACATCAGATCCTTTTCTCCCAGCAGGCAGGGCTGTGAGAGTCAGGTCTGCTCAGAGTCCCACAGAGCTCCAGCAGCCACCACCTAATGCCGCAGGCGGTGAGGATCAAGCAGAGGAGCCAGACCTGGAGGAGAAGAAGATGAGATGCATGCGTGAAGAAATAAAAAAGAAAGGAGGAAAGCGGCTCCTTTAAAGCAGTAACAGACATTAAAAGCAGTAACAAACATTGTTTTAAAACATTTCCATTGCAAAGCTTTCAAGAAGGATGAAGTTTAAAAGCTTTTCCCTCTCCATTTCTTTTCTCTTGCCTTTCTGCTTTTTCTGTTTGGGTTTTTTGTTTGTTTGATTTGTTTTTGTTTTATTTTGATTTTGTGTTGTTCGTTTGTTTGGGTTTTTTTTGTTCATAAAAAAGGGAATGGGGGAGGAGGAAAAATGAAAACTTGGATGAAATGTGTTTCATTTTCATGTTTCCTTGCAAAGACACAGCATGCTGCTCTTTTGTTCTTGTTGCTAAAGGTGTGAAAAGGAAAAAAATCGTTTCCATCCTCATACAGCTGCACAGCCTGTTTTGTCAAGGGCCAGGAGGAGAATCGTCAGTGTGGGAAATGAATGCAATGGAGAGTAGGTCAGGACAAGTGCATAATCATAATGAGATGCTTCAGGGATCTAGATCATCAGGGGAGGAACTTCAACACGCTTCAGGAAACCAGACAGTACTGTGACACAGAGGAGGAGATGCTGTCTTTCCCTGGGGTCTCAGAAAACCAGATAGAAAAATTATAGGGAGGAATTAAAGAAGACCAAAGTCAGAAAAGTGCAAAAAGAAATTAAGACTGAATCAGGAGAAGCAGCAAACGGATCAGCAATGCGAAATGCTTCCTAGCCAGGGAAAGAACATCAGGGAAATCAAAAATATATTTGGTGTTGTTTCCAGCAGAAAAGAAAAGAAGAAAGTTAAGTCAAAGAACAGAAGAAGTGATGGATGGGAGTCCTGTGAGTAGTGCAGAACAGCACGCGGTCTCAAGGCAATCAGACAAACATGGTTGTGGGTGTCAGTGAGGAGTCCGGCAAGAGCTAGAGTCAGCACAAGAGAGGTGGCAGGAGCCTGTGGGAGAGAGGGTATGTGAAAGCAGACACAGCCCCGTTGAAAGCAAGAAGCCCTTGCATCAGTTCAATTGTGCTGTCAAAACATACCTAGAGGTACAGCTGAGCCACAGGCCATAGAAGATGTAAACAGTCACAAGTCTTCAAGTAACAAGCCCAGTCACTGACCCATCTTTCAGCTTAAAATATATAGATAGAACCCAAACTCAACAAAACTGCTTTCAGAACACTGGAAAAGAACAGGCTGAATGGTTTAACCCCCTATAAATGATGACACTGTGCATAGACTGGCTGCATAAGCAACAACTGCATCTAGATATTAGCGTGCTAAGTAATAATTCTGCATCAGTCAATTAAAGAATCCCTTAGTTCACATTACCATAACACACGCTTACTGCACCCAAGGAACCATTACAGTGTATCACATTAATATTCAACAGCCTAATGGCTCCCCAAGCAGGTGTTGTCAGGATACACCCAGGGGGGCTCACTGGAGCTGTAACAGCATCCTGTATAGAAAATCTGTGGATTAAACACTTGTTTAATAGTCTCCAGCATGAGAGGCTACAGCAGGTACTGCCCATAATGTCAGTCATCCATGGGTAGTGGGAGAAACTAATACATTTCCAGCGGGAATGACAAATCAGATTCAAACTGATGGCAGCAGCACAATCATTCTACCAGTGCCTTTCAAAGACAAACTTCCTTAACATAGTCTAAATTATATAACTGGCTATATTACACTTTAAAATTGCAAAGTAATCACACAAGAAAAAACAGAAAACAGCTTCTCGAATGATGGAGAACTTCACATGAACCCTCAAAAAAGGAAAATTCCTAATTAACATAGGCCCATCCTTCTGTAATTTTGTGGAATGCTTTATGTTGGAAGAGATCATGCTGTATAATTTCCCCCAATACACATTCATTTGCATTCAAAAGTACATTCATTTTCACTCAGAAGTAGTTTAACTCACAATAGTGGCTTCCAAATGTCTCCTGTCTTTGCCCCAGGAAAAGCATACTATTTCAGAGGACATGGAGATGCAGAACATCTGAAAATAAAGTTTGAATCCTTCCACTTTTCACTATTAATATTTTGGCTACCTCTGCAGTACTTTGAAAATTACGCTGTTCCTGTGACTATAGATAGAGATGTATATATGGCCTCTTATTACTGGAAACAGAACCTGCACCACCTTGCATTGCAGAAAGTACGCGATTCTTCTGAACAGTGTTCAAGTGTGGTTTGAAAAGAGAAAGAAGAGAAAAGAAGGCAACAGCCCTTTTCCCCAACAATACCTGACCTAGGTGAAACACATAATAGTGGTTACAATGCAGACCTAAACCAGTACCAATATAAACGATCTCAGTCTACTCAAGTAATGTCACTGCTAGTGGTCCTGTAGAAATTGTTGAAGTGTGATGGCCCTTCTCTGGCAACAGCAGGAGAATTCATAAAGGATCAACTTCAAACCAGGCTGCAGAGTGAAAAGCATGTTTCTAGAGCAATCTTTGCTCGTGAGATAATGGCTTCAGCACTAGCTTTACCTGCCGCCGAGGTCAGTGGTTTTGGTGTACTCTAGGTAAGGCCTACCAGCACAGCCACATGAGCAAATCCATGTAGCACAGATGGAATTAATCCTGACCAAAACGTGCATTTGCTAACAATGACTTATAGTAATCAAGTGAGCAAAATCCATTATACTGAGAAAAAAATTGCTGAATCGCAATAAACGAAACATTGGCCACCGTGTCACGTTGTTACAGCAGCCAAAACTTTTAGAGCAGCATTAGCCACAGATAAGTGGAGCAACAGGATCATGGTTTCAAATGATTGCAGTCATCTAAGCAAGAGCTGCTGTCCCTTTCCAGCCAGCTTTGTCAGCAAACCATGTCTTCATGAGAGTTGCCATTCCAACAGCTCTTTTAAACATTTGAAAGATGCATTTTGGTGCGAAGGAAGGGAGACCTAGTCAGTTTAGAAATTTGAGTTAGATTTTCAAAATATATCAAGCCATATATGTTGAAATCTCATCATTCTTAAGACCAGCAAAGCTGGGGGTTTTCTTTTTTCTTCTGAGCTTTTAGAAGTCAAGCTTTCCAGTTACTTTCAACAGTTAGAAACATATTTTGAAAAGAAAAATAGTATTCAGATTCTCACAAAATCACATCCTTCCAAGGTTCAAACCCCAACTGTCATCAGACTCCTGACAAAGCAAGAAATGCCAGTCTTGTAAATGACAAAGCCACATTTCTCTGCTCTTGAGATGCTACAGAGATCTAGAAAGGCTTTATCTTATTCTTTTATCCTGCCCAGCAAAAACTGTCTGCAAACACATCCCAAAAATTATGCAAATGTCCTTACTTTACTTCCTTATTATTTCCACAGTGGAGGTGGGTGGGAAAGGAAGACAGCAAAGGAAGAGATGATCACCTTCAGAACTGACTAGTTATTCTTGCCTAGCTTTTCCTAATAAAAGTTCCAAAATCCAAAAGATTGACTTTTAAACATTCTTGTTCTCCCCTCTCCACATTAAAATCTAAGAAGTGAGGATAAAAGAAGGGGAAACAGGTGGTCAGGACTGGAATAAAGGGGTGGAGAGAAAAAGGAACTGATGGAACAAAAAGCAGATCTGAATCATTCTTTGCTCCATGGCTACCAACTTACATGATTAGAAGTGAGTTATCTATCACCTATTACAAAGTGACATTTAAAATCATCAAGATTTCTTCAATGGTAATTTTCACCACTGCACATCGATACTCGCAAGCCTCCATAACTTTATCTAAGACAAACAAGTAAAAATGCTTCAGACAAACAAGAGGCACACGTTCATCTTCAGCTCTCCCACAGAAGTCCTACACAAATAGTCTGAAGCTCATCACCCCCTAAGCATCAAACAGGACCTTTGGGTGTTAGTATTTCTGACACATGACAGGTTCACTTGCTGCGCTTTTTGTCTTTTCTATGCTTCAAATGGGCTGCTAGTAATTTTTTCTTCTCATCTTTTGTCTCCACGTAGAAATTGCATTTGAATCTCTGAGGGCAAAACCTACCCTTTTAAAGTATGTTTGTATGGTACGCATGTGCTACGGCTATAGCTTGTGTTTGTGTGATAGTAAAGTAACCAAGGTTTTGCTTAGACTGTAAGGTAAGTGCCGCCCATGTATTAGCCTGTAGTCTGGGTCACGGAGTCTTAAAAACTACAGACATGTTTAAGTACTGACATGCTTTCCTTCTAGCCTGTGAACAGTCTTCTTACAGAAAACACGGTGCAACAAGCAAGGGTGAGCACTCAGATCTGGCTGCAACTGGACAACTCCAGAGCATGCAACCAAACCCAGGAGCTGGAGAACATCCCCACTATCCACAGGATAGGCACAGCTGCACTGAACCGGTTTTCTGGGCTACTTAGACTTGAATTGTCTCTACCTTACAGTGTGCTGTCCACAAATACACCGCGGAGAGGTTAGGAATGCCCCGGGGACATCACCTCCCACTGTGAATGCCCACATGCCTTGGGCTGAGGCTCAAAGGAGTTCAGTCTAGTCCAGATAACCCACTGTCCCCTTGCTAAGCACACACTTAATCTAAACACAGATCCACTAGGCTGGAATGTGATGGGGGGGATTGGGGTTTGCCCCTTCCCCATTATCTCAAAGCTCCTTTTTTTCTAACACAGATGTCAGCACCCATGCATGTAGCATTCTTTGGACAGGAGCAGCCCTGTCACTGCTCAAGGGGAGAAAAACAGGAGGACTGATGGACTTAAAGAGAAGAAGGACAGGGTCTATATCTCTCTTTATCATCAAGACCCTTGGCTACGGGGCCCCTAAGAGCTCACCAGGACAGCCCAGTGCTGTGATAGGGCAGCCTGGCTCCCCCCAGGGCTCAGACGTAGAGCTGTGGTTATGGGAAATGCCCCTGCCACATCTGGGCTGATGTGGCCTGCCTTTCCCTGCCACACTGCCCAATACGGGCTGAGGAGGCTCAGTCCTCCCATCACACTGGAAATCCCTCTGCTCCTGCACGGTGCTCCCGCAATTCAGGACGTTACACAGAGGGATACAAGCACTTGTACTGCTTTGTGCTCAGTGTACAGCCCACCCTCTGATCAGAGGTGAACCTTGCAAGCCAGTGTCTCCACCCACCTGCTTCTAAGGCATGATGGAGCAACAGAAGAATGTTTAAATCCTCATTAAAAAGCTAATTATCTTCATTCCTTTTTAATTTATTTATTTATTTATTTTAAGCAGAGAAGAATTTGTGGTACAATTTTGAACCTCAGCTTAGACAAAGCTGAAAAAGTATGTCTAGATTTTTGCCTGAGCAACAACTGATAGTTACCTCTGTCAAAATATGGGCACAGCAGAATAACGGCACCCAGACCAGCTCCGAGTGGAGATTTCTGCCCGATAAGAGATGTGCATGTGAACATGTCATGAAATGCCTAGCAAGGGAAACCAGTGGTAAAAATGAGTGACAATCAAGCAACACCAAGAGAATCATGTCCCACTAAATGATGTCAGATGGTTGGTGCTTAAGCCACTTACGGGGCATCAACGGAGTTACCTCAGCGATGAGGTTTAAGGGCTTGCTTCTCAACTGCTTCGTGGTTCATAGTGCTGCTTTTGCCAGCACAAGGCAAGCATGACGCAAAGCTGTTGTGACTTGATGGCATTTTTCAGTTCTAAAAGATGATAAAAAATCTGACCCAACAAGCCTGTCACCACTTCACTTCTGATACGACTGTGCCAAGTTAATTGTTTGTTCTGTCTCAGCTGGTTAATTGCAGAAAGAACAGCAGCTTTGCTCTTGAGTGCTCTCTGCCCAGTTGGCATCAAAAGCTCACATGAACACTGCGATGTTTGATGATTATCCAGAGAAATCATGGCAAAAAGGCTGGAAAGCAAAATGCTGCTCTTGTTACTCATCTTAATTGACAATAGGGAAAGAAAACTGAATGAAATACTCAAAGAAGGAGGACAACAAGGCTGTCACTTTGGAAAAAAAAAAGCGGAAAGCTCCAGATGGTTGTTACTTCACAGAGCTGCCTCAGCTGTTGGTGACACGCAGCCTGCATTAGTGCCAAGCTGTCAGAAACACAGTTTGAAATGGTCATAAAGAATCATAAGTGGGGTCCTTGAACGCACACAGCGGAGTGTCAAATGTGACCTTAACGCGTCCTTCCTGAGACTGCAGTCTACTGTGTCAAAATACATACATTGAAGTATTTCCAAAAGGATTGAAAAGGTCAAAGTATTATTCAACCCACAGGATAATACACAGGGAAAATGACCTGTCTTATTCACAACTACACATCCCTAGCAAATTTCTTTGTGCTTTTATTTACATACAAGTTTTTCTGTATGTGCTCTGGCCCTTACAGATTTAATAATAGTAAGTCTCATCTACAGGTCTTCTATTTTACATAGATGTTTTTTTTCGAACATTTACCTGTGACTTTTACAGAAATGCAAGAGAAAGGAACAGAGATTATACCCGATGCATATTGAGTGAGGATATCTGCAAACTACAAAATGATTAATCAATGTTTTTCATTCCGTAATGGAAAGATCTGATCTGCATCATTAAGAAAGTAGTTCATCGCCACTACATAGGACAACACCTCTGGGTTGTGTCAGCCACAGCAGGGGTTTTGTCAGGGATAATTACCCAAGGGACTAACCACAAAAAACAGACTCATTTCATGGAAGCCACCAAAGGATAATCACCTCGCAGTGAATTTTGTTGACTACTCATGCAGAATGAATCTTAACAAGCATTCCAGTGGTAAAAGACTCCACAACTTGTTTCAAAGCTATGAAGTTAATTTGTCTTTCAGTCAGCTTTGAAATGGCTCTTCTCATATTCAGCAAAGGATGCAAATAAATAATGAAAAATATGAAACCCTGCTTATGCCTATGGAATTTCTAAAAGGTATTTAGGATCTTGAAAGAGTGGTAATGAATATGTTCAGAGAATGAAATCTTTGCTTAATTCTGCAATAGCAAAATTTCTGTATAGGTAGTAGAATCTCAAGGGTAATGTATTGACATGCCAAGACAAAAAAAAACTCAGAAAAAGAAAAAAAAAAAAAAAAAAAGAAAAGGGAACTCAGAAGACAACACGTCATCAACTTAAAGCATCAGACTGCGCCAGGGAGCAGCCGAGGCTGACACTTCCCCACTGACTGATGACTGCCTTCCCAGCAGGAGCTCGCACTGGGGTTGCCTGCACAGTCGTGTCTCTGTCTCAGCCACTAACTGCATGTGTCAGCAAAGAAAAAAAACCACTATGTGAGCTTATACTTCGGTTATGATCTATTTGCAAGCTTCCTCATGAGTAAAACACACCCAGATGAGTGTGATCCAAAGAACTACAGGTTCCAGTAACAACAAATATCATGGCTACTTCCCTTTTTTCCTCTCATGGAAAGGACTGGATCACACATGCTGCTGAGCAGTCTGGCTGCAACCCAATAAAGCACTCAAAGGAGTGCTGAGCTTAAGTATATGGGTAATCTACAAGGAGGGTATTTGCATACTTACAGGAAGTAGGCGATTAATTTTGATGGAGATAACAGTCATCCTTGATTCTTTTTTCCCTGCAGACTTGACAATGTGAAGTTTCTCATCAGTCCACCTAACCTTTTTAGCTGAAAAGGAATGTAAAATACGAGGAAGGAAAATATGAAGTCTTCCCTAAGAATCACATGCAATAGGGACTTTTTCTTAGATCATCTACATGAATTAAATGCGTCTTCTTTACAGTAACCTTTATGTGGGAACAAAACCAGAAAACTAAATAGATTGGTATGTCCTTTCCTACACTCTAGCTACGCTCCAGTTCTGGCTTCAGTTCTGTGTGGCATCTCTGGTACTATAGCACTACAAACTACAGTACATACAGAAATTATAAGAGTAATAGCTGACACCTGTCAAACTGGAGTGCCTTCATCACATAAGCCCAAACAGCGAACACTCAGGGGATAAGAAGCGTTTATACAATCTTTTCTGCAGGAAAATTACTGTGGGGTCAGGATTCAGAGCTGCTTGTCACTGCAGAATGGGCTATCTGCTCCATGTACTAGGAGAAAAACTGGCAGATATACATCAGAGAATAAACCTGCTTCCACAGGAGGCTGCACTGGATGAACTGATGGGGCATCTGTTTCCATCAGCAAGTCTTGTCAGTTCATTTTATTGATTCGCATGTCTGTCCTGAATCTTGTGCTGAACCTAGCACCTGTAATTGACCTTGGGCTTAAACCCCGAGCTTGTAAAAAGCAAATCCTTTCAAAGAATTTGGCTTATTTTCAGAAGACAGCTCCTGGACTTTTAGTCTAGGAGTCTTAAAAGGTTCCCTAAGCTTGTGGAGGACCAGGGCTGTGCTGTACTGACTATTCCTAGTCAATACTACTTTCCTTAGCAGAAGAGCTGGTATTTTCTCCAGTCTTGCTTTCTGCAGCACCTGTGTGCATGCAGACACGCACCATGCATGTACAACTGGGCGAATATTTTCTACTTAAAAGCATTTTAATTGTAAAGGCTTCTACGGCATTGTCATTCACAGCTTGATACATCCAGATCAAGAAAACATTTTGCTGTAGGAAATTATTTGAAAAGAGGAAAGGAAGTTGAAATATTAATCAGCCTAATCTATGGAGCACATACAGTCTTACTCTGCTAAGAAATATTAATAAGTGCTAGCAACAAATAAAGATTAGCTAATTGGGAACAATGCCTTTGTTATTTCTTAGCTGCGAGAATTCTTGTACATAATGAAATAAATCTACAAATTAAATGAAACACTAGCAAGAAAAAACTATAAAAGGTGAAATATTAAAGCATATGTAACCTTTCAAAATTTCACATGTCTCCCCAGATACCCGGCCTTTGCCACTTTTAAACCATCTTCTACACAGGAAGTCAGGAGTGTGTCAGTGAGGTCTGATTCATGGTCTTTCACAAATCAAAATTTTTATAGTTCCTCTGTTTCAGAAAATCTACAGTACCTTCATCAGGTTCCTTCTCTATCTTTTCCAGAAAGCTAATTTTTGGGGATAGCAGACGGAATCTTCTTTCCTCTATCTTGTCCTTTCTTTCCTTTCTGCTAGTAGAAAGTATGCAATGGGATTTTATCTCCACCTCACCAGCATTTAAAATCCTTTGTCATTCAGCCCTTCTTAAGGTCTGAGGCCATTCATCAGTCACGTTCTGTACCTGGTGAGATGGTTTATAAAAGACAAAGGTCTATTGACTACTCCCTTATTGTTATTTCATATGGCTGATTGCCACTGTGTTACAAGACTTAAATACTGGTCTGATGTTATAACAAATTGAAAACTTTGAACTTTGCTTTTCTTTATGCCTCCACTGAATAAATTCTAGCTTCAGTTACACTCATGGCAGTTTAGAAAACCAATGGGACAAAAAATTGGGTTCATCAGTTGGTTTACTAGTTGCTTAGGAGTATATTGTGACATTATTTTGTGTTTTGGAGTTAAAACCTGTTTTCAAAGAAAAGGTATAAAAGGATCAAATTTTTAAAAAAAGAGTATTGCAGTAAAACACTCATTTATCTTCAAACCTCTGTTAAGCATTTCTATCGTCATTCTAGTGGCCTAATGATTTCAAATTAAAAAATTATAACAAACCATCTACTATTGATTCATTACATGTAACAATGTAGAGAAAACATTTGGGTTTAATTGATTATGATGACCTACTGAAGTACTGATTATTCCAACTGTGCTTAAGGATGATAACCAATAATTCTTGTGGCACTTAATGAATAGTTTACATGAATCAAACTCTCCTAACACATACAGTTTCATGAACTTTTTATTCATTCTAACCAGGACAAAGACCTATGTTCTGCTGCAGCAATTTGTGACTATCTGTACAGCCTAATCTATGTTTTAAGGCAGTCTGATCAGACATAAACATTAGATGATGATAACACTTGTATTGAGTTCTCTAGAATACTCAAATATCTTACTGTAGATAAAAAATGCCATGGCTTTTAAAATTATTTTGTTTTTATTTTGGTATTCCATCATCTGATTTACCCTTGACATTGGTGTAAGTGTATTAAAACTCAGCTGATTTAACACTGGTTTTACATCGGTGCACGTCAGCAGCAGATTTACTGCCATCTTACAGCTGTTTTGCCCTATTTCTGTTAAAAGCAAAACAGCTTTTAACCTGTTTCAGTAACTACTTTAGCAGGGTTTACAACCACCTTGAATAAGAAGGCCCCATAAATATGTATGCCAATGGTACTGGTGGAGAAATCGCTGATGATTTACATCAATGTGAACTAAGGGTCATATCCTTTATGTTCAAGCATATGCATATCAAGCGATTTGACAGTGATTTTTTTTTGTTATTGTTGTTTCTATATTATGATTTTTTAAATGCAGTACAGTTTTCTTTCTTTGTTTCTTATTCACACACTATGGATTGATTTCTCAGGCAATAACTGGAGGCTGAAATGCTGGCCCCCTAAAATCAAAGTTAAAGGAACAGCTCCTGCTGCACCCAATAGGACTTTGGAAATGCACAAACATTCAGAAGCAGCATTGCAAATCCTTCCAAAATACTACAAGTACTGTCTTCTTGTAAGAATGCATACAGAGAGAATATAAATTTTTAGTTTGTTGAATCTGACCCAAGTTCTTTGACTGTTTGGATAGCAATTATAAAACATGCTATCGGGTGACCAGGTGGCAGCATAAAGGTAGATAAACTAGAAATTCTGCCTATAAAGATATCTTTCATATGGCTACAGAAGTTTTCAATAATTTATTTATTGTTCTTTTAGGTCAAAGCAATGGTATATTTAGTCATAATGAACTCAGCCCACAAAAAGCAAACAGAGAAAATTTGTCTTCATCTACAGTAGTCCAATCTCAGCCGTGCCAAAGCAAAAAGTCAGCATGTACTGCCAAATTGAAACAAAGGCTAATCCAAGTCATACCAGGCTCTGAGTTCACATTTAAAGTGCTGTTTTTGCACACTTGATTATAACTGCAGTGTCCACAAATAATTGGACTGCAAAGTCCATAAATGATTTGTCTAAGCTGCCTTTGTATCAGATTTACTCAATTATTAATAGAATTATGCATTTCATAACTGTCACACCTGCAAAGTCACACTCGGGAAACAAAAAGTCAAGGCACTGCCATTTCTGGCTGGTGAACAAAGCAGCAGTGATGAAGGTCCTGAGGGCCCAGGTAAAAATTCCTTTCATAATACAAGAGGCTGAATTCAAAATTAAGATCTCCAAATAGCCATATGATTCCAGAGTCCAGTGCTTTATAAATCAGATTCAGAAACAAAGTGCAGCAAAGTTCATCTCTGCATAGTAGTAATTTGTATCTTGACCTTGCTTTTGACATAGTAAATAATTCAAACCACATAGCTAGCTCTTAATGCCATAGTCACAAAAGCAGGCAATACAGGATGAGCGGCAACATCTGTTGTACATCACACATTTTTTAAAAAAAGTAATCCAGTTCAACAAATCTTGTCTTCAAACTAAATAGGCAAATGAATGCCAGCATGTGCTAGTTTGTGGGTTTGCTCCATTTTTGGTAAGGGCAGCTAGTTTAGATTCTTCTTAATGTCCTCTACCCTGCAGTGAGAGATCTATCATGAAAGAAAAAATAAGGTCTACCTTTATATACATCTATGAGAGTATTGGTATTACCACAACCAAAGAGCTACATTTCCATTCCTACTTTCAATACACTTCCTTATGATCTTTCTATGGATTTGTTATCCTATCATCCCACAATGTTAAAGGGAAAAAGGGGAAAGGGAGTGTGGAAAGGAGTAAAGGCTAAGGGAAGGCTGATCTTTCCTACGTTTTTTGGAAGACAACTTACATTTTGATCACAGCATGATTCAGAAATCATTTGGGATCCTATCTGTCTTGGAGTTAAAAATTGCCTTCTGTTGGAATGTTGCTCTGGCGGTGCTGAAATAACACAGTGGCAGTCACTCTAAACACAGTGTATTAATTTTTCACTGCATACAGAATCTACCATGTTTTAAAAATGAAAACATCCATATGTTCAAGAAGCATATTCAATTTGAGTTTGAAAAAGCTTACCCATTTATGCTAAGGTATAAAGTTTTAATGTACTGAAATCCCACCTGTCTCTCCATTTAATTAAAAAAAAAGAAACCAAGGTGATTTCAGAACTCAATGAGTATTTTTTTTATTTGTAAAGTGCTTTGCTTTTCCATCTATGTGACTTTGCTCCTTTACAGTTTGATAATTGATATAATATGAAACTCAAGACGCCCAATCAGATACATATTTATTTAATGGTTTATGAATACCAAATAGCTCAGGAACATATGTGAAAAGATTTAAAGTATCTATTCAGGAATCTCAGCAATGAGCAACATATAATAAGGTATAAAAGGCTATTTAGCAAAGGAGAAAGTAAACTTTCTTACAAAACGTTCTGCTGCAGAGACTCAAATCAATGGAAAAACTCTTACTGACCATAGCAGAAACCTGAGTCACTGTATTTTGTTTCTATTATAGTTAAACACATTTAATTCTTCCCCAAACTTGGGTTGCCTAATGGTATGTTCCCAGAAATACTACAATGATACATTACATAGAAAAATTTTGTAGGATTGAGTTATAAAACCTAGATATAAATTTCCAAAATACCATTCTTTTATTGTGTTCAAATCTGGAATTTTGGATCAGGAAAGGAGTGTGGCAGGACTTCGGTACTTCATATTGTCTCAGATGTTCCCCAGCTAACACAGAGTCAATACAAAGCACATGGCTGCTTGGTGCTTTAGCACCTAACATGACAAGATTCATATACATTACAAATTATTCTGAACAGGTTGCTTTGACTTTCTTTCCTGTAGCAGACTGTGAAGTTAATAACCTCAGTTATTTTATTGCAATTATTGCAGTCATTTTAAGGTTTGCAGTTTACATGTTTCTCTAATAGGTATGCGTGAGTAGTTCACATCTTACTGCATGTTGCAAAGACTTCACATAAAATATAAAACATATGGAACCTGAGCTGTTCAGAAAGTGCAGATGTTGGTATTTGCATGCCTTTGCAAGTATTATTTATCTAGAGTCCAAAATGGAAAACTGAAGCTTAGAAGCATTCCCAGTTTCTCAGCAGTGAAATAAAATTTTGCTCTTTGAAGGCTAAAGAAATTATATTATTATACATATAAACAGAAACCAAGCTGCCCAGGCCTTGGAAGAGAGAACTGATACCAAAACCAGTGGGCGCATCCCAAAGAGGAGGGCTTGCTCCTGTAGCTGGTACAGGAAGAAACAATGCCACAAACAACCTGGTTTCTCCTTTACTAGACCTCCAGACAGCTACAAGAGGTTAAACAGGCAGAAAAATCATATCCATTTGCAATGCTACATGGATTGTAGCTGCTGTAGAAAATGTCTTGTTTTACCTATTACAGAACTAGATCTAAGTTACTAGGAAACACATCAGAAATCATCCAAGTTTTCATGACTATGGCTCATTTTCTCATGAGGGAAGGTCATCCTAGTAAAGGGAGATAACAAAAATTACAGTGATACCTGTAGCTAGAGATATTGAATACTCTGTTCTGTTCAGAGTGAGGTTCTACTTACAGCACCACCAGCTTCATAAAGATGAGGTATCAAAGCTGATAGTCTCCTGCTTTCAGCTTCTTAAGAGCTCTGGCCAGTTGCTGACGGAAAGGAGGAACCATGCTTTAAGAGACTACAGCGTGATCCGGTCTCCTCCAAGGGAATCTGACAGGTTTCTCCACAAGTAAGAGAATATGAGCTATGAAAATAAGGATAGGGTGACACCAGGCGCTTCTAATCTGCAAATTTCTGCCAGCTAAGCAAGGATGTCAAAAGGTATGTCCCCTGCTCAAATATACATTTTAACCAGGAAACATCCCTCAAGTGAGAAGTATTGATTCTGTTGGGACTATACCTTTCCTTCCTGAACTGTCAGGAAAGGCTGGAATAACCTATCTTGAAAGAGCTAAAGCAACACCATGTAGCTCTGTCCTGCCTTTCAAACCATGGGGAGAAAGAATAATGAACAAGGATAGACTTAACTATTAGCATTGGCACATAATTGATCAGATTCATTAAGGGTGCTTCTGAAATTTCAGGTTACCGAAAACCTCGGTTTAGGCCCATTACTCTATTTACTCACTAAAGAAGGATCACCAGTCTCTTAATTCTTTCAAAAAGAATTAGCTTTTTATATGTGCTGATGTTCTAAGACAGAAATTATTATAACCCCCCCAGCAGAAAATGTAATCAGTAACACGCACGTGACGTTTAATGGAGAAATAGATTAAGTTGCTGAAACTACGTTTTGTATGTTTGAATACCTAATGAACATTGACAGTGGGCAACGGATATTCATAGGCTGGTGCATCAGCAGCAATGCGATCTGCTTAACAGGCTTACATCACTGCTCTTTAACAAGCGTGTACCATTCTACTTACATATATTTCTGTAGTATCCATCACTGCAATTTGCATGTATTTTTCCAGTGGGATCATCAAGCATCTATGAGTTACCATATCAAGGAGCTGCTTACAGTACAAAAATCTTCCCCACTACCTCATTGAGAGAAATATTCTGGTCCATATTTGCTACTGTCGTGGTTTCAGCTGGGATAGAGTTAATTTTCTTCTTGGTAGCTGGTACAGTGCTGTGTTTTGGATTTGGTGTGAGAAAAACACTGATAGGACATGGATGTTTTTTGTTGTTGCTGGGTAATTATACTAAATCAAGGACTTTTCAGCTTCTCAGGCCCTGCCAGAGAGAAGGCTGGAGGGGCACAAGAAGCTGGGAGGAGACACAGAGACACAGCCAGGACAGCTGACCCCAAATAGCCAAAGGGATATCCCATACCATATGACATCATTCTCAATATATAAGGCTGGAAGAAGAAGAAGGAAGAGAAGGGCATTCAGAGTGATGATGTTTGTCTTCCCAAGTCATTGCTAGGTATGATGGAGCCCTGCTGTCCTGAAGATGGCTCAACACCTGCCTGCTGATGGGCAGCAGGGAATTAATTCCTTGTTTTGCTTTGCTTGCATGTGTGGCTTTTGATTTACTTATTAAACTGCCTTTATCTCAACAAGAGTTTTCTCACTTTTACCCTTCTGACCCTCTCCCCCATCCCGCTGTGGGGGGAGTGAGCGAGCAGTTGCATGGGGCTTGGTTGCCAGCCGGAGTGAAACCATGACAGCTGCTGGTGATGCATCTCACATAGCCAGAATCCAAACTCTGAAGCAGCTTTGGCAGACTAAAGAGGTGCACCTTGTGCCATCTCCTCTGATCAGGTACAGGACTGCTACTTATGACTTATGTGGATTGTTTCTAAGATTACCCTTCCCACTGTCACCTTTCATTCACCAAACTCCTTGAAATAACTCTTAGAAAATATTTGAGAGACCAGTCTGCAGGTAGGAAAAAAAAAAATTAAAAAAAATTGTGCTTTACAGTTACCTATACATCTGATTCAGTCCTCCTAGAAGTTGTTTCATGTAGCTAAAAAGTTGTAGTAATTTTTATCAAGATGGGCAGGACTGTTGTCTGGTGTATCTTTTTCACTGACCAGGATCTTGATCTGGGGACACTGTTGCTTTTGTTTAACTGCCTGGTATCTTTTCAGCACTTAAAATTCCTGAAGACATTTGCGTAATTCATCACCTGTCCAGGCAGTAAGGAAAATCCTTTCCTGAAACCCAAGGCACAAACTCTTGCTACTTAATTCTGGCAGAGAAGAAACAGCTCTCTCCTGCATTAATTAAATCATTGGCTTAATGATTCCCTTGGGGCAAGGAACTGTTTTACCTCAGTAACATCATAGAAAACTACTGTTTTGTATTAACTAGCTTGGGAAAACATGATTAGTGCTTGTAACGTATAAATATCATGCAGGACTATGAATTTAGTTCACTGCTAGTTCTCAACAGGACTAGCTCTGATGGTAACTATCAACAAAAGTGGGGAGAACAGTGCCTGGTGAAATCAAAGGATGATGCATGCAGGGAGAATGAAGCAACGTGCTGCCTTTTGTGCAAGGGAAAACTGAAGTACAAAGAAATTAGATGACTTCATTACTATCACATGTCACAGAGCAGAGGCAGGAAGATATGAGAAATGTTCTGACTTAAGGATCAATTTCTTAATCATGGGGGAAAACAGTCTTTGAAAGGATAATATAGTATCTGTACCTTGAGAAATGTGTGTCAGATGAATAGTGTTCACTAGAGATTGCAAAGTATAGGAACTCTTTATTGAAAACTGGTATTTGATCCATAATAAACCAACTAACCTTCTTATCAAACTGATAACAGCATTTTTTTCTTCTGTTTCAACTGTCCTGTTCTCCAGTGTACTACTCAATTCCCAGTTCAGCAAGGAATAGAAATGAGATTTTTATTTCCTGCAGTTCAACAAACTATATTGACAGCATATTCTACTTTCCCATGGCCATATTTTCATGGTCCATTCCCTTGTAAACTTTCTTTTTACATCATTGCTTTCAATTTTGTTCTAAAAAATCCCATTTTTAGTAAATTCCTATTTGGACAGTTCTGTCACATTAAAAAAATAATGAAACTTTTGGTTCACCCAGTGCCAACAAGAATGGTACACTATTCCTCATTTCTCAGAATCATGACTTTGTCTTTGCACTAACCAAGGTAATGAGAAAGTCTTTAATTTTCCACATACATTCAGTCCCCAACTTTACTTGTCAGCTAAACTGCCAATTTGAACCTCTCTAATTCTTTTTAAAATAATAAGCTTTTTATTTATTAGGAAAATCCTAAATTTTCATTTTCTACCATGCCCTCTGGATTCCTCTAATTCATATTCTGATAGACTCGGGATCTCAACACCCAGGTTTCAGCCGGGGGTTAATGGAAATGAACAGTTAGTTCATAAGGGTTATTTTTGTCGTATGTTGCCAAAGATACTTTCTCATCAATGTCCTATTGATTTCAAGAGCACCTTCCTCAGTTAGTCCCCTTCCCAGCTGATCTCACTCTCAGGTCAAAGAGCTAAATTTCATCTGCACATATTGCTTTTCCTCCTCAGCCTAGTAAGATAGTGACTGTTAACGCCAGCTTTTCCATCTTCGACTGCTCAGGAGCAGGAATTCATTCGTTGTAATTTCAGGTATTGTTGCAGGATCACTGCAGAACACTGTTGAAAGAATTAGTTTATTTTACTCTGTATTTAAGGTTGGTATAACCTTTGCTGGCTGGAGCACTGTGTGTCACTGCAGTGCATACCTGCTGAATTTTTATTTCAGCTTCCTCCAGCCACCAGTTTACCTACTCTAAATGTGTTTTGAAACTGGAAGGTCTAGCAGCCATAGAAGCATCACATTACTGTGCTTGCCATCCTGGCCAGGCCTGGAAGAAAAGCTATATATGACATTTGGTTTGGTTTGGTTTGGACAGCTGCAGTAGGAGATACAGGAACAGAGCTTGGCCTCTGATCTACCCACAACAGGCAGCTAGAAACATGCTTCATTGCTGATGGTCTCCCCATCATAGAAATATTCCTACACCAGTGGGAACTACAGATGGAGCTGGAGCGTTGAACCAAAGAATGGTGTTTTAGGAATAACTCTAGCTATTATAAATTTGGCAGTTTTATACCGTGCCTTGGATCTGTTCATTTCCAGTCTAGGAAAGGTATCACTGAGCCATGTTTTGCTCCCTGTCCTGGCACCTGCCAGGGGAGTCAGCCAGTCACAAGATCTGGCTCAGTTACTTATAACTTCCATGTTCCCACAGGATTCCAGGATATAGAAATAGGAACACATCATGTCTTCCCCAGGCAGCCATAAGCAGAGCTCACCAGACAGGTATGAGCATGCTACACTTGTACTGGACATCTATTCTTTGTTAAGATTAGTGGGTTCAAAAGCCAGCAGGGAACAATGTTAAGATGCACTTTGGTCTTCCACCTAACGCTTGGCCTTTCCCTGAATTCATCCTCGTGTCAAATCTAATCACTGTTCTTTGATCTTAATTTTTAAATTTCCAGTGAAAAAGAATCCATCAAAAACCTATATGAGCTGTTCCTTTTAATTAATTAACAAATGTAATTATTTAAATGAATTAATTTTATTAACAACTATTTAGCTGCTAATTTACTTCTCAGCTAAACGTATTGTCTGAATTTGTCTTCAGCTTCCACATGCTGGATCTGATTATACTTGTCTCTGTGTATGACACCAAAGAGGCTTCACAACTGTTCTGTTTCCAGAACAGCCTGTACGTATCGTGACCAAATTACCGCTGAAATTTCCCTCTGAAAAGCTTTATTTATTTAGGTCAGCTAGTCTGTCCCTTTAAGGTATATTGTCTGTATTGGTTAGCATACTGATCATTCATGCAGCTTCTCTTTGAAACCTCTCAAATTTTTCTTGAAACGGGAAAACCAGAGTTCAGCACAGAGTATGGGAAGGCAACGAAATACTGGGGGACCAGAGCCCTCTGCTTGGCACTCTAGTCCTGTGACCTAGTAGATCACACTGACCTTCAGCACTTGAGGGGTATCTGCACTCCCACCAGTGCAGTGCCAAGAGGGAAATCAAGCCCACGGAGCTTTGATTTCACACCCTTTGTCATGGTTACAAGGACTGCATGTCCACATAGCATTTTTACCAGCAATAAAGTTAAATTGATTTGCCAACATGTGCAGAGTTAAATGCTTCAGGACCCTGTGTTCTGAATGTTCAGAATGCAAGACTAGGCAATACCCTAAAATATGAGTTCAACCTTGCTTCCCCCAGAAAAGAAACTACACCGAGAAGAGCAGTGATACCCTTGGGCATGTATACCAAGACTCCAGCTGCAGAGATGAGGTAAATCCACACCTGAAGAGTGCTCCTCCAGCTCACACCATCACTAACATAGATGCACTGGTAAGATCCCAGGTCTCTTTCTGAAGCAAAGTTTCTCTAAACTGAGGCTTCCTTTCCATGGCACTGAAATGGAGATTTATTTAAAGCTAAACTGTTAAATTATCCAGTCCATAAGCAGTCAACAGTACTTCAAGCACTATCCAATACTGTCAGTGAACTCACCCCACCAATAAAGCAAATCCTTCCTGATCAGCCTCTTGCTGGAGGTTCTGTGAAGCCACCGCCTTCAGTTTCCTCTGGTGAGCAAGAATTTAGATTTGATAGTGTGGTAAACAATTTCAGGCTTCTTAAATGCCACAGGTATGGTGACAACTCCTCCCCCTGAGACACTGATGAACAAAAAGTTGGAATTTTTAATTATACCTTTTAAGGACTGAGGAAAGTAAAAGAACAATTTTTCCTGTTCTTTACAGTATGCATAAGGTGAATATACATCCTGTGGAAGTTGGGTGTTACATTAATTAATTTGGTGGTATGAGAGTTAGGCCATACACTGTTCACAGCCAAACATATAACTACTAAAGTGTCCAGTGTGAAGGAGCTAAGCCTCCATCATCCTAATTCCCAAAATATTGTTTGTGCAGTAACCATAGTCTTGGGCCCATTTACTTATTTTTATGTGGTTTCTTTTAGATAAAATAGTTTTTTGTCAAAAACATCTTCAAAAGACACCAACTTGTTACTGTACATAGTCAGCAGACTGACTACTGACAAACCTGTGATTAAAAAAAGTGAAAAGAACTCAGTCATTCCCCCTCTCTATAGATAGTGGTGTTTAAATTTGCTGTAGTTAAAGTTTTATAAAATTACTTCATAATTTTAGGTTGCCAGAGGCAAACAGGAAAGGACTACTTGTCATCTGGTATGCATAAAAGTAGAGTTGCTGTTCATCACACCCAAGTCAGACTTTATGTTAGGTTGTATTTCTCCTCATTACACTCTGGGGTGTAATCCTACACCAGTTTTACAGCAGGGTCACCCCTCTACCTTCAGTATGGTTATTCTTCTTCTCTACCAGTATAAGCCCAAAAGAAATTTTGTTGTTCGTTCTGTTCACAAATGAGGAACAAATCACATGACAAACATGCTCACAATGTCTTACGGCTTTTACAGAGATCTATTATTTGAAAAATTCCCACAGCAAATAGAACTAAGAGCAGAAATCTATAAGCACAATTGCCTCCTTCTTCAGGCCGATTTGTATTTCATACTCACACAAGCTCACAAAACAAGTCCAAAAGAGCAACCACCTTGCTTCTTGCCACCGAAGAGCTAATCACAGCCACACAGACCTTTTTCTCCAACAAGGTACTACGGGGAGAAAAAGTGGTGTTTAAAAATAATGTGTGACGTAAGAAATTTGAACATTTAAGAAAAGTAATCATAGAACTCAACCTTTACTCTACCTTATTTGAGTACTTTGGTGAAATAAAAACATGTAAGTTCGTACCTTAAAATGTTTTTTCTATTAATTTTAGAAAAAGGGAGGCAAAGCGAAGCAGCTTTTACATGCTTAATATGCCTGTTATTTTTACCTCACATAGGAGGCAGTTATTGTGGTACCCAGGCGTAGCATGGGTCACTTCACGCTGTCATCAGATGGGGCTGGTCTGCTATGTCACGGAGGAAGCACCATCTCTAGGAAGAGACAAACTTCATTTTGGATTTGCTTAATTTTAAGCTTAAAGGTTCGATAAACTGTTCTCTGGTAATTACAATACACTACAGCCACCGTGAACTGCCTTGTCATGAGTAAGTAGTTCCCACACACCATGAGTTACACAGCAGCTGCACAGCGTTTACCTTTAGTACATCTGTCAAGGGCTTACAGAAATGTTTTGTCTTTAGTGCTCTGGCACTAAATTACAAAACACTCATTAAATAAAGTATTATTAGTTATTATTAGTCATATATTTTCATACATCAATGTTACAATTTTCTTTTGAAATTCAGAGGGAACATTGTGCACTCATAAATGTGAGGAGGCACAGTTACTCAGGCAGTCAGTTGGATGGGACACGTCTAGGAGGCATTTTGCCCCTTAAAATGCCATCAGGAAATTACTGAATAACCCACTGCTCTAACCATGACTTTTGTCACATCATATTCCTACCTAAAGCAAAAGATTCTCTCGCAAATGCAGGATGATGATGGAAGGAGCAGGCAGAAGCAGCAGCTGGGCTGTGAAGGAGAACGTTATTAAGAGAAACTTGACTGTCTGACATTGCAATAATACAAACAATGATTTCTCCAAGGAAATGGCTTTCTGTAATCATATTTTCTCATTGTAAGATTGCTGTACCATGAAAGTCTCCTTTTCAAGGAGCTGGGCACAGTCCACAATATTTTAATTTTTTCTACTTTGCACGTGCAGATTAAAAGTTATACACTCTGTGTAAACCCTACATTAATCCATCTTCTCACATACTGACCCAAGCAACCCCTTCTGATGCAGCTTTCTAGGGTCAAACTCTTTCCTAGGATGGAGGAGATGGGGTAGGGGATGAACAGTGGAGGAATAAATTCTTCCTTATTTGATAGTGCATTGATTAATGCGTCTAAGGCTTTTCAAAGCTGTATTGTGACAGTGCCCGCATTTACCTTTGAAATAAATACTTTCAGCAGGTGTTTGAGGGGGTCTGTTCTGTGAAGGAGGAGTGGGCAAGAAACTGGAACTAACACAAGGTTTCTAACTGCCTCTGAAAATGGTGTGTGCCTGGCAGAGGTCATTATCTCAGTGACTGGGCAGGACCTTAATTATTAACATACAGGCTCCAAATGACATTTTCCTTAGTGGTAACTTTTGAATAATAAGGCAGGAGGAAAGATAAGGCAGGAGGAAAGACAGCTGGAACACCTATGGTGGAAGCTATAGGCACAGTCTGATCATCAGGATCATAGCTAGACCAGATGCCATATTTGTCAACACATATCATATCTATAACAATGATCTCTGCCATTTTACCTAAAGCAACAGAGGATAAAGAAGTCAGCGTTGTTCAGTAATCAAGGCTGAGGTTGGCTATTAGCAATGATGGAAAAATCCAAGAATTTATACCAAAGCCAGCCTTACCAGATTGGAGCATTTCTTCTCTTCGAGCATGCAAGAGGACTTCAGCTAGACACTTCAGCTAGAGGAGAATATATTTTTTTTTTTATTGAACCTTTTCACTCTTGGGATTTTTGTCAGTTTTTTTTATATAGCCAGAGCATAGCCAAATCTCCTAGCTGACAGCTTCTATAAACGGTGTTTGTATTTTATCAAAAATTAGGAAAAATAAATTCTAACTGAACAAAATATCATCGGTGGACACTAATGTACTGTCTCACCTTTTCCACATCAATAACCTTTCATCTTTCTCATGTCCTCAATTTTACTTTTTTACAGAATGTCTTCATTTCACCAGGATCATGAACGCAATACTTTCAACTTGTGAAAGTTTCTTAGTCTTCCCATTTGTAAAAAGATTTAAATGTTATTGGCCTGCTCTGAATGCAAACCTACTACCGTTGGAGGACTCTACATATTATTTGACCTTTCCTTATTGTTCAGTGGAAAAGGTTCTTGTCTGAAACTTTTATTGCATTTCTTCCTGTAAGTTTTTATTACCTCAGAGTTCTTCTCTTCATTTTCACTGAGGTTCAGAAAACCTAAAAGGCAGATCTAAGAAAACATATATTCCAAACTTCATTGTTTAAGAAGGACTTTTTGTTTCACATACCTCTATTAAATGATTCAATTCTTCAAAATTTGGGCCCCATGCAGTCATTTACAGTTGTACAAAGGTAAGTCTTGCTTCTACATCCATTTGTGTAAATCAAAACAGGCATGCCAAGATGCATGACAGCTGGTTACGTGTATGTTTAACTCACCATATCTATTTTTTACTAAAGATTCTTATAACAGGAGTGCTCAGAGCAGAATTTAGTAACAGGTCCGGTGTGATACCTGGTTTCAGCTGGGATGGAGTTAATTTTCTTCCTAGTAGCTGGTACAGGGCTGTGGGTTTGGATTTAGTATGAGAATAACGTTGATAACACAGCGATGATTTAGCTGTTGCCAAGCCGTGCTGACCCTACCTCAAGGACTCTCCAGTTTCCCAGGCTCTGCCAGTGAGCAGGTGCACAAGGAGACGGGAGGGAGCAGGGCCAGGACAGCTGACCCCAACTAGCCAAAGGGCTATGCCATACCATAGAGCGTCATGCCCAGTATATAAACTGGGAGCGGCTGGCTGGGAGGGGCCCTTTGCTGCTTGGGGACTGGCTGGGCATTGGTCAGTGGGTGGTGAGCAACTGTATTGTGCATCACTTGTCTCCCTTGGGGTTTATTTCTCTCTCTCTGTTATGTCCCTTTTCAATACAGTTAGTAACAGTAGTAGCAGTATATTTTACTTCAATTATTAAACTTTTCTTACCTCGACCCATGGGGTTTGCCTTTTATCCAATTCTCCTTCCCATCCCATCAGGCAGAGGGGGAGTAAGCAAGCAGCTGTGCAGCACTAACTGGCTGGGGTTAAACCATGACAGAGAGCTAACATTTCTAAGGTTCCTAAGTTGTCTTGCCAGAAAAGCTGATGAACATCTATCCAAAAGAACAAAAATAGTTTCAGAGGGATAACATCACAGAAATTCCAAGTTTAAGATATTATGCTCCCTATCTTCTATGTAAAAATTTATATCACATCTGGTATGACTTGTCTTCCATGAACATAGTTTATTTAAAGATTGTGACACCTAGAAGGATATTGAGGCGTTTGATTTTTACTTTTTCTTTACATTTCTAAACTTAAGAAGGAGACATGCACATCCAAAGCAAGCTTCATTTTACACTGAGAATACCAAAAGAGCAAATGAAAGTCAGATCTTCTGCAGTGGCACACAGAAATACGTCTCCTTCAGAAGGCTCTTGTCTCACCATCATAGTTGTCTTAGAACAAAAATGTTACATTCACACTGATAAAGCATCCTTTGCAGACACAAATAGGCATAGAGAACAAACACATTCTAAGACTAAGTGTAAGGTGATGTGCCCTAAGGAAGAAAACTACATAATATGTGAAAACAGAGGAAGACTCTTTTCAAAACCTGAACAGTTGCCCTCCTACTGGTATCTCTCTTCAGTAAATAATGCATTTAGTCTACTCTCATCAATAGCAAGTTGAATTAAAACCTCAGTTTTTACCTTTACAGCTACAGAAGGAAATGTTACTATTCACCCTAGCAACATTCACAAGCATGTCTGTACACTGTACACATTTGTACACTGGCACTCTGCAAGAACCAGAATTTTCAGTAGCCTTAATTACAGCTAAGAAAAGGCACTCAAATGATTCCTGAAATGACAAAACACCCTTACATATTTCACTCTCTGTTCTACACCTGCATTTCTGTTGGTTGGCAAAGCTGTTTAGTGACCATAATCAGAACACAGCCAAATTTCTTGCAGAACTCTGTCCTAAAATCACCTATTGTAAAACAGTAACTGATGAAAACAAGGGTAAAGTAAGCTTCTAGTAAGTGCTTTTCACACAGTACATATATTCCACAATGTGTCCATGCCATTAACTTTAGTACGATCCTTATTTTTTCACACCGGAGCTTGTGAAGGAGGCGACAAACTACAGCATGATGGAAACACACTCTTGACAGATTTGTCAGCTGATGGCAAGATTATATGGAATCTATCTCCTAATTCATAAGATAGTGGGAGTGTGCATGGTGTGCCTTCATATGCTGTCAAGCATACACACTCTGTTGAGTAGCACTACCAGTATGCCAGGTGTAATGCAACCACGAAGAGAAAGAACATGTCTGTTTTGGAGAACACAGCTCAGCCGCAGGCAAAATATACTGGGAAAAAAAGGCAGACCATGTATATGTGCCTTTATTGTTTGTTTTGGTTTAGGTAAATGATTTTTATTATAAACACACTATTTATAGTTACATTTAAAATTATTTCTTCAGAGGGATTTGAGCTGTAAAGGATTGGGTTTATATGAGTTTCCCCTTTTGCATTTAGAATAATCCCCAAATTTAAATAGTTACAAGCAGCTATTCTAACTCTCATTATTATACAGGTCATTGCTCCTCTCTACATCACTCCTTGTTATCACCTCCACTAGACTAATGTATTCATACATTTTCATCTGCAGCTGTGGTATGCAGGGAGGTAATATTTAAAGGAAGTCATTATGCCATTTTTCCTTACAGTCTTTTAAAAAGACCAAGTCACATCCATCCAGGTTTTTCAAGTTCATACCCAAGGCCAGATCACAACACCAAAGCCAGTCTCTCAGATTAAAAATGGTGCTTACATAAACTACGTGTGACAACCCTGGAAATTTTGGGAAGATCAGCAATTTTCCCCTTCTAATTTTTCATATCGCACTTCTCAAATATACTTCATTTCAAGAATCAGCAGTGCAATGGAGGAGCTGCTGGCAAATGAAGAATGTTGTAAATCATACAGCCATAATGGAAGGTAAAAGCCACATTAAAATTCACTGTGCTTTTCTACAAGGATTTGTAGCGAAGATTTGAGTAACGTAAGTTCACACGTGCCTGAATTAAATTGGTCTCTGCTGTACACCCATCCATTACTGCAGGGGAACAGAGAGGGACTTAAATAATGCATAGGGATTCCACCACTGTTCAGGACAGAAAATGGATACTGATGCCAATCAATTCAGCCCATGAAAACGAAGCCAAAAACTGTACACTTTCAAATCATAATTCTGTCAGAAGAGCAGGACTAACTCCTGCTCTGAAGGGGAAAAAAAATAAAAATGCACTGGACCATGGTAGAGTCTACAATAATGCATCTAAAATCAAAACACCTGACATAAGCAATATGAATCACATTAATATGAGCTCAAGGTCTCATGAGAATAAATCTACTCCATTACTGTAATACACACACAGTACCTAAGAGTTCTTTTACTCAGACACTGATTGAGCTTGACTTTGCTTATTTAGGAACTGGTCGCTACTTCAGCATTATGGAAATGAAAGAAAAATAGGACAAGACACATGGAGTAGTCTCATCAAGAAGCCGCACTGTTGTAATGTCCTTACGGTTTTGTGAACTTTGAGTAACCCACGATGGTTTCATATATTTGTCACTTTTTTATTCCCCTTCATTTCTCTCCTGCTTGCAGTTATACAATAAGGTGATAGGAGACAGTTCTGCGTGACAGGAACACAAATTGCACAGCAGTTAGATTCAGTCTTGGTGCAACATCACTCCACAGATTTCAGAAACTTCGAAAGATCGATATCATTTACAGCGCAACACCACCAAAACATGAAGATCCATAAACAAAGTATGGCTTCAAGTGCAAATAATTCAAAATGAAAAAGCACAGCCCACAAGTGAAAATCAGAGGCAGTATGGAAAGGCATATATGAGTGCACCGTAGGATCATGCGTGGTAATCAGACCAGTGAGTACGTGCTAGCTGCTTCCAGCAAAAGAACACTTCATACTGGGGAGGAAGATGGCACCCCCCGCTCACACTACTCACCTAGCCAGCATTATAGATGGCCAGAGTGAGACTTCTCATGAGGTCTTAGTTTATGCCCTGAAGTGTGAGTTTTGATTGCCCTTACTTTATTCTGAGTAATATTTCTGGTAACAGCAATCTGCCAGTTCCCCAAATCCAGTAAAAATATTATTTTGATGACCTCCAGTGAAAACGTGTTCCTGATTCATATTACACACCATGTGAAAAGGATGGTGTTTTGTAAGATGGTGTATTTGTTACATATATATTCACAACACTGAGATGTATCCTGAGGATACATTTCACAGACATGGTTAAATTACTTGCATTATACCTCTTTTATCCTCTCACTTCCTGTGTCTGAATTCAGTTTTCCAAGACATTTATTTTTCTATTACAGATTCTGGACAGCTTCAAAGAGCCATTCTTAAAAAATGCCTCTCTGACATAGATTTTCTCCATCCCTCACTATGTATGTGTTAAACTACATATATGTAAAGAGAAAAGGAAAGATAATACATGTAGTTCGCATACAACGATTAGTAAAGCTTCACGTCTACCTTAATATCTTCAGTTTCACCTATCAAAAGCTGATGTTGCTACCATCACCCCCTTAAAACCACTGGTATATTATTGTTAATAAACTAACTTAAAACAGCTAATAGTAAATGTAGGGTACTTAAAAATTACTTTAAAATGGATTTTGCTCTTGTGTTTGATAAGAAAAGTGCTATTGAGGCTTTACACCATTTTGCATCCTTTTTTGATCCAAAGATTATACACTCTACCGACATACCTTGAAATGTGAAAATACAGGGCACTTATTGCCTACAAGGAAAGTAGGGTGCCAGCCCTGAAAAAATAACCTCTCTTCCTGCCCAAGGACACAGATAAGGCTGAGAGACTCTTCACCGAGGCTTTTAAAAGCCTGCTAAACGATCCCTATTGCCTTTGTCAGACACATCTGCATTAAAGAAAAACGCAGTGGTAATTATAGTCCCTAGCATTCTGTAATTTCTATGCAAATTAGACATCGGGCTTCAAGTTGTTAGCTGAAAAAGGCTTGAAATCCTTTCGCATTTGTGAGTTCCTGTGGCAGGTGTCATCCTCAATAACCAGGGAGAAACCAGTCTCTCCCAAGTTCTGTATTTTCTTGACCGTACACAGTAGGGCAACGCTTGCTCTTTTTATCTATTGCATGCTTTATCGTTTACAAAACCTTGTTTCTAGAAACTAAAGAAACAAATTTCCACCAAGTATCAACAATCCTTACACATTTGGGGGAGAAAAATTATATCTTCATAACTTTTTACGCAACTCCCCTTTCTCTAAGCTGTTAAGCTGGAAAAGTAGGCTGGCTTTTCTAGCATCTGAGCTATGTAAACAAGATGTTATTTCCACTTGGAAGAATAATAGTGTCTTTGTGTTAGAGAGGGGTATATAATAAAATGGGTGATGATTATGGGCTTGGATAGGTCAGGAGGAATGGACTATTAATGGGTTTATGCTAGGTGTAATTTTAAAGCAGACAGCCTAGCACTTCGATCCCAGTCTGTTGAAAGTATATCCATCGTCAGATAAGATTGTTATAACGCTGCACATATGTTCTTCCTATCTACCCCAAAGCAAAGAAGTCCTTAAATGCTGACAGCCTGAGGCATTCAGAGGCCACACTGCTCACCTTCAACATGACAGAAAGTCCGCTCAGTCACCTGAGCGAAATGTGAGCATCTGCAACAAACATCCATAAAAAATTAACAGCAGCAGCAGTTGTTTCTAATGTGGTTGCTGGTCTCCAGAGTTTCAACCCATATTTCTCCATTCAAGAAAGGTGGTTGTATTCCCTGGCTTGCCCTGCAGGACAGAAGATGTGTTGGATCTGGAATGCCCTGTCGTCACCCTGAGCACAAGCTGCAAATCCAAAGGACTCTACGTGCTTCTGACAGGCAGAGTGACCCTTCATCATGAGCATAGTGGGGCTCGTTGGCCCAGCTTACTGCACTGGCTGAGCAAGCTCCACACCCAACAAGTGCATCAACAGCGACTTGCACTTGGCGATTATTGAAGGGAGTCCCACCCAGCAGATGTTTCCTATTAACATGTTACTGAAAATATCCTTCAATTTAGAGATTTCCCAAAACTGAAAACGACAACGACAAAGAAAAGAAGAAACATCTCTTCATTTTTGTCCAATTCAAGCTCACCAGAGGGAAGGGAAGGAAATAGGAACAGAACAAACCTTTAACATTCCTATAGTATTTCAAAATGGAAAAATTCCTGAACAATTCTTTGCCCCTAATGTTTAAGGACAATCACTTTTTATGACACCAAGCTGCGGGGTGCAGTCAAGATGCTGGAGGGAAGGCATACCATCCAAAAGGACCTTGACAAGCTTGAGAGGTGGGCCCGTTCAAATCTCATGAAGTTCAACAGGGTCAAGTACAAGGTCCTGCATGTGGGCCAAGGTAATCCCAAGCACAAGTACAGCTGGGCAGAGTATGGATTGAGAGCAGCCCTGGGGAGAAAGACTTGGGGGTGTTGGTAGATGAGAAGCTCATCATGGCCTGGCAATGTGCCCTTGCAGCCCAGAAAGCTGACCATGTGCTGAGCTGCATCAAAACGAGCATGGCCAGCAGGCCGAGGGAGGTGATTCTCCCCCTCTACTGCGCTCTCATGAGACCCTACCTGGAGTACCACGTTTAGCTCTGTGGTCCCAAACATAAGAAGGACAGAGACCTCTTGGAGCGAGTCCAGGGGAGGGCCATGAAGATGGTCAGAGAGATGAAGCACCTCTCCTCTGAAGACAGGTTTAGATAGTTGGGGTTGTTCATCCTGGAGAAGAGAAGGTCTGGGGAGACCTTATAGCAGCCTCCCAGTACCTAAAAGGGGCCTACAAGAAAGCTGGAGAAGGGACTCTTTACAAGGGCATGTGGTAGTAAAACAAGCAGTAATGGTTTTAAGCTGAAAGAAAATAGGTTTAGATGATATACTCGGAAGAAATTCTTTACTGTGAGGGTGGTGAGGCACTGGAAGAGGTTGCCCAGAGAAGCTGTGGATACCCCATCCCTGGAAGTGCTCAAGGCCAGGTTGGATGGAGCTTTGAGCAGCCTGGTCTAGTGGCAGGTGTCCCTGCCCATGGCAGGGGAGTTGGAACTAAAGGATCATTAAGTTCCCTTCCAACCCAAACCATTCTGATTCTATGATAACCAGTCAGGGTCAGGGCGTGATATGCTATCCATGCTTTCATGCTTCATCTGATATCTTAAAAAGCAAAATGACCTGCAAATCATATCAGATGTACATTCTCCCGTAAATGTAGGGGCCACAGGAGTCTTCATAAATTTGTCAGTTCTGATCTTCCACAGAGAAAATAAAACTTACAAGGGCTAAAAAATGAAGGTCAATCTTTCAGACCTGCCATTCTTCAGAAAACAGTAGACTTTTTTCCATATCAAAACCCAAGCCTTTCTTGAATCATCATAGATTAAAACAGCTTCATAAAAACTGGGGAAGAAAAAGTACGTTGCTAGGAAAGGAAAGAGGTGACGACTGGTAATTATGTCATGTTCTTATTTTCTGTTCTAGGGGGAAAATGGTATTTTGAGGAATAAAATGAATTATTAAAAAGAACATATTGATTTGGCTTGCCAAAAAGACACTGCAATATTCATTTTTCATTAACAGCTTTTTTAATATACTGTGTGATTTATCCCAACAAAGATGTTTATCAAATCAGGGCCAATGTGGGGGATTTTAATAAGGTAAGCCTTTAGTACCTCATATTTACATAAATTTGTTATCTAGTACCTCAGCCAATTTGAGTCTCACTTCCCAAAACAATCTGCCTCCAGCTGTTATCCAAATTTGTCCTTGTAAAATGTTTCCATGAATCCTGAAAAACTTTGAAAAATAAGTGAAAAAATAATTGTACCATAAGGTACAATAGATGCGACAAGAGGAGAAAAAGACATATTTGTAGCACACATAAGGTAGGCCTCCCCTTAGCAAAGTCCTTATGCACATATCAATATCTTTAACTGTAAGAACATGCTTAAATTCCAGTGACTTCAGTAGGGCTTCACAAGCTACTTACAGTCAATAATAGCTGCAGTATTTTGCAAAACACAACTGGTTTTAATGATACGCCCCAGGGTTTTACCTGAATAGGAATTGTAGTGCCTCTCCATGTTGCTAAAGTAAACACCACTGGCTACGGCTTTCAATTTCATCAAATTGTAACCATGACAGCCAAAATATCAAATGAAATAGTCTCTTTTTTCTCCCCCGTGAAACACTGATAAATCCAACAGTCAGCTTCAAGTGCAGATGTAAAGGCTGTGTGTTTTCAGGTGTTAATAATTCCAGTAGGGTAATGACTTTGTCTACCCATCCCTTGTCAAGATGGCTTGCTTTGCTATTAAGGATTGTTTCTCTGCCTTTTTTTTTTTTTTTTTTACATACATGCATTTTTACAAGAACTGAGTAAATGAAAACTTGGAATATTTTCTATATATGGTCATTTCCTTTATTCTCACTGAGAATTTCACCCAAGTCTTGCAAGCCATGGAGTAGCACTCACTATCACAATAAAATTCCTGGTTTGGTTTTGTTTTATATTTTGGGGTTGTTTTGAACCAATTAGGTATGGGCATAAGAAGCTGAAGAGCTCCATGAAAACTGCTTCTTAGGCTAAGCTCAAGTGAAAATAGGCAAATTTCAAAGATGACAATTTCCAGTCCATTTTGAATGAATATTTTTTGACAGTACTTCTGTGGTTGCTGTCCTACAAAACTGAACCTTTCACAGAGTATTTTGAGAGCCCACGAGGATCGAACCTTCTCCTTCAACTCTGACAAACAGCAAAGAAGAGCTCCTATCTACATGATTTTCTTAAGAAGCTGATTACTCTTTATTACAAGCAAATCTCGGCTCGCCTTTTAATTCATATTTGTTAACCAGAAACATATAAAAAAATTAAAATTAAATTAAGGTTGACAATATCCTTGATAATAGAATTTTACTAATTGTAAATACGTGCTTATTGCAGCTGGATACCATCTCCTGTCTCCTTTATATCATGCAATGACACAGTGAGGTCACATTTCTGCAGGTAGCAATAGTGTTGATTTTGCACTTTGGGAGGAAGGGTAAAGGGACAAAAACTGCATGTGAAATTCTCTTGCTGGGAAAAAGAATCCCCCTATCTCCACCAAAGGGAAGGCCAACCTATATAACTATTAATCAAGCTCACAATACTGGCAGGACTAAAGGGTCATGGAAAAAGACCATTTCAGTATTAAAACTGAAAAAAATCCATACTCAAAAGTCAGTTTTAAAGGTGACTGTGGTGTGCAGATTTTTTAGTTATGTAGTATTGTGATCCTTATTCAAATTACCATAACATTTTTTCCCCTGGGCTTTGCATTCAGTAGTGCACTCCATGGCTGATATTCACACAGTGAGTAGCTATTAAGTACCTTGTTTAGTCCTGCTCGTTAAATGTGCTGCTCTTCATGCATTGTACTTGAGCCCTGCTCCTTAGACAGAAGTATTCACCATGAGTTTGTGGCCTGGATTGGCTTTGCAAGGATATTTTCAGACAAATGTCACAACCCTTTTCCGAATCGCTATATCTCAGAGATTTTTTTAGATGGAAAGGCATTTCTCTATATCATTCTTCTCTGAAGTAGCTGAATACTTAAAAAAATATTGTCATAGTTTGCCTTGAACATTCACTTAGCTGGAAAATTTCAGATCAAACAGCAAAAATCTTGCTAAATTATATATCCCAATATAATACACGAATGCAGTATGCGGTGCACAACCAAGGTTGCCTTTTCTTACTGTGAGACACTTTCTTACAAAGAATGACTGGTCATTAATAACTGTATTCCTCCACAGGACTGTGGGTAACATCTTAGAAAAATGTATTATTGCATTCCACTGTACTGTACTTTCTTTTCTCAGTATGAAGTCAATGTTCTATCATGTGGTCAGCCGGTACAATGTTTTGTCTTTCAGATGAAGTTTGCAATTAAATTCTTCACCACTTTTGGTCATTAGAGAACATGTAAAGACATCTTCATTTTGAAAAGAAACTTCTAAACTTTTTTCTCTGATCCAGAGCTTCCTCCTGCTTGGGACTTTACAGAACTTCATTCTTCCAGTGGTGAGTGATTTCTTTCCGGGAGGGGTGAGAAATCCTTTAGAAGTATTCAGGTTTAACTACTTTTATTTGAGTTTCTCTTTTATTTAACAGTCGAAACTGAGTATTTTTAATGTTGGGATTCTAAATTCTTTTTTAAATCTGTTCCTAAAGAGTTATGAAGAGCTGCTGCTTCCATAGAAGGATTAAGATATACGTCTTCCGAAGCAGTACACTCTATATGGTATTGGTCATGAGACACTCATTACAGCTGGCCAAATTTTTGTGCAGAACCTTTTTTATCAAAACATGCTGTTGCTTAAAGGCCATAAGGTAAGTATATTTCAACCTAGATTCAAATAATTTCTAGCTGAATATAAGATTGCGTTAAAACCCGATTTGTTTATTAAGAAAAAAAAAAACGCTCCAGCACAATTTTTTCCGCGAAATATTCTGAAGATTCTGGCTTCACTGCAAAGCAGAACAGAAAGAAATTTTTTAACTTCACAGTGTATCCACAAAATGGAGTAGTTCTCCCACTGTCAACTCTAATGGCTTAAGATCTAGGGGAAAAAAAAATCTGGGAAACAGTTAGCTCTTCAAAATATCTTGAAATATAGACCTAATGAAAGAGCTGCAAACTATTTGTTTTGTGGATTAGGCTTCACAGGATGACAGGGGGACTAAAGATCAACACACAAAGCAAAATCAAGAGCAAAGAAAGCAAAAAAGGAGACCGAAAGTACAAGATCTCTAATATCAAATCCATGGATAAGAAATGAAAACCAAATAGCTGTAGTAAGGTTGGATCTCCATATCCAAAAGACATACATAAAGAAAACAATAAAGTGAATGTATTGCCATGGCTCGAGCAGGGCTGGAGGTGTAGCTGGAGGGCATCTCTCTGGGTCTGCACCTCTGGTTTGGCTCAGACGGCACCTGGTCCTCCAGACTCTCTGCCAGGTCAGAGCCTGGCAGCAGTGGAGGGAGTGAACCAAACCTTGTGATCAGAAAAGGTGGCAGTGGGGAAATATCCAAAAGGCGATGCACAGGAGATAATCTACACCTACACCCACACATATCTGTATTTACCTATGTGTCTTTCTACTACTCCACAGAAATTCAACATTATTTTTTTTTTCTTTTCAACGTTTTAACACTTGAGGTTAAATAAATAAATACATTATTTCTGTCTGTTGTAATATCTGAGATAAGTTAACACACTGATGCCTTTCTTACCTATGCATTTTGGGGCCATGACGAAGGTGCCAGAAAAAGACAAGTTTGTTCTTACAACACAGAACAACGTCCCTGGTAAAAATAGAACATTGAAGAAGAAATTGTCTCAGAAGACCACTGGTAGAAGTCTGGACCTCTAGTTGCCATGGCTAAACAGGCAGTTCTGCCTTTGCTAAGTTCACTGTAACATCTACAAAGCCTTTAGCGGTTCTAGATATGTAATTAAAAACAGATTTTTGATCTGGTGTTTTAAATAGAACAACATATTCATAGCACAGCTATTTAAACATTTAACATTTCTAAAAAGGAGATAAACACTTTTCTTTAAACACATAGAATCTTAACAAAAGTCCCATGGGTCAGATATTCTGAGCAATTAATGAGAAGGTAGGAGACAATTTTTTTCGTCTTTATATCTAAACACATCTCTATGGCAGTTAATTACCATAAAGCAGCTTACTGCTTTCCAGCAAAAGTGATAAATCTTCTCCTATTGAAATCAATGCCAAAACCCTCCCTTGCTTGCAAGTAGTCCACGCTTGGAACCTGTGAATGTGTGCAATCAGGCAGTTAGCAAAATTTAGTTTTTCTGGATGTCTGTGGAATAACTGCTGGTTACTTTACAATCAACTGAACAAAGACAGCGTTTTCATAGTCTGAACATAAGCATGAACATAATGAATATGTGTTTGTATGGGAAACAAGGTACTTACCTGTGCCAGTAAAATCATGAAAAAAATCATTAAATGGGAACCAAGGTCTTGGTATTTCACGGACCTCTGAGTAACAAGAGTGCATGCATAGAAATAATGTATTTAAATACAAGGGGGAAATCAGTCCTTTAGTGTCCTGTCATTTAATTAATTACTTAACATTAGTTAGTTCCTTCCTAAGGAAATAAAATATCAATAATAATTGAAAAAGAAGCTAAATTTAGTAAGACACAGCCAGGGTGAGAAAAGTTGGTGGTAGAAGGAAAATATTCAAAGTATGAGGATTACTTGGACAGAAAGAACAGACTTTCTGACCTCTGTAAATACTGAGTAGAGACTTCAGGTCCTGAAAAAAAATATTTTTGTCATAGACACAGATGTCAGCCTAACCAAAGAAACTAAGGGGGGGGGGGGGGGGGGGGGGGGGGGGAAGCCTGCTGTTTTCACAGTCCATAGTTAATTAGCTTTTTGAGCAAATCTTGCTGACCACTTAATTCCTAACCAGATCAACAGGGTATGATATATACAACCATTCTCCTTCTAGTCCTTTGTTTCCATCAGTTCAGAACTTTGCAACATAGTCACTTCCAGTTACTGAACACATGCCATTTTTTAGCTGCCTGAGAAAAGCTGATATTGCACTGTATTCCTGGGTTGCACTACATGGCATTCATGCTTAGAAAACCACTAAGTAACTTTCAGAAATTTTCTTTTGTAACAAGGACTTCTTCGAATCTGAGCCCTCTGTTTAGTTCTAGAGAACACTCCAGAGTACATGGGTATGAAATTGATATCGTGAGCCTTATAGGGGAAAAAAATACCCCTAGCAAAAGCCTCACAAAAAAAACGATAGCATCCTCCCAGGGTAAGTACCTGGTTGCGTGCAGTGACTGATTCATACAGATTCCTTTTTCCTTTCTTCCTCAGGATGTGTATAGTAGAAAAATATTATCAACCTAAATATACTTTTTATCCTACTGCAGTCCTTTTCAATCCCTTAATTTCCATAGAATACCCATTAAAGTAGTTTTAAAATCAGTATTTATGTAACAGCTTTTTGCTTCCTGAAACTGATGTGTGAAATTTTATCTCTAGTGCTTAAATAATACTATTTTGCATTGGCATGTTTCTAATATCTCACAATCTGCAATACTGTCAGACAGTCAGGGGATCATAATACATGATTATCAGTGTTAAAAAGATAAATTATTGGGTTCATTTCTTAAGTTTTAGACAAACAGCACCAACAAATTAAATATATGACTAGATATTCGTTTAACAGCCAGCAAGCTAAGGTCCTTAAGATAACAACAAATGGGTATAGGCCAGAAAATTTCAAGAGAGCTAGACCAAAGCAGCATGGATATTGCAAGTCACCGGTAGAGTGCAAGACGAAGGGTATACATTACAAGTGAACCAAGGCACTGCCTTCACGTCTGGAGTAGTCACTATGTTGCACACCCAGTTGTTGCTACTGGGTTCTGATTTGCTCACCAAATGAGGGAGAAGCAGAGGAAGCAGCACAGGCTGTGCTCCGGGGAAGCCATCGGCAGTTTGCGTTTAGAGCACAGATGGTTTCCCTGCATCTTTGGCCCTTGCTTTGCTCATATTGCACAAAAAATAACGAGTTCAGATGCAACAAAAAGACCTGTTCCCTCTTTCCAGTCCAAGCTCCCTCTCACTCCAAATCCTGTCTCTCCTCATCTGATAGGAAGACTCTTACTCTTGAAGATTCTAACTAGACTATAGAAAAGCCTTTGACACTGTCTCCCACAGCATTCTCCTGGAGAAACTGGCTGCTTATGGCTTGGACGGACATACTCTTCACTGGGTGAAATGCTGGCTGGACAGCTGAGCCCAAAGAGTCGCGGTGAATGGAGTTACATCCAGCTGGTGGCCAGTCACAGTTCAATCCTTATTAGTGGTCCAGATGATGGGATTGAGTGCACCCTCAGTAAGTTTGCAAATTACACCAAACTGGGGCGGGGGTGGGGTGGGGAAGTGTTAAGTGTTGATCTGATCAAAGGTAGGGAGGCTCTGCAGAGGGATCTGGGGAAGTTGGACTGATGGGCCAAGGCCAGTTGTACAAAGGTCAGTAAGAAGTGCCAGGTCCTGCACTCGTGTCACAGCAACCCCACACAGCGCTACAGGCTGGGGCAGGGGGCTGGGAACTGCCTGGTGGGAAAGGGCCTGGGGGTGCTGGTCAGGAGCCGGCTGAACAGGAGCCAGCAGTGTGCTCAGGTGGCCAAGGCGGCCAACAGCATCCTGGCTTGTAGCAGACACGGCGTGGCCAGCAGGACCAGGGCAGTGCCCGTCCCCCTGCGCTGGGCACCGGTGAGGCCGCCCCTGGACCCCTGTGTTCAGCTTTGGGCCCCTCACTGCAGGGGGACGTGGAGGGGCTGGAGCGTGTCCAGAGCCGGGCAGGGGGCTGGGGCAGGGGCTGGGGCACCAGCCTTGTGAGGGGCGGCTGAGGGACCTGGGGGGGGTTGGCCTGGAGAGGAGGGGGCTCAGGGGGGACCTGATCGCTCTCCGCAGCCACCTGACAGGGGCCGTAGGCAGCGGGGGTCGGTCTCTTCTCCCGGATAACGAGCGACAGGACGAGAGGAAACAGCCTCATGTTGCACCAGGGGAGGTTTAGGTTGGGTATCGGGAAAAATTAGTAAAAGGTGGTGAAGCATTGGAACAGGCTGCCCAGGGAAGTGGTGGAATCACCATCCCTGAAGGTGTTTAAAAAACACATGGATATGGTGCTCAGGGACATGGTTTAGTGGTGGGCTTGGCAGTCCTGGGATAATGGTTGATCTCAATGATCTTAAAGGTCTTTTCCAACCTAAACGATTCTAAGATACAGATGAGGTTGCAAAGCAAAATGTTTTTTTCAAGCAGCCTGCTTCAAGAACATTGCATTTCAAAGAGGATCATCCTCAACAGTTTGGGCAGAGGGCTGAAGCCCCTTTTTGCTGGGAAGGGAAAAAGAGAAGAGAAAAAATGGCCATAGGTTGAACACAGACCACCAGAGGCTAAATTTACACCACATCTGTTAAACAAAATCAGGAATAGAGGGCACTTCTTTACCTACCCTGTCAGCTACCAGCTCCCTCCTTCCCCACCATCTACACGGCAACTTCTCAGGTGACCGTAAGACCTCTCGTTCTACACTTTGCAGCACTGGCACATTACTTGAATCTTTCACTGAGGCCAAATGAAGAGCTTGTCAATCTGAGCACCACATACAGATCAGAAGAATCTGGTACAGGTGTCAGCAAAATGGAAGCAGACACGGACCGACCTCTGGGAGTAGGTAGAGCAAGCACCTGGTAAATGGAGATGGGCTCATGAAGGGTGATAGGACTGGTAACCTTGCTTCCAGTCAGCCAGACCCAGGTAAGAACACACAGACACATGCAGTACTGGTGTTGAAGCAGCAGAGCATAACACAGCTCTTCGCTGTAATTTCAGGGAAGCTGAGAAGACACAGCATATGCCTTTTCAGCCTCCTTCACCATTCACCACCTATTCCAGCCTTGGCAGGCCAGAGCAGGAGTTGGACCAAACCTCGTGCATTCTTGCCCAAATATTTCTCCAGCCTACTTCTAGCATTACCACATTTTTCCTCTTTTCATTCATCCTCCGCTTCCCCACACATCTCAGCCTGTCTGAATTCAGGGTCTCACCTGGTCCTTGCCTGTCTGTCCAGCATGTTGTAGCTGAGGCATCGTATAATTGCCAGCACCGACGGACAGCCAGGCCCCCAAGGCTTTAAGCGGAAACATAAATGGTCACTTACAAGTCACAACAGGAATGTAACATTGAGAGCTGAGCAGAACTAGTTTTAGGACATAACAAACCAAAGAACAAATATCTAAAGAGTGGGAAAAAGCCTGTATGTTATAAAAGTACAAATGAGATAAAAACAGCAGCAACAGCCCCTCTGAGTATGAGGACAGAAGAAAAAGAGACGGGTAACAAAAAGAATCCCTCAGTCGAGAACACTGTGCTGATCAGCGTTACCATATACACGCCGGCAGCCCTTAGCTCACCTTTAACAGCAAAAAAACCTGCTTTTTTTGTTTGCTACTCATAACATTTTGCCACTCAAGACTCAGCAATCATGTATAAAAGTAACATCTTTTACTTTGTAATTGAGGTTAAGTCAGTCACATTTTCAAGGAGTGTATGTCCGTTTGTGCTTTCTGCCTCAGCCTCTTGACAGAGGATGGCAGTGGGCACTACAGCACTAAAAAGTAACTCGGATGCAACACCGTCACTTGTCTGCTCTATACCCTCACATCTGTTTCCCCAAAATCTGATCACTTTTAAATCTCTCCTGATTAATATGCTAATGTAGTCTGAATTCTGACTGCTATCCTCTCTGCCCCTCTATGCCCATCCTCCACTAACACAAAGACTCAGACCAGCACAGGCTCACCCGTGATCCTCAGCTCTGCATGATGAACGTGGCTCCTGAGCAGTCCGCACAGGCACTCCATGGTCCAACTCAGCTGGAACGAAGGGCATCGTAGCAAGCATGGGCTGGCATTCGATGATTGGCATGGGGACATGAATGACCACAGGACGGGAAGGGAACTTCTAGTACATGAACGCGACCTGATTATGCTGTGAGATGCGAGGTAGGTGCCAGCGGTGAGGGCAGAGGGACCAGCACAACTTAAGGCGTGAGATGTTAGCTCCTTAATTCCTTCATGAGAGCATGAATCCTACCCTGGAAAGTAGTAAAATACCGTACGTTTTATTTTAGTGTAATTTTTTTAGTTGTTTCATTTGCTCCAGGGCTTAACTTAACTTTCCAAGCCAATTCCACCTTAGCATACAAACAGTGCTCCACCTGGGAATACATCGATATGTTTCCTATTTGATCAAGATTGCATTTGGCAATTAACCTCACATGAAATGATGGGGAACAAAGAATTAAAAACATTGAAACAGTGCACTTTTAGACATGTACAACTGTGAGACAGAAGAAACAATTTTTTAAAATGTATTTTCAGACACCTTTTCCCATAAAAATATTCAAACTAGTCTTACTGTTATGCCTAGAGAGTACTGTACTTTTACCTTACAGATTTATCACAGTGTAACTAATAGTGTATTGCCATTTTCATTTCCCACATGTCAACACTGATTTTTATACCCAGTGTTATGCTTATTGCACAAACTTGTAGTGGTAGACATAATAGCATGACACAGTCTATAAATATTCCAGTTAGGATTTATAATTTCCCTCGTGTTTCCTACATTAAGCTGTGTTTCACTTTGTTCTTTAATGAACTTAATTATTCATTCAAAGTGGTAAATAACTCAGGTTTCAAAAAACTTCTACAATAATAAGATATGGCAGTAGGTAATAGGTCTTATTACCCAAATATCTTACAATTTAAAAAAACCCTTGATAAGCTAACAGTTTACAATGATTTTCAAATTGAATCTTAGAAACCGACATCCATCAAGTTACTTTATTGCCACCTTCACTTGTGTTTTCCCCCTGCTGCTAAAGTTAAAACAAAAAGATAAAACAGGACCTAATCTGACAACAGAGTTTAGCCAAATTTATGCTCCTGATTTTTTTCACATGTAAATATATGATTATATTTATGCATACACACTCACATTGAGGCATGAATGATTTTATATCCAAAGGCAATTACATCAGTAATGAATGCTAGGAAAATTATTTATCCATCATTCAATTTTCTATATTTAAATTAGGACCACATACAACAAGCAAATCTGAATTTAATTACTGATTTAGCTCCATCTTTGTCCCCTCTATTGTGTTTCTCTAAATGAAGTTTTCTGTGGTGGGTTGACCTTGGCTGGGCGCCAGGTGCTCATCAAGCCACTCTATCACTCCTCTCCTCAGCAGAACAGGGGCAAGAAAATAAGATTGGTAAAAAGCTTGTGGGTCAAGACAAAGATGGTGTTATAAAGCAAAAGCAAAGGTCACACGCACAGAAGCAAAACAAAACAAATGATGTGATTCTCTACTTCCCATCAGCAGGTGATATCCAACCACTTCCCAGGAAGCAGGGATTCAGTACACATAGCAGTTGCTCTGGAAGATGGACGTCACGAATGACTAATGTCCCTCTTCCTCCTCCTTTCTCTTAGCTTTTATACCTGAGCAGATGTCATGTGGTATGGAATATCCCTTTGGTCAGTTTGGGTCAGCTGTCCTGGCTACATCCCCTTCCCAAGTTGTTGCCCACCCCCAGCCCACTGGTGGAGGGGTAAGGCTGGAGAGAGCCCTGATGCTGCCAGAACACCAGGGTGTTACCAGCACCTTTCCAGCTGCCGGTACAAAGCCCAGCACTGGGAGGGCTGCTGTGGGGCTCAGCCAGCCCCAATACACCTTCACAGGTGCCACATTTCTGGTCTGAAGAAGAAAGAATGGCAGAGGGGAGGCTTGTCCTACTCTCAAAGAGAAGTTGAAGACAGAAGTAGCTGGAATTATTATTACCAGGAGAAACTGTGCACTGCCCCCCCTCCCTGGTGCCACTGGATTTCATAACACCACAGTGTGAACTGGTTTAAAAAAGGCTAAAACAGGACTCAGCCAGTGGGTTATTACAGCTGATACAACACAATAAATCAACAGATCAAATGGAATTTAGCTTGTCCAGAAAACCTTCCATTCAGGATATATGATCTGTAGCTTCACAAGACTTAAAACAATTTCCTCAAAATGGAGTGTTTAATCTTCACAAGTGGAACTAAACATAGAAAAGAAAATAGATTTAAAACAACAAATGGGTTACATGTACTTAATTTACCTAATTTAGTGGGGTTTGTAATCTATGACTGAGCTGGGTGCTTAAAGAACTATTGCTTAGAGTCTCTTTATCGGTCTCTTCCCTCAAATTGTACCCTGACATGTCTGTATTTCAATTCCTCTAGGACAGGCTTTCCCCTTCAAATTTCTTTGTTCCAGATTTATAGTCAGAATTATTTTCTCTTTTCAGCTCCCAAGACCATAAGTCAAACCAGTTCACTGCTCCCACTACAACAGTTATAAAATTTCAAAGGCATCAAGTCCTACACCAGCAGGTGCAAACTGAAAAGATGTTGAGAGCAGAAGGGTTTAAGCAAATAAGGGGCAAAATTTCAGTAACAGCAGGTATTTCTGTGGGTTCTACAAAATATCTGAGTGTTTTTTAAAACTGTATAACTAAGTTGATTAGCTTATTGAGTCTCAGTGTTGTTTAACATTTACAAAGTCTGCTGTTATAAAGATAAAATTAAATTTTAGTTCCACTTCAACCATCGAGTAACTACCAAAATCTGGGCTTCCACCTGCCTGGCAGCTCTCAGCAGCATTTCTCCTCATCTTCATCCATATGTATATGTGTAGTAGTTAGGAACGGTATTGCCTTATCCGTGGGGACATGGTTTAGCTTTTCCTTACAAAGCACTGATCTGTCATACGAACAGGTTGGCAGAATCATGCTCTGCCATTGCACACCTCGCAGCAGTTTCCCCAGCGGATGCCACACCGACTGCAAGCAGCGGTACAGCAGGGATGGGCAGCAGTGTTCTGCTGGGACCTGACCTGGCATCAGCCAACAGGCAAATTGCACCGCAAGAGAAAGTGTAATGGGATTGAAACCAATTTTCTGTAAATTGAGAAAAGTCGATGTTTTTGATTACCTTAATTTCCTGATTACCTTTGATTACCTTAATTTCTGCTATGGATTTGTCGGGGATGTGGGGTAAGGGTGTGCAGTGGGTGTCGTCTTAGAGACTTCCCTTCCAAAGCAGGGACTATCTTCGTATTAGCCACTGCACACTCATAAGCTAATTCCCCTAGTAGGTATTTTCACAAAACAATCTTATAAATAGAAAAAGAGTATTACCAGAACAGTAATTTCCATCATTTCAATGCCCTAAACCAAGTTCAGACTCTTTCTGCTTTTCTGTAAACACCACTTCATTGTATTGATTTCTCTGCCGATTACATTTGTTCTAGTACAGAATAGCCAAAATGAAGATTTCCAAATTGCTTGTGTTCTTTGGGTTAGACAACATAACTATCCTTTTGGCATACAAATTGAGAGTTCATACCCTCAAAATTTACTACTGAATCCTAGAGCTACCTGAAACCACTAGACCCTTAGTAAATAGGACTCATTGAAAGCTGCGGGTTTTATTTATTTATTTAATGCCCAAAGATCTTCATGAGCCTTGACACTGCTAAGCATGATGGTATTTCCCTAAAAAGAGTAACTTCATGAACTACAGAGTGAGGTCCTGCACAACACATGGTTTAAGGAAGAGAGATTACTATTGCTTCTGTCCTCTTTCCAGGTCAGTGGTTATTCTTCCTCAAAGACTGGAGAGAGGCCATGAACCCATCTGCAGAACAAATGTCATAACCATTACCTACCTCATTTGGGGTTGCTTTGTCTCTGTTAGTGCAGGTTTCCATCTTGTCTACCTCACTCTTTATTGGACAAGAAAAAGGAGAGCAGATACAAGAGTGACATTACAGCCTAGTGGTGAGATCTGCCGGCAGAAATATTGGAGCTGAGATCCTCTTGTTGAGTCATGATCTACAGTGCCTACGTCAATCCTGTAAACAGGATTGTGGTGCTTCACAGTACAGAGATGCCACGCAGAAGACCTTGAGTAAGATACTTAAGCCTTAGTGGGTGCCAGCATTTCATATTCACTGCTTTGGGCCATTGGTTTCAAGGTCTGGTGGACCACTCTCCTCGCATGATACAGTATTCTCTGTTCACAGCACTCTCTGCATAAATTTTATAGGCAGCATATCTTAGGACCTATGCTATTATATAGCTATATTATAATATTTGTGTATATATAATTATATTATATATAGTATATATATTACATATACTGAGGCACGTAAAAATTAGGTGCTGTGACAGAAAGGTTTTGTAATTGGTCCCTAGCATTCAAATCCTGAAAATTGAAGCATAGCCTGAGGACTTTGTTCTCTATCCTGTCTTCAAGCTCTACAGCCTCAATGAAAAGGTCAACAAGGAGGATTTTTTAACCACAGGAGATGGGCGACTGAATGATGTTGTGAACTACTATTTACATTTCTCTCAGAAGACCACGCAGGTGAAACCCAATTCCCCTGAAAGTCAACAACAGTATCACCATTCCATTACCTTTGGGGACAGAGGCTCAGAACAGCCTTAAGTGAAAAGAAGAAAGTTATATTACCATTGTGGTTTGAAGACAAGGGGCAGCAAGGGGAAAGATTTGGATGAGATGAGGAAAATGAGGACATCTCTGAATTCTAGTTACTAACCAACATATCTAGTACATACAGACAGACACGGAGCTCTGTGGAATAAGGCGGCTCTAGGCAGAAGCACCATGCTTACCCACGACACAGATAGAAAAAGATACTTCCTGCATCTGTGCACAGCACTCCTCATAGAGGACACGGGCACAGCTGTTTCACCTGTAAAGATCTGGCTGGAAAAGGAACAGTGGATGGCTACAGTGCATATTCAGAGACTGAATTTAATTGCCGTGCTGACTAAAATATTTCTCTTTCTTAACAAGATAACCTGGACTTAAGCTTTTCTACTCCTTGAGTACAAAGCATTTTTTAAAGGATTTATGAGCTGTTGTTGCTTCAGTCAATCCTTCCCCTTTACGTAACAGCTGATCCTTGAAATTACATTAACATACCATTAACAGCATAATTAATATCAGCATCTTAAACCAGAAAGGACTCTTGTGGTGTAGAGTTCCAATAAAACTGCACTGCTTAGAATTAAATATGTGATGGGTGAGCTAATGTAAATCCAGGCTCATTTTGTGGGAATGTGATCACGTCAGTAACCACCAAGACTATAAGCATAAGGCTATGCCAGATCAAAACCATGACGGATTTAGTTTAATTGCTCTGTTTTGACAGTGATTTCCAAGACAGATGCCTGTTCACCTATGTATGTTAACACCTGGCCTTAAATTAGATCCTGACTAGGATATTTACTTTGTAGGAAACGTACCAACACTTTCAGAGGAAAGGATATGAAGTCACATCCACAGGGCAGAGATGCTTCCTAACTCTCATACTTCAGTAATCTGCACGTGAATATAAGCACTGATTAGGACATCTTTTACAATCTAAGAAATTTACTATGGTATTCTTATTGCCCATCCAAATATCTCACTGTCTGAAATAATATTAAACTCCTAACTCTAAACCGAGCTTCTCAGATTCCTTTTCTTACTGAAAAAAAAAAAAAAAAAAAAAAAAATTTCTTTTGCTATTTTGAAAAACATCACCTTTTAACTTCCTTGGCAAATGTCTAACTTTAACCTTTAGAAAAGGTCACCACTGTTAACCCCTTCTTGAAAAATATATTACTAGCTTGATTCCTTTTTTTATCACTTTTTTCCCCCGATTTTATCCAATTGTTAAAGATATCCAACAGCAATCTCTGAAAAGCATTACCAAAGAAAAGCCAGACTCTTCAAATAAGCCAAATTAACTAACGCTCCAGTCAATAACAAAAGAGGCAGACACGAACGTGTACTCGCAGAATTGCAAAAGGCACCCATGGAAGCTGGAGCACAGCATGCCTGCTCCCCTGGAGACTTCAGGTCCTGCTGCGAGACACAAGTCTGGATCAGTTTCTGGGAGACATGCAGAAGATCAGGAAATAGCAAGCCTCCTTCCTTGATAACCTGTGCATTACTGTTTTCAAGAACTGTAATAACCTCTAATATTTTGATGAACACCAGAGAGCACACAATAGAGATTTCTGCGCCTGCCTTGCATTAGGCTGTGGTTTTGGTGGAACAAGTTACCATTTCAAGGCAGTTTCCCCTTTGCAGTCTTCTTCCAGGTGAGCCAAAAGAATTAGTCTTTAACCCTGAAACTGATACTGGACTGGTCTTGTCCAGGAAATGGGAAATTATCCATCCAGCCCTTTTGATTAATGGAAGCATCATTTCACTCTTTTGACTATAGGAAATGTTTCTTTGTTGAAACGAGGTAGCACCTCATGTGTTTAACAGTAAATAGGTATTTTCCTTAAGTAAAGGCAAGGTTCCCTTCCCTTCTTTGATACTTCGTGTTTCAATGTGAAATTTCTCTTGCACTTTGTAGTGCACTTGGTAGTTTATTGAGCTTTGCAGTCAGACATTAGATATCATGTATATGCTAATGTGCAAAGTGAGATACATTTTTCATAGTCCATTATTGTCTCTTGTCTGAGACCATTACAGTGGTAATTGACCAATTTGGGGCAAAAAAAAATCAATTAAATGGATTTGGAAACTTTGACTTCCCCTTGGCATTTTTCTTCTAAGCTATATGTGATACTCAATGGTTTTAGTTCTAAGGTGACCCTTACACCAAGGTGAAATTAACCACCTTGGCAGCATCGTGGAACTACCTGGTGGTCCTCAGCACTCCAAAGGAGTCTCTAGATATTCTGAGTTTACAGACCACAGGCTTCCTTCACTAGTCTCCAAGATTATATTGTATAGATTTGATTAAATGATGAGAAGATGTCTTGAAAAATAATGGAAAGCTGTCCCAGGGTAGAGGATGGACTGGACACACACATATATTACCCTGCTCTTTCAGATCACCGTGTATAAAGAAATGTTGATATCTGCAAAAGTTAACAAAAATTGAGTCACGTCTTTATAGACAGATGTTTCATCCTGGAGAGAAAGTAAAAATGAAGTGGAAATTTTACATGCAGAGGAGCAAGTCGCTGCTATGGTATGGTGGGTCTGTTTGTCATATTTACTGTGGAACTATCCAAAGCGCTTCTATGAGATGCCACCAGGCAGTCCTTTGAGCCATTCCTTTCATTCATACTATTTGCAATGTATGATCCTTTTTCATAATGAAGAAAATTATTTCACTTCCCTGTAGTGTCTTTCATCTAGGTGAATCACAAACCACTTACATGTTATACACATATTGCAGATAGAAATAATTTTGCCAGCCACTGAAACAGGACCATTATTTCTCTTTGTGCCAAGAGAAAATTAACGACAATGGAAAAGCCAGTTTAGTAACTCCTTGATATAAATCTCTTACCCATCCCCTCTACAATACCATAACTGAATTGTGAAGTCCCTTCTTTTTGCAAATAATTCCTGCAGTTCAGCAAAGGAAGCATTATGAGGTATTTTCCTTGGTGAGTTTTATGTTGTAAATATTCAGCCATCATGGGGGTGCATACATACCAGTGGAGATAAGACATACAAAATTCCTGGGTTTTACCCTGCTATATATCTGAGGCCAGTCTGCTAGAACAACTAGACAAACTGCAGGAAGTCTGGGCTGATACTATTGTGCCAGAGAAGCTAGAAATCAAAACTAGAACTCTTACATTTTCAGAAATTCTGTATTATTTTTCCATTTTTTCTTCACATCCATTGTAATTTAACTCTAGCCAGCAGCTAAGTACAACACAGCTGTTTGCTCACTCCCCCTCTGCCTGATGGGATGGGAAGGAGACTTGGAAAAAAGTAAAACTTGTGGGTTGAGATAACAAAAGTTTAATATTTGAAACAAAGTAAAAAATAAAATGAAATTAAAGTAAAAAATGTATATATAAAAAAGAAAGAAAGAAAAAGAACAACAATAATAATAATTGTAATGAGAGGGAGAGAGAGAAATAAACCCCAAGGGAGACAAGTGATGCACAATACAGTTGCTCACCACCCACTGACCGATGCCCAGCCAGCCCCCGAGCAGCAAAGGGCCCCTCCCGGCCAGCCGCCTCCAGTTTATATACTGGGCATGACGCTCTATGGTATGGCATAGCCCTTTGGCTAGTTGGGGTCAGCTGTCCTGGCCCTGCTCCCTCCCAGCTCCTTGTGCACCTGCTCACTGGCAGAGCCTGGGAAACTGGAGAGTCCTTGAGGTAGGGTCAGCCCAGCTTGGCAACAGCTAAATCATCACTGTGTTATCAACGTTATTCTCATACAAAATCCAAACCCACAGCCCTGTACCAGCTACTAGGAAGAAAATTAACTCCATCCCAGCTGAAACCAGGACAATGTAATTTCAAAACTTGCTTTCAGATCTTCTACCTTATTGACAAAATAAGTCTGAGGCACACAAGCTTTCCAGTGCTTTTTCTGACTTTCAGGAACTGGATAAGCATTTACATTTTCTTTTTCAGTCGTGTTTTCCTTCAAATTTCATTTTCAGTCCCTGAGCTTATTTGTCCAAAAAGTTCTGCCATTCTACCCAGCTAAAAAATTTCTACCCTTGCTGAAATCACAGACAAAGGCAGGTAGCAGCTGTTAGTGTTTGCAGGCAACTTTGTTTCATCAAATTCCGAGTTAACAGTTCACTATTGTACCCTTGAACAATAAGGGACCTCATTTAATAAATCACTACAAATTACCTTTCAGATAGGTACCACCCAGGTACTTTTATCATAGACTTGTCTTGGATTCTTTGCTAGTCTTAAAATCATAAAAGGTCACATTAAGCCTGATTTCTGCCACAACAGCAAGCACTGCAAAAGGCCATTGCATCTAATGGAAGATATGTATAGCTGCTGAACTAAGGTTTACTTAATGGAACTGTAATAATCGAGGAAAAATGCAGGTCCAAAAGAGTTTGTAGACAAGGACAGGGTTGAAACAAAATCACGTTTTGTCTTTGATCACTGACAACAGCAGGATATTGATCTGCAAAAGCCTAGCAGAAATAATCAGCCTCTAACCTCATAAGCCATCACATCTAAATTATAACATGCTTTTGGTACATTTTAGCATGAATTTACAACTATTTCCAAACATAGGGCCAAAATTACTTCCCTATTTAACTGCACAAAATTCTGCAGAATTAGATGGAGAATGAGATAAATTAATTGAAATAAAAAAGACAACTGATTCAGTCATTGTTAAAAAAATATATTTCTTACTGGTAACCTCACCTGGAACTTCCAACAATTGTCATAGCTTTCAGTAGGCATTTTTCTTCTTCATTTTGTGTGGAAACATAATGGCATACAAGAAGATTGCCCCAGTAGCAGGTGCAGACGGTTCACTTTGGGGAATCCAGAAAACAAATCTCATGTAGCTAGAGTTCTTTTCACAACTCTAAGATAAATTAGCTTTGTATCAATTTTTTTCTATTGAAATTCATAAAAACACATAAAATCTGTATGAATAGCAAAAAGCTACAATATCTTCCAAGATAGTGCTTCTCAAAAATGAAGTAGCTTTATGCTATCATAAATAAATTAAATTTATATATATATAAATATAAAATATATAAAAATAATAATTAAAAAAGAAGAAAAAAAAAGAAAAAGGAAAGAAAAAGTATTACTAAAACCCGAGAGTAATTTAACAAACTTAACCATCAAGAACCTTTCTTTGATGGAATCTTGTAGACAAGGACTTGCCAACATAGGGGTCATTGAAGAAAATTAATCCACATTATCTAAAGGTGTTCTTTCATGGAGATTTCTATATACCATGTTAAAGACTAATTCAGAATTAAAGTGGCTTTAATTAAATTTAGTTTTATTATTTCCGAAGTAAATTCAAGGAATTAGCATTGCAACCATATCTATTCTGACCTGGAGCATCTATACAGGCATTCAACATTGCTTAACTAATCCACTTAGAAAACCAATCAGGCTTAATTTCCCTGGCTGTTCTCACACAAATGGGCTCACAGATATGTCCTGAGTAGATCCCACCTCATACAAAACATCAGAGTGGAAATGCCTACACCATGTTCCATGAGAGGCAGGAACTGAGGGATTGATGGCTGCAGTTAGCACCCCTTCAAAGAGATGAGCAAGGAGTAGTTTTAAAAAGCCAGTTCTGTTGAGCCAGACTAAATTATCTCCAGTTCAGACCTGCTTCTTTACATCTTTCCATCAGAAAACCAGGAAATTTTGGATCAGAGCTATGATTCTAACCAGTTTTGTTAGTAAGGAGGGATATGAGACATGACTGACATTTATCAGGAAAGTTAATAACAAAAATTGGATACATTTCAGGAAAAGCTGAAAGCATGAACTGACATTAAGATACATTGGGCTGCTAGGAAAATGGACAAAAAGACTTATTTACCAGAAAAGCGATCAGAGCCTGGACTAGACTGCCTAAGGCATGCAACAGAAACTGTTTCTCATGAGAACTAGGGAGACAGGAGGGGGGTCACACAGCGTGGGGGACAAGCTTTAGAGACCTGCAGATAACTGGGCTTTGGTAGGTGGTGTCAACAACTGATGCCTTAAAAAGCCACTAATTCCTTGAAGGGACAGACGGGCTGAGGATAGTGAGCTGAGCAGAAAGCAAGCTTACACAGAGTCAGTTTGAGGGGAAAAGGTGATTTACTGCTACCAGGAGAGTGATAAAGGGACCAAGGTGAAGAGAAAACGTATTCATAACTGAGAAGTTAGTATGGAGGCTTAGGGACGAGCTGTTTGATGACAATTTGAAGACAGCGTTGCAGTAACAGTGTATTGATTTTCTGCATTCAGGGTGAAGTATCCTACTTGCGGGAAAGAAATACTATAATTGCAGTAGACCAGTTGTCATACACTATAAGATCAAACAGAGCATACAGAAACTTTGGAGTAAAACAGAGAGTAGAAAGGAATCCCTTGCAGCCTGAATGCTGCTTTTCTTTTATTATTTTTTTTCTTTTGATGCAAGTTTGAAATATAAATCCTAAATTCATATTTTGGATTTCTTTATCCTCAGTAGGATTCTACATGCAAGCTGGGGTAGGGTAAACATAACTTGTTACCAGAATCAACAAGACAGTTACAAATTCTGTTAGTTCTAATTCTGAATAATAAACAACTATCCTGAAAAATGAAAACAAATATACTGGGGTTTTTTCCCCTCTGGTATCAGACTGAAAATACAGTTAATAAGACTGGATGTGGCAACAAAAGGTAGTATCTTGATATATTTAAATATATACACATATATATGTAAATATTTATATACCCAGTTTATTAAGGTATTACTTATTCTGCAGGAAGACATTTTCACCTGTCCCAGTGATTGCATGAGCCCACGGGATGTGTGCAATGTTACTAAGTGGTCTCTGTTATGGAAGGGGAACATTTGGAGCTGGTACAGAATAAAACTTTTCTGCAACCAAACAAGCTAGCAGAACAGGTTTGGTGCTTTCTCACAAGTAAAAAGATGCCTTAGAAAAGGGTCTCTGAAAGGCACAAAACATACAGTTGGAACAGGTTTCAGAGTAAATGGCACTACATTATCACAAGTTATGGCCTTTAAAACTAACAGTAAATTAATCTGCTATTCAAAGAGAAAAGGCAGATGGCAAGTATGGACAGCACCGTCTATGCTACGCTTCCACTGAGGAGATGGAAGATGAAAGAAACATGTCATCCTATAAGGAAGTAGAATGAAGAAATGAAAGTTATCCAAAACATAACAAGGCAGTTGTCTGTAATTATTATAAGGCTGAAGATAGAAAGTCAAAACTGGAATGAGAGATCTTTCCACACTACAACTCATGAAAATAGAATAATTAGTTCCATCACTTGGAAAAGGTGGTAAATGAGAGCAGGTTGTTTCACCAAAGAAAGCTTGTCTGGGTATTCAGAAATTGTGATATTACCAAACACAGTAGGTAATGGCTACACTACATAACGCTACCAAATGTACTACGTGTACATAACATCACGACTCAAAGCAGAAGAGGTACAGGAGGCCATTAGAAGCCCAGCCATCTGTTTACCAGACCTGTCTTGTGAAAGTAATTCTGTGAAGTTTGCATAGTAAAAAAAATGAACACACGAGTTGAATCTTTTAGCCAACGTAGATTCATTTAGCAAAATAGAACATCAAGGTTCATTAACAAGTTATGATCACCCCGCTTGTGATGGCATGTTAAGTACTTCAGATTAGAGTTCTCCATTTTTTATACTAATGCTATTTAAAGAAAGATTAAACGAAGATTTCATAGTAAGATAAAAGTTACAGCAAAGTATATGGAAAAGAAAAGGTGTCACCCAGAACCCCTTAGTGAAATATAACTATTTATGCAAAAAAATACAAGCTAAATTGCTTTATAGAGTGCTTCCCCCCCATAACGCAGTTTTGTCAGTTGTTTAACTACTGTGCTTACACAGTGACACTTTAAGACTTCAATGACTGAATTTCCTTTTGTCCCAGACTACAATCATCAACTCCAATCATGCCTTTAACAATCTGTCATCCAAAAGGAAATAACATGGATTTCCAACACTGAGACGCATAATGTGAAAGTCTGTTTGCACATTAAACCTATATACTCCTCAGCTAGTGAGGAAATTAAATACTAGATGCAGGACTACTCTACAGGTAACAGGCTAAGGATTTTATTACACCAGAAATAGGAACATTTTTCTCTCAAGGAAGTTAATGAGAGTTATGCACGTGAAATAGAAATTTGGATCTAACATGTGTCTATTCACATGTCATCAATTAATTCAGAATGCCATAGACTCAATTAAAGACAAAATATAGTCCATAAGTAAAAAAGTTGATTAATGTACAGGCACTAGGAAGTCAATAGTACAAGGACAAAAACAAGGCTGGATCTCTGTGGAACCACCCACACCATTGTGTAAAGCCAGTCCCAGGCTAAAATAAGTGCTCGAGTCAATTGTTGCCATGTTCATGTGCCTTCAGGACTGACTAGTATCTGCAGGGGAAAAATCTCAAGCGTATTCAGTGCTTAGTCACCTCCAGCGCATATCTGTTAGTAGCATAGATGGTGTGATATGCAAGACAGCCACCAATTACCCTATACCTTTGCAGTGACAGCCTTTCTAGAAGGTGGAACATCACCAGTCCTATAGATCAGTGCAGGCTGCCTATGACAGACAGCACCAGAGAGCAGTTGCACCCTTATCAAGCAGAAAAGAAGTGTAAAGTTCTCCTGGGGTTATACCACCAGATAACAGGATATCAATATGATAAGTGTTTAGGAGTGTGTCATGGTTTAACCCCAACTGGCAACTAAGTCCAACACAGCCACTCGCTCAGCCACCCCACAGCAGGATGGGGGAAAGAACCCGAAGGGTAAAAGAAAACTTGTGTGTTGCAATAAGGACAGTTTAATAGGTAAAGCAAAAGCTGCACATGACAGCAAAGCCAAACAAGGAATCATTCCCCGCTTCCCACCAGCAGGCACGTTCAGCCATCTCCAGGACAGCCGGGCTCCATCACATGTAACAGTGACTCTGGAAGACAAACACCATCACTCCAAATGTCCCCTCCTTCCTTCCTTCTTCCCCCAGCTTTATATGCTGAGCGTGATGTCATATGGTACGGGATATCCTTGGGGTCAGTTGGGGTCAGCTGTCCCAGCTGTGTCCCCTCCCAGCTCCTTGTGCCCCCCAGCCCACTCGATGGTGGGGTGGGGTGAGGAGCAGAAAATCCCTTGGCGCTGTGTCAGCCCTCCTCAGCAGTAAAAAAATATCCCTGCAATATCAACACTTTCCAGCATGAACACAAAACAGAGCCCTGTACTAGTTGCTCCAAAGAAAAATTAAGTACCCCAGCCAAAATTAGCACAGAGTGGTTAATTAAACTTACAAACCTGAGCACGCAGAGGGCCATCATAAATCTTTACCAACTTTCTCTCTTGTTCCAGGGAGACAGCCTGGTAAAACGACGCTCGCTGCACTGCATGCATTACTTGCATTCCCACTCCTGTGGGGCCACTGCCCACCTGCTCAGACCTGGACCCTACCCATGCAGCCTAAATGACTGTACAACCTGCGGTGACTGTGAGTCCTCCCCTGGAAAGGATTTATATCCACCAGTTGGAGAATCACCCTGGACAAAATGCAGAATCCTCTTTTTCCTTTCCCAAAACTTCTAAGGAGATGGAAGAATTACTAAAGTCGTGAGCGATGGACATGGTGACACACATTTCTTTCTTCCACTGGCCTACATTTTTATGGGGATTAGATGGAACTGGCGAATGATGTTTTGATTGCTGTATTGAAAATAATGTAAAGGGCACCTAGAGCAGATGGATAGATGTTGGTTTTATGAATGATAAATATGTAATAAGCAATATATGGTCACCAGAGGCTGGTTTTTTTTCCTTTCTCTGCTAATTGCTGCTTAAAGAAATACACTTGCAAAATTTTCTTTCTTGGTCATTTAAACATCAAGGAAAAATATGCAGAAACTAAAAGCCACAGGCAGTGTAACATCTAGACAAAGTACTGGTGGGTTTTGAAGGTTGCAGAAATTCTGCTCAGGAAAAATTACTTCTGGTGAAGCAATATCTTAAGTTCATCTCAAGAGCATGGATCATGACTAAATATACCTCCAACAATCTCTCAGGAAATCTCCAGAAGCCCACTGAAGGCAAAACCCAAAAGCAAGTATTTGGAAAAGATCCACATTACTCATTTATTGTCTGTAGGACAGCTAAAACTAAATTTAGCAGCCAGCAGGCTGCATGGAATTTATTTTGCTTTTTTGAGAGAACAAACAGCAGGAATCAATGCTGGGTGCACCCATGAATTGGCATCTAGGTTCATTCCTAAGCAAGGAATTTATAACAGTATAGATCTGCTTCCTCTTCTATGTTATGCTTGAGTTACCTTGGTCTCACGGAAGACAGAATCAGCCTTAATTTGTTTTTTACTCCTTGCTTGAGTACAAAAAAAGTTAAAAGAATCAGTCAGAGGCTTTATATATTGCTGGCCATTGACAAAAAGTACATATCTGAAATAAGACAAGATGAACTGTAGCTGAAAAGAGAATCAAGTGCTTATTACTGTTTCATGCCTGTTTTGCATTTTAAGGCTGCATTTGTTGTCTTCATTATTGCACTACTTTATTTTCTCAAGCGACGTAGGAATGACTGTGACTCACGCTGGTTTGCAATGCTAAGAGGAAATATCAACCAGTATGTGATGAAAAAAACACTGTTTTCAACAAAGTTATATCAACTTAGTTCAACTAGGGATGTAGATTTGTAACTTGTCAACTTCAGTTGCTCATTTACACCTTTTATAGTTAAATGAAGCAAAACCAGGCCTATATAAAGACTTTTTCTTGTTTGTTTTTCTCACTTGGTAGAATAAGATAGTTGAGAGCTAGCTCAATAAAGAGATTTAAGTACCTTAACGCAATGGGCACAAAGCCTAAGCCTGATGTTTATATGCTCAAAACAGCCACTCTTGGCCACCTAATCCTGGAATTACTTACATGCCTGCTAGTAAACAGAATTATATGACAATATTAAACAACTTTGTGCCTACCTCTTTCCTCACAGGAAAAAAAAAAAAAAAAAAAAAAGGAAAAAGAAAAACAAAAAAACCCAGAGGTGGTATTTTCCTGGTCTCTATCTTCTTCAAGGTCAAGGCATAGTCTAGTATCTGAGGAAAAGCAGTTCTGGTGTACAAAGTGTTTGAGCATGAAAGGACTTCTCAGGAAACCAACTACAGCTAGAGGTGAGGCATCTCCCTTTATGAGGCTATTGTATTATGTACAAGCAACTATTTCTAAGGTCAGAGCTAAGCAAGTGACTCAGCCTCATGACTAGTACTCCCATGCAGGAAAAAATGTCACTGGGTTCAGTTCCACTAAATAGGTTTCCTATGTAAAATAAATAACTCTAAAAAGCCATATCTACCACACCCAGTGGTTGAGTTCCAACCAGGTCCCAATCTCTGCTCTGTTCAAAACTCTTAACATGGATACTTAAAGTCATTTTAGTAGCCTAACTCAGCTGCTACACAGAGATCTTGGGTATTTATTGTAGGAATCTGGACTCCAAATGACTAACATTAAATGTTACAAAGCAGAGCCTAGGCACCCTAAATGCATTTCAGTCAGAAAATAATCCAGAAAGACTTTATAAGCTGCTAACACAGGACTTTGTGGAATTCATATCCTAAACACAAGTTTGTGATCTTCAAATTCCAGGCCTCAGAAGCCAGAAAATCTAAAGGGCTAACACGGATTTGGCACTTGTGTATCAGATTGTGACATTTCCCTCGACACGAGACTCCTGTGCAAACCAGCAAAGGACCCGCGCTGAGTCGTGACGTGGCAAGATGGCTCTGACCGGGCATGAGACATCTGCCAGACAGCACAGAGATGAGCAAGCGCTGAGCTTAGTAACTGAAATTTGGAGTTACACCACATACTGATAGGAACTGGAAGGTTGTTTACCTACTGTCATTAAAAAATGCTGCCCAACTTTTGTGTGAAATCCCACTCTCCGCAGCCACAGGGACCACCTTGAAGGCCCTTTCTCAACCCAGGAGGGTTCCACCAGGACATGCAGCCAAGACTACAACAGCAAACAGTGAGAGAGGGAGCAAGGGGTGGTGGAATCCGCTTCCAGGTGAGTTTTTAATGCACTGTGTTACACATTAAAATCATAGGAAACAGCCCCCAGATTCTTCCTTCTCCACTTTCAGACATAGACTTTCACCATTAAGCTAGACAGCCCGAGCTTTTCCCTGCTCAAAGTAATATCTAAGCATCTGAAACTAGGCTAAAATTCATAAAAATGGAGAATAATACTTTTTAAGCTATTAGATCACATACAGACATCTATTATCCAGGCAAAATGAACAACAACAGACAAGACCTATAGCACATTAATTTAAATCTCTTCAGTACGAGAGAAAAGGGGATCTTTAGAAGTAAAATGTAGAAACACATTTTTTTTCCAAAACCATACACAGAAATATGTATTTCATAAAATCTAGCCTTTTATTATTATTTGGGGAGCGTCACAGCACTCTTCAAACTATCAAGCTGCAGCAAGGTCTTTTACCATCTCACACCAACACACCGTTCATGCCAGTCCCTCTACTGCCTTCTCCTCATCTTGCCCCATCCAGGGCCCACTCTCTCTTCTCTTGCTTCTTCCTTGGCTCCCCAACCACTTAACAGAACCAGCCACAGCTGCACCTTATCTACATTGGCCACCCCCCCAAGCCAGCCCACAGCTGTATGTTATCAATGTTAATTAACCCAGCTTCATTCCTCTACAGGGGAGAAACCTGGTTCAGCTGTAATACTAACTTTTACACACAGTAGATGATGTATAAGAATAGACCATGAAATAAATACAGGGTTTAGCTTTGGGTTTTTTCTAAAAGAAAATGACCATTTATAAGCAATAGCCAAGTGGTGAAGAATGTCAGGATTTGTCATTCATTTCTTTTCCAATTTTTCCTTTAACAAGGTAACTTAGAGTCACATTTGCAGTAAGACCAGAAGGCCCAACATAAATCACTTCAGCTCTTTAAAATTACATTGACAGGAATGGAAGAAAAAGAAAGCAAAGGTATCAAAACTGCTTCTCTGATTTTATCAAGATATACAAGATTCCCAAGGCTCAGTAAGAGACCAGCTGGTTTAAAAATGAAGCATTTTTTTGTCAGGCATTCCTCTACTCTTTAAGGCTAATTGGCAGCGTGCACAGAAGAATTATTGAATCTCAAACTAGCCACTTCTGATAGCACATCACATCTGTTTGTCTGTCACTCTGGTGATACACTGGGATTGTTGAATAATTTGTTTACAAATAGGAGAACAATCTGTGCTAAAAGTTTTGCAGATGAATAGGGACATCTGGAGGAGAGCAACATTGCATTGATCGTCTCAGAATAGCCCCGACATACTGGAAAACATCCTTCACAGATTATTAGTCAACAAGATGGCTTGTCTTCACAGCTCTCTTAGCTCCAGCTATAATTCAAATGTTGTCTCTAACTGCAAATAACGATGCTTTTTTCGTTTAGAGCTAGTGATTCCTATAGTGTCAGTATATTTTTTCCCAGTCTCAGTTTCTACTATTGGACTGGTTTTTGTGGAATTGCCTACACATGGCCCCTTTGGGTGCTCTTTCAAGGAAAGGTGCTGAAGTACACTTGACTGGAGAGCAAGCTAAGGGCTTGCTTGAGAGATAAAAGCTTTAACAAGAAACCTCTAACGCAGGTGGAGGAAAGCAAGCATCACCCAGCCAGAAGGCCATCACTGCTGAGAGAAAAGAAATATTTCTGTGCAAAGAAAGGAAATAAATCAGTGATTCCAAAACATTCTTCTGTGTTTAATTGCTTCTTACTGTAAGAATCATATATCCTTCTGTCTGATAATTTCTTACTGTAATCTTAAATGTTACAGCTTATCACATAATGTATCTTCAAGAGGAAAGTACTAGAACATTTTAGTATTTCTCCTTCTAGCCAAAGTGTTTCCTTTAAATGGCAGGGCTGCTATTTTGTGAAATTAGCAGCAACATAAATATTCCCACTTACAGTAAAGTTACAATAAATCCCAGAGCCCGCTGTGCACATTTACACGTTCAAACAGACCTTGTTAAAATTACTGCAACTCATTATCTAACTAGCAAAGAATAAAAAAATAATGAGGATTCGGCTCACTATTAGAAATACTGCATTCTATTTACTTTCAAATTCCTTGAAATGCTGCAGATTTTTATACTTGGCTAAACTATGGTTTCAGAAATGCTGAGATTTCCATCTCATTCTGGAACCTATGTACCTCAAGATATTTGATCAGTAACAAAGCACTCTGTACAATTAGTCATCATATCCTGATCTGGAGAAAAGAAACATATTCTTATTTCTTTGGGGTTTAGTTTAGTCAGACATGAGGAAAATGAATGCAACCTTCCACGCTCATCAAGGTCTCCTAGGCAGGATTCTGCACCAGGCAGGTCGATGCAGTGGAACTCTTCAAGACTAATTCCCAGATTAAGTTATAACAAATCTAGAAAAAAAAAAAAATCTCTTAAACTTTATAATAAAAAGAGCTTAATTCCATTTCTTACTCAAAATCAGCTTGAAAACAAAACCAAGTTTGCAGAATCCTGCAGATATATATAAAAAAATACTTCTGTAAGAGCAAGTCCGCCTTTAAGTTTAGCTTGATTTATTTTTTTTAAATACCTGTGAGATACTGTAAATATCTTGCAAGAACTAGATGGAATTTGACTAGCAAGTATTAAACAGGATGAAAGTAGCTGACATGTGTCAGATATACAGTGAAGGACAACATGAAAATTGGGCAGAATTACCAGAAATCAAACCCCAGAAAATCTTACATTATTCCCAAATCCCATGGTTTTCCAATACACCATTATTACACATTACAGTGTCTGAAGCTCATTCTACTCAGGTCCCTGCAAGACAGATATGGCTGGTTTGTTTGCTACTGTCTGTCTGGATCCCATCATTTCACTAATACATACCAGGAAATTTTGAGCTCTAATTCCACTGCTGCTGATGGGAACAAAGCTTCTGAGCATGACAGAATAATGTTAAAGATTCACAAGACAGAAATGGGAAAGATAATAAAAAACCCAAAGACACTTAATTGTTCCGGGGATGTGACATCGCACAACAGAAGCATGCAGCTGGTTAATGAACAGCATCATGTGCACTAGCATGAGCAAGAAAACAGATAATGACCTGATGTTTCACAGACTGAGTTCATGCAATGAAACATAAACAGTGCAAAAGGCAGACAGAGGGAGCACCTCTAAGTCTCTTTGGTAACTTTTGCAAATCTGAGATACTGCCAGACTAGGTGAGCCAACCAACAGATCAGTAACCCCTCTTCCCTCATTTACAACTAGATATATATGAAGGCTGATCCAAGAGGTGACAATGCTTAGCACTGTGGCACCTTATCAACATCCTCATTCCCGAGGCGTCATCAGTAACTGAGATTTATGTGCTAGGCATATTTTGAACATTCACAAAATCATTATCCTTACATTGATGGATGCACAAAATAAAGCAAGGGCAAAAAGACAAGTAGGCAGATGTGAGAAAAGAGGAAAATAATATGTAATTCATATATGTCAACTAGATTCACGTAAAGCACCACAACTAAAGCAGTTATGAAAAAGTAATTTTACATAAACAGCTGAGGTATCTTGCAAATAAAACACAATAAATTGTCTGGTGAAGGGACATTGACAGAACAACAGAAATGGAGGTGAAATCTACACAAAGCACTGTAAAGTCCAAGGAAGAACAAAGTGAAAAGATTCAGTTACCTGTAGGTAGAAGGTAGCTTTATAGTTACTCTGGATAGCAGCTAATATGATCAGGAGAGGAAAGACACAAAGGTGACAGTCAGAGGGATCTGGAAAACCGCTTGTATTATCCTCAGTGAAGCTAAGGATGTTCTGGTTTGCTCAAGTTACGTTGAAGTTCACAAAACATGCTCAAGAATCGGCACCCAAGAGACAGGCTGGGCTGCAAGGCTGAACAGAGGTAGATAAGGTAGTGCTGGAGAGAGATCATCAAGTCATCAGTGAGGAAGACAGCTGACCAAAGCCACCTGAGGATAAAGCATGACAAACACTGCAGAAGCATCAGCTGCAGAGGGAAGAATTGGAGGATGACTTCAGTGAGGCTGGGCACAAACAGGAGCCAGTCTGGTTTCTGCATGTTCTTTCTGGTGTCTGACACAAACACAAACCATGCTATTAACACCCATATGAGCCTTTCTCTCCTTGCACAGCTGCAGCACCGGCAGTTCTGCTCCGCTGACAGCTTTTGGGCACCACATGAGCTCTCCCAGCACAGTCCATCTGGAGTGAGTGGCTGCCTCCTTGCCATGGACCTTGCAGAAACCAGTCTCCACAGCAACCCATGCAAGCTTGGGAGAGTGGAGCTGGTGCTGCCTGTCAGGTTTAAAGAAGGTAGGTCCAACTTGTAGCCTGGATTTTTTCCCAAGTGTAGTCTTTAACACCAAATTATTCTTTGTCTGAGACTCAGAAGTAAGTAAGGTTCATTCATGCAGAAAAATACTGCAAAATTACTATTACTTATCAAATAAAAAATACTTGACATCAACAAGCACAGAATAAGATCCTTCTTTCTTTGGTCAGTAGTACTTTATACTAGCATCATTTCTTTTAAATGAAATGGAGCAGTAAATCACAGACTAACATCAGGAACCACAACTACCTACGGAAAGATCCTGCAGATAAAACAGTTGTCCAATAAATGCAAGCTTATTTGCAAGAAAGTACTGGTAATAAACAGTTGTTACAGACAGGTATGGTAATTTTAGAGACACTGAAAAAAGCATTTTTTGCTGTGAAACAAATGAGATTTACTTGTAGCGCAAATAACACTACTAAGGATGAACAGTCACTCTCCACAGTGAGAAAATACATATCAATTGAATTTCACACATACATACATTAAATGAGAACTGTTAAATGAAAAAAAAAAAAAAGTTCCTATTTTTCTTTTCCAAAATACTTCAAGAAGATGGAAAACCTCCTGCTGTGGTAATATATTTTCTTGGTGCTAATTACCAAGAACAAAAAGAGCTACACACCTTAGTAATTATACAAGTTCCTCTAGTCAGAAAGGCACAAAAAGTCTGAATCTTGTTCCTAAAAGCCACTTTTCAATGCTCTGCCTTTGAAAAGATAATTTGCAGCTGTTTCACTGCCCTCTTATCCTGCCATGTATGTTTGAGTAGACTTAAATTGAGAGCATTTCCTTGGTTTCCAAATAACTTCTTAGATTTCTTCTATCTTGTTAGAAATTAAAATTATAAGTAAGAAAACTGAGACAACTCTTTTAAAACAATCAGTTTTCAGGGGAATTTATATATCTGTTCTTTTCTGGAATAAAGATAATGCTTTTGCTAGCGTTTTCAGAGACAAAACACTACTGCGGCCAACTTTAGGTTTATTTCACTCCATGAGATCTTGTCCTTCTTTTCTCTTTGTGTAAGCACAAGCTGAGTTTTTTTTCCTCACGTTTAAATGTTACTGCAAATCCACCAAAAGCTCTGGGTGAAATAGCCATCATAAAGGAAGAATCTAAATAACTAATTTGACCATGAGAAAATGAATGCCTTAGAGAAGTTTAGATTCAAATCAACGAACAGCTCAAATCCCCTTTTAAGTATATACAAGCTGATTGCACTGTTCTACCATAACCCCTTTACAATTTAACAATGCAAAAATTAAATTTTCCCAGCTCTTCCTTTTCCCAGATTCTTTAGCCTTTTGGTCCTTCTGTTATGCTATGGAAACCAAAAGAATATTATGATGTGACTCTGAGTGGTGTGATTTTGTGTGTTTTAAATATGCAGTCAGGTAATTTAGGTGGGTAACCACTGATTCTTGATTTGGGGGTGGGGAGCGGGAGCGGGTGGGAAAGAGATTAAGCCTTCTTCTTTATCTCCAAATGACTCACGGTTTGAGAAATACTGGAATACCACTTCAAGTTTACCTTTCTTCCAAACTGAAGTGCCACGGTTCTATCGGTCACCCTCGCCATTCCTCGTAGGCCCTATCTGCCCCCTCCTAACTTTGCTATGTGCTGTGTGGGACAGGAGGTTTAAAGGTCCATTGATTCACTCAGCCTGGGAGATGGCATTTTCAACTGTGTGCTCTTCCTCTTTGATTCCTTGTCAGTTCTCTCCCCAGCTGCTTCTGGGCTGTGCTCTCAAATATCACAGCCAACGATCTCTTTTCATTGTCAAATACAATTACAAGCAAAGAATTAAAAGATTATATAGCAAGATCAGATTCAGAAATGCCAAATATAAAGTATGCATTCACCCTGCACTAAGACAAAAGTAATCTCTTTTTCTGTAAGCTTACAGAGCAGCAATAATATGAGCTGATAGTGACAGAACAGGCATAGGCTTCCTGAAAACTGGAAGGCACACTGGGTCCAGTTTAAGGTATGGGAGACCATGCACCTCTAAACCAGGGGCAAACCCCAAGTGTTCCAAAGCTACTTGAAGCACACCCTAACGTTTCCAAAAGCTGCATAATACCTTCTGCTTAATATTTAGCACAGCAATTGACATTAAGCTTCTGGTCATCACATCTTGTGCTCAGGGTTCACTGTGCTGGAAAAAAAGCACCGACCCTATTTTGATATCATTTATTGATAGCTATGTATTTTAATATCAGTGTAGAGTACCATCCCCCTTTGTCAACCACACCAAATTCCCAAGAACCAATCTCCAGTTCAGCAACAGAGCTTAGGCAAGTGTTTCAGTACAGATACCCATGCTGTCGGGGTCATGGACAGAGTCAGAGCTCATGAGTTTCATTTACATACTTGGTCATATAGTGGGCAGCTTTTGGCAAATAGAAATAGGCATCCATGCAACAGACCAAGGATGCTGCAAGTACTTTCTAGAAGCAAACACACTGCAGGGTTGGTAATAAAATACAGGGTTGGTAATAAAAGACAAATGGATTTTGCTTCTTTTCTGCTGATTCATTGCATAAGGCTGGACCAATCACCCTGCTAACCTACACCATAGTTTTTCAGGTACAGGCTGAAGACAAATACGGTTACATAAATTTAGGAGGAATCTTCGAAGGTTCATTTAAAAGACTGTTAGGTATATCAAGCAGGAAGTTTGAGTGAAAAGTAATCTCGATCTCACAGAAGTAATGCAAAGCTGCATCCCAACTGAACCATACCTTCTGCAGCCGGTACCTCTCTCATCTGGTTGTTGCAAGCCAAAGCATGTCTTCAGCAGCTACTGCAAAATATACAACTGAAGACAGAGGCAACATAAATATCTCTTTTTGGTCCATTTGAGCAAAGATTGCTTTTTAAAAAGGCATGTGCATTTGTATCTCCAAATTATATTCTTATCTTGCCAGTGGCTATATTCCTCACCCAAATTAAGCCAGGATCTGGCACACTAATAATCAATAATTCAGTTGCAAAGATAATTATAGAGCCAGTGGGGAATTTACAGAGGGGAGTTGATAGTTTATAAACTGATTTGCATTCTAACAGGAGTTTTATTATGAGGCCTGTGTAGCTGTCAGTAACAGGCACCTTGAACGTGCTCCATTGGCTTCCAGCCACTCTCAGATTTTAGACCATTACAAAGCAGAACACTTGTTAGGAAGTGAAGAAGGGAAAGGCAAACAGTTGTCTTTGCTAACAAGAGCAATATCCAACCAAGTATCAGTTTTAGCACCCCCCACAAGTGACAGAAAAATGTAACAAAGCCGGAGAAGCAATGCTGCCTGTCTTCTGTTTTGCTAGCGCAAGTCATTCATTCACCATTATCCCAGGCTGCAGCTGCCTTGCCTAATGAGGCTAATGAACTGGCCGCTACATCTCTCTGACACTGCTGACATATGGGGTGGAATAACACAGCACTGTTTGGAAAAGGTAGATGCAAAAACATGTTGAAGCAAATGAACCTGCATATCTGAAAGAGCACAGCAGGCATCACGTTCCTTCCTCTTCTCGTTTGAACATTTCTTCTTGCATGTTTCAAAAGATTTCACTTGCAACATTTTTCAGTTTCTCATGCTGTTATTAAAGATCTTTTCTTTCATGTCCAAGTTCCCATGCTGTATCCATCACTGTAGGATCCATGTGTCTGTATAAATGAGTAAATAACTACTTTTTAAACAAGGCTTTAGTAACAGTGGTTATTAAACATTCACCTTAACCCAACTTTTCCCCCCACTGTTAAAAAAATTGTAATACTTTCAGTGAATATTTTCACAGATGTTAATTTCTTGGTTAATAACTCAGTTACGGGGCAGTGTGATTTCTTGTAGAATCACAGAATAACAGGACAAATATCAGCAGAATAACAGGACAAAGACTACTAAAAAGACAAACTTTCAGATTGACAATTATGTGAAATTGAAGTGATAAATAGGTTTGGGATTAGTATTATGATTAACTGTATTCTTGGTGAGCTGGAGTAAATTAGTTACAACTGGAAAGGTATGCCACCGAGAGGGGAAAAGTCCTTGGGCAGGTTGTTGAACTACACCTTGGCTTTTCCTATCTGGCCTGCCTTGAATGGAGAGCAGAAAAACTAACCTCAGTGAGACCTCAGCCAGTACAGAGGCAAGCAGGACTTGCAAGATAGTTCACTTTGTCTATCTGATTCCAGTGAGAAACCACTACAGTAAGATTAACTTTTACAATAAATTAATTTTCAGCTTCACCATAACAGCAATAGGGACAAGTTTGCCCTGGACTCCACTAAAATGAGCCCATCCGATCTGTAAAGCTGAGATAAGAGCATACAAATTTGACATGTGGAAAAAAAATACTTTGAAATACCTGAATATAACCAGCTAATCTCGTTAAATCCATCTCCATTTAAGGGCAATAACTCACTCATCCAGACTAACTCAGCTCCTACTGAATTAAACAGCGGGATCCAATTTGTTTTCAGTTAGTACCAACCCATGATATATTACCTCTGACCAGAAAACTAGAACTTTACTGGTATATTTACAAACCCACTGAGCTTTTATCTAAAGGGCACTGTGTCAAACTTGTTTTAAATTATTTGTTGATCCGTATTGTTCCAGGAGAAAACTGACTCACTTTCATAAAAGAAAGACAACAATAACAAGATGGGGAAAACAAGCCTTTAGCTGAAGAGAGGAGGATGAAGAAATTTGACAGACATTGATGAGTATTATTTGACATTCACCCTTCTGAGATTCTGAATAAGTAAGTAAAACACAGGGAATGGAAAGCACACAAGAGCATTTTAAGACGGAGTAATGTAACAAAAAAGCAGAGAAGAGAATGATCATCATTTCAGTCTACTGTTAAATTATTGACTCAAAACATACCATTACTGCACATAAACAATAAGGTATAATAAGGTAAGGTACTGCATTTCCTGTAATTTTTTTCCTGTTTTGAATTATTATTCTCCACTGAGTTAAAAACCCACGCTGAAAGTACCAGCAATTAATGGAGAACAGCATGGACTGAACTGACTGTAAAACCACAACCAGAGAAAAATACCCTTCTCCAGAGGATGGACGAGATAATTTAAAGGAAGCTCCACAGATGCAGTCTACAGAGACCCCTTGGCTCCTACTACCTCAGCTAACGACTAAAAGTTAAGCAATCCAAAATGCTACTTTCAGCCTGAGTAATGTAGAACTTCAGAAAAATTCAGTTTGGAGTGTAATTGGTGTGCAATACTGAAATCTGATTCCAGAACAGTCTGAAATACTTGAGTTACTGTTCTGTTTAGTATGTTCTGGTATTTAGCTTGCTACTGAATTATGTTTTAATCAGCTGCCAATTAAATCAATGGATGCCCAGAGGAATAAGCACCCAAAATCTTAAGGCACACTTTAGGGAAATCATCTTTCACATGCTTATGTCTATCTTTACATACAAAAATAACTTCTACATTCTGGTCCTTATTTTCTTGATTACTCATATTAACTAGTTTGAAATTGAAAAAATAATTACCAATCTTTCAAATGTTTTGATATTATCACAAAGAAACCTCTATGGAAATAAAAATTCTTAATGTTTCTCAACCCTTACCATTGAAAGCAAGTATTTTTATTAGCATGACACATCCTCTAGGAGCAATCACCTCTTATGTTTCATGATACAAGTAATTAATGTTTTTATTCAACTTACCCAAGCCTGTGAATAGTATTTCAAGTAGGTTCCGCCCTCACGTACCTAGTATCAACCATATGGTAGGAAGGAATAATTACTGTTTATTAAGTCTACATTAAACTTTTCAAAGAACAATTTTATGAGATGCCATAAGGTTGTATACTTATTGCAGTCATTAATCTTCTCTGGGTGTTTTTAATCAAGCAGGTCTTTCAGAATCATTAAATGATGTTAGGCCTAAGCTTTTTAATTATTACATAGTAGTTGGGTTTGTTTAAGAACCAATGTGTTACTGAATTATTTTCAAATACCGAATGGCTCTGTTTCAAGCTCTAGATGACCCTTAGAATCAGGTTCATCTTATAAAGTACATTTTTTAAATGGTTTCTGAATCTGTAGTGAAAACATCATATGACCATGACATGCTAGTTTTAGAATTATAGTGAAATACTCATGTCAAGAGGTCAGGAGATGGATATCACATTTCTAACACAAATAAAAATAACAGAAATCAAACAAGTAACATTTAAAGTTGGTAGCCAGAGTTCACGGAAGAGGTAGGCATAAAATGTCCAGCAAAATAGCCGCAAAACACTGAATAGAATACTTTTAGAGACTATTGACATTGCTGCGTGGTACCTACAGAGGAAGCCAGAATAAGCATAGTTTTCACTCAGACTAATGATATCACTAATTAGATAACAATTAATCTTTCAATTTATTAAGGATTCCCTTAAATGAGTCCTGGATCCCTACAGCAGATTATACACACACAAAATTTCTTGTCCCCTCTTAAATACTGCAGGTCCAAAGGAGCTCTTACTTCACATAAATCAAAAGGTGCTCAGTGAGAAATTACAACTTCTCTCTAATTATGGATCTGCAAATGAAATATATGAATTAACTTAGCACCTAATTGAACAATATAGTATGACAAAGGAACTGAACAAAGACAGAAAGATCCAAATATGACACATCAATCCATGATGTATTTTCAATAGAGTGAAAAATGTTTAAAAATCTTGAGGTTTGTGGAAGAAGACAATATACAGAGCAACTTCTAAAAGACAAACTCTTTCAAGAGATCATAAACAACAATATTAAAACATAAAGAAAGTCTGCTGGTTTGGGGTTTTTTTCCAGTTTTGTGCTATAAAGTAAATGATTACTGCAATATATTCTCAGTAATGGACATTGCCACTCTTATTTCCAAGCGCAGGTGAAAACCAGACACCATCTTATTAGCAACACTAGCACATGAGTTCAGTTATTAATGTTGCTCATGCAAAATACAGCTGTTCATAAACACAGGATATAGAAAGTGTGTATTGATGGTGCACTTTGCATATTACTTCTTACATATCTTTTTAAATTGTCTGGGCCTTTTAATGACATAATTTTGCTAGTAATAAAAATACTAGTATACTTTCTGGTGGATATCTACATTTTTAAACTCTAAGAAAAGTGAAAAGTGCTGAAACTTTTTTCCAGCTGAATATTTCTAAGGAGAAGCCTAAAGTTTTTTATATCAAAATTTTCTAGAGTTTTTTTTTTACAGCTGTCTGCATCTGAGCTATAAGAAAAGACAGTAAAAAATTAAAAACAATATGTTGATTTTTGTTATTGGTTTTGGAGTTCTGGGTTAATTGAAACCTAAGATGGGCAGTCAACCAAGCTGAAGAACCAGATGCTTAGGAAAGGAGTGGCCACAACAAACATTTGCAGTTGCTTCATTAATGTACTTCAGCCAGACCCACACAAAAACATTTTCATGTCCTTCAGCACTCAATCTGCTACTTGGTATTGTGTCACCAAAGCCAAAGCAGCCACTTCACATGGGTGGTACACCTAGGGCAGCCATCACAAACTTTTCCTTCAAACCTGACAAAGTTCCCTGTACATGCTCGAAAAACAGTCTCCTGTTCAAGCTTGGGGCACCACTGCTTCTGTCAAGATGATAAAGACGCCACTTCATGCCAATCAGGCTGGTGGATGGTTAATTGTATGGCTTGACAGATTAATATACTGGGATTAAGTCTTGGAGGGAAATCTGATGCTCATCATTCCATTTCTTTTCCCTGTGCACACATTTATCAGATTTTTTTTGCTGCTTTGCTTTAATTAGCACTCTACTTTTGGGTCTTCAAAAATGACTTTCTCAATGATGTTGATTTCTCAGGGTTGCAAACAAGAAACCTCAGGTAACAATATGGCTACATGTGGTAACAACTGTGAAAAAGTAGGAAAAAGTAGGGACAGTAAGTGAGATAGATACCATATATCTTACTGTTTGAAATGACAAAAGTATGCAGGTCTTTAGGAAAGCACTTTGATACTGTGATTTTCTTACCACTATATGAAACACAACAGTGTTTTTGTTTTATATATTTATTTCAGTCAGTGACGAAGAGTATAAATACTCATACCAACTACGCTCACAAACTTTTATCTTTTAACCTCACATATTTATTTTTTTTTTTAATTACAGCAAAACTATCACCCCCCAAAAGCAGCTTTCATTTTAATGTAGTTAAAGAGTAATTTCACTAATATTGGGGGGGAGGTGGGGGGCAGGGTAACTTCCCTTTAGTCAAGATTCACATCTTGAATTTTTCTTTGGCACAAGGAAGCGAAGCTCCTCATTCTAAAACGCAAGTGTAGGTTGGTCCTTCTGAAAACAGCCCAGGGTGGTGTGACCTGGTTTTCTCCTGGCCAGAGGGCTGTTCTCCTTGTGGTCACCTGCTGAGGACACATTCCATCTCACACTTTCTGCAGCACCTCTCAGTACAACCACTGTGAAGGGAAGCAGGGGCAAGGGCTGCTCTCACTCCAACCTGCTGAGGGTGTTTTGCACTGCAGAGCAAATAAATATTTGAGGAGCGGGAGAGTAAGGATGGAGTATGTAGGAGGGAACACTGCTGGCAAGGATATTGATGCACCTCTGCAGTCCTGAAGATGCTTACCTCCGTGTCTTCCTGCCATGCTCCACCACAGGGGAAATTCAGCAGAAGATGAGTCTGTTCTAGTTTACATGTGGACATTATAAGTTACATATGCTACCGGTGAGAGATCCTGGAGGGGGCGGGCAGGCCTGGCACATGGATATATGCTTCATCCCACAGACAGCACTGCCTTTCCCAAACAGGCTGCTGCGGCTGCCATGCTTCAGCAGGGAATTCATCTGGTGCCACAAAATATCAGCGCAGCTAAATACACAGGAATTAATTTGAATGGAAACAAGAATGATGGGCATTCAAAACCAAAGAAGAAATTAAATAAGTAAAAAAAAACACCTGCCTTCCAAATGTCAGCTAAAATGTCTTTTCCTCTGGGCCCCCTAAACATTGTAAGAGGAATTCAGAAAGGGACAATAACAGATGTCAATGGAAAGATCAGACCCTTTGAAAAGAAAGTGTCATCAAAAGAAGTGAAGTATGGCTCCTAGCCATACAGTTTCTGAAAATGCATAATCAGTCCCTTTGAGGAAACTCAACTAATGCTAGGTGAAGCACCCTTTCCATGCTAATGAAGTTCCTAGGGCTTCCAGCATCCAGAAGTCATTACCAAAATATCCTCCAAAGGTACAGGAACCATAAGAGCCCATGCAGTAACAAAGAGAAAGTTTTCTTTGTCTGAGAAACGCACCCTTGCAAATATTGCCCCTTCACAAAATTAGAGCCCCAAGAAATCCACAAAGGTCACTGGTGGTCCTTCAACCTGGCACTTTAGTTGCTGTAAATAAAAAACAAAAAAACCAACCAAACAAAAGCCCCACAACCAACCAAACAAAAACACACAGCACACACACACACAAACCAAGGAGAGGAGAGCAAAGACAAAAGAAAGGAAATGTGGGTTTCCAAGGACTCCCATGACTGCTGGGATGGGGCATGAGGGGGCCAGTGGGCAGGATCATGGTGCCTAAAGGTCCTGGGACAGTTTGGCTGGGCAAGGTGGGGAACTGTTGGACTGAATGTTGATATCCAAAGGTTTTTCAGATCTCTGTAGAAGACTGATTACCTGAAATAAGAGAAAATATAAATAATTAATTATTTTCCTTACATAAATTGACCTAGAAACATTTTAGAAGACCCAGAAGTGAAACCTTCTGTAAGGGATTCTGCAGGAATCAGCACTTGGTAGCCAGCAGTGCTTTTACTGGAAATTAGTTTAAATATTTTTATCGATGCAAAGGTCACACAGTTCAATCACTCTTACATGATGACAACAGGACAGTAATGAGGACAGGACAGTCATATCAGGTTTTGGATTTTGACCTTTAGGTCATTTTGAACAGTTTTAAGTCAAAGATTCACAAATAAGGAATACAATCTTACCGTATCCTGGAAAGCCATGGGTTTGGAAAAGATGCAAATGTCATATTGTTCAAGCAAATATATTCATGTTTTCAGCACGATGCTTCATTAAAAAGTATATAAGCAAATGCTTGCAGCATAAATAAGTCATATGAGTGCTCACTTGATTCTCTCTGTACATAAGACTATATATACATATCGCAATGCTTCCACAAAGCTTATGATTCTTTTGCCCAAGCTTAAAAAAATATGCTTTCCAAACACACAGCTAATGAGGTCTGAAGAAACCATCTGACAAAGATGTAAAGATTTCAGTACATCTACTTTATTAAAAGAAATTATCAAAACAAGTAATTTATGAAAAGATAGATGACTCAATAGAGAATAAGCATCTTTGTGGGCATGAAAAATAGTGCATGAAAAAGTGCTTTAGATAAGCACAGAAAAAGCTTTTTGCTGTACTCAATGATGTAACATGATAAACAAGGTTTTAATTACTATAATTGAGGCTGATCAAGCATTGGAATAAATAAGGCAGAGTCTGTTTCTGTATAGCCGGATACCTTCAGTTCAGAAAAGCAGGGTTTCTGAGAGATATGCTTTCTTTAACTACAATTTTTTATGCAAAATTGTATAAAATATACTAGTCTATGCTATACAGAAACTAGACAAAAATACTAGGTTTATGGTCTCTCCTGCTTTTAAAAATATATGAATGAAAGTGAATTCAACATTCTCAAGGACTGGAGTCAGATCAATCACACATATTTCCAAGGCCACCCTGGCTCCCAACCTGTCCTGCTTTACAGCTGCCACTGGCCTCGCTAGCTAGACAAAGCTACGCAGGGTTTATGTACCTGCAGTCCTGCTTGCACCAAACCAAGCAGCTGCAGGAGTCAACTACGGTGAAAGCATAAATACTCACAATGTTTAAGGCTATTTAAAAATATTTGATAAGGAGAGTATATGAAATGTAAACCCCAAAATTGCTGTTTTATTACTTTTGTGATCGAGATTTATGATTTCTTTTATGATTTCAGAAGAATTTTCACATCAGGAAGTGGGACCTCAGTTCCATATGTAAGAGAAAAACCCACCCACATCAACACACCTGGAATTTTTCCAATATCAAATGAACATTAAATAAGCATTCATTGCTTTTATACTACATAACAATCAATATTAGTGAATTAAATGGACCATGAAAAGATACTAAGCAAAATAAGCAAATTTCTGACTCCCTTGTTCTTCTCTGAAGAAGCTTTTTGTCACTTTTTCTGACGCATAAGAGTAATCTCACAAAGGTAAATACGTTTAACTGGTTTATATTTAAAGTTTTAGGTGAAAATGTTGTATAAATAACCATACACACAGTTCACATCAACAGAGTAGGAACACCATACCCTGCTCTACTGGAGACATGGTTTTATTGCAGCTGCAAGTATGTGGAAACACTCAAACTTTATCGGTTGCTGGAGGTAATAAAGAATTGGGAATGGTGTTGATTTAATTACATTTTTTTCCTTTATGTCTGATACATATTAAAGTGTTTCATATGTTATTTTGATTTTTTTCTAAGAAAACTTTAATAACCACAGACTTTTGAGATTATCAAATAATAAAAAAATTAACAGAAATACAGACAATGCAATACAGAAATGAGAAAACCCCCAAATTTTTAGGTAAAAAAGTTGGAATTCTTTGTTTCCAGAAGACAGATGAACAGCCTTGTGACTGGCAGAATCCTCAGAAGAAAAAGGTTAACCACTACCCAAGCAAAAGCATATGATAAAAGAAAAAGAGTTAGGATTTGAATCAATGGAAAAGGATGTGAAAAGAAATCATTTTAAGCAAATTCATAGAAATTTGCTATGGAGTTTCAAGAAAACATAAGTAGTTCTGAATAGAAACCTTTTTTTCTCCCTTTTGATATTCCAGAAGTTATTTAGCAAAATTCTTACAGCAGTTTTCAAACACTGAAAATTAGTAAACAGGAAAAAAAAAATCAGAATCTCTTTGCAGAGTTTATGAAGAGTGGGGAAGGTTTTCTAGTCAAAGAACACAGAGAAAGTAAGTATTGTGTAGCTACTTAGCAACACAGCCACATATTGTAGCGGAATCATAGATATTTAGACTAATGCTGTCTTCTTCCATCAAGCTTTCGCAGCATTCTTTTTTCTGGCCTGCAGCACAAGAGCTGCCTATGTAGAATGATCCACGTGGGATTCATAAGTACATTAGTTCAAAATTATTACAATAGGTATAACAGTGCTGTCACATAACACAGCTGAACACTACTGTGTAAATCCATTCTGTCCCCAAAGATCAAAAAGACAAAGAACCTTCTAAGTAGTCAGTACTAAAATTAGTTGCGGGACAAAAGTAAAATCGGTTGCTCACGAGGTACCGTACAAGAATGCCAGTAGCTACAACCGGTGCTACGAACACAGCATGCACACAGGGGTGTGCTTAGCATAGTAACACCAAACAGGTAGAGAGAGCCACCATCAGGAGGTTCTGGCCATCACTAAGCTGGGGCCATGGTACTTTGGGGAGTTGAGGCAGAGGGAACTTCTCTTGTCCATTTATGCTTTCTTCACCCATCATTATCTCACACGTTTCTGCTTTTTCTTAATTTGAGAACTCTTTTCTTATAACCCTCATATTTTCAGTTTCTCTCTTCCCCATCTCATTTTTACTGCGTATTTTTCATTAGCATTACATCATCAAGTTGCATTATACCCTCTTACCCTTCAAATTCAAACTGAAAATGACAAATCGTACCCTTCTGTTCTGAGACAGACAACTGACAAATAAGCCAACCCAGGACTCTTAAACAAATACAGCTCCGCACTCCTCTGCAGTTTCAGAGTCGGATCTGGTATTCCACATGCAGGTTGGTTTACGCAGTACCGCACTGCTAAACCTGACGGCAACAAAGCAAGAAAGCAGCAAACATGACGTACCTGCATTTAGCCACGACTACCTCTCCGGCTGGGTATTTACGAGCACCATCACCTGCTTGCCATTTTTCACCAAAGAGCTGTTTTCTTCAGCAACCGAGGAAGCCTAAATTCTGCTTCACTTGTAAAGCACTTGGGAAGTAAAAACTAATAATACCATCGACTCTGACTGTCCTCTCATCCAACTCATAAGAATTTACAATTGGTTTTAAAATAAATTTCTTCCTGAAGTGATGGAGGAAAAACTAAAAGCCGAGTAACTGTGCTGCATTTTGCTCCAGTGAGCCAAGATGTTCCTCCTTTAACGTGCCACGCTCGTCTCACCGAGTCGCACAAAACTGACATGAAGGGCCTCAGCAGACTCTGCCCAGCAGCCCCCGTTTATTGTCCACAGGTTCCAGGCAACGGTGCACACCTGCATCTCAACATCAAGAGAAGTTGGGATTCAGCTGGGCACTCACCCTCCCCAGGGAATCAGGCATGCTAGGAGCAAAAACGGACTCAATACAGACTGAGGGGAAAAATGCCAAGTTTATGGGAAGTGCATAGAAGAACCAGAAAGAGAGTGAAATCTCCAGTGCCCCATGGCACTGCCTAAATCACCACATTCCTCCAGTCTTAATATTTTGATTAATATTTTGTCTTAAATGCTGGTTGTCTAGACTGTGCCTTTGGAGGTTAAACTCTATTGTGTTTTTAAAAAAAAAAAACACAAAACCACTGCTATGCTTTGCTTTAGATCTGCCTTAATATTAACCAGCATTGACCTCACATGGATGTGGTGGAAATTCAGGAACTGATGTAACCTGTTTTGTTTCCTTTCTTTTAACAGAAATATTAAATACCTGGTGATTTTATGGTGCTTCCTTTTCCTTAAAAAAATTATTGTTTCTATCTCATTCCTAAAGCAATAATGCTATTAAAAGGGCTGAAGTTACTAACAAATATCCAGCATTTTTTAAATTTTATATACATAAATAATTTATTTTTCCATTATTTTTATGAATCAGACATGCCAGGCTACTTTGATATTACTGTATCTCATATTATAAAGGAGGAACATTTTGGTAGGAAGCATTCAGCAGATTAATAGAGAACCCTTCATTGTCCTTCTGGAAAATAAAGATGTCTTTGATACTTTTCATTATCTCAAAAGCTAGAGGTCTGTTCAAAAATCTGCAAGATGTGTGGGCACCACCTGCTTTTTCAGCTTTCTTCCTGAACTCTAACAACAGGGCTACAGCGGTTCAATTATTTCGGGGCATCGTTTTGGTTACAAAGCCTCCAGAATTCCCAGGGGGTAAATCCCAGTAATAATTGCGTTCTACCTGTGTCTGTAACAAGCCAGAGAAGCTGAGAAGATCACGTTTATGTCCCCAATTTCCCACCGGTTGGTCTTTGCTGCATGCCTGGCAATTGCATGTAGTCAAGGATATAAAAGAGGCTTAGTACACCCCAGCATGCGGGCCAGCTACTGCTCAGCCTTCAAATTGCTTCAGCCTCAACCAGAAGGCGTGCTAGAATTCTGTACTCAGGAATACAGCTGCCCTTTACCAAATTCTGCCATTTCTAAAACTGTTGCAACAAAACCATTTTCTCACGGTATTCTAGTTTTATTTTGCAAGTCCCATTTAGCTAGAGGTTGCTCCTTGTTCTGCTTTAAAAGACCCATTCTAAATAAGTGTAATACGAACCCAGTATTTTAAATGATTTTCCTTAAGGTAACAATTACATTTCAGAATCTTTACTACTTTATAAATGAGCTTTCAGTTTTGGTGGCTTTTCTACACTTCTGTAGAAGACACCTAATTGTCTAAGTCATTAAATATACATTTTCTATGTTATTCCCTTTTCCTAGAAAATGTTTTGATCACAATTACTCATCATCTTTCTTTCTTTGGTTATGATTAGTTTGTGGACCGTGTTTTACTGAATTAATCTAATTATATCTGTGACCCCATAAATGCTTGGACTGCCTCCCCAGACAGTCTGTTCTTACCATGTGAACAGCCATAATTCGCAATTGCTCAATGCAACAAACCAATCTCTGAATTAGCACCTTCCCTAACAGCTTCTTAAAAGTGCTAACATCTTGAAATTGCAGAATAGCCAGATAAACGGGATGTACTAATAGGCCTTTTCCGGAATTGTTATCCATTAACTTGACCTTAGGAGGAAAACCAAAGTATTTTTAATGTAAAGTGAATTTTAATTTGCTATGAAATGTGACAAATGAGGACACCACTGTAGTTGTATTTTCAGTTCTTGAAAAGATAACAGTGCAAGGAATCAATTAAAAGACCAATTAAAATGAAGCTGAATACAACACAGCCAAAGGGAGAAATTACTATGGAAAACCATTAAAAGGGCTATACCGTGTTAAAGAGATATTGCACGCCTTTAAAAGTACCAGAGAACGGTTCTGCTCCATAACACAATTAATTCATACAGCTTAATTTAAACGTGTTTAAGTGAAACATGCCTTTGCACTACAAATATCTAAAATTCCTTTAATTCACAAGTCCTAAACTGGAATGAGTAACAGAAAATAGGATTTCAGTCAAGCTTTTACACCACCGAAAAGGGATGCACAATCTTCCCCCTGCCCTCTTGTCCTGCAGTTTTCCTTTAGCAAATCTGAGGAAACACATCCCTTGGCAAGAGAAACCGAGCGGTGTTACGTGTAATTGCTTCCCGCTGTGTCAGGGAGGTGTCAGGGCTATCCCACATCACAGCTCAAGGCAACACGAGATATCTCGGCTTCAACAGCTACAGCATTTCCAGACATTTTCTCTCTCTGCTTACTGGCCACCAATGGTCATGACTGTGCCTTACGTCTAACACTCACAGTTTCAATACTGGAAGCATCTGCATTTTCCATGAGTGCTCAGACCAAAGAGCAGCAAAGGCTGAAGCGTCCACCATGTCAACTAAGAAGAGATTCCGAGACAAGTATTTATAATTGCAAAGTTTATATTTCATTTATAAGTATTAATAAGGTGATCAGGTTTTTTTTTGTTTCTAAAGAAGCAAGAACCAGCTGTGGGTCACAGGATGGAAGACACAACCTGGGTTGCTTTTTGTGCCGCAGTGCCCACGCATATTTCCTCCCGAGGAAAGGGAAGTGTTCATAGGACCACAGCTTAAGCCAAGGAGATCAGGACAACCAGAATAAAAGCAGCATTTTTATTTTTTTTTAATTAGAACCCTATATACTACAGATTTCCAGTCAGATAAGGATAAGCATTCACCTTATGTTAAATTCCTGCAGAATACACCCATAATTTTGCTGCATGCCAATGCCATCATTATACCACAGTAGTAGCGCTTCTATTCTTTCATTCTATGGCACATGAGGGATATGCATAAGGCACAATAAACTGCACACCTACTCTCTAAGGCATGGTGATAAAGCCCTTATCACAGCTTTGTCACACCCCAAACATTTCCAGAACCATCTCATGAAAGTACGAGGATTGATTTAGCAGCATCTGTACAGCACTCGGCAAAGTCCTCAGCATTGCTGAGGACCATGTTGTCAGTGTCTCCATATGCCCCTTCCCCAGGTACAGTCTGCTATTTCTCAGCACATCTTCTTATAAAAGTTAGTTTTACTGGAGGTACTGTTCTAAATATGCAAAAAAAACCCCTTAAAATCATTTTTTTTGTATGAACATGTTTTCTAATCTGCCATCACAATCACTTGGCAGCTTAAGGACATGATGGCCTTACCAGCTTTTAGTTTTTTAAATGTGTCAATTAACAAACATTAAAAAGGAAAGAAGAAAAGATTGAGAGCACTGAAAATATTTAGAAAATTGTGTACATACTTGGCAGCCCTTACTGATCTTTTGAGTGGCATGTTTTCCATTAATGAGGAAAATGAAACACAAAATTACTGACCTAATAAGCAATGAGAGAATGCAGATACAAAAAAAAAAGCACATCCAAATTGCTTAACATTAAAATGTCAATTTCTCTAACATTTTTCTTCAGAGTAATGGTTCATCCTTCAACTTAGCCAGAAAGTTAATTTTTTCTCTCTGTTTTTAATATGGAAACTATCCTACCTATTAGCGTACACATCTAATTAATTTAAGGAAATACATGATGCTGATTCTGAGTTGTCTAAGTAGGAGTAGCTTAAAAATACTGAGAATAAATATGTACTGATGTCAAATTACAGTGAAATTCAATTTACTTATTTTCTAGTGTTCTGCCTTCAGGAAATACTAACAATAATTTTGAAATTAAATCCTGTCTAAACCAAAGGGTTTCTATCCCACAAAACTTGTTTTCACTATAGAACTCTCATAAATGTACTTTGCAAGATGAGTGTCTGATGGTGTTCTTCTTGACAAGGTGACAGCTTGCATTTGTTAAAAGAATACTGGACATTTCAGCTGGCTGTTCTTTCCAGCTGTAAGTATAAACAGACTTATACCGTCACAGTAATGTGATCAGTTACAGGAGGATCTTTTGGGAATCAGAAAGGTAAATGCCACGACAGCTGACAGGGAGCAGAAGAAATATGAAATGAAAGCAGATTGTCACATTTGTTTCATAACAGCCTTCTGTTAGCAGCATTAACACTTCTGTTAGACAGCACTACAATTGCTTTACAACAGGCACAGAACCACCACCACGGTGCTGTCACGTAGAAAGCATCTACTCAGATGATTACTACCTTTCAAGGGGAGTTGGTCTATTCCTTTTCAGGAACGCATTTCTGGAGCATATAATCATTTACATACAGTAAAGAAATAGGTATCTTAGGTCACAAAAGTAATCCAAATCCTGGGAATGCAAATTAAGCCACAAAAAGATGCAATGAGCACACCAAGGCAAATAGAGCAATCAGATAGCGTGGCTAAGGCACAGGGACACCTGAGTTTCATCAGTCCCTAGTGGTAAAACCACCAACACAACAGATAAGTTTGTCTACTGGTTCTAGGTCCAAGTTGGTCAAAACAATGCCAGCATAGATGTTTCTACACTCAAATCATGGTTAATCTGCAAGCTGGATAATTGGTTCATCAAGAGCTGATCATATATGCAAAATGTTAACCATAAACCAGCCTTGTACAGCAAGTTCCTTTCACAGCTCTCGTTTCTGTAGCTTACATTGCCCCCGTTGACAAATTAAGTAGTAAACAGTAAGAGTAAAACTTAATGTGACTTATTTTCTAACAGCTTTCCCCGGCAGAAGCACACCGAGCAGTAACATTCAGATTAGCGTCTCAGAAGCTTATTTTAAACACTCTTTTATAACTCTGTTGGATTTCTATGGCAAGGAATTCATAGCCTGAATAAAAATTATGTGGGTGAAATGTGCATATTAGCCTTGCAAGCATCTTAATTACCTTTATTTTTTAAAAAATCAAATAGCTGCAGAGAAGAGGCTACTGCAATTGCAGACCGCTCAAGGATTCCTTATGAAATCCTTATATTTATGACAAAAAAGTAATTAATTATTCATCAGTTCCACGAAGCATATACAAGTAACATTTTTATACACTATAAATTATGTACTTTGGAGATTTACATGAGCACTCAGTACTGGAAAGTCTCTAACTATCCTGTATTTGCATACTATTTAGATGTTAAGGGTCATCCAGACAGGTGAAGATTTGGATAAAGACAAAAAGAAAGATTTCCATCTGGTTATCTGGTTATTAAACGTAACAGTCTGTGACGCTCCAAAGGGAATACGAAATCATTCGTAGAAGGAAAATTTAAACAATAAATAGGCTTCTTAAACTGCAAAAGACTAACAGTTAAGAAAATTATATTACTTTTTTTTTTTTGCCTGAAATAATCCAGGATTATTTTGGCTTGCTTTTATAATCACTTCCAAGTACTGCAAAGTATGTTATATCAACCTCTTGATACAGGGCAGAAGTCTGAGCAAATAGAAAGCAAACTTGCTTCATTAGAGTCAAGAATAATGAAGGCTGAGCCAGGAACAGGCAAATTCCAAGATGATGGGTCTATCTTTATATTCTTATATTTAAATTATGATGAATTTTGCACCTGTCCAAGCATAAAGAACCAGTGAAGAAAAGAAATTCAGTGTCTATGTTCTATCCCAAGCTTATTCCATTCTGCCACATCTAATTAAACACAGAAGAGTTTTCCAGATGTGCATGGAACACTATAAACCATCATTTTCTAAAACACTGAGGAAGATAAATAATCATTTTACCTGTCACTTGAATTGGCTTAAAGCAGGGCACGTAGATGAGCATCAAGGATAATAATCTTTTCAAATAGCTAGGAAATATAGTGAGTTTCGGGTTTTAACATATTACTATTCAATAGCAACAATGTCGTTTATTAAAACCTTAGGGTAACATTGTGGAGCACTTAGAAATAGTGCAGTAGTTACATCTAATCTATGAGGCCACTTTAATATAGATTGTAGTTAGGTGTCTGAAATGTTGTATTATTTGGATAGAACCAAAAATCAACAGCCTGTTATATGATCCAGTCATACCACTGGTTTATTTCCTAGTCAGTGGATATACTCCTCTCATATAATCATTCTATTAGGATGGACCACGTGATAGAAGTGCTTTGTTGTCAGCACTGAGCAGCTGCCTAATTAATTTGACTTTAATTTCTTATGAGGAACTGTCTGCACGTGCCTGTGTATCAGCAGGCATGCAGTACGCAGTTGGCTGCCAGGGAACAGAGCCAATAACGCAACTGAGCAAACACAGATGGTCAGTCATCGTCCTTTCCCTGGCACCAAGAACTCCAGAACTGGATGCGCTTAGTCTAGCACAAGCATGATACCACAGGGTGGAAGAACATCCTCACCGGATGCCACTGTTTGAGCCAGATGTCACCAGTTCTGCTACCTTCCTGCGGGTCTACACAAGGGGCACGGTGCGCCTCAAAGCTGAGAATTACGCTTGCTTCACTATTACTGCAATTTAATTATCTCCATAGAAATATAGCAACAGTTCATGAACCTTTACTTCATCCATTTTCCTCACATCATGTTTTCTTCACTAGTAGTTTTTGCAAGGTTTAAAATAAGTTCAAGACTTTTTATTTTATTTTTCCGCTCCTTAAACTGCAGAAAACAAAATAACTGTGATGCCTTCATAGGATAGTGTTCACTCACTAGGAGCTCCCTAAGGAGTTCAATGCTCCTGAACATTACCAAGATTCACTGTCTACTTTATCACAGTAACTTTTCCTAAACACTCAAAAAACAAATTGTCCAACTTTTATTAGAAGGCATGCTTTACTGTAACACAGTGAAGTCAGTTCTCAGCAGCTTTTCCCAGTCATACAAATTACTTGCAAATTGCTGCCTTTTCTTTAAAAACGTTCATCCCTATTGACATAATTATCACATGCTAAAGTAAATAATCTCTTGTACTTTGCTGAATTCTACCTTCTGCCACAATGTGTTACAGAAGATGAAGCTGCAGGAATCACAAGACTTTAGCATAGTAATTGTTGAGTGAGAAGGGAGTGTGATAGATCTGTGTTAGTGCCCAATACCAGATTTTAAAACAATTCATAGCATTATTCTAACATATCTCAAAAGCTGAGCAGGAAAGAGAAAAGATGCTAGTGCTAGTCAGGTACTTCTTTTGTTCATGAATATGTTCATGAACATAGCAGGATATTTTCCCTTCAAAGACACAGAGTACAGAAACAGTTGAAAGATGTATCTTTGAAATTGAAGCACAGCAAGCTACAAAAATGCTAATATTTCCCAAAGATTAAAAGCAAGCATATTCTCTAAATCTCAGTAAATATGGATTTTTTTTATTATTTTTTTTTAAAAGAAGTATATAAATGACACTTCAGGATTTTTTTCAGCAGTAATTTACTAGAGGGAGAAAAACAGGAAAAAAAGGAATACACTTCAAAAACGCTTGCTATGCTGAGGCCAACTGACTTCTACAAATCTTTTTTCTTCTCAGTTATGTTTGCTTGCAGGTAACCTAGTAAGTAGACAGCTGATGAATTTTTCATCATTACCTATTCTGTTCCTGAAATTACCCTACTGTAAACTTGGCCTTTCCTGTCCATATACTGAATCTATGTATTCTCTTTTGTCCTTTGCTCAGGTTTTCAGCTCTTTAAGGCTAAAGACTATAGTCTGGTTATGAACAGGTATGGCAGCTGACACCAGAAGAAATTAATTTTTGGGTTGGATCCTGAAACTCACTTGTAGCATACAAAACAAAGTTTAAAATAAATCATGAAAGACTTAAAAATGAATCTATATCTACCTGAAACAAAAAAAAAACAAAAACCCAAACCCCACCCTGCTTCATAAAAATTCTGGGTTTCGACTCTTTTCATTTATAAAGGTATTCTTAGAAAAGCTTGTGATCTGTGTATTTTCTAGACATTGCCTAGTAACACCAAAAAATACTTACGGTTCTCAAGCATCTAACAGGAAATGCAGAAGTTCCATCACAGCAGTCAGTGCAGAAGCAGAGCTCATTGAAGGTTTCATGACGAAATCACACATCTCAACAGATGAAAGAAATTATTTGCTTTCATATTCTTTCTTTCCATGCTATTTTTTTTAATCTAATAATTTCTTTCTTTGATTTCAGGACTTTCCATGCTCTAATTCTCCCTGGATGGTTCTATTCTTTTCAATGCATTCAACTCATGAAGTTTCCTTCTATCCTACTAGCACTACAAAAAGAGCAATTGACCAAAACCTTCTGAATTATTTCAAATCTCAGATTGCATGATCCAGCAGTATTTAGCCATCTTTCAGTGTTCCAAGGGTAATTATTGAAAATATATCCAAGAGAGAGGTATTCCATCTATATAACTGCAATTTCTACTAAGTAACAGAGCAACTACATCTTGCATGCAAACTTGGAGCATTTACACAATTCATTGAAAGCAAAAGACATTCAGTTTGCTGCAATTGTGGATTTTTGAGCTTTACTCTCTTCCATTTCAGAAATTTCAAAACTTTTTTTCAGGAGAATTCTAAGTCAGATCTTTCTATCCTCACCAAAATGTATAGGTCAAACCTTTGCAACTGCAGATCAGCCCATGTTCTGTTATTACTAAAGCTGTTCATATCAAAAATTGCCTCAACTCTTGACCTCCATTGGCACAGCAGAATGATGCTGTTTGGCTGTCATGCATCTTCAACAACTGCTGAGAACAGTCATCTTCACCACCTAACAGAGACACATCCTTTTGCCTAAATAAATATCCAAAGACAATTGTGAAGAAGACCAAATAGAAGAAATTGCATAGGTACAGTTAAAATGCTATGCAGATGACAGCAAAAACCCTAATTCAGAAAACACATGAAAAGGATCTTAAAAAAAACCCCAAAAGATAAATGAGGCAGCTGCAAAAAAGGCTCACCTATAAATGGATATTTGTGCTTAAACATCTTGCAAATCTTGAGTAAGTGACTGTATGATATAATTTGGAATTCTATTTGCAACCAAGCCTCTATGGTTTAGCATGGCTTTAGAAAAGCTGCAGAAAACTGAAAAAGAAGCAAATAAATACACAAATTAAAGTGGCTATGACTTAAGAAAAGAGATAGAAGGAGCTACATCTCTGAGCATAAATGTTAGACAGATTTAATCAAAGAACATATCCATCCATGCTCTCTGTGACAGATGTCTTATCCTTTGACAGAGACTGCTCTGGACACCACAGTTACGCTTGGTTTGGTTAATGAATAAAAATATTAGTATGCACTTTACTTTAGAAAATAAAATTCTTTGGAAAATATTACATACTATGAATACTTTACAGGTGACTAAGTAAAAGGAATTATTCAGTGCCTCTGAAGATGGTAGGAATGTCATCAAAGGAGTTACAGAAAGAAATGTTTATGCAATGCACCAGCAAAATGCTATTATCCATTAGTAAGCGTCCTGTAAAAGTAGGAAGACACAAATGAAAATATCCAACAACAACTTAAACAGCACATAGTGGCCCGGATGAAGGAATAGTCTTGTAGTAATGCAAGGGCCAAAGACAGTACAGCATCCTTTTCTTGTCTTCTATTTTCTGTGATTGTCTCAGTCAAAACCTCAGACTTAGGCTTCAAAGTTTTAGGGAAAGACATAAGAACAGAGTATTGGAAGAACGTATAACAAATGTCAGGTAACCCAGTGCTAAGCAGAACAAAATATAAACAAGTAACAACTTCCACAAATGAGTCACACGTCAACTGCTCTGCCACCTTACTTTGTTTTTCCATTGCCATTCCTTCCTTTGTTTCTTTGCTGAAAGCAACATGCATGCACTGGGATCATGAGTTTATAGAGCTCTTCTCAATTCTTTTGCCATTCAGAGGTAAACCACAACAACTCTCTCTCAGCTATCTTCAACAGAGGGCAAGAGTTCCTCCTGAAAATTACAGTTCTACTGACACAATCAGTAAATTTAGCTAACAGCTGAAAAAAACATTAGCATACACAAATATGTGTGTTAAGTATAACCTTATCCTAAAGATCACATGCATAAGCACTATAATTTAATTTCTTGGATTTAGCAGTGGCATTTTATTACCTGATCTTGTATGTCGTGCTAGTATATAGGACACATATGTTAAAGTTAATTTCTTTTGATACAACTATTAAAGCAGCAAGTTGTCTTTATTGGTCGGCTGTGTTCATATGATCACATTGCTTATTTTACTGACTTTTACAGCACAAAAATTTGAAGAAATTGCATTTGTCATGGTAATCTCAGTAATTTTTTAACAAAATCTAAGAATCCACTTCAACTTTGCCTAAGTCTAAACCAAATTAAACAGTATTAACTTGTTTAATGTTGATAACACAGTCTGTATCATATAGTATGTCGCCTGTCTGAATAATATTACCCTCTTAAAAGTGCACATCAGTGTGAGAAACAGTATGAGTCACAGGATACGCATACTTCAAAAACAAGCCCACCTCCTATGACACATACTCTTATTTTCAAATTCAAAATTAGTTTCTTTTTTGGAATTCAGATGTGTTAAGAAAAAGGCTCTCAGTGGCAAGTTTTGTGCGCTAAATGAAGCAGAAACGCCAAGTTGCAGAGACTCACAGAAAGTCTACAGCCATCGCAGAGGGGACAGCACGCACCAGGAACCAGGCTCTGAAGGTCTGCCCAAGCTAGTTTCCATCTTTTTCCAGCAGTGAACACTAATCTTGCGAATTCTCATGAACCAGTTCTTAGCTGTAGAAATTTGTTTCTGGAAAGCTATAATTAATATAATAAATGAAGATTTTGCAGACTTAAAAAGAAACTTTTTAGATCACCATATAACCCGTAGATCTCATCCTGAAAGACTCTAGTGTTTAAGTATGGCTTCACGTGTATTTTTTAAACAGCATACTGGATTCAACAGCAAGCATACCCCAGAAGCTTTGTGACATGAAAGCTGAGGTTAAAGAAACGTGATACTTTTATTCTGGTATTTGCCTACAAAGTCCATTCGATTTTGTTTTGTAGACAAAGGGATCTTGAAAGATCAGTCAGAATCATTCGCTACATATTTCTCAGCAAAACGTGCAAAACCACAATCGCGTGTGTGACTGTATCAAACAACTATTCTCACGTTGTACACCCAAAAAGGAGTATCATTGCAATCCCCCATTTCTAAATCTTATATGCAAATCCCAGAAAGGCTGGTTAGAAGTGTTTTATGGAGTTGTGCCAAACAGGGAGGAAACAAAGCTGGAATGAGTACTCCAAACTGGGTAGAGGTGGTTTAAAACCTGAATAAAAATTGTAGCTGCTGTACTCACCCTTCCCACCACAGCAGCCTGCCTAGTCTCTGGCCTCCAATATTGCAGAATTTGAGAAAATTTTACCAGAAACCTTATCAGTATCCCAATTTCAGAGTAGCTGAACTGGAAGCCTGGCTTTCAGGAATACATAATTAGTATTTTTAAAGGACTAATTCTTTAGTTATAATTTTTCTTAGTTATAACTGAAGATTGATACAACCAATGTATTTTATGACAAAACTGTGGCCCATTAAGAAATGAGGTGAAGCAACAGAGCAGCAGGAAATCCAGGAGAAAAAACAAATCCAAACCCAAAACCATTCATTAAAGAAACAGCAGCTTAATCCTGTTTTGAAGCAGGTGTAATTAATCTGGGAATTAATAAAAAGACTCCATAAAAAAGACCTCAAATGCTACAAAACCCAGCTTGTTTCCATTCTGAATCTCTCTTTTTATTTGTAAAGACTGGCATTACAATTGAAAAGGACTCAAAATGGAGTGATGTACACATCATTGGTGTTTCATGATGCAACTGATGGAGTCCCTGAATGGATATTGCTTCAGCTTTGCTTTTAAAAAATAATTTAACAAGAAAATCTTCAACTCCACTATCGATCACAGGTGGCAGAAATGAGAGAAATAAAAAGAAAAGAAACCAAGACTACTGTCAAATTCATAACATATACATTGTTGGCTGATGACACTTGTTCCAGATGTACAATAAAGCCCACAACACTTTATTACTATGGATATAATTATTGTGAATGTTTTCTCATGTTGATCAACTTGCTTCTGAACGTTGTTGTTTTGATTGTTTTAAACTTGCATAATAAACATGCAATGAAACATTTCTTGTTAAAGTGTTTTTTGCAGTCATCTTGTTTTCATACAAAGATTTCATAAAGTTGCAGTGTTGTATCAGAGCATTACCAAAATAAGAGCAAAAGCTAAAGAGGAAGGTAAATGTGAAATGAACTTGGTGAGAATAACCTAATCTTGTCCTGAGACACTCCAGTCTGGTTAAAAAGATGTGCACAATCAAATCCCTTCCTCCCAAACCCACCACAAAATAAATATTAACTTGGAAGAAAGGGAAGACATAAAAAAAAAAAAAATGTTATCATGCACTCATCTTCTGCATAGCTCAACCCACATATAGTAAGGCACTATTTCCCCACAACTTAGTGTCCACAACAATCTTTTACAGTCCTCTGCGAACTACATATAGTTCCTTCCAGGATGATGAAATAAACAGATCAAATGAGTGTTGCTACCATGTCACCCCATGTGTGATCATATAGACAAGGGCATCACCTGGCAGTTTCAGAAATAAGCTGTCTCAAGTCTCTTCTTATGTGTGCATGTTATGTATAGGGATATCTTTTGTGTGTGCAAGTGGTTGGTTTGTTTTCCAGAGTTGCTGTTATTTTTCATTGTTCTTCACTCCAGTGTTCTCAAAGCAAATACACAAGAAAATAAAAGCACAGTTGGGTCATTAAAAACAGAGCTTTGGTGCTCCAAAAAGCACAAGCTTTGGGAATTTAAGAAATCTGTTAGACGTTCCCAAAAGAGCTGGGAAATACATGGACATATTTGCATCTGGAAATCCTCATCTCTGCTTAGTTGAGTTGGTCTTCATACTGTTTTCGGAAGCAATCACCAGCAGGGAAAAACTCCCAGCACCGTTCTTGGTACATTTTCCATACATAGGATTCCTGAAAGAAACACAATTTAAATAATTTAATTTGATTCAATGAGAAAGAGCCAACCATAATTTTTTTTTCCTCTTTTATTTATACACTGCTTCATTTTTTGATTCTGTGCATACCATGTTGTTGTATATTGACCTACAAAATCATGTTAACGTTTTCGATCAGTTTAAAGTAGCTTTTAGAATTTTGTCACCTTGTCAAAAAGCACTAGAGAAACACATAGCAGAGGACCTGGTAATTTAGTTCTTCTTGCACATCCAGGAGCACTGTAAAGCTCAGATAAAGCCAATCACAAGGTAAATACCAGGGTAAGCTGAATCTTTTCTCTCATAGAAATTTGGCTGAATTTCTGCATTAGTCATTTCAAAATATGGATACACACAATACACTAAAAAAAACGGCCTTAAAAAAATATTGCTTAGAAGAGCAATATTTTCTGAATCAGTGGTGGGGTTTGTTTGGGTTTTTTTCTGATTATTTGTTCGGGTAAGGCTCCATCACTAGGCTGTCCAGAAAATAGTAAAGGATATGTCAGTTTATTTCCATTTTAATCACACCCCTTAAATGTGCTTTTTATTACACAAATACAAGTTCCCTGGTAGAAAGGACATATGTCACACAAGTTATAGAATCATAGAATCATTTAGGTTGGAAAATACTTTTAAGATCATCAGGTCCAACCATAAACTTAACACTGCCATGTGCACCACTAAACCATGTCCCTAGAAGTTATGTAGTATGAAGCACTTTCAATTTTCAAAGGATCAGCTAACAAATTACCGAAACTGAACAGTTAGTAGAAATCTGGCCTCAGTGAATAAAGTAGGACACACTGTATGCCAAGAAAAAAAGAAAACACAAATTAAAAAGAATTTTTTAAAATCCCATCTAATGTGAAATTCTCAAATGACAAATGGATGTTAAAAATAGCAAAGCAAATACATAAAATCTGATACTGGACATAGCTGAGAGGATTTATGCAAAGAAGATGATTATAATTGCCCAGTACATTTCTGAAAGAGTTCTCAGTTCAGAAAGAGTAAGATACATAGACTTATAGCAAATCATCCCTTTGACCCAAATCTGTGGGTCTATGTATATAATGCTCTTCAGGTTTTTTGTTGTGTAATATTCAACACAGAAAGATTTGCTTAGACAGCTGCCAGACTATCACTAGAAAAAAAAATAGTAGTTTGTAAATTTGATATATTTTATTCCTGAGTATATTTAATAGAACTTGAAGGAAGCACCAGAAGTTTGAAAGAACAACAGCAAAGAAGAAAACTCCAGGGAAAACTTCTCAAAACAGCTTTCATTTTAAATATTTACAAAGTCTTTTTCATATCGATTTATACAGGAATATAGACATAGAAATTTATATATAAATAATAAGAAAGGACAATTATTATTAAAAAACGCTCAAGAGGGAGAAATGAAGAGTCCTGCTTTCACATGATGCTTATATGTTCTGTTTATCGTTATTTTTGTGTACAGTCTGTATTTATATTTTGTGGAAGTAACACTTTAAGAAAATAAAATAGGGATAGAAAGTACTACAGAATTGATACTCAATCTAACATTAAGAAACCAAAGTCCTAACAATTGTTTAGAAGAATAAGAATTAAGTTACATATCATACAGGGAGCTGTTCATTAGAATACTCAGTTTTTCCAAGCCTGAATAATTTTTATTTTAGAATCATTCTTATTTAATAACTGTTGACATCATAGAGTTGTTCAACCTACCTGTCCTGTATGCTCTGTTTCATCTTTGTTAATAAGATACATCAGAAAAAACCTACAAACAAAAAAACGTCTGTTATGGGTCCAGTATTTGGAAACATTAGGAAACCCACAGAGGGACAGATATTTTTCAGCATGTACAGTGATAATGCTGTTCATGGACTTACAAGTTCCAGAGTTCCATTTATGGTAACATTCCCAAAACATTACATATACTTCCCTGACGCTGCTGACATTCACTCATTGTTCAATGAATAGTATGCTAAAATGCAAAAGATTCAGTTTGATTTACAGTAAATAGCAGCTCAGTATAAATGAATATTTTCTAAGTTTTCTAATCTGAAAATTATAAGAAGATTTTTTTTGCCCATGGACACCAACTTGGAGACAAAGAACAGTCATGGGACCTTTCTTTTTTTCCTCTCCTCACAATGAGTAAGAAATGCTGAAGACGATTAAGAGATTACTCTTGTTGAAATTATAGCTTGGGCATATTTTACTAGTGTTTGTAACTCAAGATCAACATGAGCAGAAAAACTTGTAATTTTAAAAATACATTAGTCTTGGGGTTTTCAGGTATCTGACAGACACTAGGGGATGATTTCAAAATTTCACTCATAATAGACATTCTCTCCAAACATATGTAAAAATATAAAATATGATCATGCACAAAAATGTCAAAAAACCTTTCCTTAGGATGATGCACTTAGAGTAAGTATGCTCTAGTATGTTATTTGTGTAGCACATTCTAAGTAGGAACAAAATCCCATATGACGGTGGTTTTAATGTATTTTGTTTGCAAAACCTGTTTTTTGAGTGGAAGTTCTTTATAGGGATGTTTGACTTTACACTCATTATTTTGTGCACATACAGTGCTAGTTTATAGATGCAAAGTCACAGTCCATCCATTGCTTCACACTGACAGCAACGTAAAATAGACTTTAGCACTAGATTTTCTTATGTACCTGGCAGGAGAGGAACAGTATGATATGGTGATTGTGGATCTGGTAAATGGCTTTATTTCCAAATTTAAAAAGACTGAATTTAGTGGTCACTGATGCTCTGCTTGGATTTTCCAAAGGTGGACCTGATGTCCTTGGTCCAGCCCCTCCCTCGTCTATTTCCTTATTCCTGTTCCCCTACCTCCCTTAGTCCCAGGTTCTCTTAGTCAGCCTCAGCACCTCACTCAAATTATTCACTCAAAAATGCAAGTTTTCCCTCTTTTGCCTCACTCCTTTGCTTTTGCACTCTCTCCGTCAGCCTCCAGGCCAGGTCATACCATTCCTCTGTACCTTGACACAACACAGTCAGTTTTACACCACCTCCACAGTCACATATTAAGTTCACAGTTTCCATTTCCTACCTCACACAAACTTGGTGGCTCACAACCAAGCTGGAGACAAGGTAATGAAGTTCATTCATTCCTTGCTCCCATCACCATGGCATTATATATTCAGACAGCATGAGTGCACATCAAAGGCAAAGAGTACTGACTCTTAGTTATGCAAGAGAGTTAATCGGGTACTTGCAGAGGTTGCAAAGTCATGAGTTAGCAAGGAGTTTGTTTTGACTGTACTCACAAATAATTGGCCAAGTTGTGCTCCTGTAGCGTGTGTGTTTCAAAGCCATGGGGCACTGTATCAAAGTAGTCGTTTCCTATTCCACAGATAAAGCACTTCGTCTAAAAGAAAGAATACAGAGCACTTCAACACTACATATAACCATGCACTTCTTTAAGAAAAGGCCAATAAAAATCTAACAAATTTTCTTGAAAATGGAAATGCATCATGTATATGTGCTGAACAAAAAGATTTTTCTTTTAAAGATTGGGACTGGATACCTCAGCCAATACACTTGAATAGAAGTTTAACAGCAATCAGAATAGCTTCATACTGTTAAAAAAAAAACCAAAAACCCCAACAAAACAAAACAAAACAAAACCCAAAACCCACCTTTGCCAGCTGTAAATGAACAGGTATCAGGAGAAAGAATGGTATACAATGGTCAAAGCTGATTTTTTTTTTTCCCTTTAACACTGTAAATAGCACTCACTGTAACATATGGCAATATTTACCTCAATGTCTGTTGTGCTTGTCCAGCTGAAACTGAATATACTTAGTTTAGATTACAAAATACAATAGGTTTGCTTTTCTGAGTTCTTATAGTCATATTTAAATGGCAGAATAGAAAACTATGAAGTATAGGATACTTGCACACAAATTAACCGAAGAAAATTACAACTGAGATGGACTGTAATATGACAGTGTCAACACCTGGTGTTAGAAACCTCTCATGTGAAGATCCAAAGGACTTAAATAGCTACAGACATGCAATTCATTGTAATATATGCAATGTACAAAGATTTTTCTTCTTTTACAAAAATGTAAAATTTTGAAAATACAGGGATTAGTCTAAACTTTTCAAAGTCGTGAGAAAATAAGCTTTTATGCTTTTTGTCTCAATTTTTGTTAACTTATCACTGACAGTGAAAAAACTGGCCACACTTGATGTGGAGGTATTAACAAAATCCATAGTAGGAACTGGCAAACAAATGCAAAATATGCTTAGAGCAGAGTATCAGTTTAGGCAGCCTGGGTTTGTGTCCCATGCAAACAGACTTGCAAGGGAGCAGCTGTGCAGCTATGAACTGAGATGTGACAGCAGAGCCTCAACCAGGACATTGTATCCAACCAGGATATTGGACTGTGTATAGACTGTATATTCCTTTTAGTTAAAAAAAAAAAAAAAAATATCCACTAGCTAGATCACATTTTGATTGAAAACAGATTTCATGAAACCTGAAAATAGGGTATGGTTCAGCAATTGGATGTTCTTACCTCCATGTCTTCCTTAACTTGCTCTTGCTGATCTCTTAACTCACCAAAAGCATCAATAATTAAACCTAGGGTTTAAGTTAAAAGTACAGTTAATGTTCAAGAACAGAACTGAGACAAAGAATATTAAACGAGAATCTCGTGCAGAAATAACAGAACCCAAGATATATTCCAAAGACCACAAAAACAATATGTGAAAGAAAATGAGCCAGCGAAAGCAAAGTGCTACTAGTAGCATGGCTGATAGTACCATTTGGAATTATAAAATGGGACAAGCAGACTTCCAATTTGTTCACAGTGCTCTAATCTTGACTCAGTACCTGAAGGCACATGTAGCTTTACAGTGATCAGGGCTTTACTAAGAATACTACTGCACATTTAACAGAGTTCAGGGATTTATTACACAGCAGATGCAGAGAGGCTCAGAGCTCTGGGCATCCTCCCTTATTATGGCTGTTAAGTACTATGAGGTCCCACTGTCAGAGCTCTACTGGAGTAAGGGGCCATTTCAGGGAGATATAGAAAGATGAAGAAAAAACACCACAGGCTCCATGGCTGAGATGATAAATTCTTTATGATTCTCCCTTTGCTTACATCAATACAAATAAGGACTAATTCCACAATCATTAACACCTATACGCTGTAAAACTGATGGACACCAGATAATAATTATACTCACAGCTTGACAGCTAAGGCCTCTACTCCACAGCCACTCACAAAACGAAGGAACGAACAGTATAAAATATGCCACTTCAGGCTACAAAAAATTTTGCACGTTCCCCAAGCCCTTTAAAAAACTTGTTGCTTTAGTAGGAATTATAAACCATTTGCCACAAGTACAGAGTCATCTTCTCAACTTGCTTATAGGAAATGAGAAAGCGTCGTTACTGCTGTCAAAATAAGTTAGCTGTTAGCTGACAGAACGACATAAGGTATCACTAGAACAGCAACTGGACCTAGCAAAAATCATCATATTTTTTTCCAAAATCAAGGATATACTTCTGTTAATTTGTACAAACTTTAATAAAGGATGATCTTCTGGGTAATCTTGACAGTCTTTTGAAGGTATAATACGGAAACAGAGAGGTCCTTTAAGTACTTTAGGTAATAACATTAAACATCATTAATACAAACATAACAACAAAACCCCTGACTTCCCAAAATTCAGTATCCACTATTCAGCTTACAACAGCAAGTCACACTGTCAGTCAGCTTCAAACTCAGAAGCCAACCTGATGGCAGCTGATTATCCATTGTCATTAACCAGGATATACTAAAGCTGTTTCATATCAAGCACCTTTCTTTACTCTTTGACATTGTTCAAGTAAGAAGGCATCACACCAAACAGAGGCTTTTATGAAAAAAAGATTAAACCTCTTAAAGCTATGCTTCAATTTTCACACCACTACCACCAATCTGAAGATCTGCCAGTCAAGAACACTGGATGCTGGCAGAGGGAACGCTGATAGCACCCGCTACTGATTTTGTCCACATACATGCGCAAAGGGTAGGTTATGCTGAAAGACAATTTTAAAGTATGCCACAAGATTTTTAACCACTTCTTTTGCTAATCATTTGCAGGAGGCTTTTAGAAAGGGCAATGAGAAGACAGAAATGGCAGTGACACCAGTATTCCCACAGAAAAGAGCTTTTTTGGTTTCCACTGCTTCAGTTAAAGCCTGTGGATTTCACAGAGACTAGGAAGAACAGCATATGGATAAAATCCAGCTGGGTGTATTTTACTATATAGGTCTGTGCTTCATGTTCTGCCCTGGTGTCCTGGTTGAATCTTAGGGGTGTGATTAGCATAGAACTAAGAAAATTGTAGTGCTAAATAACACTTTTAGTCTCACCACATTACGAACATTTACCTTGAATAATTGCAAGGAGGATGACAATCACAAAGAAGAAGAAAGTGATATCAAAGATAATTCGATAGATTTCATATTCGTCTCCTGCTGGATCCTCTATTTCATCACCAATGCCTCCACCAGCACGGACTCCAACATACATGTGAAACATGTAGCACTAGAAAACACAAAGCACAGGGATAAAAAGTTTGTCTGCAGCTAAAAGTAAAAATACCCATTGTTGTAAATTCAGTAATTGGTAGAACTGGTCTATGGTCTAGCAACTATAGTATCTTAAGTCATCTTTTTCTCCCTTTTGAGGTTAGGTTTATTTCTGAGGGGGGTGAAATGCTGCTGTGCAGCTGAAGTTGCAGTATTTCATGTTCTGTCATCATGTAGCAGTTCAAAAAGATTAAAGGTTCAACTGCCTTAAGGCCAGCAGCACAGCATGATTCACTTACAACTGTTTCAGTACTACGCAAGTAGGAAATGCTATTACTACTACAGCCATCTCCTGTTCCTTTTCTTTGCTCAAACATGAATGACATTCCCCATCTTTCAAACAAATGTTTCAAACAAATTCAAAAACCAAAACAAAATGAAACAATCAAAAAACCTTTAAGAATGTTTGTGCAGAGGAACAACTAATGATGGAGTAAGTCAGATTAATACTGTGGAAGTATGGTCTGAAAAGTGTTAAAACAAGTCTCTGTATAGTTATGTAGGATGCTTACAATGCAAAATTTTCAGTTTATCATGCTGTATTTTAATAGAAAAGTATTAGATCACTCTCAGAGATCTGGTGGAGGAAGGGGATTGCTTCTTTTCTCTAGCTTTGCAAACTACAGGTCCAGGGCTCTCACTCCCTGTCAAAAAGTAGTGATGACAACAACAACTAACTCCTAAAACCCAACCATACAAAAAATCTGTTATTTTATTTCTATGGCACACTTACCCCCAAAATCCCTTATGTAAGAAACTGATATAGTAACACACAATGCTGAGTGACGAATGAAAAGTGTAACAATTTTTAGAGATAGTTTTTATTTCACCACTGAAAGTCAATCATAACCTGTGAATGTAGTGTTGGTTATCTAAAAAGTTAAGTTTTCTACGTCTGAAAGTAAAACATGACAATGCAAGTCTTACTGCTTTTACAAAAGACAACCATGACCTTATAGCATGTTCACGTTATTCTAACTCATTTCTATGCAGTATTATAGCCTTTTTCTAAGTGTCTTTTCAGTGAGTTACAGAGCAGGCCAGGTCAGAAGGGACTTTGGGAGGTCTCTGGCCCCAACCCTCCTCCAAGAAGGGTCCACTATAAGCTCAGAGTTACTCTGGGCTTTATTCAGTCACATTGCTACAACCTCCTAAGGGCAGAGACCGCACAACCTCTCTGAGCAACCTCATCCCCTGCTTAGCTCTCCTCAGTCTGAACACCTTTTTCCCACTTTATGTCCATGGTCTCATGCCATGCACTGCTGTAAAGAGCTTGGATTTGTCTTCTCAGTAACCTCTCTGCAGGCACTGGGGAGCTACTCTTACTCTGCCCCTCTAAAATTTTCTCTTCTCCAGGCCAAACAAGCCCAATTCCCTCAGCCTCTCTTCCCAGGGCAAGTGCTCCAGCACCGGACAATTTAGCAGCCCTCCACGGATTTACGCTCCAGTTTATCTATGTCTGTCTTGTACTGAGTGCCCCAAACTGGAAAAAATACCGACGCACTAGTCTGCTTCCACAGTTTATCTAATTATTGAGCTTTTAAGTGGTATCAGTTCCCTGGAAGTGATTCATATTGCATAACATACTGAAATATATTTAATTTTGTTGTACATGATTGCTTTTAGAAGGATATTAATGGCAAAGTATCTTAGAAATTCTGCATGATTTAAGCTCTACCTACCATCCACAACTGCAAAGTCTGGCGCTGTCTCAGTAAGTACAAAATAATTTTTGGTGGTTCTGAGCACAGGAGAGATTTCAGAACAGAATTGTTGAAGATAATCATGGCAATTCATCCTAAGGGAAACTGATAGATTTCCAAGCTTAAACAAACATTTCAATACCTGAATGTCCTTGCCTATAACTGACCCTCCTCCTGAATGGCCCATAGAACCAGAAGTATTGCCCTTGAACTGACTCAGCTCAGCTTCACAGCTTGTAGCTGTTGAGATGCTGCTTTTCAGTTTTTGAGAAACTATAGTGAAGAATATCATCACATTTATTCTATTCATTTACAGCTGCATTTGTTTTACAAACACAGGGTATGTATAGTGTTAGGGATGTCCATTATATTTGTTCCTTTGTCTTCAATTATAGTCTTTCCTGTTGCTGGCTAATGATACAACTGTGTGAACAGGAATTACAAGAAGGTCAGGACAAAAATATAACAGTTTAAGAAAAAAAAAAAAGCAAAAAAGCAAAATAAGGCTTACTGTTAGCATATCATCACATTTCATGTCTGGCATATCACCGTCTTCACTCTTGTTGTAGAACTTGCGGAAAAAATTGAACGCCACTACTGTATACAAGTATACTACTACTGCCAGTAATCCCACTGTTAGGACAAGCTGAAAGACAAAATTACAGAGTGGATATACCACCATGGTATTATGCTACATCATTTTCTTTGCAAAAAGAGAAGGAAAGTGACAATAATCTATATGTACTAGTTAGGAAAACTTTCTTTACATTTTCGCTGTCTCTTTGCATACCTTTGTAATACTTGGTAATATTTATCTGCATATTTTCATGCAACGATTGTGCATTTAACCTGTTTTATTTTGAAGGAAAATCATGCTCCAGAAACACAAACACAAATCTTGCAAAATTTAGTGGATACATACACAATCAATCCATTAGAATCATACAAAACCCACACAATCAGACAAAAAGATCTGAAAGTTTACTATCTAATAGTACTACTATTTAATAGCACCAATTATAGAATTGCAATATAATATTTCTACTAATTTAATACTGAAACTATTTTGTTTGAAATCACATATAAAACAAACTGTTCCTAATATTCTATTATCTATCTCAGCAACCAACACCTCACTGCTCAATTGCAGCATCATTAACATTTTGCCTTGAGCTTTACCGAAAGCAGCTGGAAGTGAACTGCAATAACCTGCAAATGGGTATTTCACTTGCATAGCTGCCAGACCTAAAAAGTTCCTTATCATAAGCAATGCCCCCTTAGTTCATAGATAATTTGCTAAAACTTGAGAACTATTCTTAAAAGGTAGAAAACTTTACTTTTTTTCAGGTGCAGACTGTTTTTTGGGTTTTTTTTTTTTTTTGTTTTTGTTTTTTTTTCTTTTTTATTCTTCTAAGAAATCAGAATTAAGAATTTAAGAAATTCTGTTCTTTAAAGGGCAAACACAGTATGCTGACTTCTGTAACTATTCAAGACACAGTTTTTTTCCCCCACAAATGAAACTTGTTTGCCACATAAATTAAAACTAAAAAACTTGTCAGAGTTCATACTTAAGAGTTCTGTATGTCTTGTGCTTCACTAGCTATTTTGAAATATAAACTGTATGCATTTAAATTTGTATTACTTCTTCAAAAAATGTTGACAAGGACAGTGCATTTGAAGGCAGAATTAAATTAAATCAATCGCCCTTTGCAACTATGAAAGACCACTGCTAATGATTTTATGTCTCTAGCATCAAATTTGCTTAGAAAAGAGAATAAAATCAAAACCCCTGAAGAATACCTGCTACTGATAAATTCAGAAATGGCTCTTACCACCAGACTTCTAAAGTACTTTCATTGTATAAAGTCAGAACTGAAGTTCCATCTTACTACAACAGCACATAAGTATACACAATAGAGTAGGCCTTTGTATTATCATTCCCTGCCCACTTGAGTAAGAATTACATTAGCTGCCTTGCTGGAAGATTTGCTAAGCAGAACAGGGACAGCTTTTTTATCATTAAAAATTTGTACAAAGGTCCTTTGAACTAGGAAGGCCATCAGACCTGAGGAACACTAAGTTTCAGGTTACATTAAATGACAATCCTACAAAAGATCTCAGTAGATGAAAAGTCTTAGTTATTCTCCTTTTAATTATTTTTTTTTTAATTTTAATTAAATCAGAAATGCAATTTTAGATTTTATAGCTTCTTTAAGAAAAGATTTCTTATCATCAAAGAGCCGAGTTTCTCTAACAGAAAGAGTAAATGGGTCTCAACTGGGCCTTTCTTAAATTTTTTTTCAAAATTAATCTAAAGCAGCAATGTTATGACACAGTTGCTTATAACAGCTAGAGACTCTCATACATCCTAGTCCTGTTTTCTTATGTTTATAAATCCCATTGGCTCATTTGCTCACCAACCAAAGTTCTAAACTTCATGATGAAAGAACATTTCTGCTATTAATCTGCAGAGCAGCTGAATTAAGTCAGGACATGATCTTTCCTGTGTACTCCTTAAGTAAAAAAGCTGAAATAGAGAAGACAGTTGATACCTGTTTGCCATTGTGGGTCACTGATGACAGGATAGTTCGTAATGTCTTGAATCCCATTGCAATGTCAAGGAGATGAGCAGCAAAGAAAAAATTGTTGTAATGGCCAAGGACTGACATGGTCATGTACCACGCTAGGTAAAGGAAAGACTAACAGAAAAAACAGGTACATCACAAAATAAAACTCATGGCTATCATCTTTAACTTAATTCAAAACACTAAGGAAAGTTAGAAATTGCTTAAATGTGCTTTTCTTTAAATATATATATTTTTTTAAAATAGAATTTGCTAGACCTCTTTAAGAATTTTCTCTTTGTGCAAAAATACTAAATCAGCAAATACAGAGTTCACAAGACATGGTCAAAAATGACATATTCTAAATTTTAATTTTTAAAAACCAATTTTGAATTTGCTAAACCCTTATGTGTTACTGTTGGTAATGTAAAAAGCTTTTCTTACATAAATTATTTTTGTATATGAATTTCTAAATAATTAAAATATTAGAGCCCTAATGTGGTTAACAATGAATTAAAGGACACTGCAAGCAACAAAAGGATTTTTTTAATTAATTCAAACTACTAAGATTACTTTATAAGTATTATTTAAGTGGGTTAGTATCTATTACTAGAAATGTTAATGTAATCTTTTCCTCTATAATTTCCTTTTTATTGGACTTAAAGTACATATTTATAAGAGAAATTACAGTTCCTCCCTAAGAACAAATCCTAATCCTGAACAAACTCTGCACAGACCATGCTGTCTTGTAGACCTACACCTGGAGTTTTATCATTCCACTCTTACTGACTAAATTCAGATCATGCTTTTATTCCCCGGCAGCCCTCATTCCAGGATCCTTCGTTCCCCAACCATTTTTCCACCAGTAAAATAGGCTGAGTTAAGTAAGCAGTACTGATAAGCCTCTTCATCATATGATGATGAGTAACTTCTCAAAATGCAAGGTATTGTTTATCTTGTTTATAATTCCTTGGGGTTTTTTTGTTTTTAGAAACATTTTTTCCAAATTATTAAAACCATTCTGTGTCACAGCTTACTATTAGTTTCAGTGATACAAATTTTAGCAATTCCACATACATTAACTATACCAACCTGGCTGTGCTCCAGGAATATTTAAGTGCCCATAAAGTTTATGAACAATACAAAAAAATGGCAGTAAGAATTTATATAGTCAGTTTTCTAATTCTACAGTGCCTTGCTTGCTTATCGCTCCTGAATAAAGCGTATAGGAAGGAGGGCAGGAACTGACTGCGGTTCTACTAGACTAAAACCTACGTAACTGGGAAAAGATTTCAGCAATGTCTTTTTAAAATTCCAAGATTTTCTTCATCTATGTAGTAACTTAAATATAATCCTCTGAAGCACTTTGGGTTAACAAGTGTATATTGGTTTTTAGACAGTGAATATATACATGCTTATGTGTGTGTATATATATATATTTACATACACCCACACACTGAGAAACTTACATTATCAGTGAAAACAACTCCTAGTTTCCACATCTGATACTTAACATCAATGGAATTTAGCCTGTAAAAATAAATAAATAGATTGAATTTTATATCAAAGCACAATAGGAAAATACTCAACAAACTGTAGGAAGTGTATTGTTGCATAAACACAAGAGACAACAGTTGAACTATTTCTCCAAAAACTGAAATATATCAGAATACTGTTCTAATTCACACTTTTACTCCGGAACGAACCTGTCAAAAAAAAAAAAAAAAGTATAAAACCAAATTAATAAATACTGGCTTGGATTCATCAGACATAATGCTGATTGATGTTTATGATGTTATATACATACGAGTGAAATGAAGTATCTTTATAATCTATGAAGAAAAAGAGACTTTTTTTTTTTTTTAATGTGACACATCTAAGCCTAAAGTAGCTGTCAAAAAAGTTCAAATAATTTGCACCCCAAAACGCCAATTCTTTACTATTCGTTTACGATAGTATACCTTGGGTGACACAATTACCTGACGTTAAAGACAAAGTGAGGTGAAATTAATTTCAGAGCTTGTGTCCTTTGCTTTTCCCACCCACTGATATCAGGAAAAAAAAGTGAATGAAAGATAAATGCCTATTAAGAGTTTTTGCAGAAAAGGACCTGGGGCTCTTGGTGGAGTGCAAGCTGAGCAAAAGCCAGCAATGGCCCCTCACTGCAAAGGCGGCCAGTGGTACCCCGTGCTCCGCGCGGCTCGCAGCCAGCGGGACGGCGAGGCCATCCCACCCCTCTAACCAGCACTGGTAAGGGCACACCTGGAGTGCTGCGGCGAGGGCTGCGCTCCCAGTTTCTCCCACAATTTTTGGTGCTTTGTTCTATCAGCCACTTAGCCTCTTCTCTTCAACAAATTTTTATGTTGCACAGACTGATACTGTAAGCTATTCCCTTCAAATTTTTCCCTTGTATTTCTTTAATTAATACCTTTAGGTATTAATTCTCCCATTACTCTATCAACACAAATAAACACCTCAACTTTAGGCCACACTTTTTGCACTAGAATTAAACCCATTTAATTGCTCGAAGCGTTTTGGTTTTTTCCCCTCTATAGAGAAATGACACAACTACCTCACCAAACAATATATATACCATTTTTCCTTGTAGGTGTATCTTGTCCTCCCTAGTTTTTGACTTTTTCTTTTTGGAAAGGTTTGGATCATCTGTATTATATTGATGCAAAAAAAAAAAAAAAAAAAAAAAATCTAAACCTGAATCACATTTCAGGAACGAATATAAATAATAGTATGAAAAATGTCATCTGTCCTACTTTTATCCTTAAAATGTGAGTGAATTCAGTGTTCCTGAAAGAGAAGAACTGCTGACAATGACTAAACAAGTAGAAATAACACTGGCAAAAGTCATACATCTGCCACATATGCAAGCACCTAGTACTTCTATGCCAGGTGTTCACATGGAATTATCTGAGGCCTTAGATGGAACACCAGGAGTTAAACCATGGTTTATCAACCCCTGGTTTCCAAAATTCTTCTAACCACTTCTAATGACTTCTAGCCACTAATGACATAAAAGTAATAGTTTTATTTGAATATTACACTCCCAAGGAATACTTTGCCATTAAAATATCAAACTCCTACTTGTACTATCTGCAACAGTATTTACTCTTTAATACAACCAAAAATTAACCCCACATTTACATGTAAAACTAAAAGGCAAAAGACACAAGCTGAACCTCTGGTATAACACTATAAACGTTACAGATATAGAAGTCAAGCTATTATAACTGAAAAACAGAATCAAATCAAACTTAAATCAAGAAGTCTACTCCAAATAGTCTACAGCCTACTTTAATTAAGAGTTCATTTCTCCTTCTGAAGTATATGAGCCTACTTGAATAAAAAGGGGAAAAGCAGAAGAAATATATTAGAAGTTTTCTGACTTATAGAAGATTTGACCCTTGCTCTCAAATTTACACATGGCAGATCTTTCATACCAATATTTTACTTTTATCCAGAAAACATTTCAATGATTAACTCATCTAGGGTGAATGTTTTCACCCTTTATTCACAGTGAATTATACTTTTCTGCCATCACTGAACTTCCACGGCACTATATATTTAGCTCAGAGCAGGTAAAAGAACACAGTTATATTATTAATGCTCTGTAAAGATAAAAATAACATAAGTACAACATAATGGTGAATTCTAGAGTCTATTATACAGCTAAACAGGATTCAACAAACTAATTTCCTTTTTTACCGTTTCTTACTTTCTTTTTTCTTTTTTTTTCTTTTTTTTTTTTTCCCTATGCACAGGCCACAAACTACTAGTTTAACAAATCTAAAACTTCTCATAAGGTAACACAAAACTGTTTTAAAGAATCAAAGTTGATGACAGTTTACTAGACAGATTGATGGCACGGTCAGCAATTGGGTTTGCTTCATTATTACCTTCACGGTAGACAGAAATTCTGCAGAAACTAAAGCTTAAGGTTTCACCTGAGTTTCTTCCACGGTGACTCAGGCCAGTCACTGGGTGACATTTACTGTCTGATTAGGATTGCAGGGATGATATTTGTATAGCAAAAACCCTACATATGCTACAGAAATAAAAGCTGCAAGTTTTTTCTAACAGGTTTTCAAGTTTACAAGGATGGAAAGATGCATCCATACCAAAATTCAGATTCATATCTTGAAAGAAATTATTAGAATTATGCTAATCTCAAAGGTTGCCACATCGTACTATGTTCCAGATACTACAGAGTACTGCAAGATAAATCTACCATGCTGCCATTTCACCAAAGCTAGAAATGCATCTGGAACAATGAAATGGATTCTCCAACAACAGCTGAGTGCATCTAAGAGCTGCTGAATCCATTTTTGTCAACCCCAAGCTGTAAGAAAATTTTCTAGCCCCAAATCCAAGTTATTATGGAAATCAAAATTTATAGAAAACTCTGTCCTAGAAGGGGGGAAAAAAAAAAAGGTCCAAAATGTTAAGAACAGTTTCTCATTCAAATATTGTTCAATAACATATTCAGGTAGTAAAATGAACCAAAACCTCTTTAAATTTATTTCTGAAAATATTATTACAGCAAGTTAATTTCTTACTTTATTCTGACCCACTACCACCCACTTCTAGTCTCAGACATATTCTTGTGACTACAATCCACTTATTTGCAACTATATTTGCATTACATATGAACAACCATAGACAGGACTGCTTATGGACAGGCACGATACTCTCTCATGAAATGGCAAAAAAAAAAAAAAAATCAGCACCCGAGGAACTCATCTCTGGTCATTTAAATTTTATGATATTATAATTTACAAACAGCAGTAGCTGTAAGAGCTCCTAAAACTAATGTGAATGTTGATCTACAGGGAAAAAGGAACTTCATTTTTTCATATCCTCATTTTTAAAGTCTGACATGGAGAGCAAAGCAATAACAACATGCATAACACCGCATTCTCCTGTTTATTTCTGCTCACTACCTTGATCAAGTAGCTCAGAGACTTCAAAGAATATGAGATCACATAAAAATTAAGCTCTACAGCTGTGAATCAAAAAGCAACATTATGGTTTCAAGTCTCCCTTTAAATATCATTAGTTTGTATTCTATTGGATTTTCCAATATAGGAATATTGGATATTCCTAGTCTGAATGAATTTTTATCTTCTTTCTGCACCATTGTACAAGTTGTCATACACTGTAGTACTGTTGTAGTAGCTGAGTTCAGTGATGGTGAATGATAGGCACAGTGTGAGAATGCACAATGTGAACAAGCAGTAAGAAAATGGTGAGAAATTGCCTTATTACCTTTGGCTGCAACCTACACTAGTATTTCATGAACTTCAACCACACCTTGCCTTTTTTACAGCTTCTTTCTTAAGGCCTACTGCATTTAGCTGTTTAAAACATAACATAGTAGGGTTTCAAGTTATTCTTCCCTTTAAAAAAAATTCCTCAGGCCATTAAATGATACTAATGTTAACTGCAATCACAAAATTCTGAACTTTTCAGCCTGAGTCATTTTAATGTTTGTACGTCAGAGCTGTTCAGAGCAGCTACAGGGCATCGCCAGCTGAGGAACAACTATCATTACTTTAAGTTCAAACTGAAAAATAGCCTTGCAGCAGCATTTAACCTTTTTCCAAAACAACAGACAAACTGAAACCGGGAAGTCAGTTTTAATTAGTTAGCTCTTCGCATTAACTTTCTTAGCAGACGCTGAAATTTGCTGTTAAAGGTTCTTTCGGACTGTTTCAGAAGGCAAATCTAACAAAGACAACAGTTCAGAAAGATGACCCATCTTTCTTAAGTTATAAGAAAAATCATTAATGAAACTATAACTCTTACCAATTAAAGAATTTCAATGGAGGTTAATGTTACTATATGTACAATAGAAAGCATCCCTTCAGATGGGATCCCAACATTCATTCATTATTAATTGGTCAGCTGGGGAGGAAATATCATTTTTATTGCACTGTGTCAAAATAGTGTTCCTTTTGTGCTAGGCACTGACCATCAGCAGGCTATATGTTATAGAGAATGGTGCCAGCAGACCATTACAAAAAGAAAGCATTGAACTGAAACAAAATGAAACAAAATAATGAGTTACTTGGCACCTTTAAGTTTGCCTTGGAGATATATCACATAGAATAGATTATTACTTTAAGGTTTCCTTTACAAAGCTTCTGCAGGGATCCACTAGGCTTAAGATTCCCAAGTAAATACCCAAAGGAGGAGGTATCTTATGTTAGCATCTGTAAAAGTGGGAAGGCTTGAGGCTGAGTTTCCCACATACGCATCATTCCTCTCAATGGAACAGGCTGGGAATTTGGACATGATACATTAACGGTAAGTACGACTACTTCTCAACCATGAGGGCTGAGGCCACTATCCACTTACTGACATACACTTCTGTTTGGACAGATAGGTACATTCACAGGTTTTCAAATCCTGTGGTGACATAGGAATAAATCTTGGGACTTCAGGTTAGAAACTACCTCAAATAAAATCCCTTCTTTTTTCACCAGCCATTATGGGCAAGAGTCAGGCTCTCACCTGCAGGAAAAGTACTAGTTTATCAGGGACAACACTGTTCTCCAAGATACTACGTTACTAATAAGGGGGTTACCTGTTCCAAATCTTTTGCAAACCTGGGTTTCTCATAACAAGGAAAAATAGGACCTTTTAACCTCTTTCACATTCTGAGGCCAACTACACTCATTCTTTGTACAGTTTGCATTTATGATATGGTTTATCTTGTTGTCAAATATGGAAACCTTGTGAGCATTCAACAGAAACCTTATTTATTTTCCCCCAAATTAGCCTTATGTCATTGATCATGAGATGCTGGAGCCTCACCTGCCTCTTCTCTTGACTCTGACTAGAGTAATGACCCCGGAACCAACAGCTGTTAGGAAGGTAAAGGGACTGAGAGGTAAACCTCACTATGATGCCTTTGATAAATAACTTTCACCTTTGTGTCTTTCATATTATTCCCTCAAATATACTTCATCCATGCTGCATCTAGTTTAACACCATCCACCCGAGAAGGGAAACTTATTCAATGGAAAAGCAGTACACCACCTCAGTCCCAGTGTGCAAATATTAATTGTCTTTACTGTCTAATCTACATTGAAGTTCAAACTGCAACGTCCTCCTTAGTTGGTTATACTTAAATAATACTGAAAAATATCAAATACTTACTTAAATATTTTAATACATATTGAAAAATGCAAATATATATAAGCTGAATGGCTCTTCCAGAGTTAAAAATAACAGTACACTGAGGATTTTATTATGCAGATATCGGTGAGACGGGCAGCAGCTATGAAGGAGCTAGGTCACCTGCAAGTAGAGTGCTGCGAGTGCCTTGCAGAAAGGCGGATGGAAGGGAATCACAGGTTATTTGCCCATGGGACAGGGGAAGAAACAGTAGGAGCTAAGGGCCAAAAAGGCAGAAGAAAAATCTGGTTAATTTATATTGAGAATGGAAATGCTACACGCTGCACTCCCCTTCTGCGTTGACAGAGACATAAATATCTGGTCTGGCCTCAGTCTGGGCCACCTCCTGCTGGCCCGTGCAGAAGCAGAGGCACTAGAGCTGGGAGCCGCACCAGGTCAGACCATTCTCCAGCTTTTTTTCCCCCAAAGTGGTGCAGTAAAAGTTCAACTCCACTGCTTTTCCCATCTCTCTCTTCATGGCACTGTAAATATTTCAAATGTGGAATCTGGAATATGCCTAATTTTTAGTTAGTTTATAATTTAGTTAGTAATAAAAACTCCATTATTGTTCATTTTTGAAACTGGTAAAAAGTGGATAGGTGTGCCCTCCTGAAGCATATGAAGCTTATGCAAATGGTTCTGTAAATTTCTGTCATAGCTGTTTCATTTTCCACAGCATTTTAATCTGTTATAAGGATGGAAGGAGTTCTCCAGGGAGAACTTGAAAAACAGATGAGGTTGCCTTGGTTTTGGTTGTGTTTTTTTAAAATGTATATAACATGGAGTAGACACTAGAGATGTAACAAAAAACTAGTACCTTTCAGGCCTGATTCTAAAATGAAGTGTTTCATTAGCCTTCTCCAACTGCTTCATTCTGGTCTGTTTTTTCAAGAGTATTTACAGAAACATTATTTCATTATTTTTTTTTTGTTTCCCAAATATGAGGCATGAGCACACAGGGAAGGGAAAATAGTTTCATTTTCTTCTTATGCCAAGAAAAGTAATAAAAATTAGAGAAAAAATAATAATCTAAACTCATCCATGGGTCCTACTATAATCCAGCAGCAAAACTGCTGGTAAGAAAGTATTCTGGAAAGTACTTTTGCTACAATATTAAATTTTAATTAGTATTGCAATGCCACAGAGTCCTGGGGCTTTAACACTGTACCTGATTGACTGTCCAGATGGACTTCAGGTTAATTTATTCATCTTTAAAAAAGATGGACATTAAAGATCCAGCTGTACAAAATTAGCCCTTGCTTCAATGCAATTCTAATCTACTTGTGGTCCCACAGTCTACCTCATATAATTCTTGCAAACCCATTGCTAAAATGTTGCTTTTAAAGCAAGCTACAAATAAACACTTCCAGTAGAATCTCTGTAGCATTACAAGTCCATTTGTTAAAATACATTCTATCTACTTGAGTATCTTTTATTACCATGCAGAACCAGAAAAAAACATTTTGCAATACTTTACAAAAAACTGAGAATATCCCTTCCCTAAGAAGGAAAATAAATGCAATTACTCTGAATGCCAAGGGGCTTTTTTTCCAAGTCTGTCTCTCAGATGATAGGCAAATACATAGTTTAGGGAAAACAAATTATAAATGGATGTGAAGACTAATCATCCAACTTCCTAGATTTTACTGGTCACTATCACTTAAATTTATTCCATCATTTCTTTATAATCAGAACACCCTGCCAATTTTGCCCATTCTTTCCAGCTGAGCTGAACCGAGACAGCTATGAGTTTCCAGCCCAGTGGTAATGACTCTATCAAAACAGTGGTAATGTGATGTATTCAAGCAGCTGTGCACTAAGCTAAATCTTCACACATAAAAACCAGCGAAGTCCTGCATATATGTTGTCTATAATGAAATAAATTCACTATATCATTCAACTTCAGAATTGATCTATATTATATAGATGTACAAAAAAGAGCAAGAAGAAAATTCAAAGCTGAATAACAAACTTTGAATGCTTAATTTTACCTTTAAAACCCTGGGGGAAAAAATCCAAACAAAAAAAGCCAACCACACAAACAAAACAGAAGCAAATGCTTACACAGCAGATAAGGAGCTATCCTTCTTTGGCTTCTTCTTTTCTCGAGCATCACTAAAATCAAGAGCAGCTTTGTCCATTCCTAGTAACTCACTGATCCTGTCACGGCCATAGAATTCACCGTATTTATCCATGACCTAAAGTTAGAGGGAATATTCAACAGAATCAGTTGGGTAGACAAGTTGTTTTTTAGCCTGGTTTCTGAAGACAAGAGGTTTAATGTACATGATCTTTTTCATCTGTTTGTTTCCATCTGTCTATCATATCAGCCAGTAATTTTCTGTTTGTTTTTTTTTTTTTTTCTGCTCATTTTCAATCAATTCAATAGAGGCAAGGGGTGGGTGTCAAAGACAAGATGTTTCTACTCATTTAATGAGAACAGGAAGAGGAAAGCAACCCAGCAAAACAAGAACTAAATCAGTATTTTCACTGACAAAAGAAAAATACACTGTGTGTTCACACATAAAGAGATGCTTTAAATATCCTAGCTGTGTGAAAACCTGACTAAAATAAGATTTCTCAAAGACAGTATTTGACCCTTACTAGTTACTCCATTTAAGAACATAAAATAAAAATAAAATAAAAAAACCCAAACCAACCACATGCCCAAAAAATTTATTCTTTTTATAAAAGTTTTTTAAGTAACCCAAATATCTGGATTGGCGATTTTTTATTTCTTTCAAGGGGAAGTATTTCACATTGAAATAGTTGTGAAAAATGTCCTGACTTATTAACTAGCTTCATTGTATAATTTTATGATCTTATTTTTGTTTAGTTATTAACAAAAGTAAAATATAATACACATAGAATATGTAAGAATCAAAAGATCTTGAACAGAGACTTACAGCTAAAAATGATTTTCAGTGAATTCAAACTATCTCTTTCTTATTAAATTGGAATGCTTCACAAGAAACTTTTCTGGAAATGAACATTTTCTTGCTCTCATTCTCACTGAATGCACAGCTCCTTCCTAAATATAATCTCTCTCTTCTCATTTTCAAAAGAATAAAAAACACAAAATTTTGAGTAAGAAGTTTATAACTGAATGACTCCTGCTAGCGAGGTGGTATTTTACCAGCTTTCTAATAAGTAATGATTTAATTTTAATTGATAATTTTGCAGATTTTTAGAGACAGGCATTCCTTGTCATGTATCTGAAAGCAATGTTTCATAACTGGGTATCATTCACTAGGCTGGGAATTTAAGTATATTTATATATAAATCTGAATATATGAAAGAGAAAACATTCTTTACAAAATACTGTATTTGAAGGCACTTCAATCTGTGCAGAGCAGTTCCTCAGCCAAAGACAAAATACCAAAACCTTCCATGCAACTCAAAACCACGCTCCTTTCCTTTTAATAGGAACCTTCCTTGATCTACTACATTTAATTTCTTTCTTGAGTACTCTGTGCAAACTAGTGCCTCCTCTGCTTAGATAGACAGATAGATATATGTATCTAAGAACTTCAAATATGCTAAAAAACCTTTCAACAGCAAAATGAATGCACAACTCAAAGCATTTTTTAGACAGGTTGGCCTAAAACTGTTATAACACAGAAGAGCTACTAGTGTTTAAAAAGATGTTTTCAAAAGCGTTATTCAAGACTGGCATCAAATGGCGTGAAGAAGGGGGTAGATCTGATCCAGCAACATAAACACCCTCTTTTTCAATTGTGACCAAATACACTAGGAAGATTATTCTTGTTGTAAGCTGTGGTACAAACATAAAATTTATTTTCTAAGAGCAAGCTGAGAAAACATTTGACATAACGTTTGTAAGAAATGAACTTCAACAGTCTCTGCTTATAGAGGGCTATTTTTGAGAGAGAGAGACTGTCATGCGATAAAAGCTCATCTGCACACCCATGAAGGACCACCGAGAGAGAACAGCTGGGCAAGAGTCCAAAGAACACCCTGCCCAGCTACAACTAGGCCCCTCACGGGAGCCAGCCGCCCATCAAAGGCCCATCTCCTGGAGCCTAGAGGAGCACAGGGGTGCGACAGCAGGCAGGAACCCAAATTACAGACTCCTGATGCATGGACACACTGCCTGGTCCTTCCCAGGGCTGTCCCAGGAGAGCCTCAGCCCCAGTGTCCAGGCGTGAAACCCAGTGAGATGAGTCACTGGGAGTAGCTCTCCAGATCACCTTTCCAACTGAGAAACTTAATGCCAAGGGACCTGGGATACATTACGGGATGGTGAAAGGAAGAACATTTGGGGATTCCACAGAACTTATTATTGGATGTTACAGGGAAGAAGCAAAGGTGGGAAATGGGATGGATTTAGGTCATTTGGGGAGGAGCAAGTGTGGGAAAACAGAGTGGTAAGGGACAAAAAGGGCCAGATGCTCATCAGTACAGTTGTCTGACTATGCCCTGTGCCTAAACATCTCAATATGTCCTATCTTCTTATCAAATTCCTTTCCAACCCTCTCCTGGGTGAGGGACTCTGTTCTGTGTGCGTGGAGATGAATACATAAATACACACAGGCAAAATAAGCTACATAAGTTGCAATGTATGTACAAGTGTACAGAGAAATTCTCCACAGCATTTCATGCATGTATTTGGATTCCTGTTTTACACAACAAGCTGTATGCAGAAAAACTTTGAAATTAAAACTATCCAAACCACACAAAAGTAGTTGTAAGCATAAGGAAAGTGTGTATTTTAAAATGGTAAATACGGAAATCTACACTGAAAGTTATATTTCAAAGAAGGACAGTTCACTTTTCTTCAAACAGGAAAATAAACAAACATTAAAGCTTTATTTTAACTTCATGCATATTTTTAAAAATAAGCCTTACCTTTCTCTTCACAAATTTGTCCCAATAGTTATTTGGAAAAGACCTGAAAAACACAGATAAGATTACATTTTAGATGATCATGAGAAGAAGCAGTAGTTACTGAAATGTCACAAAAATTAGATACTGATTTTGTTTCTTAGAGGCTCTCTGTTGCTATAGCCAGCTAGTCATTTGTGAAGTCACCGGAATGGAAATTGCCAAATAACATTCAGCCTACCACGCTAATGTAGCTGGGAACAAGTGGCAGAGTCGATGCCTGCAGACAGGGTTCTAAAGCAGCTGGAGCTCACAGTCCCACCAGGCAGAGAGTTGGGACTTTTTTTTTTTCTTTTATGGAACAGAAATAATTTTAAAACAAAGACCTAGGAATGAATAATTTAAAAAGTAATACTAAATATTAGCATAACAGGTGTCTGAAATATTATGTATACCCTTGCTAGAAGTGTATCCCTGACAATTGTTTATCTCAGACAAGCTGGATAATCAACCATATAGCTGTGGAGATTGAAGAACAATTACTTGCAAAGCTACAGAGACAGAATAGGTAAAAACTCACTGTGTGTTGATTACGAGTCTATCCCACTGTCCCTTAATATCATCTTCTGATGGCTGTTCAGTTATATACAGCCCATCAAATTCCAATTTTCTTGCCACTTCCTTTTCTCTCTTAAAAATAACCAGTGGAACCTGCAGGTGAAAACAATACCAGGAATTATTTAAAATGCACCGACATGTTTGCAAATTTTTAAGAAAAGCTGGTTGTTATAAAAATTAAGTATGAAAACTGAACAGAGCAAAAATAGTATTTAAAAAAACGTAAAGACTTGACAATTACCCAGAACACTGCAAAGGTATAGACGTATAAGGACCAGGTCATTCAAAATCATATAACTACAGTGTGCCACGCAGTTGTAAAAAGATGGCCAAAAAACCCCGAAAAGGGATCCTTCAAATAAAAATAGTTCTTCGGTGCTATGGAGCTGTTAGAGTTAGTCAAGTGAAAATAATTTTTAAAAGCTTAGAAATTCTGGTTGCAAAACATTAATTTGGGATCACACTTTTGGATTGCATGTTGATACGCAGAGCTGTTAGAGGTTGCCTTTCATTTGCTAAAAAAAATTCTTGAGGTTTCACAGCAGGAAGCAAAAGTAGTTTCACAGTAGAGAGCAAAGAAAGGCTGGAAGCAGTAAAAAGAAAAATCCTTAAATCGCATCCACATTCTATATACTTGTGCTCTGTAGTTCTTTGCCAGCAGGTGACACAGCTGAGCAGTAAGGATCAGGGTTTACCGACAACTCATCAGCTGGATAACATTCTGAGAAGGCAGATGTAACTAGTGGACCCAGCGGAATGGATTTTTCTTGGAAACCTGTTACCAACAAAGGTAACCCCTGCTCTTTCCTTATTTCGCAGGTCCCCAGAATCCACCCACCCTGCATTACCTACCTTGACTATATTACTAGTCAAGGCTGGACGTAAAGTATAGTGAAATAATAGTAATAAAAAGTAGATTACTCAAGCAATATGGTTATTGCATTAGATACAGTAACAATAGTTCCTATCTTATTTTCAGACAACTAATTGGAAAAAAAAAAAAAGTGGATTTCATGCAGAGTAATCTTCAGAAGCAAATACCTCATACATAGACCTGCAATTCTGAAGATTTTTAATTTTGAAAGCAGTATATCTCCAAAGACAGACAGAAACCATATTTGGTCTTTTCTTCAGGGTTTCAGAATTGGAAAGAAGGCAGTTCATTAAAGAAAATAATGATGATAATGTCTTTTCCTTCTAGTCAGAGAATAAATGTAGTATAAATAAAGAGTGTGGGAAAGTAGTATAAAAAGTCATAGTGTGGAAAAAAAAAAAAAAAAAAAAGATATGAGGACATCTCAAAAGCCAGAAATCTAAGCTTTCCTGCTGCATGCCAATCAGTGACACAGGAAAACATGTTTTAGTATTTATTGACCTGCAGAGACACTTAAGGTAGATATGAATATCAACCACTTAATGCATAGTATGACCATTTGCGTCAACTACAAATGCAGATTGTGTCTTTTTTAGCATAGAAAAAATATTATCTATTAAAAGAGGAAAAGAAAAATATCAAGGACCACATAAAAAACTTTGATAAAGACATTTTAAAGAAAAAGGAGTAGCCACACTGGGTCATAGCAAAGATCCATTTAATTTCGTACTATCTTGCACTTTGACCTGTAGGGTTTGCCCCAGGAAGAGTGTAAAAATGGGGGAAGTACATCCCAGATATGCCTCTCCCAGCTCAAGAGATTTATGGCATTTGATCTTCCTAAGCCAGAAGCAGCATTTTGCCAGTAACGGTGGCTTCGTCATTCCTTATATCCCTAACAGAGACCTTCTGCATTAAAAGATGCTTAAGTTCCTGCCAAAGCACTACCACCAGCTTATGAGATGTAGGCGTTGCCTAGAGCCACACCATGCGGTAGCGGTAGCCCACAACGCTTCATGCTTTTCGGACAAGCCAGCTGACCAGTAATGCAGACACTGTCACCTAAGGTCCCTCTGGCCACGTGTACACAGCTTGTCTGTGACAGTCACAAGCAGTTTCTGATACAGGTTACTGCTGTAATTGGCTGACACGGCAACGGTGCAAATGCTGTAACAGCACAGCAAGCCAGGCTCAGACCTGTAACTTCCTGACTTCCCACGTCACCTAATACATGTCTGTGTAGGCTACACTAAACAACAGAGTGTTTCTTTACACAGTCCTTCAACCTGCTTTAGCAACGTTGCTATGACTTTGTTCCAGTCTATACTACTCCATGGATAAAGAAGTACAAAGCTAGAAGGAAAAACAGTGTTCTGTTTTTCTTACTTTCAAACAGTAATACCCTATGATGCAGAAGAATGAGATGACTGTGTGTAAGATGGCCAAAATCCGCAGTGTGGGCTCCATGTAGCCACTGCTTTCTTCCAGGACGTAATGCACTGCAATGACCCTCTGGTTGTCATTCTCCAGGCTGTTCATCTTGGTACTTTCCCCAACAGATACCACAGGAACTTCCTTTTCTTCTGTCGCAGCAGATGTGGAGACCTGTTTAAATCACTTAATCTTAATATTGCAGCAGTTTTCCTTTGGCAGGAGCTTTACACTACTACAAGTAAGTAGTATAATGGAAAACAATGATACCAAGGACAATATCATTATGAGGAAAGAATGTTTTGCATAAAAATGCCCACAGAGAATACCTCACAAAGACCCTTTCACCTTGTGACACCAATCTGTGATAGAGTTCATTTTCTTCCCCCCACCCTCCCGCTCTCTTTCTATGGAAGCAAATTCGGGCCATGCAGAATTTTATCACCTCAAATCCAAGAAAGGGCATAGCCCTCTCGGAAGAAACCCAGGCAACTCCTGACATTCCCACACGTAGTCTTTATCAGCAGGGCTCTGCCAGAAAGTGACCCGAGTCTGAAGACCCAAATAGAGCTGAATACTAGAAGTCTTGACAATGCTCAGTGATATTCTAGGCAGTTTGAGATGAGGTGACTTCTCCTTGCTGTACACACCTCCTCAGAGCATGAGAAAACATCTCAGCTGACATGTATTAGTTTAAGTTGCCAGTGAAGGCTGCACTTGTCTGAGGCACTGAACTGTGAAATAGAGCATCTGAGGCACGGGTATGCCTTTCAGGCTGCTGCTTCTGTCGCAACGCAGAACTTTGTGAATAGGTATTTGTGTACTGGAAGTCTATTATTACTTCACACAAACACTTGAGCTCTCGCTGTGTTAGATTTCTGAAGTGGCAGTATGAAGCAGGTATTGAATCTGCTAGGCTAGGCAGTTCTACCATAGTATATTGTCTACAAAACCTGAATGTTATTGAAAAGTAACATTTTGACAAGTTTACCTTATAGAAAAGCAGGATGAAGTTGATGGCAAAAGCAACAAACAATGCCAACATCCTCATATTGTAAAAGTTTCGTGCAAAATAATTCTGAAAATAGAAACAGAACATAAATACACTTTGCCTAATAATGGTACCACAACAGTTACTACGTTGTTGCATGGGGCTTGCTTCATTTGTTTCCCCTATGTAGAATTATAAATAGAAAATGAAAAAAAAAAAAATCAAACATTTTGATTTTGATGTACAAATTCTCTCCTACTCCATATGTGCAATAATGGATAAAGGACGTTTTGCTTCCCTCCATGCAGAAAAGGATGAAGAATTTCTAATTGCCTCTTACATCTTTTTCATTATCCTCTCAATACACTTAGAGACAACACAGAGACAACATAATGTAATATTAATGCACTAGTAATACAGAAATCTCCATCTTCCCTGTTTCAATAATCTTGCATATGGGAAATTGTTTTACCAAGAAACAAAAATGTCTGCACATGTTTATTTTAAATCTTTTTCTATCCCAAAATCAATTGCATTTTTACCAGAACAGCAGAAAGTTCATCTGTGACCTAAGTGCCACGAATACAAAGCTTCTCTCACATTATGATGCTATCAAAAGGATTGCAGAAATGTACCTTTTCCCTTCCTGATGAGCCACAAACCTTTCTAGCACACATTTTGAATGCTCTAATTCTGACGGGGGGATTCTTCCATATTTTCAGCCCTAACCGGAGATGACTATTAGTGAATTATTAAATAAGACTATTAGAAAAAAAAATTAAGTGAAATTTGCATGACTGGTACATGATTAGCCTTAAAAAATGAATGAGTTCAAAACCAAAAGCTGAACAGTTAATTCCTTATTAAAGCCGTGAAAGCAGTTTTGTACTTTTGCTGCTACTCATGTTAGAAGTAGGCTGGCCCTAAACAATCGTATATATTAGATATACAGCAGAAGTGTATTTCTTTTTGCTTTGCATTTCACACCAGCTTCACAGAATATTCATGGAATCTCCTAGATAACAAAAGCATGGATTTTAAATGGTTCTACAGCAAACTAGGGGATATCACATTTTACTGAGATACTCTCAGATACAGTTACACTATTTTAATTTGTCTTATTTTCCACAGGTTTTGAGAAGTTTCTCAAATAATAACTTGCTATTTCACAAAAAAATCTGTAACTTCTTTTCTTATGAATTTTAGGCTAAGCATTGTATCTTAATAAATTCTTTTTATAGCAGAGCTTGTCATTTCCCAAAATTGTCTCTCAAGGAAAGACAAATCCTACAGGCTCACAAGCAGCTGTGGAAATTCAGGACATTTTATTCACATTAAAATGCACAGTTCTTTTCCAGTGATGGATAAGCATCTTGGATGAGTTTGGGCCGTAATCCCAAAGAACTAATATCTTGTCTACTAAGTAATTAATGCATTTTTTTTTCTTTTATGGATTATGGATTCATTATGGATGATGGCGGACAGAAAAATGAGCTTAATCAGATGCAAATTTGTCTTTATATTGGTAGAATAATATGGTGGTACACATCCCTGCCAACAGCTAAATGCATAGTCTAGAGAACAGCTTACAAGAAGTTTCTGTTGGTATGCAATGATTTTCTTCCAGAAAGCTGATTCCTGAACTTCTGGTTCTCCATATCTGTGAGTATGAAGTTGTCTTAATTTCTGTTTTCCTTTGTCCTCCTTGACTTTCTCTTCTTTTTCTCCATCTTCTCCCCTTAGGACACAAATGAAACCAAAATAATATCTCAAATTAATAAAATTGCTAAACAAGAAGTTAAAATCACACTCTGAAAGAGGTCATTGCATATTTTCATGAGGCTCATGTACTCATGACTCACACAGTTCACACACAAACGACAAGGAGACACACATCCCTCTTCAGCCCAAAGCATTGGCAAGGGCAACAGTCTGGTTAAGTTACAGATAATTAAACTTACTTGAAGTGCAGATGGTAACTGGTAGAGGCAGAATCTGCCAACCTTATTACCTGAGGGTCTGCTTCATTATTGTGCAGCTAACACCTGCACTGACAAATGTCTGTAAGCTGACGGCTGTATGTATGAGTGCCTGTATGATTAAGTGCTCCCTTCCAACCTCGGGCATTTTAACTATCCAGTTCCCTCAAAGGTTGCAGAAAACTTTGGTTCTTCGTGTGTTTATAAGCCAAACCCCAAGTTTTAAATTCTGCATTTCTGACCACCGGAGGAATTCATAAGTACCCACTCCAGGAGGAGACAGAAATAAGAAAGCTTGACAGCATTTGATGTGTGATTATCACCCTGCTGTTTGATTACAGAAATTCATAGTTAGTGGGCTGCCTTCTCCAAACACATGATCTAAGGAACTGTGAATTATCTTAGAAGTTCATTTGACCTGACAGCATGGCAGATGAAAGGATCACAGAACTCCATTTGAAGCGAAACCAGAGTGAGAGGCAACGTATATGTTACATTATTAATTTCTCTGTACCTATCTACAAACAGAATAGCTGATGTCCTAAGCTGCTTCTCTTACTAGAATACACGTGATAAATTTTCACATGAAAATTCACTTGAAAGTTTGCCTTCTGTTAGGAGCGGTTTCAGGGCAGCTAACAGCGGCAGGCACTGCACTCCTCACAGAGAGCACAGGTACCGCTGCAACTCACACAGGCAAGCGGAGCAAACAACAATGAAGCGACCTTCAAAAGTCAGCAACACGCTCCTTCACAAAGTTATACTGGCTAAGTTGGCAATTTGCTGTACTGATCAGGAAGAAGAGTTTTTGTGGTGGGTGGGCAAGTCTTTGTCATCCCAGGACAGCAATAAGGAGAGAGCTTGAGACTAAGGAACTCAGAATTTTGACAGTGACATATCAGCTACAGGAACTGTACACGTATCAGGAACCATAACATACAGGGATGGAGTGTCATACTTGTACTGGTTAAAACCAAGCATCATGTTTTGCTTTCCGCTATTTTTATTTTAACATAGCCTAAACTGATTAAAATTATCATTTATCAAATGCTAGCACTTGTTCTTCATAAAGATGTGAGAGTACTTAGTAATTCATTAAAATTACCTTGGAATATTAAAGTTTTGCAAAATCCAAATAACTCAAAACAGGTCATACCAAATGGGAAGGGCAAAACAGATTCAGTCTCTACCACTGACAGATAACAAGTCTCTGGAATGCAGGTGCTCTTACATGTTTCCCAAGAGATTTTCTTTTAACTTTCAGACTTGCCAAGAAAAACTTAATCAATCAAACACATACTAAAAGAAATTAAATCAGCATTACAAAGGATGCTGCTGGAAGAGGGAAATTCATAAAATCTGAGTGATACTATTTACATGGCATTTTTGTGTGAGTGTGCACAGATGTGGAGGATGATTGAAAAAAATCCTAACTGTGAAACACAAATAGACACAAAATGAAAGGCAAAGAAGTAAGTACAAATCAAGCTGTTTTTTCAGTGAAACAAACCACAATTTGAAGGATCAGAAGTTAAGGTAATACATACTCGGCTTTTTCAGGTTCAGATTTTGTTTCCTCCTTCTCTTCCTTTTCCTCTTCTTTCACCTGCTCCTATAGAAAGTCAGATTTAAAAAAAAAAGTGTCTACATACTATTATGCAGTACAGAGTTAGTTAAAAGGGTACATAGAGTGCAGAATGTTAGGCTTTTTTTAAAAACAATCTAAACCCTGAGAGAAGATGATACTTTAATTTACATTAATGAAGAGACATTTTGATACCGAATTAAAAGCAAACCAAAACATTATGTACTTACAGAAGGCTGTGGGAATTGAAGTTCATGACATCCGAGAGGGTAAACACCAGTAATTACAAGCAATTCCTTAAAATATATGTCACAAACCCCAGAAAAACAGAGCTGCAAGGTTTTTTTTCAAGACTATACTTAACATATGAAAGAGAGAAACATACAGCAGAAATAAAAGGTACAGTTTACCTGGATTTTTTCCTGCACCTCAGGCACTGGAGATAAGGAGGGAGTGCTCAGTAAATCACTCAAACCAGCATTTGGATTGTGAGGGATCAGTTTATACTGTCCCCCTTCTCGTTTCAAATCCAAGCCAAATATATCCGAAAGTAGATCACTCTCATCTGATAAAGTTCTCAGATCTGTCAAGTCTTCTGCAGGCAGTGCAGCTTCTGCTGGCTTCCTCTCCCCTTCTTCTCCTTCCCCACGCACCTCATCTTGAGTGGGATCTGGCATATTAGCTAACAGTTCAGCCACCTTGATTTTCTTTGCTCCTTCTACTAGGCTTCCTCCAAGTAGCAAACTGCATATGATGCGAAAGAAGCCCCGGACGACACTACAAGCAAAATGTAGTAAGCCCATCAAAATGCTCCAATAGGAAGAAAATAAAGCCATGACCATGTCCTTCATGGTCATTTTCTTCACTTTTTTCATCTGTTTCTTTAGGCTTTTCATGCTGAGCATTTTCATAAGAGTCATTAAATTATACTTGAGAGCTACTAATGCTGACTTCATGGTCACGAGAGAGAAGAACCCCATTCGAGGATCCTGTTCCTCGGGCTTATCTTTCTCATTCTCCTCTTTATTTGCTGACCTTTCATTCAGGTCTGACTCAGAGATCTGGGCAGCCAGTTGCATTTCAAAGATGGTATCCTCGCAGAAATTAACAAAAAGCTCCATCTTTTCTTTCTCCCCGCCTTCATTTACAACATCAAATATAAATTGTCTCTTTGACTCTTTTACCTGAGGTTTCTCCCACTGAGTCCGACTTGACTCACTTATTTCAAAATAAACCCGTTCAATGCGCTTCGCGCTGCCCATGATTTCTATGCGTCCAAGGAAAGGCTGAAAGTAATTCAGCACGCTCTCTGACAGTTCCAGAAAAGTTTGCAGGCGGGTATCGTGGGGCATGTGTTCTGACAGGTTGGTCAGGAGAACAGCAACATTGAAACCAATGTCTTTGGCAGGTTCATGGAATCGTTTCACAAACTCCTCATAGTCCAGAGTCTCATTTTCATCTGTTTCAGCACATGATAGAAGAAATTCCGTTTCGGACTGAGTGTAATGCTTATGGCTTTCCATTGCTTTGTGAAAATCCCTCTTTGAAATTATCCCTTTACCATCAGGGTCATATTCTTTGAATGCATCAGAGGAAGTCAAATCCTTCAATTTTAAGAACATATCAAAAAACTTCAGAATCATCTCGACATTATTGGATGATTCCACAAGCATATCGACCATCTGCTTGCCAATAGTTCCATTCACAACATTACCTAGATGTGATAACATGAAGTTAGAGGTACTGATGGCAGCAAATGTTTTGGCAAAGAAAAGTGTATAATAATGACGAGTGAAATAATCAAGCGGTACGGATGATAAACTGTTGGCTAACACGCTCACATGAGAAAGCTAGCTGTAAAATCAGAAATCTTTTATTAATTACACTACCCTAAGACTTGGAAAAAACACAAGTGACTAAGTATTTGCCATTAAAGAAAGGAAGAACTCACAAGCCCAACAGAGAAACATCTGTTACGTTTAATATAGTACTAAACACGAGGTAGCATACTGTAAATTTTACTATACGGCAACATTGACAGAACCAGTGTCCCATTAGTTCAGATGGGTAGCTCAGTAGTTTGTTCATGAAGCACAGCCTACAATACTAAGAATTTACTTTGCTCCTCAGTGACCTTCTAAGAGTAGTAGCAATCTATGCAGCGTTTACTGGCCTCCCAGTTAGCTCAAGAAAATAAATGTGATAGGATACGAGTAGAGCAGCAAAAAGGAAAAACAGATCTTTGGGTCATCTGTGTGTGCGTCTAGTTAGTCTAGTATTGAAAGTACTAATTCAATACCATAAAGGAGCTAAAGAAATTGTAGAATTTCTTGATAATGATCACGTTCTCTGGGGAATCATAATTTCAGGTACTAGCTATAAAGGACCTTGAAACTAGTGACTAGACAAATCAAAGCCTGTTCTTTATGGCTATGATCAGTACCCCCCAAAAAAAATGCAATATAGTAAAAGTGTTAATAAACTGACTTATAAATGGTTTAGTTCTTAGAACTTAGGATTGATTCAATTGACTTCAATAGCAAAAAAACTTTTCACCTAAGCCAAAAGAGAAGCTAAATTCATGGAAATAAAGCAAAACTTCCACCAGAGCTGGATTTAATACAGTTATGGCATTTAGAATTAACATCAACTATATCAACTACACTATAGAAATTTCCCATTCACTTTAAGACCTAACAACTCTTCTCACAACTAAGACATGAAAATTAAAAACCGAAAGGAAAACAAGACCATTATTTCCCACATGAAGAAAATCACAAAGGTAAAAACTTTCCTAGAACAACTGTGAAAGAGGATTTCAAATTAAATTTTTACTACCTTCCAGCATAGACAGCAACATGACAACCATATCCTTCTGAAGATCCATTAATTCCTTCAGCAATTCAATTTGGCTGGAATCCTAAATAATGAACACAATACATATAATAAGAGATCTATTGACTTCTTTGACATTTATATATGTCCACACATATTTCACCTTGTAAAAATGAGACTTAGAAATTAAGAAGGTAGTAGTGTCAAAGCTGGTAATACAGTGAAAATATATTTAATTGCTTGATTCCTTACAGTATATTTACAGGATCAAACATTTACACAATCATCTATTTAGAGGACAGTAATTTAATAAAGACAAAATGAAAACTGAAAGTGGTGAAAAAAATTAAAGCAATTACTGGCTATGTCAAGCTCACAGATGCCTCTGTAATGTTTCATGTCAGCTGAAATACTGTTGCTGTTGGTGTAATCACGTTTACAGCTATGAAGACTTGTAAAAATGACAGCAGCACATAGAGCTCAAAATGTAAAATGATTCAAAGTGAATGATTCCATTATAGGCCACTGAAGTTTGGGTTTTTTGAGAAAGAAAAGTTGAAACAAAATTTCAAAGTATTTATTAATAAAGTTCCATTAGTATGTCCTTAAATAGACATGATACTGACTCCTTTAGCCATGTTTTTTCTCATTCAGTGTACCTATTCACTTGCCAATGATTTCAACGTGGAATCTATCTGGATAGATTTATTCAGCTGCTTAATTTCTTCCTCAGTGATACATTGCTGCATCATGCCATTGATAAGGAATACTTGAGCACTGCTGCACTTCTGTGATTAGTACAACAAACTCAAGGTACTTTATGGCAATTTGGATCTTGGATTGAAAACAGCACAAGCTGGAAATAATGAAGATTTCTAATTGATTTGTCTTTTAAGTTTTCATTCTAAATCTTATTGCAAAAGGTGCTTACATCCTGGATGATCTTTGTTCATTTAGATTGAAAATTTTACTTTAATTTTCTGCCTTACAGAGATTTCTTAAGAAGTATGACCAATACCACCTTGTTGCTTCCTAGTACAAAACTAGAGAAGGAAAATAAAAATAAAAATTAAAAAAAAGAACCAAAACAAAAAAAACACAACACCAAAACCAACAAACCAACTAAACAAAAAAAGCCAAACAAAAAAACCCAAAACCAAATAAACGCAACCCCCAAGCAGACCAGTGATTTAGTTTTTTTCCTGTTCAAATCTTGTTCCAAATATTCTCCAAAAGTGCTTTGGAAACTCCCAATTTAAAACAAAACCCAAACACTTAGCCTAGACAGCTCTTACTTAGAGACAAAGCCATATTGCAACTCCTTTATAAATCCATTTAGCCATACTGTTCACCTTTGAAAACTGGTATTTCAATAGAATTTGAAAAGCTTATGAATATATTCTTGCAATAAATATAGATGAACAAAAGAGCCCCTATCAATTCTGGTCTTTCCCGAGGCTCTGCTGGCCCCTAAAGGAGCTCCTGAAAGTCAAGAACTTGAGGTCGACAGAAGAGAAAGACGCCACCACTATTTATCATACTTTTAGAGTAGACCGTATTTCTGTTATCCCACAGAAAGACATGAGTAACTACACACTACAATGGATCTCATTGTGCAAAGCTTCTTGTCTCTGAAGTGGCAGGATGAGTTTCATTATTTTCTAGATGCAGTAATTAAGAGATGCTACGAAGCCACTCCAGGCACAGCTGAGACTATAAACTTATCATTAATGTAAAAACAAATCTTGCCAATAGCCATATCATATTTCTCAATCAACACATAGCTACTGCTTTCCATGTTGCTTTAGTGGCACAGAAATAAGGTACAACAGCCACCACCGTGGCCTACCCAAACATTGATTAATTTTTTTCAATTCTTAAAACAACAAAGATTTTCCAAACCCAGGAAGAATCTACAGGCACTTATAAATACACTTCAGTAGAAATTCAACGCATCACTCTTTAAAACCAGGTTTCACTGAGATGCCATTTGCTAGAAGACTATTTAGCTATAATGAATGAGGAGCATACCTGAAGCACGAGCCTACAAATCTAAGCAATCAGCCTACTGCCAGCCATAAAGTCCCAAGGGCAGGGAGGAAAACCATTTAAGCAAGACTACTGTAATTTATGCAAATAATATTTACGTGGATACATTTGGAACTAAATACTGAAATCTAAATACCTCAGAGCCTTCAGAGCCTTATTCCTTAACAACTAAATCCTTTACAAGCTTATGAGAAAGTCAAATTATGTAAAAAACCTAGAATCACAGCATTCAATTAAGAGCTGCAATTCTTCTGAAGGTAAGAAGTTTAAAAATAAACTTTAATAATAGGATTCTTCTGACCTAACTTTAACCCCACTATGCCAGTCCCCTACGCTATTTCTATCGTTTATGAAATGAGTACTCACATCCAAAAGCGACGCACCCATTTCTTTCTCTGCTAAGAGTAGAAAAGCTTAGATGCACACGCGTGTTGAACTAGGATTCACTAATGATGAGCTAAGGTTCAATGAAGGGCACATCAATGAAGATGGGTCCTCCATAAAAGGCTTGCGTGAAATCGCAGAAAACACTGGGACAAAACTTTGGTATGAAAGAGAGGAACTGGCTAGTTCTTCTGAATATTGGTGATAAACTTCATTTGCAGCTTGATCTGATCATCGTGCCTGCGGCCAGTAATCCAAATACAGGCCTACTATCCACACTCACTATGATATTGTAATTTACTCCCTCAACTGTATTTCATCACCTCTGCCTCTTATTTTTCCTTGTATTTGCCCTATTAACTGTTGTTATTAATGACTCAAACATATTAACAAGTCTGTTTATGTTTTACAAAAAAGTTAGTAAGATAAAAAAGAAACAGTAAAGCAAAAAAATACCTGAGACAGCTTCATCTGCATGTGGGCAAACACATGAAGAAAACCAACTACAGCATCCCATAGCCTGCTGTGTGCCAGACTTTGCTGATTCCCAGTACACGGCCCCTATTTTTCAGCCAACAAAAATAAAGCAAAGCAGAGTTTATTTCCATGAAACTCAGCTAAACCAGGAAGGAAGATATAAAGGCAGTGCATATCTCTGTCCTTTGGAATATGTTATACAAAATTCAACATATATAGAATTATCTATTTAATAACATCACTGACTGTAAACAATGCCTATTCCTAATAACCATTCTGCCTCTGTTTTAGCCAAGTCACAGTTTACTAATTCAGAACCACACAAAGTATAGCTGCTTGCAACTTTAAACTGCAAATGCTCAAGGGGTACAAATTTTCAAGCTGATTCTTTCCTATGTAGTTCTATAAATCAGGAATAACTTTATAGAAGGTTAATGCAAAACTGGCAAAGGGATTACAGAATCAGACTCCTGATTATTATTTTTTCCCCAGAATTTTCTAGCTGTTGTAGAACACAGTATTAAAGAATATTTTTCCAAAAATTCCAACTTCTGAAAAGCAGGAATACAAAATCTTTTGAAGCCCCAAAGGGTAAGAAATAAAATATTTACCAGCTAACAATGTACTTCTGATTTGCAAATAAGTATACACTAAATAGGCATACACACAAGCTGCCTCTATTAATATTTATTCAGTCCTATTCTATCACATTTCATATTCATGAATTATAAAACACTATTTTCATAATAATTGTTTTCATTTGAATGAAAACAGTATAATAGACACCCAACAGTCTAATGAGATCCTCTCTAACCTGCTGCTTATATGCAGAAACAAACTGTAATATTGTTGACTGATTTACATGCAGAATTAATTAAGAAATAAATTACACTGAATTCCTAACAAATCATGGAAGAACCACTACATTATTTTGAAAGAATTGATCCCAATCTCATTTATTGCAGAGTCCACCTCAAGTACATCTCTGTAATTCTCAAATGTAATGTGTGACTTCAGCATTTCAAGCACAGTAGTGATGCCTCAAAACAGCCTTATTCCTGACAGAAAATAAAATCTAATATTCTATTGACTAAATAGTAACTGTGTTTTGCATTGACCTTAGTTTCTCAATGGATTAAAAGTGAAGACTTTAAAGTGGGTAACACTGCTGCAGTCTAGGCTAAATTAAAACAAACATACAAGCAAACAAAATACCAAAAAAAACCAAAACCTCTACTGTCTTGCATACAACCAAAGGATGATTATTTACTAGTAACTACAAATTTGACTAAACTGTTAAGGTTCCAAAAAAGCAGTGACAGCTATATGTACTTCAAGACTTCACTTCCTACTGAAATGAATGCACTAAAATATATTGAAGAATAAGTGCATTTGTTATGTTTCTATCTATGTTATATCTAGCTTCCTTACATCTTCATGCCAAAAGTATGATTAATTTTCTTTCAAATCTAAAAAATTCCAATGAAACTAATTTACCTGGATATATTCCGTAAGAGTATTGAAAACTTGTTTTGCAACCTGGATAGCTTTGGAAAAATTTCGTTGTCCTTGTTCATCAATAACATCTTTCCCAGAATAATACCAATAGAAATCACTAATGGATTCCTAAAAAAAAAAGAGTTGTGAGAAGCACAAAGAAATTATGATTCAAGCTGCCTCTAACCTGTTATTCATCAAGAAAAATAACACCAGATAGCATTCTAGCTCTGCAAAGCACTTAATTTTAAATGCCCCCCCAAAAGATTCTCCAGTATTATTTCAAGAATTTTAGTTCTTGAAGAGAACCTCAAGGGAATCAATCATGAAACAAATAAAATTAAGTAAATAATTTTTAAAATAAATAAATAAATAAATCTGTTGGTATCTGCTCTTAGAAATACAACCGTGTGCATTCTGAAGAGGACTCGGTAGTACTACCATGCTGCATGCTGTTTGTTAAACACGCTCTTTTTATACCATGTGCTTGACACCTAGTCAACAGTGGGAGCAAATGTTGCTTTGTATGCATGACTATTATTTTTTTTCCATCTTCCCCAAAGGCAAGTTTATTAAAGTTTCAACAAAGTAAGCAATGGAATGAAAAACATTATATTGTCCCTACAACTTCTGCAGAACACATAAGGATAAAAAACAACATTGGTAACAGCAGCAACTTAAAAACCACAAATTTTCAAAGCCTGGAATTTTCAGACCCAGTAAATGTATCATTAAAGGGGAAACATAACTAGGTAAATTAAAAAAGAAACATACAAAAAATATCATGCACAGTGATCTTCGGAAATATAAGAATAATAGGTAGAAGTGATTAACATTTATCACAAAATATGTTTTCATGTCTTTCACATGCTCCAATCGGGAAACAAAATAGATTTCTTTTCCTTCCTTTCTACTGGGTTGGGACAATGTAGTGTTTTCATACCTAAAGATTAGGGAGCTAATTCAGACTAGAGGGTTGAACGGATTTTAATCTAGCCTTCTGCTTTTGTTTTTATTCTTTGCTTTTTTTTTCCTCCTTAGAAAATGATGTGTTGTTCTTATGCTTTGCTTCACGCCACCCCATGACTATCCATACAGCATCCTAGTGTTCAGGCTAAACCAGAACACGGATGAATAAGCAGCTGAAGCTTAACATGTACTACACAAAACACTTTTGAGTCACAGGGTAGTATCAGTCAACAACCACCTAATGGTGTTCACTGACACAGTTAGCACGTATCTACCTTCTGCCTGCTCTTGGTTAACGGGCTGCACTGCTACCTCGCATGTAATAGCTGAAATCAGCCTTTCACACTTACGTCATCTTTGACTCCCACAGTACAAGATAACAACTGTTGAACAACTGTAACCAGTAAAGAATTACAGCCTTTCTCATCAACGTGGGCTACAGCGACCAGAATAAATGTCATGACCAATAAATGTGCTCATCTAATAAAACAGTATTTTCTGATAAGGATGAAGGATGATTTTGCTGTAAAAAGAACTTCTGTGGCAACAAATCATGTATTGCTGAAGGAAATTCCAGAGAAATAAAGGAAGTCGGAGTTTCACGTACAAACTTCTGCCTTATTATCCAAATAAATTAAATAAATTTTAAAACAACAGTAAGTATTGTATAGTTGCAAGTCATTATTTTCATCTACTCAATTCATATATAATTAACCTACCTGAACTCTTAGTAAGTAATCCACAGTGGAAATGATAATGTTAACAGTTGTGTTGTTACCAGTTTGAGTTCTCAGGTAATTCTGAAAATCTAAAAATTCAAATAGAAGTTTGATTTCAATTTATTTAAGTGTTAAAGACTTACACAACTACTCCTGTTAATTAGTTCTGATTTAACATGATCTAGGAAAGTATAGCTTAAAAGATTGGATTTTTTTAACTTTTTTTAAAAAAATCTTTTAAGAGTTCCAGCATTTTATTGCAGAGATCACATACCAGTGAACTCCTGAAGCCAGAAGCCCAATTATCTGTTTTGTCTACAGAATTTTATCTTGGTCTTATTTTCATCCATTTATGACTACTTTTACACCTCTAGAATTTCATCAATGTCATCAGAATTATACCTAGTATGTATTTTGTTAAGCAAAAGCAAAATTAATTTGCTTAACTGTAAAATTCCTGATTACAAAGTCATAAATACATCCAAGAGCCAAATAAACCTTTTTTTCCTTCCCTAATAACGATACAGACAACACAGGGAAATGTACATTAACAATAAAAATATGCTTAATATCATGTATTTGTTTAATTTGGTTTTGCATTTTTAAAATCAGTGCTACTTCTTCAAGAAAGGCATCATCTATGTTGTAATTTCACACACAATTCTAACAGACATTTGTGCCAAAGAGTGCACACTAGAAAGCATACAAATGTCAAAAAACAATAAATATACCTTATATATTTATATATAAATATACAATAAATATATTTTTCCTCTGAACCTTCACTGTCTAGAAGTTATAAACCATGTACCTTTTCCTATCTTTATTTACCTTTCCTAGGAGGTCAGGATCCAAAACTCATTATTTTGAAAACCATTATCTTTTCTAGAAAGTTAAAGCTGATTAAGAAAACTGGAAAAAATAAATATTTTCCTTTCATGTACAGTCTAGCAGCTCTTCCACGATCCATGATATTTTATGAAGGTTGCCAAACCTTCAGCAATGAAGAGCTTTTATCTTTAGTTACCATCACCTTGGCTTAGCTGACTGGCAGCCTGCCCACAAACCTGAATTATGTCCTTCACAAAGCAACTGAAGGAAGCGGAAGAGGTCACAGGTGAACTCATCATCCTGCATCACTTTTTCTCCTGTAGAAAGGCCAGATGGAAGCAGATTATCACAGGCTGCCAAGTACCACCCCACAGCCCCTAAAAAATACCTCCACATTTAATTTTAAGAAAGAGAGAAGGGGAGAGAAAATATATAACCACCAATCTATCTGAAGCACATAGTTGTACTTGACAGATAGTTATCTGGTTAGAAAATAATAATTATGAAACTTAACTTTTGATTTATAAATACGGCAGCATGAGCTTGGCAACATTTTACAAACAAACCATGATTTACATTCTTGTTTGAGTTTGCTGGGCATGAATGCTGCGTTACACACAAAGGTTAGGTTTGGATTAATTTGGTTCTTATTCATCAACAAACAAATTATTTAAAAATCCAGAAAGAAATTTCATTGAACAGTAATGAAAATAATTTCTCAAATAAACTATTAGATTTTAAAATAATCTAAAATAACCCATGAAATGTACACCTGTGTGCATTCTCAAGAATCATTTAGGCTGAAATATTTGAGGATTTAGTACCTGTCCACTGCTGTCACAAAATGGATGTTGGACATTCGTCTCCCATGACAAAATAAAGCAATTAACTTACAAAGAATTAGAACAAATGCCGATGTGCTTTCTGAATTAGGCCCTTCAGTTCATTTTTTTGGTAAATAGCTAATATCCAAGTGTATAGAGCTTCAAATTATTTTCTTGATTCTTCACAGGAAACAGTATAGTAAAAAGCCTTAATTAACACACCATTATTTCAATTACATCAGGACATACAGTTAACTTTGTACAGTGACACGTGAGGAGGAGAAACAATCGTTCACCCAGGAAAACAACCACAACTGAGGAAAATGGAGAACAGCTAATAAAATGACATAGGAGCACAACAACAGAGGTGTTCAAAACAATAAAGGCCACCTATTGAAAGTACGGAAATTGCCATCTAGGACTTTGGGAAAGTATTTGGAATGTGTATGGCAACAAAACCAGCAGCCATAAAAACCTCTACTTTGTAGGAATACACGTCATTTGAATATGTGGCCAAGTGCTATATGTAGATAACAAAAGGAAAAGAGATAAAAATGTAAGCAAACTGCAAAAGAATTTTTAGGATACTGGTTTTTTTAATGAAGAGATACTTTAGGCTTTTATCTGAACTTCTAAATCTCATGTCTACAAAGAATATTTTTAGTGTGTGAACAGAAGGAAACTAGAAGAATGAGTAAGTGAATTAAAAATTAAGGGAAAAAAAGCTTTTTTCAAAAAGATGATTGACTAATAATTACATTAACAATTACTGACATACGGTTATATTGGTGAATAACTAATTATAATGTCTACATTTGTAAATTATTATATTATTATAAATACTTTATTACAGCTTGTTCTGGTTTTGGCTGGGACAGAGTTAATTTTCTTCATAGTAGTTAGTATGGGGCTGTTTTGCATTTGTGCTGGAAACAGTGTCGAAGGTTCAGAGATGTCTTCATTACCGCTGAGCACTGTTTGCACAGTCAGGCCTTTTCTGCTCCCCACCCCACTCCACCATCGAGTGGGCTGGGGGGCAGAGGGAGCTGGGAGGGGACACAGCCGGGACAGCTGACCACAGCTGACCCCAGGGGTATCCCCTACCAAATGATGTCATTTTGTTAAACCACGACACAGCTGAATTGTAAACACTATTTAGTACAACCTGGAATATATATAAACATGAACATGATCAGTTTAACTGTACATAAAGTCATGAATGATTACAGGTTCAAGCTAATGGACTTTTCAATCCACAGCCTGTGAATTTTGAAGTGAGAATCTTCAATACGTGGTAGGATTAGGATGCAAATGATTTTTGAAAACTAATATTAATATTTTAAAAGTACAGCATTTCAGTTTTCCCTGTTGCTACCAAGACATGATGTTTGGTAATAAGAGCAGGTATCTCTCCAAAGTATATGCCGACACAGTTTCTTGTAACATAGGGAAAGATAAAATGCTATTCCTCCTAACTCCAGCTGTGCATTTACAGTTATGGCAAACAATATACAATTCTTTCTGCAAGAATGAGCTCAATACTATAAATGACACTCCATGACATTGTTCTCCATCCCAGATATAAATACCATATATATAGTTTTTCAGTCACAGAAGACTGAAAATCCTTTCAGCTAATTAAACAATGAAAAATGAACTAATATTTCTTTCAATGCTTATTAACGTATACATACAATATATGCCTGAGAAGGTGAGAAGGCAAAATCAAGAGGTGCCTAGAAATGTATTAGTCAACATTACCTGCAGGTTCAGACCTGTAAGATACTTTCATATGTTGCTGGCCATAAGGCCAGTGCATAGAATATCCTTTTTTTTTCTAACTGAACTCCTGTCACGCTTGAAGTTACGCTTGGAGTCACATGCTTTGTTGATCTAGATGAATATTTATATTTTGCAAAAATAAGCATTACAGAAAGGCAAATATTTGGTGGAGCCTGTTTGTGTGTAGCTTGACTGCCAAAGATTGTGATGATTTTAAAAAATAACCTACAAGGAAAATTGCTGACATATCACCATTGGAAAAATTAAGCCCATAGAAGGCCCAATGGCGTATTTCTTGCATATCAAGAAATCACTGAATTAAAGCCGTTTGTATTAATAGGTCTACAGAATAAGTTACAGTTTAATATTTTTCCACCTCTATTTTTCTTGCCCTCTTGTGTAAGATTTTTCAGAACAAGAAGGAAAAGAAGTTTCAAGTTAAAATGATTGTACAGATTAATCTATGAAGCGATCTTTTTGCTTTTCATATATCCACTAGAATTTAGGAATTTCTCTGAAATAAATTCCAATTTTAGTATTGGAAGGGTTTGGAAGGGTCTTTTAATTAGCTCCACTGTAAATAAAACACAAAAATAATACAAGTTATTGCAAAATTCTGCAAAATCAGAAGACACTTAGGTACATCATTTCACATATGCTGAAAGGTCTGTACCTTTTAGAAATATTTTTACATATTTTAAAATGAAGCAAAATCCCCTGTGTTTCAAACAGCTTGGTGACACTAAGATTTAAAATAATCCTGGTTTTCAATTTCTACAGCTGATCAAAATCTGACTAAACCCAATGTCAGTATTGACAGGAATTTAGTTGTCAGATGTTACTTCCTGACGGCAAGTGGTACCTCACTGGAAACTACAGAACTGACGTACAGATCCATTTCCTTCTATAAAATCTAACAGAACAACCTTTGCTGCTGTGCACACCAATTCATGCCAGTACATACAAAGATTTGCCTAGATAATGTACTTACAAACATACACACTGCATATAGTATGACTTAGGTTGTCATGAAACCATGTTCTTTAGTTTCTGTTGATACGATATATATTCTGGCATATATTTGCTCAGATGTTAAAATGCTGCCATTGCTCATGCTGTGTGTAAATGGTGTGGCTACGCACATGAAGGCTTTAAGCCTGTAGCTTTTGCAAAACTGGTAGCTTGTGTTTGTGATGTATAGAAACAGAAATATCATGTGTAGGAACTGAAAATAAAATTGAACGAAAAATTAAATACATGTTTTTTTTCCTTGAAAGTGCATGTATCCAGGTTTAATAATTCTCTCTCCCTCTTCCACCCCCAGTCCTCAGTGGCAAAAGATATGACTTCTATTACTACTCCGAAACAATGTTTTGATGCTACGTATTACAGAAACATACAAATCCTTTCAGCTCTCAGAAAGGAACAGGGCTCCTTTTGGGCGGCTGTTAAGCAAAAGCAAAGCTCTCCCATGATAAATCAATTGCATTTATTTTTATCACAAGACCTGGGCAATATTGGGTTGGACTGTGAGTGCTACATGCCTTCGACTTCTCAACAATCCAATTCATATAAGAAAAGCACTTGTTTTCTCACTGGGTGACACAACAATGTCTCTGAACTGAAGCTACTGAAGTTCCATTTCAGATGTAAACACTGATTCAAATACAGTGATATAAAGGTGGAAAACACCCCCTTCAGTGTAGGCTACAGTGGATCATGTGGAATTTAAACATCCACATTAAGTGTGACTAGGTTGGTGAAGGAAAAAAGCATATTTCATGATTTCACATTATTAATGGCTGAAAACAGCCCTGATCTGTACCGTCATTCTAGCTATTTATTTTATGGCATGTCTACCACTCTCAGTCAGCTTAATAGAAAGTCCTTTGAGACCTACTATTACATCAAACTTCATTCTAAAATTACATTTTATTAAAATACACCTTCAGACAATTTACAAAGAAACAAATTAATGTCGTGATACAATATTAAAAGATTTTTTAAAAAATATAGCTTTCCTGAAAAAAAAAAGGAAAGAAAGGTAAAATAATCTAAGTGTGAACTTAACAACTTAATTTTTTTACTTTACATGATACATAAAACAAGTCTCTCCAAAGAGGAAAAACATTGCACTTTCAAGATTTTTGTGACTCATGGTGAAAGAGCATAGAGCATGAATGTGAAATGAAAAATTGAAACCCATTGCAAGATAATATGCATTGCTATATGTCTTTGGTTTTGAAGTCCCTTTTTTTGAAAAGGAAACAGAACAATCAAAACAAAATACATACAGAAGAAACAACATTGAGTACATCACGAAAACAAGTAAGAAACACGTTTGCTAAAGAACCATCAATGTTGTTACCAGTGGGGGTTCCAGGGTTTGGAAAGGGAAGGTAGTACCAGTCAGAGGAATATCAGGACAAGGAGCTTACAATGCAGACAGCACAAAGAAACAGTTGGAATAGAGCAATATATCTCACATCCATGTTGACTCAGTACAGGGCTTTCTACCTCTTGCCAAGGTTGACATGGGACCAGAAACAAGCACTGCCCTTGAGGAAAAGCTATTCCCATAATTGTCATCAGCAGTTTTTCTTTGAGTTTGGCAAGAACAGTTTCAGACATAGAGGTTGTAAACTCAATGACAATTACTCATTAATATGCTTCCGCATCAGATTCAGGCGACATGAGAAACAGGCTACAGTGCACATTTTCCATCCCATTATTCCCTTGGGAATCAATAAAGTGATCTTTAATTGAAGAGTAATTACTTATAGAGTATCTCCCTCAAAAAAGGAATGGGAGAAAACATTTCCACATCTTTGGTACTTCCTTTGTAGTATTCACAGATGGTTATTCACAGGATTGCAAACAGGCATATGATCTCAGGTATCCCATAAAATCTAGATTATTTTGAAACTGTTCACTACAGGAGTTTCCCCACAGACACACTGGCTGGGCTTTCATAATGCTATCAGGTATCAATACCAGTACCTGTACAGCTCTTATGTAAACTACTTTTCAATGAATTGAAAAAGGTGTGCTTCATAATATAAAAATTATTATTATTATTATTATTAGAAGGTAGCAAAATATCAAGAATAACGTAAGCCTGAAAAGGAAAAGTACAGTCTTTTATGGTTTGGCTTTGCTTTGTTCTGTTTTCTTGAATTTTCAATAGCTGGATATTAATACACAAAAAAGATGCTGTTAGCAAATATTATCCCTTTGTGCCAAGAAATCATTGACATAGTGAGTGTGATTACCGTAGCTTGACATTGCTGCTGCTCAGTAACAAAGAAAACAAAACCACATGATCCTAAGTGTAGATTTTTGTTAATAGGCCAAATAAAGAATTTCCACTGAGAAAACAAATGGAAATCCAGATCATCTCTCCCCAACATTTGGCTAATGAAAAGACATCTGCTGTGTTTAAGCTTATTGTTTCTACCGAATGGTACACACATTTTGTATTTTAAATTCTCATTCCTCAGGGTGACAGGAACATCTCATGGCAACTGCTCCCACAGAGCTCTTCCTTTACTTGAAGTAAGGAACCTTTGAGGTATAGGAACCTTAACACATCAAGTAGCTTTCTAAGCAAGGAAGAACCAACCACTTGTAAACATTATTGATTCCTCTACAATTAGTGACGCACCACCTCTTTCTTGTATCAACTCCTGACTGCATTAGATAAACCAAGCCAGTGGCAAGTCCTCTCCTTACTAACCACCCTCAAATCCTCACTGGATCCACCACTGATTTCCTGGGCTTGCACAATCAATGCAGCGATAAAGCCACATTCAATACACAACATAAATACTACAGGAGGACTAGAGCACAAGGCTTTGTGTATGTATAAGTATACTTCTTTTTTTTTTTTTTTTTAAACATTCATCCATCGCAAATACTGGGCTCATTAAAATGAAAAGAAATAAAAAAAGAACAGAAAAAGAAAAGAGTTTAAAAAAGCTTGCTGCTCTTACATCTAGTGTGCCAGTCACTGTGCAAATCCTGAGAAAGGAAGAACAAAGTGGGGAGAGTTTACACAAAAACCAATAATTTTGGAATAAACAATTGTAATAATAATAGAAAAGAACCCACTAGTTTAACACTTTTACAGGAACAAAAAATCTAATGGTGTTCAGGAGCTGTACAGTGCTGACACAAAGCTAAGAGCAGGAAAAATAAAGAATAGGCAGTTGTTTTTAATAATTACCACGCTCATGAGTGATGACTGAGGAAAGGAGGACAGGACAATTAGTTCAAAGAAAAAAGAAACAGGGAAAAAAGAAAAAAAAAAGTTGAGAAATTGTTCTTAGCAAATACAAAATATATTTAGCATTGGTTTTGGCAAAATTAGTTCTGTACTAAAGAGACAGATCAAATAAACAGAAAAATAAAAAAATAATCCCTCAAATGAGGAAACACAAAAATACTCTAACATAGGTAGAGTCAATTATGCAGTGTTTAAAGATATATCTATATATGCATGCAAAATGAGTCAACTCTAGAAATAAAGGTAGCGGTCAAAATAAAAATGAGCTGATATCTTGATAGTCCATTTCAAAATTCAACATTATGAATAATTAATTTCATTATTTAGTAGTAGAAATTTTGTCCAAAGGAGCAAAACATTGTGCAGAATAATCTTCAGTAAAACATGAAAGTAATGGCCAAAACATTATATGCCAGATAGCTGCAGCATCAGTGCTCAATCCACAATCTTGTGACCAAATTTTATCCACATGGGTTCACTTTATTTTGTTTAGTCATGTAAGTCTAGCAGGATTTGATCTACAATTTAGACAAGAAGGAGCACTTTCGGAAAAGCAGCATTTATGATTGGCCTTGAAGTGAATTTTAATAGTTCATTTTTTTGATTTGAGACAAGCAGTTGAATATTCAAGAAATATGCCACATAAAAGAGAGATATAGTACTACAGGTATGAATCATGAACCCCCAAATGCAACAATGATTACACAGTCAAGCTTTTTTACCTTGTTTTTAAGATAAAAACATGTTAAAAGATTAGATCACTGTAGGATTTAAACATAAAAATGCACTGTAAAAAATACTGAGGGTAAGGGGAGAAAATGTGCTTTGGTAGCTCTATTAAGTCACATGAGAATGAACCTAACGTTTCCAGACAATCACAGTAAGGCAGTAATAGAACTTACTGTCAGACAGAAGAAAGAAATTGACAGTGAACTGACAACACAGAGGGTAGAAAGCCAAATTGGTTCAAAGTCAAAAGTAAAACAAAAATTTTGAAATATGTCCCCAAAGACAAACAGAAAATAATTATTTCAAAGAAAAGGCTTTCCCAGTAGAATTTTTTTCCAAATAGTAGATACAGTTTCCTTGACCTCTTCTATTTGACTTACAGCTTAACTACATTGTCTGTTTTCCATTCAAACAGCCAAAACTGTTTAAGAAATCAGGTGGGAACTCTTGATTTCTTTTTATTCTGAAACTAAGTAGGGACTTCTGAAATATTTTACATGCATAAACACTGCTGTTTGTAACTAGACAAAAATATCTTTTAAATTTTATATGTAATGCCTTCACTTCTTCATAACAACGGCTAAGAGTCCTCTGAGGCGGTTCTGAAACTCCACACATGCTAGTGATTTACTATTGACAAGCATGGGCTTAGGTAGGCCAATTAAACACAAACCACTCTTAGGAATCATATTTTAGCTTCAGCCTCTAGATATATATTTACAAGGTTCTTTCAAATTCAGCTTGCTTCTGCAAAATGTAAAAGAGAAAAGTTCATGGATCATTTCTGTTAAATCAATAGTACCTGATCCCTCTTCAGTCACCATGCCAAGGCCTTCTGCTTTGTTCTGACGTTCAAATGCATTTAGGTCAAGAACACTGCAATAAGAAAAATGACATTTGTCCTGTAATTAATTAAATATATGCAATATTTCATTCTGTGAAAGACAGAGAAGGATCTGTGATTTCATTAAAGTATATAAGCATACTAGTGTCAGGAAGATACATTTCAGTGGCTTAATATATGTCTGCTACAAGATCACGAAACTCGGCTTTACAGGCTTAACCTGCTTCTGCCCTGCAAATGACAATAGAATTTAGTTCTTTATAATAGACCAAAAAAAGAGGATGTGTTTACGATATACACACTCATTTTAGAGGTTACAAAGAAGCCATATTATTGACAACCTTTATATTATAGCCCACTTCATAGAACCACAGAATCATAGAATGGTTGGGTTGGAATTAAATCTGGCCAGGGACGTCAAAGGCAAAGGATATTCTAGCTCCACCCCCCCCCGCCACGGGCAGGGACACCTGCCACTAGACCAGGTTGCTCAAAGCCCCATCCAGCCTGGCCTTGGACACTGCCAGGGATGGGGCATCCACGGCTTCTCTGGGCAGCCTGTGCCAGCGCCTCACCACCCTCACAGTAAAGAATTTCTTTGTAGTATCTAAACTAAGCTTAACATCTTTCAGCTTAAAGCCATTATCCCTTGTCTAAGCACCACATGTCCTTGGGAAAAGTCCCTTCTCCAGCTTTCTTGTAGCCCCCCTTTAAGTACTGGCAGGCTGCTATAAGGTCTCCCCAGAGCCTTCCCTTCTCCAGGCTGAACAACCACAACTCTCTAAACCTGACTTCAGAGGAGAGGTGCTCCAGTCCTCTGATCATCTTTGTGGCCCTCTTTTGGACCCACTCCAACAGGTCCACGTCCTTCTTATGTTGGGGGCTCCAGAGATAAACACAGCAGTCCAGCTAGGTTATTATGAGACTGCACTAGAGGGGGAGAATCACCTCCTTCAACCTGCTGGCCATATTTTTTTGATGCAGCCCAGGATATGTGGCTTTCTGGGCTGCAAGCGCACATTGCCAGGCCATGTTGAGCTTCTCATCCACCAACACCCCCAAGTCTTTCTCCCCAGGGCTGCTCTCAATCCATGCTCTGCCCAGCTGTATTTGTGCTTAGGATTGCACTGACCCACATGCTGGACCTTGCACTTGACCTTGTTGAACTTCATACAGTTCACATGGACCGACCTCTCAAGCCTGTTAAGGTCTACCTGGATGGCATCTCTTCCCTCCAGTGTGTCATTCCATTGTCCATATCACTGACAAAGACGTTGAATTGTGCTTGTCCCAGTACAAACCCCTGAGGAATGCCACTTGTCACTGGTCTCTACTTGGACATCAAACTTTTGACCACAACTCTCTGAGTGCAACCATCCAGCTAATTCCCTATCTACCAAGTCATCCATCCATCAAATCCACATCTCTCTAGTTTAGAGACAAGAATGTTGTGTGGTACAGCATCAAATGCTTTGCACAAGCCCTGGTAGATGATGTCAGTTGCTCTTCCCTCTCTGCCAATGCTGCAACCCTGTAGTAGAAGGCTACCACATTTGTTCAGGCATGATTTGCTCTTAGTGAAGGCACGTTGGCTGTCATCAGTCACCTCCTTATTTTCCATGTGCCTTAGCATAGTTTCCAGGAGGATCTGCTCCATGATCTTGTTGGACACAGAGGTGAGACTGATTGGGCTGTAGTTTCCTGGGTCTTCTTTATGGTCCTTTTTAAAAATGAGGGTTACATTTCTACTTTTTCAGTCAGTGGGTACTTCACCAGACTGAAACAACTTCTCAAATATGATAGACAGTAGCTTAACCACTTTACCTGCCAGTTCCCTTAGGACCTGCAGATGCATCTCATCAGGTCCCATGGACTTGTGCACCTTCAGGTTCCTTAGATGTTCTTGAATGTGATCTTCTCCTACAGTGGGTGGCTATTCATTCTCCCAGCCCCTGCCTTCATCTTCTGCAACTTGTGCAGTGTGGCTGGAGCACTTGCCAGGAAAGACTGAGACAAAAACATCATCGAGTACCTCAGCCTTCTCCTGCATAACCAGATCTGCCATTTCCCCCTAGAGAGGGCCCACACATTTTCCCTAGTCTTCCTTCTATCACTGACGTACGTATAGAGGCTTTTCTTGTTGCCTTTGACGTCCCTGGCCAGATTTAATTCTATCAGCTTTCCTAACCTAATCCCTGGCTGTTTAGGTAATTTCTCTGTGTTCCTCCGAGGCTATCTGTCCTCGCTTCCACCCCCTGTAGGCTTCCTTCTTGTGTTTGATTTTGTCCAGGAGCTCCTTGTTCACCCATGCGATTCATCCATCCAAGCAGCAAGGTCCATTAAGAAACGATGTCATTATTAGTTCCACTCAGTGTTCCCCTCGGTCCACATTCTGAAAAACTGAGGCTGCCAAAGGGGAATATGTATCCAACTAACCAGATTTAAGGAACATATATATACTCTTACATATCTCCATTTGTGAATCTGCAGAGTTCTGCCTCTCATATATATACTCTTACATATCTCCATTTGTGAATCTGCAGAGTTCTGCCTCTCATGGCTTAGCGTGTCCACTAGCCATGGATAACTTTTGTTCATAAGCAAGAATGTTCATGAAAGTCAGATGAATCTAGATAAACTACAGCAGCAGTTCTGCTGGCAAGAAACCTCACTGATTGCAAAATGAAACTTGGCCAAAGGAAGTGTTAAGGAAAAAGAATATAACATGGTACACTTGACATAACAGAAGACTGAACTGCTAGATCCAGGAATCCCCTTCAGTCCTATGTTTCATGTTCATTAATGCATTATTTATTGATATAGATTACTCTTAGGAATATTATATTCTTAGGAATAATATACAAAACATTGAAATGTATTTTTATGTAGAAAATCAATATAAATATGAGGAAGCATGAATGGACAAAAGAGTCATAGTACCTTCACAGTTTCTTAAAACAAAATATTTCATTCCTTTTTCTGCCTTCTAAAAAGGTCCTATTAATATTTCTAATACAGTTGGGTTTCTCCAAAATCATTATGATTAGTTAACATTGATCATTAACCTGGTCTCTGCAGGATTACAGGATACTTCCAGATTTAAGAAACTGCCCCTGAAGAATGCTCCTAACTCTAGAGTTGTTTTCTGACATATCTCAAATAGACACAAAGGCCATTTTGTGAAAAGAACTTTTTTACAAAGGTAGATCCATATCATATGAATATTTTCATACGCTGAACACCACCTTGTCCTTCACCCCAAATCTAGTACATTACAGTCCCCAGGTGCGGTTTGCAGAAATTATGTATATGATCTTTCCAAAACTCTAAATCCCCTGGAATAAAACCTAAATGTAAAATAATACATTTTGAGAGCAGATATTTTCTTACCTACAGGACTGCATAAGACCAGCAAGGCTCTGAAAGAATCCCACATCCTTTTTATCTTTGAGGTAGTCAAGCATTTTCTGTAAACACAAATAATTTATGCAGAGAATTAATATTTATACTATGTGTTAATATAGTTAACAATACTACACAGATTCTAGATTACTAGTAATGCTGGTATTTTGAAATACTTCTAATATTTACAAACAAGGTAAGAGAGCTGTGCAGAAAAAAATCCAGATATGTAAAATAAAAAGAATATTTAATGCTTATGTCCTTTACAGAAAAGAAAAGGATCCATTTTGGATATTCCTTGCTAAAACATGGGAAAATAAAGATAGCAACTAAAGTCAATACAGCCAGGAGAATTTAGTGTTTAATGTAAACACAGTCGTGCAATTACAAGGCCACAAATTTGTACTGACACTACCATTTCAGCACTGGACTGGGCATGTCATAACCTCCATTTGGTTTAGATTATTTTAGCTTCAACAGTGTGTTAGTAGTCATGTAAGAATTTTTAAAATTTCTTTTAGCTTTATTGTAATGTGTAATATCTATCTGATCAGACTGAGATGACAAGAAGTCATCCAGTGGAGTGAACTCTCATTCTAGAATGCACTGTATTGTTGACTGAAGGTATAGGATGATACCAGAGGTCCCGGTTGTGAATAAAAATCACAGTGGTCAAAGATGTATTTTAGTAGGAACGCTACAAGAATTCACATTGTGAATGAGCTAAAACTCTTTCTGCAAATAACAAAAATAGGAAAAATGGGTAATAAGTAACCTCCAAAATGAAAGCACATAAGCAGACAGTGTTATCAAAACAGAACCACATAACCCCAAGTCAACCAAGATCACAGAAATAGAACAACCCCATCACCAACACCAAACTAATCAAAGCAAAGAACTCCAGAGGACGATGATGACTTTTCAAAACCACTTCTGTACCTCTCCCCCCACCCATACCATTCTTCCCAAGGAAGACAGAAGAGTTGATCTTAGGACCTAAAGGAAAATCGAAAAGGTGAGCATAACACCAGAGAAAAAAATGTAGAAATGACGCAACTGAAAAAATAGCAATTCTAGCTGTATTACTGATGCTTTTGTAAGTATATAATTTAGACTAGTAGTGCAAGTATTATTTTAACCACACCAATAACTGTTTCCAGCATTCTGATTAGTTAAGGCTTTATCAAACCATTTTAAAAAATCCAGATTGCAGCATTAGAAATTCAGATCAAATAACTATGTACAAGTGTCATGCTTTCCCCAAGTAATTTAATCTCATGACATAACAAAGAACAAGCAATGGTTTAAGCAGATACTTTTAGGCACATTTTTTGGCCTTTCTGGTCAATTCCTAGTAATTATAGCCCCTGAAAAGGCCATTATTTTTGCTGCATTCAGCTGCTTCAGTGGTTTTTTAACCTGGGACCTTAACCATTCCCAACTGTCTGTATTCTTCAAACTGTCCTACAGCAATGCAGTAATGGCAGGTATGAAGCCCTCTGGACTTGGGAACCTTCAACTAGTACAGAACCCTGAAACATGCTGCAGACCTAGATGGAGGCACTCCCTATGTCACTTCAACAGTGCAGAATACTGTTAACATGTCCATTGCTCACCACATTATCTTACTATAGATTAGTGAATCAAGTTTGAGTTCTCTGCTTTTATCACCAACACTCTCCATGGCATAAGCTAAGGACTTCTGAAGTTGTGTAACACTTTTTTTGCTGAAGACCGGGGTCAACAGTTTCCCTCTACTGGCTACACGACAACGGCAATCTCCCAAGAAATCCTTCCCACCCACAGAATTCCCCTAGAAGTTAATTACTTAACATAAAATTTCCCCCTTCCAGCTGAAGTGCCAAACAAATTTCTTTTAGCCTTGTGTTCTGTAGATAAGCTTATATGAATAAGAAATATATAACTAGCAAACAAGGTACTTTTGTGCACTGTTTTTTTCTGGGAACAAGATTAAGAGGATAAGCGGCATCTGACAAATAGTTACATTACTTAATGCACTACTACAATAATAGCAATCATGGTATAAAGATCTATACTGACTAGAATGGGTGAAAATAAATTAGTACCTTACCTGTTGAACCGTAGAATTTCCTCCATTTAAGATGGCAATCCCTAGCTTTAGGGTAGCTGCAACCATTGGCCCCATCTCACCTTAAAATTATTTTAAAATATACATTTAGATCATATCTAAAAATAAGAATGTTCTATTAACTTAACCATATAATTACTGAAATTGTAATTGATCAGGAGAGCCTTTCTTGTTTCTCTTGTAAAACAGATGTATTTTTCTTTCATGATCTCTAGTGTGACTTAATACCTTCCCGAGCGCCTACAGACACAGTGTAATGTATACACAGCACACAATAGAAGTAAGATATGACAGGAATAACTCAGCTCAATGAACAGAAATCATGCTTCACTTGCTAAAGCATCCAACAGTTGACTTAAGGCTGGGTGCACTACTTTAAGCTAGCTTTCAAGTTTAACAGTGTGTCCACTCTGCATGCCAGTCTAAATATTCTCCCATCTCTTCAGAAAATGACAGTGATACAAAGCATTTAGTTACAGTAAATGAAATTTGTAAACAGGATTTTTTTAAAATATCACTGCTGTAGAAACAAATCACAGAACAGACAACGAAAGCATCAAAACTTAAGAAGTAAGATGGTGTCTATGGGACAAAAGCATCTTTTACACTTGTGAAAATACACCGGTAAAGTTGGTATTTGGGAAGTGTGTGGGGGGGAAAGGAACAAAGCCTACACCTACTTCAGAACTCTACACATGCCAGAATTTGGAGTTCTTTTTGTCATTGCATACTGCTAAAGCTATGAACTTTTTCACACTTCCTCTCGAAATAATAATAATAACAACAACAACAACAACGAATTATTAAAATATAGCAACAACAATAACCTCATGAGATTTATTCATTATAATAATTTTTGAAACAAACTTAAGTGCCAAACATAACACAGCTCCAATAAGAAATATAATAATTTCAAAGATCATTAGAAATAAGGTTTAATATGTAATCTACACAAAAAAACATTACCTTTACTAGCACTGATTGTCTGTAGAACCATCTCAGCAGCACCCCGGTCATGAAGTCTGGCTTGTTGATAAAGGAGTTTTTGCTTTTCCATTTCTTTTTCCTAATAAAAATTCCAGTCATTTAAGATGAGGACTTCAATTACTATCAGTTCTCCAAAGGTTTTTGGTTTTCTCTTAGTATATGGGCTCTATGGCAACATCATGGACATTTTAATACATACAATGCTACTGAACAGATATTTAGCATGTTCAAATAATAGTCTCCCCTTGGTATTTTTCTTTAATATGCTTTTAGCAGTTTATCTGAAAAAAAGTCGTCTCAATTGTAAATCATTAGGTTAGTTCAAAGCCCATGTTCATTATATATATACTGCATATATCAAACTTGCACTTTTGTGCCGTGTTTTTGTGCAACAGTTCATACTCTTAATAATCTTCTATAGTGTGACCATAACTTCATACTGCTCAGTATGCGGCTCTTGAGTTGCAAGTTGTTGCTGAATACCAGAGTAACAGAAGCATCTCAGAATTTTTTTCAAAACATATTATATTATGATATAGATAGCCCACCCTGCCAACAGAATATTCGATAGAATACACTGTGCTTTTATATTTTGCATTCTCTAGCGGCAACAAACAATACTGCATGGCGTTGCTTGAGCAATGGTGAAGTTTGTTCTTTATAATTTAAACTACTACTGAAAACATAAAGAAGAACATAAAGAGCAAACATAAAGGCACAGTTAATTCCAGATGAGTTTGAACTTTCACCAAGTTAATCGAAGTTTGCTGGAGAATTGAGGATGACTAAGCAGTATAAGTTGCAAAATGGAAGTTGCATAGAGCCCTATGACAGTGAGTCCATCAGATGGCGTGGTAAAAAGCTTACTCAAAAGGAACATGACACAATCAGTTGGTATCATGTCCAAAAACACAACGCCCAAAACATGTATGACCTAAAAGCAGGAACAGCTGCAGCAGAAGTAGCCAGAATGACAGCTTTGCTGCCATAAACTTTCCATCCAAGTTACGGATAAAAGACATTGGAAGATGGAAGAGGTTTAAAAAATGAAGGCTTGCTAAATAGAGGGTATGAATAATAAATTAAAAAAGAAGAGGTAAAAAAATAAATATGTTCAAATGAATGAAAAAGAAACCTTTAACTCAAAAGCAAACCAACACAGACATTTATGCTGTTACCAGAGAGTTCTCGCCGAGGCTGGCAAATTTGTTTCTTAAATCTTTGATAATATCGTGCTGCGGAAACAAAATTCATCAGGGTTGTTTTTTTTTTTTTCACACTATTAGCTCTCCTGTGGTTAAATTGTATCTTTCTTTTTTCTTTAAATTATGTGACAGATCTAGATGGAGGCACAAAAAGGAAAAAAAAAAGAATGGCAGCTTTGCTTCATATTTAGCCATGCTAAGGTTTGAAAGTTTTGCCTTCATGTTTAAACCTCTTCCTGGGAGTTCAACAAAAACAAAACAGAAACATACACACACACACACACGCACACACCACACACACAAATCACCAGAAAATCATGACATACAGGGTCAGTATAGCTACAATAAAATATTTTCATTTGCTTCAGATGCCACTGAAAATTGATCAGTGTTTCTTTTTTAAAAAAACTGTTTCCTATTTCTAGTTACTTTTACTTTTAGACCCAACAATCTTTCGTTTTTATTCCATTGAAAGATTTATTATTCACTTTTGTTCACAAGCCTAACATCAGCTACGCTACTTTCATTATACAATATTTTGGAGGTAACTTTATAAGAAGGCTTATAGTGAGGATGCATCTGCATAATCTACAGACTGAAAAAATGGGTACGCACACTTCTTGCAATGGCACTATAGAAGAACAGTAGAAATAGGCATTGCCAAACAGCTTAAAGTGAGAAGAGTGGCATTTTCCATGGAAATAAAGCTGTCTAGGTAACTAGTAATAAAGCAAACAAAGAAGAAGAAAAAACAACAACACCACCACAAAACCAAAACAATAAAAAAAGCCACTACAAACATTTCTTCTAAAAGCAACCATTACTTTGATGATAACCCCCAAAGACCATGGTTCCTTCTTCAGCTTGACAATGCTTTTTCACTGTTCCTTTCTTCATGGAATGTTAATACATATATATAAATATATATGTGTGATGGCAGCGCTGATATGAAGTGGGCCACCCATTGCATACAAAGTCTACTAAGTTAATAGAGCTGCTGGCCATTCCCCGTACTTCCATTTCTCTAATATGTGCTTACTGCTAACACTCTTATCTGTCTACCAACACCGTTTTCTGCACTTTATTGTGCTTGCCATTTGATGTCAAAAAACCGACCAAAATAATTAGCCAGTAGCTTGAATTTTCTGTTATTCACAAAACCATCACAACAATAGCAAAAAATACTTCATACTAAATGAGACATTTAAAGTAATTCACTAGAAAAAAACAAAACAAAACAAAACAACCAAAACCTAAAAACTCAAACCCAAGTCTGTTTTATCTTGGGTGTCTTCCATTTATATAGGAAAAAGCTGACAACTTAGAAATGTTTGTACCTGTATTCTCACATTATAGACTTTCTCCAGCAACCTACCAAACCAAGGAAACTTTCACCATACTCCTTGAATGCAGAGATTCAAAGAATGATTCTTGGACTTTCCCTTGGAACTAATCCATATGGAGAGGTTTGTTTGCTGCTTGCAACTTGCAGCTTGCAGCCATGGAGTGCAGGTGTATGATCCTACTTCTACAGTGGGCTTTGTCATTGCTTTTTTTCTTAATATGAAATGTTAACATAAAGAGTAACTAGAATAAATATAAAGATGGATAGGGAAGAAATTACTTTCACACTCAACTATCCTAAGATGAATGCTTTTCCTTTGAATTGTCTTCATGTTTTATACTTTTCAAGACCTCTGATTAGTTCAGAGAACAAATATTATTAGATACATCTTACACTGACAAAACATCTCTTAATTTCAGTGTCAAGCATGCATGAGTACAAGCTGTGTTATTAAAATATAACATCAAGTACTCAAATAGAATCTTTATATATATTTTAAAACATATATCTTTATATATATCAAGCCTTTAGGATCAATACATGCTGTTTTAAACTCTATAAATAAATGTTATTTTTTCCTAAATCACTCCTTTTGGACTTCATCAGCTCTAAAAAGAGTACGCACAAAATGAAAACATACTGCATAATAACTCCTGAAAATTAAATATGTAGGATTTGAAGAGTGTTAGAGGAGTTTATGTTATCAAACATGCTTTCCATATTACTTGAAGAAATAGTTTAATCCCTGTAATTTCACACTCATACTTCTGCTTCTGCTGAAAGTCTTAACCCCAAAAGATATTTTTCTGGTTGAAAATAATTTTTAACTAGCTGCCATTTTTATAGCTCACTGAGTTGAAGTATCCTTTATATATTGAATCCTTTAATTACTGAAATTATCATACAACAGAAGAATTTTTTTAAAGTAGAGATGGCAAAATACAAAACTAACGAAAACAGGAAATGTAAAGACTACTAAACTGCTAACATAAAATTACTGCAATACAACTAATATCAAAAGTTAATTTAATAACAAATGAATGGCTATTCTAAAGCTATTTCTCTGCCACCTGCTGTGCTTTCTTGTTCTATGTCCTTTTCCATAGTTTAGGAATACTGACCGGTCTCAACACCAGGCATCTCTAAGTCTTCTATCATTTACTATTACTTCCATAATACAACTAAAAACTTCTGAAAACGCTTGAAAGTAGTGTCTAAGTATCATCACTAAAAATGACAAATAGGTTCATAAATTAACTAACACATTCTTGGATATATGCAGCCAGTGGCAGTCTATTAACATTTTTTTTTTATTTCCTCAAAACTACAGCTATTTATTTTGAATGTAATAAATCTTTACAAGACTTTAGAATACTGGTAGCCTTCCTGTAGTAGGGGACTTATTAGATATTATTAAGTAAAAGTATGTTTTTACCTATCTTAATGACTTCATAAAATGTGAAAATATTCCCTGCATTCATCCTTATAACTGTTGGTGCTAAACAAATAATAAAAATAAAATGTAGCTAGGAAAAACATCCATGAAAAAAAGTTGTTTGATTTGACTGGATGAATGGTAAGCAACATTCAGCTTTTTTGGTATTAGTATAAGTATTTTGCAATATAGTTAGATGGGAGGAAAGGAAGTAACATTGATCTTAAAAGTATCTGGGAAAAAAAGAGACTTGAAAAGGAACAAACCAACTTATTAATGAATTTTTAACAGATTTCAGACAAGACAGCAAAAAGCTTCATAATATAACAGCTGAAAAGACACAAGAATTATAGCAATTATTCATCAAAATTATTTCTCATGTTCACACCAATATTCAGAGAAAAAAATACTGATGTTCTGCTGACTCTCCCCAGTAATAAACACCTGGGAGGAAAAATTTATCAGGTCATATCATTAGTTTATGACTTAACTATGTTACTCAAAATAAATAGTCAGCATGATAATCCACATGGGCACAAAGTAAAGATTGTCTTATCAACACTGTAGTTCAAATTTTCTAGCATTTGAACAATCTTTATTAAAAAAAAAATCATGTCATATTACAAATAGATGTTCATACAATATATAGTTATAAAATAAGAAAACATATACTAAAGAAAATACTGCTTTGTCTTAAAATAGCATTGAATCTGAGCTACAAATGCATAGGAATAAAGATATCCTGAAATAAAACCTTTACTTTTTGTTTTGTTTTGGTTAAAATGTTTCCATTTCAGCTTGCAGCAATATCTTTACTGATGTTGTCATGTTTATACCATCATTCATTTATATTTTCCTCTCTGGGAAGTTAGTTTTGTTTCCTACACAGTGCGTCCACATCCTTACTATGCTGATGAGATCATTCAACACATCCATTCCTATTCAGGTAGATGGGAACTGATAAAGTATGGAGTCTCCAAAAGAAAAAAATTCCGTATTGGGTGACTTTCAAATCGGTGTATTCTCAATTTCCTTTTTATTTTTTTTTTTCTCCAATGGTACATAGCTATAAAACTACACAGTATTTTCAAACTGTGTCACCCTTTCTTGTTTAAAGCTGGGTGACACATCTGACATATTTGAAATAGCTGACATCAATGTCTAACTCTCAACAGGAATGATTAAAAAAAGGGTAGTGGATCATTTAGAAGATCCCACTATGACTGGGATGAAATCAGTTAGCCGGAGCAGAAAATCTTATGTACAGGGATAAGTTTGTTAATATTATTATGTAATTACTACATTAAAAATAAGCAAAGAACCTGGAAGCTATGAATGGCCACTTAATCATTGCAATGTATTTGCTCTTCAGATATATCACTCCTTTACCCCGGGGCTCCCAAAGGCCTGGACATACACAGACCTAGCCAGCTCCGTTGTGCTACAGCAGCGAAGCACAGCATGCCAGCTGGTGTTCGAGTTGAAAAGCAGGGCGGGTGGATGTCTGGGGGTGCTCTCGAGAAGTACCACACCAATGCTGGTGTACACAATCAGAAACAATGTAGGGGGAAGACATGCAGATAAACACAGGAGATGGGAAGCAGCCAGTGGATGCAATGAAAGATCTTCATGAATAGACTTAACTGAAATCCAGAGAAAAGCCTGGGTGTATTACTCACTTTGTAGAAAAGAGATTCTCTACAAGACTTTTGGTGCATGTTTCCAATAGTCAATGGAAGGCTTTTCATGTTGCCCAAAACAGCCTTGCCAGATAGACAAGAAACTGAGAAACAGCTGACCTTATAATAAAGAATGTATTAATGGCACCGACCCTATGTTATTGATATTATAAACTAGATTGTGGGGAAGCAAAACATTGCAAACAAGTAGGAGCAAATAAGAAGCGAAGGCCTGACTGTCTAATAACGGACACCATAAATTCTCTAACTGGATTAAAGACTTCTTTCTTTTTTTTGCGTAGAATGAAAAAAAAACTGATGGAAACAGAACAGGGTGGTGTGGAGCACCACTCTATTTCCATTTGATGTACTGGTGGATGAAAAGCTGGATATGAGCAAACGGTGTGCACTTGCAGCCCAGAAGGCCAACCGTATCATGGGCTGCATCAAAAGAAACGTGGCCAGCAGGTCAAGGGAGGTGATTCTACTTCTCTACTCTGTTCTGCTGAGACCCCACCTGGAATATTGTGTCCAGCTCTGAAGCACCCAGCACAGGAAAGGCATGGGCCTGTTGGAGCGGGTCCAGAGAAGGGCCACAAAAATGATCAGAGGGCTGGAACATCTCTTCTATGAAGAAAGGCTGAGAGAGTCGGGGTTGTTCAGCCTGGAGAAGAGAAGGTTCTGGGGAGACCTTATTGCAGCCTTTCAATACTTAAAGGGGGCCTATAAGAAAGATGGGGACAAACTTTTTAGCGAGGCCTGTTGCGACAGGACAAGGGATAATGGCTTCAAACTAAGAGAGGGTAGATTTAGGCTAGACATACGGAAGAAATTGTTTTCAGTAAGGGTGATGAAACACTGCAGCAGGTTGCCCAGAGAGGTGATAGATGCCCCATCCCTGGAAACATCCAAGGTCAGGCTGGACGGGGCTCTGAGCAACCTGATCTATTTGAAGATGTCCCTGCTCTTTGCAGGGGGATGGTGGACTAGATGACCTTTAAAGGTCCCATCTTACCCAAACTATTCTATGATTCTACATATAAATAACTTATTCTGTAGTTGTGGAGAGTGAAATCACGTATTAGGTTGCATCCATTCCATTATGGGTAGGAAAAACTAATGAGAAACACATATTTGCACACTAATTGGAATGTTTGATTCCTAAGAACGGATACATTGGTAATGGAGTCTGACCTTAATTCATATGATTCTTTAACAAAAATACTTACTGTAAGTACATAGTATATGGTCAATCCATTTATGCAGGCTTTGTGACAGTGAGAGATAACAGTGACTGTCTCAGATGGGCTATAGCCTTAAGACCTTGCGTTATTCGTGCCTACTGAAACTTGCAAGTCTTCCTGTGCTTCAGACAAGTGAGACCACAATGTGTCATTTTGACAAAAAGCCAGTGAATACAAAAGTCTGTCAACAAGGCTGCTACAAGTAACAGGGATGAAGAAAACTGACATAGGAAGTTCTACCTCCCCCATTTCTTTCTGTGAAAAGCCAATTTAAACCAATGGATTTTTAACAGATAAGCTAGGTTTTGGTTCCTTTTTGTGAGTTCCCATCCTACACGTATTTAGAGCACATTAAAATGTAGCAAACCAGTAGAGTCAGTGCATCCAATGCAGAAACCTATTTGCATTCAGATGGTGACACACTTTGATCTGGAAGAATCTCCTATCGCATAGAGTCAAGGGGGACAGTGACACCAACTCTACAGGGAGTCAATTGAGTGCCTGTTCAATATGATAGAAAGTTAACTTAGAGACAAAGTGCAGGGAGCAAAGATAATCATAATAATTCAAAGCAAATACTAGCAGGGAGATGCAGACAGGCACATAGTAACACACAGACAACTTTATTGTGGGTTTCTACTGTGACCTCCCTACTGCCCACACAGTGATCCCAACACAGATTATTTGTACAAAAATGAGACTACACTGCATGAGATATGGGCATAAAAATTGCCAATAAAATACACTCATTTTTGTCCTGTTCTAAGCTTCCCAAAGGTCTCTGTTGCTCTGACTGTGAAGAGATTTAGGACTTCAAACTTCACACATTTTTAACAACTCAGGGAGAAGCAGAGTTTTATTCCCACACAAACTAGTCAGTCTTTCACATGCACACAGCGCATGGAATAAAAGAACTGCCTTCAACATTGAACTTTGAGATAGACAGATTGACAGACAGACAGGAACACACAAATGCACACGTACAGCTGGTACATATGGTCTTGTATCTTTACAACCATTTCCTGTCATGTATGAAGGAAGCAAGGATTATTTATTGTTGTGGTTCCTTTTGAAACACTACAGAAGATCTTCTATGGAGCACATAGCATTTAGTGTACAGTAACCCAGCAGTCAGAGTGATAGACATGTAGTATTTGAATAGATGAATTAATGGAAGAAATAAGAAGTTATAGTATTAGATTGCTTATATACTTCCTTTGGGGTTTTGCAATATGTACTTTGTGTCTGTGGCAATTGCAATACCTTTTAAACAACTTTTTGTGAGTCTGTGTGAGTGCATTCATCTTCCAGGATAATGACTTTACCATATGAAGGTAAGAACAGATCTGTGCAAACTTTTGAAGGAGTAAGAGTGAAGCTGATCCTGGAATACGTCTTCTCTTTCCACAGCTGTATGGGAACCTCTTTCTTTTGTGAACTGAATGTTAATAGAAACGCTAGCAAACAAAACAACAGAATCATTTTGCTCTTTTCAATGGAAAAGGTTATAATTGTTCCCCATATTGCCATAGGCAATGAACTTTGGAAGCTGCTAACTGGTATCTGACCATCAGCTGAATCTGTGCATTCCCATTCTCAAGGAAGCCATCTCTACTTAGTCTAGCTGCCATTGGCCATGGCACAAATAACTATATTTAACACCTCAAAACCAAAAATGAGCTACCCCACACACCATACCTCCTCTCAGAACATCAACCTTGCAGCACTATCAGCAAGCAGGCTGAGTCAACAATGGGAACTGAGACTTCTACTTGCGTGAAGTAGGCAAGTAGGCTGGTGCTTAAGCCACGGGCCACCTTTTAGAAACAAATGGTGAGACTTTAATGATGAGACACAGATAACTGTGTAAGAAATTGAGTCAATAAAAAAAAAATAACATTGTGAAATTTCAGAGCTATTGCCTCTATGTTTTTAGAGAAAACATGGAACAACTAGGAACCACTTCAGGTATGGAGTAGCTATGGAGTTTCTGTCAAATACTATCACAATGAAGGGTAAGGACTCAGCCTGTTCCAAAGGACCTGAATCAAAGATAAACTATAATATAATTGATGGTCTCTCTGTGACAAACATTAGAAACATACTTCTACTACTGTATCAGAAATGCATGTCTGCTAAGATACAGAAGTCCAACTTCTTTCCCTTAAAAGCCAAATAAATCTTTTTAATAATTCAAATTAAATGGTAACCAGAAAGAAGATAACTGATGCACAAAAGGCAAGAACAGAAAAACAATACAAACAAGCCAAATGACACACTGTTTTCCCCAAAATGGCAATGTAATTTTATATGACATATTTTGCATAAATAATTCTTGGAGTCTTTAAAAAGCATTTGTGTACAAGAAGGTTTTGGTAGAGAAGTCATGCTGGAACTGAAATGTCAAAAACATTTTCAAGACACTTTAGTTGACCTTATCCAAGATGTTGGGCCTAAAAAAATCACAAAATTAGACCCAGACAAATACACACATATTTTTTTTGTTTTACCTTGCTGCGTTGTGATCCTGTCACCTTAAGGAAGGGCAAGGACAAGAAGCGAAATAGTAATAAGAAAAAGAAGTCCAAATTTTTTTTCTGCAGGTGACTGACCAAATACATATACACAAAATTTTCTTTTGAACAGATTAATACATTATTCAAACATAAGTTTCATAGCTACAGAAAAAATAGTAATGAGAAACAAATGAATAGGATCTTCTGTCAAAAGATAAAGTTGAATACTGAACACAGAACCCATTATAGTTTAGGTAGGGAGCACTAACAAATCCCTTACTGATAAAAGCTCATTCGCCTCAGTGACTTCCTGTTTATAAATTTTCACATTTACGAGCACAAGAATTTTGATAACTAACAAGCATGCATGGGTTAATTGAAAAAAAGCTTATAGAAAAAAATATTCTTTCTTTAGTCAATGATACATCACACATTGCATTTCCGGGGGGGGGAACCCCAAAAAACAAACCACTGGAATTTGGATTTATATTTAGATATTTATAAACAGAAATTTATACATAGGGCACGTTAGTTATAAGTCGACTGGACTAGAACTTCTGAGTGACTGAAATGAATATGGTATTGGTATCCTTTCTGATCTCTGTGTACAGCCAAATAGGGAATACATATTTAAATAATTCAGTGCTATCTCATGCAGCATCATGTAGAAAATGTAACTAACATCTGATGTGCACAAAACAATGGGAGTAAAAGTAAACATGCTTTAAATCACTTCTCAAAAATCAAAACAGCACAGGTGGGTTTATATCAAATAAATCAGTATATTTAGAAATATCACTTTAAAGGAATAAGAAAAGCATGTGTCTGTGGTTTAGTAAAGATATTAAACATAATCATTAATTTATTTGAAAGATATAAGATTACTTTTAATGTCAGAATTATAATATGCTTAAATATTTTAAAATATTTAAAACATTAACAAGCTAATTCCCTCAGATTCACTCAGAAAAAATCTCTTGTAAACTGCATTTTATTAATGGAAAAAGGGACACAGACCCAAGAGCAAAGGCATGACAAGGACTAATCTCTTACTCTTGTAATCAACTCATGTGAATGTGTTTCCTTATACAGTGATTATCACCAAAAACTCAATATTCAACAACAATAGACTCATTTCCTATTTTAAACATAGGAAAAAGCTTGGCAGTATTGATGAATAAAAGCTAACCTTTTTACTAAGAAGCCCTAATAGATATGTGAACACAGAAATACTGTATAAATTACTGGTCCTGAATGTAAATGATTACTGCAAAAAGCAGTATTATTTCAGTATTTTAACCAACCGAATGAAAGGGAGGCCATGATACTTTAGAAGACATAGCCTGATATGATCATACTTCCAGAATCAGTTACTACCCATAATATTTCTCTTCAACAACAAAAAAGTTAAAGTCAATCAGATAAACATGTAAGATCCATTAAATTACTCTCTCCATAATCTTCTGTGATAGTATGCATGGTTTTGTTTTACTACTATGAATCTGGTGACTCCTATCTGCCAGTCCAGCTTCTGACATGCAGTTCACTGGCATAATAAGCTGCAGTAAGCCATGAACCAAGAAACAGAAATATCAGTTGGAAGCTATGAAATAATGTCTACCATGACAAAAAAAAAAAAAAAAAAAAAAACCACCAAACCAGAAGGATAATCTTACTTCAAAACTCTTCACTTCTTCTTCCCCATCATCATCCTCTTCATCATGGCAGCTCTGATACCATGCAGAAAGAAAACATTTGCTGGTAAGTCAAGGCAGTGGGGGTGGGGAGGCTAAGCCTTCCTTCACTTTACATATAATTTCTCTTGATCTCCTTCATTACTTTTATTAAAACAGAAAAGATGCCAAAGATAGCAAAACAGTTACCTTTGCCATAATGTCAGCATAAGCCATATACAGAAAATCTTCTTCCACTTTGCTGGTTAATAGAGAGAGGGAAGGGAAAATGATGAAGATTAGAGCCTTTACAGTAGAATTGCAGCACCAAAATATTATTAAGCACCTTAGAAATCTTTACATTCAGCTCATAATTAATTACAAAAGGCTTTTTGGAAAATAAGGACTTACTAACTGATACAAACTGAAAAGTAAAGCCAGCTACAAACACAGAAGAAATTCATAAACACCTTCCAATGAAGAACACGGTTAATTTTTTCAACTATACCTAGAATATACTTATATTTCACATTCAGAATATAACTGCCAATATGGAATACAGACAGAAGAGGTGTAGTAAGTCCTGAATACAACATGCATAACTGTGAAAAAGTGTATGGGGCCATCTATTTGTCTCTAGAAAACTCCTTAGATCTAATGTTAAAACCTCTTTACATGCCACAGGGTAGAGAGGTTGGAGTGTACCTCAGACTCACCATATGTACATACGCATATGTTTTGGCCTAGCCTATGCAATCTCTCTTGAACAGAGACATGTATAACTTCAAATACAGGAATAATCTCAAAATCTGCATATCCTCTGCAGTCTTTCACACCATCCCTACCATTTTTCAGTCAAGGCTGTTCGACTGAATAGCAGAATAAGTTGATGTAAAGGATCGACTCTTTTAAGGCTTTCATCTTCTTCTGGTGGCTCCTCCCCAGGTTTCTTTAGGGAAAAAAAAATATTTAAATATATATATTCAGTTATCTATAGTGATAAATGTTTTACTCTGTGCAATTTATCAAGCATTAAATACTCACATACGTAATTTCAATTTGGTGAACCAGGAGGAAACAAGTTCCTAGCAAAGTCTGAACAGCCTGAATGCTGACCATGTTTATGACCATGAGGATTTACAACGATGACACCATTTGCAGAGCTCTGGATTTCCTCTCCTCATAAAAATTAACTCTCTTCCCTAAACTCTGAAAATAACTTCAAACTTTTACTGCTTTTACCCAGAACAAGTGGTAACCAGATGTCATCATTTGCCATTGTATTTTATTTATATATAAGTTTATAAGCTTCTTCATCTAAAAATTAGAATCTTCTATTCCAAGTCTTATGTCAGGTATAGTGTTCACTGAGGAACTCTGAGAGGCTTTGAGGGAGAAGAAATCCAAACTTGAAGCTCACCAATAGTTTTAAAGAGAAGGAACCATATCTACCAACAACAGTAAAGCTGGCAGGATGCAAATTTTTAGAAGATGACAAATCAATAATGGATAAAAATATTATGTATCATTCAATAATATATACACACACACACACAAATAGTTCTTTTCATGTGATTATTTTGCTCTCAGATTTACAGCTCTTGTTAGTTCACTCAAAGAAAAATGTAGTCCTAAATGCTGCAATAGCAACCACCAAAGCAGTGTTTTGAAAAGAATCTATACACAACCTTTCCTCTGACGTCTTGTCTTTTGCCGCAAGACATTTCAAAAACATAAATTTTGCATATCAAGTTTTTTAAAAAATTGTTTCTTCCAGACATATTTTTCTACAAAGCATGTGGTAGCTCAAAGAAAATGGTTGCATAAATTATGCCTGCTCTTCCTCCTTTTTTTCACCTAGCAGTATACACTAAAATACAGAATAAAAAAAATGTTCCATACATTGATAAGACTGCACAAGTCAGAATGTCCTATAATGTCAGATGTTATCTGTTAGCAATAAGGAAGGGTTGGCCACATGACAGATATAAGGAAAATGAATTTTTTGCCTATTAAGAAGATAATTGTGTGTACTAATGTCAAATGCATTCCTGTGGGAATGCTTATAGATTTCTTTGTATACTACACTTCATATATGCCTGTGAAGCCCACCTTCTGCACTCAGCTGCACCAAACATGACTGGTTGCAGCTGAGAATTCACTTCAGCTGACATGCACAACGCTTATTTCCCATGCTAGTTTACGATGGCCATACAAGGTTAATTTCACATTTTGCAATATGTGACAATACTTTTAGTATCAATAACAAGATCTAAACAATACATACTATAACTCTAGTTATATCTCACCATTATGGATGTCTTCTCTCGCTCTTTATTTCAATCTCATTGAGGATGCTGACCTTTCTCTTTAATTAAATGGCGGCATTCTATAGTTGGTAATGTTAATAACCTGAATACCTCTCTAATGTTATCAAAACCGATGAATCAAAAGGGCAGAGATCATGTTAATGTTTAATACAAGTTACTACTTTTCAGACAATTGAAATTGAATGGAGGATCAAATTCACCAATGACTAATTCACCAATGACTGAGTTAAGTAGAACTTATTATTAAGTATAGCATGAACCAAATGATTTTCTGAAACTTTTGAGAAGTATTTTTAGTTTTCCATGTTTTGAGACATTTGCCCTATAGTTATTTAAGTGTAAAATAAAAAGCTTTAACTGAACATAACATAAAAGGACAAAACAAGATGGGTAAATTTTAGTTGTCATTTCTAAATGTGCGAGATTTAAAAGACTTATTTTTTATATAATCCAATTATTAAATGTCCATTAAACATACTGTTTTTATAAATTATGTCCAGTAATGTCTACCAACAAAACTAAACAATAATTTTATTACATAAGCTTGTTAGATTTTTCATCTAACCTATTTAATCAAAGCAGAAGCATTTTTACTATTAATAAAGACAGCATTGAATATCATATGATTTAAATATCTAACATTAAAAATCTAGTTCCCTTAGAGACCTGATCTCTTGACTCAGATTTAAGAATTAGCAGAATTAGGCTCCTTAAAAAGAGGACTTTTGTATACTTTTTCTTTTAATATACTGAGGCAGAAAAAGTAGTGCCATTTTTCTGTCCAGTAGAGATTCAAGGACAGAAGATTCAGAGAACAAAACTGCTCGTCCAGTCCTCTGCTTTAGGGGATTCAAGCACTTATATCCCACATCCCAGAAAAAGCCCTTACCACAGGTCTATAAATTGCTTGGATCTCGCCAAGTCAGGAAGGAGGTGGTTTTTTACTGCATTTCTCCCTTGAAATTATTTTTACTCAGCAGAAAAGAGATTTCATGATTCTCAGTACTGAGGAAGAATGTACCACAGCACACATTGTAGTTCAACTACAGAGAATTCAAGGATAGGAACACTTGGCTATAGTTTCTGGGCTCTTGATTGTAATTGATTTAACCTAATATGTGAATAGTTCAGAAACTTCAGCCTATCCTTCCAGCATACACTAGAGAATCCAAGGCTCCTCCTTTCTCCCCATCCAGACCACTTCTGCCACCATAGCCTGGGCTATGATTCCATCTTGACAATCCAATAAATCTTTAATTCCTTGCTACACCAGGGTACAGTTTGTCTAAAAGGGACAGAGAATCTTCACCAGCATCACAACGACATCTTTCATGAAGTCAACACTATAGTCTGGGACAGCTCCACAGAGCTCAACAGTAGAACTCCAAATTCTCACCGTCCATGACAGTGCTATAAAGCAGCAAGAATGTAATAGCATTTTATTTAAAGGACAAAAAAGAAAAAAAGAGTTTTGTTTGCTCTTTTGAATGAAAGGTGCGGTATATCTCTCCTTAAGAGAGCACTGGAGACACATTTATCGTATGCTTGAGGAATTACAAGGGAATGCCTGTAGTCCTTTACTAAAGGATGATACAGCAGCCAAAACAGTTTGTTTCTCTCTTCTCTAAGACAGTTTTTCATATAAGCTACCTGCCAGCAAGGAGTTCTTCATAAACTTAGCAAAGATATGGTTGCACAAAGGAGACAACCCTTTATGTCAGAGTGTAACCAAATGACCATGTTGGGTTATTTCTTCATATGTACACACCTGCACATACAGCAAAAGAGGTGTGTTGTTCCACATTCCACACCTACACACACATGCTCTCAACTGCTAAAATGTAATTATTTTTGGCAATGAGTCTGCATTATTTAAAATATTTCCAGCATGAAGATAGCATATCGGTTTAAAAGGTTGTATACAAAATAAGTATTTGCAGAAGTCTCTTGCTTTTTCACAATGATCACAGAATAAGGACGCCACAAGAAACAAATTCTGCATGTGTGCAGGTAAAAATGAACTTGCATAGTCTGCTTGCGTTGAGTTTATCGCTGCTGATCATCCTCCCGCTGTTTTGATGCTTATTTTAAAAACTGTTCACAACTTGGGTTGCTGGTTTTAAGCATAAACCTTAAATAGTAAAAGCAAAGGAATTTTTTTTTTTTCCTAATAGCAACTTTCCACTTAGCTTCCTCTCTCTGTCGCAGCGAGCAGGCTCTCCTCACAATAAAAAGATTGATCTCAGACTGTGTTTTGTTGGACCTCCCAGGGACTGAATCATTTCCTAGTATGAGTTCTTGCCCAATCTTCAAAAAAACTACCTTTCTGAGAGACAATTGCAAGGGATAAGGACACAAGGCTTAACTGAAAATCACACTGGGGATTTACCAGGCTAAAGACAGGGCTCTAACACTTTACTGCTGGGAAAAATACTCACCTCCCTGACAAGAGGATTCTTCCGTACAGAAGCTGCAGACCCTGTCTGCTTCTGAGGGACTGATTAATCTAAGATTAGAATTCCTCTAATTTCACATTCTAACCTTTTGTCTTAAATGGCTTTAATGTGGGTTGTGAAGTCTTCAAATACATAAAGGTTAACTGCAAAGAAAGAAGGGAATAGGTCGTTCCCCTTCTCCACAGGACAGAAGGTAAGAGAGAGGGGAAAGACAGCAATTGGCGTGCAATTTAGACAAAAGTTTAAAAAGCTTTATAAAAGGTTACTGAAGCCCTGAAGCAGGCTCCCTCAGGGGATTCTGGAATCTCTTTCACTTGTAATTTTTAACACCTGTCAGTCAGAGTGACTTGGTTATAGCTCACCCCTTGGGAAGAGACAGCTTAGGTGATACCCTATGTACCTCACTGATTTATAATTACAATTACACAAGATAAATGTTATTCCATAATACATTCCCACAACCCTTTGCACCCAGACATACTGCTAAGTCTTCTATCAGTTTGTCTTCAAAATAGTGTTCTTCTGTTTCAATCCAAGACTTATCATAGCCTTGAAGAAAGAGATTGACGGCTCGGTGCCTAAAAAGGGACATATGAGACAAAAGTTGTAAACTTTTAAACAGAAGATTTGATCAACATGAATTTCGTTTAGCTTGAAGAATTGTCCCAATCCTTACAACCATCCTTTAAAAGGAAAGTAACATTTCTAGGGTAAAACCTGCCTATTTTAAAAATTAAGTTTACGTTCAAAACTGTGTCCCATTTACTTGCAAAACTGATTTTAAAATGTCATAGTAATAGTTTTATGAACAGATAAAACCCCAGAACTTTAAAGACATTTAAACGTAAGTAAAAAATAAAATCAATTACTTTGGCACATTAGTAAGTTTTCATTTTAGTATAAAATATTTTCATATTATTTTAATTTAAATGTTAACAGCAATAGGTAACTTTGGATTATGCTCAAATAGTTGCATTTTTGTAATGTTTGGGATTAGTCTTGCATATCTAAAATAAAAAAAAAACCCAAACATTTTTTTTCCAAACTCCATGAAATTAAATGGATCATTAAATGGATGGAAGGGAAAAGAGGGCAAGCCAATGATGATTACTGGTTTGGGTTTTTTTTTCTTGAGGATCCAATGCAACATGGACTGTGTTACAACAAATTCTCCATTAAAAATTTTATCAATTATCTCAAGTTTTTTAAACAACTGCCAGTTTCATATTCTGAAAAGGAAGAGGAATAATTACAATATACAGGAATGCTGGATATGTGCAGGTGACCCACTTGTTAATGTAGGAACAGCTACAGATGGAAATATCTTTGTTCTATTTTCAGCTGTCACAGCAGCCTCATTTCAAGCTAATATGATTCTCATCCCCTTGTGCTTCCTGGGACAGACTTTAAGATTCATCCTACTAACTGTGGTAACAATAATACGTATAATTTTGGGAAAAACCAAGAACACCAGTATGTTGAAAAGATCAGATACAAGTGTTCTGGAAATTATTTTTAGAAATTGCCCCCAAAAAAAGATGTCTTTACTTTTTCTGAATGTTCATTCCTTGCAGAACCTCAGGATTCTGAAACTTGCTTAACTATAGATCCTGTCCTCAACTGAACAAGAAAGAAAAGGAAGAAGAGCCACAGGAAAAGGTGTTAAATGCCCAGAGTATGTGCATATATATTTCTTGTCTAATAGAATGTTCTTTCCAAAAGTGCACAACAAACAGACAAGTTTTCAGACAAATAGTATGTTTATTTCCTGCATATAGAACATTTAGCATCTAATAATGAAGGTAACTTTGTATTTCCAGAGCTGTACCATGGCTTAGGAGGAAATTTATCTCCCAAGATGATATTACAGGAACAGAACCAATATGTCTGTTTCTGCATTTATCTCTTACAAAAGGTCTCTACTTTTCGGAAAAGAAAGCATACAGGAGGAACAGGTGGAATAGCAGCAGGAGGACAGAACTAGAAATTTAAAATTATACCTTTTATTATCTGTTTCAGAAGATATTAGAAGAAAGTAATTACAGCTATTGAAGTAATATAAAAAGTACATTTCCACGTAGTTTATCAATTCTGCTTTACATGTTTTTCTTCCTTTGGATGCCAAATAGCATTGGATGAACATAAACACATTTGTGAAAGACAGAACCAATATAGCTCTTACCTTGGCAGATTATACAATGGTGCCATTCTGAAGCAGGCAACTACTGCTCTTTTCCTCTGTTTAGACAGCAGCTTATGCCATACTGCTTTTTTGGACCGCTGAGGATGCTCAACCTGTTACATATAACACGAACAATAAAAAAACCCAATGTGGCAACGTCGCTACTGTCTAGGCATAGTAACAATAATAATAATGTGAAATAACAGATAAATCAAGTGGAAAGGTAGCAGAATAATAATAGATGGGGGGAAGTGTTCTAGACAGAGTTCAAGTGATCAGCCAAATTGTAGAATCAGAATTTAGAAAAGAAACATAAAAGAAAAATCCTCCCTTTCCTTGTATTATAGAGATAATTTCCTTTTTTACTTCATCCTACTTCTTGTACATTTTAAATAGAATATTATCGTTACGAAGGCCATCTCTCAGGAAAGCTTGACAAAGAATCTTCACTCTTCCTATCTTTTATGTGTAACTCTTTACATATGCACAGGTAAATTGTTCACCTTCACATTGTCTCAGGCAATACTTTTAGAGAAATTGCCTTAATTACAAGTAATCTTTGATTTGTAATATTTACCATGGCCAGCTACAATGGAAAAGAATTAACTTTAAAAACGAGAGACAGGCACAAAGTCCTAATTGGAACTAAATCCCTTCCATGAATCTGCATAGCTAAAATGACCACAATATTCCAGCACCCTTCAGCTACATTTCATAATTTTACAGCTGTCTTCAGATACATTCTTTTTCTGCATCCTGGCCCTACGCTAGTGTGAGATAAAAATGTCTGTGCTCCATCCTCATCTTCTGCTCTTTTAGTTTCTTTTGTTCCACCTTCCAGCCTTGCTTCCATCAGAAGAAAATGACTACTGTGGTCCAGAAGAGCAACTGCATGCAACAGTGTATATAGCCTGATTGGATAACTGGGACTACAATTGCAAGCTGTGCTACAGATCCTCTCCCACAGCCCATTCACAGTGTTTGTGATTTACCTCGCAACTGATATCCATAAAGATGATATCATTTGACTTAAACTACACAACTCCTGTAGAGTTGGGGGGGGGGGGATGTTTTTTGTGGGAGGTTGTTTCTTTGTGGGGGCTTTGTTTCTTTTACAGACAAGTGTGCTTGTGGAATAATAGCTCCTCTGTCTCCCAACATCATCAAAGGAGTCAGTGGAAGTTAGTATCTCTACTCTGAAAGACTTGGTAATTCTCCCTTGTAATAAAATAAAGCATATTATTTAAAATATGTAATGATGATGATGTTTATGTAGACTCAATATTCATTTTCAACACAATTATCAAAGACAACTTTTCTAGTTTAGTGAAATACAAAAAATTATTCATAGTTAAACGATAAACATCTAATTAAACAGACTAAAATACTGCCAAGCATTCAGTGAAATGGATAATTACACTTGTAAGATTAAGGTGACATTCTAAAACAAGTTCCTTCCAAAAGGTAAAATACAAATGAAGAATATTTGTTAAGAGAAAGCATAGAAAAGCATTCACTGCAAGCATATTTACAGTCACAAAACAAAGTCAGAGCGAATAATTTAGGAGTTAGGCAAACCCAAATGTGAAAGTTAGGTAATTAGTAATATCTTCACAATCAACTATAAAACACTCTATACTTTCCCAAAAGAAATAGCCACGGCCTACGCAAGCAGATCTCTGAAAACAGTAAAAAAAAAAAAAAAAAAATAAGAAAAGAAAAGAAATTAACTGTGCATGGAAAGAAAATACAAAGCATGAACTTATCTTTACCAGCACAACACGGAAAGCATTTAGAGTAAGTACATATGGAGAACAGAGTATTTGTATATGGAGAGCAAAGGATCACTCTAGGCTATCATAACAACTGAGCCAGTGCTCACATATTCATTATTTTTAAAGATGCTGAATTACCTATTTCAGTAACAAAAGCACCTAAGCGCTTATCTACAGAAGATAAGTAAAGCTGTGGGGCCAAATCTTTAAACAAATAGCTGCAAAGTAAGCAGAACAAAAGCAGCCAGCATTTACTCCACTACAAGTCGTTGTTTAAGTCTTATCAGAACAATTGATCTGAACTGTCGATCTGGTACTACAATGGGAACCCTGTCTGTTCTGTAGTACTGCTGGATTCTATACCCTGTGAGACTGATCCTATGACAGAACATGGAAAACGAAAGGATCATACCTTGGGTTTCACTCCCTTCAACAATTTCTCCAAACTACACAAGCTTAACCAATTTATGTACATGATGGTATAGCTAAAATGTCAGAATCACAAGATTGTATATGCTGTTTGAACTCAAATAAAATCCATTTAAATAAAAAAATAAATACAAATTTATATAAAATAATAAAAAATGAAAACCAAGCCAAATTCTAAAGCTATCACTAGAGAAGCTGTGTATCAAATCATCTGACTGCCCTACTCTGTACAGCTATAACATACAGCTCCTAATCAGTTATTTATGTAGGCAGCTTTAAGTTTCTTGTTACGTCAATAACTCAAAAATCTCAACTGAGGAAAAAATACCTTGGAAAAAGGCATATTTTTTTTTTCAATAATTAAAGTTGTTTTTTACTCAACATTTCATGGTCCATGGACAATTTAGTGATTACTTCCTGCTAGCTGAAATGCCCCAGAAGGAAGCTGAAACATAGGTACTGAATGATGTACCACTTATCTATAGGATGATGTACTTATGTTTATCTAAAAGCTGGGAAATGTCCAAGGACCCTTATTGCTAACATGACGGATGTACTAATTGCTACATCCTTGGATTTGTCATCTTTAAAAAGGCTATCTGGTCTTAAGTTCCTGTTGTTTATACAACGTGGCAAAGACCAGGACTTAAATCATGGTCACCAGTTTAGTGAGATATGTAAATGAGTTCCTGGAATTGTAATGAATATGTAAACGATTTCCTGGAAAGTTAATGAATAGGTATGAGTTGCTTGTATAAAGAGGGGACTGAAAAATCCCCTCTGTGTGCGTGACTTTGGTGGAGCGATCCCCCATGCACCCAGCGCTGCCGAATAAAGATAACCTCCGCTCACTCGAATATTGGTAACTGATTCTTTAAATCGGTACCACTTTATTAGTCCATTTCCAAATAAATTATTGTTGGGGCTGCTGCAAACACACCGTGTGATCGATATGACCATGATATTGGATCACAAAACACAAGTCATAGCACTTAAACAGTAGCCATCACATGGAAGAAAAAAGAATGAAACATTAAGTACAGCAGGTGAAAGTATAAATGAGAGGCTGAATACTTGTGTTTAGATTAAGGAGCAATGGAATTGGGAAAATGTGTCTAACCTGTTCCAGGTGAAACAGTACATTAGCTATATCGAGGACCCTTCCCACAGTCTTCTCTGGATCTGAGGAATCTTCGGTCCTGTTTGGTAAATCTTTGTAAAGTGCCATCTGCCATCTAATGGCGGGATCCTCAAGCTGCAGGAGAAAGATTTCACATGTCACCGAGGCAAAGCATCCCAAAGGTCGGATCAGACACTAATTAGTACAGAAACTGCTCCAAAGGACAACAGAAGCACTTTATTTGCCTAACCTACACCTTAACATGGCTAACCCATAGTGTCCGCTACCGTGACCAGGAGAATAAAACTCAAGACGGATTTGTGCAATGCTTCTTGAGAGCTTCCAGAGGACTAAAAGTCTAATAATCATACAGAGGGCAAATGATCATGGGCCAACAAACAGCACTGGCACCAGCAATGAATATATTATTTGAGGAAAAGTAATGAATATGAGGTAGACAGGCATAACTTTGTACACTGAGTTTCCAGTTATTAAACCAAACAACAATGAAACTGTTGGTTTAGTAGTTGCAGGCAGTTAGGTTTCAGTCATAGAAATTAGTAATATTAGTCTTATTTATGACTTTTTTTTTTATTTTAGTTTTTTCCATATGTTAAAAAGTCCTAATTTTACTAATTACTAGTTAAACAATGAAAAATTAGTTTATGAAAAATGAATTCAAGATGCATTTGCTTATTAGCCTCGAAATTATAAATAACTGCATGAAGTAAAAATAATTTTTATTATATATCTCTTTACATTCAATGTTTTCCATTTCAGTGATCTGTGAGTCTGTTCTACCATTAACAATCTCTTTTTTGGTTCATTTTGTCTCCCCAGTGCTTCTGCTAATCACCACCTATGCAACACATTTTGCCACCATTTTTTGTGCCAATGAAACGGAAGCCAAATGCAAGGGGTAACCCATTATAGCAAGAGCTGCAGCCAGTGATCACTCCTGAGCGTGCAATTGAGATTTAAGTCACACTGGCCTGTATTACTAGAGCATTTAGGAGCCTAAACCCTACAGATTTGAATAGGGCTTACACTCAACACTTACTTTTCTAAAACATCTCTGTGGATCCAGATTTCAATTTGTGCCTAAGATGAAACAATAATGCTAATTCACCTCCACAAAACATCTTATGATACACAGTTTAGTGAAGTTCCAGGAACGATTATAAACTTACACAGTTGCTCAACAATAGCTTATTACAACCTAGAAAGCCACAACTGGCAGGCATTTCTTCCACCTTTCGGCTTTTCCATTTCTTAACAACTGTCACATCCACAGTCTTTGTGTGAGCATTTGACTGGATCATCATGAATGGATAGTCCACAAAAGACTTTTTAATCACAGGTGGAGATGTCTTTTGATCTGAGGACTCCTCACATTCTATCAAGGTACAGCTTTTTTCTATAGGTAGTTTTCTAAGGGTATGAGTAGTTGACATTTCAAGGTGTGAATTAGCATGGCTGGAAGAAGATTTTGGTGACTTGAGCTTCATCCATGTCAAAATGAATGCAAGTTTCGTCATCAATTTCTTGAAATAAAAGGCTCGGTACTGAGTAACAGCATGCAGGCATGCAAGGAAAGGAAAGACAGAAACAGGGTGAAGACAAATGTGGACAAACGTAGACAAATGCATGAAATAGACGCCACAACATTAATAGCTAAAGATTCAGAAGGGTAATTCTCAAACAGTGCAGTTTTCCAAAAAGGAATCAAGATAAATTACATTTTTGCTCTAACATAAGTGACAGAACATGGTGTCTGTGGAAAAGTAAAAGTAGTTAACAGAAAACACTATTTGAAGAAAGACTATTGCTATAGTTGGAAGAGAACCAGCTGTTCCAAAAATTAGTATTTTCCCTCTTCTTTGAAAACCACCTTACACAAACACCATTATAACTAAGTCACATATTCATTCACAACATTAAATAATAACTTAAATCTATAAGACCATTTGGCCTACACTCCTTTTATGTCTGACTCAATCAGACAGCAAAAGGGTGGTGTAACAGCACAACAGAATGATTTTTCTTTGACAAGAAACATCATATTTGACTGTATCTGACATATACTTGGTTCAGCCACTTTCGTGACTGACTACTGACATCAGAGAATTATGGAATAAACTATATTGTACTTTGTTAATAACTACTGAATTTAACTTTAGACATTATACTTTTAAATAATTTATACACTTACATTTAATGTGAACTCTAGAACATGGCAGTGCTAAATGATTCATGAAAAGATATATCTCAAGCCACTGAGAACAAACTACTTAGCAATAGATAACAAATCATAATATAGATAATAAGAGAAACAATAATTGAAGTTTTGAAGTCCTAGAAATGCCATATATTTTGTCCACAGTTGAGTTGACTGCTTTTCACATACAGTACAAAACCAGACCTTTTCAAAGCATGGAGATAGCTATAAAATTAAGCTAGCTACAATAGCTAATTAGCTTTGTTAGCTATGTATTATGTCGCTCCCTTTCAGAACATCATCTTCCACTGGTAGTTCATTCTATAATTAAGAAAATCCAAAGTCACTGCTGAAATGTTTACAACTGGAAGATCCATCAATGTGTACTTTGGATTAGCTAAGATTACTTGCTTCTTAATTATCAAGGCACCATGAAATTTCATCAACATAAGAAAATTAAAAGTATATTTATTCTCATGTTTTATAAACGGAGGAGGTGGTATATTGCTGAAAAATAGCAAATTTTTAGTTGAAGCAAAGGAAGTTTCTGAAGAAAAAGCACGGATCAAGGTATGAAAGAAGTATCATTACTCCAAGACAACAAAGCAATAAGACAAATTTCTTAATAGCATATGCAGAATGTAACCCTAAAGAAGTAAAATAGAAACTAATTTAAAACAGGAGGACAAGTACTAAGAAGCAGCATGAAATGCCAGGCAAGACTTACAACTGCATCGCTCCCAAAATGACAATATACACATACTGAAAATGTCAGAACAGAAATACCTATCTTAATTAAGAAAACATTACTGAAGTTCACATACAAAATCACACAACATTTAAGGTTTATATGTGCATGGCTTGCTGCTTAGATACTGTTGCTTATGAAGATCGTCATAAATACTCTTTTGTTCCTAGCACTTTGCCTGTGTGCTTTCTCCTGCTTCTCAGTATTTAACAATACTTGCTATATAACAATAACTATTTCCAGGGGATTTTTGGATTTAACAAAATCTTTTGTTTTCAGTGGTAAACTCTCCTGTGTGTATCCCTATAATTTAAAGCTATTGGACTTTTACTTGTAATATTTTATCAAAAATGCTAATCTTTTATCTTCTTGTGAGCTCCCAGAAACCCCAGCCTCCATAGAATCTTGCTTGACATTGCAGCAATATACAGAAAACATAAGATGGGAGAAAATTAACCTTCAGATATTATTCAGGAAGAACCATACCATTACCACAGTAATTTTTTTTAAAAAAATATATCTACTACCATGAACCGAATTGCAGTGGAATCTAGACTTCTGGATGACTCCTAAATAATCTTTCAGAAAAAAAATACCAGATTTCCAACACACATGTTTATTCTCTTGTAACTATTTAATGAGCACAGGAAATACTAGTTAGTTTTTTTTCCCTCAAGGTGAATGAAACCTGGGGTGGGGGTAGGAGGTAAAGGACAATCCTAAATAAAGCACCATCCACAGGTTCAATTCCATCTTCCTTCAGTAAAGAAGAAATATATATCATTTTATTATACTTACACATTATGGCTTCTTCTTTGCTATTATTTGAAGCATTAATAAAAGTGTTCAGCTACACTGGGCTAGTTCAGGACTTTTTCCCTAGGGCTATCCACCTGGCACTAATCAGAATTTGATAACAAAAATCTACACTTTTTCTGAAATACTTTTTTTTCCCCTGGACTGAAAAACAGGAACAAAACTGAGCAAAGTGGAACTTTTTCACTCTAGAGTGTGCTGAAGTGGCAGCTTCCTTTTCCTCTACACTTCAAACTGATGCAATGTAACTGTGAGCATTTTGGAAATTCTATCCCAAAAATAGAAGGTCAAGTTTAAACAGCGATAGACCTTGCTTCCACCTCCAATGTCTTATTAATGGTGTGTGCAGGCAGGGATTTGAAGAGCCACATGTTATTGTCTATAATGCATACATAAACACATTAAATACCTAACATTTAACAATTGACATGAACAAGTTACTTGACAGAAGAGAAAAAGGGACTACAAGTTATCCTAATGAACCAAGCCAGGCTGTCATTATATGTCACCAACAAATGAATTCAAAGGAAGAAAAATCATATTAAAAACTGCAGATAGATTACCTTGCCCTGGAGATGAAGATTACTGCGGATGATGTCTCGTACTTCATCTTCAGTATCTTTCTGCCAATAAATTACAAATCATATAAAGTTAGGAATTAGAAGGTAATCATGAAAAGATATTGTTCATATAAATGTCAGCCTTAGGCTTAGTTCAGATGATGAATAAAACTGACAACGAGGATGAGTGAGGAGAATCTCAGTGGCAATACATCTTTTTGTATCATGCCAGAGCTAGCTATAATCCAAGCTCACAGGAACAAGTTCTGGACAGCATCATTTATATTTGTCCACAGTAACACATTAAATGCAAGTCAAAATTAAAATCACTAGTATAAACATATATACATACTTAAACCAAAGTTTGACCAAATGAAACCAATATCATGAACACAACCTTCTCTCATTTGGCTTCTATTTCTTTTGGAGATCTTTTACTCTATAAACATTTGATTCATCTGTTCAAAGGTCATATAACCCACTTGGCTGTATAAAGTATCAGATCTTGAGAAAGGAATATATTCCAAATTACAATCACATTATCGCACTGTGAGTATACTCCTAGAAGAATCACTTTTAAAACAGTCTATCCCTACAGAAATCATTGCATTCACATGAGAGTGATCAAAAGGAATTAGTTATGATACTGGGCACAGAAGTTAGGAAATATCCAGTTCTTATCTGCATTTCCAAATTCAAGCTACATAAGATATAACAAACACAATTTTGCATTAAAATGTAAGAGAGAGAAATAACTGTTTCAATTTAAGAATATTATCTCTCTTCATACACTGATCATTTAGAAAACAAGAATATTCAAACTGAAATCTTTATGCCCTGAAAATGAGAACAATATGCAGATTACTACCTACCATAGTCACCCATTGTGCCTTTATATAACAGAACTTTAGTCTTGATTATTTGTGTCATGCCATAAGAATGAGCATGGCGGGAAATACTCAAATAATTTCATTAGTGAAATACTTCTACCTTTTAGAAGGGCAAAAAAAAAGCACCTACCATACTGAATCGATTTTTGGCCAGTGCAATCAGCTCTTGGTCTCCAGGAGCACAAATGTTTAGACCTATGGGAAGCAATCTCTTCAGTGCTGCCACGATGAGAGAGGTCTGCATAGAGTACCGGTCACCTTTTCGCTTCATCTTCTTCCTCTCTTGGTCAGAAACTGCTGCCTGCAGCATAAAGCAAAGATGAACAAAAAAAATCCAACATTAGATAGAAGAATTGTACTGGCAACTTTGTATTTGCCTCTGGTTTGACAATTTCCTTACTACATAACACAGCTACAACTCTATCTGATGGAACTGCCATTATACCATTGTCAATATTTTGCACCATATCTTGATAGTCCACTGTGTTTCTCAAACAAATACTTTTTGATTCTCAACCCAGTGTTTTCAACAGGTATTATTAAAAAAAAAAAAAAAAAGTAAAACAGTGCTTCTGTGGAGTCTTCCTGTCTCCTTCCCTTCTGCAAATAGAAAAATATAAAAATCTTTACACTACCTTGGACATCTTGGATTTGGTGTCGCTGATAAGGAAAGACATGTTGTTGATTTCATTTTGTACTACAAAGTTCTGCTCTTCCCTTTTGAAATTCTGGAAATATATAGAAGACCTCAGTTAAAAGCACTTATGATATATGAGGAACCTTTCTAACAAACCTTAAATAAAAATATAAATTAACTAGAAATTTGTAAAATCTAAAAGATAAGACAAGGACAGAAGAAATTAATGGATGATCAGTAACCGACTTGTGTTCCAGCTCTATTTACATGACACAGCTCAGGGGGTTGTGTGTTTTGGATTTTTTCTGTTAGAAAGGAATGTTTATCTGGCTATGAAATAGCTATGAGAAAAATCTTACTCCTCCTTTAATCAATAAAAGTCGTCTGGGTTTTCCCTTACTCGTAAATCATTCATTCCATTTCCCCCCCCCCCCCCCCCCCCATTAAAAATCCCACTATAAACAGATACATAAGAAATTTTAAATGAAAGACTGAACTTATGAATACACAAGTAATGTGATGATCCAGTGTCTATCTACTGTGCAATGAGTTTCTGTGCACAGCAATGTTTATAATAAATTTTACAGTCAAATTCAGGCACAAGTACACAAATAATAAAGCATCTTGTTTCCCAAACTTGAGATAATTGAAATTATGGCAAAAAAGAAATTTAGTATAGACAATAGTCCATGCAGAGATCCAAATGCCTGGAAGTACTTAGTCTTTTCTGGGTTATTTCTTCTTTTTGTTCCCGTATTACATTAATCATGTTTTATTTTTATTTAAGCGCTATCAGTGATGGTGCCTGATTATTTCTTAATGCAGATGCCTTGGTTGATTATGGCATATGAACCAGAACAATCAGACTTGAGAACCAAGTGTAAATTTTGTAGAAGTGGAATTAAGAAGAAATCCTTAACTGGTAAATATGATAGTATCATCTAGGAAAAAAATACTTTATTCTGAGAATTGCTGGTAAGATATATTTGCTACATCCTTGGTCTTAGAATGCTTACTGACTTTCCTTCATTCAATCCAGCTATAGAGAGTCCTAAGCTTAATAATTGAATTATATAACTTTAACTTTTATTAAAGAAATACAAATCTATGCTACAACACAAATTAAGTGATTGTAAATAAAGCTGCACATTTCCTTAGGAAACCCTTGTTCTACTAGTCACATTGAAGACCTTTCCACAGGATTTTAACTGTAACTCTGCCAAGAGGCTCAATCAGTCAGACCATAAAAGTTAGGAAAATTGACTTTAATGAGAAAACTACTACTAATTTAGTAGCCATACATCTGATTACAAAAAGGCTTTGGGGTTGAAAATAACTGATTGGAGAAAAAAACGAGGTAAGGACACAGACCTCAATGAGCTTTACACATAAAAAAACCCCCCCAAAACACAACACCACCAAAAGCAAAAAAAAAAACCAACAAACAAACAAAACAAAACAAAAAAAACCAAAAAAAACCCAAACAAAAAAACCCAGAATTTATATGAAAAACATCTACATTTCTTGTTACTATGCTTCAAAACACTCACTAACTCCCCAAGCTACTCAGAAATTTCAAAAGTGTCAGAAAACTGAAAGTCATTAATACCTTCCCATCTGCAGTTTCACTTCTGGCATTAAGCATGCTTTCACAAACACAACCACTAAATAATTGATCTACCTACTAAGAAAGTTAATTGAAACAAGTATTTACCAAGGAATTACTTACATGCGACTTTGACCAGTAAATGAAGACCTCAGCCACCATGCGGAACAATTCTTCCGCTTCAGGATTGGGCTCTTTCAGCCATTTTGCCCTAAAATTTGTAGAAGGGTGGAAATGCGGATGATCCTCACTGACTTTATGGTTTGAAATCAGTTTTCAACATTTTACCAGGATACAAGCCAACAAAACCAAGCATGCATGCTTTTAATCCTTTCTGGTAGCAGTGGCTTTTTGATTTCCTCTTTCAAACCCCTTTAAATCCTTTTACATTAATCTCAGGTCTAATCCACAGCAGAGTTGGATTATACCTTTTTTGTTTGTTTGTTTTCTTCTTCAAAAGACCCCAGCTCCTCCTAAAAGTCACAAAGCATGAGGTTGCACAACTTCAAGACTGGCAGGCTGAGTAAAAGCTACTTTAACTCAGTGCTAGGCATATCAAGGGATAAGAGATGGTATCAGCAAACAGGAAGATGTTATGAGATTCATTGACCTATTCCTCTCCACATACCTGTTATAGTCCACAAATCTAATCAACAAAGGGTAGAAGGCATAGAGGTCCCGTGCCAAAGTGGTGAACTCATCTAGGATGAGCAGTTCAGCCTCCGACATGTCACCTCTGCCTTCTGCTCTTAGATGTTCTTCATCCGATACAACCACTGCTGCTTTTTTCTTTAGTTTATCCATCAGTGGCAGGAAGTGTGTCTTTAAGAGCTGTGGCTTCGCTTTGCTTATGATGGGCTGGGAAAACACTATTTAAGGCAATGAGCATTATAATATATACCTAGCCACAAAATACAATACAAACGTTTACCTTTCCCCTCTTTCTTGGATCTTATTCCTAGGCTACAGAGTAAAATCCTGCCCCCATTGAAATCAGCAGAAAATTTGCCAAGAATTAAATGTGGTCAGGATTTCACAGTCAACTCACTTTGTCACTATGAGGGCAGAAATTACAACCTCACAGACTAAGCCTGCAAGATCACAAAACTTGAAATACTTCTTTAACGGCATTCTGTCAACTTATTGATATATGCCTGCATGTTATTGAGTAATGTAGTTGGTTAATGGTATGTATGGGTGGATACACATATAGCTACATAGTGCACATACAAATTTTTGCAGCCACTGGCTCCTCTTTTTGAGCCTTGCTTTTTAGCTGGAGTGAATTAGAAGTGGAAAGCACACTCTAGCTATTTGCAAACCTACTAAAACAGCCTGCCTGTATTATGCACATTAGGACGCTGGAAGGTTTGTGTGTAAACAGAAGCGAGACTAATCCAACCATCCATCAACCAGCCATTTCAGACTTGTTACTGCATGCTTTTTGCAACTCCACTCATAAAAATGAATATGTAAATTAGCTTTTTTGGGGGGGCCTATTAGTGCAAAACTATTTGTAACCTATCCATTAGACTAACAAAGCATTTTAGCCAGTTACCACTTATCCTTCAAAAGATCAGGAAACCAGAATACTACCATGAACGAAATTCCTAGTAAAGTAAGTACTGAAAAGTCATGAGAAAGCCTAGCAGAAAAACTGAGTTCACAACACTAAAGTGACTTTTCCTTACAGAAGGAAATAAACATTGAGAAATAAACTGTTTTTAAATCAATTTAAGGTGTTATCACAATGAAGTTAATGTAAGGATTACTAAAATGACATATGTATTTCCATATTTCATTGTCATAGCTACATACAGCTTCAAAATAGTATTTTAAGGATCCAGCGCTCCTACAGAGTATCAAGGAACTCTGTAATGTCTGAAAATCAAAACTTGCTATATAATTAAAAGGGGCTAAATAACTATAGTCTTTAAATTCGATATACTGCAAAACATGTATATGCATATTCAGGGGGAAAAGAAATAGTCTAATGTACTTCCTTTATTACTATGAGATTAAAACATACTGCTTGCACTGTTCTTCCCTTATACTTAATATTTCTGGCTCATCAAGATCTGTATCATTTAAAAACATAAAAATTATTAGTGTTGATCTACTCCATCTTTAACAGAGAAACTACAAAGTAATTCAGAGTGTGTGTGTATATATATAAGTTCTGAATATGCACACACGCATGCTTGTTTATTTATTTATTTTACTTTTATATCTTACCTGCTAATCTCTTCATCCAGGCTCCTTCATCAATCCCAAGGTTGTTATAGATGATTTTCAATATGTTACCCAACAGAGTGTTCATGTGCTCTGACGTCAAGGCTGTGCAGCACATTTCAGCCTTGTCGGGGTTGTTTTCTGGCCCATGCTCCCACCAGTGTGACATGTAACTACACAGCATAGGCAGTATCACTTCCATGATATGTGGCATTTGTGTATAACGAATACCAGACTCTGCCAGTTCCACAATTTCTTCCATTAGCTTCATCAAAGAAGGAATATTTGGACAAACCTCTTCTACACTATTAGGCAAATTGAGAACTATTGAAAAAAGAAATAAATCAAAAAATCAATAAACTAAGTCATAGAGGGTAAATAATTCTTTTCAATTGCTATCCCATATGACTTTTGTTTTCTATTTACATTTATGCCCTTCTGATCCAAGGAAAAAAAACCCCAAACACAAAAATAGAAGCCAGGTACTTTCATACTGTTGAGCAGTAAACTGTTTATATTTAAACTTCAATAATATAACTTTCTTTTATAAAAATAATTCCTATATGGAAGCTTCAAGAATGTAATTATTATGGAATTAATTCAGAGAAATCAGATGCAGTTTGCTATATTCAAAATAAAAGCCCAAATTTCAGAATTTCTTCCAGCCTAAGCTTTGCGGTTGACGAAACAAATGGATACAATGAAACACCTCCTCAAAACATACCGGGTGAAACCTGGAATGTTAATAGAAGGGAAAAAAAATCATTGCCTGACATAATGAGTAGAGCAGATTCTGAGAAACTGACTTCTGGAGGTGAATTTCTGATTTTACATGTTTACTTTTCAAGTTATTTGAGTTATCAGTTCCTTCCTTGAAGAGGCCCTGCAATTGCCTTTGGTTTTGGAAGCACTTTCTTTCATGTACAAATAAAATCTGTAAGCACCATTATTAACTCTTGAATATCCTGACATACACACACAATGAGGTATACAGATATCTGTATGTTGAAAATTAAGCCTGCAATTTGCGATTCCAAATGTTTGTATCAACATAGCCTATGATTAGTCATTTTCTGAAAGCTGTCTCTTCTTCTATTCAGACCCAAATACATTTTACATAGCCATCCCTGAGTCTCCATCAAGCTTAATGAGATTTTGGAAAATGAATTCAAATTTCTGTTAAAAATCAATGAAGATACAAGATGATTGTCTTTCTAGATGTATTAAAAAAGCTAGAGTACATATAGTAAGTAAACATGGCTGTTGATACCTTCAAAATAAGATACTACAGCTCTTTGAAGAATAAATCTGGCATGCTTCCTTTCTTAAAACTAAAGATGGTGTTATAAAATGGATGCCATCATAAATTGGCATCTTCTATACTGTCATCCATACATATCCATGACATCATTTGTACTCTAGTACAAATGTAGAGTTTCTACAGTTCTACTGCAACTTCTATTTACCGTAGAAACAATTAGGGCATATGACCTTATTCCACAGCTATGTTTTAGCATAAGAAACATCAAGAGTTGCAGAATGGAACAAAAAGGTAAATGCAAACTAAGCACACATAATGTTACTGGAAAGTATCTGTACTGTCTTGTATTTCCAACAAAGAAAAAATAATTTACATACTACTCTGCAGTATATTTACTTTCTAGTAGTATATTATTAATACATATTTCTAAGAGTACATTATTAATAGTATATTAATACAGGAAAAGGTATTTTGTTTCAGTTGCAATCCTGTATGTTTTAAGGAGCCAATATTGCATAAGATAACTAAGGAACTAGTTACTGATCAGAATACATAATTTTATCATCAAATATACATTATGTGAGATATTAAAAATGTGCAAAGCCCCTTCAATAACTTGATTCCAAAGCAGTATTTTAAGAATGGTATCTCAAACCAAAACCATCAGTATCTTTAGAAACATGAAATAATTTGGTTTACCAATTATTTGTTAAATAATTACTTAGACTTAGCCCATTGATTTAGGAAAGAAGCACGAGCAAGAGATGACAAGAGAGTTATTGCATATAAAATGCATGCCGAAACACATGTATTAAGGCAAGCAGCACTTATTGTGAAATTTTGTTTTCATAACCATCATGTGAGTTTCTGGAAATACCTGCTCTGTCTCTCGCATTCTTGGTATTGTAAATTGAGTAGATATTATGTTTGTTCAAATGAGTTTCCAAAAAAGCCACTGGAAATGCACCCGAGAAAGCAGCCAAGCATTCTCCCAGTGCTGATCGTTGCCTGTGAATTAACAAACACTGTTATGTACACACATCTTTGATGACTGAATACTCCTCAGGGTAGTTGTATACTAGCCTTATTTTTATTCTAAGATGAGCTCATCTCAAAGAGATAAGCCACAATATTACTAGGGTCACCAACACAAGAATAGATAATACAAACTGAAATCCAGCAATGTTCTGCTAATATACAAACGAAACGTTATGATACACAATGTCAAAGGTGGCTTATTTAGCTGAGAGCCAGTGAGGAACATTTAGGGAAAACCTGAAGTCATCATAACAATGCTTTCTGTTCTATTACTTTCCTCTCAGCTTTACTGACTTTATAATTTCTACTATTAAGAAAGAGCTGCTGAACAGACCAAGAGACCAAATACAACTATCATTTTATTTGAGTGATATACTTTCTTTTTTGTGAGAAACAGCAATAATCAGACCTTGGTCTAGCATGAAAGCTCTTCAGAGAGCCAAAAATTGCTTCTACTGATCAATAACTCTGAAAGTTTTGCACAAAAACCTTGTTCTAATTTCTTCAAATATATGACAACATTTATTTGATAATCAAAATTCCTTTTGTGGGTCAAAACTGCAAAAAGCCTGTCTCTAGGAAGAAGTGAGTGATCCCTTGTCACTTCACTCGGGTTTTTCAGGGGACATTTAAAACTATTCTTCCTGATTTCTAATTCAGCTGATCAGAGCAGATTTTTGACATGTGAGAAATCCTTAGCTGCTGAAGCTGAGCCATACAGATGACCGAAATCCAGAAGTCCCATGAACTTCCAAGCAAAAAAAGAATGCTTCCAAACTAATTTAACAAAATTAATCTTTAGTCAATATTAGTATCTTATTTTAGGAACTTAATATTTTCTAGATCTAACTCATTAAACTTGATTTTGTTAAATCTAACTTCATTTCCATTTTTATCCTGTTTGCTCCTTCTTCCTTTTTTTCCTTTTCATTAGATCTTCATAAGCAAAGCATACATCCATCACATGCACCTACAAAGAGCATGCTACGTGCTTTTCACTGGTAACGGTTGCAGACAACCATACACACAATTGTCACCTATGCTGACGTATTTCGTCTTAATGAACCCCACATCATTTATTTGCCGAATACCAAAACCAAGTAATTTTACATCCATTATGTGATAATGAAACCTGGTTTTCCACAGATGTGTGTTTTGTTACCTATAAACTTTGGACCCACCTTTCTTCATAACGCTTCCTATGATACTGCCACCAAGTGAGCAGGGGTATGTCATGGTGCTGGTCTGGAGTTATGCACAGCTTGATTTGCTAGACAGCGGACAGATATTGGAATGTCCTAGATTACTGCCAATATCTGCAATGTATAAGTTCTGTTTAGCCTTCCCTCAGAACAGTGCTAGTCACTATAGGACACCTATTCAGTTTTAAGTACTGACCTATCTAGGTCTCTTTTTTGGCTGAATATGGTTTACGCAGACCAAATATAACTTGGAGAGAGGTTAGCAGATACACAGATGCACAAAAAAGCAATTAGAAAGCCTCATTTCCCGGGGTAATTGAGCTAGAGAAGAAGTAGTATTGTATGAGTGACAAAATAAACTAAATTTACAGTAATAAAGAAATATACATCACAATTAAGCAATATATAAGGAAGAATTATAACAATAGCTGAGCTGAATGACATGTTTTTACAACTCCTCAGCTGAACCTCAAATTAAGTGATATTTATTGTAAAGTCAGATAACTTTGTGATTTTTGTTTTAATTATGAAATATATTTAGATAAACAGTGCAACATTTTAAGTGTATTATAATAAATGCAGCTGCATTCCACTTAACAGCTGAGCACCTTTTCCTCTCAAGATATCTTTCCAAACCAATCTTTTCCTATATTCATTTCTGGACTGCATATTCATGAAGCTAAATATAAACACATATATTAAAAATAGAGGAACACTTTTTCTTCTTACCGCTCTACATAGATACTCTTACTGGTTCCTAGAGCATATAAACTGGCCAATATTCTGTAACAGGAGACCTGAACATCTTCCACTAAAGAAAATGAGAAAAAGATAGGTATAAAGAGATTTTTCTTAGCAATACATTTCTGTATAATTAAAATGTATTTCTTTTGACAACTGAATTAATAAGAAGTTATATTATAATTAATAATAAGAATAAGCTATCAAAGGAAATCCACATAAATCGCATTCTAAATAGAAAAAGCCTTCTGACCACCGAGTGCCATAGTTTTTACTCAAAACTTCCATTTACTTCAACACTAAGTTACCAGCTAAGACAGTAAACACATTTCACTAGTGCACTAACTTTCTGAAATCAATGGCATACCAGCTCTTTGCCAAAAACATCTAATTGCACAACCTGATAATTATTAATTTAATAACTATTATAAATGTGTGCCAATGAATCTTTTCTAGTTTGTTTGTAGCACTTAAAGTATTATGCCAAATCAAATTAAGTGCTGAAAGTGAAAAAAAAAATATTAGAGAACAAATTGATTTACAAATGTAACACCATTGTATAAAATATATTACAAAAGAAGGGCAATCCTGTTTAAACAGATATCTCATTCTTTTAATCACAATTTCTATCTTTTTTAAATTTAGACACAGAGACCAGGTAATAGCATATACCTAATAACAATCAAAGGATTAAAAAAATAAATAATCCCTTGGTTCCTGTGAATACTTCAACAAAGAATGTTTTGAAATTATCAAATGTTTCAGTCATAAAAATGTGAAAATAACATCTATTTGAAAAAAATGCTTTTCGGACATAATCTGCAGTAATACTGTAACAACAGTCTAAGTACCATCAAGAAGGACAACACTCCCATTCTTTCCATATATTTTTTCTATTCTCCTCCACAGTTTAAATATCTTCCCCCAGTATGCCTTGAAATGTTGGGAGTCATATACAAGAAGACTTAATGAGCTGGGAGAGCCAACAAGATAGTGCATCAAAGCTACACAGCCTGGGTCTTTACTATACTATGATTTTAGTTTGGATCATCCTGAAGTTGAGTATTTTTATGTGATAAGAGTAAGCTTGGGTATAGTGACCCATACGTGTACATGACCACACCACGGAGTACTCTGTATGTGTAGTTATACTCTTAGGTACAAGTACCAGGTCAAGATGCTTGTGATCCGAGTCATTGGATTATCTTATTCTTAACAAGACGTAAAGAGAACCTGTGTGTAAGAAAAATTAGCCTTTCCAACTATGCTCTAGACAAAATAAGTTGGTACAATTTAAATTAATTATTCTTTCTCAGTTTATGAATCCTAAATTGGGTGTTCAACACCAGTGTGATTTATGCAGAATAGCTGGTTAAAAATACCAAATGAAGTGATGAGGTATCCATGGCTAATTAAGTTCCAAAAAAGCAGAATACCAGAGATCAAAAATTATACAGGGCATAAACATGTTGATGTCTGACAAAGTGGTTTATGATGAACATGCGATGTACATGAACCCCATCGATGACTTTTTCTGGCATCTTTCCAAAGACTCCTGAATTTTACAGAAATAATTTAATGAGAAAAGCAAATGTTTATATCTCATAACATCCAAATCCATTAATACAACTCCAAATTTTCAAAAACAGTTATCTTAATGTTGTTTTAAATAATTTTTCCAGATTCTGAAAAGAGAACAAAAATATAATTTGATATTCTTTTCTTTCAGGTCCTTCTCTCATTTATTTCCATAATGGAGTTAGCTATACAGAGGAAAGTGCCTCCTTTAGTGCAGCCTGGACAGCAGAATACCTGTAGAGTTCCTAAAATATATAACATTAAAGTTTTTTTTTTGCAGACTGCAAAATCTCGTCTTGCAGAGACGGGGTTTGGGAAAATTAATGATACCAAATGTGCCATATACTGAATATAAAATTTCTGTAGAGATTCTAAGTCTCACACATAATCCGTTCTCCAGTGCCTGAATTCATCAGGAGCTCCTTTCATTGTTCCTGAGGACCTTAGATGCACCCACCCAAATCCACTGCTAAATAAAACTGAGCCAAAGTGCGTGAATGATGGAAAAACATCATTCTGATAGTATAACCTCATTTATAGACAGAGCAAAAATCAACGTATACAAAGTAACTTTTCACACACAAAGTCACAGTAAATCTATGGTAAAGTTATCAGCCTGAGCCTTCTGACTGTCTAACCACAGCCACATCTGCTTTAATATTTACATGAAGTCCACCAAAACCCACAGGCTGTTCTAGGATGATTACAACAAATGTTTGATTAAATCAATCACAATTTCATCAAATGACATAGGATTTGTCCTTCTCTAATAGAACTGAGAGTCTAGTAATGCTTACTACATAACACTATAGATATTTTAGTGGCATGGCACTTGTAAATAATACATACATATCAAATCTTCCCCAAACTGGTGCTGTCCAATATGCTCAAATAATGAAGATAGCACTGGCAGGAGAGCAACTGTGGTATAATTAATGATTTGGGTAACTCCCTTTGGCTGGTTTCTGCTGTGTGTAAACTGGCCTTGCTTAAGATTTTCCATTGTTTTCTCCAGATCCTCAGCAGCATTGTCCAAAAATGCTCTCAATGCTATCTTAACAGATTCCAGACCAGTTTTCATCACAGTCCTGTATATGGCATGCAAAAAGAATGAAAAAAGAATATTCCATTAGACAAGCATGGAATAAAGCCTAGTCTTGGCTTATATGAAACCGATAATAAAGATCTGAAGAAAAATCTTCCATCTTTTGATATTGCAAAACCTCACAGCAGAACATCCTACTGAAAAAACATTCCATAGATATCCTGCAGAACACAAAGCTATGTCATCTGGTTTCACATGGAGAAAATAAAGTCCTTTAAAGTTTATAATTTAAATGATTCATTTGCCTTAAGAGGGGAAAAAAAAAACCTAACAAAAAAGAAGAAGAATGAGTAAGTCTGCAATTTATGACTCTGGGAAGAGAAGAACTATCTCAAGCTAGAACTCAGAAAATCTTCTCAACAATGACAGTCATATTTCTACCTCCAGAATAAAGGCATCATAAAGAACTTAGTGAAAACAAGCAAATATTTTTAAAATTAAATAAATAAATAAATAAATAAATGCATTGATTACATAACTATAACACCATAATCAGTTATGTAATGATATAATCCAGAAGAATTATTACCTTATTTAACTAGCTTAGTTACAGAGATCCCTTGTTTAAGGAATGTATCCATCTAGGCTACTCACATGTGAAATAAATCCAGATGAAATTATTTTTTAAGTTCAGTAACAGTCCAGTTTGTTCATTTGTTTGTTTTAAAGAGTAAATATATACAGTTTCAATGGCAGTATTTTCAAACTTCCGTGTAACCTCCATTAATCCCATAATCCCTGTCTGGAGCTATTTTTACATCTCTACCAAGAGCTGAATTGTTAATTTCCACCTGAATCTGTATTCCATCTGTATGATTGCATAGAACATGGACAATTTATAAAAAAAAACCCCAAAATACTGCAACCCAAAGGACTACCATGCAACAGCTGAGCCATATTAATGATCATGACTCTATCCCATAGCAAATGGAGAGGAAAATTTGTTCATTTAAGCTACTGCACAGACACTGACCAAAAGAGCTCTCTGCATGTAATCCAGTCAGTTCTCTGATGGTAAATGCAAAGTGAAAAAAGTTATCTTAAATTATCATGGAAGTAGTTTAAACTCTCATGTTTTGTTTCACAATGGCAAAGATCTAAAAGTCAACTATCAGCCACAGGTAGTTGACCATACACTTAATGAAAAGCAACACATAACCCTCCAATATTCCAAGACTGTCTCATCCATAAACCTCACAATGGCTCAAGCAGCTCAATTTAACTTAAAAGTACCACTGAATTCGATGTAAAAGGGTTTTTTTTGTTCAAATTAGAACCTGAATTAACTTTGCAATGAAGACACTCAGAGGCAGATTTACTGCACTCCATGTGCATTTAATTCCTGAATTTTTTGATTAAACAGTACATACAAAAGAATAAAATATATCTAATATTATTGTGCTTTGGGGATGGTTACACAATTAAAACCAGATGAGCCTACAGTCAGTAGCTTCTAGACACCATTGATCAAACTGAAGTTGAAAGTGTAAACTACAAATATTGTCCTGCCAAACCCTAGTAGTTAACTAGTAATTAACCTACTTTGCAATGGGAATTCTTTTCAATACTATAATTTCTTGAGTTTTGAAAATCTGTAGCCTTACACAGGTAGCCCGAATCCGACTGCACATTATTTTCTTAAGTGATTTCCTTTGTACTTTAGAAAATATATTCAGTATTACCTCGCATCCAAGGTCTGGCCCAGTATGTGAAGACAGTTGACTATGGACGTTGCATCATTTCCTAAACAGGGAGGAAAATTATCCACCAATTAAGCTGAGCATACTGTATAACACACCTACATTCTGCTAACACTATCTCTGGTTTTAATGAAAGAGTAAATGCCATAGCAGAAGAGCAATTGAACTTCTGCATAATTTTAACATTCGAGTTAAAAAACATGCAGTTGTCTTAGCCTTGTTTACACAAATGCAGTAACTAGAGGCAGTAAAGCATCTCTCATCAAATAGCTGAGGCAGTCAAGATGGAAGCACTTAAATGTGGGGTTAATTAGAGCTGCAGCGTATTGTCTGATTTTCATTTAAGTTCTATAAATTTTACTTTAATTGTTTAAAGTTTATCATTTATCTTCCCCCTCTCAGTAACATAAAAGCCGTTCACTTTCACAAGCTGCTATTGCAGGAAGACAACTTTTACATAAAATGTCATCAAAAAGGTTAGCTCCCTGGTGGTACCAATAGGCTGCAGCCATTCATAGCATGATCCGGTGTGGCCCACATAAGTAACAGTCTCTGACATAATATGCATCTCCCACAGTCAATTATTTTTTCAAACTTGTGTATGTAAAAAGAGAACTTACACACAATATGCCTTGTAACATATATACATCCCAAGACGTTGCCATGTATAAGCCACTTCTAACTTCACTTTTTAAGTCCAGAACAGATTGAGGCTACACAAATTAGACCCACAGCTTATTTCTCTACTTATTTATTTTAAAAAATCTACATCTCTGCAAAAATGAACACACCTATGCATCTTTTCATCTTCTCTATATTTAAAGTTTCTCAATTAAAAAAAAAAAAGAAATACATTGAATGTTTAAGATAAGATAGATTTCTGAAAATACTTTAATCTGCGTACAGTGTACTATACTTTCTCACTGGTGGTTGTTTCACTTGAAAATATAGGCAAACATTCAACTAAAATTGGTAACTGTTTCAGTGAAATAGAGATTTTAAAAGATAAACTGCAAGGAAGGAGTGGGAGGTTTATTGCAGCACTGACAATGTTGTTCTGTGCTATCAAAATAGGAGGCACGGCTGTGGTGTACATCCACAACAGATGAAACAAACCTAACTACAGCTTCCACGGCTGCCCATAGCTCTTTGCCCATAGTGAGCTCTTTGCACCAGCAGTCTTGCAACAATGCAGCCAGCAGATGAGAGGACATTTAGGTGGCTTAAAATAATCCTACCAAAAAAAAACAACACCCTAATGATTAAGGGGTTTTGTCAGCTCCTATTTTTATCCCGTACTATTTTACTGCTCTGGTGATATGAATGCCAGTGCTGACGAAGAAGAGGTTTCAGGACTGTGCTGATGACAGCAGGGATGGAGGGAAGTGCTCAAAGCAACCCAGACTTAAGACTGTGGATTAGACTGTCATGAAATAGTATCTTAACAATCATCATGCATGCATTTATACACTGCATGCTATAGTGGACAATAGAGATGATTACTCTAGTTCCCTGAAAATTTACATTGTCAGTCTATTTACACTATGTAGGCATATTTCAAGAGCCATATATTTCTCAGGAATCAGGTACTTTCTATGCTGCAAACAGATGGAAGGAGCAGAAATTCATCTAGTTATTCTGAAAACCAGACAAGCTTTAGGCACGTCACTGCAGCAGATATTGCAGTGTGGTTGGTTCCACAGACTGGGGTACCAGAGCAGAATTCAGTGATGACGATAAATGCAGCCCCCTTCAATCTAAACTGATTGACATATTAGAGTTTATCCATGTAACACTAAAAAGAGACTTTCAAAATTATCATGAAACTTATTTTCTGAAATATCTCCTGTAGACAGGTTTTGTTACAGAATCTTAGAAAATGCAGCTTCCAACAAAAGACTGGTTGGAAATTCTGTGTCTTGCTTTTCTTCAATGTCATGAATATAGCTGTTTTCACTGTTTCTAAAACAAAAGCCCACAAAACCGAGTATTTTTTTATACTTTACATTAAAATATCACAGTTAAAACTCAAAATAATCCTTTTAAATTGAACATTGCAAGAATCAGTTTGCTTCCCACCTGAGGTCAGAAGCCAATTTCAGAAGGACATATTTATTTTTTTAAACTGAGTTATTAAACCTAAAATAAGGGATTTCTAATAAACCTAGTTTTATTACTATAGCAAATACTTCACAGTGTATATATGTATCTTCATTAAATCAAAAATATTCTTTTTTATTAAGTACAATTCAATAGGATAAAAACTGAAACAAGAGCTGTTCCTTAAAGGAACTCTTCACACAATTCAAAACAATATATTGAGGCTGGACATATGCAAACACTAAACCACATGGATTCAAGAGGTTTTAAGGCTAAAAGCATCCCAGGAGCTAGTATAAATATTAGGATGATGGTTGGATCACCATTCAGCAGGTATTACAAATGCAGCTGATCCCATGAACTATGCAACTGAGTTTGTTTAATAATCTGAGGTTCAGTCTTACATACTTTAGAAAGAAAGCTGTATTATTATATCAGGAGGGAAGAAATGTTGCTGTATTGTGAAAGTGCTATGGATATTGATCCCAGAATGCTTCACTGGAAGGACACTTACAAATTCAGGATGGCATTAGGCAGAGGAAGCCTTCTGTTTCTTTTTAGGAATCCCTCTGAATAATTTATCTAAATTCTCAAAAATGAGTGAGCAAAACCAGGCCTTTCTTATCTGATGTCTTACCCAGCTAATTTGTGTTTCAGATTACATGGCTCTATATTACCGACATGAAGATTTTTTTAAAAAAATTACTTACATACTTATATAGAAAGAATGCCTTACTGGAGATTAAACAACATTAAAAGTGAATCAAACTAGCCATATAAATTTGTTTTTTAAACTGAGAAAATATAAATTCAAATGCTCAATTCACCAAAATTTTTCACTAAATATTTTCAAATTCAACCCACTAACAATAAATCAATACAGTCTTACTTGATGCACAGCTACAGCTCTCAAACAGTAAATTATTAGAGTCAAAATTTACTTTCACAGTGTAAAGAAAGAATAATTCCATGATGGATTGCAATTCCATAATCTTAGTGACACTCTTAGGTATCAAATGCAATTAACTGTTTAAGTTCACTCTGGAAGACTTGCATGCTTAATTTCACATTTTATCAAGACTTCTATATACAGCTTAAGCTACGTGACTTTTACTAATGAATTTCATACCTGCAGCTGTAACTTCAGAAGTGCCATTCAAATTCACAATAATATAAAACACCTATATAGCAAAACTATATAGCATTTTACTATCTGTTATAGTAAACTCCCCACTATCCACAAAGGTTATTATCAAGCAACTCTTTCTCACTCAAGATTCCTCCAAAACACACCAATAACTTTCTAGGGCCCAGCTCATGAGCATGCTCCCCCTCCTCTACACAGACCTTGTCTTTGCTGGACTAAGTACAATTCTTTTGATCTGGTTTTCTACCACGTAATTCACTGTCAAGGTAAGGCAGACTGTAAGGTGACTTTGACTCGAGTTTGTAGGTCCACAATAAATGACCGTGCTCCAGAGTCTTATGGTGACCTTGTCGTAGCTCATGGAAAAGCTACAGTACACTTCTGTGTTGGTATAAAGATTTTATATTCTGTTAGTTACTGTACACTAGGAAAAGAGTCAAAAACCAAACTGTAGCCATGGCGAACACTCATCCGATCCCATCTGACCTATCTCCTTCTATCTCTTGAACCAAGCCAAACCACAAGAAATAAGAAAGCTGAGATGTGGAATAGAAAAGATCTTTTCTTTAGTACTGAAGAAAGTTACCTTGACTTAGATTTTTAACTTTAACTGTTACTCCTTTTAGAAGAAAAAGTCAGAAAAACAATTTCACACAATAAAAAATAAAATTTTCAAAATTTTAATAGTATACCTGAGCTAGTTCACTCTTTGAAGAAACAACCTAGGGTATAAACCAGAGCTTATGTGTAAATTTGTGACATACTCCACCCTTCAGAAAAAGCTGCAACAATGTCACATAGCTGCAGAAATAACTCCATTCCTCCTATGATCTTTTGACTTTACAGGCAAATCCACTCAGCTCATCCCAAAGCATGTTTAAAAGCTATATCCCAAAAATAACTTCTGATCTTTCTTTTCAATTTAAAGGTTTTCATGACGGTCTGTAAGCTTTTTAAACACCACACTGGTGCAGCATGCGAGTTCCTTCCCTTCAAATTGAATGAAATATGCAGGAATTAAGTTAGATGCATGTTATCTTAATCAAATCCTATTTTGCTAGATAATTAGCCAATTAGGTATGTTCATGGATGCTGAAGTTTGCAATGCATCATTATAGAAGCTATATATGTATAGGACGTACTATTTCAACTATCCTATCATCCTGGCATGAATAAAACTGCAGAGAAAATGACTGTGCCACACATTACATATAATGTATACACCTGATAGAGACTTCAAATTGACTTCAATTAAGTGATTTTCACATGGCATAAGACAAACACCGAGCTCCTGCTAGATTATACCAGAAGATAGTATACATGCGTATGTGGAGTCAAGCACATCTGGGAATATTTAAGAATTCCACAGAACATAACTAAGCATTTCAGCCCACTACAAATTTTCCTTAATAACTTCCCAATACAAATGTGCAGTTCCAATGGTCTGTTTTGCCTGAACGATTTAGAATCAAATTACAAATTAGTAATTATAATTGACTCAGCAGAATTCTTTGGTAGGATAATGAAATCCAGATATTAGTTAAGACACATGGAAAACCAAACAAAAAAAACCAAACTGGTAACTACAAAAGCTTTTTTATTCAATCTAAATTCTGTGATCTACCAGCCTAAATGATTAGTGGTCTGTGAAGACCATGCATTTCAGCCATGCAGCCATGCAGCATGCAACAAAGCAGCACGTAACACAATGCAAAAATGGCAAAGAAAACCAAGTGATGGCCATGCTAGTATTTGTCAAGGGTCTCCTTACCAAACAGTGAAATCCTATGCCTGACAAGAACTCCAAGTTTGCAGAACAGGCTGAAGACAAAAGAAAAATAAAAGAGAAGAGAAGGGAAAAGAAAAAAAAATAAATAAGGGGGGCAGGGGGAGAAAGAAAAAATAACAGCTGATATATGAGCAGGAAAAGCAACATGATGTCACGCAGAAAGAATCAATTATCTGAGCAGAATGTGGGACAGAGTACTAAAGAAAGAGGTTTTAAGTGCATATCCTTAACAAACATGGTTAAATAAGCACATATTATAATTAAAGAAACAAAAGAAAATTAAAAGCAAAGCTAATTAATATAAAAGCGTCCTATATGATAACCCACAAGGAAATAACCATCAAAGCTCTAAGAAGTAAAATGTGGTCAGTGTGCTATTCAGGATACCACTGACAATTTGAAAACAAAATGTAAGGAAATCATATTAATTGAAGTGTTTGATAGCAAATATTTAACCAGTCCAATTTGCATCTTGCCATCTTGAACACAGATTTTTTTTTCAAATACATTGCTTTTTAAACACACTTAACATAAGAAATACCCTCTTACACGGTAAAAACCCAACAAGAATGGATATGATCAATGATTTAATTTCACATTTGAATTACTTCCTGTGCTGATGAGCAGTGCCCCATTCAGAAGAATGAAGAGTGAAGTTTTCTGTTAATTCATAGAAGCAGGAGCACATGGCCCTACCCAAACTGAACTGGCCTCCAGATTCAGGAGGGGTTTGCTCAGTCTTCATGATCCAGTTCCATCTGAGAATTTTCACCAAGAGCAACATCAATTGCAGTGTTATTTTTTTTATGCTGCATATTCTGCTATAAATGACATGAACAATATCATGCCATTTTATTAAGCTATTTAATTATTAAGCACATAGGCTATTTATCAACCTCTGATTTAAAAGCACAAGACACCATAAGCATGTCTGCAGATTATGGATGAGATCTGAACATGTTGTTCCATTGACAGACAAAGGCATGGTGCTAAATGGAACTATTTATGTCCAGAATCAGAACAGCCAGGTTAATGTGGTATTGAATCCAGGTAATTAGCCAGTGCACAGTGATCCACTATAGCAACAGCAACTGCTCTGTTTTAGAAATGAGTCTGGTTGGTGCATGTTCAGGGATGTCTGTTCACTTTTTATTCCATGAGGCAGACATATACTGTATATTCTTTTATGAGGATCCTGGTTCACCCAGTCCAACAGGAAAAGGCATACAGAAGCATGGCAGCATCATATAAATCTTGCGTCCACTCTAACAAAGACATTAAATAGCTCACAATCCATTTTATTTTCTAACATACAAGTGTTACTCAACTGACTTTAGCATTCAGCAGATGCTATGTTTTCACCGTCAGACCAAACCTATTATCTCCAGTTTAATTAGTTTAGGTTAAAGAAATACATAAGTTGAAATGTCCAAACGGCCAGTACTTAAATTCATGTCCAGAACTAATTTTATACAACTCCAGTAGTACAAAGACTTGTAAGATGGTCTAATAGATGAGAAATGCAGTAAGTCCAATCCTGAAGAGGGCTGGTTACAAGTAAAGATGTAATATAATGCCACCATATTTCAGGAAGAGGTCTGACCTGTATTTGCCCACAAAAGAGATCTGGATTTAATGTATTTGCTGAACATGGAATTATTATTGCATTTGTTGACACTGTTACTGCATTGTCAATACCCAAAATTATATTCTTCCATAGCTTAATGAATGCAGGCTTGTCTTCATGGAAAAAGAAGGCAGCCAGTAACTGCTTTTAGCTTGAAGAAAATCCTACACATGAGTTGCATTCAAACAAAACTAAAAGAAAAACTCAACAGAAAATCCAAAACTCAGCTTTGGCAAACTCCCTACAATGCGGGGGGAAGCTGGGGAGGGGGGGGAAGCAAAACAAAACAACACAAAACAAATGTTGGGAATCTATATAAAATGGACCAAAACAACCCCTCAGGAAATGGATCATATAATTAGTTTCAATAATCTCTGCATCTTGGTAAGAAATAAACTGCTCAATAGCACTGGTTATAGCTATCATGCATCCAAGGTTTCCCCGCATGTGTTTTCTTCTCTTTGGCTGGCACTTCTGGATGGCAGGTAACTCAATTAAGTACAGCAGCAGCTCTGATCCTTTTGCTGGTGTACACATTCAGGAATCTCACACAGCTAGACAGCATATGTGCAAAAATCCTGAATCTAGGCAGCAGGCATGCTGATATATCCATGTCTGACATATTTCAGAAGTATGAGGTTTATTGGTATGACTTAAAAACTGGGAAATTATTATTATCCAGGACATTACAGGCAGAAAAACAGCAGCTCATAGAGTGCTGTTTTTATCTAGATGCATGCATTTTGAGTTTTTTTAATTCTCTGAAGAATGCCATTCAGTCAAACTGCCAGATTAAATTAGTCCATGAGATGACACAAGGTTGAGACAGCCATTACTTACTTATGCTTATTATTGTTGCCAGAAACTTCACTCAGTATTCACACAGTCTTGCAAACCCCACATGTCTGTATGACCACCAATTGCCTGTCAGCCTCAAAGGACAGCAGTTCAGTTTTGCATGGCTCAGGACCCAGTAACAGCCAAGGAGGCAACCACCATACCTGCACATTACAGGTATGCAGTAGGTCCTGTGGGAAGCTTGTAGTCCACCTTACTAAATGGGAAACATGGATTTCAATTCAATCAGAAGTGAAATTAAGTGAAAAAGTATCTCAGAGAGATGGTCTCAAAAATGGATAACTTCAGAGAAAGGATCAAGTGGATATTTCTGTCATATTACTCCTGTTACTATTATTTAGAAAACCAAAGAGCAGAAAGAATGCAACTGTCTCATGTTTACTTTTTATGGTGGAGAGTAATAATGATACTGAAGCTCCATTATAAATAAGTTTGGGTTTAAATCTATCACAAGATTTTGCAGGAATAATGACTTCAATACATACCTATTTCCAACAGGAAAACTGATACACAATTGTACAGCCTGTGCCACAGACTGTGCAACTGATGTATTGTTGTGCATAATGCTAAACTGAAGTTCCCTGCATGCCAAAATCATCACCACTACCTTTAAAACAGCATATAATCGTAACGCTGTACTCTTCATTTATACATGAATTTTCCTAATAGGAAAGCGAAAAAGGTTTAGCTTTCATGTTCATCAAGATATTTCTCTGCCTCCCACTTCTCACTTTCCTACAATCAACTGTTGCTGTTTAAAGACAAGCATACATATGCATACAGATTAATATTATTTTAGGTTTTACCTTGTCACCATTTCTTTCTCTTTATTAGAGGCATGGCCTCCACTGCTGAGAGGCCTACTTGCTGCAGATAAGAAATACAGGCGATGATTTTTAAAATACTGATCGATCAAAGGGAGCACAACCTGAAATTACATGAGAAAGAAGTGGTTATCTCAGAGCTTTACCGTGTTCTGTATTACTACTTTGTAAGTCACAACTAAAGAGGAGATTTGAAATAAGTCTTCTGTTTTAAAACCTATTTTCTTCTTTAACACCTATCCCTCTTTTAATTTATTTAGTATTCCAGGCACTTAAAACGTCATGAGGAAAGGCAGCAGAAAAAAATTGTACATTATCTTTGTGACTTAATCTGTGGGGGGTTTAGGAGAACTATAAGGCAGAAAGTGTAATTTCATTTTATCTCATAATTTAAGATTTGTCTAGTACCACATACCCAGGCACAACTATCGCTGGTAACGCCTTTTAATGTAGGTTTAAAAAAAATCACCTACAACTGTCAGCACACTAACAGGACTTAATTCTAGATACTGTCAAACAAAATTCCCCAAACATCGTCACTCATTAAGGTATTGTCCACAGAAGTTTTCCTGTTTACTTCATGTGGTGACCATTACTCAGTGCCCACTGCAGGTATCAGCCGGGAGATACAAAATAAACAGGCAGTAAGAAAATTTGAAATTGCTTCCTTTTTGGAGCATGGTTCAAAAGAAGGCGGAATGCCAGCTTCTGAGTCAATGACCTTGGGAAACAGTACCACATGGACGTACTTTACGGTATCAAGATTACAATTTACTGCAAGGATATCAGGGTTAGAAAATGCTGCAGACAGCTGTCTTTGCTTATTCACTAATGAATTTAAAAGGCACTTTGAAACACTGTACAAGTTTTTACATAGGAAAGGCATAAGCAGAGTGTCTTCACTTTATAACGTGTAAAAACTTTTGACACGAAAAGGAGAATTGGGCTGGCAGGAATCTCATGACTTTCAGCAAGGGGAAGGGCAAAGTCCTGCACATGGGGAGGAATAACCCCAGGTACCAGTACACGCTGAGGGCTGACCAGCTGGAAAGCAGCTTGGCAGAGAAGGACCAGGAGGTACTAGTGGACAGCAAACTGACCATGAACCAACAATGCACCCTCACTGCAAAGGTGGCCAACAGCATCGCGTGTTGCATTAGACACAGCATTGTCAGCAGGTCCAGGGCGGTGAGTCTTCCTGTCTACTCAGCACTGGTGAAGCCATATAAGTGCTGTGTCTGGTTCTGAGCTCCCCAGTACAAGAGATACAGGGACATAGGACATATCAGAGAAATAGGCCAGTGGAGGGCCACAAAGACGATAAGGAGCTAGAGGATCATTCAAATGAGGAGAGATTGAGGGAGCTGGGACTCTTTAGCCTGCAGAAGGCTCAGGGCGGATCTCATCAATGTGTATAAATATCTGAAGGAAGGGTGCAAAGAAGATGGAGCCAGCCTCTTTTCAGTTGTGCACCGTGACAGGACCAAAGTCCATGGGCACAAACTGAAACACAGCAGGTTCCCTCTGACTACCAGGAAAGACTTTTTACTGTGAGGGTGACAGGTTGCCCACAGATATTGCAGAGTCTCCACCCTTGGAGATACTCAAAAACCATCTGGACATGGCTCTTGGCAACCTGCTCCAGGCGATACCCCTCAAGCAGTTAAGTTAGACTAGATGACGTCCAGAGGGCCCTTGCACCCTCAAACATTCTGGGATTTCGTGATGGAAACATCAGCATCGTTTTAAAACAAGGAAAGAAATAAGGAAGGTGACACTGACAGTTACACAGCTGTGTTAATTCCAATAATTAGTGCTCAGATTTATCTGTCTGAAGATTGTAAAAGAGAAAAATCTTCAAAGTTAGACTAAAACAGTAAACAGAAAATGCAGGGAGGTTATGAATAGCATCATATCAATAGTTGCATATCATGGAGCAAGGAAATAATGAAAATAAAAATATAGTCCTCATATTTTCATATCTATATTTCAATTATACTTCAAAATAGTGTTTTCAAGCTATTTTTATTAGTATCCATTTTAAGAATAAAAATAATTTAACACAGAATAGTGCAACTATGACAATAATCATGTTTACTAACAAATATTTTCTCGCCTCAACTACTTACTATGTTGACAAAGAGTAAATAAAGATATACTGTACTTTGGCAAAAAACTTGATTTCTTGTTCATATGGGAAGTGCTCTCCTTTGCCTCTGCTGCCACCATCTGCAGAGAGAAGAAAATTAAGCTCCCTGTCACATATCCTAGTTACAGTCTACTGTGTATTTTTCTTAGAAAGTGTACACTATAATCAAATAATACTGGTTGGTTTAGATATAGATTTAAGATACCACAAACAGTATACAGACTAGTTAGAGTGGCATTTTATGACTACCTCATGAGAAGTTACAGCAAATAAAATGTGTAAAGAATATTTGTCCAAATCTTCATAAAAGTGTTGACACCTCATAGTCCAAAGATATATGGATATTTTTGTGACATGAAAATATGGTCCTATGTTTGTATTCTTCTAGTTATTGCTGACAATTTGGGAACCTGAACTCAGATTCTAATGGAACACCTTTCTCCAGTCATTCCCAGGAGAAACGTTATAAACCAAATTTTTAATACTTATTTGGGGACTTTGTCTCAAGAACAAAATTAATGGTTAGAACTACCAAACTAAAATTAAAACTGCTTCAGTTCTTCCATTACTATAAAATTCAAATATTCTTTACAGACATAACCTTCTATAGCTCCCAGATTATTTATCCTTTATTTATAATCTTTTTTTTTTTTTACTAATCCATTGAGGGACACGAATGGTACTTGTTCCACCGGTGTTTCTAACATTTGAGCATTTATTCATAATCATCCTTGCAGTTATGCCAAATTTAAGTAGAATGAAGCTATCATGATCAGACATTAGCAGAAGTAGTAACCCATTGAGTTATCAAGGCCAGACTTTTGCTACTGTAACCATGACACATAATAATGCATAAATTTCATAATTTCCACTTTAAAACTAGATAGCCTTTTGGAAAAGCATTGATTTTTTTCAATTTCCATGCTGTTGCTACCATTAACACTGTCAATTACAGCATCTATGTCTTGACATGAGGCACAGTATATGTTATGTGACATTGCAACTTCCATGGTCATACAGAAGCTGCACCTGGCCAAGTCTTTTGGCTTTTACTGCGCATGTAAGAAGCTGACTTGTGTTACCAAACTTTTTTTTAGTTTTAAAAAAAAAGCCGACCAAGTTAAATCCTTTCCTTCACAGCACTGTTGACAAGACACAGTCTGGGTATTTGTGAAAGAACATTCCCATTGTGGGAGTCTGTTAAAGAAGTTTCTCTACTCGACTTCCTCCTCCAGAGAAAATTTTAAAATGGTACAAATGACCGATTTAATTTGCTCTGTGAAAAAGAGATTACAAGTGAATAGTAAATGTTAATGTGCACATGTGAGAGATCTGTGCATAAATTCAAGGAAGCAGCTAGCTTTCTTTTTCAAGGAATGGAAGTCATAAATTTTGCCTGAACACTTTTCAAATGATGAATTAATATGAGAAATTGGAATGAATATGGGAAACCAGAATGAATATGTGGACTACATAACTTTTCAAAATTCATTATCTTCATCAAGTAGAAGAAACTAGAAGAAAAACTCCTAGTCCAAGAATATGTCTTTGTAAAAATTTTTCTAGTCGTTTTTATAAGAATTATTAACTAAGAGGTTTGATATTAAGAAAATGCACAAGGAGTACTATACCAAACTCCAGAATGTACTGATGAGCTTCATCCACATATCTTATAAGCTGCTGAAGAAAACTGTAGGCAAAGCGTTTCTCAATGGAAGGTGTGTCTAATTCCAGGTCCTTAAGTCCTCTGTAAAAAGAAGCAAGTCAATTTTCACACCTACAGAAGGATTCAGAGCAGTCTTACTTCTCCATGTTGCCTGATGCCATTTTCTCTAGTAATGATTAACTGCTTATTAACATAAGAATTGCTCTGTGTTTGAAGTAAACAGTACTCTTATGCTTATTTAGGTTATGAGCAACTTGTAAAATGCAATTCAGATTTCCCAAGGTTATAGAAGAAGATTCAGAAAAATTAGGCTAGTCAATCAAATTAATCCAGTATCACTGTAATTTCTTCCCCTTACTTGTAAGCCATTGCTGTCTTGTTTCCTGCCAGGCATTGATTCTTAGGTGAAGGAGTTTTGAAACTGCCAAAGTATTTTGATTTAAACCATCAAACCAGAAGTAAATCTAGTCTCCACTGTCATGACTTTTCCCCAGAAGTCTGTTTGTAATGGAAACACTATGTAGCACTTGTGAAATATCAGGGGAAAACCAAACCAAAGCAATAGAACTGCAGTTTACCTTTTCCAGTATGTTCCATCATAGTTACTAGTCTGATATTAAAAACTTCTTTCAGCAAGCATGAATCTGCAGAGAGGGGTTCCACGTTGTGGGCTGACGTCTGCTAGCAACAAGTCGGCAAAGACATAAGCCTTGACTCTGTAGGGTCAGGACTTTAATGATGGCACATGAAGAAGCTATGCTTAACCAGCAAGGGTGTCAGTCACCCCACTGTCAGAGGCACCAGGTACATTAGTTATTTTGCAAGTTTTAAAAGTATACCTACTGAATATAACCGCCTGTGTAGTGCGGATTTCTGTTTGAAATGAGACCATTGATGATGGTGAGGTTCAGCTTCAGAAAAAGGGATTATGGAACTAAAACATCTTTGTCATCTGACAATTGCAAGGGTACAATAGGACCTTCTCAGGGTGATAAGGGGGTGATAAAAGGGCAGCCATAAACAGGAACACACAGAAACAAAAACCTGGTAGACAAGGGATAAAGCAGACAATGCTGGAGGCAGAAAGTCTCCAGCTACAAATTAACTATTAACGGGCCATTAAGAAACTTTAGACACAAAGGAGAGGGCTACCTGGATTTTTTAACTCTTAAGAGGAGGGGACATGAAGAATACGAGGATGTGGAATATTTGAGGCAGGTCAGTGGAACTACAGAAACATGACGGAGTGTGCAGGGGAGGAGGATCAAGGAAGAACAAAGGGGAGAAAAGACAAAAAGTGGTATATAAGAGGCCAGCCACATGTAAACCATGGCCTGTCAATCCAGCTGTCTGACTGAACCATACACCTCATCACTGAAGTCTGTCCTATCTTATTATTACACCTTTTCTTAACTATCTCTTTTGCAATATTACTTATTATCCCACAAGTATCTGTGTGCTGTAAGGAGTAAGTGCCAGCTACTGGCAAGACCAGCATTGAGTGGATACTGGGCCAGCAACCCGAGTCAGACTTGGGATGTAGGTTCCCCCAGGCCTGTGGTGCCACCGACAGGAGTGAATGAGGGTCTCAGCATCAGTAGTTGGAGAGGCCATAGCTTTTGGGAACATCCTTATGGGTCCTACAGACTTTGAGCCCAGAGTGCCAGCTAACTGGCAGGGACTGGTGTGAGTGGATCTGGTGTTAGCAATTGGAGTCGGGGGGGGGGGGGGGGGGGGGGGGGGTAAGGCACCCCTGGGCTGGGGTGTCTGCAACTGGAGCAAGTGGGAGTCCCAAAAACAGCTAAGTCCCAAAAAACAGCTAAGGAAGGGGGGATTGGGGGGGGGGGGGGGGGGGGGGGGTGCCCACAGTGTCAGCAAGGCAAGTGCAGCTGGTGTGGGACTGTGGGTCACAGGCCATGTGCTTGGCAGGGGGCGTTTGTATCTTCCCTGAACCCAGTCTGCATGAGGATGCATTAGACTAGAATGGTCACTGTCAAAGAGAAGACTACAAAAAAATGTATGCAAGGCATATGTGGCAGAAAGTGGTAAGTGGACCAAAATCAAACATGAATCAGATGCTTGTTTGTTTAGACAGTGCAGGGGTCACGGGAGCAGGAGACACATGGAGTTGAACTTGAGAGAAAGGCCTGCATTTGACTAACACAGGAGGATGCAGATATGGCAGAAACTATCTACTTGATAACAGGTGTGTCCAAGTCAACGATTACCTTACCATCCCTCTTAGCCTTCCACTCCTCCAAAGATCAAAAGCCACTTTCACTAGTATTTCAGTTAGACAGAAATAAAAAGGATTTGTCAAAAAGAAACATGTAACCCTGAGTACAGCTGACAGTCTTGTCATTTTGAGAGGGGATGAGAAAGAAACCTTTGCTGGCTGACATCCTTCTTTGTACATCCTGCTCCACTGAAGGGAAGTAAATTGAATTATTCCAGCTACCCTAAAAGATTTTACCTGGAATTATTGGATTAACTGTGGGACTCTATAAATGGGTTGAATTTCATCTCTGCTATAAAAGAAAAGAAGGAGGCAGATTTAAACTAGATGTGCTAGGTTAATTAATTCACAATGATTACTTAAATCCATCTCTGTGACTGTTTCATTCACTTCCTAATCTTCAAGTCATACAAATCCAGATATGCTTTCAACCTTTCCTAGTGATGCATATTTTTTAAGCTATGCTGATGAGGCAGAAAAGCTTCCGATTTAATTAAGATTTTATTCATGCTGCACTTAGTAGGTAAATATGTCATATTAAAACCGCAAGGAATTATTCACGTTATTCTGCAGAGAAAAGCATGTATACATACTGAATGACAGATTTTCTGTTGAGTACTAAATTTATTCACTGTTTTTACATTTACACTGTGAATTGTTTCAAAAAAAGTTTTTAAAAACTTCACTTTTGAAACATTTTAATAGCACTAGATATTAACTGAGTTGAAAGAAATGAGTAGTAGATTTTAGAAATAAAACTGTCTGTCTTATCAAAGCAATTCCCTAGAAATTCCTACAGAGGTGCAAATGCCTGACCTATAATTCTATCACTTGTAGAAAATTACCAAGTTTACTAACAGTTGGATGTATGGAGACACAACAGAAAGAAAAAGCATGCTACGATGTTGAGAAGAGAGGCAGAAGATGCACAGAGATTCTGGAAAATTCTGCTTGTGTCCTCCGAAAGCCCTGCTAACTCCACAATCCATTTTTTCCTCACAAAGTTCTATATGAAGGACCTCATTCTTACTTGCAGGTACTGATACCTAAAAATGACCACAATTTTTTAATTTTATTAACAAAAAAAAAAAAAAAAAAGAGGCTACTGAGTAGTATTAGAAACCATCCATGTAACTAATACTGAACAGACGATTACCTGGAGACAACATATCCATTAATCTGTAGAAATTTCAGAATATCCTGTGCTTTTTCTCTGTCCTTGGCTTTTTCTTTGGCTGTGAGCGTATCATAAGGGACAAGAAGAGGATGGTTGCCTCCTCCTACTATGGAACATCAAGAGAATTAAAAGCAGTTACAGGCTTATCTGTTGACATGGTAAGTACCAGTATGTAAAAGCACTGTCATAATAATACATAGCCCGTTACAGCAAAATCTGGTCTGAAATAACAATGCAATTTTCTGTTTCTTTACACAAACCTAAAAAATATTCAGATAGAAGCTTCAGACATGGCTGCAAACACATTTCTAACAATCAGTTGCTGCAAGCACCAGGTTGAACCTACTGCAAAAATGTCTTAGAGAAGAAAAAAGTGCTTAACTTATGAATGTGTATTGTAATTACAACTTCACTTAATGAAACTGAAAATATTTCAATAAACCCCACAAAGTTATATTTTAAAAAAACCAAAACATAAACAAAGATATCAACACATACAGAGTCCTGCTTTTAACATTCTGGTGACAGCAAAAATGGTTCATGCAGTTTAGCAAGATATACGCATATCTAAAAATCTATGAAAGTGATACAGTTCTACTTTATAGTAATAAATTAAAGACAGGAAAATAGTGTTCATTATTCAAATGTGGTTCAGACAACTGTCCAATCTGATCAAAAGGATGTTGCCAAAACAGAGAGGTAAACAGAATAAACTGCATTTGTATTGCTTACAAATAGCTGATGTATCGATACCTCTCTGAACGTATATAGTTAATTTGGCAGGAAAATAAAGCTGCTATTATTAAGATAAATATCTGCAAAAAAGCAACATTCTTAGGATTTCACCTTCTACAATCACCATTGTATAGTGGAACACAATATATTCCTATTATAACTGCTACAAAACCCCAGGAAATTGTATGGGTAATGATAACACTTATATCAGAAAAAATACTACAGCAAGTCTCTAGTAATAATATTCTTAAAAAAGGAACAAATTCCGTCTAGAAAATACTGGACACATATCCTTAGGTGATTTTATAAGCCACATATTCTAAAATTTTCCTGCCTGAATCTGTTTAGATACACGCAATATGGTAATCTAGTGGGCAAGTTTGATGGGTTTTTTGTTTGGTTGGTTGGTTTGCATTTTTTTAGGAAGTACAGCCTTTAAAATTGGATGATTTGGGTTTTTCATTGGGTCACAAATGTGATCTAACTCCACCTTATCACATCTGCAGACAGAAATGCAAAAACTCATATAAGGATAGTAAGCATATATGTCCTACCTAAGGAAGTCATTAAGACTATAATAGATGTTTCAATTACAATTAATACACACAAAGTGTTCAATGAAGGGGAGTGACACTTGCAACCTCCAGGTGGCTTAGTATCTGAAGTCTGCATTAATGTTCTGTTCTTCACACATGTATAGAGATATATATATAAAAAAAAGTAGTTTGAGACTGCCATATATGTATATGTATATAGTGGAGAAAAAAAACCCACACTCGAGGGCCAGGTTTTACTCAGCTGACAAAAACATCTGCTTTTCACATGAAGAAACTGTCCATGAGAACCTCTCCTTCGCTCGCCATAGCTGCCTCTAGCCTTCGTTGGTACTATGCTCCTTCGCACACTACAAGTACTATACAGTGTTCCCACTGAGGTGCTGCTCAGAGGCAAACATCTGCTTCCAAAGCTGCCAAATATAGTAGATCCATTTAAATATCAAGTCTTCCCATAGCCTACAATTTCCCAGATTTAGCCCATCCTGTGGCTACTTATCCTGAAGAAAGCTCTTTTTAAAAAAGGCTATAAATATTAAAAGCTGTATTAAGGGGAAACATAATTAAAGGCATGGAAATTCATGGTGATTTATCAAAGGCACTTCCAGGTGGAATTTTACTTTCTCATAAAACCTTAACTATTGCAACTTTGCTAAAAGTTTACAACTAATAAAAAACCCAAACATACAATTAAAAAACTGTTAAAGGCCAAGTTTGGTGCATACAGTTAGACTCAACACCTTCAGATAAGGCAAAACCCTAGTTTCAGTCATTTACAAATGAGAACTTGCTCCTTCTCCAAATATTGTTTCCTCCATGTGCAAATATAAGGTTATCTGCAGAAAAAAAATATTTTAGCTTTAACAGAAATAAATTAGTTTAACACAGAGGAAAACCAGTAAGTTTCACATGAAAAAATTGTTATTTTGGTAAGTAAAGATCACGGAGCACATGCAATTTTTACGTGGACTCAAGAATCTGCTCTAGGTTTATCCACTTGTCAATTCAATACATGATACACAGAATTCTTAGTAAACACCCTTTTAGATCTACCTGCAGTAAAAGAAGTAATTAAAATTAAATGAGAGTCCACCGGGCAATAGCCAGAAAGATTAATGCTAGAAGGAAAATGTAGTAATGTAAGCTTAAACTTATTTACAAGCTTCCACTTCTCTTCCTTTGATGTACTTGAATTGGTAAACTACTTCAACAGAAACTGTTACATTCAGTACTATAAAAAACTTCCAGGCACTAAAAATCACAAAATATTTAATTATGAATAGTTACTGTGTTATTTGTTCTTTGTCAGTTAAAATTTGTTGTTCCTTTTTCTTTCTCCCTCCCAGTCTCTTTTCTCAAATACATGACTTGAGCTAATCACAGAAAACTTAAATACTGTCAGTACTTATAGTTGATATTACCTTTTGCTTCAAGCTCCATTTTCTTTTTCTTTGCCCATATGTTATGGTAGTTTTCAGCCATCATCTCAGCCATAGCCTTAGGAAAACAGAGAGCTTAGTGATACATATTGTAATGGTTAACCCCCAAGAAGGACAATTTTCTGGTTGATATTAAATAACCAGTTGTGTTCTCTGGGAGGTTCAATACTTCAATTACATTGTAATGGTTCACTGAAAACAAGAGATTCTATTGAAAAATTACAATATAGAATTTGGGTAGGATATGCATAGGAATTAGGAACCTGTGCTCAAGAGAAAACTGTTAATACACAAAAGGAGGAACCACAAAGAGGAGTATAGTCTGGATAGAGCACTGGGGTGTCAGATGGGGACTTGACTCTCAAAACAATGCCAGCAAGAACCTCCTGAAGGCCCTGGTAAGGGGAAAAAAAGAGCAGCAAGCCAGAGGACTGAATCAAGATTGTTCCTGCTGGCTGTGCCACACTGACTATAACCCCATGGAAACAGCCTGCTTGAGGTGAATGCTCATAGGTGTAAGCACACTGTTAAAAACAACAACTATGTTTCCAGGGAGTCTACATACGTAGTCACTGGTTTTTGTTCAGCATTAGATTCTCCTCCAGTGTTTAAGTCAAATCATTCTAAAACCCAAACTCTTTCAGACTGGTAAACTAGAAGCTAGATCCCAAACTAAGCAAAACACAGACAAGCTCTCCAGTCTCTAACTAGTAGGAACTACTATTTCAACATGAAACAAATTTTCAAACCCATCTCGCCTGTCCTCTTGATGGTATACCCTCTAGATGTACACAGTGGTGGAATTTTCTGTAGATTTCACTTTTCACTTCTTTCACGAACCTTCTCCTCACCTTCAATAAGGGTTTTAAGTAACCACTATTTCTGAATATCACTTCTTTATTTGGGATAATACTCATGAAGTCAGGTAACAAATTTCAGCCATATCTTGGTTGTCTATTGAACAATTTCATAAAACTTTATCCAGTAGATACATTATTACACATATCTCTCCTGTATGGTAGATGCCTTCTATCATGCACGCTCTGGTCCTGGTGTTTTGATAATCTAGATTAGGACCTTTGAAGAAGGTAGTGTAGTCTGGGTTTTCCTTGCTTGGAAAGCAGGGTGCTACGAAGATGATCTCAGAGGAAGACCTAGCTACTCATGGAGCCAGGATGTAACCAGGTGACCACTTAAGAACATAATGAGAAGTATTTCCCAGATTTAAGAGTTTTAGACACAGTTATGATCTCTGCTAGCACAGTATATGCACAAGATGATGTAAACATTTAAATAGCATCAATTCTTATGTACTAGTTAAAAAAAAACAACAACCAAAACAAACAACTTGTTCAAAACCAACTAATTTTCCCCAGAAATCTAGGAAAAGGTTGAATAATCAACCCTGAACTACAACTTTAGTGATACTAATCATTAACAAGTTCAAAATTACATACAGGCCATTTTTAAAACTCAGATTTTATTAATACCTAACATGTTTGGATATTTCCTGAATGACAGTATCAGGACAATTAACACCTGAAATTTTATTTTGATTAAATTTGCTTAGCTTTTAAATAACATATTTTGAAGCTCGTTTCAAAGACAACCTCTCTTCATAATTAAGGAGAAGTGAATCATAAAGCTAAACAGCTCTGCTTTACAGCTGAAGGCTACAAAGGAGATAAAATTAATGACAAATGTTAGAGGGTAGAGCATAAAAGAGTAATCAAGGGAGTAATAGAAGTTCTAATGCCATTTCCTTTGTGGTTTGTGACAGGATGGTTACTTTTCTCTGGGTTTGGTTTACTGCATCATAATACTATGGTGATGTTCACATCAAGAGTTGTTTCATGACCATTAAACAAAGTCTGCACAGACTTTTAACTACACTGAGTCTATACAAAAGTTAAGTGACGTCATTATAATGAAGCTGTGCCATCAGTTTAATGTAAGGGTGTAATGATAGAAGTAGCGTTATTCAGTTATCAGTTTTATTAACTTTGGAATGATCAGCAATCTACTGAAAGTTTTAACTCAAATATGATAGTTAATTGGCAGCATATGGTTATTATTGTAAAGCTAGTCAGCGACCTACAACAGTTAGAAACATAAAAGTGGAAACTACGAGATAGGAGTCGAGGAGGGGAAATCCAGTGTGAGAATTTGAACAGAAGCACAGTATATTATATACTGTACAATTAGCTTTACCGCTGCTACTTGTTTGCTTGCACTATGACAGAGCTCAGCATGGGCAAATGTAACACTGTTCCAGGAGTTTTCTGTAGCCAGCTTTGAATGCCATGTTGCCATCACTAGACTGGTGCAAACACTTATGCTAATTAACTTTAAACTATCTAGCATATGTTGACATTATATTGTAAACACATTCACAGTAAATTAGTAGACTATAAAAACGAGTGTTATACTCCATCAAACACCATGAAAAACACCCTAACTTTCTAAAGATAGAAACATCATTTGTTTATCAACTAAAAAGTATTGTTCCAAACAACAACCTACTTATAGATCTGTCAAAATCCTACCCCCAAATTCCTCATTCTGTATTCTCATAATATTCACTGTAACAATAGTTCCTGATTCTTATTTCTTCAGGTTAAAAAAAAAAAAAAAAAAAAAAAAAAAAGAGCAATGATAACATGTTTTTGGGAAGATGGTGGAGAAATGAATAATAAATAGAAAAAAGCTGATGCTGCAAGCTCTCCTAAACAGGATTCTCTTCAAAATGAGAGATGTTTGCAAAGAAAGCTGGGAAAAAACAGTCCAGGACTAAAATGAGCCTTGAAGGTTTTTAACACAAACCTCGTTTTCTAAAGCAACTCTCTTTAAAAAAGTACCAAAGAGTAATGACAAAAAAGACCAAAAAAACACCCCAAACCCAAAATAAAGACCCAAACGACAGGAAACATTAGGCACAAAATTTGTTTAAGATAAAAAATTAAATTGTAAAGAAAGGGTAGGCATATTAAGTGTTTTTGACTTACATGTAAATCTCTGGAGAGGGTGACATTGCTCATGTCAATTGCTCGAGGAGTGTACCCGTGGGCTGTATCTACAGAGATCTGAATGACAAAGGGGCAAAACAGTGGAGTTACACAAGCATTCGATATGGAAACATGAACATTAACAAGACAGTTAAAGTAAGGAAAGAACTTAAGGGAAAAGTCACTTTATCTCTAGAGAGCAAAAGGAGCCTATACAACGCAACTGAAAACACATTAAGGGTGGTAAATTTAAGTGCAATTTAGGCAAAGGTCTAAATATTTTGTTCCCCAAGACAGCCATGATACAAATCACACTTATTCAAATGCAAATTTCACTTGAACTTCTTCAAGATTTGAAGTCATTGTGGATCAGGCTGTACTATAGTGTGTGTATTTTTTTCTCAGCAGATGAAATCTCAGACAATTCAGTTTAAGGTGAATTCAGGCAAAAATCAAACTTTGAATTTGGTTTTTTAACCCTATTTCTATATGTAGGAATAGATTCTACTAAACACATATCTTTTTTCCTTCTGTCTCTCCTCCCCACTCAGAAAATATCACCATTTTGTCATTCTTTCTTGCTACTGCTTACATTTGTCACAGGTTTGCTCATTACATTGACACAGATGTTTTGAAGAAGGATAAACAATGATGGAGACTCCCTGGCTAGCAAGCCACTGATGCAAGAAATAAGGCTACAAAAGGGGCATTGCTGGGCTTTCCTCTATGGATTCTGCTGTACCAAATACATGTCCCCCACAGGTACAACTTCTTTCAGAAGAACAGTGTCCAGAACCTTGATCCTATGTCTAATATTTTCCTAAGCATGTATATGACCATGTACCCTTGTCCAAAGGCCTCCTTCAAAAGGCATGTATTTTTAATAGAGAATAACACAAAGGACATAGAAGCAGCACCCAGTAAATAAATACTGATAAAGTATTGTTTTCTAAAGCAAATGGTGCAAGCATTGTTATATTAATATGGAGATCCTGATTAAATATACACCAAAATTTCTCAGCTGAACACCAGAAAATACTATGGGGGGTGTGTGTGTGTGTGATGACAGCACAACACATTTTAAACACAGGATAAGTATCACCATGATAGTGTACTCTGAAATACAGAAATAATTTAGGCATCAAACTCTTCTAGAAAAGTTAATTTCATTATAGTAGGGGAAGACTGTGACTTAGCTACAAAAGCTGTTTTCATATGTTGATATAATATGAATTTCAACTGTAAAGCTATTCATTCTAGTGAGCTCCTTATGCTTAAAGTATATATGAATATCTCTGTCAATGTATTCTTTGGGGATGGTATTATAAACACCCAAAAGTCAGGAAACTTGGAAGGCTATTATAATGTACAAACTACAACATGTAGTTTAGCCCAAGTGCTAAATCAAATCACTTGATATTCATTTTCTAGCGTTTACAGCGCGTGGAGAGGCAGGTTCAACTCATTTTTCACAGGCTTATCACCACTCACTCATGCAAATACTGCAGAGCTGTGTGGAGAGAAGAGGGAAAGGTTTTCCCCTCCATTTTATTTACCCCATTAGTTTGGCTCCATGTGTATCTGGGTGAATGGGAAAGAAAGAGATTTTCTCCCCTCTCCAGTTTAAATGCAAAGTATACAGCACTTGAAGAGAATATAGTGCCAATATTTCTCCATTTTGTCCTTAGAGTATTTTGATTTAGGAAAGCAATTCCAAAAGAAAAAACAAAACAAAACACACATTTTCAGAATTTTGGCTGTATACAAACATAAACTTTATGATGCATTGATGTTGGTATTAATTTTCCTTAAAAAAAGAAATAAAAATATTTTATATATGTACCTTTATTTGTTTCTTTACACACTTAAAGGCATTTGTAGCCACCAAATTCAAAAAAATAATAGACAAATCATATTAATACTCACTACTAACATGTAAGCACCTACTGATGTAAATAATTCCCCTAAATAACATAACTAACTTTTAATCAAGTGAAAAAATATATTCCTTTTGGTTTTGTTCAGATTTTTCTGAAAATGTTTATTAACGTACTACTTTGGAACAGGGAAAGTTCCAGCCTCAGTGACTAGAAATCTAAAAAAACCTTCAGAGTTGTAGAATAAATACTCTCACATATTTTTATCCTACAGGTTTATTTCACTGCTTGTAAAATCAAAGATTGTAGAGCATATTTTGCATATTTTTTTAATTTATTAAAAAATATTTTTAAAATAAGGTTTTAATAAAATGGCTCACTTGACTGGTTTGAGATATGCGACGTGTCCGATTATACAGTGCCATGGAATCTCCCTCCCGTGTTCTTTCAATTCGCCATCCCCATGCCAGCATAGTTTTTAGTGATTCTTTGATTGGCCATCGATAAATTTCTTTCTCCTAGAAGAATGCAGATGCAATAATTACCTTGGGTTTTATGTAGCTGTACAGAGCAAAAAATAACTATTGGGTATTTGCTTGGTTATACTGAGGTGCAAAGAAATGTACTGAAATCAGCCCTTACAGCCCAGGGATACTGCAAAGAAGCAAATAAATCTTATTAGATATTAATAGAAGTTTATTTATCATTTCAGAGGCAGGCAGAAAAATTCTGACCTTGCAGGAAGCTGATGATCACAGGGATAATTGCATTAATAGCATGCTCAGATATGAACTCAAACATTGAACAGTAATTGTCAGGACTAATGCAGTGTTTTGCCTGCTACACAAAACAAAAAAAGCCATAATAATAGAATCATAAAAATAGTCTATGTTGGAATGGACCTCTGGTCATCATCTGACTCAACCTTCTGTTGAGATCAGAGAAGCTAACCTAATTGGGCTATCAACAGTTATCAAGATCAGGTTATCTAGGGCTTGCCATGTCATGCCTTGAATATTTGCAGTGCAGGTGATTTCACCAATTCTCTGGAGAACCTATACCAATGTTTTAAGTTGTGAAGAAAAGAACGATTTCCAGAAAGCATTTCTGCTAAAGCAACATACACCCATTGCCTTTTGTCCAGTCACTGTGCATCTCTGTGAAGAGAATACATCCATCTTTTCTATAACTAGCATTTAGGTACTGGGAAATTGAGATTATATTCCCGTCAGCTTTCTCTTCTTTAAACTGAACAAACCCAGTTCCTTTAGCCTGGTTTCATTGATCAAGCCCTCCAGCCTTCTAACCATCTTCATGGCCCTCCGCTAGAGACCAGGCAAAGCCTAAACCCAAGTCCTCACTACACAAGTGAGCATTCCTGTATGACCTTACCGTAAAAATATACTGGCAATATGACATTTCAGTTTCACCATAAATTATGCCATATCAATTCGGCCATGAGAAAAAATAGCTCGAGTGGCCTATTTATTGTACAATAAAATCCTTCTATCTCTTTTTGAAATTTTCAGAAAGGCAACAATCACATGTTAGTTGACATACTCTAAATAAATTTTTTAAAAGTGCTGTAAACACAAGGTGATATTTTCATAGTGAATGAAGCAATGTGTCAATTACCCTAGATCAAGAATGAAATTCCTTACCTTTTCAGATAGCAACTTATATTGTTTCATTAATGGTTGCACTTTTGCAGATTCAGAATACGTTTCACCATATGTCCATCCATTGGCAAACTGAAAACAGTAATAATAAAAAAGGAAAAAATGAGGAAAAGCAAAAAAAAATATGAACATGACTATTTTGTTAGTAGAAAGGAACTGAGCTATGCTTCTGCAGAGCTGTTCTCTTAAAATTTCCTTTCCATTATTATTCTCAGTTTTCTTAACCAACACTTATATTATGCACACAGAATGTAATTATGTAGCATGCTATGTTTCTTAAAATTAATAATTTCACAGAGCTAACATTTCATTACATTTTTCTTCTAAATATATATAGAGAGCAAAATATGGTGCTATAGTTGAGGAACTATATTTTTAACACTGGATACACAAATTGAATAAAGGAATACAAATCGTAAGACACCCTAAGAGGTGTTTTTCTTAAACAATTGAAATAATTGAAATTTCAAGTCAAGAAAACCCTTAAACAATTAGCAAGTATATTTAATCAAAAGTCAACAAAAAAAAACCCAACGAAATGATGAAACACTGTTTTGAAACTCATGTGCACTTACAGAATCTTCCCCCAAATGCACTTTAAGAAAGGAGTTTATTTCTTACCTACATACAGATGTGTAGCACTATGAAAAATAATAATGTTCAGAGCAAAATATTTTAAAGATGAAATGTATTCAAATAAAAATCTGGTTTTGCTTTAACAGGAATATGATTTTACCTTTTCCATTGACCATTTGTCGTGAGAGTGTTCTGCATATTTGTTAATGAAATATTCTAGCTTTTCAGGGATTGTAATGCTGAAAGTGAAGAGAAAAATAGCCATTATATAACACATACATGCTAAACTGTGAATGCTTTTGTTTTGAAGAATACTTTCAAATAAATAATTAGTAGTGCACACATCCATTCAAAGCATCCTACTATGCTCTGTTTCGTCACATAGAGTTTGCTCCAAACCCTAGTTAAATCAAGAAAAAGCTTGAGGTATTTAATGGCCACTGAATGAGAATCACAGCTGTTGTAGCTACTTTACTTCTTCAACATACATGCGCAAGGAAAAATCAATAATGACACCAAGCACTCATGCTTTTTGTCATGTATTTCTATTACTAACATCCATTTTCTTAAGATTAAAGATATAACTGTGACCCATAGTTTCTGAAACACAGTGGTAACTTACTGCACGTTTATTATAAACTAAATGTGCTAACAGCCCTTTTTGAAACATGTAATCTATTTTATATATTCCTATAATTTTTATTATATGCTTGAAGCACCATAACTTACAACAATCCGAAGTTATATGCTAAAGGCTTTATTTTACAACAATCCAGTGAATATCAAAAATACTAAAATCCTTATTAAAAGTAGAAAAAGAACCCACAAATAAATACACTAGCCCTTAAACAGGTATATAAGACAATGCAGAAGTTACAGTTGTGTAAGCAGTAAAGGAAAAGCAGCTATCCTTAACTGTCAAACAAGCACTACAGACAGAATCCTCTTCCAAAAATGATTTATCAAATATCAGTCTTTTTCTGCATCTGCATTCCTACAAATGAAAGAGGATAATTGCTTCTTGATAACTTATGAAATAGCAAAACCTTTCCTCTTAAGACTAAGAATTTTGGCAGCAAAAGTGCTACAGTGCCATCTACTGCAGAGCAGAAGTCTGTTTTTTCATCTCAGTCAGAGTAGGGGAAAAAGCAAAAATGTAAAACATTATGTCAGAGTAACAGTTTGCAAGAGCCTAACCACACACAAAGGTCAAAAAATATTCATCCAGCATGGTCATCGGCTTTTTTATTGTTTGGAACCATGCATTTTGAGGGGAACTCTACTAATGGTATAACACTTTGAATAATTTGAGAAACGCAGTAAGTTGACAGGTACATTAAGGTCTTATCTATAGCTTCAAATAAATAGGTCTAGGACTAGTGAGCAATGCAATGCAGGATTTGCATGTTAAAACAATATAGGATTAGTTGGAAGTGACATTGATAAAAGCAGTGCTTTCTTTGTCTTGAATCATCACAGAATTGTTGACTCCTATGACAATGAGCTGACTGATGATTTAGGTAATGTTGAGTGATATTTTCTGAGTTTTTCCAATATATTCTGGCTATAGATAATTTTCCTCTGAAATTACATCATATAAAGCCATCTTCGATTAGCTAAATGACAGTATAATATGCTTACTAAATCTTGTTAAATCTTCATATATCTTAAAAACATCTTAGAAAAATGAATTTTAATAATGATGTGATTTATATATTACAGTCTAGATTACGGCTTTTACTACCCTATTTTGATGTGCATACAAGTATAAGCATGCTGTAATCAAGGTATCAATCTACTGGTGGCATTCAGTGTTCTGAATGTTAATACAGACAGAAAGCTCACAAAGGCGGTCGAAGCACATCTTAGAAGTGACATTTTTCAAGATATAGTGCATAACCACACTGCAGTAAGATTACTCTATACAAAGGAGAATGGGGTAGTGGTTGTAGTCAAAAACCAGGGCACAAAAATCCCATTCAGATATATGTTTTGTCTGGCTAACGTACTTAAAAAAGCATTGCCAGAGTCTGACTGCCTAGAAAGAACGAAGATCTTTCTGCCCAGTTCCCCATTATTCATAGTAGAAAGAGATCCTATGAACATACAATTATCATAATTCTCTGCAGGTACATTGTCATTCACATACACTGGCATTAGTGTCTTGGAACATGTTAATGACAGGGATGATGTAGACTAATCTATTTTTCCTACTTCTAAAACCATGGTGGTTTGCAGCAGACATACAATGAAACTCGACAGTTTCATCTTCAGGATGAAAATGTATTAGAAATGTTCTAGGCTGATCAAGAAATTAGTTATGTAACTGGATATGTATCACTTTATATGATTTAAAATTAATACATAAATAAAAATTAAAAACATAAAGGCCTCCATTCTATCTAGAAGAAAAGAACAAAAGCTGTAAGTTTACATCATACCCAACAGACTCCAATCCCCCTCTTTTACACATTCGTGTTCAAAAAAACTAGTTCCAACAAAATAAGTCCTTACTTTGATGTATCAACAGGTTGAGGATTAAAATTCCCATCTGAATCCATTGAAGATTGTTTTTCCATCATATTGACATAATTTGATTCCATGTAGTCTGGAGGTAAGGCCCCTGCAACTGCGCTCAAACAAGGCAAAGCCAGTTTGAACAGTTCTTGTTCATATTTCTGTGGAATATACAGGGAAGAGAAAGTGAGTAGTGCATGGAAGGTACCCACCTCACTGCTAAAACTGGTACAGCTATACGTGAAACCGAGCAGCCACAGAATGGCCTTCTTACTCAGTGTAAAACTGAATTTTTGCTCTGAAATTAAAAGAAAGTGACTGTCCAAAGCATATTATACACTATAGCTAAAGCTAGGATCAAGTCTTGCTCTTGCTGAAGGAAGACGTATTCACTTCACTGGCAGCAACAGCAGGCATTTTTCAGACGAAATAAAGAAGAGAACATAGCAAAGGAATATGCACAGCATTTCTAAACACCTAGACTTGAAACAAAACTCATGATATTTTAAGCAGGTTGGTTAAAACTGCTCACAGAATGAACAATACAACCAAGGTGCATAATTAAACTTCTGTTCAACATAGAATGGATTTGAGGGTGATGAAACTACGACTGCTAAGAAAAGGACTATGGTCTTGGTTTATGGGAGACTACTGTGTGAAATAGAAAAGTGCAGCTTTCAGTCACCTGCAGACACTTGAATCTGGTTTTAGAGCTCTGAAGTGTAGCTGACCTTCAGAGATACACCTCAAGATTACTTCAATAGCTATATATATATATATATATATATATATTAATGAGCAGACAAAATTATATACCTATGTTAAAGCAGATGCTATAACAGGAAGATTTAAATGTTGATAAAAGCTGGGTAAAAATGACAGCTTAAAGAAGAAAGGTTACACAGTAAGGCTTTTACAGTAGTGGATGGATATTAAAATGAATTACCTTTTGAGATAAAGCATCAAAAATACCCCAGAACAACTTTCTGGATAAATGAAGCTCTTCTTCTGAGGCAGCACCAAAGTTACCCCATCCACCTGGCAAACAATAATACTTCCAGCATCTTTCAAAATGATTTGTCAGCAACTAAAACAGAACATATTTTGAAAGCAAATAAATACAACTGTTGACGTTCTTCCATTCTGGCACTCAATCGTTACACAGACACTGCCAGAAAAATGTCTAACCTTTATCGCGATCCCATGTTGTGTATCTATTCTTTGAAGTATTGGTAGATATACACACAGAATGAGCAGTTCTTGCTTTTAAACATTAGTGGCATATGCAAAAAGCATGTGACAGAATAATTTTCCCCAGCACCACAAGAACTCTGACATCTCAGCTGAAGACAAGAAATCACTTCCATCTGTGTGCCGCTATTCCAAACACTGCTGTATGGTGGGCAAAATAGTAGAACCACGATTTCACCTAATTCCCAATTATTATTTACGTGTCTGAGATCTATTCAACGATAACTCCCAAAGTGACTTATCTCTTCTGTGAGTTGTAAAACTGGCTATCAGTCTGCCCTCCTGCCCTCTATTACAACTGGCAGAGGAGCTTTTATTTCAAGGATACTTTCCTCCTCAGTGGTTACCAGATTCCAGATTATCAGGAATTCAAATGGTGCAAGGCCCTGCTGCTGGGTATTTGCCAAACTAAAACATCACAAATTTTGCACTTAATGTGTCCTCTGTGTCCCCTGTGTCCCTGAGTCACAGACAAGAGGAAAAATTAGTTGTACATCTGTCAATAAAGGCAATCCCAAACAAAAAAATTCTGGCAATAATGAGGTATGAAAAACTAGTCCTACTCAGGAGCAGATTTCCCTAAGACACATAATGATCTTTCTAAAAAATTTAGCTAGAATTTTAATTCAGAGTTTAACAGTTCCTCAGCGAAAAAGAGATTTGTTTCAACATCACTTTGCAAAGCATGTTGGCAAAATATTACAAGTCACAGTCATTAAAGAGCTGACAGAATTCCCTTTTTTCCAGTCAGAACAAATGCCAAGAAGGAAAAGCACAGACAGTCATAACATAAATGTGCAGAAATACAAGTATTAAAAAAAAAAAAAAGTCTTGATGTTTAGAAGTGAGGATTTTGATAACCAAAAATGTAACCTCAATACTATGCAGTTCTGTTATACTTTTCATGGATCAAAGAAAAAGATCTTCAGATTTAAATGGTATACTATTATTTACTATTTAAATTTTTGGATTATTAAAGATAAAAGGGAGAGAACGTACATGTGTATATAATGTAAAAAGACAGATGTTTTATTATTCATGTAGAAACACAGGAGTCTCAGAAATATGGACTCTAAGAGTCTGATACGTATTTGAAAATGTTTTCTTCTAAAGAGATACTATTGCACAATGGCCAGACTTCAGGTTTGCTTTTGGACACCATGTGAATGCTAATATATATATATGTATATGTTTTTTAAATCTAGCCAAGAGTAAAGGCAGGTTTACTCTTAGAGAAGTCCCTGATGAAGCACTGATTATGATTTAAGAGGAAATAAAAACAAGGCAGCCCTTTTCTGGAATGTTCACACCAAATTATACAGTAAAATCATCACAGATTTGACTTCACATGCTGCCTAAACAGGTAATTTTTAATTCCAGAAACGAGCAAAGGTATTCACAGTAGAAAGCTCTCTCTTCTGATCTAGCCTTCAACATTTCCTTCTCTCTTCCCATCAAAATTACATTTTCAGATGCACGATTAACTTGTAGCTGTCTCTTTAGACTACTATAACCTGTTTGCTAGCACAAGCCCATAAGGAATATGCACAGTACTTTAAAATCAGAAATACTTTAGTAGATATAAGTAGGAGTCCCTTGTTAAATCACTGAAAATCAGTTTACTGTCAGTGAAACCTTTGAAAAGTTAACTTTCCTCAGAAACTCCTATTACTGTTTAGGTGTCAATGGACAAAACCATTTGCCCATGCTAATACCATGGTTCAATTTGTATCTACATTCTCCTAAAGCTTGAGTCGCCAAAAGGATCTAATTATTTCCTCCCTGTCCAGTTCAGCAATACGGGAAAGTCTGCAGTCATGACCCTCAGGATGAAAAAAACTGCTGTTCTAGATGAACAGATCTCAGAGAGCTGGGCTTCCTCTTTCTTCCCCAAAAAAAACTGAAGGACCATAGCCACGCAGGGAGCACCAGGTTACTATTTGGTTTTTGCAGGACATAAAATGTCATCATGCATTGAAAGGGGACCTAAATTATCAACTGCTTTTCTCACACATTGGCACTGCAGAATGGCTGCTCTGGCATCTTTAGTTTGATTGAGCACTTCTTGCGGGGGAACAACCAAATTATGAAGTCCTTGGCAGGACAAAGATCATGCAGCAGGTCATGGCTTTGAGACTAATGATTTAAATACCTCATCTGAGGCCAGAGACCATAACCTGGCTAGTTTAAGCCTGTGTACTTCTGACATGTATTTTTGCAAAGAAATCACATGTAAAATGCAATTAATCCTGACACATGGCTTTAAAAGCAGAAAGAAATATTAAATAAGAAAAGATTAAATATCTAATTCAAAGTTGTGGTCGTAAAGGATTAAAAAGGACTGCTGAAAAACAGCAGTAAGGTAAGGTGGGAGATGGTACATTTCTTAGTACTGTTGATGAAATCTGAGGAATCTTTAAGGAAGGTGTCATCTCAAGAAAGGAAAAACCACATTTTTCTTGTGCATTAGGAATCAGAATCAAAAGATATGGAGAAATCTTTGGGGGCTGAAAACTAAATGAAAGATTATTAATAACCATGTACTACTTAGATTTCCAAGCACAAACCCCAGAAAAAGAGTCCCTTTTCCAAGAGCAGGGAAAACCAACACAGAAGGCAGAAGTAAGGGTACATACAATTGCTATCTTTCTCTGTACTCTGGATGCTGCCCCAACCCCTAAAGGTTTTACTATTCTGTTTCCACATAGGCTTAAAACAAAAGAGGTAATTAAAGGAGAAGCAAACATTAGACAAGGACTTCATAATTCTATATGGATGAATAGAAATAGACTGAATTCCTCCTGAAGTGTGGAGATAAGGTAACAAAAAAGACAGAGAATAATCTCCATGCAAATATTTTCTGTTGCATTTTGTTACGAGGAATTCTGTTGAATATTAAAATGTACTTTTACCTTGAGAGGCATCTTTGCATGTTCATTTAAAAGAGGAACATCAAATACTAATCTTCTCAGCAAATGCTGCATCATGGAAGGCCGCAACTGCCTAAAAGCCGACAAAGCATTTCAAAAGGATGTACCAGCATAGTTTCATGTAAATACTTACTAAATACACTACAGCAACCTGTCAGTTCTGTGCCATTAAAATTCTTCAGATTTGCAAAGTAATAGGCTATTGGCTTGAGGCATGAAAAAAATGTGTCCAAAGCAAGTAAGTGCATACTAATGAAAACCTTCTGATCAAGCTGTAAATCAAACACTTTAAAGAAGCTAAGAAAATATCTAACCTATAGACAGAGAAAATCAGGAGAAAAAAAATACTAAATGTTGATATTCTGTATTATGATCACCATGGCCATGAGAAAAGGCTATAATCATTTCTTGTAATATATCTCAATGGCTTTTAAAAATATCATAGAAACTAATCAAGACCTAAGAACACTAACTCTTTGGATGTACTGAACAAGACATGCAGTAGGCGCCAACTGGAAGGACAGAAGAAATAGGTATAGCATATATGTTAGAATTGCATGGACATTAAACCTTTCCGGATAAATAGCAAACACTGGTCCATTTTATTGGTTCTTTTCTTATCAAGGTTATATATATATTAAAATATATATATATATATATATATATATAATGTTCAATGGGATATACTTTAGCAAGAAATGTTATACAGTACTTTTTTACAGTACTGTAATATAAATGTCTGTCATTTCTGAACACATTTCCATATCATGCAAAATAAAAAATATGGTGATATATTCTAAAAAACTCTGGTGATTTGAAAGCCTAAATGTTAATGACTTTTAATTAGAAATTAAATCCATAAGTGCCTAGTCAACTTCTGATAATTAAGCCTGAAGGCTTATTAAAAAAGTGGATAGTAATCAGCTGGTTTTGAAACTGCATATACCCAGACAAAATTTGTCCTGTAGGTGTCAATATACTAGTCATTGATTAGGATTTCAACTGTAACACAATATAAACAAATATCTACACACAATTAAACAAGCATCTACATAGAGCTGTATAATCTACTGATCATCAACAATACTGCCAATCTCAACAGCAAAAAGTATTTAAATGCTACTTCAGTGTATGTATAATTCCACATTTCCATGGCTTTGCCTTTTTGCAGTAAATTCTCCTAGTTAAATGCCAAGGTTTTAATTTAAATAATTCAGTGATGGCAAAATAACTGGAGGACTGCATATGAGTGATTAATAAAGCTGCAAATTGAATACAGCATATTTAAAAATATCACAATCATCTGTCAGAATAAAAAAATCTTAATTATGCCACTGGTGGCATAGTTCTGCATTCCTGTATTATGAATATCGTAGGTTATCAGTTAGCATTCCTGTACAGCCAGGCGTATTTTCTTACCCACAGATAGACAGCAAACACTCTTCAATAGAATCCCGCTGAGCTTTGGTAAGAGAGCATCCCTTTGAGAGTCTGTACACAGTATGTAATAAGGAATCGATGAGGGAAGCGTGATGCTCTGTGCCAGCAAAGAGAGGAGCACATCTGGTCAACAGAGGCAAGACTGCTGTGCAAAGGTATCGATTCAGAGCCAAAGCCATATCTGTGGCACTTAAAGCAGCCTATGAATTAAACGAGACAGAAATTAGATTTGATTCATCAGTGTTGTTACAAATGAAAATAACTTGCTTGTTTTTCTTTTATTAATAGTTATAAAGAGGGACATTTCCAAAAGACACCAGTGAGGATTTGGTACCTGCTGGAAACTTGATGCCTAGCTTCTTTTCCTGCTTCTCAAGTCTCACAGAAAGCTTTTGGTTTGGTTTGGTTTTAATGAACAAAAACATAAACACTAAAGGTAGCCATTCAAAAACAAAAAAATTTTCAAGACTATATTTAAAGAGTGTCATACTGCTTAACAGAACACTCCAAAATCAGGTAATACCAGTCATGTCTGCATTGACAAAACTCAGTATGTTTCTGTGTTACTATCAAGCCCAAGTTCCAAGTGAGGAAAAAAACCTCACCTGGTCTTTCTTAAACAAAAACATAATTATTTTAAGAAAAATGTTGACATAAAATGTCAAATAGGGAAATCAAAGTCCCTGTCTTAGCCCACGTACAATTCTGGATCCAGCCAGCTAAGAACAGTAAGATAGAAATAAGACTCGCAGCAAAAAGGCAGCAATTTTGAAGAGGTACTAAAAAATAATTTAGTGATTTCCTAAATAACAATGTAGGTGTCCCTAACAAATGCATGAAGATGAACACCTTCTGTATATCTCTGGGAAGAGGCTCACAGTTACATGCTTCATTGGCAGATTATCTGATTTTGATTCCATAGCACAAGCTCAGAAAGTCTCCCAGGGAAAGGTACTGCATCTCTTATGAATACAGTTATCAACGGGACCTACTATAAAGTGAGCATCATTCTGGAGAGTGTTTCTTCACTGTTCTTCCAATATTCTCAAAGCTCAGCAGCAACAGACAGCTCATCCAGCATTTGAGAAATGCAGAAGACAATATGAAGTAATAAAAAACGTGGTTTTGAGGGATGAAAAATGCTGCAGCATTCAGTAAGATAATGGAACCAAAATAACAACAGAGAAATGCTTACTGTATCTAAAGAAGCAGCAGCACGAAGATCTGGCAGAAAGCCAACCTCAAGAAGGTGTAGAAGAAAATCCTGGTCCTCAATTCCATAGACCCTGTCAAGGAACAAAACCATGGCTGCCTTGTGATCTGGGCAAAACCCCGCAGACATGTCAGGTTCCACCACAGTACCATCTAAAAGGAAGAAATAAGACTTCAATGACAAGGATAATCCTTCACCAGCAGACTAATCAGTCATGCTACTACTTGTCAGAGGCTTTGAGTCTCTTTTAGTATCTAAGCATCTTCCCCATGGTTTTGTTACACAAACGCAACACATCTGTAGTTAACGGAAAAGGAATGCATAAGGCAAATTCTACCCAGATAGACTTCCATACATGCTTTTCTGTTCATGCTTTGTGTACTATGGGACTATTATCAGTTGATATTCTAATGGTAAGTACCCAAAACATACTAATTCATCTACAGAACTACCTAGTTCTTAGAAAATGGAGACAGAAAGTAAAAAATACAATTATTCTACAACACCCCAGGACTGCAGCAGTGGTGAACATATCTGAAATGCGTAACAATGACTTAAGATTCTGCTAAAAAGTCCTTTGTATCTGCAAACTCCTAGAATATCTGAAAGGAATTCATTGAAGTAGTTTTAAATTTTGATACATTTGCAAAACCAAATAAACAATATTGTATCCATAAGCTGTATTCTGTGCCATTGAGACATCACCTATAGATCCATCACTATTTGGAACAGAAATAAATAACGGTGTAATAGAAAGATTGATCTTTTTATCTCTTCTACTGTAACCTGTTGGGCATTCTTGTGCTCTAAGTCCCTAGAAAATCCATGTTGCAATTATAATGTTTTCTTTCCAGATACCCAAAAAGCCAGATGTAATTCCTTTCTCTTTTTTATTGATGCTCACATGGCTCCAAATATCACAATCAATTCTATGTAGGCAGAAAACACAAAGAAATGTGTTTTACATCTGTATGTCACACCTATAACTTCACCCTAGTTGCTAAACAACTCTGGGGTCTTAGTAAGATCACTAGAAACAATTGATAGGGTTAGAACAGCAAAAGCTAAGGATTATGCCAGCAAGAAAAGAGACTGAAAATTTTTAAAATGTTTTAGAAAAATAGAAAGTATACATTTTTTAATTTATTCTTAAAGTTGTAATAGGTTTTTATGATTTGATTTAAATGATTAGGATTTACATCAGTGATCTAAATGTACACAGAATTACTGTCCATAGCATGCAGAAAAACATGTATCAAGGACACTTGATTTCTCTTCTAATTCACGTAACAGTTTAATTTGCAAAACTGTTTTTAAATACTGAGAGAAGTATGAGTATCAGTATGTCATTAAATTACAAAACATAACAACAGGATGGAGAAAAAGAAGTAGAATAATCACCTTACCTTTAGCTATGGTTGGCATGTGGAAAGGAATACTAATTACTCCCACCAAGTCTTCCAGTGGAATCAAAGACCTTAGAATTGATCTGATTCTAATGGCTTCGCCTTTGCCAGCATGGATTAGCTAAGGAAAAGACAAACAAAGAATTAACAAGGTCTTTGTTTCATCTTCTATACGTGTCCATGTTCTGGAAACTTCCTGAACCACGGATACACAAGAATGACTGCTCTCAAAATCACAATATAATTAATAATGCAAATTTTACATAATCTCTATCTGTTTGTGTATCTTGGATGCAAACATGCGAAGTCTAGAAAACTGTATGTTTGGTTATTATATAAGACTAAGCCCAGTTTCAGAATGGAATGTCAGGTAAAATAGGTGAACAAAGCATTAAAATGTAGCACATGGAGGGAAGGAAGGGGAGAAGAAGTAAAAGCAGATTTTCAGATGAAAAAAGCCAGTTTTTCTGTCCTGGCCAACCACCACCGCTGTCAGGTATCCCAGTTGTTTTAGTTTTATATTTAAAAAGGCAGCAAGACAGGGAGAAAACAAGACAATTGTTTTATTCAGACAAAATAGATATTCATGCACAGGCCTTATTACATAGATCTCTCTCTCTTTTCTCAAATTATTGATCTCTGCACAAAATCTGATACTTACCTACATGAATTAGGGCACATTTCAGGGTGAAATGAGAAACTATGCATACCTAAGAACTTGTGAAGAACAGGAAGGTATTGTGAATCGCAAACAATATTTTCACAGTTTCAGTTCCTTAGGAACTAAGTAGCAAGGGCTTGGTTTTTATAGCTTGTCTAACTCTTTGCATTTAATGCCTGAAATAGTGCCATCATACCTTTGAGAAGGTTTGTCAGTATGTTTTAAAAGGATGCCCTGTAATATTTACTCTTTTAGATGCAATTTAAAAAACCTGTTTAAATAAGTACATGAAGAGAGTAAAACCATGGTTTTAAAAAAATAAATCACTCTACACCATCCCAATAAATAGGGAAATTTGAGGAGTTTGATTGTCATAATGGCCAATCAAACAATATTCATGACAGAATGCTGTTGAAGACCAGCCGCAGGGAACTATAATAAGAAAAGCAATGGAATAATTCTTTTAAAAAGGACAGCTTCTGAATAGTCCACAGAAATTTCTTGCCAGTTTGCAGATTAACACATTATGTACATTAAGATACTGTGTAGCCATACCACTGCTTTAATACCTGATAACCTTACTGTGAAAAAGCCACACAGCAAACCCATCAATAAGTAGAACAACTACGACTTTACTTTCCAGTGCATGAAGACTTAAAACTTACATGCATTTCAGGGGCACAACGTCCTAAGAGATCAATCAAGGCAGCATAAAAGGTCATGATTGCATTTCCCATGTGAATAGTGTCATCTTCTTGTTCTTCCATTTCACTGAAATTAGTTAAATGTTAAAACGATTAAAAGATGAAAAAAAAATGCAACAAAGTTTTTACATCAGCAATAATGAAAACCTGCTCATAGGTGTAACAGCTTACATATAGTGGCTTCCTGTTAGCTAGCAGACTTCTAGCAGACTAACAGACTGGAATTTGTCCCTAAAAGACTGTAGTGCCACCTGCATTGTTACCATTTATCTACCTCATTTTGCATCAGGAGATTGACTATTAACTGACTGACAAAGAACAAACAGAATTCCAAAGAGGATTTTATATTTAGAGAAAGTTACTTAAATTGACAGTGCAGAGGATGCACCGTTTGGGAGAAGACAAATCTCTACCCTCCACAGAATCCAAGGAAGAATCCAGATGATAATCCGCATGTTAAAACAAACAAGTCATTTAATGACTAAGATTATAGAACAAATTAATAAAAATTATGGCAACATAAGCAATTCCACTGCACCTACAGGGTTTTACTAGATCCATTACTTGGAGAAGGCCCATCCCTTGTTGGATCTTCTGCTATTTGTATCGCTTCCTCCATGGCAGCAAGTAACCCATTGCCTCCTTCTCCTCTTAGAGCAGGACCAAAACATTCAGGTCGACGGATAAGCAGTCTGACTACAACATTAGCATTTTCCTCCACACTCTCTCCTACCACACAGAATAAACATCAAAATTTAAAACTATATCAAAAAGACTTCTGAAATATAATCAGAAAAAGGTACACAAAAGTGCAGAATGTATGCATCAGTAGATACTTTTAACTACAAAACAGTTTAAATATCTTGAGAAAGTTACATAAATGCACAAACTCTATTATTGTAATAAAAGCTATGAATAAAATGTGATTTAAATCAAAATGAAATACAGCCAAAGAAGCAACTATATAGTAAAGGCTGTTTAAAACATCACTGAAGCTACTGATTTTTAGTAAAGACTCACAGTCAAGCGAGAGAGTTAATGATGGGACCAGTTTGGCTGTTACACACTAAAACTGGACTATAAATCATCATCAGAAGATGGGAGTTTGTCTCTATGTCTAGCATGAGCTTTATCACAAAAAAAAAAAAAAATAAAAAAAAAAAAATTAGGAATATCTGCTCTACTTCCAAAGGAAATGAGAGAATTTCAAAGACTAAAGATGCATCTAAAAAAATGGGGCATAGTCTCATAGGTCCCCTATATGATTTGTGAAATGGGCATCTCAGTTACTGCATGACTTGCATAATTCTACTCTTTCTGTAAATTGTCCTTTAAAACTACGGTAACTTATCAAGTTGGCTTATATTACTATTTTAAATTACAAACTTATTAGAGGAAGTTAAAAAATATATAGACTTCTACTCTACCATTGCAAAAAACAGCAAAACGAAGAAAATCCAAATATCGCTCTCCTTCAACTGGATTCCATCCAATGTCTGGGTAGCCTTTAGAAATCAACAAAGGACAACTCTGCAATCCACATCCAGCCAAGTAGCGAACCACCTAAAAGCAAGGTAAGATGAAAAAGATATTAATTGTAAAAAGGGAGAGAAGTGCAGTTTCAAAGGGAAGTATCCTCATGGGTTGTCTCGGATCTGGTGTCCACATTCTATCATTCCCGACCAAACCATATCATTCTTTGGGCACAAAAGAGCAGCAACCTCTTTCTTAGTTCACGGTCCCAGTCTTTACCTACTTCTGCCATGAACTGCAAGACCTTACTTATCTCAATTCCATTTCCCCCTCTCTCTAAATCACCACTTTGCTCTCTCTATCTCATTTCTCTTGCAATCCTGAGCATTACAAATGATTCAGTTTTCTAATATTCCGCAACTACACACTATCCATATTTGAAATCACATCTTCTAATTTAACTCACAGGTCTACTCTCTAATTTTAACCTTTCTGTTTCATTTGACTTTTTTCTTCCTTTCTTTTTAAACACACAGCAGTAACACTCCCTGTAATTCAACCCTATAGTCTCAATATTAGTTTTCAGTTTTCCCTCTCCTTTCTGAATTATTAGAATTTTAAGCATAGCCTTTAACCTGTTCAGACAGCTTCTTTTTGTTGAGCATTTTTAAGAACAGTAAGTCTGAAAATGTCCTTTTAAACAGACATGGTCCATCTTCCTATTCCAGGAAGGGATCATCTATGCTTATATTACTCCTGACAGACGCTTTCATATGAAATTGGACAATGTATTACACTCTCACTTTTCATTAGAAAGCATTTTTTAATGTCTATCCTGCATCTCTCTTTCCATTATTTAAGCTGCCTTTCTTAACCACTACTGACATCGCAACCATTATTCTATTCCTTCTTGCAGCAGTAATTTATATATTCCACACAAATATCGCATGCTCTTTTGAGTTTTTTATTCTTCAATCTAATTAATCCCAATTCCTTCAATCTTTTCTAAAGCAGGTTTAAATGTTAGGAAAAAATACAGATAGATATAGATAGATATCTCTATGAAAATCTGTCATATATTTTAACAAATTGTCACAAGGCTTCTTGTATTCCCTATTGCATTATGCCACCACTGCATATCACCATCAAGACGGAAAAGCAAAGGAAGATTTTAGCATTGAAGTTCTGTTGGGTATGGACTCCACTATTCTTAAAGCAAGAGCTGCCCTTGAGGCAATTCCTTTTGGCTACACCCGTGTGTAATAACCATAAACTCAGTTTAACTATCCAGACCACCAGTAGAAAGAACAAACAATCAGATCCTGATACCCTTCCTTTGAATGGTACCTAAAACTCCTGCACAATTCTTATAATCTTCCCAGGAAACAGGAATTTTGCCCTCTCTACAGGGGGGAAAAAAAAAAAAAAAAAAAAAAGTTTTATAAAGAAGCTACCAACCTTCTCCAGATCAGGCTCCCTTAAAGCTAATGCAAGTTCATTGTTATCCATCACAGAGGCTGCTGCAACATCTAAAGGAGTTGATCCTCGCATAGAAGGAGAGGCTGTTAAAATAACATTTAGTTTCAACACCAACTTAATAAAACCCAACAAATTCATACCATATAAATTAACATTTTTATTTAAATACATTTTGTCATTAGTTAGCACATGATTACAAGTATATCATTTATACTACTCAGTTTATAATAAATCATCATGCACTTGCATGAAATTTGACACTGATATGAAATCAACATACAATGTAGATGTTCAAGTTAGAAACAGCTTTCCTTATACATTCCTATTGTCATCACATACTTTGTTTTAAGATCTCATTCTTTCTAATTTTCCTGACACAACTTTGCTCTGAGGAAAAGGTAGCAGAAATTTTGTATCTAAATCACTGACATTTTGTGAAATGTATTGAAACAGAAAATATTTTTAAGCTTTAAAATATAAGATTATATGTTATTTCTTTAAAAAATGGCAGTCATTATAGTGTTAGAAAAAGTTAAGGTTTTCATAATAACACTTCAAAAGCATTTGATTTGAGCACTTTCTGTCCAAAAAGATTTTTAGCTTATGCTTCTGTACTGTACCTATGTATTAATAAGGACTTTGTGATCATGAAAAAAAATACTATGATGTTTCTAAATAATTATATATTCTCAATTACAAGTACTAAATTAAATAAAGGATAAATGTACCTCCTCTATAACACTTCAGCCTAGAAAGAAAGGTTAGCATTTTAAGAAAATTTTAAGGTTCATTTCTGGCCATCTATACATGCATACCCAAGCAAATAAGCTCTGAGTTTCTCCCACTGCCACAGGTGTGTACTGAACACACTACAGAAGAAAGTGCAGCGGAGTAAGCTTAAGCAGTGAGAAGTAAGCCCTAATGAAATTCTGTTAACACTTATTTATGATTTTCTATGTCACAATCACGATTTTAATCTGTTCCTTAAAATGCACAACTAAACACCAACTCTCTCAAGGTCCAGGCACATACAAAAAGTGTATACTAAATTACCTCAACGCTACTGTCAGGGGTGTGTTTGGAGTTAGGAATACAGTTAATGAAGATATTTTTGCACTGGGTAAAGGAGAAACTTCAACCAAAACAGAGGGATGCAGAAAAACAGAGGTAGTTTTATATATACATAAATCAGCAGAAAATTTTAACAATTTTTGTTTTGGTTTAGAATTATAAAAGCCACATGCTGATTACTTACCAAGGCCAACACTGCTGTTTTCTAATAAATAGCTAAGATGATCAAACATAGCTTTTTGATTCTGCCTGCTGATGCGGCAAAAATAACACAGGAAACGACAGCAGTTTGCCACCATCTTTGGAAAAGTGATTTCCTAAGAAGCAAATAAAAACAGACTGAAGCTAAACCTCTGGAACAGACATAAAACTTGCAAAAGATCATTTATGTAACAGCCCTTTAACACACTAATATTTATGCATTGTATTCATCGCAATGGCATGAAGTTAACTGTTTAGGTTTCACCCTGGAATCAACAGGGCTTTCTCAGCAAGTAAATCACTCCTTTAGCCCCAAAGATCAAGGTATAAGCTTGAAAAAGAACTGGGATCACCCATAGATTCTACATTCAAACATAAAAGACTGTGAATGGTCAGATTCACAGAGTAATACTGCATCAATTTTTCATTAGTTTCTAAATAATCTCCCCTTTAAAATCAAGCAAGCATATAAAACGCTATTTGTAGGGGTTTTTTATTAAAGCATCTGAAATTACAATGCTAACTATATTTTCCTCCAGAACCAAAGGACAGATTCTTCTAAAAACTTAGTCAACTATTGTACTAATGGAAATCAGCGAAAGGTTATGGTCTCAGTACCTCCAGTGACTGCTCAGTGCCTTACAGGATAAAGCTTTGAACAGCTATATTCTAAACTCTCTGTCTTCTAACAGTGAATTGCTTTACCTTGGATTCTCCTCCACCAAGCACATTTACCATCACTTCCATGACAGTTTCATGCATGCCTAAAGCTCTCATGAGATTTGGATGTTGGTAAAATACTTTATTATTCATGATGTCTCTACAGGAAAACAAAATAAAAAATTGGATTAAAATGTTATGGACCAATAGTTTACCTATTATGTTATTTGCAAAGCTGCGTCCTATGCAATTTCCCTGTCTGAGGTGAAAAATTACCTCAGGGACTTTTCAGGTTGAGTCTTGATCTCTGCTGATTGTCTATTTTTCTATGCACTGATCTTTCTTTTCCCATATTATAGTTATTGCCCTAATCACTTCTTCATTACACCAGAGTAGGATGCTCTTCTATTTTTGTTAGAAATTCCATTGCAGATCTAAAAGTATTTTCTGACAAGAGCATGATCAAAACTGCTATATTAGCTTAAATTTTAAATTCAACTAATCAATAGTTTTGACAAAGCATTCTTTTCAGAATATTTCAACCATAAGACATTTGACATCTGCCATCGAAACCAAGAAAAAACAGTTCTAGGGGAAAGACAATGTATATCCAGCTATCCTCCAAGCACCAGAAACAGAAGCTGCATAAATACTAGCTTTAATTTATGAGTTACTGCTCAAAAGAACTCTTCTCTCCTGCATATTTCAGCAGAACAGATTTACACACTTTAAAATCAGTCCTGAAGATTATAATGTCAATATTTTATGCAGATATGTTATGTCCAATAGTAACGTCTGGTTTAAAAAGTAATTAAATTTCTAAAAACTGTAATTAGTCTTGAAACCACACACAACCCAGAGATGTGAAAGCAATCAGGTCACGAGAGAGAAAAGTACTAGAGCAAGCCACTATATAAAGTACTGTTGACAACCATTCAAATTTCATTGTGCATTTTAGAGCAGTCTTCTTTTCTGACCTAAAACTCCTGCAATCATGCAAAGAAAATTTCAGTTTTATAAAAGATGAGACATGAAGACGACTGTTCCATCACTCTCAAAGCTACAAATCCACAACCATCAGTCATGCCACAGAATGCATGCAGTATGTCTGATGCAGGTGACAGTATCAGGGGTTTTGACTCCCAGAAAGATTAGCTAATCTTTTTCCTCCACAGCCTACCATCGGACTTTGTAGCAGAGATGATAGAGGGCAGGCCCTGCCTCCAAAAGCTATCCGTACCACATCTCATTTCTGCACTAATGCTTCATGCTGGGGAAAAAGACCTCGACGGTATCGATCTACCAAGTCATTCTAAACTCTTACTTGTCTACAGCAGCTTTCTTTTACAGAAATACAGCACAGAAAGTCAAAATGTCACCTCAGGGACTGGCCAGCTATATTCACACTACTTTGGAAAGCACATCCACGTTCTGTGTTCTGTTTAAATGTGGGATGCGTTATGAAATGTCTTACTTAAGAGAAAAAGCTTAACAGCACTTCTGAGAAAACTGGGGTTTTAAGCAGGAATGAATGACACTTTCATTTCTCAGCTGAAAGAAAGAAATACTGCCCACTCACAGCAAAAAATCTGGCATTTCTAAATGGGTGCTGAAGCCCAGGTTAGGCTATAAAAGGTACAAATGGCACAGCTGGGTAACCTACAAGATAAACAAGACTATGATAGAAGGTACCAAGAAGGGTGATAGGAACAGGCAGTGAAAACACTAGCTTAACAGAAAGTACTTTCTTCATTACATGAGACTTTCCCATATCACCAAAAACTTTGTTAAATTTAAACCAGAATCACAAAACCTTAGCTGTTAATTCATAGCAGAAAATGTTGATGAAAGAAATTTAAAAGAACAAAAAGAAAGCAGAACATGAAAACCCCTCTGAGATTGGGTTTTTTTCTAGACACGATGCCAGAATCTAGTAATTACTCACTCATTTTAGACCTTATTAGCTCAAGTGAAATGTAACAACTCAAATTCGAAGTACAAAGGGTGATTCAGAAATACCAGTATGTTGGGTGTCTTGGCAGATGACGGACTTGCCCCTTTGCCAAAACCTTAGCATGAGTACCTTGAACATTGCAAAAACCAGGGAACATTGATGGGACCTGCTGGCAGGCTAAGAAGTATGCACTGTTCATAATGCCACTACAGAATTATGTATAGGTGTTATTTGGATATTTGAGGATTTTAAGTAAGCTCAGAAAGAAAGAAAAAGGTATTCTGCACAACAAACACTTGTCCTTGCATTCCTGGCATTCACTATATAATGCTATCTTTGGTTGTCATTGCTCTTCACTGATTGGGGATTTCTAGCAGATCACAATTGATGTTTAATCTCACCAGACATCTCTCAGATGGTAACATTTCCTTGAAAAAAGTGGGAAAAAAACCACCCAGATTCCTTGGTAGTAGAGATGATCACAATTTTTTTACTGTTTTCTCCAACTGTACTCCTTATTAGGCTATATTTCACTACTATTAATCTTATAATTAGGAGAAATATGACTGGGTGAAACTACTTCATAGTTCAAAAAGTACCAACTACACTCAGTGCAATAAAAAGATGACATATGTACAATACACATGTAGACACAATTCCATTAGCTGACTGCTGGGTGGAATTGTATGTGTCAACCGTTACCAGTCATTGCATTCACATAAAATGGACAGTATTCTTGATAGGATTCTACACAGCCAAACTATTTAAAATATGGTAATAAGATATAGTTTGTGGTACCACGAAACATTACATACAGGTTTTCAACCTTTCTCACAAGAAGTCTTACCGATGTCATTTCTCTCCGAAAATGATACCCATAAAGCTGCACAGGCTGTATCTTAGAACTGAAAGTACCACACAACAAACACCAGCATCTGCATTTACACCTTACATAGACTATTGACATTGAAACATCATGTATATCCTTGGCCATAACCATACAGCAAATAATAACAAATATCTGTAAATAAAGAGATGTTGCACTCCAGTTATTTACCCTAATCCACGAATCATAAGTTTCTCTTCCTCCTTCCCCATTCTGACACTAAGCAAGGAACGGATTTGGCCGAGGGATGCCAGAAGGTTGATTGTGTCTTCCACAGACACGCTATTTATGGTGTAGGTCTTTGGCAGAGCTCGAACCAGGCCACCAATACCGTCATATTGGCGATGTAGCAATACAAACATGGCCCTTACTAACTCCGGATCTTCTATCACTGATTCCTGGGCCCAGCGTACCATTGTGTCTGAAATCAACTGCTGAAGAGTAGCTGTGAAGAAAATACATAAATAACAAAATTACCATTAATTGCTCATCTCTCTCCTGGTAGCCCCTCAGAACCCATTATGCAACATGGATGGGGATTAATTCAATTCCTAAGAAGCACCTTTTTCTTGCTATTTCTTTAGCAGACTATGAAAGAAAAATAAAATCACTCAGGAGAGGCAGAAATGTCAACAGCTTATATTTAAAATTAAAACACAGAAAATAAATCGAATAACAAAAAATTATGAAGAAATACAATATGCTCACAAAGTCATCAGATTTATTTCTACATATTACTTTCATGATTTTTCTAGGAATTTAGGTCTGAGGATTTTTCTTGTATATTATGAAGTTAGACTGGAAAAAATATACTGGTAGCACACACAAATGCTGTATTATTTATTTACATGTATGAGCTCTGTATCCACTCAAAACTTTATAATTTATAGAACAGAATAATTTAACTTAGTCCTCTGCCAAAACCAAAAGCCTTCAAAAGAAACAGAAATGAAGAGACTCCAGTCAAATAAATGGCAAATCAGCGTTTGCATATTTTGAATTCAGTCTCTATAAATTATATACATATTATATAAATGTATAATATATTTTAATATATTATATATTATATTAAATCATATATATTAATATATATATATATAAATAAAGTGAGAAACCTGCATCTGGTATTCTCATTGAAAATTTTATTACTTGAGATCTAGATATATGTATTTACGCTTGGAAAAGTCATATGTAAAATTAGACAAGCTATATAATGTCAGTTAAGATTTGAGACTACTGTTTGAAAAAATTACTCATGAACTAAAAGTCAAGACAAAGTATGTGATAAAGACACTTAATATTCTTTTCACCATGTTGGGGAACTTCCACTCAGGTTTGCAAGACTCTGTCAGATCAATTCTGGACCCTCTTGAGACTCCTCAATAGTTACACACTAGAGGACTTCACCTTTAGTATTTATGTAACTAATCAATTTATTTCATGTCAAGCAGATAATGGCGAAGGTTTGACAAGGGAAATTTGATAATCCCTCCTGAAGTTCAATAAACTGACTAATAAATATCCTGATGTTGAAGAAGGTGGCTGATACAGACTAAACATAAAAAATATTTTCTTCAAATTAGAAATCTATGTGTTGAGACAGTAACATGATCGTGGAGCAAACCAGATGCAATTTCAGGCTAAATTCAAATAAATAAACAAACAAAAAAGTAATAATACTTAAAGAAAGATACTGAAGGAACAGAAGTTTACAGAAAAAAGAATGTTGAATACAGATGAAAATTTGTGTTAAGATGTGCACAAATGCAATATAAGGGAAAAAAATAGGAATAATACTGTCCAAATACTTGGTGTTTCCATTGTCATACAGCATAGTATTTTTTTAGAATAAAAACACTTTAAAATAAGTAAAAGGATAAAATGTGTTTGGGCTGATATTTTAGGAGGACTGAAATTAATAATGAGGAGGGACACAACAGTGTGTTTCCTTTGTTTTTTGTGAAGAATCACATGGGCAAGGTCTCATTTTGCTCTTGTTTTGGTAACTGCAATGCTGCATCCCACCTACCTGTGGGTCTGGGTGTTACCTTGCTTGCAATGGAGAACCCAAGCAGCCTATCCACCATAATACTGTTGAATTAATTTAATATAATACTTTCTTTCTACTGTCATAACAGAGAGAATTAGATTTTGTAGAGCTTTAAGCTTACTACAAGAAAAAAAAAAAGAAACTGTAGGATTATCACTGCCTGATAATTGAAATAACAGTTATAAACTGCAAAGCTAGAAGGCACACTTTTAGGAGGATAAAAAATATTTCTTCTACTTATAGAACACTACACTAACACTAATAACTGGAAGCTAAGAAACCATCTCATTATAAGTATTCTTGGTAAATCTTCCCATCCCATGACTTTAGGCACTTACATTAAGCAATGAAGTTAAAAAGCCAGTCTCCCTAGGAATTCTGTGTAGTCAGTGACGGAAACCAAGCTTTCTACCAAAGTCAGAACACTTCAACTCTGTACCCAGAAATTCTTTCCTGCTAGTAGGGTAGCAGCATAAAAGCTTAAGACATTTGAAAGTTCCACCCACCATAATAAAGGCCAAAAAAAATATATTATGAAAACAAAATCAGCATTGAGAAGTAAAAAAAATAAATAAAATTCCATAATTGGTTGGCACCAAGTACAGAACCTGGGTGCCACTGGCAATGATTCTTATCAAGACGGAAAGACAGAAAGTTACAGAAAAATGACAGAGCAACAATCACAGTCACCTCATCTTGAATTTTAGGTTGGATGGGGAGGCTTCTTCTAAGTACAGCTTTGCAAATTACAGTCTAATTGCACAGTCTTCTTTAATTTAGCAATCTTCATGCAAATACTGATTTGAAGCTGCTGCAGCTGATTTTATGAGAGAGTTCTCATAACCTGGACCTCACTACAATTATTAAATCTGCACTAATGCTACAAAAAGCGAGAAACATACTGGAAAAAATATGACTTGAAGAATGGTCAAGGGTGAAAAAGCCAGTAGAAATTTTCCACTACATCCCACCAGGAAACAAATCTACCTATCATGAAAATTCCATCTGAGCTTGTTTTGAGTCAGAGCTATAAACTTTAAGGCACACAGATGTTTCGCTAAAAATCCACCTTGTTTTGGCTGAAAATATGCAAGGAACTTCCTCCCCTGCTTTTTTTGTCTTTTGGAGTCTGGATACATTAAACTGATCTAATTTTGCTTACAGGATGTCTTAGCATCATCATCAACTGGCTTCTCAGCTTGCTTCTTCTTCAGATATGTAACTTTCTCCATAAGGTATAGGAGGCGACCCCTAATAGTTAAATCACTGTTTCCATCCAAGGTTCCATCTTCATCTAGTTCAATTCCTGAAATAAAATTATACACTAAATAGTAAAAGAATAAAATTAAACAAGTTACAGACATCTTTTATATCTTGTATGTACAAACATAATCAAACTGAACTATGTTGTTCTGCTCTGTCAGAAGTACAAGAGTTTGATATGGGATATGCTTAACCAGCAGCTTGGAACAAGTATAGATCAGGTATTTGTGCAAGGCAGGAAATGGCACATAAGGATCATGTAATCTGATTAATTTATTGTATAAATAGTGTATTATTATACATAAAATATATACTAATTATATTTCTGTGTTCAACTCTCACTGTAAGCATGTTTCCATGTTAATGTTGATTGACGCCTGTGTTTTGGATATATGTAGCTCAGACTCGTAGACATCATCCCTACTGACACAGTACAGTTCAGCTGATAGTTAAAAAAAAACCCAAACAAAAACAATCAGTAAAGGCTAGGAAATTTTTAGGTAAAACACATCATAGAAGTGAAAGAACTAAAGTTACAATAAATATACTTTCTAGTGACCAGTCAGAAGAAAGCAGCCACTTTCACAATAAAGTGGCCCTTTCATGATACTCCTCTAACAAGCTATAAATTTTTTTAAAAAATGCATGTGAGGCTTTATAGCATCACTGAATAGCTGAGGTTGGAATAACACTTTAGAGATCATCTAGTTCAGCCTCCCTGCTCAAAGCAGGTTCAACTAAAGCAGGTTGCTCAGGACCACGTCCAGTTGGGTTTTGAGTATCTCCTAAGGTGGAGACTACACAACCACTCTGGGCAACATGTTCTTGAGTTCTGTCACCCCTACAGTAAAAAAAAAAACAACCAAAAACAAACTGTAGAATTTCCTGTATTTCAGTTTGTGCCCACAGTCTCTTACGCTGTCATTAGGCACCTCTGAGGAAAGTCTGTCTCAGCCTTCTTTAGTCCCCCTGCCCAACAGGTATTTATATGCATCAATACAATCCCTCCGTGAGGTTTCTCTCCAAGTTAAATAATCAGAGCCTTCTCAGTCTCTCCTTGTACAACAGATGCTTGAAGAACGAAATCATCTTTGATGGCCTCTCCCTAGACTCACTTGTGTGTCTATGTCTCTCTCATACTGGTGAGCCCAACTGTTGGCTTTCTCTGCCACAAGGGCCCATTGCTGCTCATGTTCACCTTGTCCACCAGGATCTCCAGGTCTAGTTTCCAATACAAGTTCTAAAGTTAAGAGGTTTGTGGGGAGTTCTTTAGCAATTACGCATTTTATTGGATGTTTTTTCATACCATTACATCATTCTTCTCAATTTATTGCATCTGGTTTTAATTGTCTGAGTTTTTGTATTAAGTACAGCTCTACTACCATTGAAAGTTATTTTATTATATTTTGTCCTGAGAGAGTAATTGATGCTCAACTAAACAAGGATCACCAGTAGCTTCATATTTTACACTAAATCATCTAACAAAATGGTTTGGATGGCAGTTTCTTCAACCAAACTAATTAACAGTAAAGACACTGAAATGTTAGCAATTAGAACACAGAGATGCTCTGATATTAAATGAAATGCCTGTTTTCCCACACTTATGCTGTTCCCTGAGCTCTAGTTGTTTTTTCCTGATTGGCAAACTGTCAATATAATTGTGTCTCAGCCATTTGAGAGTGAGTGTGAATCCTCAAATGGTGGCTGGCTAATCAAATAAACACAGGACTTAGAATGTCTAATTGTTTTACCTGTTTTTCAATAGCCGTATTTTGAATACATATAGTAATTAATTCTGCTTTCCTGTAATGCATCCTCTGACCCACAAAATTAATTTTCTACTTGTAGATTATGTACTGTTTCCCCATAAAGAACAACATAAAACCTCCAAAAATAAAACTAGACCAAATAATTTGAACAGAGAATGATGGTAAGAGACAAAAGAAAAATGGAAAAAAATCAAAGAGAAAGATAAAGCCTCTTTTCCTTTCAAATGTTATTTGTAAACTCTTTATTTCATCTTAGTTTCCTGTCAACTGACAGTTTACTTTGAATTTTCCTTCCCCCCCCCCCTTTTTCATTTTAAATAAAAATATTTCCTTTGAGGTGACATAACGCACCTTCATCAAGTTTGTGGATGATACAAAGCAGAAAACACACTCAAGAACAGGAAGCTCAAGGGGGTATTGGAATGGGCTGGAAGTTTAGCAAGGACAAAGGCAGAGTTTTACAATTTGGACAGACCAGCCTTATGTGACAATGCAGGCTAGGCATGAAATGGTTAAAAAAACACCTTTACAGAAAAGAACTTTGGGGGTCCTATTGGACAGCAACCTACACATTAGTCAGCAGTTCACTCTAACAGCAAGGAGAGCTGAAAATAACCCCTGTTAGCAGAAACATGATCACTAGCTCAAGGCAGGGTTCCAAACTGACATAAGGAAAAAAGAAAAAAAACATCACCATTAGAACACTCAAGCCCTGCAACATGTTGCTCAAAGACATTGTGGAATCTTTGTGCTTAGAAGCTTAATGACCCAAGTGCAAATATCACTGAGAAACCAGGTCTCAGTTCAGCATTGACTACGCTTTGAGTAGGAGTCTGCATTAAAGACCTTCTGTGATATTTGATACTAAAATAATAACAGATTTATTAAGGTAACAGAAATATCTTTGAGGTGGACCAATCTAACCAAACAGACTTGTGATATACAGGGATATTAACTGTGGCTATTCTACCAAGAAAGAAAGTCAGGTATTGATGACATGGTTTTATTTATTTGGATATTTCAAGGAGGTGAATTAAATAATTAAATCTGTTATTTTGAGTTAAACTGGGATTAATAAGGAATACCATTCAGGAGGAAAAGTGCAGAGATCCTCCTGCCCCAAGCTCCTTCCTTGACCAGAGTAGTAGTTCAAAAAATATTATCACACATCCCTGCAGTAGATACTCCTAGCTAATGGGACAAGATGTGAAAGTTCAGCTGCTTGTCTGATCATGCTGCCTGCTAAGCGTCAATTTTACTTACTTCTTTAAAATAGTGTACTGAATTAAAATGAAGGGATGAGTATCCTTCAAACCGGAAAACAACAAAGTCCGCAATGCAAAAGATAAACTTGCATTCCAAGCAAAACTACTCCATAACTGAAGTTGCAGTAGTCATGGGTATGAGCTCGACATTTAAAATACACATTTGGTGCTTCATTTTTTTATTGGTATTTTTCTATTTAAATTGTTACTATATTTCACTTTTTAATATGACATAGAATTTAACTGTTTTTTATTAACTAAAGTGAAGAAATCAAACCCACAGAAATTTAACTGTTCCTTTTCATTATTAGTCTGTTTCAATAAACTTCTATATCTTCATTCATGTCTGAGAAGTATCAGCCACTAATACTATGTTATATTGTGGTTAACATGGCCATAGCAAACTTGATACAGCAAAGATGACCTATACCAGTCTACGCAAGGGAGAGGGAATAAGCAGAAGAACCTCTGGAATAACAAGTAAGCTACAGCATTATGCAGTACATAAGCCCAAAGAAATTTCTACAGAGCTGTATGGGTGAAAAAAAGAACCCTTTTCCCTCATGATGCAAAATATACTGCATTCCCTTCAAGTCTGACCAGAGATGAGGATAAGAACATTCCCTTAGTTTTGACTACAAGCTGAGTAACTTGTATATCTTGTATATCTTGTATAAATGATAGCATTTATAATTGACATAGTGTTAATCTATACACTACTGAGTTGGTGTTATGTAAAATTATTTAGAAAAACTGCTTCTAAAGCTAAAATAATAAAAAAAAGTAAAATATTCAGTAACAAGACCTACCACAGTGTGTCATTAGGTCTTCATGGAAATCCAGGAGTTGATCTCTAATTTCTTCAGGGCAAGGACAATCATTTTTATCATCTTTAAAGTTCAGTAGCATGTTAATCTTAAAGAATACAAAGGAAAGGCAAATGACACTGATGTCCAAAAGGAAAAACAGTTGAAATCAATCAGAACTCTGCCACACATAGAGCACAATAAAAAATAAATTCTCCTGTACCTGCTCCTGAGGTGGGGATCGAAATTCTTTTGTTTTTCTAGCTGTCAGGGCAGCAGACATGTTCAAAGCCTGCATCACTTCATTGTACCGGAAGCGTTGATTCTCTTGAAGCTTGGCCACAAAATCATCAGAAAATGCTACAATGGCTTCTATTCGGTGTCGTACTTGGCAGTCACACAGGTACTGCAGCAGATGACACATCTGAGAAAACAGTATCGTAAGAGAATGCAGAGTTGGCAAGCTAAGAAATATCTTCTGTATATTATGCAAATAAGGATGGATTGCTTGAAGTCTTTAATGCTATCATTTACTACATGTGAAGTAATTCTACACCAGGAATATCTGGCATCCTCAAGAGATTTATGTGGCTCAGGCACATAACAGGTAAGACCTTCATTAAAATTGTAAGAGAATGGATTCCCTCCTTGCTTCTAGGGAACTTCTTTTCTGTTTGGATCCATAAAAATTAATAATTCCTTGCTAATGTCATTGAGAAAGTAATTCAGTTTAATGAAACAACAGTTGTTTGATCTATGGTGAACAAGTTTATATAATCAGGAAGACACTAAATCTTGTTTCCTGAAAGGAAATTACTTCTCTGTTTAACTAATGCCAAAATTCTTTATTGCTTGAAAGAGAAATTACCAAGTGAAGAAAAAAGGATCTGCAAAGAAATGGGAGCAATCACTATCACAGCAGGATTGTTACCTGTAATTTAACAGGTTCTGGAAGTTTCATCTGAAGGAGTCCTTCCTTTGGCACTCGCTCTCCTCTGGTTTCTTCCTCTCCTTCTTCTGATTTGAGCTCATCAGAACTCAGCTCCTTCTCAGAGAAGTCAATTTCATCCTCCTGGCTCATTGCTTCTTTGAAAACCCGGGGCTCAATCAACTGCAAGATGTGTTTTAGATCTCCGTTGTGGAAGATTCCCATAATTAGGAGGGTATAAAAGAGCTTGATGAGAGGGACAAACAGAAATTCTGTAGAACCTCCAACTGGATCTCTGACATGGAGGCTGCCCTCCTGAACAGCTTCAGTTAGCATCTCTATGGTTTTGGCCTTTAAGATTTCCAGAGGGAATTCAGGACTGAACTGAAAGCATTCACTGCTAATGCTTACAAAACTGGGAGAGGAGAACTGCATTCTTGGCCTTAATGAAGTGCTAAGTCCTATACCAGGGAGGCCGTGTTTTTTGTTTTCATCAGGAAACAAAGTAATACTCTTGGTCTCATCTGTCATTGGAACTATAAATTCATTATTCATCATTAACCTGGCAGTTGCATAGGTATTGAGATGGATGTCTATGAGTAAGTCATAATATCCTGCACGTAATAATCCTGGCATATATTTATTCTCAATAGCGTATAGGAGCTGAGATTCATCCACATGGCTACACATAGCATGGGCCACACGGTTATTGCCTAAAGCACAAACAGCTGAATATAATCGGAGAGTATGGTAGTGAAATTTCAGCAATTCTTCTTGTTCTGTCAGCTCTAAAATATCAATTGTTCTGCAGAGAAAAAAAAAACAATACAGTAAATTCCATATCAGTGCCAAAACTTACTTAAGTGAAGGAATTCAGAATTGGCCTTAAGGATAACATTGGCATAATATCAGTTCTAGGGATGGACTTTTTCCATATTTCAGCTTTCATGTGAGAAACTCTGCCAGCCTAAGAATCAAGGACTAATAAGAAAGTTCAATCAGGAATTTATTCAATTCACTCCTAATGTAGAACTTCAATTACTTTCAGCGGGGAAAGATCAAAACCATTTACTTAACACAGAATACTCATACTACAAACCAGAACTTGGATAACTGAAAAATCAAGGTTTTAAAACAAGTATAAGTTTACATATTTACATAATTTCTTGTTTTTTAGATCTGAGGTTGCAAAATGGCAACAGACTAACCAGTTCACTCGCACAGGGTTCGGGGGTGGTCTTTGTTTAGAATTCTTACCTAATTTTTTAGTGATATTTTCTGTTTTGGCACTGGCAAAACACTGAGACTTTTATGTAACAAAGAAATCACAATTGTTTAAACTAAATTTAGGTAAATTAAAGTAATGGAATAATTACATTGGCCACAAATCTTAAAAAAAACTCTACGAAAACAGATTTTTGCCTATCTTACAGATTGTCTTTATTATTTTATAGACAGAGTTCCTTTAGTTTTCATTCAAAACCTTAAAAGAGTTTCTCTTCATATACTCTCTTTCATATACTCTTAAAGAGTTTGGAGAGAAACTAGGAGAAGTTGGAAAGACAATCAAAGGAGGCAGATTTTAAAACATTGAAAAAATAAGATTATTTTTTAATATTAGCTAAATGAAAACATACTGCCTTTACTTCCATGTGTTATAAATATAAAGGAGATCCTGGACTTTTCTTACAGAAATTTTATTACATGTCTAGCTTCATAATCCCAACCTAACTCTGATGATGCACTACAACACACAAATATCAACCTGTTTTCTTCAGGAATATGAAGGGCCATGAACTGCAAAGGATTCAGGCACTGTATCATCCAGCCTTGACGTTCACTGATCCGAGACACATCAACCTTCAAGAAGTGGTTTGGCACTCTGCTCCAAAGCACATGAGTCAGAAACTGGACGTGGAGACGTGGCGGACATTGAGAGACTGGGTTTTTGTGTTCGCTTTTGAACAAGCCAGCAGACAGTGGCATTACATTCTGTAAAATTCCAACAGAAGAGACAATCAGTTTGATCATCTTTATCAAACAATGAATATATATATATTTCAAGAAATGTATTCAACATATAGTACAGTTAAGTACAGTGCAACAGGAAATTAACATTTTCAGTAGCTTGGAAATCCAGCTGGGAACTGCTGGCAGATTAGCAGGAAGAGAGCACTGTCCACAACAAATTTTGTAAAACAGCTAAATCTGAAATAGAAACGTGAATGGAATTTGTGGCCACTTCCTTGAACCAGAGATCTGAACTCCACTCTTCTTTCATCTCTTCTGATTTTTTAGACATGCATGTATCCAAAACAAGGAAGCAAATTTCAGCTCAGTTTTCTTGAGTGTACTGTTTGAAGGTACTTTAAAACTATTTTAAATCCCTAACTTAATCTGCAGATACACCAGTCATCCATACTCTGTAGAATAAGAGATTTGCCTTACTGACCTCAGTGTTTTTGCTTCATTGTGAAGAATGAGATTCAGAAAATTCAACAAGACTTTGCAATATCCTCTGCCAATTCTAATCAGTTACAATCCTTCTCATCCAATGTAGAGCATTTTAAACACATAGTACTTAAAACTGAGTTAAGAATAAAAATGGCAGTAGTGCAAATACTTGGAATCATAAAAATGTGCCCAATACCAACAACATATTGCAGGTAACAAATGGCCAAAAAAACCCCACCACTAATATTTGATATAATATATTAGTCCTAAACCTGCACAAATAAAGCATTATTTACCTTTATTCTTCCCAGTTCAAACTGGAAAACATTGGGGCTTGTAGCTTGAGCAAATACAGCAGGAAATAACTTTGTACTTGGTTCAACCTAAACAAAGATGAAGACGCAAAAACAGCTAACCACTGAAGACAGCAAAGCATTATCACAAATTAAAAAAGAAACGTAATATCTGTATTGACAGTCAACAAGTGCAACACTGAATAAAAACCCCAGAAAATCCAAACAGGAGGGGGAAATCACTGTCATAACAGTGACAATTACTTTTTCTTCCAATCTTGTACAAAAGTTTCTAATAAGATGCAGTCTTAGGATACAGTTTTCCCCCTTCCCACTGGAAGAAATCATCAAAAAATACTCACCTGATAGTACGTGCCTAATTCCTTGCCATTAGCTGTGAAGGTCAGCAGGCCACTGGCAGCATCAACCAAGCAACCAATCTCCAGACCATTATTATTACGTCCTTGTCCAGGGCTCATGCTCTCTCCTGCGCACACCATATAGCAGTTGCTGCGTTTTATACTGAATGTCAAAAGACAAATTTATTTATGGATGGTGTGTAAGCTTTAAATAGTGGACTAAGAACAACTTTGTACGGCTGCAACCAGCAGGGCCTTGTGGCTGAAAACAGGAGATCCCACCGTAACCAATGCTAAAATTCAATGAAACCTAGACTTCATAAATGAAAAAAATTGAAGACGACAAAATATGAACAAGTCAAAATCGTTCCTAACATTCAATGAAACAAAACGGACTTTGCAAGTTAAGGTTTAAAATCATTTAACGTTAAGCATAACACAACATTTCTGGCATAGATCACGAGCTGAAGTGCTGAGAAGAGCTGCTGTTGTACTAATTTTGGACTGCTCAAAATCAAGAAGTTCCGTAAATACTACAAGGTATGTTGCTCTCTTTTGTACCAGTTCAGAAGTCAATATTTACAGGCTCATGGTCTGAAGCTACATAGGAAAGCTGCACTATTTTACTTTTCAGTGCCTATTGATTTGATTAGATCATTACTCCACTGTTTCTTCACAAGCAAGAGGAGAGAACAAGTGAAGTTACACTTTTTCCTATTTCTTTTTTTTCTTTTTTTATTTTTTTTACATCAACCCAATTACATCAAATGGGGTGGATCTACTGTTTTTAAATTGTTAGTTGCTTTTATGGGTATAAAAATATGCATCTTTTTAAGAAAATTGTAACCAACCTCTCATGAACCTTCCCTTTTTCATCTCCTAGTGTAACTGTGACAGTACGCACTCTGTCCAAGTCAAAGCTTGTGTCATACTGGTGAAAGTCAGACGTAATCCATCCCACCCAGACATTAGCAGGTTCTTGACCGGGAAATATTCTCACTGAATAATAGTACTGTCAACAACAAAAAAAAATAATGTCAGTAAATGTTAGCATTTGGTTTCCAGTGTATCAGTTTGATTATTGTTCTAAGATCTGAACATAAGCTATCTCTTCAAAAGTAGCATCAGCTGGTTCGTGTGTAATTCATAAGCAAAGCAACAAAAGAATATAAACACAAGTCAAAATACAGCTAAAGAAATATGTATGTTAAAGCAAACAACAAAAAAAAAGATTAAAGGTGCAGTTTATAGGCTTGTATTGTAGGCTTCTGCATCACAGCATTGTAGGCTACAATTTTTATATTGTAGGTAACTTGGTTTCTAGCATCTAGTATCTTTTAGAAAGAGAAGACTACATCCAAGTGAGAAGTATTTTTTCCTTTGAACATTGAAGAGTGAGTATGGAGCTGATTTGTCAGAAGATGCACAAAACTTTCACTGGGAACTCAATGAAATAAATGCTGAGTAAAATTAGTATAGATGTTTTCAAATGGTCCTGAACACTGACCTATTAGTTTAAAGCACTTTTCCCTACTTATTCAATTACTCTAAAACTATTTATTCTTCCTCTTCTATGTTTGGTGTTATCAATAGCAATCAAAAAAATGGATTAAATTATTTTATGGCTTTCATTGTGGAAATTGTTTTAGACTGACAAGTCGAAACAAAAAGAACATAGTGGTCTCAGCATCAGTAGTACAGGACTATCACAGACATTTAAATTAAAAATTTTGCCTAAAAATTACACTGCTTCTGAAACTCTTACAAGCGATAGCATACAATTATTAAAAAAACCCAACCAACCAAACAAGCAAGTAGCTAAAACGCTAATCCTATGTTACAATACCGTGGAAGTTTGCATCAAATAATCATAGTCATCCCTATCATCTGCTAGCACATCCTCAGTAAGCCGTGCAGAGTGACTCATGCTATAATCTGGCTTTGTCCTCCTGAGCATAAATCTGTAAAAAGATGAATAAAATCAAAATCTATATGAAAATTTCAGTATATTAATATATATATACACACACAGAAAGGAATTTTCCATTGATACATTATCTCTAAATGCAGGTATTTATTATGTTACACCTAAATACATAGTATTTATGACATTATTAATATATAACACTGGTTAGTTTATTACTTCCATGTAGATTAAAGAGATAAGCTCATTTTTAAAAGCACTTAAATGAATTCTGAGCTTAAACTATATATTCAAAAGTTACTTGGACACTAAACTCATGTAACTTAAAAAATTATCAGGCTGTTAAACACCTATGTCACTTTGGAATAATGTGGAACCTTAAATGACCTTTATGCATTTAACAATACCGTCTATATGTCCTGATCTATTCTGCAATCGAAATGTTTAACAAACCAAGTTTGTTAAAGAAGAGCAGAAAAGGAATGGAGATCTGCAGTAACGTTGTCTGTGTAATGGCCCGGTGTTTGCATCTCCACAGCACCATCAAGTCAAGTGTTCTCCTGATTCCATAAGAAAAATTAGGAAGAATGAAAATGTCATCTAAATGACATTCTTATGATTATTTGGTTCATTGAGTGAGATAAGAAGCTAATATACATTTCTAGGTAAGGATTATCTTCAGCTTTTTGGAAGCCATGTGAAAACACATTCCATGTCACTTTGAAGACTTCCTAGTTCTGTCAGAATGAATTTCCATGGTTTTAGAGAGCAACTCATGTAATGATCACAAAAGCCTTCACAAAACCCCAAATGATAGGTTTCTAATAGCTTGAAAAATGTTTTTTGTTTTCTCCTTAATTTTAATCTATATATTACACATGCAATTTAATCACATGAAGGTACACTGTCTCATGTACTGTGTTATATTCAAATTTAGGACAGAATTTCACATGAAGGTTCATTGTCTCATGTACTGTGTTATATCCAAATTTAGGACAGAATTTCACATGAAGGTTCACTGTCTCATGTACTGTGTTATATCCAAATTTAGGACAGAATTGAGGAAAGAATCTCTGCAGACTTGACATTTTCCTATACTATTCAAAAAAGAAGGAGGGAAAAGAAAAAAAGGGGAAAAAAAAAAGGGGGGGTGGCAAAGAAAGGCAAGCTATGTGCTACTAACCTTTGTTTAAGACGTGAAGGCTTTTCTTGAACATAATCTTTATGGTTGTTTAACTCTGGTTTTGTGGCATCTTTTTCTCTTTCGGTCCGGTCAGGAACTAGATGACCATGAGCAGTCTTCATTAGAACCTCAAAATCAGAATCAGCATCATAATCCTCCAAGTCATTCTTCGGGCCAAAAAGACCAGAGCCTGGTAACCCTCCTGCAGCTGATCTGGAGAACACCTCAGCACACTCAATGGGCATGCTTAATCGAAAAAACATGACGTCTGTTTTACTGTTCTGTGAACCAAAGGACTTCTGTGTGACCTTCAGGCAGGGGCAGCTGTCTATGGTGCCATCAATTCTCATCACCTGTCAAATGTAAAGACATAGTTGTTTTGAAGATGATGTTTTTTTCCCTCTTGTAAATATTCAACTTGTATTTCTAGTGTAAACATCCATAACTTGCAAAATTTGCAACAGTATGTTATTAACAGTTAAATGTATTGTAATCGTGTGCTGCTGTTTTAAGAGGAAATAAATACGATGAGGAGTAGAGGTTTTTGTTGTTCTGATGTTAAATCAAAGAAACACTCACAAAGGAATGACCTTTCCCATCATAACTGTTTGCAACAAAAATCCAACCCGCCCCAGAACAACACAAACCAGCTAATACAAATCATACATGTACATATGCAAGAACATAAATTATTTCTTAAGTACTACAGTGTGATACACATCAGCTGAATAAGATTTCTAATTACATCAATTTCAGAATGATTTCATGGTAGACTTATAAGTCTTACAACATGAATTCAGTTTCATCAAGACACACAAGTGATTAGGGCATAAATGTTGACACAATCGGTTAATAAATAAGTATAAAAATCAAAACCAATTAGTGATGGAAAAATCACTTCACAAAGTGTGTGCACCAGAACACATAGTATCTGTTATGTAGAAATGCCCAATTTCTGGAAATTGTTTACAAAACATAGCTCTCTGCACAAGGAGCTCTTAATGAGGACATCTTGCAGAATCTGTCTCTAAGAATCTCTTGTTTACACATATAACAGATTCCATGGATAAAAAATTACTATCAACCAAATAATTACATTACTTGCAACTCCACTGAATGTAAGACAATTTTAACAGCTGTAAGGTTCATCCAGAACTGGGTCACATATCCCATTAAAAATCTTGTCTAGAAGTTCAAAAGTAGAAACATAATTCAAACATATTCATGGAAGAAGTGTCTAGAAACATTTTAATAGGATCACAAACCTCAATATGTTCATGATTTTGTGGCACTGGTAGAAACTGAGGGAGCCTTTTACTCAGCCAAATGGTGATGTCTCTGTTTGTGTTAACAGCAAAGGGTTCATACCCTTCCTGTAAGCCACAGATAGTGAAATATTTTAGAGTGCTGACATCTTTTCCAAAGTTCATTCTTCCCACTTGAGATGGGCCCAGGCTGCACACAGGTAGAAATCCTTAAAACAAGATGAAAGAACACATGGGTTGTACAACACAAACATCAGAGAACTGCTCTTTTCCATAAACCAAGTAAAAAGCATTCAGGGAAAAAAATAATCTACAAATCAAACAGTATAAATGCAAGCAGTTATCGATAGCCCATCGCCTCTTGCATGTAACCAATTACTGTAATCTCAAATATCATTAAAAAAAAAAACCAAAAAAACTTTCTAATACCATGGATCTCTTTATGCAACACTCAATTTACTTCACAGAAATCTGAGAGTATTTTCAAGGAGTCTGATAATCAGCTCTCAAATAATCTCTCTGCTGAGCTGGTGGAGTGTTGCCAATTTTACTCCAAGTCTTACTACTTTTAATATTCCTCCTAAAATTCTATTAGTCATGGTACTTTGAGATAACCTCAAAAAATACTCTAAAAGTAATAGAGCGCTTGTCCACACAGCTAGAGTAGAGAAAAAAATAACAAATCTGCATCAAGTGCAAGCTGTTGGGGAAATAAAAATAAAAATTATTAATTATAAAAATTCATAACACATTGTGGCTCTGGATAATGAGAACTGACAATATGGTACTGTAGCTTGTTGAAACTTAGAGTAGTTTATTTTTGGTTTTGGGCCGGGTTTTTTGTTTTTAGTTTTGAATCGGCTTCACATTTGTACGCGCCTGCTCTCTTACTGCTTCGCTAGCACAGGGAACTCACTTGTGACTCCGTTGCACTTCTTAAAAAAACATTTGTTTTGTGGTTTTTTTTTCCCTCGGATTCAGCAGCACAGTCTAAAAACCTAGAAAAATCTTATTTTTCCTCTTTCTTTTCATCCTGATTTTGAATTTCCAAAGCTACAAACCACTTTGTAGATTCATTTGACCTAGCTATTAACAAAATGTTTTCTTTTGTACCAACAAGAAACATGAAGCTCTGTTCAATGATTCTGGTTCAAGTGAATGTACCACGTACTGAAGCACATAAGGACAAAATACAACTAGTTCCTCACTTTCCTTTATGCTGCCCAGACAAAAAAAAGGGCAGAATATCCATTCACGTTATGTTCTTTATAGAGACAAAAGGAAATCCCAGAGCACCATCTACAGGAATGACTGCTCACCAGATAAAGTATCAGCCTTCAGTACCACCTTTTGAAGATTTTATTACAGATACACAAGATTGGTTATCATCTGTATGTGTATTAGGCATGATAAATTTAAGGACATACCCTATTTGTTTTAAGTTCAAGTCCAGATTTTTATCTTCACAGCAAGGCTCTTAAATCATTAGATGATTTAGACAACATGATTTATGTCCATTCTGCTAGTGCAAATCCAATGACAAACAATAATAAAGAATATTTTCCATCACTAAATGAAATAAAAATGTATTATACAACACATAACTAGGAAAATTATATTTGCATATATAGATATATGCTGTGATAAAGCCCAGCAGCTCAAGTAGGAAGAATTTAATGGGCTCCCTGTTCAGTGAAAGGAATCCATAAGCTGTTGCAAAAGTTTTTAAGCAAAGCCAAAAATCAAGATTTTATTTTCAATACCCTTACAAATCTCACTTCATCACTCAAAAAACATACCAGACATCAAGTAACGGACGTTCATGGACATCAAGTTGTTTGAGAATGGGTTTTCACGGGAACAGTAGTGACAGCATGAATCCTCACAATCTTAACAAAAGTGATGTAAGATTTGCTATAAACCACACAGGTATATACAGACTAAAGCATATGCTTTGTCTGTCTGAATCACCTCACCATTTAATTTCTTATTTTCAGTTGTTTCCAGGATGCATGGCAACCATATTCAGGATCTTATGAAGTTTTGCTGTCCACAACTCAAAAAGGATATAATAGATCTGGAAATGGCCAACACAAATGAAACTGCTTTCTTATGAGCAACGATTAAAGAAATTAAGATAATAAATCTTTTTTGGAAGCTGAAGTAAGGGGGTATGATATATACCCCCATTACGAGCGGCATAGAGAAAATGAACAGTAAATGATTTTTTAATGCCTTTCGTAACAAAAATTATGATCAAATAAACTGTTTGGTAGTAAGCTTCAAAACAGTGGCAGGGACTTCCTTATACACTAATAGTAACACTGTAGAATACTGTCACATAGCATCATGGATGCTAGAAGCTCACATTAATTCAAAAAGTGTTTAGAGACGTGCTTGTGGAAAGAAACAAACCAAAAAAACAACCAAAACAAAAACCAACCCAACCAACACAAAAAACCCCAACAAACTATCAGGGCTATTTGACAGAAACATGTTTGCCTCTAAAAGCCCCTAAACCAGAAAAATCACTGGAGGCTGGGTGACTGTATCACTTTCTGCTTATCTTGTTCTGATACATATCCACAGGCATTTGCTATCCACTGCTGTTCAAAACAAAATAGTGACCTAACTAGATTTTTGGTACAAAGAAAATAGAGGAACAAAATCTTTTTTAAAAAAGTGTTCAAATACAAGGAGGTGTAAACTGATCAGTTGTGAACACGTCATATCTATATATATATTTATCAATTTTTATATTTATATATATGAAAAATCATTTCATGTTTCTGCACAGGTCAAACAGTTCACGAAAGGAAGTAGCAAGTACAGTCCTAACCACGGAAACACGACTTCCTCTCCTCTGCTGAAATTCTGGACTGATGTGCCAACAGTATAGTTGTCATTAAGGTGCCCCAGGGCTCTTCTGTATCTGGTAAAGATATGGCATCTCATCTTATAGGGAGCATGCTGGTAAGGAAGTTAGGTGTCTTGCTATGGAATAAAAATTAACTTTCAGTACACTTCTTTGGGTAACCAGCCATTTTAGATGTGACATTTTTCAGTTCCTGTGTAGCCCTTGCATGCTGGAGGCTACATAAAAAGGTGATTTACCCATGATCTGGCTCTTAGTCTCCAGGTGTGTAACTGGGCTAAGAAGCAAAACTTTTATTTTACCATATGAAATAGCAAAACAAGTAGGAAGACTTTAACACTACTGCCAGAAGAGTAATCCTTTAGCATTGTCTGTCATGTAGCAAAAGCATAGGACAGCAACACTTTTTGTAATGCTTCCTACTTTCATGAACACAAGCTGAACCTCCTGACCCAATTTGTCAAACACTCACTACAATCAGCTCATGCTCATAGAGATCATGAGTTGACAAAACAAAATTTGGTTTGCACAGTGTACTTGTTCGTATCTGCAGTATGAAATTTCTCTTACACAAATGCATAATATGCAATTATGTTTTAACAATTTTACTGCTGAGATGGTATCTCACAAACAAATTAGTCTGCCATAATCCCAAGGAGGTCCTCTTGTTAGTAGTACAACCTAAGATGCAGCACACAAGCCTTATTAGTAAGCTGGCAGAGCGCCATACTCACTTTTCACTGTTCCTAAGTAAAATAAAACTAAAGGACTGATTTATAGTCAGACTGCATCCTTCAAAGCAGGACATCGGGCTCTGATCATAAATTCTATCTTTTTTTCTAAAGCAAAAGGTCTCTTCCTGCAGCAGCACACGGCATGCACACGATTCACTGATAGAAGTGACCTGTAGAGAGGTGTCAATACTCTTAAGCAATTTTAACAAACCCATTTAACAAACAGAGAGCCATTAACAAAACCAAACTAAAGCCAGCCTACAAAAAAATGAAAGCTCTATAAAAGTCAGAGTTAATTTGGGTATTCCATACACCTGTTTGTATATACACACACACACATATATAGATGTCTTTCCCTCACCATAAATAGTATATGAAATACCCATAATATTTACAAATAGTGACCTGGAGTTAATAAATCTGAGATCAGTAAGCAGATTCATTTGAAAATAGAATACGAGATCTTATTTCAAAGGCAAGCTCTTTTCTACAAGCATGACACTAGAGAGCTTAACGTGAATTATAAGGACATTGTGAAAAATCTGAGAGCCTGGACACACTGACATTAAGCCTTTTACATGGCTACCAAGGCCTTCAGGCTCCATGTCAAACCACGAACCACTTTAGCAGTTTCAGACTTAACAGAGATCTGTTTAAATCTGAACCTGCAGCTAGAAACAAGTACAACAAAACCTACACCATGTGATTTCATCAACTTTGAAATCAAAACACTGCTCAGACAGGCTACCCTCAGAAATTCATGGAATTCCAGTTTCTTTCAGAATCCCTCAGTCCTCAATGGGATTCTACTCCCTAATAACTGGAAAACTAATAATTTAATGGCACTAGGGTGATGTTATGCCAATACTACTAGAAGTAAGCTAATTCATGCATCTCTTTCCCTCATTATGTTATCATCATATTTAAGGAAATCTGAAGGAAGTACAGTAACAGTCATGAGTCTAAAAAATTGGTGGCAATTATCTCATTTTAAATGAAATCAAAAATTACTCCTAATTCCTATTGCATGGCAGAAGAAGGGAGAAAAAATTCTTCTTAAAGTACAAACTCTGAAATCCAGATAAAAGTGAAGCGGTTAAAATTCAAGCAGGGAACTGTCTAATTAATAGATATACAATTCATATTTCTCCTGGGAATAGGGATCAGTAACCCAAAAGTACCATTTGCAACCTTTACTGCTCAAAAAATTTAACTTTATCTCTCAGACACAGATGTATTATTTAACAGACATATAATATATACGATAGAGTGCATGTATCAACAACAAATGAAAAGAAAGATTAAAGCTTAATTTTATTTTTTTTTCACATTACCATAGTTCAGAAATGTTAGGCAGTCATCTACATTAATGTAATTTCTTATCTGTTCACACGCCTGTTCGCACACAAGTATGTAATTACTTTTGTGGTAGAAAATCAATCTAGCACCTGACACAACCTCACAATCTTTGTCATATTTACAATCTCATAAAAATATAGATTTGTGGTAAATTAAAACCTGCTTGTGGACTCAAAGCTGCACCAAGAACACTACAACAACAGGTACAAAACTCAATCTGCTAGTTTAGAATTAAGTTAAAAAAAATATTGAAAAGTAATTTTATACCAGCTGGCTTTATCCACGGTCAGGTGTCATTTCTCCTCCCAGAGCTAAAACAAAACCTTAAAGCTGCCTTAAACTCTCTAACATATGTTCTCACTAATTTGACAGAAAGTTGGTAGCATTTCAGTAACTGATCTAGGTAAAATTTGATGTCTCTGCCCATAGGAGGGGGGTTGGACTAGATGAGCTTCAAAGGTCCCTTCCAACCCACACCATTTTACAATTCCCTCTATGATTCTGTTATACCATATGGTAACCTGTTGCAGTGAAAATTAAATGTTTAAGGTCATGAATTTACAGTTCCAGACACATCCCTGCAAAATACTGGAAAAGTCAAAAGAAGGCTGCAAAGTTCACCACAGAAAAAGGCCTTGCCTCATCCTCACACCCAGCATGCCTCCTTTCCAAAGGCTTGATATTAATCAAATAGAGAAAACAACAAGGGGTAGTTGGGGGAGGGTGGGGGGAAGAGGTACATCACATTAAAGGGAAGCCAGAGCAAAAATTGGGCAACAACAGCAAGTTAACAGCACAATGCATTACAGTACTTACCATCACCAACCTCAAAGTCCTTGAACGCAAGTTCTGAACCTGAGTCATCAAGCAGGATTTCACCATTTAAGGTGAACATCATAGTGTGCTCATTCATGTCAACCATACATCCAACAACATCTCCTGCCAACCAAGAGCGGCCAAAATGCTCATTACCTTGATGCCACCGCTGTGCCTGAAAAGGATTTAAAAGAATTTCAAAGAGTAATAGTGACAAAGAATGTGCTCCTCTCTCCCTTAGTGGTACAACTAATACTTAGCCCCCTCAATTAAGATGGCACTAAAATTAACACTTTCACAACGTATCATTCCAAAACAATGTCTGTGAGTACTCCAAGTCGACTTTGAAAATGGAAATCCAACAATTAACTTCCTGCAAGCACCCCACACGTTAGTATTGTAAAATGTTGCTAAGTGAGTTGACAGGGAAAATTGCTCTTTCAACATTTTAGTAACAAGAAAGAGCATGCCTTATTTTTCTGCAGAAGCTCCATGAAAGACTTGTAATGAAAATAATATGCTATCAATTACAACATTAAATAGCTACTTCACAAACTTTTTTTAAGCAGTTGTTTTTATTTAATCTAGTAGCCTTTAAATTCAATGCTTCCAAACAAGCTTTCTTGTTTCCTTAAGTGTAATTCTTAAAAATGTTGTGCACGAAATAAATTAAACTTCACATCATACCAGATGTTGGAAGTAACAGGAGTTTTTGTGGATGGGACAAGCACTGTGAGCTTCCGATAGATTCCAGAGTACTTAAGGGCATGACTAATGATTTTTATGCCCTTCAAGTCAAAGACTGCAAAGGCTTTGCGTGGGGTCTTGAAATGGAATTCAAATAAATTAACATCTATTAAGAACTATTGTAACTTGCATAAAGCACTGTTAATAACAAATAGTTTCTTTTGTTTATATATTCTATCACAAGTAGATTTCTATCTTCTGTATCCATCCTGAGAATCCTATAGAACAAAGGACTCGTATCCTGAAGGTCAAAAACTTTTCTTAAGCCAAGGAGAGAACCCATCAAAAATCAAAGACAACAAAATAGATTTGTGGATTGAGACCTAAAGGTCAAAACCTAAGATGCAGAAGGCAAAATACTACACAGCTATTCTAGTAAAGACACAGCACAAATCATTTAATTAAGCTAATTATTATTTTACAAAAACAACTTTTCAGTTCTTTTTTTAAGGCATCACCCAATGTAATACAAGACTGTGGAAAAAAAATTAAATTCCAACAACATAAATAAAATACATCTTGAGAGCTTGATCTGATCAGGAACAGCCAGGAAAGGAATACTGTTGATTTCTGTCACATATTGTAATAGTAATAAAGGAAATTAATTCCAACATCAGATACAAGAAACATTTTGACATGAGTCATCAGAAGCCTTAATAGCAATTATGGTTTGGATAGCAGTTGCACTTACCTTCACACTGAAATAAAAAGTTTTAATGAGTTATTTGGTATATTCTGATGAAAATCAGTAACACATAGAACAGTTTGTTTTCGTATATATTTTTACTACTAGTTTCAATCTGACATTGTCTCATGCAGAGTTAAATTTGAGCAAAAATTACTGGTTCTATCATACTTCATTTACTCTAAACTGTAAGGATTTCCATGAAAATCTAGGTATACTCCGTCACTTTTACATTCCTACAAAAAACTTGTATCAAAGTTGGCCTGAAATGCTTACTGTCAATAATCTTAACCATATTTATTCCCTAATAGAATAGGGAAAAGCACTTCTTACAGATAGAACAACAGAGTAAAAATTTAAAGAAATGATTCATAGTTAATTACAGCTCTGCCAGTATTTTGAATCTGAGTAAGTCACTTAGATTTTCAATGCTTTATACATATTGTACAAATACTGTGAAGCTTTGAAAAAAATTACAGAAATGCCAAACCCTGCTAATTAATTTTTCAGGTGACGCTGATCTTTATTCCACCTAGGCCCTCAAGGAGAGAGAGAAATAATTTCATAAAACAGAAATTAAAGCAGAGAAGACAATTAAGTTGAGGCAACACATGGAATAAGACACAAACCTAAAAGTTTTGCAGTCACTCATACTATTACAGATAAATTTATACAAACCTTAAAGCCGTCAAAAACAAAAGCTTCTTCATCTGAGCCAAGTTCCTGATCTGGCAGACAACCTGGCCTGGTCCAACCGACTCTCATGTCTCCTGCAGTAACTGCCTCAAACTCAAAGTACCACTTCCCAGCCTTCACTGCGTAGGTCTTCTCTGTACGGAAGATCCTGAATTTTTCCATTATCCCACTGCACACGTCCAGTCTCATCGCTGTAAGGTTCAAAGAATGAAAAAAAAAAAAAAAAAAAAAAAAGTAAAGAAATAAAGCTCAACACAAAGTAGTGAATTCCACTACTGACAAAATGAAGGCACTGAAAACAAAAGGCAAAGGAATCCCTTTTAGCATATGCATGTAAAGAAGAAAGTGCCTGCAGAGCAGCCTTGTGGGGAAAGCGCCCCTGCCCGTTCTGGAGAATCAGCATGTTGGTTACCTCTGAAACGACTCTGCACTAATTCATCCAGCAAGAGGAAAAATAAAAGAACTTGGAAGTCTGAGTGCAGTTACCAGGCTACGATCCTCATTGGGATCACAGAAACATGTGGGATAATTCACATAACTGGAGTATTGTGATGGATGCATACATGGTTTTTAGGGAGGAGAGGCTGGGAAGGTTAAGAGGAAGAGTTGCCCTTTATGTGAGAGAGCAGCTGGAATGCATGGAGAACTGCTTCGAGATGGTCCAGGAGACAGTTCAGAACTTATGGGTCAAGATATGCAGACAGACCAACATGGGTGCTGTAGTGGAGTACCCCAGGGGTACTGGGGTCTGCAAGAGTATTTGAACCAATGATGGTTCACATCTTCATTTATGATCTGGATAATGAAGTAGAGTACATCCACAGCAAGTCTGCAGATAACATAAAAATGGGAAGAGCGGCTGATGCACCAGACGGTTGTTCTGCCATTCAGAAGGACCTCAACAGGCTGGAGGAATCTTGTGAAGTTCAGCAAGGGGAAATTCAGTTCTGCACCTGAAGAGGAATAACCCCCAGCAACAGAATACAACGGAGGCTGAGCAGCTGGAAAGCAGCTCAGCAGAGAAGGACCTGAGGGTCCTCATAGACAAGTGGAACAGAAATCAGTAATGCAGCCTTACATCAAAGAATGACAGAAGTATTCTGGACTGCATTAAGAAACAGCCTTGACAGCAGGTCCAGGGAGGTGATCCTTCACCTCTACTTGGTAGAGGCCCCATCTGGAGTGCTGGGTCCAGTTCTGGGCTCCCCACTGCAACACAGACACCGATGTACTGGAACAAGTACAGAACAGGGCCATAGAGATGAGTAAGGGGCTGTAGCATCTTTCTTAGGAGGAGATGCAGAGAAAGCTGAGACTGATCCACCCAGAGAAGAGAAGGCTCAGAGGGGATTCTTGCTTCTGGTGGGATGGAATGAAGAGGAGGGAGCCAGACTCTTCTCCATGGTGCCCAGTGACAGGAAAAGAGGCAACGCACGCAAGTTAAAAACATTAAATTCTATCTGAACAGAAGAAAAAACTTTTTACTGTGAGGGTGGTCCAATACTGCAACAAGTTGCCAGACAACTTGTGGAGACTCAATCTTCCATTAAAACCCATCTAGACAACCTGTTTTAGGTGACCCTGCTTGACCAGATGATCTCAAGAGGTCCCTCCCAACCTCAACAATTCTGTGATTCTGTGACCTGGGCTCTCAGCTGTTTTAAACAAAACAAAACGACCAAACATACAAAACCCAGCAAAACACAGGCCAAATAATTGCCACAGAAAACAAATGTCTGTCTTTGAGACAAGACTCCTCAACTGAAACAACTTCTTTACTTAGAGACTGTGATCAATTCACCTAATCTCTTTACCTTCTAAAAGTCAATTTAAGTATGTCATTACTATAAAAATTATTACTATATTTCTCATTTACTATAATAAATGATAGAAGGAAGGTTGCAATTTAGTTGTTTTTTTCTTCAGAAGCAATGGAAAATGGAGGATAAAAATCATAAAAGGAAGCCTTGCATGAAACTTTAACAACAAAAATCCCGAAGTAATTATACTCTTGCTTCAGGAAAAAAAAATAAATTAACTTCTGTCAAGATAAAGGGCAGCAAGTCTAGAAAGATTAAAGATGCCCTTAAAAAGGGCATAGAAGTAGTGTTAAAGGCAATTCCTGTTCAAGGGAAGGCAGGTTACTGTTAGAGCAAAGGAAAACCTAGCCACAGCCAAGGTAGTACTTAGAAAATATTATTTAACTAGTGAAATATCAAGATGTCAAGTTTGAATTGTGTTGACTCTTTTTTTCTCTTTCAAACTGTTGAAGAGAGAGTCAGATGACTACAAGATTTCCTAGTGCCTCAAAAACTACCACTTCTCACTTCAAAGTTAATGTTTGTCAATTGTCAAGCTGAGATGAAGAAAAAGAGCTTCTTCACATTTCTTGTCTAGTGCAATAGAGCACAAAATAAATTAACAGCTGTGTGAAAATATAAGCTTTCACTGACACTGATTCATTTGATTAGATATCTGTGACATGATCACACATGCTTATCATACCTTACTATGTTTCATTCCAAAATTCTCTTAATTGCAAGTCATTCATAACAAGCTAGTTTAAGAGTGTTTAAGTCAAAATCCACTTTTTTTTTCAGGTAATTATAAGTATTTTTTCTCCAAGACTAAAATGGGTACGTGATGAGTTACAAAGGAGGCTAAAGTTAAACTTTGACATATTCAAATTATTCCTTCTATATGTATTCACTGCTTCTCTTACTCTGTGAAAGAATAATGGCATAAAAAATACTGAAGAAATGCAACTGCATTGTTAGTGGGCTGCTTCAGAGAAAGAGAAGAAAAGAAACCTCGAGGGAAGGGTAAAACTGTAAACATGTTATTCTGTCTGCTCCATAACAGCAGTAGAAACAAGATTAGTTTATGCCTCACATTTCTGCTTTATAACATTTTTGGAATGTATAAGCAAGGATTTTTTAAAATGAGAAAAAATATGCTGGTACATGTACTGCTTTGAGACATAAAATAAATAAAAACTATTTTCTCTTTTTTCCTTGAAAACTAACAAGTAATGACGTTTTGGACTTGGATCTCTAAGCTCTGATCCAACTCTCCATCTGTACATCCCAGGTGTCTTGTGGGTCATTCCTTTGCTCCCACATCCACTCTTTTCCTGTGTTATCCCACCATCCATTACAGATCAATCTGTTCCAATAGGAATGCACTTTAATTTTACTATTCACAAAAACACGAATCTCACACTCACCTACTTCTCCAATTTTCTTCTCTCCCTCACCACACTGAACATACTGTCTTGAAAAAATGCTTTTATTGATTCATCTAGAGCTATGTAGTATCCACCTACTACCTATGGAAAGTGTTCTCAAAAATTGCCTAAGAACATTTATTTATGAATATTACTTGAATACCACTACTCATTAGCCTACGTGGTGCCCTGGACACGGCCATTCCTAACATTCTTTTAAGCATTTCTAATCTTATCTTCTTTCTGCTCTCTTTCAATATTTTATATCAGTATATGGTGAGATTTCCCTCCCTGAGCTGCCATTCACTACTCTACACATTTTTGTTATGTAGTACCTTCTGCTAAAATAACTACAAACTTGTACAGTGAGTACCTACAAACTTCCCTCACTGATCCTTACTTATTACACAGTCCTAGTCTGTTCCTGACCCCTCTTTCCAAGACCTATCAATTCAAATCACAAGGTAGCCTGAAATGACAAAAATGACACTTTAAAAAGATGAATATTTCACAAAGCCCATGAAGAAATGCTGAATCAAACCCCTGATCTTTCTTCCTTAAGTTTTCTCAGCTACCCTATTCTCTGATATTTTATAAAGTTTTCTTTCCATTAATCAAATCACACAACTCGGGGATCCCTCTTTTTCTCAGATAAGGAAAGAGAATGCCTAAAGAATTCTGGATCTTTTTTCCACAAATTTGTAAGGTATTAAAGACTGTGTAGCCTTTGAAAATTCACTATTCCAATCAGAACACCATAATTCCTCCTCTTCATGAGTCTGTTATAAACTCAAATACGTCTGAACCTACTCCTGTGTTTGTTAGACCATATTAAAGAACCTCCTCCTTTCTCTTCTGTTTTCTCAGCCACAACAAAGTCCACACGTTTCCAGTATTATCTTGAATAGCCTATATAATCACATGCCTCAGAGCTCACGATCACTTTTCATGCCACAAAATGCCTGACTTCAGTTGGGTCAGACTCATTAAGCTTCCGATAAGCAACTCTGAACTCTCTGCCACATAATTCTTTATCAGCAAGATTTTCTCTTTGACAGTCTGCATAATTAATGCCTTGTAAACACTTTAAAAGACCCTCAGCACCTCTCCTGTACAGGAAATGAATCATCATGAAGTTGCAACTGAGAATTTGTTGTCTTTTTAGATTCTAAGGAACCTAATGCTGTCTAGATTCTAAGCAACCCCAACAATGCAGCTGCTGTAGGAAATCAGTAAGTAATAATACTAATAAAGCATAGAAAATGACACTAGAGCTTTGTAAATCGATGTTTGAAACAAAATCTATGAATGGAGATGCAGAACACCACTAGAGGGCTCTAAATCCTTTAGTAACACTATGGATTTTGCCTAATGAGGGGATCCTTAAGACATGTTTTATGTACCTCAGAAACTTGAGACACTCATAAACTCTAAAATCTAAATCCCCAAAATGAGTATAGAAAGCTTTTGCTGAATGCAATTCCAGTTTTTAAAGAAAGACCAGTTTGTGGGACAATGTTCTGCAGGTCTTTTCCTCTGGGAATTTTGCAGCTGGAGTGATGACTTTTCAGGTGCAAGGGCTGCAATTATGTTCTTTACATTTCATTAGTAACTCCATATGCACAACTAGCTCAAGGATCTCTGCATCATACAGAAAAAATAAAATTTTCCAGCAGTTCATTTCCAAGGAAAAGCAGGGTCACGTGGTTTTCAGCGCTGTAAATGAGGAAAGGGGATTAATATTGCTCAGTGGCATTTGGAGGAGATTGCGGAAAACTACTGTGCTCATTCTCTCTCTCTTTACAAGAGGCAAAAGCCTCCCACACCAGCCAACCCACCTTCTCAAGAACCAAGCGAAAGCCGTGCTCTCTCCCTCTCTCCACAGAATCTCCTTCCCACAGTGGGAGCGGAAGAAGTTACAAGATTATGCAGCAGCCTTAAACTCTCCAGACTAGGCACGGGCAGATTTAACAGTGAGACTGTAGCATTTTGCCACCAACAAAATCTACTCCACTAGGAAACGCTGGTTTTGCCCATTCAGCAATCCAGCCTTGTTACACACTCATGGTATCAGTGATGCCTCATATTTAAAAGTGTAATTTAATAGCAGCCTCTCATAAAAGCTGAGAATCAGAACACGTATGTGCTTTGGAAAAGAAACACAAAAAGGCATGTTCTCTGTCCACACTTTGGGTATGAGTTAGACCTGGAGCAGAAATGCTGTACTGAAGGTCTGTGGCCTTAACAGGTCCAAATTTAACTATACTATTGCTATATAAAGCAGGAAAAATAATAATTTATTAATCAATATATCAACAGTGTAAGGTTTAGACACATACCTTAAATTTTCCACACTTTGCTGAGATTATAAAGATATAAGTTTCAATTTTTATTCGATTGTTCCATATTTCCATATCTCTAAGTGAACTTCTAGAATATCATTGCTAAAGGACTGTGTCTATTGTGTTACCATTTCCTTTCTGTATGTGCTGTTAGTGTTCCAGAATGACACTACAGTATCAAGAATATCCCTGCCGTGTTCCATCTTAAAACTTGATCTGAGCATGACAGTTTTAAAACTGTTGTTTTAAAAAGCCAAAATCTATAAAATAATTTACTTTATTTGTACATTATGTCTCCTGATTTCTTGTACTTTCTTAACATTTTCTATTCTGCAATTAAAGAGGTAAATGTTGTGTACTGTTTCTTTAAAACTTCTTTATTAAAAGTTTATGTGCTTTAAAAATTTTTGCTGTTTAGGATGTCTCAAACTCAAACTATATACGCGGAAAATATTGTCCACTGTATCAATAAAATATTCAATCTGTCAACAACGCAATTCAAATAAAATATTTGGGAGAAGTGAGTTAAAATTTACTTACTTAAAATTCAACTTCAAAGACCTGAGTAAGTCCAGGAAGCGTAAATGCTCTAACAGACTATCTAATTCCAGACTTGTAGTTTGACATTCACAGAAATTTGGTTTGTAGGCATTTGTCTTCAAAAATTTCACCTTGCAGCTTGAAGTGTTTAAATACAAGATTGTACATGTACTGTTGAGTTTTTCATTATTTATAGAGTTAAAATTGTAGGAATATAAAATTCACATCTACTGTGTTTACATATGATCTTTTTCTTAGTAATTTTGCTATTCTGTCTTAAAATAACAACTAAAAACTTTTTAATTAGTACTACAATTAAAAACGTATTTTGAAATTAGGGAACTTCAAATATTTATGCACATATTTACAGTGCAATCATACATTTTATTCCCTGGCATAAGACCATATATTGAGCAAGATGATAAAACACATTATCCTGATTTTTTGTATTTTAGGGTTGTGTCATGTAGTATTCACAATCCTGATTTAAATTGTTTGAGCTTTTAAGTTTGATTCATCTGAACTATCAAATCTAAAAAATGTACAGTGAAAGGAAGTGTATGAAATACGGAGAAATTGTATTACTGATTTAAAATGTAAAAATGCTTCATTATTTAATTCTTCATTTGAGGCCACAAGACAGGAAAAGGAAACAATAAGGAAAGTGAGATCAAGAGGAAATAGAAAGAACAGAAGATGGAGTAAAGCACCCATTAGCTTTGAAAATACCATACCTGTTTGGATTGTTTTATTGGACTAGCAAATCCAGTAGTGGAATGAAATATTCTAATTTTTGTTTTGAGAGAGAACAAAAGAACAAAATTAATTACCATGATCTTGATCAGGAGCTTCCAGGTTGTAACCATAGCCTAGAAGGGTGCGGACTGCTTCCCGAAGACTGTCTTTGTTTGACTTCTTTGTCCGATCATCCAAAAGAGCGTAAGGTACAAGGCGAGGATTTCTTCGATTTTTCACATCCTGCGTAAGTATGAAAAATCGATTCTATTTCAGAAACTGTGCTTTGGCTTAAAGACAAAACTGCTATAGCAGCAGTACAAAAATTACTATTTATACCAACTGAAATCATGGAACTGCAAATACAGCAAGGATTCAAGGAAGCTGCGATAGTCCAGAAACTAGTAACAACACTGAATTTACTAAAAAGGCAAGTAATACACAAATCAATAAAACTGCATGGCTTATACCTGCTTTCATTTTCCATCAAATTTACTTAACAGGAACAAGGATAAATGCAAAGAGTTTGACTGAAAGGGATTGTATCTTGTACACTGTCTGTGAAGCATCTACCATAGGAAGCTGGTACATAACTGAAGCTCAGAAATTACTGTAACACAAATATATAGGGGTTTTGTAATTATAGCACTAAGCAAGATATATAAAACCCCAAAGGATAAATAAGATATAAACAAAAGAAGTACTAAACACTACTAACAGAAATATTAATACACGCCATACTAATTAATAAATAATAAAATAGATAATAAACCTGCGTCTTACTATTTAAAGGACTTAAACCATGTATTTTTCCAAAATAAAGGGTCTTGTACGAACATGATTAATGAGCTTAATGTGCAGAATTTTTGTAATAGGTAATTTAATGTAACCTTTCCCTCCAGCTGAAATGTATTAGTAAGCTTTACCTTTAATCTTTGTATTTTAGATTCATTAATACAACAAAGATAAAGTTTTCCTCTAGTGCAAAATTACGTTATTTGAAAGCATTGTTTAACTGGATTATTTATACAGCTAAAATAATTTTTAGTGACTAATAGAACTGGGGTTTTGTCTACATTTTCTTCATGCATCCTGTCGGCATTTGTTGGCAGTGAGAGAAACCATACAAAGAAACCTCCATGCTCTTCCCAATATCTTTAAAAAAATAAAAATTAAGACCGGACATATAAAAAAATACTTGCTGGTTTTTTTCTTTTAGGTACAAATACCAAAGATAATGAAAGGCTTTTACAATTGGTTAGACTTACTAAGAAGTGCAAAAATATCACCTATTATTTTAGAAAACAGTGTCTACAATTAAAGTATCTTACTACTTTTAGAGCATCACAGTTCTATTTGTAAGAATGTATGTGGTTTTCATTCTGCCTTTGCAGGAAGAAAAGAAATGGCACATCTGTTCTAACAAATACTTGCAGGCATCCTTTGCTGTCCTTTAAATGCTTAGATACAAGGCTATCTGCCTTATCCCTTATCGTACTTAGTAAAATAAAGTGCAGTTATTAACCAGTTCTTGACGAAATCAGGTCCTACCAGTGAGCCTTCCAGGAGAAGAAATATTACGGGACACACATTACATATATATGCTAAAAGGGCTAACAGAAAGATAAAGAGAACGCATTGTTAGGGACAAGAATTACTGCATCATATCAGCTCTTATATTCAGCAGGAAGGACAGTGACAGGGCCAACACAAGGACCACTTCAGAGGACACTGCTTTCCTTATTTATTCCGAACACTTAATTTGACATCCCCTTTTTCCAATGTGTAATTTGGTAGCTGTGGAAAAGGGCTGCTTCCAGAATGGACTAAATAAATGTTAAAGTATATCACAGACTCACAGGATAATTAGGGTTGGAAGGGACCTCTGGAGACCATCTAGTCCAACACCCTTATAAGGAATTATTATGCGATATAATAACATTCACATTAGCGTCAGAGTTTAAACACCATGGGTTTAATTATTTGTCTTGGAAAAGACATAAAAAAAGAAATAATTTCTTCTGAAACATATGTCCAAAAGATATTATGAAATCCTCTCTTTAAAAATATGAAACATAAGTCTGGAACAATAATTATGTAATTTTTTATACATGATAAGTTAGACTAATACACTGGTAATTGCCATACCAATCATTAACACACATTAACATACAGGCAATCAGATGATAACAATGTTATGATCATGAAATATACTATAAGTTCTTTTAAAAATGCCTAAGCACAAAATAAGGGCGAGGGGGTGGGAGTATAGAGAAATAATAATTATTAAAGAAACTCAATTTTACAAATTTTTGTTCCTTGGATCTAATTTTATTTAATATTATGAACTTTTCCACCCATTTAAGACTTTGGCTACTTCTTTAATATGAATATCAGAAGGGATTTTTCTTTTAATAATTTCTTCAGTTTTTTCCCCTATAATATATCTATCTAAATTTTGAATGTTTTACTTATTGCTGAATTAGGAACTGTTATTGTTATACTCATCATAAGTTTTTGCACTAACAATCTTCTGCACCTCTGTGGTTTACAGGTATCTAATAAAGAGAATTATCCTATACAGTGATTGAGCTTTGCACAGTCACAATCAAGTCAATAAAAAAACTAATTAGCTAAGAGCGGCAATTTTTATTAAATACATTTGCAATTTGTACCTAGACTTAATTCTTCCTTTTCACTACAGAAAATCTATTATTTTGTATTGCAAACTGTTAAAAGAAGGAAAACTCAGCCTATGTTTTAATTTTTTTGCTAGAGTTTTCTAGGTTTGACAGTCTAATGCTTCATCAGAAGACTGTGTTTTGTCTGACAACTACTTATTCAGAGAGTCATTTGAGAGAAAAAGAAAAGCAGGTCTCCTCAAGAAGACAACCCCCCCAAAAAAATTTAAACTTGTTGACAAGATTGTTTTAAATGGTTTGAGCTGGGTACATGAAGTTTATGTAATTCTTTGGGTTTACATTCAGAACCTATCATATCACAGGAGAAAAAAAAAAGGGAGGGGGGGGCGTGCAAGAAAAAAGCCTATATGAATTTTATTACACAACTATGTCCTCATTTAATGTAACACAAACATTGCATTAGTCATTTAGAATTTAATTTGGAGTCACTTCAGTAAGAGAAAGCATTGCAACCATGGAAAGCTGGAATGCCTGGCAGAACATGCCCTGACTATAAATGGAAGGAACTTTTAATAAATAATGTTAAACTTAAGTGATGTACCACAGACCATGAAAAGTCAGTATTATTTTTAACAGTGTACACTACAGAATTTGCTACATACAGCAAATGATAGACAAAGAATTATTTGAATCGGCACACACGCACCTATTTGTAGAGTATAAATAGATTTGAAATAGGCAATAATCAGTCAACAATGGCACTAACTGAATATAGCTCTTCGAAGTAATAGAAGAGAACTACAGAAAAAAATACCTAAACACACACACTCCAACAAATATCAACAAGCCTTTTCGAACTTCCATTGCAGGTAATGAACACTGCTGCAAACACACCGGGAGCCGAGAGGTGCAGAACTACATCCATTCGTTCAGTGAGTTGTGTGACATGTAGATAACTGGTCTAGCACACTGGATCTAGCAACTGGTCTTGCAACTTGCATAGACAGATGCCATGCAAGAGTAAGAATGAAACAGAGTGTCTATACTATCTACAGCAGCATTAAAAAACCATAGTCAAATTCTATAAGCAGCTATAAAAGAAAAACCTATTAAGAGATACAGTATGTATAATGAATTTTTACTCTTCAGAAGTAATTCTGAAAAACCAAAGCCTCATATAAACCTGTAAAAGATACTTGAAATTATAAAGAATAATACAGTTTTCAGAGCTACAAATGTAATACCGCAAACCTGTGCACTCCTGGGCCTTCCCAAAGCTCTGAGAAGTTCAGGAACAGCACAGATCACTAGACTAAAAGGAACAAAAAGACACCAGAAACATACATAAATATGTACCTATCAAAAAGACAGACAAGAAAAGACTAAAAAATGAGAACACAGTCTAGGAAGAGTGGAAGGAAAACATGGTAGTAATTTAATGTGATCACAAGTTTTGTGATTTAAAGCATTAAAAGCTGTACAGATACATATTCTGTGTGCTACTGAAACTATTTCGTTCTCATAACCAAGGTTGTTAAATGACAAGGACAAAGCAAATGTATTTCAGCACATATTCAGTGATACAGATGCGCTGTTCCTAGCTAAATACAACATTAGAAAACATTCATTCCACAGCTGAAGTGATTCTGCTTGCTGCCGTATCTGTGCATCTTGCACTTCCACAAAGATTTCTTACCAATTGACACAACAAATGCTACCTGTGAGCTTGCCAGCAATGCTGTCAGAAACCCAGCTCAGTGAGCCGCTGTGTCTGTGAGGCACATACACTGTGAATAGGATCATTCACCTACATCTTACACTTCATATCATGCTATCCAGAGGTCTAGCTTTTCTGCATTTATCATGGCAGCTTGTGTTTAATCATAAACCACTAAAATTAAAAATCATTTTATAGGGGGAAAAGGAAAAATATAATTTTAAATTGGTACTCACAAAGTCATTTCAAGATTCCAGAGTCTTTAGAACTGGAAAGCACAACAAAGTCCTCACAAAGCCATATTCTTGTCAATGTTAAATATCCTAAATGTATCCACCCAAAGCAGAAGTTGTGTTCCTAACCTGGCATACTAGCAGCTGTGCTCTTTCATTAGAAGTATGTACATCCTTTAGAAACGTGTACACCTTTTACCATCTTCACTGAGAAACTGTGCCCACATGGAATGCCTGGCGCAATGTGCCCTGACTATGAATGAAAGGAATTAATATATCAGTATAAATAATGTAGAATGTGAAAGTGAGGTAACATAAGTAGTTTTTACAGGGTCGATGCCTTTTTATATATATTTAATGACAATATAAATGATAAGCTTTCAACTCGTGGTTTTTACCACACATCCGTATTTCCTCAGTCTGAATCTCCAGAACAGTGCCTCTCTTGCACTGCAGCACTAGGCAGTCTGGAAAGAACAACTCCAGATCAAATATGGATGTCATATGCTTTCTACAAAAATCTAAAAATAATAATAAAATAAAAAAATCAGGAGATAATTACATCACAGTCCTGACTAATTGACTAATTATCCTGGGACAGGAAGCACAGAGCATCTTTTTAAAGATGCTTATCACACAGTGGGAAGAATTTTGTAGCTTGCTGATTCTTATAACCAGTGTGGGGGGTTGTTGTTTATTTTTTTTTTTCAATATAACTGAGGTTTCTGATTGTTAGGCTACCACACACAACACAACATGAAGAAAAAGCAAGACTCCCTTTGACTAAGCTGTCTGCATACGTAACAATGCATAATAAGCAAAATTCAGAAGTCAGAATCTTTGGCTGTGACCCCCACAATCAGTGGGGAGACCTAGAAGTCATGTATTCAGGAAGAGTGAGGGAGTGCCTAATGTACTTGAAATTATTTTCATTTGCCTTCTGATCTCTAAGCTTGACTCTTTCCTCTCACTTTCTGTCTCCTCCTTACTTATATAAAAGTTGGGATTCTCCTGCATACATGACATCACAGTTTTCTGAATTTCCATCGATACTGTAAGCTCATGGATAAACTTATGTGAGTTCTGAATATTTTCCATTTGACTGTGAAGATTTAGTCACAAATACATCCTTTTATAATTCAATGCTATTTTTAAATCGGCTTGTTATGAAAAAATCCTTAAAAATACCTAAACAAATAACTCAGGTCATTATGATAGGACATAAGGTTAAAATCCATACATGTAAAATAAAGAAGAAAAAAGCCCTCTCTCATAGCACAAATGTGATTCTTTTAATTGACTCAAACCGAGGCTATATTGCCCCTTTGCCTGGATCTATCTACCTTATCTGGGTTTGGTCATTGACCATTTCCCCAGTTCAGAAAAGACCAACCTGCAGGCAACCATGTTCTCCCTTAAAGGGACACTGTCAAGTATTTTCATACTGCTGGCGTGCTTGTTTTACCACTTACCCTTCCTATTTCAGATGTTCTTTTCAGCAGAAATCTATGTCTTTCCTACCTGTTTTGTTCCTTTTGCTCCTTTCAGGGAGCAATAAACTACTGTGAGTCTGTACTACTGAAAAATACTTACTTGGTTGTGCTCAGTGTCATCACAGCTGTCAGCACAGTTCTGGGAACAGGATTTATTAGTTAACTTGTGCTCCCGCTGCTGGCTGGCTGGCTGGCTCTGCAGCAGCAGAACAAAAATACTGTGTATAGTCATGCAGGAAGAGCAGCTGTCTCTTGTTAAAAAACCCTGACGAGCAGTGGTGGATTTAGAAGAAAAAAAAATCTGGAACTTGGAAGGCATTTCCCCCACCAGTTAATAACAGGAAAGTAATGGTTTATACGTGAACTACTTGACAGCATCCCTTTAATTTTTCATACTAAAGAATCCCAAAATGATGAGGCACTCCTGGTGGAACAGAGCTACTATCCAATCCATCCTACAGCCACACCACAATTGCTGTTTATAACATATTTCCCAGGGATTAGTTCATCTACTTTCAAACATCTGTAAGCTTCTTTCCCTTAGGAAAATATTTCATAGCTCTGCGAGATCTGCTTACAGTATTATACAGCATAACAACATGTCATTTTATTGCAGTACTGTAACATGTCACAGTAATATGATGGGATGACAAAATGTAGCCTATGAAACAAACCCATTGCTGGAGTCAAGCAGAAGCATGCAGCAGTGTGTACGACAGCTAGCGGCTTGCCATGTGATATATGTATGTCAGCTAAATGAGATGCATCTTTGCCCTGCACCCAGAAAGGAGCACCTTGCTGTTCTCTATTCTTTTGACTTTTAACAAATGGTGTTTGTTTTCTGCACGTTGTAAGCACTCCTGGAACTCAGCTGTCATCTTCTCTCCCAAAGAAAACAAACTTAGTTATTTGAAAAGAGAAAATTAAAAGGAATTAAGAAGAAATCAACATCAACACCACCAGCACAGCAGCTTCTCCAAGACACGCTACTGGTAGGAAAGTTTTCAAGGACATCGTCTACCTGTTTAACCGTATGTGAGACTATTGTAATTTGCCTGTCAAGAGGAAAGGAGTAAAGGATACTGCTGATCTTGTTGATCTTTTTTCTGAAGGTCACAAATATTTCTGAGCTCTTGATGATCTTTAACAACCATCCTCTGTTGGAAAGCATAACTCTGACACTGTTCACTACACCACTGCATTACATTATCAACAGTAGTGCTCCACTCAGCACACAAAAGTCTTCTGTCAAGACCCAATAAAATATTTGGATGTTTAAAGCAGAAGCACCCAAGACTGTAAAACCCCAATTCGGTGGCTTTCCAACTCCAAATGTTATCAGCTTCATAGGCACTTGGGCTTTTTACCTTTAAATTCTCCAGGTTCTTCTTTGCATGCCAATAATTGTCTTTGTTTTGGTAAGGAAGAACAGTTCAATACTGATCATATACCTAAGCCGTGTCAAGATTTAGAGCAGAAGTATTTGTCTAAGTCTCCTTCAGAGCACAACCTGGTAGTCAAAATTAGTGCCTGACTCACACTGACTGCTTAAAACATCTCCAAAACCTAACTAGAGGCTTACCCTTTTATTTTAAAATTTAGCAGGTCTAAGTGATAATGATAACTTCTTTATATAACAACTGGTTCTTGGAGATCAAAATGGATTTAGACACCTAATTCTTATTTGTCCAGTCAGATATCTTTGAGGATATAGGTATCAGTTTTTAAAACACTCATGGAAAATGGGCAACAAGGTTTTTCACAGCAGACTATAAATTGTAGTAAGTGAGCGTAGGTTAAATTTGCATGTTGAGCTTTGTCATCCAGTGAGCAGACATTTATTAGGAAGGGAGTTTAAGGAGGCCTGAGTTCCAAGGCTGGCCCTCAGGACAGAATTTTAAAAGTCAGTAAATAAAACACAGAGAGCTGTTTAGTGAGTAGGTCACAGAGTCCTTCTCTCTGCTCTCTCCTGGTGAGCCTCAAAAAGGTCTCTTCACAGGGCCACAACGTTTTAGATTCTACAATAAGGTCAGTCCCTTGCCCCGGGCAAAGGGTCAAGAACGTAAGACAGCCTTCATGATTCTTCTGACATGAAGTTGAAGTGCTTAATTTTAGGTTACATCACGCACTAGACTTGTCTAATTTTTTTCAATGACAGTTGTAGTCTATGGCAACTCCACTGCCTTTTGGGAACCATAGTAAAACTAATGATTTATTACTATCACATCATGCCTCTTTCAAAGCAGAACCTTCTATATCAACAGGTACAGCAAGATATACATAAAGACAGCATATAAAAATATTGTGTAGAGGTAAAAGAGAAACTTTTTTCATTGCTACCTACTCCCACCACTTATCATTCCCAACCCAGTAACACTGGAAAGGTCTTTGACAGTATAATTTAACCATCTTTCTTACTTAATACCTCACTAATTCAGAACACATACAATTTAACTGCAAATTCACTCCAATAAAGATGGGAAAATTACTTGTGTTTTTTTTAAAAGACATACAGATACACAGGGTATGTTAAATTGTCTTCAAGATGTAAGAAACTTTATTCACTACATACGAGTTGTGGGTTTAAATTTTCCCCAATGCTAGTTAGAAACATACTTAGCTAAGAGAGGCATTTGATTCCAGAAAATTCTTAACTTCATCTTAACCAACAAATTCTGTTGCAAAATTAAATTTAGTTTTGTAACTATTTTCTAACTTCCATTCATTTCAAATCTCCTGATTGCAAGACCCTATATTGGAAATGTTTGGCTTCTGAGAGAATAAAAAATGTAGGAGGTATGGTGTAAGTTATTGAGTGCATTCTTTAATCTACCAGAAATACTTCTTTTGACTATCTAGAGACATACAGACTGTCATTCTAGAAATTAATTGTGCTCTGCCTCCATAAAAAGAGGATTGAAATAGTGGGTTCAAAATAAATTAATCTTCTCCCCTGCCTGACAACACAGAATCATCACTTCTAAATGTTTCTCATTATTAATATTCTATCAGAAATGTTAACAGCACTTCAAAGAGCCACCTTTCCTCACTCAAAGATGCAGAATTAGGACAGAATTTAATCCTGTTTTAAGCAGGGGAGTTGCACCAACGCTGAATTATCTTCAGTGTCTATCTAGTAGGGGACATTACATACATTCCAGTCTGCAAACACAAGAATTGGTTCATTGTCTTCCTAGACCCAAATATAGAACACAGATTTCCTAAATAGTTTACAAAGTACCAAACAGAAAACTTTATAGTAAAGATACTATAATGGACAATGCTGAAATGCTATGAAGCATGTATTTTGTCACATCAATGTACTTTGTCAGTATGAGATGAGGTGAATTTAAATGCCTAACTTAATATATATAAAAAACCAGATTTATTTTTTTTTTATACACAAAAGCTTTGCAAATAGAATGAGGTTTAGTATTACAGAAAAACAAAATTTGAAATGTGCTGAACTGAAATATGTAAGTCCAATTTTTGTCAAAAACAAAACCAACTGTTTGCAAGCAGGAAAGTGTATGTGCCTGCAAAACAGCTGTTTCTCATTTTTGCAAAAATAATGGTCGTCTTTTATGCCCAGTGCAAAATCATGAAAACTCATTTTTTTCCCCCAAGGGATGAATTTTCCTAAAATTTCACTGTGATATGCTACCACACGTTTATTAACATAAGTGAAGACACCTTTCTCTACATAAAATTCATGAATAATCACAAGAAGAATAGAAAATATGACTCCTAAGGGAAAATTGATATAGTGGCTTTCTTGAAAAATAATAAACTAGGCTTATTATATACCAAATTGATATTTTTTTTTTAAAGAAAACAAAGACCTTGAGTTTTTCTGTTAACTATCCACCATGCTTAGTTTTTACTTCCCTCCCTTATAACCCATCATTATACCTACCAGGCAGCATTCCTATTCACTGAAACAAAAACACTAAAGTAGAAGTGGAACTTGGAGACTGACTTAACTATTTTCAGTTAAACGTGGCCTCTGCCAGAAATACAACACATTAGCAAAGTGATTACTAGAGGTTTACATTCTGATTTTCCTGGATAAACAAAATTATTTAATTCCCAAGACTGCAAACATCTAAATGATCCCCTACTGAAAGTCAATGTTTACATTTCCTAAAATACTAGAGCATATTAGCTTCCTGCATACAATTTTCTCACCCTGAGATCTAGACAGCAAACAAGAATATACCACCAATTTTTTAATACTGCTTGTAAAATAGGAGTCTCATACTGCTAGATTTAGCAGGATTGTTTTAATCATGTATTTCTGCTTTCTGACTGAGAGACTTGTATTCATTAGCTGCTTCTTCCTGCTTTTGTATCCCGATTATTCCCATTTAACTGTGAAATATCTCAATCAGTAAGTGCTTTTGCAACTACCGGAGGTTAGCACTTACCTGCTGGATACCATACGTCCAGCCTTGCCTTATACGGTCCCTTGCCCACACATTGTGAGCATTTTCTGCTAGTTTATCCACCATAGCTTCTTGAGAAGGGGTCAGTTTGATAAAACTCAGATCCATGGGAGCAGGCTTATATCCACTCAACAACTGGTAGCTGTCAAAAAACACAGAACTTGCAGTTACTTTTCTGTAAGAAACAATTAATAGAAACCACAAGGGAAAGAAGTGACATGTATGCAATATATCTATATAAATAATCAGCCTTTGAACAAAGAATAATAATGCACTGACATCTGATTTTGTTTCAAGCTAACTGAACCTTGATGGGATGAAGTAGCTGGTAACGAATGCTACCCAAAATGGTCTGAACTAAAAACACTTTTGAAGTATTTTAGTACCTTCATATATTTAAAATAGTAGATTAAGAGGTTGCTTATCTAAATACTTACACAAACTCTATTATTGTTACCTCTGAGCACTTCACAATACTTATTAAATTCTATCTATCTCCTACAGAAGCAAGAAAATATATTCTTCTTACTACATATAGGGATGTGAGAGACAGAGCAGGTCAAATGGCTTACTCAAGATCACATATGAAATCCATCTAATAAAAATTTCTCTTTATGATACTTCATATCTTAACTATCCTTCAAATAAGAGAATTTTGAAATTTAAGCATAACTTCAGAACAGAGAGCAGCTTCCTCACTATTTTTAGTGCTCCTAAGAACAACGCAGTGTTTACTTTTATGAAGTTATTCCCATCAAATTAATTACAGTCATCTCTCACTTTACTTATGACCAAACCTTCAATAAAGATGTCATGCATATGGTGATGGATGCAGCACACGAGGACTTACTAACTACATTTATAACGCAAACCTACAACACTATACAGGGTGGACATTGCCTCCTTTACCTCAGCTGATGAGGGAACATGCCGGGGAAGGGGAGCAGGAAGAGAAAAGCAGTGCAGGGGGGGGACACACAGGGGGACGGGGGACAGGGAGGGGTTGTACTGGGTGTCTGTGCCCAGCTGCTGGTGGAGGGTGGGCTGCAAGGTGGCCTCTGTGAGGAAAGGCCAGGGCTGCCCAGTGCTGGGCACAGCTGGTTCCAGCTGTCTCCAAAACGGACCTGCCACTGGCCAAAGCCGAGCCCCTCTGCCACACTGGTGGTGCCTCTGGGAAAATATGTTTAAGAAAGGGCAAAACGCTGCACAGGCAGAGAAGAGTGAGGAAAAAAGTGCGAAAAACAGCCTGGCAGACACCAAGGTTGGGGGCGGCGGGGGCAGTGGGCAGAGGCATTCCAGGAGCCAGAGCTGGTGCCTCTCTGTGGCCCCAGCAGACACCAGGCTGAGCTGGTGGATGTGCCCTGAATATCCCTGAGTATTCCTCCTCCAGCATACTGACAAAACGAAGCGCTATTTTGGTCATAACGAAAGGGGTCTGTGGAAAACAAACATTCTGTCACTGAAATTATATGTGCTGGGGTGTTTAAAAAATGACTACTTTAAATAATTGTCTATTTTCTAAACAACTTTGTCATTTTTTTTGTATTTTCTTTATTTGGACTGACGGAGAGAAATTCAGAAAAAGAAACAGTATTTATCCCCATTTATATTCAAAAATATTCAAATACTTTACAAATCTTAATTAATTCTTTTCTGTGATAACTAGTATAAAACCCATTTAAACACATTATTGATTGAAAACAGTCAGTGTAAACAAGCAAGCATTTAAGGGGGATTATCATCTATAAACATGAGGCTAGACCTTCCTTCAAAATTACCACATTAAAAAAAAATGAAGTCTGAAAATAACAATTCAAGAACGTCAATCAAAATCAACCATTCATATAGTCACCAATCAGCAAATTGTTGGAGAATTAAACATGCCGATGGCAGCTGTGCTGTTATGTCCCACACGCTAGCTAATAGCTTCATGGTTACCTCTCAGGTAGCTGTGAAGTCGCTTCGGTGAGATAGTAATGGAAATAGTGAATCATAAAGAATTAATAGATTTGTCATGCTGGCAATTACTGTCCTCTTTTCTGTCACACTCCCTTGCACAATTGTTATGTGGTGCATATCAAAGCTATGAAAGCCAGAGCTATTTTGATATAAGAGCAGGGTCAAAGAGCCACGGGTTTCAAATGATGCCCATAATGTTGTCACAAAGGATATGTATACCTTATTTTCAGGATGCAAATGAATACTCATCAAGGATAAGTATCAGGAGATACTAAGGAAAATAACAGCAGCATACTGTGTGCAACCCATGCTGGAGAATTGTCTTTAGCTGCGGACCGATTACTAGTTACTAGTTGAAACAGGAGCTAAAAACCCAGTTCCTGCCTGGTCATCTGCTTATACGTGTTTCACTGGCCTCATCTTGCTCAGTATCTCTGCAGACCTTATATTAGTCATCTTTTTTTAAGAAGTAGTTAGATTTAACTGCTTCAACAGCACATTATCACTACCATTGATTTATCAGAAGCATTATGGTATTTTTATTTGTCTCGCCACTAAAGTTACAGAAAGGGTAGTAGATATGTTTTCAAGTGATCTTAAACCACGCTCTGCTCTCCTGATTCAAGTCTATGTGAACTGTTTTAAAAAAGACCAAACATAGCAGAATTAAAAAAATATATCCAAAACTTTTTTCTTTTCATTCCGACAAATATTTTTCCTTTCCTATTTTATTCAGACTTCTTTTCTAACCTATAGAAACACTGAATATTTAGAATTTATTAAAAGAAAGACTTTGAATATTTCCAGGGGCTATTTTAAAATAAGAGGTTATTAAAGGATGTTTTACTCAAAAACCTAAAGTAAAGTATTACTAGGAAAAAAATTCCTTACAGAAAGAGAATTTTCTTCAGCAAGTGTTGTATCTGCAGTACACATCAGCTAGTTGTTCAAAATGGTCCAAAAAACTTTTTTGTGGAATGATGCTATACTAGAAAAGGCAAATGTATAACACAACTGTCAGTTAAAAAAGTGATTTTCCCCAACTTGTAACAAATGGGCCTTCTGTAGGACTGACAAAAATGTAAACTTGTTCTTAGCATTTTACAATCTTCATTGTTACAACAAGATGGCAAAAGCAAAAAAAAAAAAAAAAGCAAAGAGTTGAGAAGACAGACAAGAATATACAAAGTAAGGTTGAAAAAGCTCTTAGAAAGTAGATGAGGTAATTACATTCAAGTGATTTCTGTTGCTTTTGGGACAACACATTTGCATCATGTACAGGAACAGAACTAACCAGCTAACAGGAAGTGACATCTCTTCTCCCATCAATAATTTAGTTTTTCACACACTACCTCTTGTAACATTTGGTTACAATTAAATCTAGCATAACTGTGAAACAGCAACTGTTCTCTCCAGGACCGTATCTCACAAAAAATGTGATCCAGACTTAGAGCTGCACAACCGTACCTAGATTGTGAAATCTTTTCTCCATTTTTGTTCAGCATCTGGATGCTATTGAGAATGTAGCAACATTTTTTTTTTCTTTCCTTATTACTCATTTTTTCTATCCATTGTATGTGAAGTATCAAAATTCTTGATGTGTATCATAGGACTTTCGGTTTCTGAAGTTATGACTGTTAATGGCTTGAGAAAGACTCAGCATTACCATTCTTCTTAAATTAGAAAGTATACTTTCTTCAGACTTGAGATTTAGCTGCAGCTTTTCAAAAGCATCAAATCTAATTTACTCGAACAATCTTGCAAATGCATATGCATTTCTGCCCAGGAAATTCAGAACAAAAATAAAGGCCTAGATATCTCTTCTTTTTAGTCTTACATGCAGTTATTTTGGGATACCAAAACTGAAGAACAGTTTGGGGGAATTTAAACTAATCCCTTGCTTTTCTTCTCATTCATTCTTGTGAGGTGACCACATCAGGGATTCCAAAACTGTGGTATCAGTGGTATGTAAATCAGTGCAGCGTAGTGCACATCAACGACTTCAGGGCACAGGTTCTCACAGCTACCTGGTGGTAAAGTATTACCCTGAAGTCTGCAGCAACCTTGCCAGAACGGGGCATGTGCTTTTAACTCACAACAGCAAAAAGGAAGACGTGCTTTAAGTAAACATGGGCTTGGGGTTAATATACTGGCCTTAGGGACACAGTGTATGGAATATGAAAGTATGGGTCAGTGAAAGGCTACTGTGAATGTATTTCTGCACAGAGCACATCCCTGGCAAGAGCTGTAAGTTGCTACTGGTGGCAGCAACATAGCAACTAGCACTTACCATAGCTCTCAGTCATAACCAAGGAAACTAAATTACTAATGTAAATTCAGGAATAACAGAACACATGGAAGTTCTTTCATACTGAAAATGTGACCTTTAGTTTTCTGGTTTTAAACACATTATAAATCATCCTTTATCCCGTGGGTTCAAATGTATGCTGGGTCATAGGGCTGTCACATCCTTATCACCAAATACAGTTCCGTGACTTTCAACTATGTTAAAGTTCCCATATCCTTCATTCCCAAACTGGGGGGCACACTGGTGCTAAGGAAGAAGCCAGGGCACCTTGGCTGGGCCATGAGACCTGGTTTCACAGTTGCAGCAGTGGAAGCCACTAAACCATACCAGCCTGAGCCCAGTCCTACAATGCTGTTGTCCATCGCTCACTCGGGAAAATAGGTCAGGCAGATACCCCACTTCAAGTCACTAGATGGCCATTCTAGGACTTTCAAAAGGGTTACCTTTAAGTATTTGCAGCACAGCAAAATATATTGACAAGTTTGCTGTAAAAATTCTTTACCAAGTTTCTGTAGTACACTCATGTATAAAAGAACTATGTAACAATGAATGCCAGGTATTTTCAATGGATCACAGAAAACCTAAACTTTGTCTACACACCAGGTCATAAACATCTAGAAGAAAAGGTGTAGATGAAGGTGTGGGTGAATTTCTGAAATGTATATGCAGACATGAATACCCAAGTACCAATAAAACAAGCAGTGTAAGTATCAAATTCTTATGATACAGTTCACTTAACATGCACTGCCTAACAAATACATGCATTTGAATTTCAACTTACTTCTTTGGAAGTTTCATTTTTTTCACTTTTTCTTCAGCATGTTCATCAGCAATTCCAACATGGCAGCCTAATGCCAGCAGGGTTCTAGGACACAGAATTCAGAGACAAATTACTGTCAATGTTTCTATACAAAGAGTTGCTGCTGCATATATATATATGGCACTATACAACAAATAAGGCCTATGGGAATGAAAACAATATAATATATGAAGATAAACATCAGCTTTTTTGTATGTGTAATAGCTTTCTGATACTGTTAAGAAAATGTCACAAGATGATCCCAAAACTTTTAGTAAAAATCTAAGTGGACTACTTCAAATTTGAACTATCACACAGTCTGTTTCATCTATATGAGGCATCAGTTGAAAGATTCCCTGCCCTTGAAATACGTATTTCTGCTTTACATACTCATTCAGACTGCTTTATATCAAAATCTTTTATGTTATGTTACTTACTTCAAAGCTGATGAAAGGAGAAAAGGCATGAAAAGTCACTTGTTATCCTTAGAATATGTTGTCTTTTCAAAGAGAGGCTGTTATTCAGAGATTTTAATTGGGTCTGGATTTTGTTAGGACATGCTACTTAAGACAGGACTGACAGCAGGATGCATGATAAGCATTAGGCCAAAACTGCCATCTTAATGTTCAGTATGGATGTTGCATGTTAATCCACGTCAGAGAAAAGGATTCAAGTTAGACACGGTGTGTCACGTACCACAGGGCTTCTACCACAGAGCCACTGACCCAGCCCCGACATTCTGGCCTGACTCTACAAGATGCAGCTCATTTCAGAAAACAGACACGCTCTACATAATACTGTCGACCCTGTTGTAAAGTTAATTGGGTTTCTGATTACTTCATACCTCTTCCTTTCCTTACAGTCACAGTACCCAGCAGTATAAATCTTAACTCTTAATTCATCTCCAGGATTTGATCTGTAACTCATGAATTATTTGTTCCTGCATTTACATTCAATTGTGGGTTATGAAATCTTAGTTTCTTTAGCCTAGGTGCATTACTTAAAAATTGACATTGAATTGAAAAGAAGTCCTGGACAAAAGTCAGAGACGACTTTGGAGTCAGATCAGAAGTTTCTCAAAATCCGAGGGTACCACCCATATCTTTGATTGAAACAGATTATACAGAAGAAATTAAAAGACTAAACCTTGGGCTCCATGCCCATTTTTCCCAATGTGGAAGAAAGCTGAAAAACAAGGGGTTTATTTGTTCTTGTCGCTAGTTAACACTATTTTTTAGTCTTGCTTTAACTATATTTACTGCTGTTGAGCTGACTGGGGCAAAAGGAGCATAAATATTGCTCTAGCAGTATTTCTTTCGGCAGATGAATCCTATGTTTCAAGTTGATTCTTACAAAATATTTTTAGTGTGAACTACATGAAGTAAATCCTAGTGTTATGATCTATGAACCGGATTTAAAATTAGACAGTAAAATCAGATAAGAGGCAGCGGCCACCTCCTGCGAAAAAAGCACTGCCTACTAAAAATACTCCATGCAGCTAAATTTCAATCACATAAATTGTACATGATTCCTATGCAGCTATCACCAGCACAAGTAAGAGAAGATACCTAACTGTGGAAAGCAGTCAAGAGGAGCTAACTCTTGGTAACCCTGATTTTTTTGTAACATAAGACAGGAATTTGAACCCTACACTATCTCCACCCAGACACAGCAAATTCTAAATCAGAGAGGCAGAGGAGGACAAAAAGGCATACCATACTGGTAGAACCTGAAAGATCCCTAAAACACTTCAAAGCTAAACAGGAAAACTAGAAGTGGCTGAATGCAGCCCTCAGCATAATATTGATACATGTAATTATCACACACAACTGAGTAAATATGTAGAAATGGGAAAGTCAGTCACAAAATAGTAAGCATGAAAAAAAAAAAGACAAGATCAAACTGCAGAAACAGTATGAGCAAAGCATATTTTAATCTCATGACATTTTCAGAGGTAACTCATTCCTGAATCTTGACATTTCATATACTGTATCATTTTTACAGTTCATAAAAGTATTCGATCATACTGAAAAATATACAGAGAACCAAGTATATTGAAAAGAAACAAGTAGATAATTAGAACTTCCTTGTTTTCTGCCTCTCTCATCTAGTAGAGCTGGCAGCAAAACTGGCAACAAACCAACAAAAACATAACCAAAAACAACTACAGTAATTCTTGATGTCTTGCAACTACTTCAAGCATACAGTACACAGTTTGATGCAAATTATAGAAATTATCACATATAGCTGACTAGAGGAAGTTTTAAAAGATTTTCTTTCCCTCTTCCCCATTCTCCCCCATTGAGGTTGATGGTTAGTAGACTAGAAACATCTAGCAAAGAAATAGTCAAAGTAGCTTACAATTCAAGTCATGACAGTATGAATCATCTAGAATGGATTAGTGCACTAATTTTTCCACCTTTACAAGCGTGCAGAAATGAACCGAGCGAGATACTCATGCTCTGGTCCCTGAACAATGGATGCCTACATCATAAATACATGATAGTGCAACATTGGAACTGTATACTTCAGAAAACAAGGACTAACACAAGAATGTAATGAAGACTGAGCTCAGTAAGCATATAAAATATGAAATACATAAAAAGACTGAATGCTTTATGTTTTGGATACTATCCATTTAATAAAAAGGCCCTCTCTAGAGTAAGTAATAAAATTACTAAAATAAAAATAATGCATAATTTATATGTTTATAAAACCAAATTCTTTTTTGTTTTGTCAAGGTTAGATTATAAAAGCGTTGGGTCCTGAACCAGTAATCATGTAAAGACTACTAAATTTGTTTACCATTTAGTGAAACATTAGCAGTGTGCATTTAATTCTGAAAGTGTGATTTTTATGATGCCTGAGTCATATTCCATAGATTATTCTAGCAAAAGATCCGACTGCAAGGCAAGTTAATGACATCATCTTTTGTAGTCTCATAAAATGGAAAGGAAGAAGCTATTCTGGATTCTTAGCACACTGTTGTGTGGCTCTCAAAAGCCTTCCTTGAAACTCTAATGTCTAGATGAGGACAAGTAGGAATTTACTTTCCATTTACTTCTGAATGCTTTATCTCCAAATAATGCCAAAATATTCCTCCAGAAACCATTTAACACTCTAGGGTCAAAAATATGCTTTTTATTGACTAATTTACTTAATGTGGGAATGGTGGATCAGTGAATAGTGCAGAGAAGCTGACCAGAGAAGGACACTATGATAAATTCTAGCAGGAGTGTTCTACCCAGCTTTCTACTATGAGGACATAAAGTCCTCATATTATGAGTGTAAACACTATATTGTACTATCAGTTTACATGGTAGATTTTTTAATAATATCATACAAATAGTCCCAGAAAAGTAATATCACAAGCAGATAGGCATCCTTTGTTAATGCTCTGAACATGAAAAAGCAACTGATTTTTCACAAGAAGGGGGAAAAAAAGAAAAATAATAGGTTTCAATGGATTGCAAATAGGAGTGATTTGAGAACCATATATACCAGCATTTATCAGTATGAGAAATATTTTAACATGTTGTCTACATGCAATGCTACATATTGAAGGAATTATTTACACTAATAGATAGAAAAGTAAGAACTCACACCTGCTTGACAGACAAAGCTGAGATGAGAAGTTGTAACTTTGTCAGCCAGATAACTAGATACCTTGAACAAATCCATTAAAATCCCACTGAAATTTTCTAGCACTAGAACTACTGGAGAGCTTCCATGACATTCTCACATCTAACCACTCAAAAGGAGGGAATGCCTACTACTGTTTTGTGGCAATATGCACAGATGACACTGAATTAGTGGCAAGGGGTCCTGAGCCATCATATCATTGTTAGCTACATTCAAAAAATATCTATTGATTGTCAAAGTGTGTTTTATCAATAACGAGAATTAAAAGCAATTAAACTGATTTGAATTACACCAAATAAGAAGCAAAGATTTTTTTTTCCTGAAGCTTAGATCTATTTCTTTCCTTCAAACTAGATGAAAACTGCCTGAGTTGCCATTTTATAATCAACATTACCACAATAAATCTAAAATTCCATAGATATTAAAAAGACTATCAAAGCCACTTTTAATGTCACATACATCATTCATTAATGTATCTCACTCACTTATTTTCATATTATTGCCCTCACCTACACGTCAAATTGTAATACACACGTCAAATTATAATTCTAAAAATACAGCTCCTTAGAAAACTCTTACTATAAGCTTCAAAAGTTCTAGCAACTTACTTCAGTGTTTCAAGTGACATTTGCAAGTTATAATTTCTTTCCTGTTCCGGTAATTTTGAGAACTCCACTAAGCATGGGTGTTGTCTTTTGTTGTCATCTCTAACCTGAAAAGACAGTAAAGGAATAAGTTTGTCTTAAACCCCAGAAATCGTAAAACAGTCCAAAACACAAAGTACTTAAAGCTGATCCTGTCAGAATTACTCAAACTGAACAACACTTCAAAAGAGAATGTATTCTGTATTCTCAAAGCATGATCATTCTGTTCAAGTAAGGCAGAATTTGCATTTGCAAATATACTTCAGATTTGCAGATCTTGAGTGGAATAAATGCTAATCTGTACATTTCATTATACAGCTGTTCACAACAGATATGCAAACTTCAAGAATAGTGCAATCTATGTTATATTTTGACCTAAACCCATAAAATAACAACTCATCTTCAGCACCATATTTGAGAAATTGTACAACCAGTTTGTATAAATAAGTTGATATCAATAGTACTGAAGTCCTCAGCTGACAAAAGTAATGATATAAAGAATAAATCTACCCTATCTCTCAATTCAGAAAATGTTTGTTTCTGAGCTGTGTCCAGTAGCATACAAGCAGAATACAACTGTTCAGCAGTCACAAATAATTGGAACATCAATTTCCTTTTACTGAAGTAGCAGCAGAATCATAAAGACTATAATTTACAAAATCCTGCATTTTATAAACTTAAAAAAATGATCAAAAACATTTTTAGCCTACATTATTTCCATACATTTTTAGTCTAATACTGGTCATAACTAGGAAGAGCATCCTGAGAATCTGGGATAACTAAGTGTTCTATTGCTCTCAGCTTTGTATCTTTATTGTGTCAGAGCTCAGTCAACAAAAACTACAAGATTATGTCTTGCTAGAAGGCTTGATAAAAAAAAATTAGTTTGCAGATATTAGCTGAAAGATCCCAACGAAAGTGTTAACATTTGCTCAGTTGAGATTACATTTTTATCCATATGCTAAAACATTTTTGTGTCCATCTTTCACGGACCATAAGCTCACCATTTATATCAACCTTTAAAGATGCAAAGTGAAAGTCAGTGAAAAATAACATTATTGACAAATTTTAATCAAGGAAATAATTCTGCTGGAAAATAGATTGTTAACAGTTGACGTAAAGAAGCCTAATTGTTATACTTTTTCCAAAGTGATCTTTATTCATTTGGTGAATATCTGATAATTTTTAAATTGATTTATCTGAAAGTAGATCAAGGCAGGACTTCTCAGTGAAGTGGTACCATTGAACTGGGTATAATCTGTTCTCAACAGCTTGATCTGTCGTCCATACACAGAATCAGATTTGACATTTGCAAAGCATAAGAAAGTCAGTAGCATATAAACTGGAATGAAATTTCTGACTTTCAGAAAAATAATCCATCACATTTAAACTCATTGCTTGCCCTGCATTTTGCATCAAATAAGAGCTTTCCTTTGGATATTTTAACATAAATGTCTTAAAATGAAAAAGCTCTAGCATCATGGCAATAAATCCATATACAGTATCTAAGATTACACTTAAATAAAACCATAATATCGGGACATAAACATTGAGTGTTAGAGCAGAGGAAGGAAAAAGAGTCATCTGCAAACTGTTACCTATTTATAGTTCCTCTCATTTCAAGTCCTGAGCATTAAATATAAATGAGTGGCCACAGAATGAGTATGAACATGGACTACTGAAAGCTGAAAATTATTTTTTATTTCTCTTCTTCTGTTTTTGCAAGTTCTGTGTTTTTCTATAACAATAACTTTACACTACTACTCAATCTAGTTTGTTTAATCTCATGAAAAATATCTCACATTTCTCTGTAACACTTCCGAGTAACATATTTATGCATTTTGATCTAAGCAGCTAATAATTATCAAATGGAACAGCAGTCATTTGTTTAAGTTTTGGATTGAAAAACATTTACAATCTCCAGGGGACGTTTATATTCATTGATAGGATTAATGTTCTTTGGACAGGCAAGCAATTCAACTGCAAAGCTACTTGATCAAAATTGTTAGCAGCTAAAATGAGAAACACTATTTAGCGGACACTAAAAATGTTTATTTGCAGAGTTCTCTCTAAGACCTCTGGTAATCCGCATTAATAAAGATTCAGTATTGTCTCCAATACGGACTACTTTAGATTTTCGCACAGCTAATTTAAATCTTGGACAGCAGGTGTTTTCCTCAGAATTCCAATGCTCATTGAATTTCTCCTATTAACACTTTTCACTCTGCAGCTAGAATACATAATACTTCTATTATATATTCAACATATTGTGTAGGTAGCCTTCCCACCCCCGATTTTTTTTTCTGACCACAATATAAAAATCTGCTGCCTTGCAAATTCATTATGAAAGTGGCAGAACTTGTGATACCTATCAATTCTTAATTTTTGTGGCTTTAAATGTAGAGCAATGTTTAATAGAAACAAAGATATGCAGATGTATCTGATGATTTCAGGTTGGACACCTAAATACCACTCATATTCAGATTTGTAATGAAGCCAGTTAAGAAAAATCCTTAAATTTTGCTAGATTAGCTTGTTATTTTACGTTTTCACATGTATAAAATGCAGTAGTATTGCATGCAACACCAGGTATCATTCCGGTGATACTACACAAAATTCTGATTAAACAGGTATGTAGGAGGGAATATAAAATGCAACAAAACAGTATGTAAAAGGGAATAGAAAATGCAATCTACAGCAGATACATTTTTTTTTAATAATCTGAAAAGACATATCTACAGATTCTCTGTCTTTTAGACTTTAAGCTTTCTGACTTGGTGAAAAAACACTACTAGGTACTAAATATAATGCAACTTGCCCTGCATTAAAAAGACACAATTAATTAAGATTAAAAGACTCATATGTTTGCCTGTAAATCAGATAATTTCTGTTTCATGCCTTCCCTCAGTACTCAGTAACAGTTCAGATAACTAAAAACAGCAACACTGGCTTAAACTGATGGAATCATCTGTAAGAAACCAATACAATAAAGAGGTAAGTCGCCAGAAGATTATCAGCATATACTTTGTCACATTCGAAAAGTGAGCACATCTAGCCATAGAACACTAAAGCCAGAGAAAAAAAGCTGAATAACTTAAAAGATTTAGCACCTGGTTTCATTCTGAATATAACTACATTTATCGCTGCTTAACTTAACTATATATGCTATATATTGTTTACATTAAAATAGTGTTCCACTGTACAATTAGATTCCAAATGCAATGGTACGCTAAAAGTTCCTGTAGATTACTTCACTGCTGGTATGATTATACCACAATTAAAATGTTTTGACACATTAGTTTAACTGGGAGTTTGTGTTTGATTTGGTGAGGAAAGCAACAACAATAAAATCCAGAGATCTTCTCTGTCAATCAGATCTTTTAAAATACTGTTGTATGCTGCACCAAATACAAACCCTGTGCCCAGTTGCATTAAATCTGTAATCTGAACTCCTTAGAAGACCAAAATCTTTTTAGTAACAAAAATGGAATACATATATGTTTCTGTACATGCATACATGTTTTTACATTTACATCTAGTATCTACTGTATGTTTCTATATACTCTTCACAGCCATTGTTCTTCATAAACACCACCATTTGGGACCCAAGTAACTAGCTTGTATACTTTTTTATGATTCATTTAAAATCAAAACCCACTAACCAATAAAATAGGCTGCATTTTCTATCAAATTCAGAAGCCAGATATTTTTTTTGTTCTGTCATAACCATTGAAAAGGAAGAAAGAGGTAAGAAAAGACCTTTGTGGAGCACCTAATACAGACATGAGCCTGAAGAAGTGAAGGAAGGAGAAAACCAGGTTTAATGGAATTTCCTATAAGCAATACTTATTTAAAATGAAAAATATGTTTGGGACTCGTGAAGGAGTTATGCCGGTCAGTACATGTGAGGAGAACCAAGAATAACTGCTTTTATTGGCTTGTTCCATCGGGCAGCTACACTTCTTGCCCAAGAACAAACAAGGTGAAAAAACCACTACATGCTTGCTGCACTGGCAGTTAGACTAGCTGAAAATTTCAGCACCAAACAGCTTTAATACCAGAATTTTGGTTCAGAAATACATGAGCACTGTTGGTCTCCACCTGCTTCTGATGGTAAGTGTCTAAAAACTTAGTAATTTTGGAAGGATGGAAAAGAAATGCAGTCCTATTAGCATGTTGAACCCAACGTACTGAGTAACACTATGTAATAGAAAATTAAGTTGGAAGATACATACTGGTCCATACTGCCAGCCAAGTTCAATCTTATTCATAACCCAAAGTTCATGGATGTTCTCTGCTAGTTTTTCTCTAATCCTTTCCAGGTGTGGAGGCAAAACAATCTAAAGAGAGAAGAAAGAAAGAGGCTATTACAAGTAAGTTGCTTGACAGTACCAACCAAACTTCCGTAACAGACAAACTTTGTACAAATCAGATGTCTCAACTAAACCTAAACTATAATTCAGTTCTTACTGACTAAAGTAAGCAAAAATTCTTAGATCAACAGATATACTTTAACCTACACGCTTCCAAGTTCGAGTTTAAATGTCAAGGGAAAACAGTTTTAAATCCAACACTTCCAAATGGCACAGAAAACATTCCTGGCATCTGGCTAGAAACTACTTAAAGCCATACTATTTTTCAGCTTAAAGAATGCTAAAAAACTCAACAACTAAGGTAATGCTGTGAAAAACACTTCAGGCAAATATAAACGTTCGAGAAGTGAACCCCCCCCCAAAAAAATAAAAATAAAAATTAGATGATCATGACAGGTGACAAGTGAAATCAGAACAGCATGTCACTGTCTCCAAAAGCTGAAATCTTTCTGAAGTGTGCTTTACCTCAAAAACCAGAAACTTGAAATATACAGTGCTGCAGATCACGGTGACATTACCCTAATTGTTGGTATTACAGAACAATAATTAAATGACACATCTAGAATTCTGTATTTTGTGCATAATGGCAACAAACTAGCAGGTTTGTACTTGTTTATGTGACTTTTTCAGGAATGAGTTCTTAAATTTGTTAAAACCTGAGCACATAGTGTACAAAAATATGTACCATCAGACTCTGGGCAAGTGTAAAATGAACTCATCTCCTGAGATCAGAGACTGAGCTCTTTAGTATCCAAGAATTACTGCTCGTTGCAACTATGTAAAACAAAAAAGCAAACAAAAAAACCCAACAACCCAACAAACCAAACTTCAATGCATGCCATTTACTGCCTACAGGGAATCAAATGCCACTCTCAGTAACCTGCAAGTCCAGTAAATAATTAGCGCTGAAGCTGGTCTAAAAGTCTTACCATAATGCAAAGTCTTCAGAAATTGTAATTAAACAGCAATGAAAATGTCTAGTAACAGAACACGAAGTTTTTTGCCTACTCTGATATTAAGGGTAAAACATTACTATAGTGTTAGTGAGCTGAAATATATGAAATATCTTGTGAGCACTGTAAGGACTTCACGCACCATTTATCAGCTTCTTGCAACAGAATGTGCCAACCAAATCTCAAGAAAAAACAAGTTTGAGATGAGCTGCTAATTCAATCAAATGTGAAATAACGTAGGCCTATAATATGTGTGTTTAAAAATGAAAATGCAATCTTTAAGATTCCATACCTGGCTAGTATCTACAGGAACTGGAGTGAAAGCTGCTTGTGACAGAGAGATAGTGGGACCCAGCAGGTCTCTTGTATAGCTACGATCCTGCTTGTACTCTCGGCTGTGCTCCACTTTCAGCTTCTCTTTTGGTAAGACAGCTTCAAAGCAAGGGGCATACCCAGGGGGAGGAAGGAACTTGAACTCTCCATGGCGACCTCCAAGCAAGAAACGTACCCTGTAAACATCAAAGTTACTTTAGATAACTGAGACACCTCTAGTATCAAACCTCATCAGTTTGTAAGCCTAAAAGTTATTGAATGCTACTTTTTTTTTTTTTTTTTTTTTTAAAAAAGGGGGGGGTGCTGGTGGAAGATTCAATGTTGCAGCTTCTTCGCATTGTTTACAGTTCACCTTTCTCTAACTAGTGCTGGAGTTTATGAAGCAGCAGGTGCAAAAAACATGGGGAAAAGTAAACAATTCTTCCTTTTAGTTAGTTTCCACTTCCATAAAAGTATTCTAAATCATGAGATCAAAAGAGAAGCCACACAGAGAGAGAATAATCAGTTCGCTTAGCACACCTATAAAGTAAGCAGCAGCCTTTCAAGTCTCAGAAGGCAGAGATTATAACCCAAAGTAATCAATTAACCACCTCTGAACTCTCTCCACTGAGGGGTTCTCCACTCTCCCTCATTTGAGAAATGAGCCTGGAAATTCCATGCAATACGGTTCTTTATTTTCTTGCACAGAACAGTAAATCCTTAGGACATTTTTTTTCCTAAAACGTATACTTGCCATGTTAGTAGAAACTCAGGGGAAAGCATTCGTCTATTCATTACAAAATGGTGACTTTGTCATGGGGTTTTGTTACTGAAAAATTCAGTGAATGAGGTGACCATGAAGTAGCAATGACATAATACCAAAAAATCTTCCCAGAACATCGCTATCCAGAAGGAATCAAAAAACACCTAAAAAACTAGCCTTACAACAGAATAATTTTGTGTCTTTTCTGTTTACTGAGTATCTTACATTTTTGTCAATGCTATACCAGAACACTCTCCAAAAACACTCAGCATACAAAAAATATCAGTCAAAAATTCCTCTCATGACAGATAAAGCATAGAGGTTTATAGCTTTGCATTTCACAGCATGCACGTCTATAGTTTTACCACACCGTATCTCCTGTATAATCCAAGGCAAAATCTTAAGAAGTGCACTTTGCATCTGGAATGAGAGGCTGGTATGGCCACTGTCTGATATCTCTTAGCTTCTGTGGTATTCACCACAGTCTTTGAATGATCCCTCACAGAGCACTGCTCTGTCTCCAACAGAAATCAGCTTTCAGCCTTTACCTTTGCCAGTACTGCTAAAGTTGGTCACCCTGCTGGAACATCACACAATTTTTTTTTAATATTATAGTCTCAGACTATTCAATACAGGGAAGCAGAAGTCTGGCACCTCAAGTGTGACTTGAAATTTTATAGAAAACCAGTTCAGCAACTAGAATACAGATTACTAAATTCATATTAACTCAGCCAGCTGAAAAGAAACTGTACCACCAACATTTCTTAAGGAAAGAGCAGATAATGCATCTTTAAATAATAGCTACTACCTCATAGCAAGTGATTTAGACCAAATACATACAATATCAAAGGCTGATGGTTTTATTCCCATATAAGTAAAATGCTGTCCTGGAGTGAATGTGTAGCAATGTGTTAGCTAAAAATTTATAAAGAATCTATTTCTAAAGTCTGTCTTTAAACCACCTGAATACACTGGTGTGCTGAAAAACAACAGATGCACTATCTCTTCAGGACTCCTTTGTAGTGCTCGCAATCCAGGAACTGGAACTGTGCCAAAGAAGCAGATTTCAGTAAGGGAAATGAGAGCAAAGACATCCAGGGAAATATTCAGCATAATCACATGTACAGGAGAGAAAGAAAAAGAAAAAAAAAAAAAAAAACAAACAAAAAAAAACTAGGAAAAAAACCCAACAACTTCATGGGATGCTAACTTTATTCCTGCAGAGAAGCTGACAACTGGGAAGAAGAGGCCATCTATGTTGAAATTTTCAAACATTCCTTGAACTGGCTGACCATTTATCCGGAAAGAGATGCTGGGGGCACTCAGGTCCAAACAGCAGCTAATAACATCGTCGGTTCTTAACAGATGTTGGTTGGGAGAATTTACTGTTCGTGCTACACAACCTATGGAAGTAAAGGAGACATTTAGGAAAACTTGTGAAAATCATACAGGTTTTCACAGCAGCCTAAAAAAAAAAAAAAGAGAAAGAAAACACAACGATCAAGAACACAATAATAAACAAGTACCTCACCTATAACATCTAAGATCTGATTATAAACCTTGCAATATAGCGAATAGAATAAAATCACATCTGCAAAGCTATTTGAATTATAAATAATACAATTAAATTACATTTAATGTAAGTGAAAATAACTACTGATACCCATATAAACAGTCAAAACCAAGAAAATTAAATTTTATTCCTCACAGTAGAAGTGCAAATTGAAAAACAACCATTAGTATCTAATATGAAACCTAGTATACTTGACTAAAGAATGCTTGAAGCATATATTTTGAGGCATGTATATTCAGTAATATATTGGTTTTTCCTTTAATAAGTTTTGTATGAATTCTAAAGGATCATTCTCTCTTATAACAAATTACATTTACACAAGCACACCTGCCCCCAAGGGAAATAACCTATAGAACACAGAAAAAGAAAATCTCTGTTTCTGAAATCTACTGACATTTACAACAGAAAATGCATGGAAAAGCATGAAAGTTGCATGAAAATATCTCTAGACATGTTTTGAAAAATAAGACAAACCATAATGCGTATTAAGAACAGAGCACTGACTTTTTAACTATGCTGTCCAACTTCTGTATACATCAAGAAATTAACTAAAAGCACTATATTTTCAAGGTGATGATGAATATGGCATATGCTTTTAACGTCAGCAAAAATAGTAAAAGTAAAATCTCAATAATTCTTCTGCAGATATATTTTCATACACACCCCACCACCCCAAGGGAAAATCCAAAGTAAAACTTCCGACACTTTACGTATGGAAAATGACTTCCTGATACTGGCACATAATCTGCAAATTGTAGGACAGAGGGTCTTGTGCAATCTGCCTTTCTTGATAGGGCAGGCAGCGGTATAGTTGGGGGAAAAAAAGAAATGTTTTCAGATGCTTTTGCTGCTTCTCTACACCCTTTCAAGACAGGATGCCCTTAGCTCAGTTGCTGTAATAATAGTTCCATGAGCAAAGACAGGGGAGTGACATGGAGAAATCCTACCAGCCCCTCACAAATAGAGAATTCTATAGAAAACACTGCGGAGAAACAGCAGCGGTTGGAATGACTTGCAAGGAAACTACTTTCCACCAGGTCTACATCCCGAAACTCACTGAGCACAGGGGAGAATAGCAGAGAAAAACATCACAACAGCTGAGAATTAGTTTCAAATAAATTACAGAAAAGCACAATTATTTAAGGCAGGGATAACTAAACTCTAGAAGAGTTAACCATGAAGAACAGATACTTCACCACCTTAAGACACAATACTTGTGACTAGATGCCTTTTCAGGTGTTAAAATGTCATATATAGGTTATTGGAATCAATGCAAGGCTGACATGACAGAAATATGTACTGGTTTTTGATGAACACATAGTCAGACCAAATGATCTAGGTGCCTTTTCTGGCATTAGGCTGTAAAAATCTGAGTTCCAGTTCTCCATATTCGAGAAGTAATTGCAGGACTGAAAAAACTAATGTAAATTAAATACGATTCTGGTAAAGGCTTGGTCCAGAACAGGAATGCAGGGGTAGAAATTAGTTTGACTATTCATTAATTCAGTAAATGTTTCATGCTCAAAAGATTGTTTTTATTTTTTTTTTTTTTAATGGCACTGCAGTGACTTACCAAGATGCAACCTGGGATTGTGGAACAAAGACAGACCATGATTTTCAACATACTTCCAAGTTTGAGAGGTATGTGTTACATGTTAATGTCAATGAAGACAGAAATCTTTTCAAGTCTACCAGCCACATCCACAACAGAGATTAATACACAAAAACTGCATGCACAAAGGTAGTCTGACTTTTTTGACTGGGCTGGATTATTGACTTGAGAACCACAAACAATTGTTCATTTATTCTTTTGTGACATTTCTGATTAAAAAGTTTCCAGTGGGTAGAAAAATCATTTTCATTTTCAGTAATCTTTTGTTTCCTCCCTAAAAGGGACCTTAACTATAGAAGTTATTTCAGTTGGCTTATTATTTTTTGGTTTCTCTGTAATAATACTTTTTCTGACAAACTCAGTTATGGCACAGCTTTAGTGACACCATTAATTATGCAGCATTGTTCCAAAGTAATTCTCACTATACATGAGAGGGAAAGTGGCAGCTACTTTCCTAAGATGCCACTCCAGTTGATATGTTCTTACTTAATAATACAAGCCATTGCTATTTTGATTGGAAAATTCTTTTGAAATGTAAAACTCTATTCTTTTCTAAGTACCAAGGCACAATGCCTCAAAACTTCAAAGATCTTGAATGAGACATACAGCTGACTCACTAAAGTGTCTCTCTTATCCACTAAGGAGCTTTAGAAAACTTGCTCATATCTTCACAGTGGCAAGAATTGCCAATCCAATGAGCCTAACCCAGTTTCCAGTCAGTTCTACAGTTCACTGCTGCCCAATAAACTCTTAAAAACAAAGCAAAAAAATTTTACTCAACAAGGCGAAACCACAGTAGAAACTTTTTTCAAGTTTAGGACTGTCCAAGTGTAGAACTACCTATTCTAAATGATATCTGGGAATCTTTTCATAAAGGTTAAATTCTGTGAAAAAGATTAAGAAAAAGAACAAGCTTGCTTTCTTATTATTCTGATTTTGCTGAGCTAACCCGGTTTGAAGAGAGACTAAGATATTTGCAGAACCAACAGTATAACAAATAATTTAGATACTCATTTCTATTTCCTTTAACATTAGAATTTGCATACAGAAACTACTATTAATGAATACATCCAAGCTGGGCCAATAACATTTTAAAGATTTAAAATACCTGACCAAACACACCACATGTAATCTAGGAATATGAGTTTGCAAGTCTTGCAATAAGCAGCCACTCTTAATGTATGTAAATAATACATTAATACAGATAAATATCTGGTTTTAAAATGTATAGTAAAAAGCATTCCTTAAAAATCTTCTTCACCTTTAAAGTGTTTTTAAACTTCCAAACTAAATATCCTTATTAAAAATCCGTTTGGAAAAAAAATATAAAAAATTTAAATCTCTCAGGCTGTTGACACTATCACACAGAAATTACAAATATGGATGACTTTTTGACAGACTTCATTTTTTGCACCTTTGAAGTTTTAAATACAATATTTATAGTTATAAAAAAACAAAACCAACCAAACAAAAACCAAACAATTCCCAGATTGAAATATAAATTACTAGTCTATCTGCTTTGCTTTGTATAAAGCAATTTTTTCCATATGTAATGTCAACGTAAAACGTATTCTGATATACGGTACTGGTTTTGTATATTCCTAGTGTCAACTGAAACAGCTGATTCACTTTGCTGCTGTTGAAAACAAATTTGCTGGAATTGCAAACAAAGTACTACTATTTCTAGTATTATTAAAAAAAAACACCACCACAAACACACACACAAAACAAAAAAATAAAAAACCCCAACACTAAAACCAAAAAGAAAACAAAACCCCAGGAGAATACCTGACCACAGATGCAGACCATCGAAGCCATAGGAATACAAGTCATCACCAACACCATTTCCTCCCCATTCTGCTCCTCCCCCTGGATATGGTGAGTAGCCCTCTGTTGAAGCCCAGCCCACTCGTAGATGAGTTGATTCTGCAGTCACAAAGGGCTCTAGATGGTCCACCATAAGTTCATAGTACCATTTTCTGTATTGGGCAGAGCCTTCACTAATCCCCAAGAAGATATTGGGTCGCATGCTTAAGGAGAAGGAATGAAAGTGGTTATTAAAAACTTATACCATGAACATGACGAACTACTGCAGACTTTTCATTAAACATTCTAATGCAAAGCAAAAATACATATTCATTACATTTGCTTTGTATACAGCCTTATTTGGGATAGACAGCTCTGCCTTCCCTGTATGACATCCAAAGCCAGCTCAGAAGCTCAATCAGTACCCTGATATTTATAATTTCTTCTCATGCATTTTGGACAGAAGTTTTCATTACTGATTTTAGCTTATCAGTTGATAAAATTTATTACGGACATGGAATGATCCCCATTACACCATCTCTCTATATGTTATATACATTGGTGTGCTTACTCGATGTGTTGGGGGGAGTCAAGTCACACGTGGCTATGAAAAATATGAGTGAATGTATTAGATATAGAAGTGCAAAGTCTGTTTCACTTTTAGTCTTGAAAAGCTCTCCTTATACAGTTGTGGATTTTTTATGGTTTTCAGCATCTAACAAATCCCATGAACTCCAAATTCTAAGTACTATTTCTATGTTTCAACTTGCATTCCCACTTAATGACTGAGACTTTTAAAAACAGACATAAGTTGAGATCGAGGAAGATCTCACAAATCTCCGCTTAAAGCCAGATTCTTCTGTCTCAGCATAAATTCAAACACTGGATAAACATTTAATTTGTAAATATTGAATTGCCAGTTTAAGATGCTACTGGCTTCATCTCGTTACTGATGTCCGCTGGAACGCAGCTTCTACAACTCTGCCCATGGAAGGAAGGGTGAGGGCACTCCCTAAATATCCCAGGCACTGGGGAAGGTGTTTGGTACAAAGTTCTTGATTCTGACCAAAGTTGATTAGGAAATGCTCACAAAATCACAAACGTGAAGGCAATCACAGGACACTGGCTGAATATACTTCAAAAGTACAGCCAGATCGAGACAAGAATCTTTAGAAGAGACTACAGTTTTCACACATTCAAAGCAGTTTAGAGCAGCTTTAGCCTGCACCAGCTCTCTCTGACCCATGTTTTGATTCTAATCAATATTGCAAAGAGTATTTAAAATCCTAGTAAGAATGAAATATTTTAACAAAGGATTTGGAAGTAAAACGGGTTTTCCATAGTGCCTGATTTTTTTAACCACAAGTTTTTCTGCTTTGTTCATAGATACAGATTTTTTTTGCTTTCTTTTTACCTGCTCACATGGTTGACAAGGCGTGTCTGTAAGAGCAGATCTCTTCCTGGCAGGAGATTATCACAGATTAGATGTTGATTAGACCGCACAGCTACTCCATGACAAACACAGAGAGAACACAAAACATCTAAAACCTGCAAAAAAAGAGATCCTTTTAATCTTAAATATTTTTCATAACCACTGTGAGTTATTTCAGGCAATAGAGTGCTATATACCTTGTTACTGAAAGACTTGTAAGGGTATATAATTCATCCAACACAGCAGTTTTATTTTATAACAGTTATGAAGTTCTCCTAACAATATTAAGATACATTCTTCCTGCTTCCCTCAACACTTAGTGTGGATCAATGTTTTAATCAAAAAGAAGATAACACTCCTCTTTGCTTCTTCAAACTGCTCATATGTCTTTTAGGAAAAGTTTAATTTCTACTTACGCATAAAGTATTAAAGTATTTGAAATCTAACTTCTGCACAGAACAACATACTTGTGTTGTTCACAAATGTGCATCTAAATATACTTGTCTCTTCTTTCCTACCTTATGGTTTCTTCCATGTTTGTCCAAAAGACAGATGATTGATTTAATATGCCCTTCCTTAATAATGTTTAGAGCTTCTGGGCTTTCCACCAACACACAGTGTAAAACCTCTAGAATTCCTGAGGGGAAAAAAAAAAAAAGTTATTTATTCAAAGTGCATATAATATCATAATCACACATAATACTTCCTAATATATTGCTCAGCAATATGGAATAGTTTTGAAAATCATTGTATAAGAAAAAACAAAGCCAAAACAGACTAGATGTACTTCTAGACTTCCGAAAATAAGTGAACATAGTAAAAATCAGAAAGGACAGAAAAAAACTGTATATAAATGAGAAATTTTAATAATAAATATGTGATGATCAACACTCAAATTCAAAAAACCTGGGTAAAATACTGCTTTTCAATGAAGAGGTGAGGACTTCACACTACATACATAATATATACATAAAATATGCTCTCCATATTTACAGTTTTCTGTTTCTTTCCTCTGGTTTTGAATACACCACTGAAAAAAATGTGTATCACCAATAGACAACAGCTAATATTTAAGAATTTAGATTGTGGTTCATTCACATAGCTGCCCTCAGTATGCATTTTCGGTTTTCTGTATTTGTGAACAATAAAAACAAGTTTTTCAATTTGTAAACAATAAAGAAATTAGAAATTCAAATTTAAGGAAACAATATGAATTTTGATTTATTTGGGCAAGTTTTTTACACATACATATCCCCTTTCCCCCTTGATTTCTTTTTTTTGTTGTTGTTAATAATTCCTGAGTAACAATAAAATATAGCCTGGAACTTTATAACTAAATAATCATAATGCCTCTCACAACCCAAAAATTTAACATTAAATGCTAATTGAGCAAGCATTTTAGAGACAACCAAGCAAAAATTAAAAGAAAAGCTGAAAACCATAAACTCTTAAATTTAAAGTAATGAGGATAAAAATATTGTTGGAACAATATATCTCTTTCTGCTAAGTATGAAATGCATGCTTACACAGTGAATAACGAAATGCAATGAGATAAGTAATAACTATGAAACAATTACAGTCTGGTATTAAAACCATTATTTATGAGGAATAGAAATGGCCAGGAGTTCTGAGCCTAATCTATTGCCTCTTATCAGATCAGCAGAAAATCCAATCTGGAGAATTTTCCAAGTACCTTACTGAGGAAAGAGATTAAACACCATTAACAATTTACAGAAATTACCTACCTATGCAATATATTTCTTTGACAGACTTAGGACATGTTTCATTTTTATGTACCAGCAAAGACTAAAATACCTTCAGTTTATGAATTTATTTATTTTTATTGTCAATTTCAGACCAACTTGTATCATGCTTAGTTATATTTCAATCAAGGTATAACTCTATTAAAAACAAAACTAAAAAGACACACATAGCCAAAGAAACTGTAGACCTCCTCATAAAGAAAAACATATGCAGACTTCTTACAGAGGGAAAAAAAGATGTGAAGGATATTATGAACAGTCATATGTCAACAAGGATTTTTATATTTTTTCTTTAAACTTAGATTTTAGATTCCCATCCTTGTTAAAACAGTTACTCTGCCAGAAGAGACAATGGTTAGTCTTAAATTACTTGCTATTTGAAAGGTAGTTTTATTTTTTATTTCCCAAGAAAATCTGAATTAAAATGAGGATTGACTGACTTCATTCAGATCTCTCATTTCAATTTAGATTACCTACAGTATCATCACCTTTTATCCCCATATATTTAATATTTTTTCCAGGGATCTGAAGGAAGATATACTGTCATCACTAATAAAGCATACAGATTACTCAAGGGCTGAAAAGTAGTAAAGGTGGAAGACAACAGATACAGTGACAATGTGATTTATCTGGTAAACAGATTCCAAACAAAGCTCATACATATGTAAACAAAAAATGCAGGTGACCCTGTGTAGATATTGTAGACAATCTTCCTGTTCTGTGCAGTGAAAAGTCAGAACCACAATATAACGAGCTAGGTGTGAACTCCCAAAGTGATTCTGTAGCCCCAAAGATATAAGAAGAAAGTCTCAAACAAATACAAATTAAAAAAAAAACCCACATATTAAACCTCAATTTGGCAATGGTATAATCTGGGCTGCAATAGCTGTACGCTTTCAATACAGACAGTAACAATATTGATATAAAGCATAAAAACTTAGAGTCATGAGAGCAAGCTAAAGGACTACATGCCCTTTAGCATACACAGCAGGAGCACAATCCACCCAGCCTGCCAACCAGACAGGCAGGGTCACTTGAATGCAGTAAAATACCGAGGGAGATAAGAAAAGCGTTACAAAAGGATCCTCAATCTAGTGGGGTAATCTATACCTAGATCAACAACTTTATTGCATGCTGCAGAGATGTGGGAATGCAGTGACATCACAACATTCAAAACTTGGTAAAGTTTGCCACCTCTCATGCACTGAAACACACTTCTAACAATACAAACGGTAATCCAATACGAAATAATAACACATAATGTAAGCCATAACCATAACCCTGCATTTTTCAGATTTGCGTAGGTAGATTCCGAATCTTATATTTGTCTTTAAATAGTATAAAGGGTTCATTTTTTAGTCTTAACCTTTTCAACGACAGAAGTAAAAATACTTTGAAGATACAAATGTTCAATGACAAATTAATGTTATCAATTACACCCAGCTGCCACGGCAACTTCTTCAATTACTGCAGCATCTGAATGCTAATTATCAAACATGTTTTGTTCTAAGGGCAAATTCCCTCTGTATCAGAAAAAATCACATATGAATTTACAATGTCTGTTTTCACTGATCCAATTCTATATTGTCTACAACTGGCCCTGTTCCAATTTCACTGGAGTTGCTCAAGGCAGTAAGGCAGGAAGCGTTTGAATTTCATACAAATACCACAAACAGTTATGATGTACAGAGTTTATCGTAAAGATGAGTGACTAACAGATGAAAGGAAGCATGTATTTTCAGGACAACATGTTGATTCCTCCAATGTCATACTGCAGAATACTGGAATAAAATGCATGCCCTTTAAAAAAAAACAACAAAACAACCAAACAAACTCAAAACCTGATATTACCTTTCTCCAAAAATCTTCACTTGGAAGATACTAGATTACTAACTTCCCAATTCTATTTTTTACTACCTATGTTTTAATGCCTTTAAAATTTTAGTAGAACTAGTTAATCCCACCTGGAATATATTTCAGAGCAAAAGACTAATCTAGCCTTAACTCATGCACTGAAGAGACAATTGAAGCATTTGCATTGCATTATTCACTCAGCTTCTGTGACATTTCACTTCTAACATGGTCTACTCTCAGGCACATTTGTACTTGGAAAAAATCTTCATTTTCTTTCTTTTGCTTCAGTGAAGATCAGGACCTGAATCAATTTCTAATCTAATTTGTTCAATCAACTCACAATTGCAGAGTCTATATTTAATGCTTTTATTCTCTTTTCATAACATTTTTATTTCAAGGATAAGAAAACCTGAAAATAGGAATTTTATTGATAATAGCTTACAGCATCAAATTTTATTACAACACATTCACAAAAAACCCTGCAGGAGATGTAGCCAACAACTTTAGTGTTGAAGGTGAACTTAATCTACTGTGATTAACAGAGCATGCTGTTTCTTCTGCACAAATACTCTACCTCATAAAATTAATTATTTTAGGTATATGCAGCCAGGTATTCTTATTTAAAAGGTGTAATATAATCCAATATTTCTCCCTGCTGTAGACCTACCACTGTTAATTAAAACAGTGAATATCCTCACTCCAGTCAAGCCTTATAAAGCTTAGAATCTGGCAAGCAAACATCCCACATCAAATCACAAAAGCACATTTACATAGTAAAAGCTAAACCTACTGTGCCTCTCGAGATAACTAAAACACAGCATAATTAGCATCTTGTTTAACTGACTCCCTCAAAACCACAAAAAATATTAATTACCAAATCTGTTTTCGAGGCAACATGGAGGTTGTTACCAGAACATATGGGGAAGCAGTTCAAGTAGCCTAGTTCCTAGAAGCAAACTCGGAACAAACAGGCATTGCAATTAGCACTTTCAGAATTTTTGCAGCATATTGTTCATGAGGTTCATTATAAAGTGCGACTACAATGTCAGGTTACTTTGCAATTTACAGAATTTATCTCAAACCTGACTATAATACCATAAATATATTTAGGTTTTATTTTCAAACCCTATTTTTACTTTGAGATTCATTTTTAAAAATGCATACATACATAACAGAAACCATGTAACACTGCATTTTTAGAGCTGTCTTAAATTTCATCTTGAATGTCCAAAAGTTGAGCACAAAGTTTTGCATAATTTCTGAAAAATCCTAGCTCTGAGAATTTCAGGTGTAAAATTAGGTATCTCATGAAATAGTTTCACCATGAACAACTGGGGAAACACATTAAAATTAAGAAGGTTGCAGTCAAATCCCATGCAACTGCATAACTATGAGAACATTCTCCTTAGATGAATGCTTTCACCCCAAGAGTGGACTGTAGTAGTGAAAAGAAAAAATATACATTAAAAGTGTCAAGATCAACATTAATTTAAGGAATGAAACAAACTATTGAAATTGAGGTTGCCTGTGGTAGCACAAGTATTGAAAACCTGGCTTTAACTTCTTGGTTGTCTATTATCCTTTTCTCCACAAGACAATTTTTTACTGACTTAAAACATACAATATTCTCAACTTCTAGACCAGAAGGTATATTCCAAATGCATTTCTAACAAACATTTACTGGCTTCTCCTAGTAGTGAAACTTAAGATTTATATAATGGCAAAAAAAAAATATGCTTCCAGTTTATGTCAATGATCTATATAAAAAGTTGAAATGTCTCAAACCAAAATTGCTTTTACTGTGTTGTTATTTCATATGTTAACATTAGATTATTACATGTAAAATTTCTCCAATTTGTATTATTTCTATTTCTACAATTTCTTCTTCACTTTTAGTTACAGGGAAGAATAATTTGCAAGGCAAATTCCTTATACCTGACAAGAGCTTAATTTAGACTTCAAGCTCCTGCTTATTGTCTAATTTTTCTGTCTAGTGCATGCAAGAAATAAAGCTTTCTATAAGGAGCTGTTAACATCTTTCTTATTTCAACCTTTTTCATAATTTCTTTACTGTTCAGTCCTATGATTCACTTAATGGGCAAATCAGAATATAAAAGATCTCACCACATCAGATCCATGTTTTCAGTTACTGCTGTAACCTGTAGAACTCCAAGTATCACTACATTGGTAAAAATATAATTTAGAACACTGGCCTTACACTGCGCATGTTTGGTTTTTTTTAATATTTCAATAATACCTTTACTAATCTTGAAAAACAAGAAGGGGGTGTGCGTGGAATCAGGCTGCAGTAACATTTCTTATCAACAGCATTATTTTGTTTCTTGATCTTAATCACAAAAAGCACGCTTGAAAAAAAGAGTCAAAAGCAGTCTCAAGAGACCAGAACTAATCACTTGATTTGAATCTCATTTAGTTGCTGGGTCCAAATTTGATTACTGTCTACTGTCAGATGCCTAGATGACATCATTTTGGCATATTTTCATGGTGAAAACAACAGTAATCAAATATTTGTGTAAGAAAAAAAAAGAAAAATTTTGTATTTATATCAGTAAAAAGGGGTAAAGACTCAAGTATCACCAATGAAATCAACACTCAACTGCAGAAACAGTCCTACTATCTCTTTGATAGTAACTCTGAGATACACTTAGCAGAGGTTCTTTAATGCAATGAGATTTGTCTACCATCTGTTTAGAAAATCAAAGTACAGTGGCATGTTTCAAACATATTTTTTTAAAATATAGAGTAGTATTGTTTAAAAAAGAACACAAAATAATTATTCTGATAAGAATTGAAGACTTTCTTTTTAAAAACAAGTAAGCAAGCAAGCAAACAAACAAACAAAAAACCCACAAAAAAAACACGGCAAATGTGGTAATCCAAATAACCAACTTTAAGGTTCTGTGATAGTTTACAATCATGTTAATAACTACATTAAAGACAGTAAAGAGGTACACAGTAGCAAGCTGCCAATGCTCAAAGGAATCATATATCACCAAGAGAAATTCTTAAGCTATTTACATTCCCGTAATATGCAGTGTTCACACTACTTATTATTGTGCTCAAAAAGTGTATTTTTCCAATATAGTCCAAAGAGTCTTTTTGACCAAGTTTAGTTGCAGTATTTTTTTATAAAAATCCATTGGAAATTTAAAAATACAGTGTATTTGGTTGGCAGAGTAGGTTGACGGAGAACAGATTGCTTCCAAGGAAGCAGGATCCAGGATCACCATTTCAGTGAGCAGTACAGCTCAGCATAACTTCATTTACTTTCACTTTGAGTAACACAGAGACTCATTGCATCTCTTACACACTAAGGGGTTAACACAGCAGTTCAGGAGGAAGACAAAACATTAAGTAATGACAAAGAAAATAAACTAGCTTAAAGAAATTGTGTCTAAATGAGACATAATTCCCAGATTCTCAAATCATAATTGTATTCCATGCATGGTCGTTAACTGTAATCAGAAATTCAGACCTCAGGAGTGAGAGAGGTGATTAAAAAGCAAATGTGTATGTATTACAGAGGTAACACTGTTACACGCAAATGTGTGAGTAATTTTCTGTAGATCCTTCTATTACACATATTCAAGTAGATCACACAAACCTCCCTATAGTACCTCTACAGTACTTCAAGAAGAGACAAATTATATCCATTCCATATGGTTACTATTATATTCAGTTGGATGCAAATCCTTAAAAACATGCAGATTTCTACAAAGAAGGGAAGGTAAGGTACTAGAATTAGAGAGAAAGCAACTGAATACAACTGAAATTGCAGAGGAACTGTTTTGCTAAATGGTTTATTTGCCTGAATTAAAAAATAAAATTAAAATCACTTGGTCAATTAAAAGGAAAGACTGTCAGAACTTGAGCTAGAACTACAACTGAAATAAATATGTAAAAATTTTGCAAATATAAATCTCACTTTATTAATCTAATTTATTTTTTAAAAAAATAAATAAATTACTTACATAGAAGAACTTCATGCTTATTAGACTGAAAAAGTGTATCACCAATTTTAAAGAATGAAAATCTGGTCAAATAAGGAAGTTAAAATACTAAAAAGCATACCAGAAGAGGCTTCCAGTCTTTCTAATCTGCTGATCAACCAATCAAGAGATCCAGAAAATTGAGCACAGTTTTTACGATTCCCTCGAATCAGAGCCGCTATTGGAAGAAGAAAGAGAGAAAAATAATAAAATAATCGCAACTATAAGTTCATTCAAACAATAAAAAATAATAATCCTTGTTTTGTCTTGCCAGAAAGGATCCAAATTCTTTATCTTTAATTATTAATGTTCTTGATTTAAATTTAAATAAAGTAACTGGTAGTTAGATTTAAGTGTAAAAAATTACCCTTGGCATCAAATTGACCTTTAAGGAATTAGAATTATTTTGGCTTTACAATCACCTCAATAATCCCTGCAAAACACTCTACATGAAGTAGCCAGTACTGACCCCACAGAAGTCAGCTGCTATTGTAGAAACAAATTTCTGTCACACAATATTCTTGTAACAACAGGAAACATTGGAAGAGCAGAATACGAAGCCAACAACATAGGTGATGAAAGTAAATTATTTTCTATTGATACAATACCTTTTTTCAAAAATAATAGGAAATAAGACAGATCTCCAGGAACTGTTTGTCATACTTTTGACAGGGCTGTAGGGAGGGAGGAACTGACTGGAAACTGTTTCATCCTCATGTTTCAAGCTGAAGATTGAAGTAGACTGAACGCATGCAACTGACTTGGTGGTATAACTGAGTAGAAATCTCACTGAACGCTGCAGGCACCCACAAGCCTGCCCTGTCCTGGAATACATGCATTTGCATGCACGTGCCTACACATGAGCTCTCCGAGAAGCTTCTGTTCTACTCCAAAAAAAAGAACGAGGCATTAACATTTCTGTTTGGTGTGTGCAACAGTGCAAACTGCTTTTCTTAAGATCTTTTTCCAATTCTGCCAACAAATTATTTCATCCTGAAATTTCTATGGTTATTTTCAGCAGCAGAGACTACTGGTCCTGCTAAGAGGCAATGGCCTCTTAAAAATCTCTTTTATTACTGCAGAAATCCACTACATTATATTGCAACCGTGGGTTTATGCCGTTTCAATTATAAAAGGTTAAACTTACAGCCTTGTGACATAAATATGATATGAAATTTTATCTGCAAAGGGGAAAAGCAATCTGGAAGTTAATTGCAAACAAGTCGCTGCACTGACAGTTCTGTGTCATGAGGGGAGAGATCACAATCCAACTGCTTCACAGCCAAAACCCCCAACAAACTAAACAAACAAAACCAAAACCCAACCCCTAACAATCAAACAAACAAACAAAAAAATCCCTTTCTCTTGCTGTATTATATGATAACAAAATCTATACCCTGAAATCTTACACAGTCAATTAATCATGACCATAGTTATTTGAAAATACTTGGGAATCATAAGAGGAGCATCTTGTTAAAAGACACAGATTAGAACTAAGAAACACCCGTTTCTGTAACTGATTTTTTTAAACTGATTATAGGCAAACCACATAATCTCACTGTGCTTCAGGTATAAACATTAAACGAAAGTAGTAACAGTTCATTGCTTAACATGACATCAATTAATTTAACTTCATTAACAGTAATAAGATACAGATGGTTGCATTTCTGCAGTTGAGTAGAAGTTTGTGAAAGGTCAGTATTCAGTGGTTAAAGCTGTGCATTAGATGAAGTACACAGCCACTTAACGCTGAAAACAAAAAACAATATCTAACAGTTGCTTTTTTTATTTCTCACTACTCTGACAAGACTAACACCCAGTTTTAAAGAAACAAAAACCAGGATGTGGCGAGTCAGACATTGAATTCACATCTTTACTTATACTCCTGTGCATTCTTTTGTGATACAAAAGGATCAAATACAAGTTCAGAGCAATTGTATGTATTTGTAACAGATGAAGGGCAGATGTCTTAGTAGATATATGGCATTCATTTTAAATTGAAAGAGGGTAGATTTAGATTGAATATAAGGAACATTTTTTTTACAATTAGACTAGTTGGATTAGATGATATTTAAAAGTCCCTCGCAACACAAACCATTCTGCTAGTCTGTGATTTTTATATGCCGTAGTACCCGGTCTCAATCAACTCAAAGTCTGTAAATGTCTCCATTCTTGTCACAGTGAAATATATCACAATGTCAACGATGTGACAAAATCCATGAATTCTGGCATCACAGTTTACTATTACTATGTGCAGACTCAAAAACAAAATACTGTTTGCTGAAGCAAGACTGAGCAAACTATATCCATTTGTCATCCATGCAATTACTGTACAGGTCCAGCATTATTCAGAACAGAGCAACATACAAATTCATTCTAGCCAGATCAAAGCCAGGCTTCTTAAGCATTAGCTGCCAGAAGATAACACAGTTAGGGAAGTAAAATAAGGGAGCAGGAGGGACATGAAAACTGGGAAGTCACCAAAAGCTTGTGCACTGTTCTCACTACAAGTGCATGGAAACAGCAGAACAAGTAGACTCTTTCAGAAGGAATTTTCTGGCCTTGTCCACTGGAAATTTCAGACTTAGAGAAATGATTCAGCAATCAAGCCACTGCTTCCTCCAGTTTGAGCTATGCTTAATTTAACAAGAGATAAACTAAACTGTTACAAAAAACTGCAATACCCCCCTCCCCACTGCATCTATGAACAACCAAACCACAGACTGTCATACTCCATCATCTGCACTCTAAAAGGCCATCAGCTTATTTCACTGAGACATTAACTCTCTGGACCTAGTCTGGATACTTTTAAATGTTCATAATTCCTGTCATAACTTCTTTAATTGATTCTTCGTAAATTAAATAACTACCATCAGTATACATGAAAAAAACACCTTAAAAAAAAAAAAAAAAAGCCTAAAGAGGATTTACTTTACTTAGTGTCCATATATGAGCTGAAAGATAGATCAAGATGTAAATTTTTTACCAATGATCCTTTTAGATGACCTTTTTATCTCAAGCTTGGACAAGCAGACACCCCCCCCAAATCCACATTACATAATGTCGCATTTTTAAGCATCATGCAGACATTAGGGTGAGTAAAGAGAGAAGCAGAGAGAGTAACATAACAGTAGCACTGCTATGATGAGAAGCTCATGCTACGATTTAGTATCAGTTTCGCTGTGAAAGTTTAGTTTAGTTTCCTGCATTTCATCTGAATTTTAACTGTTAAGAGAGAAAATTTGCTACTCTTTCTGCCTGCCAATGGTTGAGCTACATGCAAAAAATTCAGACTGAACAATCTGGTTGCTCGCAAGTGTGAAGATAGCCAAAGCTATATGGATTTTTTTTTAACTTCATTGAAATATAGTGAAAACAGCAGGAAACATTTTCTTCATTTTCTACAATGGACTATAGAGTTCTGAAGGAAGTTCTATAACAGACTATAGAGTCTGAAGGAAGACAGACATTGGCAAAGATAAGTGAGAATGGAGCTGTAACATGCAAATGAACACAAGAAAGGCCTATACCAGTTTGGAAAACATAAGGGGGGGGGGGGGGGGGGGGGGGGGGGAGGCGGGGGGAGGATCTGGACACTCCATTCAAGAACCTACAATATAATTTGTTCCCGAGTCATAAAATTTCTGAGTCATCAAATATCATAAATTCACCAGCAAAAGCAGCAAAATCTACCTCTGAAACAGTTTTTCATATAGAACTACAATACAAAGGACAACATGTGCCATTGTTACAAACCACTCCTAGATGAAGTCTCAGGCCCATATGCTAACTTGTCACTATGCTGCAAGTTACAGAACGGAAGAGAGGTGTATAGATGGTGTATTTAGCTTGCAAGTATAAAAAAAACCATGGAAATCAAACCCAAAAATATTTGAAGTACCTTATAATGATCATAAAATCTACCAATCTAACGTTGGAAAACGCCACTTCTGGTCACTCTTGCAAGCTATGCATATGCATCACACTACAATCTTCAACTACTTAAAGGTGGTAGATCTCAGCAACTCCTCAACCAGAATCGTAGCCACAGGAACCACCTTCTACCAGTGGTTAGGTGACAGCAGCCACTGTTCAGCTAGCTCTTTCTTTGCTCTGAGAGATCACGGGAGACCGCTTCTGGTTGTCTCAGTGATATTTACTATGTCAACTTCTATTCTCTCCAACAGAAAAAGTAGTGGGCCAGACAGAAGCACCTCTATGCTGGATATCCTTTTCCCCCACAGGTATTATATTATTCAAGAGCATAAGATGATGAACCAACTTTGACTATGGAAAAGCTCTGTAACAGTACTATATACAGAACTCCTGCCTCAGCTGCCTCACATTGCTGTTGGGTAGTAAGGAAAGTTTGTGTGAAGTGAGGCACGACATTAAAATTTTATTTTCTGTACCTCTGAATTTGGAGGAATGCAAGTTTTCAGTATGCCTGGTACACAAGAAATACTGCTGAATATTCTGAGAAAAGCTCAGATCTCACAGTTCTTAATTTGGGAATTAGCACTGGTAGAGTCTTTTTACATAAATTTCTCTCCATATCTGTTTCTCTGCATGGAATGGGAGGTAATACTTTCTATCTGCCTTATTACAGGATTTTCCAACAGAACATTCATTAATAGTTCCAATTATTCAGATTACTAATCAGAAATGGCACAGAAGAACTCTAAGATAATAACTTTGTTTTCCAAACATGAATTAAAAAGCTTACAATAAATGAGTTTCAGTGCCTCACACCAAATAGCAAAGACAAAACTATGTATTTTAAGTACCATTAATAAATTAAAATGAAATTAAGGAATGGGTCCTATAGAAAAACTAGTAGGAGATTATGTTTCACAATGCATACCCACAAAACAGTCAATTGATAATATACACACTGCATTCATCTGGGCATTTCCTAACCATTCGACTCACTTCATCTTACAAACTCAACATTCAGTTGTGGAGTTTTAATGGAATTGATGTATAACATCGCATTACTTGTACACCTTTTCATTACTAAATTTTTCAGGAGTGAGATTTAGTATCATAACTAAAATGCTTTATATTTTACAGGAAAGTGATAACAATCCTGCATGAGGAGTTTGTCCAAACCCAAGCTTTTGCCCAACGTACAAGTTTAATGGCAAGCAGACCCTCGCATAAGAGCTGGTGTGTTACAGAAAGCAAGCATATAGGCACAGTGACGCAGCCTGCACAAAGGACTCCTTAATGACAGAGACATGTTACTGTCCTCAGCCACTTAAGGTCAGTGTTAATGTTATTATTTACACTTATGGCACTGAGAAAACCTGATGACAGAGGAGGAAGGAACTGATAGAATGGTCTCTCAGGGAGTAAAATTTCCTTTTGTAGACAATTAACAACTCAGCAGGCAGCTATCGTAGTGGATTAATAACTCTAAATAATGAGTCATAATAGAACATAAATAACACATGCATTTCAAATTGGTGAGCAAACGAATCAGGCAATTAAACGCTACTACCTACACATAAATTTGACCAGCACACCAACTAACGCTTAGATACCTGTAGAAGCTATTAGGAGATTTGTCAGTGACTGCAGGGTGCACAAGAACTTCATGATATAGTGCATCTAAAAGAGCGTACCTTTCCATGGCACGCTGTATCCCCGCATAATGGTGGAGTCACTGGTCATTACTAACTAATAAGAGGGGTCTTGGTCATAGAAACTTTATATTTATGCTTCAGTTCTACAGCCAGATGTGTGAAAAATCACGGACTCCTACAAAACTGACCACAATATTGTGGCTCCTTAACACAGGAATGATATAGCCACACATATTTTGTCCATACATTTCTGGCCAGCATACAAGGTACATCAGCAATATGCTAATATGAAAAACTAATCAATCATTTAATTAAAGTAAGAATCATGTTACTTATAATAATCAATATTATAAGGAAAAATCACATTATTTGAGTGTTTTCAGTGTATTTTGTTCTTAAGAATAAGCAAGGACCTGGAAATGCAAAAGTCTTGTTTAATTTGTATCCTAAATTGTGGAAATTCTTCTATACTAATTCAGTAGAAATTCTTTTATTCTAAAAGAGGTATGTGTTTCTTTTCATCTGAGTATTAATTTGAACTAAAACAATCCAAGTACCCCATAACATGCCTTACCTAGTAATTCATACAAAGAATTCAAAATAGATTTCCATGCTTCTCCAGCTTCCTTCCCAGCTACATCTGCAAAATGAGCTGCACTGCTGTATACATTCAAGCGATCAATACATTCAAGCACAAGGTTGATCATACCCTAAAAATGAAAAGGCTCAGATTGTCAGAGGAAAAAAACAGTACTGTTTAGATGCAAACACATAAGGTTTTCAGAAATCTAGGAAAACAAAATATAAAAGGCAGGATATGCAAAATACAAGTATACCTGGAGTCAGACAAGTGGAGTCAAGCAATTCCTACAGAAAAGTTTCTTTGACCGTGAGAATAAAAAATTACCTTTTAGGATGGGCAAAATAAAAGAAAAAATAAACAGTATTCCAGACACAATTTTAGGCAAGTTTCTATTCTGGAAGGCATTTAACTATCTGATTAAGTATCTGCCTTAAGTCAGGCAGCTATCACTACCAGAAAAAAAAAAAGACAATATTAAACAAAATATTTAAATCAAGCTTATTAAATCAAACATCTTTCTGCATCAAGAGATTAAACTGTAATGGAAGAAACTAATTCACACATAAGGAGTAAATTATGGTTAGAATTCAAGGCACAAGGTCATATTAAAATATCTGATTTTTTTAAAAAATGCATTTCTTTAAATATACAGGGAAACCACCAGATCTAAAGTGATAAATGTAGCAAAGAGTTTGCCTCTTACAGAACAAGAATACCACTACAAACATACTGCAGATTAGATGTCAACACTACAGATACTGTGAAAGAATACTTGCAGACAACATGGTGGAAAATCAGGAGTAAAACTGAGAGAAGTACCTCTTCCTGGAAGAGGTTCTGTCGATTCTTCAGTGCTCGGAGCCTGTTTTGTTTGTTTTCATGCTCCAAATGTTCATCAGGGGGGTGAAAGTAGCCTATCAAGTCCTGAAGGCTCAGATTGACTGACTCAATAGGCAAATCGACGGTGGAAGACTTCGCTTTCTTGCTGAGAGCATCAAGGCCCCTACAAGAAGATGCAAAGTCTCCTGAGTCTTGGAAATTAATTATTTTATCATTTAAACTCTTTATTGGTTTAAAAGCAAAGTTTGTTTAGATGCCAAAGCTCAATTCATTTTCTGACAGCTACGTAACTTCTCAAAAATTATTTATGTCTGCCCCATTCTCCACTTAATGATCCACCCCTCCCTTCCCAAACATGATCTGGAAGAACCAAAAATGTTGTTTCTCTTAAAATTTATTGTAATGCAGAAAACATATTTTAATATTCTACCTACACTTTTAGCAGTATCAAGAGGCCAGACCAAAAGATGAAGATACTGTAAACCAGTTCAATGCATCATGAGGCTGGAACAGACGGAAGTCCAAGAACCAGGCCTACGGTGCCAGGGGGCCCAGCCAGACCATCCAGGCTCTCAAGTGTGTCTCTAACCTGTTCTCAAGTCACCTTCAAAGCCAGAAGATGTAGCTCATCCACACCCACTGTGCCAGCACTTCCTTAGCCTATTTGTTTCCCTAATACACAATTCCAACTCAGATTTGCAGTAATCTATGACCACCATTTCCTAGAAGAGCAGGAGCAGACTGTTCTCATCCATGCTGCACCTGCCCTTTGCTTAGCTGAATCCCCAACAAACCCCATAATCCAATTTTTCCCAGCAGTGCTTTCCCTCAGGACTCCTGCTATACCCTTCTCCTCTGTTTCAACCTCATCTTTCTTAGAACACGGTTGTTGCAGCTGAGACCTCACCAGCGCCATGCAGCAAGCGGAAGGCAAGGGCTTTCCCTCGCGGCTCCCTGGCTCCCCTCAGGAAGGCGGGTCTACCCCTGCTGGGGGCTGTAGGATGCCCGCCAGAACCTTCTGGAAGAAGCAGGAAGAACCATGAGGGGCAAAGAAACGGGAGGTGCTGAGGGCCTGCGAACATAATGCCCATCCTCAAGGAGGAGGGGAAAGGTGTGGAGGAACCTGAAACTCCACAGGAGCCAGCCAGGGCCCTGGAGCGCTGGGAGGGGAGCAGCCCTGAAGGCAAGGGCCCACCCTGCATGCAGCGGGGGAGAGCAGGAAGAGGGGGCTCATTTGACACTCATGTTTTCTCTTGTGACTCATCCTCAATTCTGCAATTGTAAAAAGAATTTTTTGCTAGCATATGTCTGAGAGAAACCCGGCTATGTAGCAAAGAGGTTTACACCGTGCCCGTTTATGCTGACAGACCACGGAGCTCCAGCTGGCAGAGGAGCCCGCCATGCCCACAGGGGCACCCTCGCAGCTCCGTGCTCATCGCACTCAGATCTTTTGTTGGAGGCACCCAAAGCCCCCAGCAACCTGACCCACCACCACCCGTGCCAGCCCTTGTTCCTGAACTGCCTCCCGCCCTGCTTGCTCCCGGGATTCCTCTCCAGGCCACGGTACGGAGCAGAAGCCCTGTTTTATAGTCTGCTTTTTGCTGGATGTAGACAACAATGATAAGTTTTGTTGGTTTTTTTTGGGTTTTTTTTTTTTTTTTGGGGGGGGTGATTGGGAGTGTTTTGTTAGTTTCTTATTTTTTTAAACTGCCACATCACTTTATTTTCACCTCAAATGGTGAACTAGGGCTCGAAACCACCTAAATTTAGGAAAGAATATTAACTCGGTACAAATATTTACCACTGAAAAATAAAAATCCTCTGGAATAAATAATGCAATGTTTCAAGAAGATAGCTACAAAATTGATCTTTAAAACTTAACTTTTATTGTGCGCATGTTATCTGAAGTGCAATTTTTTTAATGATTTTTTTTTAATATATGTTATCTGAAGTGTATTTTTTCTACTGACTTCGTGCAAGAGAACTGGCACACGCACTTATGAGAATAATTTTGATCCTCTCCAATTCAGCTTTATCTTCTTGGCATAACGTCCTGCCAAAACTAAATTTTTAAACACTACCTTGGACTCCCTGTGCACTCCACAAAAATCTGCACTGTAATTTACTAGTACCTTGATTTCTGAAACCTTATCATTAAATTGCCTTTCTCTGTCCTTATCTTTTATGGCATTCTTAGAAGCTTCTAAGAAAAAGTATTATGTAGAAAGTGACCTAGGGTTTGCATTTCTTTTGTATTTTAAACATAATACAGTAGGCAATTCTCCTGACAGGCGTTTTTCTCTGTTGTTATTTAAGTACCTGGGTAAACATTTTTGGAAAAAAACTTGGCATGTCTATGTCTTCAGCTGTGCACTGATTTAGGGCATGGTTGCTTCAGGTCAACATCTCCCACACTGTCTTCTCTTGTGACAAATAAGTTCCTATAAAATCGCTATCATTCCATATAGTCTTACCGCATATAATCCTTTCCAAATGCCAGTTACACTGATGAGAGGGGCCTCTCATCAATCACTGAAGTCAAAAATGTTTGAGAATTAGCATTTTATCAGTGTTATTTAGGAGGACATTTGGAATAGGAAGATAAATGCAAATTAAATAAATCTGGCAATATTTTTAAATGGCTAAAATACTATAAAATAAAACATTTATATGTTGCAAAATATTAAACAAGAAGCGTCAAAAGGGAACGAATAAGGAAAGTGTAGTGGGAGGGTAGAAAGAAGGTGTAATTAAAACTTTTGAGAAAAACTTCTTCTTGGCTAGGAACTTCTTCAGTACATTTGTGTCTTGTACAAGCTTGTACTTACATGGTTATCTCCTTTTTCCAGGTTTTTCAAGGAAGAGCACTTTTAAAAACCATACTTAGAAAAGAAAAAGCCAAATGATACACCACATGACTTACAGCAAATTTTGGCAGGGAAAAGTCTCTCTTTTATGCTTGATTTGCATTTTTAATATGTTTATGCATTTAAATCAAGGTTGTACAATAAAGTAATATTAGAAGAGAGCGAAAAAAACCTGACCAATACCTCTCAAGGTACATCTCTGCTGATAAAACAAAGAATTGGCATAAAGTCTGGTTTGAGCAGTATTCCTCTGGCTTTTAAGAGGGCTAGATCATTCATTGTTGTGTTAATAACACTTCGAATAAAATAAAAGTGGAAAAAAAATAAAAGGGATGAAAAGATCATTTCAGAAGCACACCTTATAAACCTGTTGAAAAGGAAGACTGTACTACGGATGACACGTGCTGTACGGGATTCTTCATTCTGAGACCTGGACAATGTTAAACCATCATCCATGTGACCTTCATGGTGCATTATTGCCTGCAATACAAAAATAAAAATCAGTCACTGCAAAATGAAACATTATTTACGAATGAGGTGTATGAAAACTCACATAGTAAGGCAGGCTAGGAAACGATGATGAAGTCACATACCAAAAAGAAATTTTAATTATAACCAGATAATCTCATATTTCACTTCCTCATGTCCAAGGACACACTTGCACTGAGCCAGCAGGTTCACTGCCATAATAATCTCAAAGCCACAGCTTCTGTAAACAATATAGTCTATTAAAGAAGAATAAATAATCAAAGGTCTAAGGGTTTTTGTTTGTATTTCTCAACCTTAAAAACAGTTCCCTTACAGAGCAGCACATCCCTAAAGTACAGACAACATCAGAACAGGTATTCTTTACTGGTCCTGATTTTCAAGGATATTCCTAGCCGCCTTTTCTGACTATGCCTTGAATCACTACCAATAACTTACAGTTCTTCATATTTAGTTATCATGGCTCTGAAGCTATTCACATAAATATTACATAAATATTTTAAACTATTTTAGGTTAAAAAAGAAATCATAACACAGACAAAGTATTTATATTTCTTAAATTACTAAACTATTCCATAATGTATCTTATTTTGAATTATTTATTACAGTGATTATACTTATTATACTAAGTCTTATAATCACTAAAATTTTACATGTATGTAAACATTGTTTCCTAAATATATAATATTTTCATATAGAAAATATAGAAGAATTCTAAAGAGAGAAATATAAAGTATATAGAAAAATATGTATGTGTGTATACACACACACGATACAAATTACTTGTGTGTGTGTATACATTTGCATATATATATACATATAAAATCATAAGGCATGGCCTTACAAGTATAACAGATGCTGCTCTAGCTTTGTAGTTCTGGCATGTAAAAGAGTCATAGAAAATACTACAATGTGGATAAACATGGCATTTTATTTTATTTTATAAAAGAAGGCTAAAACTTTTTTTCCTTGTTGAGAAATAATTTCCTGAAAAGTTAAACATCTACCAAAAACACTAACACAAATACTGCTTCTGGAAGATGTGGGAATTTGTAAAAGAATCTTCTTCCTACTTTATTACAATGAGTTATCTTTTCTCTTGGTCATGGTGGTTCTATAAAAGAAGAAATCCCTCAGAACTGAAGACTTGAATATTCCAGCCCAAAAGGTAATACGCTTACAACATGGAAAGAAAAGACTTTGAACTAAAAGCCTCCTCAATCCAAACTAGAGCACACTGAAAAAAGGATTTTTAGCATATTCAACAGGCTATTACTAATATTTTAGTTTGGTGTCAAGTATATCCTGATTTATCAACATTTGTGGGTTAACGTCTACAGGCTAACATGCACTTTGGTTTTCAGTTTAAGAATTCAGTACATCACATGGTTTTTCAATATGTGACTAATAAAAAACAACCTTTCACAACGAAATAAAGACATGCTTAAAATGAAACCCTGAAATTAGCTCTCTCCTGTAGTTCCTTTCATTCCCCACCCCTGCCCTATAAGACTGTGACTGAAGGAAATGCCGTCCCATTTACACTCACCTTCCGCTGCACAGACCCCATTCTTACAGACTTTGCATCAGCAGACTGGTATGTGAGCCATAAGCCTGTATCTACGTGTTGTATGAAGCATATTGAATCCCCGTATTTTATTTCAGGTGCTCCCATTCCATCCACCTCTTTTCTTGTCCCTATGTCTAACTTTTCCTGAGGAAGAACAAGAAAAAAAAATATATACAAGAACAATAACCAACATGTTAATATTTGCATAAAATATTAAATGCTAGGCAATTGTCTAGAACAGGACCTAAAAGAATACTTGAGGTCATTCTTTAATGAAATTATTTAAAAATGGCAGAAGTGTCAACTACTAGTTAAACGTTTAGGGAAAGATGGAGAGAGAGATCCCATCCACACAGAACCCTAGCTTATTACAGTAGGAGAGCCAGGCATATTCACTTCACCTGCCTAGGAAAGAACTAGGATCATAACTGACAGTACATGTCATTACTGAAACATAAAAGCTGACAAAACACCACCAAATACATTGAATTCCCTACGTGAACCAGGCATTAACCTCCAGAAACTTTTTCTTGGGGATTCTGGGTTTTTTTCCAGCCTGGAAAAGATGAGTACCTCCCTACAGTTTCTGTCACAGAGAAAGGGCCTTTAACCTACCACTGCCTATCACTGCCCAGCAATGGGCTTAGCATTTCCTGAGGGGGGAAAAAAAAAAATAAATATCCATTTCTGCATGTTTGTGACCAGCCTGTTGACATGCTGTAAAAGCAGAAGGGCACGACCATGTTATCAGTCCAGCTGGTGTCCTATACAAACAGCAGCTGTTTCAGGAGAGGAAATTTAGTATCCAAATACTCTAATTTGTAACTGTAATTTGAGGTGTTGCCCAAAATCTACCTCTTCTAAGAACCAATTCCTTCCCCAAAGACATCCATTTGTAAGCCAAACAGCCCACATGTCCTGGTTCACGGCAAATCATCCATTTAACCTCTCCAAAAGTATGTGGTTCGACCAGCTGATATACCTCACCTGCTGCACTAGCTGGTAAATCCAAAGGTAAGTATGAAAAAACACACGTTACAAAGGATCAGTATGTATCTCATTAACTGTAGGAAGGATGTTAATGTAATTATGCCCAAAACTTCTCAGGGACTGGTGCAGTAACTCCCTGGATTCTGCTTCTATAGATGCTCACACGTGCCCAGTAAGAAGCTGCTTAATTTTCGCCACTGCTCAAAAAAATCACTTGTGCGAATTCAGAGTGCAAGGTGATCCCCTTAACCAAGTACAGCTTCAACCTTCTCTGCTCGTACTCATCAGCAATAGAGAACAAGTCACTTCGTTCAGTTCCTCAGAGTAACGTTAGGAATAATGAGACAAAAACTTCTACATGTCCTGTCCTACTACACGCAGGAAAGAATAGAATGATTACACCACCCACGTGTGCCTTGACCATCTGGGGAGACAGCTTCACAGTGAAAGATGACAAAGACTGGGGTTTTTAAATGAGCAGAAAACAATCTCTAATTTATTAAAGGATTTTTAAAAGCATTTATTAAGTATGTCATGTAACTAGATTCTCGTCCTACAATTATAAATGCATTTTGAAGCACTTAAATAAAAAGTAAAAAAATAAAATTACCGAGATGAAATTGATACCTTTCATAACGTTACACTTCCAGATATAATATTCATAAATTCAAATTATTAAACTGTTTCTGGATACAGATGTAAATTTCACTGTCTTGTAAATGCCCGATTCCTTAAGTGCTGAAATTCTTATTAAAATCTTGTCCACTGATACATGGTAATAACTGATTTATAAATACATCTGATGCCAATTACCAAGTTATTATGTGCTTCTTTTATCAATTCATTATTTTGCTCATATCATTTCTCTAAATGTTGTATTCAATTCTTTCAAAGCTAGCACAAATAATGTGGTTGTAGTAATAGCTGGAAATTGAAAAGCTACTTATAATAGGACATTGCACACAAACGATGTTACAGGAAAAAATAAATCAGGTCCTGCCATCACATGAAGAAATGACAGCCTGATTTCAAGCTCCAGTCTTCTGAATTATCGTCATAACTAGAAGATAGTGTGAACCTGTGTGAATATACTGTGCTTCTACATTGTAAGATTTTCTTTTCTTCCTCCTAGCAACTAATTCTTAAGACAGGAATATATGAATTCACAAATTTTCTCATAAAGCACTGTCAATAACATGAGGGATTATTAATTTAAAATACTATTCTGTACTTTCTTTAAAAACCACTGACTGTAACAGAAATTGAAGGGGTTTGATATTGAAATCTTCATTCAAATTAGAATTAAAGTTAAATTTACTTAGTGTAAAAAATTGCAGCACCAATAATTTGCCAGACAAGATCTCTGCCCTCACCTATGTAAGTCCAGTGACAACTCTGTGTGTAGGTTTAGAGCCCAGACTGGATTTAATCACATTCAATTGAGCTCTTTTTTGCAGAATAAACACAGCAGCCAGGAAAGCATAAGTAAGAGTTAGATTAAACATAGGAGGGAAATGGAAGCCAGGGGACGGTGTAGGGGCAGCAGAGAATTCATTTGGAAGCTTTGAGACACTGAGCCTTTTTTAGGGATCGAAGAAAAACCACAAATTGTTTATAAAGTGGAAGATTTGAATGGAATGCTGGATTCATGCCAGTAAACAGCAGGTAGTGCAGAAAGAACATGTAATGAATCAATCCTATCTACTGTAAAATAGTTCAACAGTGAAAATCAGGATCCCAAAAACATCAGAAATCACCATGTCACCATTTGATAATTGCATATTGGTATAGGCACTACATAATGCAACTTTCCAGCCCACTACGTCCTTACCATAACCTGCCACTACATAACCACCTGCTAATTCTTCCTACAGGATATTTACAAAGAAAAGCTTCAGTTTTATTTGCAGTCTAGGCCCATTCTCAGATCATCAACTTTTTCTAAAAAAAGACCAAAACTCTTCCTTCATTACACTGGAACAAGCAGAAATTTTTGGGTTTTGCAACAGTCAGTAAACAACCTCAGTAATGCAAAGCTACAAGAACGCACTGGAAACAAACAAATTTATTGAACATTGTGCCAGATTCTATCCAGAAGGATGTGCTCTTTATAAACAGCTTTTATTCCACGCATACAAGAATACAAACAAATATTCCCACATTTGTTGTGGCCCAAATGGACAAAACAATTATAAATGGTTTTAGATTAATGTGGAAAAAATTTATTCTGAAGCCTTGCTTTATATGTGTTATTTCACTGCAATGTTTCTGTTTCATTCCTTATAACATTCAAAAATTGATGCTCATGATTAAAGCTTGTTCTTTCAATTTTATCTGTTTTCATCTGACCCGACCTGTACCTTCTGTGGCATACTTTCAGGGTTGACCTTCTAGCAGATCTCACTGACTGGAAGAAGTTAATTTGTGACTGCTTTTTAAGATTATAGTATTATATTTCCTATGAAATTTTATAAAGAAACAGGTGAAGATATAAAAATACAGGCCATAAAATGTTATTAAAATGGATGTACTTCTGTCCACTGGTAAAGACTGGACAGAAAAAGCAGACTTTGTACAGAATGTATAAATATTTCTAAGTCAGTAAAATTACCTTATTTCAGTGGAAAAGTGAGATTAAGCTAATGCTTTTTATCAAAAAGAACCAATATTCAGCAAATGTGAGAAAAAAATCCACAGAACATAAATCACTACAAATTCAAGTCTATAAAAGAGACGTATGTTTGCAGAATAAATTGTAGATACCTGTGGACATCCTGTGCTGAGCAAAGACTCCAAAAGAGAAAAAAAGAAATTTCTGAATTTCAGATATTGGAAAGGCTAATATAATTCTCATTTAATGCTAGGTATTAGGGTAATACATAATAACCAGAGCATAAAGCCCAATTCCCAGACAAAAATGAAGACACTGTTAGCTCTTCAGAATATCCATCTCTTCTGAGTGCTGTTTGGCTTGTGATGTTTTTAACCTTTCGCATTTCTTTGTTTTGCTGAGATATTTAAAGAATTTTAACACATAAGAAGATTCTGATCTAACTGTTTGATTTCTGTATCAAGATACTGTGTTTTCGGAAAAAAAAAGATGTATGTGTCTGTTACTTTGAACATCTGAAAAAGTATTCTGGTTCATATAAGACATTGTATAAAAAAACTTCAACTTTCTTGTTCTCTTCTGCTTATTTTCAAAATGCAGCACTGGCAAGCTAATGGGTTTAAGATGATGAGTAAAGGTGTCTGCAAATAATGAGGTTAAAAACAATAAATGTTGAGCATTTACATTTGCATCTGAACCTTCAGATTTACACAGGAGAGATTTTCCGTATTTTCCTTGCAAACATTGAAGCTACTTTTCATTTGGAAATGGAAATTATTATCTACTCACATACCTGAGGGAACTGAATCTTTAACACTGCAAATAAGGGTATTCTTTCCCCGTATCTGACTTTGCTTATCTAATAGCACAAGTGTGATCTTCATAATTCTTCCTTCCTCTACTTTTCATGTAGTGGAAAGAAGAATTATGACTGTGGCAAAAAGGGATGAAATTGCTATAAGAAAGACCTAGCAACTTGGCATACTCCCAGCTATTAATGATCTATATTCAACAGTGAAGATTAGGGGCTGCCACTTATCCAGGAATAATTATTTTGGGCTAATTACGCACAACATCACGAGTGAAACTTTGGATGGTTTGTCCATACATGCTTGGAGGAAAAGACCTCTAAAGCTTCTTACCTTATTTGCAGAAGCCTTTCTAGGGCTGCTATAATTTTGAAATATCTATTTAATGCTCTTTGCCAGAGAGAGAAGCCATCTTAAAATTTTTAATGCCTGTATCCTAATAAAGTGAAACGCAACACTCCTTTAAGAAGTCCTAAGCAGGAGACTGGACTCATCCTTAGCAATGAAGAGCAAAACACATACTCCTCCCCTGTGGCATCTCCGTAATTCCTTCCAAGTAAGTCTGTAGCTAAAATGAATGTTGATATCCACAAAATTAACTTTAAGTACAATCTTCCAAACTTCCAATTTCTTTGAAAATCCGTATTTGAATATCAGTAAGATTGTATCTGTCATTTACTGATTAGCTTATAGACCCCTTCTAAGATACTCTCATGTTATTTCAAGAATCAATTACCATAACATGTTTCTACATGCCTCAAAGATTTTTATCTCTGCTCTACTCAGCACAGAATAGGTTTGGTCACTGAATGATAACTAAATCAATAAATGTTAACTTGTAGGACAAAACTACTTCAAAATAGAAATTCTCAAAAATACTTCCAAATAAGACTTCCAAGTTCAAGTTGAAGAAAACAAAGGAAGAAACTTCAAATAGAGTATTTTCTAATCTCCAAAACGCATGTGTATAAGGTACTTAGAAAATTCAGACAAAGCACCTTCTCCATATCAACAAAAGATACTCTCTGGACTGCTAACAATTCTTGCCTTCAAGTATTATTTTTTTTTTACCAAATAATCCATGTAAAAATAGCTCACAATATATTGTTCCATTTTTTTTTTGGAGTAACCCCTGCTGAATAATAATTCTTGAGAATCAATTAATTAATTATTTCATCCTCCTTGCTTCAATGGAGAATAACTGTTAAGATCTATAGTAATTGCAACAGGAATTCCCCAATACAGTTGCACTGCATTGTCCTAAAATATTGAAGTATTTCTATGTTACCAGAGTGCAAAAGTTGATATACTTGTTTTCAGGTATATATTCATTTCTTATCTTCCCAAACAGAAAAATAATTTATAATATATAAAGTAAATGCTAAAAAGAAGTTATTGAATAATTATGTTTACTATTACCGTGTATTTTAATGCAATAGGAAATACCTAAATCTTGCTTACAAAAGAGATTAGAATTACTACTGGTTACATTAATGCTGCACTGATTCCATACCTTGGAAGACCGAAAACAGAATGCCGTAGATTTTACATCTGCTTTCTCTTTGTCTGTAAGAAGAAGACTCTTGTCATCCAGGAGACTTAAATATTTTCCTGTTGTTATATGCCTTAGTCTGAATGGCTGTCCCCATCTAATGTGGCTGCCACTCCACCTAAGAAAGTTCATAAGGAAAAATTTGGTTTTTTAAAATAAAACATAGTTTTTAACTACTGGCAAAAATATTTTCAAGTAAGTTGTACCACCAACTAGTTGGTAAAAGGATAAAATTCTAAATGTCAAATTATTAGTAAGAAAATGGCTTCTTTGTGGTTATCTCCAATAAAACCATTCCAATAAATAATCTTGACCCAGTCATTTTCACAGGCTGCCTTGCTTCAGACTGAATTCCTCTCTAGGGAAGATACAGATCCCTATGGAAAAGGAGGCTTGTGCTGCACCCAAGGAGCTTAGAACTTTCAGTTCCCTCTCCATTTCACCTCCCAGCAGCCGAGTTTGTTCACTTTCCCAGAGCGCTCTCCTTTCAGCAGTCAGCACACTCCAGGCGAACTTTAAACAGTGTGCAAAAAACCCCAAATCAGTTAAATAAATAAACAAATATAAATAAAAATAATCTTAAAATAAATTTTAAAAACTACTACGCAAAGACTGGCCAAGATTCTTCATATTCTATACGAGGAAATGAAGGAAGAAAGGCTAAGATTTTCTATCTAAGCTCCCCAAGAACACCTGAAGGTGAAATACAGGTTGCTGGTTTCTAACTTCTTGCCTTAAACTGAAAAGTCAGCTCTTCTGTGCTTCCTGATTAACTCCTGAAGATAAACTTGTATTGGGGTTACTGAAGACAATGCATTTCACAAAGCCTTCTCAGAAGGCTTCTCAAATATTCCTTTGATTGGAAAATTGCCACAGCCAGGATGTTTTCCTGGATCTTCAAAATACTTTCTTCAGCCTTATATTTTCAAAAATTTATGCTTTAGATGCATGTGCATGTTGCTTTTTGGAGAGGAAATCATACCTTTATTTTATGTTTGCAAAACGCCCATCATAATGGAGCTACCACTTATTGCTGAGGTTCTGATGTGCTTCCACAAATACTAGTAATTTTCTACATTTACTGTGGCTTGAAATAGCTTAAGATTATCAACAAATGTTCACATAGTATCAATGAAATATACAAAACATCCTTACGAATTTAACCTGATTACCCATATCAGAATTTTGTATTACTGCATCTTCTTACTTGCATTTAGTTTCAGGTACAGCATTTAAAAACGTAAAAAGTTTTTATGCAAATCTTTCGCATATATTCTTGTACAAATCTGAAAACCCCTTAAGTTAGCACTTAAACAGGTTTAAATAATATTCATTTTCCCTGACACATACATGTAGCAAATCAAAGCGCTTACCTATTCAATATAAATATCCATTTGTTTAAGCGTGTCTTCTCAGAGTTGGCTATACTGTATGCAAAGTGTGCAGAACCAGTGTGGCAGGCAGGAGTTTTTAAAATGCAATAGCAATACCGGGCTGCTGTTTTGTAGCAGGATTTATTATACTTCACTAATTAAACTTCTATACCTTTTTAGTTACCGTTTTTAAAGAATCCAAAAGAAAGAAGGGGGTTTCCCCCCAACTATTTGTATCCAAAACACTGTGGCCAGCAGGACCAGGGCAGTGCCCGTCCCCCTGCGCTGGGCACCGGTGAGGCCGCCCCTGGACCCCTGTGTTCAGCTTTGGGCCCCTCACTGCAGGGGGACGTGGAGGGGCTGGAGCGTGTCCAGAGCCGGGCAGGGGGCTGGGGCAGGGGCTGGGGCACCAGCCTTGTGAGGGGCGGCTGAGGGACCTGGGGGGGTTGGCCTGGAGAGGAGGGGGCTCAGGGGGGACCTCATCTCTTTCTACTACTACTTGAAAGGAGGATGTGGGCACATGGGTGTTACTCTTCCAAGTAACAAGGGTAGGACAAGAGGAAATGGCCTGAAGTTGCGCCAGGGGAGGTTTAGATTAGATATTAGGGAAAATTTCTTCACCAAACGGGTTGTCAAACATTGGAACAGCCTGCCCAGGGAAGTGGTCGAGTCTCATGACAGTCACAAATCTCCGCTACCATATTTCTGGATCTGCTAAAGCACATCAGCTCTGCACCTTTCCTATTATGGGCCATGCTGGGGAGCTGCCTTTTTCTCTAGTCTGACTTGATTTTCTCTTGTACCAATAAGAAAAATTAAACAATACATGTAGGGCAATTGAGCCATGCCCCCAGTTCACACCTGCAGGATAGGAAAAAGGACAAATCATGTGCACTTACAAGAAAAGCCTTTTGAGCAGAAAGTATCTTGTGAAGCCATTTCTGACTAATAAAAGTTATTTTCTGCAACGTGAGAATATGATCCCTGCCACCTTTTGGGAAAGAATGCAATGCTACGCAATAATATCTAGCATTCCAAGGCAGGGCATCCCAAGAGGCAGTCTGCACATGCAGACTGGCCCAATTTCTATGAGTTCTCCCCTAAAAAGGAGAGTTCAGAAACAATGATTTCTCCAGAATTATATAAAATCAACAGAATCAACCTTATATCTGCAGTCATTCTAGGAAGGACTAGAAGCGATGGAGGACTTCAGGCATGGATACACTTAAGTTACAAATTGAAGTACTGGCATGAACAGTAATGTGCCTGCAATTTAGCAATGAATTTATATAGCTATTAGCATATCATGCAGGAAAACAGGGAGGTGACAGACTTGTAGGAGAGAGTGGTAGTCTTGTGATTTTATTTGGGTTTTTTTTTCCTGGTAAGAAAGTCATGTTCCTTAAAAAGAAAGACTGCCGCTCCCTTTGCTTAGTTGTTTTGATAGTTCTCACACTTTTTCTCAGTCATATATGTTCAAATGTTTACACTTCAAAAGTTTGGATGCAATGACTGCCAAAGTGAGCTAGTTGTAACAGAAACCTGTAATTTCTCAAATCCACATGTTGCTTCAGTACCACTGCTTATTAGGGAAGTACACGTAATCAGAAAAGTAAAAAGGCAGAGATCCTTCCACAGTTTCCTTCTTGTCACTTAAGCACCCTCAAAGTCAATTTTAGTCCAAAGCAAAAATCTCACTGCCCTATCAATGACATTTAACATAATCCTATTAAATAAAATGCACATACAGAAAACAGCATCATTGGAACATAACCTTTCCCAAAGCTTCCCTGATTTAATCTCTAAAAAGCAATCATTTATTAGTCACTAGAAATTTTATCACAAGCACATACTGTAATACAATTTAAGTGCAATTTTACAGTGCAATTACCTTAACAAACAAGGCAAGAATTTCTTACCATCATTCCAACACTTCCAACAATGCAAGGTAGCATTTTTTTCCTGTGAATTTTTGCCTTTAAGACTTCCAAATGGTTTAAACAAGTTATGGGGTGGCACACATGAACTGTTATTTTTAAGGAAAACAGTTCTGATTATGTCACAGATGTGTTAAAGATGTGAAATGTAAATTCGCTGACAGCTATAACAACTTAAAAAAAAAATCAAAATACATATACACCGCACGTGTGTTACATCCACTCTATAGGAAGACCTTAAGTTTTTCATGAAACTGATATAGAGCACTTTATGAAGATTATTTTAGTATTATCACTCTGGGTTTATAGCTATCAATCTGATTTTTATAGGAACATTCTTGTTATACAAAAAGTGCCCTGCAAACAGACTTCTTTTTGTGAGAGAGATTTTACTTACGCAACTCTTAGAGTCTCTAGTCGCCAAAGGGAACGAGCGTGAATTGACACAGCGCCACCTTCATAATGGACAGTTCTGGAAAACAAGCAAAGGCACAGACTAAATGCTCAGCTCTGTTGGAAGAAACCGTATTTGTTTGTTCATTTAACTACATCTCTCATTTTAAGACTGAGAAAATAATTATCGGAACTGTCAGATTCAAACCCATCTCTTATCAAATATACCTTCAGACTTAGTTACTCAAATTTTGTTTTAATTGTCTTTAGCATCCATTATTGTGATATTCATAACAACAAGATTTATACAGTGTTTGCTTAGATATCTTTCTTGTGTTTTAAGGATAGAGAATCCAGGGAGAAAAAAAATATAAAAGTCAATAGCCTGATAAAAATATTTCTAGATTCTAACAAAATCCAAATAATAAATGCTGATAAAGATCTGTGATCACTGCATACATCTCACAAGAAAGGCAGTGTTTTCTCAGAGCTTATACTATTAAAATAACCACACAACTTACTATATTGAATTATGAAAATTCACTAATTTGACACTGTATTTTATTATCATAGCACCTGAAGTTTCACAACCACACTGATACAGTCTTCACACATCTGTTAACAGATTCCTATTTCCAAATTTTATTATTTAATGACCCTACTAGTTCCTCCATATATCCATAAACCTAAGTGCTTCTAAAAAATAGTCAATTAAGCCTAAGAAAAGGTTGGGTGTTTTTTTTCTCCATTATTCTATACACAGGTAAGTGATTTATATATGATCAACAAAATGTTTTAGCTTTATGGTCACCAAGAGCCCTGAATAGATAACCTGACTTCTCTTCAAAATAAACACTGAGAAATGTGGTGAGTATTAGCACTGCCACTCTAGACTTAGGGAGTCATTCTCTGGACTGCTTCTCACCCGCACCTTTATTTCTGCCCTAAAATACTGCCAGAATTTAAAAATCTAGGCCTTTCCTTTGGGAAAAATCAATACAGAAGTGCCTTATGCAAGGTAGTGCTGTCGCTATGGTTATCAGGTCAAGCATGTCAGGGAACAATGCCAAAGAATGGCCTAGTTTTATGGATTCTGGAAAACATTATGGATTGAGTAAATGGGATCTTCAGACAACATCAGGCACTGCCAAAAATAGCCAGAGAAATAACTTTAGGGAATATTAATATTGAATTTGTAGGCATTCCCCATTTTTTATTAGAAGCAATTTTTGGAGGACCACAACTTTGGAATCTGGTGCATAGTACTTACAAGGCTTTAGCTTCCAACATCCTCCTGTGGATGTAATACAGACAGACTGAATGCTTAACACAGAGGAAAACCCGGCATTGAAGGAAATGGTTCAAAACCAAAAGAAATAGTAAGTTCGAATATATTCCTCAGTACTGTTGACAATATGAAACTACAGATATGCTAAAATTCATCTTGAAATATGCTAAAAAGTATAAGGAAATAAAGACTCCCAAACTTCACAAAAGAATGAAGACAAACTAAAGGGGGAAAAATGAGTTCAAATACAAAATAAATATTGCTCACGACAATTATAGAACCACTCACACTGAATACTTGTGACCCATGCATAAATAGAAGCCCTGGCACATTGTCCACCTACCAAAAAGAAGTTACAAGTGCATATATAAACATGTACAAAATCCTCCCCTTGACTTTATATCCAGTATTTTCTCCACGTATTAGTCATTTGCTGCAATGGTTGTGGTGCTAGGAGCAGCTGACAGGTAAAAGTCTCTCATATCTCTCTCACAGAAAGGAATTAAATTCAAAGCCAATTTTATTTTTTATTGAAATTGATCTTCATTGTCATTGGGTTTGTTTGTTTGCTTGTTTGTTTTTTCCAGTCAAAACATTGGGATTATATCCTGGCTTATTTCAATATGAACCTCACTGACCAAAATGCACACAGAATTCCTGCACTCGCAGAATAAAAAATTCAACAATTTTTTGCAGCAGTTTTAAAGTCATTAAATTTATGAGAAATCGGGTAAAAGCAAAGGCTTAAATTAATCAGAATATTTCATTTTTAAATTGGTACCTTATTACTTTTCAGGAATGAAG